>NC_090930.1:1133712509-1135024435 GCF_040938575.1 Ambystoma mexicanum
ATTAATTCCTCTTTTACAAACTCTTACTTTCCTAACACTTTTAAGCATGCACTTATTTTTTCTATCCTGAAAAAAACCTACTCCTGACTCATCGATTCCTGCCAACTTCTGGCCTACCTCACTTGCGCCATTTCTTTCTAAAATGTTGGACCGGGCTGCCTATGCCCAGGTACATCGCTACCTAAATCTTCACCCCATTCTCCCTCCTCTTCAATCTGGCTTCCGCCAGTCTCTCTCTATGGAGACTGCTGTTTTACATGCCTCTAACTCTCTTGTCTGCTGGTCAGTCCAAGCTCTCTTCTATTCGTATTCTTCTTGACTTGTCTGCAGCATTTGATACTGTTGATCTCCCTCCCCTTATACCCTCTCTTTCCACCTTTGGGACTGTTCTTTAATGGTTCCGCTCCTATCTTTGTCAATGGTCCTACTCTGTAACCTGGGCCAGGCACTCTGCTCCTTCACTTCCTGTCTTGTATTGCATTCTCCAAGGCTCTGTACTTGATTCGCTTCTTTTCTCTCTTTAGAACGCTGTGTTCGCTGCTCTTATCTTTTCACTCAATCTTTCTTTTCATCTGTACGCAGATGACACTCAGATCTTTTTCGCCTCTTCCTCCATTGACTCTGCTTTGCATTCTACTGTTTGAAACTGTCTTTCTGCTGTTCAATACAGGATGTTGTCTCACTTTCTACACCTCAACCCTTCTAAAACTGAAGTTCTGTTCTTTCCTGCCACTACTTTTCCTCTGCCTCTCTCTTTCCCTCCATCTTCTCTTACTTTCTCACCATTCGTGCGTAACTTGGGCATTACTTTTGATCCTTCTCTCTTCACATCTCTTCTATTGCTTATTCTTGCCATTATGCACTTTTCGACATTTGTCGTGCTCATGCATATCTCTCTTTTCAAGCCACAAAACATCTTCTTTTTTTCCTGTTTTTTCTCGCATTGATTACTGCTCATCTATGTTGGTTGGTGTTCCTGCCCCATATCTTCTTCCCCTTCATTCTATTTGTAATTCCTCAATGTGTCTCCTTTTCTCTTTACCCACTCGGTCTTCTATTACCTCTTTTCTCTCTCTATCTCTCTACTCCCTTTTGAATCATGTCTACTCTACCACTTTCTCTCAATTTTCTTCAAATGTACACTTGCTCTGGTCCCACCTTATCTTTCCTCTTTACTTTTGTGCTATGTTCCGTCTTGCTCACATAATTTATTTCTGTTAACTGTCCCTAAACCCGCCAGTACTTCTTCTTGTTTGCATTCATTTGTTCTTTTAGCTCCTAAACATTGGAATTCTCTTCCTATTTCACTTCACTCTGCCCCATTTCTTTGAACTTTCCAATCAATCCTAAAAACTCATCTTTTATCTTCTCTTGTCAGTTAATTCTGTCTGCTTTCCCTCTTCTGTTTTTACACGTTTACATTTTCTTGTGATTGTATTGCTTTTTTATATATTTTGTTCAGCGCCTTTGGTGAAAGGTTCTTCATAAATTCAATAAAATTAAATTAAATTAAATTACATTAAATGAAAGCTTCCTCATCGGGGGACTTCACCAGCTGGTAACGGTCTGGGGCCCAAGTTATAGTCCCAAGCGAGGCGAGGGTCTTAACAATGGGCCCTGGCACCGAAACCAGCCGGTGAAGCCCCCCAAACGGGTGCCTATTGCTATTACCACCCCGGGTATTCAATCTAGAAACCAGGGGTGTTAACAACAATGTATTTTGTCTGAATGAGCGTGACGCCTCCTTGTGTCCCGTTCAAACAAAATACTTACCTATGAAGGCCGCCATGAATCTGGAAGGCGGGGCTCCAAATGGAGCCCTTCTTCCATTTGCATGGTGGCCAGCAGGGACAGGGACCGGACATCCAAGGGGAAGGTAACGAAGGGCGGAGGCAGGGGTGTACTGGCCCATAGGGAACTCTGGAGATTTCCCGGTGGGCCTCTGTACCCTGGGCCACTTTTGTGTGTATTTCCAAATGTTCACATAGGAAAAGCATTGAAAATGTGTCATATGGGGCCACTTTGAACATTATTTCCAGGGCCTCTTTTGGTCCCGAGTAATTATTTCCAGGGCCTCTTCTAGTTCCCAGTCCACCCCTGGGCGGAGGGAAGATGGAAGGGTGGGGGCAGCAGCCATCTAGTTGCTCGGAACGCGGGATGAGATCCTGGGATTCAGCACACAACCTGATTGGTTGCTTCTCGAACCAAGGGGGGTAATATCACATATTGATTTGAGGTGAACCTGTTATTTTGGAAACGTCAGGGTCAGGGGTTTCAAAACATGCACACCTGTTGCACCTATGATAAAGATAGACTTATTTTATTACGTGCTGTAGTGCTTTTACAGCATTTAGCATGCTTTCAGGCGCCCACATACACTGAGACCTGCGACCAGCACACTCACTTGAGTAGCATCAAAATAAGTATCATCAAAATAAGATACTTCATTTTAATTCACTATTTCGAGTCGCTACGTACACTAATACACTTATCTATTAAATGTTTTATATATTGAAATAGTTTGGATTTAATATGAATACATAATATTCTTTAACTCCCTTTTCAGAATGTGCAATGTAATGTTCATTTATGGGAGTTGTATGAAAGCATATTGCCTTCAAGGTAAATATACACCTTTAATAATTTACGACCTTATAAAACGCAGAGCCGTCTTGAACAGATAAGAGCAGGTATCATAAAACTGTCTGAGTGCAGCGGTGAGAAATGCCAAATGAACATGAGCAAAATACTTTTAAGGAACTTAAAATGAGGCAATTTCGAGCGCATTGAGTTCTGCAAGAGTAATTGCACGGTGTGTGTTTAAGTGGCTTTTCGAATTCTAGAGAATTAGTTAAGGAGCTGAGCTTATTAATAGACACGGCAGCTATACTTTATGAACACCCGACATCTTAAATCCTCCCGAATTCTTGAAACAGAAACAAATGGAACTCAAACTATTTAAACTGTGCACATCTTTACATAATTGATAAATGGCAGTGCTCAAAATCATACCTAAAGTGTTTTTGCTCGCATCCGAACAGGAGATAGTGGCATTCCTCTGCCTGCGTCTACCCACACAGCCTGTTATTATCCATTTTGCAAACATTACTCTTGCACGCGCTCTAAATTCTTCAAGTGCCAGATTTGTCTACATTTGTGTAAAGTTCCCTTTCTAATATGCTTTTGTCATTTATTTGGGGAACTTCCATACACTCACTAGAATACACATGTATTCGCTATGGTCCCTGTGACCATGCCAAAGTCGAACCCCCATACCTGTAACAGTACTCTGAAATATGTGGGCTGCTAATGCTATTTTCATATAAAGTAAAATGCGGCACATGGCTTCCATATTTCACTTTCTTTCTGCTGCATCGTCCTGCTGAGATGTCATTGTACAGGATTTTAGAATTGGTAATCAACAGCTGGGGGCTCATTACAGGGGATACAGCATTTTCTTGGACAGGCATTTTATTTCTTTCATTCGTTTTGGCTATAAGGTGGTGCTATGCACAGAAAATAATGCATTAGAGTACAGCTAGGGAGCGATGGTATGCGAGGTGGGACACAAAGCTTGTAGGTGTTGTTTTTTGGTTATTTACCCACCCATTGACTCCCATGGTCATGCAGATGCCTATGGCTATTCCCACCCACTTCCTTCCCTTCCCAACCCAAAACAAACCCTTCTGGGATCTCTTTGCGTTACCTTTTTCGAGCCTTAAAATCAAACTTTGCACTTGACGTGCCTGCCGTTTTTTTTTTATTTTTATTTATTTTTTTTAATCAAAATAGTCTTCTGAAAGGTAATGGATAAATGAGTGCTGTGACCAGGCTAAGGTGGAATAAATATGTTTTAACCAGACCTGCTTTCAGCCGCTTGTTTTATAAGCAGTGTGTGTGTCCTTCAATGAGGTCCTGCTGCTACTCTTAATGGCCACTAAGTACCATGAGAGCAATGCCTATACAATATGTTTCACATGTCTACACAAAAGCCAAAACTGTTGGCATTGCCAAAGCTTGTTTTTGGGTTGCTGTGGGTGCAGGGAGAGGGAACATTCTGTTTTTTGTTTGTTATGTTATGTTGATTTATACCGCACACCACTGCCATTTGCATGGTCTCTGGGTGCTCTCTTTGTTCGAGAGGGGAAAGCGCGAGTGCGTTGGTTAGGGGAGAAAGGCTAAGGGATTGTGCTTTGCTTTGGATGTGTAGAACCAGGAGTAACTTGGCATCTGTGCAAGTGTGCCTTCTGTGTGGGTCTTGATGTGTATATCGAAGGTGTATTGTTTCAAGATGGGAAACGTCCAGCACTTGACTTGTCAGAGTGTGTAAGTCGGTTGCTGAAGTTTGCACAATGATTAGAGAGGTGTATGGTTTTGGAGGGTTTAGGGAGAGTGGTTTGTATCTAGCTATGCATGTTGGTGTGATTCATCAGCATGTGGTGAGTGAGGGTGGTTGAGTAGGAGCTTGTTTAGTGGACATAGTGCACATTGTATGTTGTGTACGTTTCTCTTATGCCTCCCCACAACACCCATTGCAAAGTGGACAGCACATGGCATGCAAAAGAGACACAGGGATGCAACATTACCTTTTGGACTGGTAACTTTCAAATGCAGTGGTATTCCACCTCAGAGATCTAATGGACACCATAGGCAACTGGAGCTTCACCCTTCGTGTCTATCAGATGTCACACAGAACCCTGGCTGGACAAACCCCCTGTTGTTGGTAGCTAGCAGCAAATAATTGCATGCGGTTTTCTCATATATCCCCTGTAATCCAAGGTCTTCATCAAGTACATATTTAGATGTCATGCCCAAAAGAAGGAGTAGTATATCAAATGCAAAACATCTCTCTTTTACACTCCTGTTCCACGAGATACTTGTGCGTCAAGCAGTGAAAATGGTTGAGATGTTTTATTATTTGTATTTATTTTAATAAAATAAATTCAGGTTTTGTGTCAAAAAGCATACAAGAATCTGAAACATGTGTATGGTTTTGAAAAGCAAATCACATTAAGTACATTAAAACATGAAGACCCAATCGTAAAATAGTATTCACCAGCAGTTCTCTTTTTTTCTGCACATCTCTAGAAGAGTTACATGTGTTGTGTTGACTCATCGAGCATTCAAGATGCAAAGCTGACTGAGGTGAGTGTAACCGTTTATGCTCAACCATGCTCCTATTTCAAAGGCAGTGCACCTCAGCAGAATTACAAGCAGAAGGTCATATTCTGAAGAACAGGTGTTTCTGTTTCATATTCACAATCCTCTGGTAGCCCTTGATCGATTTGCAGCACAGTTACGTTGTATTTTTGCTTCACAAGCAGTGATTCTGAGCAAACGAACGAGGTGCATTTCCAGCACTTATTTCTGTGATAAGAAAACAGCATATAACATACTCAAACGTATATATGACACAATGAAGCATATCTATCGATAAGTAAATTGCATTTATCATAAGATGAAATGTGCTTATCATACAATGACACGTTCAATTTAAATCATATTTATTTTTTGTTTCAGTGGTGAGTATAAACATCTCAGAATTTGTATTAATTTAGTCAGTTGTTATTACATTTATTTTCCATGAATAACCCATGGTTTGTGCAGTCTATGATATCACTGTGTTTTACTATCAACATAAAAATAAAATGTTTATGGTTTGTTTACATTACATGTGTTGGACAGCACAAAATCAACACCCTAACAAATGTAAAAAATAAATAGAAGACAGCGGGCCTCATTACAGCTTTGGCGGAAGCCATGCCCTTAAATAGGGCATGGCTGCCACCAAAACCGGGTCTGGGTTCCCTGAATGGGGAATTACCAGGCCATCACGAGTTTGGAGGGCCCGGTAATTCCCCCTACAGGGAACCCGGGCCCGGACCTTCCCCATTCCCATTTGAGTCCCCATAGGGCTCAATGGGAATGGGTGCAGGGAGCTAACAACGGGCCGATTACGACCGTCCCGTTTTGTTAGCTCCCTGGTCCCTTCGCGGGACCCGGTAAGGACGTCTGGTAAAACCAGACGTCCACATCGGGTCCCGCGAAGGAACCTCTTAATGAGGCGGAATGGGTTTAATGGGTCCGCCACCATTAGCGGCACCCGTTAACCCATTCCGCCAGGGTCGTAATGAGGCCCAGCATTTCTCAAGGAAATTACAATACAGAGAGATGTCATCAGCAGTGAATAGCAGTGGGAAAGTTATGGTTGTTTTACAATGGCATCAGTGGATTTATGGGGGATCTAGAAACCATATCTGTGGATTTGTGAGATGTTTTTTCTTCTGCTGCAACCATAAAGTAGATTTAAGACCGTTTTTTGGAGCTGGGGTATTTCATTTTTCTAAAGGGTCCCTGATGTGATAAGCTTAATACAGGTCAACATGAAACCACATGACACAAACAGACTGCTCATTTTGTAGCTGCAAAAGTCAATCTTTACTTGAAAACATGTGGTCTAAAGAGATCAGTGCTAAACTAATGCAGTCTGTTTGTTCAAAACACAAAAGTCAAAATGCATCCATAAAGAAAGAGAACAGAAATATACATTGCAGCATTGCAGAGATCTGATCAGGGAGATCTGATGGGGGCTGAATTAGGTAGAATGTTTTAAACATAATTTGAAATCCATTGGAGGAAAGTGGTCTATTTGACTCGGCATGTTGCTTGGTAAATAATACTCCTCTCTGCTGCTCCAAAGTTACAAAGTGTATTAAGAAGCAGAGTGAAGGTGCCAGGGCTACAGAAGGACAATTTGGTGTGATGATTAATCCTACAATAGGAACATGTATTTTCGCTCAACAGTTTCATGCTATGCCTTGTCAGTTTAGTCAACAAAAAACATCTATTTGGTTTCAGTCAGGAGAATGTTTATATTTTCATTATTTGCTACATAGAATACAGTCAATACAAAAGTTGTTTTATTTTCTGAAACTGAACACGCGCATTAGTTTTTTGCAATATGACACAACAGATCAAGTTGTAAGTCACGGAGTTCAGTGCAAGGTGGCACAGTAACTGGTATTTTTCATGGGTATATCGTGGGGGGGGGGTCCCTGTTAGAGTTTATGGAATCTGAAAAGCCAGGAAGGAATGACATGCTAGGTGGTTCTCAAAAATAGGAGAAACAGTGGCGCATAAACATGAGCCATCTCATTTACCAATGTCCTTCCAAACCTTTCAGGCCACAGCAATATGGTCCCACTACTCCTCCCAATGATTTAATTCCTCCTAACCGTTCTAATTGTGACCTCTGCAGCTACACCACCTTCCCTTCTGCCTCCTCCTTCTTCTAATGGTGGATAGCCACCAGACATTCAGATTGCCTATGGTCCACAATGACATTGCCAAAAGGACACTGTTATGTTAAGGACTCTGCTGCTTTGCCACCACTGGACCTGCCAGGTCGCTATCTCAAATGTGACATCCAAGGGAGGAGAGTGAACTGTCAATGACGTTGGCATATCTGGCACCACTATCCCACACCCGGTATCAAATGAATTGTCTGTTTCAATTTGTCCCATAGCTGATCACGATGCCTTTCTGTTAAGTCTTTGCGCACCTGCAAATCTGTTCGGTATTGATCTCCTAAGCACGATGCATTGTACCATTCATTGTTCTCCAGATGGTATTTATCTGGAGGTTCCACAATCTAGGCAAGCAAAATATGTGTTTCTCCTCCAACAGCCCACACACCCAGAGCCTCCTACAGAGACCCCTTCACTACTCACACCCATAAAGGCTACACTGGTAAAACACCTTATTGACTCAGTGCCAGTGGTCCACTGCACATCACATGCCAATGAGGTAGGACATGTTCTCTCTGCTAAACCTGATCGAATTACGCTCACTCCAAAGGTGTCTCTCCCACATGTGCCCAGTACAGAATATCACCTCAAGCAGAGGAAAATATAAATCCTGTCATCTCTTCCCTCATCGACCTGGGCATCCTCTACTAAAACACTAGCGTGCGCATTTCTCCAGTGCTCATTCAAATTTAATTTTGCTCATGGGCTACAAGTTAGGAGAACAGCAGTTATACCTTCACATCGGGTGGTCCCAGCCCCCCTGACCATTTTTTCCTTTATCCCACCCCACACCCAATTTTTTACTTACATTGATCTTGCCTAAAACACAACACCTAGCTGCTGCATGTCTCATCAAACATCACTCTCATCAGATGCGCCCCACTCAACCCTACCTCCTTTCTGCCTACACTTGATGATGGTCACCGCATGACTGCCTTGCAGTGGTTTATGTTGTATCATCATCAAGACCAGACCTCAAGGATATCCCCTCCCCAATGCAGGCCTCATTCTCTCTGTTGACTGGTCTTGTCTTAGAGATTCAGCAGAGAGTAAACAGGCAGGTTTTGCCGTTTGCACTTCCTTTGAAGTATTAGCAGCTTTTCAGCTCCCATCATTATGATAAGCACAAGTTGCTGAGCGTGTTGCCCTAATACGGGCTTGAATGATCACCACACAATGCACAGGCACTATATACACTGATTCACTTTATTCTTTGGGTATCTTACATGACTATGGAACCCTCTGGAAACAGAGAGTTTACCTAACTGCACAAGGCACTCCCATTCTCAATGCACCTGATGTTAAAGCTCCTGTTTCTGTTTGCAAGATGCAATATTTTACCCGTCAGATTTGACTGGGTATTTTTTCTTTGATGAGGGTGGTAAGAGCACTAATATTAACAATAATAGCCTCAACTTCCGCCAGTGTGTCAGGCCATTGCAGTTTGTCCATAATTTGTTTGTATAGAATATGTTTGAGCACAGCTCGTAGGCGTTGTTTAAGGTCACCAATGGTGGGATCTTAACAGGCAATCATTGTGTTCAAATGTTCCATGAAGGCAATGGGGTTGTTAGGTAACGTGGGGAATTGCTGTGCCATATTCTTAAAGTCTGTGCAGCTCCAGGGAGTATGAATGCGCATAGGTTCCGCCTCAGGATTTGCCTGATGGAAGGTGTGCATAGTCAGAAGGGTGGTGGGCGCAAAATAGAATGTTGAGGCATGCACAGTGTGTAGCGAGGGCTGCTCAGACATGGATGAATGGGACAATTTACTATATTGCCTTATGAATTGTCCTGGCCTGGAGCTAAAAGTGGCGGAGTTGGACAGTGCTTGAAAGTCCTCCATGTATTTCTGGGCGATTCAGTCAGATTTCTAGGAATGTGGGTGGGGGGTAGGCAGGGGAGTCTATGTAGATTGGGTGGGAACCTACTTAGCTGGGAGTGAATCCAGGATGGCATGTAGGTAGAGGCCGCTGGCAGTGGAAGTGGAGGCTGGGTAGGGGGAGGAGATGTTAACTCTCCTCGGGGAGTGGATAGAGAGGTCAAGGAAGTAAGCAGGGTGTGAGAGGCAGGGGAGGGTGGTGGGAGAATGTGACAGTTGGTGGTGGTGTGGTGCGTGGTGGTGGTGGAGGAAACAGAGTGTGCAGGTCCTCAGGTTAGGGGTTTATGGTGCTAGTTCATCTAAAAAGTCTACAGGTGGTGCTGTAGGTGCTTCTGAACCGGAATCTCTAATGGTGTCTGCAGAAACACATGTATAAATGCATGTTTTGCATGTGTGTTTAGTGTTTGGCTGGCTGGCCGGCCTTTGAGGGGTGGTTGTACTGTTCTAATTCTTTCTCTAGCCTAGCCTGAGAGTTCTTCAGCAATCTAGTCTGAAAGTCATGTGATCTGTCTTTAGACAATTTGAACCAGGTGAAATAAGCTGACCAATGACCATCAGACACCTTAGACTTTCTTTGTTACAAAGCCTTGCGCAAGACAACAAGGAGATCCACATGAAATGACCCCTCTAGTGACCACCTAAACTCCCTTTGCCCTGAGTCAAAAAATTCCTTTATTTCAAATATTCACAGTTGAATTCTCCAGATGTTGAAAACATGAAGAAGGCATTGGTCCCTACTGCAGATATAAGTGGTGTTGTGGAAAGCTCAGAGCACATGGTTAAGTCTAGAAATCTAAAGAGCAGGGAGACACAAAGGGAGGTAGGCCTGCATGTACTGCAGATCAAGATGGGTGGTGGAAACAACCTCCCGGCAATTGGTATTTTCTGTTGGTGCGAGGAGAAAGACAAACCAGAGAGGTACTACACAAAGGGAAACAGGAGCAAGCAAGGATTGATAGAGTTTGCTGAATATAACGATAAAGTCATATACAAGGAGGATCAGAGGAACCACAACTGTTTTATCTCATCAATCACATTTAATACTTAACTGACGAATGGCCAAGAGGCCCTCAACATCACTTCTTGGGTTGAAATAAGAACAACGATATAGACTGCTTGGCTCTGAGTGCTGTAGTTTATAAAGCAATGCAGGTGGGAGACATTTAGTTATGAAGGAACTTTATTCTTGTCAATCAAGGCCCCCCATGTGCCTGAAAGTAAAGCATGTAGGGTATTTTGTAGCACTAAATTGTCTGCAGCATGGAGAGGGCGTTAGTGAATAGTAACGAAGCAGACAAATCTTGACAGTGCCCACAGTAATCAAGAAAATAAACACAAAATAATTTAATTAACCCAAAAAACTAAATCACAATGACAAGTAACCCCAAGGGAATACGGCAATTCCCTGAACACAGCAGGCCTGCAGGCATACAATTAAAGGCGTTTGGCGTTGGCCAAGGATGTGTGGTACAGCTATCCTCTGATTGTGTGGCAAGGCAAGCTGCTGCTGAATAACACAGTGGTGTAAATAAAAACACAAGACAACTGTGTCAGCTGCAATCATAGAAATGGTAGCCCACTAGAATACACAACAATCTACCATCAAGGTACCTCTGAGAAAGAACCCTTAATAGACACCCTCGGGCAAATGCATCAAAACCACTGTCCAACCGTGGGGGCCATGCAACAACACACCTGGACCCCCTAGTCACAAACCATGTCTATGTGGTGTCACACATAAACCACAGGCATTGCGACTTGAAACTCACTAAACGTGGAGACAGCAGAATGTCTCATTAGCTTCAAAACCAGAAATCGACCATGACATCACACAGCAGGCGCATGCCTAAATCACAAGAAAATGCAATGAGGATATAAACCTCCTCTTGAACCAGTGTAAGATGCAAAACGAGCATTAAAACAAACTGTTAATCCTAACCTGACCAACTGAAAATCCAAACATCCAATGCAACAAGCGATACAAAATATAACAGTAGTAGAAACAAAAGCAGTTGTAATCAGAACATGACAAATAGATAGCAATGGCATTTACAAGATAGATCAGTTGTATGCCAGAAAGGCCCCTTAAAATAGAACTACACACCTGCTACATTCTGTAATTCAGAGCTCGGCTTTATCATTGTTTTATGTTTGTTAAGAACATTTGCGAACACATTAAACATTGGCTTTAATGTTGAGCTCTGCCAGCCTGCCAGCGCTTTTATGTATCTGGATTTGTTCCTGATACTGGGAAGAGGGGGTCTTAGTCTGGCAGTGCCTCCACAAATGCAGGGGCACTGCTCTGCCACAATATGGGACACCTATATGTTTCTCTTGTCACAAACTGTACACTGACTTGTACTCCTAGAGATCACTCAGCAGATGTAAAAAAAAAAAAAATGTTTACGCACAAGATAGCTTGTGGCACTAATTCATGGGGATTTAATTTGAGCTCTACGCTGAAACCAGCAACTAGGCATAGAAGCCAAAACAGAAAGACTGTAGACAAACACAAGGAACAAGGAATGTGATCAGCAGAGCTGAAATGCTCTGCTGCGCAGCTCTCTACTCAGTTACATACAAATACAAAACATAAAATACCAGGACTTTATGATGAAGATCTTACGTAGTTGGTCTGCAGTAGGGGTAGATGGCAGCCCCCAAGAACAACTCCTATGCAGTCCTGGCCAGAGATCACGTTACCATTTCTGTGGTGGCCAAGCTAAGGCTCATTCCCAAGATCCCCCACCCCTCGGCCAGCCTCAGTTTGCATCAAATAAGGAGATCAGACACAGACTGGTGGGAAATCCAAACACAGCAGGACAGGTGTTCAGGCAGTCGGCACTCAGAGCTAGTACTTTCACAATGGGGGGTGTTTCTTTGCACAATATTGCAGATATTTGGCAAGAACTGTCGACATCTCACTTGTGAACTTGTGACACAGCCATGTGGGGTAGCCGGCATATGCAGAAACCCTACAGTTATCTCCCATATAAGGGGCTCATGCTATACTTGTAGAGAATAAGTGGAAGGGAAGGTCTGACATGTTCTCTGCCCTATGAGTAGTTTGGCCTGTTCAGGGTGCTCCGTGCAAAGGGATGCAGAGGGAGGCAGAGGAAAGATGGCAGAGGGAAGATCTGATGCCTAAATGTATTAGAGAGAGCGTAATGTAGTATACCATAGCATAGCATATCAATCCTGCTTAACATAGCATAGCAATCCTGCCACATCACTATGCAAACAAAGCATATACAAATCCAGTAAGTGCAGACACAACAGGCCATGGCACCACAATGGAATACGAATGTAGGAATACCGCAAACAACTGCACCTAGATTAGGGAGTGTGACCGTGGTAGGAGGAAATCCTTTCAGAGGCAGAGGGATGAATTTACAACCACAAGAGTACAGACCACAGAGTGACCTGATGTGTTCAGTACGATTAATGACATCAGACCCTGAAGAGGAACCAACGGTCAAGGTAACTATAGGAGGCAAGACATTTGTGTTCTTTGTAGACACTGGAGTAACTTGATCCTGTGTCCGTGAACAAACATACCCAATGTCAGCCATTGCCATGTATGTGCAGGGATTAACTGAGACAATGAGCTTAATTCCTTTTACAGACAAATTACCAATCGATGCAGGAGAACACGAAATGTCAATGCCATGATTATATTCTCGGCAGACACCAGTTAACATATTAGGCTGTGACTTAATGACAAAATGTTTCATGACGATATCTTTTACTGATGACTGAATACTGTGCTCCACTCGAGGGATACATTATATGAATATGACCAAATTGATATTAGCCATACAGGCCAGAAGGAATTACGAGGAGTTCCTTTAGATCCAGAAGTATTTTTATATGGAGTGACTGTTTTATTATCATGGTTACCCAAGTTGATGGGTAAAATATTGAGAACGCCAGTAGAGTTTTAGTTCAGAACAGAAATACCTATGGATAATGAAGAAGGCCAGGTTATGCCCTTAGAGCTAGAAGCAGCAGTGGTCAGAGAGGAAAGAGTGGTTGTCCATGGAACATATGAGGGTAGATGATGGAGAGCTGTGATAGCCGTCAGTGAAGCATATAGGTTGACAGATGAGGAGCTTTTTAGGTATGATTATTCTGATGATGAATAAGTATTTTTCATCAGTCACACTTATTGGATTAAAGTGGAGAATATAGAAATACCACAGAGAATGGAAAAAAAATAAACTGTCACTTTTTTGTGATTTAGAGAAAGTGGCAAAAATTTTATGGACTACCAGTCCGTATAACATTGGTCTATTGAATGGAGTAGGAGCAGGTAAAATCAAGTTTAAACCAGGAGCAATTTTGCCAAGAGCAAAACAATATCCCATGTCCAGAAAAGCGGATGAAGGTATATTTGAAACCATTTCCACTTCAATGAAGCAAGAAATGTTGGTGCCATATGAGTCCTCATGTGACACGGCTGTATACCAAGTGAAGAAATCAACTCGGGGTCGTGGAGATTCATTCAGGATCTCCGCCATCTAAACAATATTGTTGAAGCAAAGGTTCCTTTATTTCCAAATCGTGCTACAATATAACGTGATATCCCATCCAAGGCCAAATATTTAACTTTTCTTTTTTAAAAAAATTTCTTTAATGCATTTTAATTTATCACAAACTTTTAGCAAAAGAACTGACCATTCCCGAGTCACAATCAACAACCCACTTGTACTTAAAGTATAATAAACATAGGGATTAGCATTATCAGCAGCGTTCTTGAGCTTGGTTTTTTTCTGTCCAAAACCTTCGTTAAGGTCTATTCCATCATCTGAAATATTGTCCACCATTCTTCTGTGCTCTCTAAAAAGTGATAAAAACACTTTGTCCTGGTCAGTGTTAAGGCGGTGCAAAACAGAAAGATAAGCTGTAGGTTTGCCAATGCCCCCTTTATTTACAAAACCTACATTTTATATCCTTCTGACACGATCTTGATGAGAGCACTTTGTTGGTTTTGCATAGGTTAAGTCTAATCCTAATAAACTGTGCTCTATAATAAGGGTTTGGAAATGTCTTTAAGTATTCCAAGATATCCCCAGCACTCAAATCTCATTAGATAAATAGTTGAACAATTTATATGTATTAGCTTCGTCATCCATGAAAATCCAGTCAGCCTCCCACAATTTCCACTTAACTTTATTTGGGTTGCTTCGCAGTTCCGCCACAGAGGTGTTAAGGTGGTCTTGTATCTCTGTACAAGTAGTACTCCATCAAGTTACTTGGCTCTCGGTTTCTCCTTCAAGCTCTTTTTTTTTACCACCAGGATTGGCACGGGTGATTCTTGAGTACATTTCCCAAAAAACGCCAGATACTTCCATTCAGCCATGGTTTTCAATGAGATTAGTCCTAGCTCCCTTCTGATGACCTGAATGAGAGTGGATTTCGGAAGACATAAGACCCTTTTCCAGAAAGTGCCTTCTAAAGCCGCCCATGTTTTGCAGGGAAAGACAGCAATGCATCTGTTCCATACTTCAGCAAAGCCACCACCTTCAATTGTGTAGAACTCAAGTATAAGAAGCATCGAGGACATACAGATATTTTTTTCAAAATTAATTCTTGGTTTGCAAGCATTTCTGCTTTCCCCTTCAGAAAGGACATGTTGTTCACTTCTGCATTACTCCGGCCAATATAGACCCCTAAGTATTTGAATGAGGCCACTTGCTTTATGATTGACGTGCCCAGGTACCATTTAGCCAGAGCCTTTTTCCTGCATTGTCCTTTTTCCAGGATTAAGATCTTAGTTTTTTCCATGTTGATTTCCAGGTCATTTTCCACAGCATACTCTTGCAATCGGTTTAAATGTCTCAGGGGCCATATTACTGTGTGATCTAACAAAGCTAGGTTGTCAGCAGATAGTAAAAAACCTACAGTAGCTCACCTGATTTATTGGGGGAAACATGTGTTTTTCTCCTTGTAGGGCCCCAAGTCAGATAAGTATAGATTAAAAAAGCAGGGGCTAATTAGAACCCTTGTTTAATGTCCCCTACAAATCAGTATTTCCTTTGTTAGTAAGCCCTCTACATTTAATCATACTCTTAAAGTGGTGTCCATATGAATATGTTTCAACTGCTCAACCAGATCATAGGGGCACTTTCCAGTTTAGACCACAACTGCTGCTTATTAATACTGTCGAAAGCTTAGGCTAAATCGATGAATGCCAGGAGGAATTTGTATTTCTTTGTCAGTGCTTTATCTTTTAATGCAGAAAGGATGAAGCTAGGTGGAGTAGTCCCTAAGCCCCCAACAAAGCATGTCTTTAAAGGATCAAGGCAACCTTCTCTTTGGGACCATGTTTTTAATCTTTTCAAGAGCAGATAGGCGGAAGAGCCATAGTTGTTGTGATTGTCCCTATCGCCACTCTTGAATATTGGTACCACATTCGCCCGTCTCCATGTTGATGGTATTTTCTGTGAGCTTACTATGTTTTCCAATATTGAGAAAGACAATGAAGCCCATAGCTCAGGGTTTTGTTTTAAAACCACATTCAATAAACCGTCAGGTATTGGTACCTTCGTTATCAAATTAACTAAATCCTCCTGGTCGAAGACTGTCAACCACGAAGATAGTTTTATCCAGCCCGGCTGGTTTTCTGGGCAAGGATCACAGTGTTTTGTTTATTCAGTGTCAGATACACTGTTAACGTGCTGCAGTTCATGGGAGTTTTCCATATATTTAATGAGGGTCCACGTCTTTCTTGGTTGTTTTTACTCATGGCGTTCAGCATTCTTTCTGCATCTAGTTGGTTCATTAGAAATGTATGTTCAGTGAGCCAATTTTTTTATTTGTTTATAAACCTATTGATTTCGGCATCCACATATGCTGTTGGAATAATTTTGATGTGACAGATTTTTCTCCTCAGTTGCCGTCTTTAATCTATTACTTTTTTGACGTGGACATGTAGATTCTTTTTATGTTAACAGTCCTCGGGTCATTCTTAATCCACAATATTTGCAAGATTGGAGTGAACTCTAACATCTATACACCAGTAGATCCTTCATCTGCATCTGGTGTGGCCACTAGGACAATCATACATGACCAATTGCTCTAGGAAGGATTGACGTTGCTGAGATCCAGCATTGTATTGACTTCTGTCTCTGACCATATGGCACAGGGCTTCAGGCAACCTGAGGTTGCAGAGACACACATATTCTCTGAGCCTTTCAATGCAATTAGCAAGCCCACTAACTCACTCTAACATATCCAGAAACATAATTTCCAAATGTGTCAGGTAGTCTCACAGATCTTTCGACTCAGCACTTCTCATGGATTGCAAAATCAACTTCATGATGTTGATATTCATCTCTGGCTCACTGCAAAATTCTGCTCTGGCCTTCTTCAAACCACACTGATTCAGTGTATGTGTGACTTTTTTTGTGAATTAGTAGTTTGGCTTTTTTTTTCATTTAGTTTATACAAACTTTTGAAAAACAAACATAACATTTGAACTAAATAAGTAATCATACACAACTTCTTAAAATTCTTAGAATTCCTTAATTCTTCAATCTTGATTCTTAAATTTCTCCCGCCCTTGCCATGACTTCTTCCTTATGTCTTCACAGAATTCATGTCTTTTTCTTATTGCGACCTGGATACTGCTTATGTACTTTAGCTGATCATTTTATCAGTCTTTTTCTGCCATCTTACTTTCCATCTGTTGCAGGAACAGTGTAAGCGCAATTGACATTTTTTTGTAGGCACTGCAATGCAAACGTAGTTTGGCTTTTGGAGTTAGTAAAAGGCCAGAGTTGTTAGACCTCAAAGTGTGCCTTGCTGGGAGCCGAGACAATAGATAGGAAAGGTAGATGGGGCTATCCCAAAGAGGCAGGAGTGTGCAATACAAAGGGTATGAATAATGATTAATTTCCCAATTGGAAGCCAGTGCAAGGACCTCCTCTGATCTGATTGCAAAGGCCACAGACCAGTCGAACCGTGTTGTTCTGAACAACCTGAAGGTGGTTTCGCCAGGCACAGCAGCAAGCTCAAACAGTAATCGAGACGGGATCCAATAATAGCCTGAGCAAGGTTGGCACAGCTACTTCCGGCAAGAAAAAGGCAGAGTTGTGCTAGGAGCTTAAGATAGTAGGAAGACCACAAAACAAGATGGCTGACATGAGCAGAGTTTTAAGGAAGCAATATCCATTAGAAAAGTATAATATGTAGAGTTCAAATTACAAAGCTTAGGTGCAGTGCCAACAATCATGATTTCAGTCTTTGAGTTGTTAAGTGCCAAACCATTGTGTAGCATCCACCTATGAATGAGACTGTAGGTGATGCGGATTGTCACGGAATCGTCTGCATGATTACTGGTAAGGGGAATAAGACACTGGGTGTCATCTGCATATTTTGCGTAAATTATGCCTTCTGATTCTAACAGCTTAAAAAGAGGCAGAGTGAAGATATTAAAATGCATGGGGGATGCACATGATCGCTGCAGAAAACCACAGGGCAAGACATAGCCCTCAGTGTTAACATCTTGGAAGTATACTCTGGCTGTTCGAATGGACAAAAGAGAGAGGTCCCAGCTAGAGGCTTCATGAGAGAAGGCAGCATAATCTTGTAGCATGGCAATCAATGTGGCGCGATCAACTAGATCAAATTCTGCAATCAGGTCCAGAAACATCATGTGAGCGGTATGTCCTTTATCAAAGTACTGCAAGATGTTTGTTTTGAAATCCAACAAAGTGCATTCTGTACTATGATGGCTTTTGAAACCTGACTGTTTTGGGCCGATGAAGTCTTTGTTTTGCTGGTGGGCAACCTTGTCCATGATCTTCAGTTGAAACGGCGTGTTAGCTATGGGGTGATAATTACCAGCCATTTTGGGATCCGGGTGGGAGGGGTGTTTAAGCAGGGGTGAGAGCCATGCATGTTTGATAGTTGTTGGAACATGGCTCTCTGCAAAAGAGTGATTAACACATTTCCTAAACAAAGGGACAAGGATGGAAGCATAAGGTTTAACAATAGACGCAGGTCAAGTACCACCCTTACAGTTAGTTGGCTTCAATCTTTCCAGAGTCTCCCTGATGTCGGCATCAGCCACTGCAGAAAAGACAAAGCGAGGCATATGAGCAATCAGTCTTCCAAACATCTGTACAAGGTATTGTCCACCAGGGAGTTCAGGTTACCAGAGATGTCACTTTTGATGTTCTCAATATTGAGTCTCAAAGAATTCAGGATGTCCATACACCAATTGTCGTCTTTCGTAAGTGAGGAGGATGGAGGACAAGGGTCCTGCAGCTCTCTTAGGATCATAAAATAAACAGTTCCCTAGAGTTCAAAATGGCCCACTTGATTATTTTATCATAGAACAGCTTATTTACCTCACAAATAGCTGTTTTTTGTGCCTTAACTGCATGGGTGTAACGGTCCTTGTCATCTAGAGAGAGGGACTTTGTCCATCTCTTACAAGCCTTACGTTTAAGAGACTTTAATTTAGCAATTCCTGATGAGTACCGCCATTTGGATGGTTTTGTCTTCACCAATCTTTGTTTCAAACGAGTCAGGCAGTTCACGTCTAAGATCATCATGTTGTCATTGGCTGAGGCTAGTTCAGTAGCAGAATATATTCCATTTGGAAGTTAAACCCTGAGGCCCATACAAAAGGCCCAGCCATCAGTTGGGATATCACTATCATTGATACTGAATAGATCCTATTTAGTCAACCCTGCGGTTAATTTAAAGGGGAACTTGGCCATATGTGTTTGGTCTCTTGATTAACTTGCATTGATCCCACTTCTTACATCTTCAAGGCAAGTGGCAAGTAGTGAGTGGAGCAAACCAAAAACTGTGATTTGATCATATATTTATATTCGGGTTAGCCATACATTTGTGGCAACTAACGAAAATGGTATTACAACAGCGGTATGGCTTCTAATTAGAAAAATATTTGGCTTTCTTAATAATATTCTATATTCAACAAAAAGCTTCTCATTCCAGGTTTCCTTCATGAAAGAATTGTTAGTTCCACAGTTATTCACAGTCTGGGATGTCAGTGTTGCTGCAATTAATTCTTGTTTCCATCATTTGCTTCTCATCATCCTCCATGACGGTCGCAGGCTCCGGAACTCCAGACGTATAACAGCTGCTTTGGGCATCCAAGCCAGAGTCGCAGAGTTCCCAACAGGGGTTAGACAATATAATCAGGTTGGCAGGCTGTTTGGAATGTCACCCAACTGCTTCTTACCATAGGGACCTGGCACTAGCTCCCAACACATATCCTCCTTGACAGTTTAGGATATGTGTGTATTTAAGAGACACTTCCATACTTCTTCTCTTCTCTTCACTATGTCCTCTTTTGAAACCTCTTCAATGCTCTGACACTTACTTGCATCTCCTCCCCAGCATAGCTCTAGTATTAAGTGTATTGTGAGCCACACATCATCTGTTTACTCCAGCTCTTCGGTGACTGAATATTATCCCCTCTAGCTTCTTCCTATATGTTGTTCTCTCCCTCATTCATAGGTCTCTCCAACTTCTCCTTCCTGAAAGCTTCATCCAGCTTGTGTTTTATTCAACTTTTCTCTTTCTGGGCATTCTTCCTCCTCCACCTGCTGAAATGTCTTGTATGTTGCTGGGACGTCTCTCTTAACCATCACCCACTCTTTATTCTCACTCTGATCTCCAGCCTTCATTTTCGAGACGTTCATCTCCTTTGACCAGATCCTCTATATACTACTTCTGACTCCAACATGCACTGCTAAATCCCCTGCCCATAGTCTGCTATTTAGATTTTGGCCTTGTGCAGGTTTCTGGGGCCTTCTCTGTGGACTTCCCCTACTCAACTACATTCAGACTGGCATGTACACCATCTAACTGTGATTGTTTACTGAATACTTATTTGCACCGGTCCTGATGTGAAGGAGGCCAAACCCTTCACCTCTGCAGAACCATAGGGAAAGCCTTCAAATAGGCTGTCCAAAAAATGCGTTTGTCAGACAATGCAAAAGCAGGAAGTGGTCCCCACAGCAGAGGCAACCTATCCTAATGTTTCCTTTCCTCACCCGCTCAAAAGAATGATCTAGTGCATTGGAGAACTCTTCAGTGAAGAGAAGCTTGGGCCTGTTAAACCATTTTCCCTGACACTGCTTAAGTGCCTCACAATCCCCACACAGCCCAAACCTAGCACTCCGATTTAGCAGGAGCAACCTCTTCTTTCCTACCCCTGATGAAACAGTTAGACTAGTACTGATTTGGGCAATATGGGAAAGGTGGAGGGTGGTACATTTCCAGGACATACTCAGACTTTGAGGTGCCCTTAAAATGCACAAATTAACAGGATTTCTCTTGGTGACACGTCCCTGCCATGCAGATGGGGTGGGGTGAGCCAAGGGATACTCTCTAGACTGTCTCATGCTCCAGCATCACTTAGCGGCCCAAACTCTGTGGGTACCCCACACTTCACCCCAAGAAACAGGCAATGGACTGCATTCCACTTTGTTATTTTAAACTTGCAAACATAGGTTGCCCACCTACGGAAAAGGTCCCCTTTTTTTCTATCACAATGCCTGGTCTCTTCACAGCTGTCCCTCAACAAGCTTACTAGTCACTTTCTTTCTCTGTCGCTGGTGTCTCCCAGGGTCTTACATAAAATCCCCAACAGGAGTTTCACTTTCTCTCATCCTGAATCTATCCGTTGCTATGGCCTGAGATACAGCACTCAGCAGAAGTGTGGTTATCTCTCTCTCAATGTCTTTCTTCAGTAATCCCCTTGACTATGGCTCTCTTCGGGGATCTCCTTCTTTCCTCCCTCAACCTCCTAGATGGTAGCCATTCTGCGACACTAACTACAGATCCTGATGCTTATTTTATAATGTGAATGTTTGATCTGATTATTTTGTATTTTAATTGTTTTTATTGTATTGATATAAGGTTAGAAATCTAACCTTTATACATTAAGCAACTGAACAAATATAAAACATGTCTTAATTTACTATAAATTATCACTGTATATAACTAAGCATCAAATCCATAGAAATAACTCTTAAGATATAACTACTACAAATTAATTTGAGTAATGTCTACAATAAAGTGTCACGTCCAACTATACAATGAGTTATTCTTAAACATTCAGAAACCTAGATCAGCGTACATACCATTCAACAGTAATGCAATTTAAAACATGTAGTTCTTTATTACTATAAAGTGCCCCATGCGACTGTGATTGGCTGTACTTATTGGTCAAGGATAATTAAGATTAATCCTTAATCTGATTATTCCATGTATTTCCTAATGGGTTGTTTCCACTTCTCTCTCGCCCGACCCTTACCTATTGGCGATTTCCCCTTCATTCCCCTTCATTATTTGCCCACAACAGGTGTTTTACTTGCCTACCAAATTAAAACCCACTGCTGTTTGATTTCCTGCCCTATTTTCCCAACCATATGAGATTTAGGACTGTGCAGCTTTAACATAAGTGATTCCTCTTCCTGTATGAGCAGATGATGCCATACAGGAAGAGGATAGAAAATGCACTAATTAGGAGAGTCCATATTTACTCTGTGATATTTTCCCCAGAAACCTATCTCCTCATTAAGAAGTGGTTTTGTGCTATACACTTGTCACCAGTCCAGTCACAGTCTACACAACGATTAATTAGCAGCTGAATAAATTGAATTTAAGACTGAAATGTGACAACAGATTACAGACGGCACTTATCAGTTGTTTCCACATATTCAACGTCGTGTACCTAAAACATTCCACCTGTCACTTAGAGAGCTTTACTTGATGTTATGATGTACCCTATGTTCTCGCATAATGTATGTGGATTATTTGAAAATGTGTTGTTTCTGGTTGCATACTACAGATTTGAAAATCTATAGAGACATCAATTATACTATTGGACCATCAAAGGCTTTCAGATTAAGTACTTTTACTCAGCCACAAGGGCATATACAACTCCTAATACCCATGTTATCCACAGGTGCACCTGTCAATCAGTCACTGTGTAGCCTTTGTTCAGCCACAATTGTATAATTGGTGAAAAAATGTTGATTTGACTTACACAAGCGCTGTGTTTACTTTAGTGTACTCCACAGTGTACCACTCATTCTCAAGGCATTAGTATAATTCCAGTGCTCCTTCTGGCAGTCAATTGAGTGCTGTTTAGTTGAAAGTTTATTATCTTTGCCAAGGCTAAGGTTTTCAGGGATTTGTGAACCGTGGACGGGTAGACTGGCTAAGAATGGCAACATCCACAATGCAGATCTGACAAGTGTCTCAACCTCCAATAGGACTCCTTTCCCTAGTATAAGTCCTCCTTTGACCACATGCTTTCCTCTTCTTTTTTGTTGAAACTGGCTGCTCTCGCCTTACAAGTCTATCTCGTATTGACTGGCACGTCTCCTCCTGTCTTTATAAGTAGTGAAGAACTGTGCACTCCCCTGGATACAACATAGAGTCATTCTCTTGAATTTGTCTGCTCTCCCCCCCTTAAGCAAAAGCAAAATTGATATGTTAGGGTGGGGAATTTGCTGCCTACTCTCCACAGCAAAAATAACATTGACTTTACAAAGCAAAATGTTCAATACAGCGACATTCCCTCAGAGAGGGATAATTCTTGCCTCCGTGTCTTTAATACAATCAAGACTTCCTTCGCTATGCTCTTTGGCAATGTTCACTCTATGTCAAGACCAGAGGCAAGCATTATGCTTGTTCAAAGCTCTGAACTACTGCTGATGCAATATTCTCTACGGGCTTAAAATAGAAGGTTCTGAAAGCTGAGTCACTAGACCAGTCTGCTGCCCTCAAGATCTCCTGCAGCGGAACTCTGGCTGCAAAAGCCCCCGAAGCCATGGATCCTCTGGTCGAATGAGCTCCGAAAACAGAAATGTCTATGCCCGCCTGTTCCATAATTTCTTTCACCCATCTCGCAATAGTAGCTGGGGCCACAGCCTTGAAATGCTTCCTTCGCGCAATAAGGAGCTGTGTGACATTCTGGGGTCTAACTGCCGCAGTTGCTGCTTCATAACATTTAATGCACCGGACTACGCAGAGCTTGCTATTGTCTGGAAAATAGGGATAATTAATAACCTTAGAATTAGTCTTAGTGCACTGCACCAAGTTAAAAGCTATGCCTTCTGGACAAAATATTTTCTTGTCAATCTCTAATGCTTTCACGTCTTATACTCTCCTGCAGGAAACTAAACAGAGCAAAGTGGCTAACTTTCCTGAAAACTGTCTGTTCGATAAAAGGTCATTCCTTGGCCACTGTTCAAATAAATGTAATACTCTATTGACGTCCCAAAGCATTGGGGGTCTAGTAATGTTTACTCCCTTCAGAAGTCGAGTCACTGCTGGGTGCTCCCCCAGTGGGGTTCCGTCTATCATCTCGTGCCATGCTGAAATGGCTGACCTATAAATCCCTACTGTCCTGAAAGCTTTCCCACTAGCCGTGAGTGAAGTTAGGAAATTCAAACTATGTTCTATAGGTGCTGAAACTGGAGAAATACTCATCCCCCTGCACCATCTGGTCCAGGCCTGCCAAGAGGAATCATAGCTCTGAATTGTGGATGGAGCACATGATACTTTGATAAGCTCTGTAGCTTGCTCTAAAAGTCCCGGCAGGCACCACCTGCGCCTGAAATTCTGCACGCTATGAGGTTCAGGGTCCTGTTCTGAATCAGAGGATGCGGATAGCCTCTCGGATCGAGAAGGAGATCTGCTCTGTGGGCAATCCTCTGCGGGAAATCCATAGAAAGTTCCATCATAACTGGAAACCAAGCTTGAGACTTCCATTCTGGTGTCACTATCACTAGTCCCGCTCTTTCTTTGCAAGTCTTTGCTAGGGCCCACGCCAGCATCGCAAAGCGGGGAAAGGCATAGTGAATGGGGCCTTTCCAGTTATGCACGAACGCATCAGTCCCCGACGCTTCCGCGTCCTGTCTCCAGCTGAAATATTTTGGCAGGTGGGAGTTCAGTCTCGAAGAGAACAGATCTGTATTGAAAGGACCCCATTTCTGTTGCAATTTCTCAAAGACTGATTTGTGTAGCCTTGAGTCGCTGGAGTCTGTTAAGTACTGGGAGTTTCAGTCTGCCACTGTGTTCTTCACTCCCGGCAGATGCTCTACTTTCACCACTATCTCTCTCTCCAAACATGCGTGTCAGAAGTTCTTGGCTAACTCAGCTAACATCTTGGACTTTGTGCCCCCTAATTTGTTGATATATCTCACTGCTGAGATATTATCCATACGAAGAAGGATGCAGCATCTCGCTTGCTCCTTGGTAAATGCCTTGACCGCGAATGATCCTGTCAGTAGTTCCAGTTAGTTTATGTGCAGCTCTAGCTCTTTTGTGGACCTTTTCACGCCTGTCTCTATGAGCCCGCATCTTGCTCCCCAGCCTGATCTGCTGGCTTCTGACTCTATGACTATCTCTAGTATGTCCCCGAATATGGGTCTTCCATTCCATGCGTCCATATTGCTGAGCAACCAGCGAATCTCTGACTTGCTGTCCTCCTCTAGAGGAACTAGGTGATGATACCTCCATCCCTGCTGTAGGAATCTTATCTTGAGTCTCTGAAGAGCTTGATACTGTAGGGGTCCTGGGAATATCGCTTCGATCGAGGCTGCTAGGAGGCCTACTATCCTGGCTACATTCCAAAGTGATATAACCAGTCTCTTCAGAGCTGTCCTTAGATCTTTATTTATCCATCTGATCTTGGAACTGGGAAGTTTCAGGGTGGCTTTCCTTGTGTCTAAAACGAAACCCAGGAACTCAATCCTCTTGCTTGGCTCCAAGTCTGACTTCTCTGTATTGATCAGGAAACCCAGTTCTGCAATGAGGGAACTCGCCCATTGGACTTGTCTTACTAGCCTCTCTTTGTCTTCTGACATAAAAAGAATGTCGTCTAAATAGATTATCATTCAAATGCCCTTGTCTCTGAGAGCAGCTACGAGGGGCCTCATTATTTTTGGGAACGCCCACGGGGCTGAAGCTAGCCCAAAAGGCAGGGTTTTGAATTGCCATCTTTGATCCCTCCAAGTATACTGGATAAATCATTGGTCTTGGTGGGCTACGGAACGGTCAGATAGGTGTCTTTCAGATCTAACCGTGCCAACCAGTCCCCTTTCCTGAGAAGGTCCGCTAGTAGATGGACACCTTCCATGTTGAAATGCCTGTATACTAGCCAACTGTTCAACTCTTTTAGGTTTATAACCGGTTGAACTTTGCCCTTCCTGTGAACTAAAAACATGTTGCTCAAGAAACCTGTTGAATGAGAATTCGCTCTCCCTATGGCTTGCTTCTGCGCTAGCGCTTGTAACTCTGTGTCTAGTAAAACTGCTTCGGCTTCTGAACAATGTAAGTGCAGTGGGAGATTTCTCTGTATGGGGAAATGTATAAAATCTAGCCGGTAGCCTTGCGCTGCTTGCAGTACCCACACGTCTGCCGAAAGCTTTCACCAATTGTCCATAAAAAGTGTGGTTCTGCCCCCTAACGGAGGGAATACTGCTTTGCGTTCTCTCACCTGAGTTATTATTCTGGTGCTCAAAATAGCCTCTGCCTCTATTGGGAAAAAGGTGTCTTGCTGCCGCGACTCCCAGTACTGGGCTCTCGGCCACTGTGGCCTTCGGTTAGAGTTAAAGCGGCTGGTCGAGCGGCCTCTATATCGACCGGCCCAGGTGAAAACCCATCCAGGGAAAACTTTTCTGATTGAGGCCTGTGCTTTATCGAGGGCTGTATAGGTTCCCACGAACCTGCTCATCTCTTTCACAAACATGACTCCAAAGAGCAATCCTTGAGTGCTTTCTCATGCTTCATACGAGGCTAAATCACTCAGCTTGTTATCTATCTTTAGCAACATAGATCGCCTTCTCTCTGCTGATATAGCTGAGTTTGTGTTACCTAGGAGACACACAGCTCGCTGCGCCCAGCCTGCCAGAATGAAATGGTATACCTTCTCCCCAGTATCTTTGGCCCTCTCCGCGAGGTCCATAATCTTCGCAATGGGCCCCGTTAGGTCGAGCACCTTATCCTGACAGGATCGCCATGCGCAATCCATTCCCTTTCTAACATCTTTATTTGATTTGATGACAAATGTAAGGATTTTCGGGTCTAACTCCGGAGTTTCAGAGACTTTCCCATTAAGCTCTGGTCTGGGGCACTCGGATCTGAGCCGGAACCTTGTCTCCTTTTCTAAACGCTTCCTTATTTTTTGAGCCATATAAATAGCCACTCTTGGTGAAGGGGACCATTCGGTGGACCGGGCGTGTCTGATCGTGTCAGGCTCGAACATGTCCGATATGTCCTCATACGGGGTAGCCTCTGATGCGCTGGCATTATTTGCAGCTGTTTTGGGTTGTTCAAGAGCTTTCTCTTTGCCCAAATTGCTCTCATCGTCTTCCTCCTCTTGTCCGTACTCTTCCGACGATGAGCGCTCTTCCCCCACATTATCTGACCCTGGGTTTGGGGGTAAGAGGAAGGGCACTGCTAATTTTGCCAGAAAGGCTTCTTTCAATCTGTAGAACACATCAGCAGCCTCCTGGGGCTTCTCTCTTAGTCCCCTGACAGAGCCTGGGGGGAAGGCTAGAAGAGTGCTTCCTCTTCCAGGCTGCCTTACACCCCCTATTAACATTCTCCAGAGGTCTTGCGCAGGTACCTTCACCTGGATCTTCTTGACAGCCAGCCTTCGTGCCCAGCAAGCTCTCCAGTACCTGGAGCCGTTCTTGTAAGTGTTGTACACCCTGAGCTACTGCTCTAACCAGCGAGTCACCTAACACTTTTTTAAACTAAGTGATAGGTCTGTCTCCGCCTCCTGCATTTCTTCCTCCTATCTTCATACTCCTCCCAGTATTCTGCGCCTTTCTCACTTGCAATAATTCAGACTTGTGGGGCTGTGCTCACTGGAGTATGGGTTGATTTGCTGCTAAGGAGTCTTACCAGGCTTAGTATGGTGCCTATGAGGAGCAGAGCCCTCTCAACTGGAAAGCCACTGCAGACAATATGTTTCTTTTTTATTTTTTTATGCTACTTCCTTTCCTTTTCAGGTGCCTCTGGAAGTGGCTTGAAAACACCACGCTACGGTGCGGTGGTTGCCACTGGTGCAGTGACTCCCGAGCTGAAATATGCTTTCCTCGCAAAGATCCGACCATTAATATAGCAGGAAATCCGCTGCTTCCTGCATGCGCAATGCTGCGCTGGTGAGTGAACGGCACCACCGCCGTATTCAGGAGGTCGGACACAATTGTCCTGAGAAGGCTGACGCACCTGCTAGAGGTGGGGCGGGCGAGCCCCTGAAGCGAGCGATAATGCTCGCAGGTCTCCGCCTCCCTCCCCGAATCACTAAAGGTACCGGAATTACAAGGACACAATGTATTCTATTAACCTACGCATTATTTCATTAATAACGAATATCCAAAATAATGACTGATACGCGCGCGCTTTACAGACAACCTAATGCTGAATATGCGCGCGTGAAGATCATATGGTGGTCCCATAAACAAGTAATTTCAATAAAACTATATAACACATAACAACAATGGCATTAATTTTCATGGTCTACTTAGCTGTGTATTGCAGCAAAAAAGAAGAGGAAAGCACCTGGTCAAGGGAGGACTTATACTAGGGAAAGGAGTCCGATTGGAGGTTGAGACTGAGGCTAGGTCCACAGGACACCAGAGGTGTCATGGGAAATGTAGTGGGGGCATTTCTTGGACTGATTTAAAAGATCCATGTTGGATGAAAGTTTGTTAGTGTTGTTTTTTATTAACTGTTGGAGAAAAAAAAATGAAAATGAAAATAAATTTGAAGTGCTGTGTTGAAGCAGTAATAAAGAAGAATAAGCATAATGCTCGCCTCCGATCTTGTCATAGAATCCAAAGATTGACTCTAAAACAAATATTTAGTTAGTATCCATAGAGGGCAACCAAATATACTGCTGCTTAAAGAAAATGCCTGAACAAGAAATTAAATATTGAAACTAGAGATTTGGATAAGCAAAATGGTTGTTTCTGGAGGAGTGATAATGACCAAACAATACAAATGAGAGGGAAATCCAAATGAAAATACAATGCAAATGAGAATGCAAATGCATGCAAAATGTTAAACATCATTCATCTGCTCCTGTTGTATCATTCCCGTTTCAACACGGCGTAAGTCACATGTGCAATCCACAGGATCAACCCTTTTTTTTAGTAGCCTTCCTTGAAAGTGGTTCAGTTTCCAGAAATTGTGGTTGTCCTTTTTTCAACATAAATTCAACATTTGATTTTTAATCTTTTTTTGGAAATAATAGCTGCTTGTTTTCCAGTAATAATATTGTTCAAAACAATAAAGGCAAAGAAAGAAACAGCATATTCACAATTATATATGAGGACAATTGGCTAATTAGTTTAGGAAAGTGAAACTGATTTAAGTCATAATTGTCTTCAGTAGCTTAGCCATAGACCTCAAGATAGTTATCCCAGACTCTGTTGACGCAGTCCTCACTCCTCATAGGGAAGACTCTTCATCCCCAAACCTCTAGCTCCTGTCGGAGTCAGACAGCTTCATGTGTCAATTTATCAGGTGGGTCCAGACGCACTCTTTCTGCTGCATCAGACTGCTCTAATAATAAACATTGGTCTCACTAAAATCAGCAAGTACTGTATTGCAAAATGTTTACTTGAATGACTGGGATGTTGTTTCCTTTCCCCAGTCTGTTTTTGTCTTCTTTCTTTTTTTTAAGCACTTATAATCTATTAGACTAATTAGCCTATATATACATTTTACCAAACTTTGACACTCTTTTTCAAGTTAGATTAAGATGTTTTTCATGTTTTAATGTTGCGTTATTATTTTTAGTGGTATGTTGGAGCTCTTGCCCTACTTACCAGCCCCCATTGTGGCATGTTATTACAAATTCGAGGTAGATGGGTTGGGAAGCGTGGCATGCATCTTGTATTTTTCTTTTATTCCAGATTGCCTATCTATGGCAATTCAAATCCCTATATCCATTATCCACACTACCAACCCATCCCACCATAAACTATCCCCCAGCCCTCGGGATCGCTTTCAGCTGTGTTGATCATGGAGTAACCTCAAACAATATGTTGTTATGGGAATGTCATTGTTATTGTAAAGTGATTCTCTGAAAGGTAATAGCCCAAGTGAATCTGTAAATCACCCTCTGGTGTAATGCATATGATTTAACCAAGTGCGGGACTGGCCACTAAAACCTGCACTACAGTCTATTTCTGATCTCTGCAGCTCACCCAAAAGTATAATTAGTAATTTATTCATTTCTATAGTTATCTTTGTGTAAAAACATCCACATCCCATACATACAATAGAAAACCTTTTGTTAAAAAAAACTTTGACATCTATTGTATTATTCAACTCTAATTGTCGCAAAAACATCAAATCACAAATCTCACATATTTATTCAGAATAGACAGAACATTTAATTATTTCAGTTAATTTTACTAACACATTCTTAGAAATGACACTGACACTGACACTGACAATTATTTACAAAGATCAGATGTTTAATACTGAAAATATTGATTAGGGTCTAATATTCAATCCCCAAACATACATGACTGCAAATTGACATTTCTAATGCATTCCTAAAAATAGCACCATTAATGATCGCATTGCATGTTATTGACTTCCCATTCTTATTTCATTCTTACGGATGGCTTTATTAATTGCATGCATCGTTTATAAGTCCAAAGCCCCTTGAAATGACAAACTGAATTTTAACATTACATTTCTTTAAATTCACACTTATAACACATTCTTCCACATGGCAAATATACGTATTCGTAGAGGCCATATAGCAATCACCTCTTTCATATGGCAACATTAATTATTGTCAAAGGCTACCATCATCCTGACTTGCACATGCTTCTGCCCTTCCCTGGTTTATAATGCCTGGACTTTCATCAGGGGAATAAAGTTTTTCTCATCTATGCTTTGGCTCCTTCTCATAGTATTGTATATTATATTACACTTTATTTGTCACATTTGTTTAACTCTAGAAACATAATTTTATTTCATTTTCAAAGCTTTTATTCTGTATAATACATTAAGCACACTTTAATACATCAATAACTTATATGATTTCAAACATTTCTAAAGGATAATACAAAACATGAGCATAACAATAATTGTAAGAGAAAATAGTTAGAATCAAGTAAAAATACCAAAATTAAGAAATGAACCAATGGAGGAGAGCACACTCGGAGCCTCTATAATTGACTTTCACCCTGCTAGCTCAACAGCTAGACAGTACTCACCAGTTTTTTGTTTATGACCAGAATGAGCGCATGAACGTATTGCCAAGATCATACTAAATACACTGGAAATGTGTGTAGGCTCACTTTCTGTGACCTTCATTCTTTGAAGTCAATATCTACGAGTGTATCTTGCAGTGGCAAAAACGACCTTTCTATTAACAGGATGTATTAAAAACAACAAAGCAGCATGTACTTGTCAGATCTTTTCTTTCTCCAGAACTGGTCTTAAATACATACATCTCAAATTCAATATAACAGAACAGATTAACAAATACTGCAGAATTGCACACAGGACATTGCCACTCTGCACAAAGGACATAGCCCTGACTTCTGTGGTGACCATGCCCGAGTATACCAAGCTCTAGTGAGGATGCCCAGCATTAGGCAAACATGAAAGGATCGCTCACATGCTGGGGCTATGTCATCCATAAAATATTACTGTTGCCCAGCAAATTAGCAGATACATTTCTGCACTTACCTCGCACTTGCCACCAGCTGGCCCTTTTTATTTATTATTTATTATTTATTATTTTATTACGCCACTTACCTTTTACTGCACTTACCCCCCCACCTCCTCCCCCTGCACTTTTCTCCTTTTTCCCCTTACCTCTGCAGTTGCGCGATCTGAATGACACCTGGCCTAGTAGGATCGTTTGTCTGTCTTCCCCTTGTTTCCTCCCTCCCTGCCTCGTCGCGCCTTGAAACACTTGTGTATAGGCGCGTTACAAATACCATATCATATCATATCATATCATTCTCAGTTTTTTTCTTTAAGAAGAGCCTTTGTCATGATACATTTTATTTCTATGCCTCAAAGCCAGAGACATCTATCTGAGATGTAAACATAATCAATTGCGAATGCTACAACTTATTGGTCCTAGGATAAAACTGGCAGAAGCTGAAAGCAGTTGAAGTCTCTGTAAAAAGCAAAGTTGCCAAGAAGTTCTAAAACATTTCCTCTCGTGCTGTGATTGTACAGCACCAATTAAACACAAGCACTTTAACATTTTAGATGATTGTCATACTATCCTTGGTGAAGAAAGTCTAATTTGATGATAGGCGATATCTCACAGTTATTAAGTTGTTATTGGAGCTGTGTAAACAGCTGCAGCTGCTTAACTCTGTAAACCAAAGCAGTAGTAAATAAAAGAATCCTGATTGCCTCTTGTTGAGGAATTAATTATTGACTCTTAATGCAGAATTTCCTTTTATGCAGAAGGCTGTAGCTGATTTGCAAAATGATATGGGGGAACTGATTTATTTCAATGTCATCAAAGGTCCATCTCCAATGGGCAATTCCAAAGATTGTTAGAAGGTACATAAGGCCAAATCTGCAGCCAAAGAGATGGGCAGACAGAATGGACAGATTGCCAACAGCCTGGGGAGCCAAACCAGACCATCTAGTGCTAAACCATATATCATTTATAATACCCAGAAACATCAGCTGGTCTTGCAGCCAAAAGTACATTCGTTGGAGGCTGTGTTGAGTGTTATTAAAAGACAGGCTAAAAAAATCTTAGGAACAAATGTTAGTAACTGGTTAAACTACCAAGTGACTAAAAATGTATCACGCATTTAGCCCCAACTTATTTCCCAGAGCTTCTACTCAGAACTGACGAGACAATTGACAGTGCATCTAACAGGTGTTACAAGATGTATTGAAGGCTTGTATGAAAATATGAGGTTGCCAGTAAATAAAAATAAATGCGCCCACTGGCTTAGGCATGTCACAGCTACTTATCTTTGATAATCATTGATACATCGTGAAAGCCCTCATGAGTCCTGGACAGAGAGACTCCCATTGGATTTCCTCCATACAGTTAAGAAAAGATTGAATACAGGGATGTGTTCCCACAATTGTAGCTGCAACCACACCTGGTGGGACATTTCCCCTTAACTCTATAGCTAACAATAAGGATGTGACTTTGAGTTCCTCTAACGTTGATTGACACTATGGAACTGATTCACAGAACATTTTCCTATAGTGTTGCGCCATTATAAAAAACTTCCATGAATCAGGCCCTATATTGTGCCTTCTCGGTGTACAGCTATGAACTCTACAGAAGGTATCACCTTCTTGGCAATTATTTCATTGAGTATAGCAGGTCTTTGCTCTAAGGACACTGACCCAGATTTTCATGCCTTCTTAGAAAAATGTCATATCATTTTGCTTCAGGAAACCTGGGCAGGTGGAACTCCAGTTAAGTGTGGTTATGGGAGTTATGTAGCTCCTGCTTTCAAGGGCGTAAAAAGGAGACCTCTGGATGATTTATTAATTTGGAATTAAATTAGGTTTGATGCTAAAATCATGGAACTCGATGCTGGTTTTCCGAATGGGTAGCTTCTCAAGATCTGTCTTGCTGGTGGCCTATGTGTTTGCCTTTTTTTTTAAATGTTTACATTCAGTCATTGGATTGTTCATCTGCTGTGAAGGCTATTTCTTGTTTAACAGATTGGCTTGACATGATAAGTAAATCAGATAATAACCCCACAGCTGATTCAATTTTGATAATTGGGGACTTTAATGCTAAATTAGAACCGTAGATATGTCTGGCGGATATCTTTGAGGATGAGGATGACGTTTGTGGAGTCCAAAGGGCCATGGTCCTTACACAAATAACACACTATGGTCTTGAACGTGCTACTACTTTTGTGGAAAGAGGTTTCAGAGTCCTAAATTGGTGCTTGGACGAGATATCCTGGCCAGATCCACTTATCAGTCACAGTATGACTGTTTGGTTTGAGATTCCCCTGTGGTGGAACGATTAGAAACTGACCATTATGCACTGGCCATAACACTCAATTATGTTTTACAAAGTAAACGTGAGATATCTAGAACGGAAGGCATCATTGATGTAACAAATAGACATTGAGCATGATTCATGGAAGTGTTTATAATGGCACACTCCCATAGGAAAACGTTCCATGAATAAGGCCCATTGTCTGAAATGGAATACAATAACACAGAACTGAGGACAGCTATTCATGAGATGATTGACCAAATATTTTTATTTTATATTTATTGTTTTATTTGTGTTACCAGCTGTTCTAACCCAACTTTACACAATAAAATGAAGAAAGCAAATTACACAACTATTCCTCAATATCTCTCTCTATATATAAAACAAAGTTGTATTTGTATGTTGGTTTGTATGCAGAGTTCTTGGGGATGTAACTCCTCATAAACGGTGAGGTCTGGTGTCATGAATTTTGCATGGAATATTCTGTATTCCTTTGCTGAATGAATGCACCTATTTCTGTCTCAATAGGTCATCCCCTTTCCGAGATAATTAATCTTTTTTGGTTTTTCGGCTTTGCTTTTCTGCATTACGTTTTGTGGTGTTACACGCCCATCTACAGATCATTTGTAGAAAGTGCTCATCATCGCGCATCAAAGCTGAAACATGATCAACACCTGATTAAATTCTATCGCAACATGTTGTAAAGGACAGGTTCTTTACCTTCATGACATCAAATGTAATGCTGCTAAAATTTGAAGATGACATTATCCTGACTGAATCAAAACAAAACATCGAAAGCTGAAACATGATCAATAATCTGAAGAAGGAAGATCTCAAGACCATGAAGCTGATAGAAATCAACATGCTTTCAGACAGAACAATGAGAGTGCTGAAGAACCTGAAGCAAGACTTACTAATCATAAAATTTGTGCTGCTAAAAACAAAGCAACGAAACTGCTGAAGAAACTGAAACACAACTTGCTGTTAAGAGAATTAGTGCTGATGAACAACGAAGACATTAAACTGTTGAAGAAGCTAAAGCAAGACTAACTGATCTGAGAATTTGTGCTGCTAAAAAACAAAGCAATGAAACTGCTGAGGAAACTGAAGTGAGACGTACTGATCAGAGATTTAAAAATCAGAGAATTGAAATCCCGGGCAAAGCTGGTTAGTTCAGCTAGTCATCATATAATTTTCACATAAACAATCAATCACTGTCATTCCTTATTAAAAAGAACTTATCCAAGTAACAAAAAGATACATCCAAAAAAATACTTCAATTAAATACATGTACTAAAAGAGAAAGCGGTTACATTTCTCAGACCCTGCACTATAGAGCAGACCTTCAGCCTTTCCTCAATTGTGCATCAATATACTGCTCAGAAGGATATGCCCCTCTACTTGGTTTTCATTGCCTACAAGGTGGCCTTTGATAACATTATCACAGGTTGCTGTGGTTGTCCATGTCTGACCTTCAATTTGCACTCCAGTTCCCCAACTGTATTAAGGCACTTGGCACTCTGCAATCACTGACAGATGCGACACTATCAACAAAAAACAACTTGTTAATACATAACTGTTTGCAGGGGATGCAGTTTTATTATTAACAACCCTGGAGGACATAATAAAGTTGTTTGCTGAATTTGCATTCCCAATTCGCAAATAGGCATTTAGAAAACAATACAACAAAAACAAAGATTATGGTATGCCATAGAAAAAACAAAAAGAAATTACCTTCTATTAATTTAGAACTAAACGGACCAAAAATAGAATTTCTTAATATGATTAACTGGTTGTGGGGTGCAACAAATATCAGGATTGGCATTCCTATACTATGAAATGCACATTGGCTATGAAAAGGCATACTGGGGCATTTCTAACATTTCCAAATATATGTGGGGATTCTATAATCGATTACGCAGTAGAGATTTGAAGGGCTCAAACACAGTCAGCTGTTCTGTATGCAGCTGACATTTAGGGGTCCTTGCAAGACACCAAAATTAAAGGTTTGTGAAAACAAATTCTTCAAAAAATGATTAGGTGTACACACAAGCACCCTAAGCATAGCGGTCAATCTGGAACCAGGACAGGCTCGAATAGATAATCATGCACATTTAAAACCTTTTTTTCTGGTGTATAGGTATGATATGGCTTCAGCGGTTCAAGAACTTTATGGTAAAAATCGATTTAGGTTCTTTTTGGTATCATCCTGAATCACTGGTTCCTGCTTATCTTGGAAAGTTAAATGTTTTTTTTATTCTAGTCTATCAGCTCTCTCTCTCCTGGATTAAACCAATAGGTGCATGAAACCTGTATGTTAAGCTACACTTAGACATATTACCAGTACATTTCAAAACCAAAAACTGAACAACACAAGCAAATTCATGCTGCCTGATGTGTGGAGCTGAAAGGGAGAGCGAATATCATTTACTCTTATTCTGTCCAGTTTAGAGCCAACTCAGAAGAAGTTGGTCTGTTCCTGCCCTAATGGCAAACCATATTAAGACAGTGCTCCGGGATCTGGAGTTTTTTTTAAAAAAAGACAAATGTATATCAAGAGTCTATGTGATTTTGAGCAATTTAATTAGGTCCTGGAATTGCTGCAAAACATATTGTAAATCATATTATAACTGTTACTGAAGGCAATGTTAAAGTTTGCCTTTAAGTACATATCATTATTCTTCCTATTTGTAAATTGCTTCTACGTTTTCTTTTAACCAAAATAATGCGTGCATTCATTCAGTTATTGCCAATTGTTTTGTGTTGTGCCCATTGAGACCTGACGAGTCATCCCTTTCGTGAGGAGTGGTGAGGAGCTGTACTACTCATTATCCTCTTGGTATGAGGTCTGCATACTCATTGAGCAAATAAAGGTAGAGGTTATCGAGAGCACTACAGAGGTTTCAGAGCATGGGGAGGTGAAGGTGAACGAGTTTGGACCTTTAGAAGAAGCCACGTTGGGAAAGGGGCAACTTTGACCAGAGTCAATGGTTGAAAGAGTGGGCACCATGGCAGTGTTGGTTGCCATAGAACATGATTTACTCAAGCATTGTCCTACAATCTTGTTAGTGACCAGAAAAAGGGTAGTACAAATGAGAACATGGAGCCCTGAGAGATACAGTTTTAAAAATGCAAATATATTGAGACAGAACCTCCATTTCGTGAATGATGTACTTAGACAGTGGTTAAGAATCAGCATGCATGGTTTATCTATATTCTCTGTCTTACATGCATCTTGTGTACTGCCATTAGGTTCAGTAGGACTAACACAAGGCAGACACAGAATGTCCTATTTATCTAGGGTGTATTAGGGTCATTTAGAATACTGTGGCAAAGTAAGGCAGGTAGCGGAAAAAGGGCCGAAAATAGCACAATGGTGACCCCTTCTTACATTCAATAAACAACAAGATGGCCTCGCCTTAGTTTTAACAAAGCATCTTCCTTTGCTTCAATAAACAAATGGATAATCACTCCAGGGGTTCAACAATGCAGTGAAAAAGGGTTACCTCATCCTTCAACAAAACAAGAAAATAATTGCCTTCTGGGGACTACCCTGGCACCCCTGAAATGAGGCCTACATGCTGCAGCAAGACACATTAAAGGACAGAACTGCACACACTCCCACTGCAAGCCTGCATCATATTCATGCATCCTCTACAATGCGGACATCCTGAAGTCCCCAAGGTGCCTCACAGAGATACTCAGCATCTCTGGAGGCCTCCAATGTAGCAGGAGTAAGGAAATGTGAAGACTTCAGTACAATGGTGCATGACAGAAAGAACTAGAAAACATGCCTTCTCTCGCTGTGCTCCAAGACACAGGAACCTCCTTTACATCCGTATCAGACTCGTACCATCACATCTACAGTTCAGGAAAGATCTCAAGACCTTCCTATTCAAGGAATGGCTCCTCCTTAACACCTAGGTCCACACACCCTGGACTCCGCACCTTACCTGACACTTAGTGATATGCTCCCCACTGTCTCCCCCAGTTGCTTGGAGATCTCTTGCTGCCATTTGCCGACACTCTCCCTCCACTGTTAGTTCCCTCCTCCTTTTTTCTCTCCTTCTCTTACTGTGTTCTTTCCCCTATGATGTAAAAGCACTCTGTTGCTTCTCGGAGCTAGGTCCAAACTAAAAAAAAAAAACTAAAAAGAATAATAATAATAACCTCCCTCGAGGTTCACATCAACAACAATTACTTAGTCTGCATTTGAGGCTCCATTTCTGGTAAGTGATCAGTTTAGTCACTCATTCTCATGGGGTTTTCAAGTGTTACAGCACTTCTTTCTTGTCTCAGAGATACAGAAACATTGAGCTTCTGTCCTCAATAATGGAAAAAGACATGTCCTAAATAATTTGGGACCCACATGTAACCAAATGCTAGGAATGAATATGGGGAACATGTAGGACTGACAAACATTTGTAAACATTCAGAACTTCTGGCAGGCAGGAGGTAGCCTCCACCTGTCTCCAAAATGTACTTGACTCCTCCAACACCTCCCTGTCTAAGGTTCCAAAATCCCTTGCTCAATTCTCCATCCTTATGTAGTGCCTCAGTGATTCACAAAGGTCTCTTAATTAAGCAGTCCTTCTGATATCTTTCCTCTGTTCTTCCCCAAGTCCCTGTCTTTCCTTCCGTTCCTTCTTGATGCCACTCAACATATCTGTAATTCCATCCCTTCTCAGCTTGCACTGAAAAGGCTTTGGGCATGTCTTCTTCTTCAAACCCCCCTTTTGGGTGTTCTCAGTCAACTTCTTTTCATGCTTATATCTAACCTTCTCTTGTAATCTTTCACCACATTTCTCTTGACTAATTCTTTTTATCTGAATATTTTATAAGAATTTGTTTTCAAAATTCTCACCTTTCTCCTTCTGACACTTTTCTCCAACCATTCCTCCCTGCCCCCTTGGGAAATCTCCTATTATATTCCTCAGAACCTTGGGTGTAGTGTTTTATCTCCCAGCCTCCTTATCACTTCCTCTTGTCTACTTCTCCATGTTCTCCTATTGAACCTCTTTGTTCCCTCCTCTGACCATCTTTCAGGTGTGTTTTAATGTAAATATATCAATAGCTCCAGTCTTCTCTTACACCTTTCTAGTTACCTCTTCTTTCCATACGCTTCTTTCTTCATACTCACTCTCCTTCTGGCACTAGTGGACAAGCTTCCCTATGCCCTTCATCTTTATGTGTTCTTTGACACTCCACCTTGCTTCAGCCGCCTTTCTCCTCACCCATACTCCTCTTCACTCTCCGACTAACTTCCACTCACCTCCACTCTTTTATAGATGTCTAACTCTGGAACGGTTATGCCTAAATATTACATCAGGTACTCCTGATAGACAAACTATGGAACTGAATACCAAAGGAAATAAGAGCGACAGAGGATCACCTAACCATCAGAAAATGACTGAAAACCTTGCTACTCAACCTACAGAGACAAACATAAAAACAGCAAGTGCCCACATTACTTACCCCGTACCCAAGCCAATCTTGGGACAAATACGGATCCTGTAACAGACAATGAAATAATAACCAACTACTAACCACCCCTGCTCCTCACTCCTCTCACGCTTACCCCCGCACACACACTAACTGGGCTAGCCTTACAATACACAAAACACACAAGTCACACACCGACCACAAGAACATACTGCCGCAAAAAACAACAACCCAGACATTAGATACAGCCCCTACAGACACGATAACCCCAGTGCACCCAATCCATGGACAATCGAAAAGCTGCCACATACAGATGCCATTTTCTCCTGGTTCTGCAAGCACCAACAGAAGAGCACAGCTTCTATCTCATCTCACTTCCGCACTAACCTACCCCATCCTCTTTCTTGCAGACCCGGGTGAGTGCCTGGAGACCATGAAAATGGTAGCGGTGCACTGTATACATCAACATAACATAACATATGATTATCAGAACTGTATGGGATTAGGGGAGCAGCTCTTGGAAATCATGAAAATCTCCCTGGATGCTGGTTTATCCATGAACACCTTACCCTCAGATAGCGTTACAGTTTTTAGGAGCCAACTATTAAGGGTTCCCTCGTTTTTGTTAAGCCGTTTATTGCATCTGTCTTCTTTCTTTCGTATGGTATGTATTTGTGAATTTATATAGTGCATTCCCCCATGGGGGACCGGGCAATATCGCATCTGTGCGCAGGTGAAAATTAAGAGCAGTCAAAATAGAGGCCAGCTTTTAGCGAATGCTTTTAAATGAAAAGGTGAGTTTTTTCATTTTTTCCTGAATTCAAACAGAGACTGTATGTTTGTAAAAACAGTCGGTCACCCCATGTAACCGAATTTGAATGGGGAACCACCAGGAGCTGTTGGTTAGAGGAATGCAAGCAACATTCAGGTTGGTAAATCAAAATATTTGACCCAAGATATCTCGGGCAGTCCATTGGATGCACCTAAAAACCAAACAGAGGGTCTTAAACCAGCCCTTCTTGTATTACTGGCTACAGGAAGCCCACCATCTTTATCATCTGAAGCACTTGAGTTTATTGGGGTCTAAACTGCACACTTCTTGGACTTTTGGATGTTCAGTTTCTAAAGTCACCTTCTTTATTCCACCACGCATACCACTCCAGATCTTCTTCTTTTACACTATTGCTAGTTGCTGGCATGAAAATAATATAATTAACTTAGAACATGAGATCAAGCCAGCATTGTCGAGCATGGGACCTATGGCTTCTCTGTTGCCCTTAATGATAGGCTCCCGTTGCTCCTTTCCTACTGCAGTTTCAAGCCTTTGGGTGGTAAAGCCTTGGGTGCATAAATCAACACATATTTTATTACATAATTTCAGTAACATTTTAACTGTGAAGGGCAGAGTAGCAATTGAAGAGGAAGATATCCTTGAGCTTTAAAGACCCGATAAATCTTCAATCGCACCGCCTCTGTCAGCGAACAGGGGTTGCGGATATTCCAGTATCATTTACTTGTCTGGGAGGATCCTGAGCTTCCCCAATCGTCCCTCGAGTGCACCTCCATCTGTCCTGCCAGCTGGAAGTCTCCAGCTATTTTCGTTTGCAGCAAATAACAAAGGTTATGAAGTGAATTGTCATCCAGCACTGTGGATTCTGAATTTTGAGACACATTGGGCCTCATTACGAGTAAGGCGGTAAGGGATAACGGGCACCGTTAAGGAGACCGGTGCCGGTAATCCCTTACCGCCCTACTACGAGTTCCCTTAGCGGGTCCCTCCTTCAACATCTGGTTTTAGCAGGCGTTATGGACGTGACCCGCTAAAGGACTTCAGAGCTAGTAACGGTACTGCAAAATTGCAGTACCGTTATTAGCTACTTCCCCATTCCCATAGAGCCCTATGGGGGCTCAAATGGGAATGGGGAATGGTTTTTTCAATGGGGACTTACCAGTCCCGCAAAGGTCGGACTACACTGGTAAATCCCCATTGAACAAGACCGGTGCCGGTACCGTTATTGGAGGCAGTCACGGCGCAAATAGCGGCATGACTACCTCCAATCTCGGAATGAGGCCCACTGTATTCATTAGACACTGGGCCTCCTTATAAGGGTGGTGGTGACGGTATGAACGGAGCCGGTAAGGCACTGGCAACGTTCATACCATCTCGCCGCATTACGAGTTCTGCTCGTGGGTTCCTGACAGCCCGGCAGGTCTTACCTGGCAGGCTGTGCGGCACTGGCGAGCAGAACTCGTGATTTCACTGGCACCGTTATCAACGGTGCTGGTGCAACCATGCTTCCCACCCCATTCTGCCCTGTGGGGCAGAATGGGGATCGAGAGCCTGGCAATACCGCCACCCACAAATGGGCAATTACCAGCCCATTCATCTCATAATGGGCTGATTATTGCCCAATTGCGGGAGGCGGTGCTGGTAGTGAGCATGGCGGTAGCCGTTCCTGCCATACAGGCACGGCTACCACCATGCTCGTAATGAGGCCCAGTGTGTTCGTATCCTGAGTTCCACAGTTGCTATCAATTCCAGGGCCGAAAAAGTAAGTAATTTTTCCATTCAGGCCCGTTTTGGCAGGCTCCCTGGTGGCGGTAGTCCCTGGCTTAGATGTCAGAGAGACAATTTCTGATCGCCGAATGTGTGTGGGCTCAGTAGTTTTACAGTCTGGCCTTTCCTCAGCATGTTTTTAAATCAAGTTATGACGGCGAGCAGTAGGCACACTTACAGAAGTTCATTGCTAGACATACCCTGCTACAGGTGTCGGGGCCTTAGGAAATGTGGGCCTTTGATATTTATCTGATGGCCCCCACAGGCCTGTGCAGACTGCAATGAATGCTTCACACTTAGAAAACACTTTGCTCACATGCTCTCTGCATGCTGTCTTGCTGTTTTTAAGGACACCAGGTAACCATGTTGCTCATCGTTCAGGCAGGGGAGAATAGTCAATTCCAGCAAGCCAGGTCCTTTGCGAGGTCCAGTGCAATGACTGCTTCACACTTATAAAACACTTTGCTCACGTCCCACATATAACAGCATTGTGTCTGAATCCATTCCAAGATGGTGCCTGCAACTGCTGGTGACTTGGTTCTGGCAGCTTTGGCACCACAGCCCTTTTCTCCCTGAAGATGGAAGACAGCGGTGCACCTTATTGCGTAAGTGCAGGTTCTTCTGTGATTGAAGATTCTTATTCAATTTACCTTGTTTCCATCTGTTGTTTTTGGATCCCTTGCCTCAAGCAATTTTCTTTTTTTTATTTTCCTCCTTTCTCCCTAGCTACTTCACTTCCAATTCCCTTCGTTTTGCCTTTCTGTAACTTGGTTGTAAGCTGAACTCCTCCGGGTTCTTCCTTTGGAATTCTGCACTGGTCATTCTGCAGCTATACTCCCACAGTCATATTATCTTACTGGACCACTTCAGCTGCCTGCAACACCTTCAGGTTGTTTTTTTTTCCTTCAGGGTTTCCCTGTATCTTGGCCACTGTCTTTGGGGGTCAACCTGTCTGGTTTCCTACTACAGGCAGTGTGGCTTCATCAGATGGATGGACACTATTCCTCAAGACCAAGCACCTCTCCACTAGAGTAAGACCCGCTATTGACAGCATGGGGCACTTCATAAGGGGGTTATAATATTTAGGTCTGTTGTAATGTTGAGGAAACATAAAGATATGGGAATTCCTTAAAAGGGAAGAGGTACTAATGTCTTTGCAACCAGTGACACTCCTTTGCCTTAACCCAGGGATACGGTGGGTTGGTCACCTGTTTACCACCTCCTACATCAGAATCACTCTATGAGTGGTAGATCTGAGTCACCCCCAGACACGGGCAGGGACCTTTTCACAGTGCTCTTATTATATCTATGAATGCCTTCTGGTACATCGAACTAGACTGAAGTAGACGTTGCAGTTTGTGAGCATGGTACTAGGATTGAGACCATTTCTCCACTAGGTAATAGAGTGAAATGGATTGATTTGGAAACTATAAATTGCCTATATTTGTTGTTAGAGCCAAATATATTGAGGCAGACAGGATGTATCCCTACCTGGCCTCACATGTGCTCTGTGTCCCCTAAATATATCCCTGAGCTGGTAGAGAGAGAAGCTTCAGTTTGTGAACTCAGTATTAGGGCTCAGACATTGGTTCCACTTGATGGTAAGGGCAAATAGTTTGTGGCAAATGAGGCATGTCTTAGTCAGTGGATCAACTGGTTTATAGAGCTAAGAGGATTGGGAGAGAACCTCTATTTTGTATGTCTGGTCAAGAACCTAGAAAGTGGCTTCACCAGGTGAATGAGCAAAAAAGGATTGAGGCAGGAACTCCAGTCTGGGTGAATGGTGCTGGACCTAGAGAATGGTCAATAATAAGCACCCAAGATACAATTCTACCACCTCCTAATGTACTTATTGTTGTGAGCTCCTAATGATAGATGCAAATAGATTGAGTCAGACCATCCTGTGAGCATGGCAATAGGACTTGGACAGTTGTTTTACTGGTTGGGAGAACTAAATACAGTCTTCCTAGTTGATAAAACATAGTAGTGAAATGAGACTACAGATCATTATACTATCCAGACAATGGGCCTCATTCCGAGATTGGAGGTAGTCATGGCACAATTTGCGCCATGACTGCCTCCAATAACGGTACCCGCACCGGTCTCATTAAATGGGGACTTACCGGTGTAGTCTGACCTTTGTGGGACCGGTAAGTCCCCATTAAAAAAACTATTCCCCATTCCCATTTGAGCCCCGATAGGGCTCAATGGGAATGGGGAAGTAGCTAATAACGGTACCGCAATTTGCAGTACCGTTATTAGCTCTGAAGTCCCTTAGCGGGTCCCGTCCATAACGCCTGGTAAAACCAGGCGTTGAAGGAGGGACCCACTAAGGGAACTCGTAGTAGGGCGGTAAGGGATTACCAGCACCGGTCTCCTTAACGGTGGCCGGTATCCCTCATCGCCCTACTCGTAAGGAGGCCCAAAGTTTCTACTTTATGTCCTGTGTCTAGATGTAAATGGATTAATCTTTGGGAGAGGCAAATAGATTGAAGAAGAACATCCACTTTATGAGTGTTATGAATGTTTTACTAGGACAGCGGCTCCACTGGATGGCTGTTTTGTACTTGGTAGGTACAAATAAGATGAGTTTGAATGGAAGAACAAACTTTACTGGTACAATGCACTAAAGTGTCTCACACTAGCTGTCAATACTGAGTGTTGCTGTATCATGGATGTTTCCATATCAAACTAAACTGTCAGTGCCCAAGTCACCACCACCTTTCCCAACATCCCCCTATCCATGCGACAGCAGCTGGTTTTCACACAATTCTTCAAATCTTCATCATCTGAATAATCTAATGGGTGACAGACCTGGTGTTTCTTCCCGCGAAATTCTTTGGTGATATGTGTTCATTCATTTTGAGCAAAGTAAGCTCTCTTGTGTGTTTTGCATAAAGGTCTCTACTGCGGTCTTTAACAATAGCCCCAAAAACAATAAACACCCATTCCCACTGAAACATAGCAGGCAGCAGATTAGGATTTCCACTGCTATTTGAACAAGAAAAAAGGTCATAGTGTCAATTGCAAAGCCAGAATTGCAGCAGATTGTCACTGCTACAGAGTTGCCATGTATGAAGAACACAGGCATCATCCATCTGGTCTGCTGTAGACCCACAGTTTTCTTGTGGGAACCCTTATGCATGCCGAAAGCCAGAATGGAATGAGACCATCCCACAGAATACATTTCCAATGTATAGCAGCTCTTCTTAGTGCCCCCTGAAATAATGTCATGAATTGAGGAACATGAATGTGGACAATCTGATTCTGAAACGTGCTTTTATCATAAGCGATGAGATGTGCTAGCACACCTCATCACTTTGGCAAAATAAAGGATCAGCCCAATTCTCAAAGGGCATCTAAATGAGCACAACACAAATCTGCTAATTCATATGTCCTCTTTCCCCCATTTGCACATTTGCACAAATAAGGGAGCATTTCTTGCTATTTAAAAGCACATACTAAATTCACACATGTGACATGCTTTAAATGCACAGAAATTAGGGTATCCCACTGTGCCTTTAGAAAGTGAGGCACAAATCATGGCAGGGTACTTTTTCGGTACTAAGTAAATTTCATGTTTAATTTTTGCCACCAGCATTAAAGGATTTAGAAAGACTGCTTAATTTTGGATATTCTGTACTTCTAAATAGATCATAGAAAGACTGCCTCACCCGCCCTGTCACACCTTTGTACCCCTCTCCCTTGCCCTCATTAAATTCCATAAGCTCCCACCCCAAACCCCCCTCTCACTAGTGGAGTAACTTTGCTGAAAATGTTGGGGGGGACATGACATCTGAAGAAAAGGTGCCCCAGCCAATTGAATGAGGACAAAATGGTGTGCCATGAAAGTTGGGGGGGGACAAACACCCCTGCCCCCCCTAAAATTACGCCCATGCCTCTCACTTACCTTTTCCTCCTGCATGCCCGCCATCTTCTGCCGGAAGACGGAAGATACAGATGTGTCAGGCAAGTGTTTGCATGTTCATGTGACTGTGTGTCTGTTGTGGGAGGAATGTTTATAGCGTGCGAGTGGGAGTGGGTGGGGGAGTAGTGTTTTTATATCTGTGTGGGGTTGAGGGCAGTTTTTGTGGAAGGGATAGGTGCACGTGGACAAGAGTGTAAGTGTGTGTGTCTACTTGTGTTTGTCTGCATTTGTGTGTAAATTGGGGGGGTGAGGAGGACAATTTGTGTGGAAATGTAGGGGGATGGGAGGGCTATCATTTGTGAGTTCAGGGGTTGAAACCCCCATTCTAAATCAAATCCCAGCCAGCCAGGAAGAGGGACGGTGGGGGGAGGGGGGGTTATTTTTGATTGTTGAAGGCTGCACGAAATCAGATGAAAAAATTAGTCTTTTTTTCAGGCGACTTTCAATATTCAGAAATATCACATAAAACCCATCTTTGACCCTGATATGATTTTAAGTGTCACGGCTGCTATTTAAACTGTGTTTGTCACTCTAGCATGCCCATCCCCGACACAGGGATGGAAATGTGTTTTGTTCCTGGTGCATTTCACTGAGGGGGACATTTAACATCATGGAGAAATGCGCTCCAAGCAGCCATGTGGTTGAGCAACATAGCAACCAAGCCAAACTGCTGGGGGCCTCTTCAAAACATTTAAGTACAAAACAAACATTGTTCAACATTACACACTCAGGGGCTGATTCACAGAAGCATTTTAGAGTGGCACCATCCCATTGGAAAATGCTCCATGAATCAGGACCTTAGTTGGTAGGTAGACACTCTCCAGTTGCGATCATTGCTATTGCATTAGTCGGTCACTCTGATGCACTGTTCTCGCAAAGCACTCCAGCATATGAGGGCTCAATTCCAGTTTTCAGATGGTTGTGAGTAATTGATAATGCACAATGGATTTTCTAACATAATTGCAGTGCTGTAGTTGATGCTAATGTGGTCATAGATCATCTGAACCGCAATTACTATGTTGTTCATTTGTGCGTACTGACTAAAGAAGCAGGCCACCACAAGATGGAGGACTTGGCGAAGCATGACACATGCATGGTTTCACCTAGTCTCAGGGCAGCTTCTTCGTTAGACCCATTGTTAGCTGCCACAAAGCCTACTTTTAAATAATAGGCTGTGAGCCAATGTGGCACAGCATGATTTACATTCTCCCTGAGATCAACTCATCTGTGGAACTGTAATAGAATGCCATTTGAGAGGTCAGAACTATTTGAAACTTTTTGATGTTTACAAGAAAATGACAGGGGTAGCTCTGTCTCCTAAAGAGAGGTCTGCTCATCAGAAGAAAGCTTTCATAATGGTCCATGTGAGAAAAGCATAGGGCACACATGTGACTTTCCTGAGTTACCTACCAACATTCCTCAGTATCTGCCTTTTAGTTTGACATGGAAGTCACAAAGTGACATGCACATTCATGCCAGAAACTGTTCGAACAAGAGTAGAGCAGTCAGTATCTGCTTTTATGTGTGGGTGATCCTGAGCCTAAAATAAATCATATACTAGGGGCCCCTGAATGTGGTGGGTGATGACCTATTTAAATATAATTCTTTTCTGGATAACACATGAGCCTCATTACAATGTCTGTGGTAACCCACCGATGCTACCGGCGGGTTGCTGCCGACCTCATAACACTGTTCCCGTCACCTGACATCCCGGTGCCACCCGGACATTACAAGTCGCAATTGCCCGGGACGTCAGGCGGTGGGAATTGTAAGTCCTCATTCCTGTGGAGTCCCATATGGCTCCACTGGATGGGGACACAGAAACAACTGCACTCTTGCTAACAATGCTGGTACTTCTGTCAGAAACATGCCTGCAGGGGCCAGTAGTCACCAGCAGGTCAGACCTGCCAGGAGATCCAGACCCTACAGGCATTCTGTAGTGTGGTGGTCCAGAAAGGGTGCCGCCACATTGCTACCGGCATCCTTATTTGTGGACTGCCAAACTTAGATGAGGCCCAATGTGATCCTTTGAACTTCACAATTACATAGGCCAAAACCTTTTAATGTCATTTTATTTTCAGTTCCTGTGTATTCACTGCCTGGGGCTGGGTTTTTCCCAGAACAAACCATATGGGTTCAGCCTCGGAAACAGCCTTTGTCTTCCATGGGAAATGGCTGCCACCTCCCAGGAATTTAGGAACAGCCCCCAAGTCTCAGGGAGAGGTCCAGATCTTCAAAGAGCAGACTCTTCCAAGATAAGGGAAGTCTTAACTGGGTGTGATTTAACAGAGGTAGACAGTGGAAGTGGGTTGAGTGGAGTAGCCCAGGAGAGGACCTTTCAGTTTGAGAAGGGAGGTAACATCATGTTTTTTCTATGGCTCCCAGATGACCCCAACCCCATTCCCTGAAGTCAAAGGATTCTGGGTATGATATTATCAAGCAGACGGTTATAAACAGAAGTCAGGGCTGATCTCCCTACAAAAGGCTATAAGGTGACCATTCCTCTGTAGTCTGTTGCCTACATAAGGTGTGGGCGGCCCTCTCCTTGTCTGAGTCATCTTTAGACACTTGAAGAACAATGAGTCATCTGGAAACTGGTTGGGAGTACAGTCCTCTGCCATCGACATGAAGAAATAGATCTCCAAAGAAGTGGAGTGCCCTCCCCCTTACCATCACAAGTTAATGTTTGGGGTGACCTGCTGGCTGAGCAGGACCTACTGTCGATGAGACCGCTGGTATACAGAACATGCTCACTGGAGTTGACAGAATCCTGTATGTGCTCTCTAAGACCTTCCTGGCTATAAAGAGTGAAAAGATTTAACTTGTCCCTAGTGTCTCTTGATGGAGTCCCCAGGATCCTGAAGTAAAGAAACAACTGTGGACCCTTTTATTCCATGTCTAAACTGGCTTAACCACTTTGAGATGCTTTCTGGGCCTCTGCAACCACCCCGCGCTTCCTTTGACACGTACTGCTCTTTCAAATCACTGTAGATCGGTGGAACCACTGACTTAATCCATTGCCTTCCCCTGTTCCAGCATTTTTGAGCCAATCACCAGTAAATAACTTTATCAAATAGCTGGACCTCTTTAAACCAACTCAAATATTTGAGATGCTGACTCGACTTCTTCATCCCATTCAATTTGATCAATGCTACAGGGCTGCACAGCTTTGCTGGACCATCTCTAACTGATTCAACTGTCTGAACACCTGAGATTCAGTGGGATTTATTGACTCAAAACATCTCAATGCTGATTGGCCCCATCAAATGTGTCTAGAAGCCTGGCTCAATGTGGTTGAGCCTGAAGGCAATACTTTTTTTGATGTGGTTCTGTCCCCATGGCCCTAAAGTGCTTGGTCACTTGAAAGAAACCATTCTCTAACTTTTTAAGGACATCTTCAGTGACTTTGACATTTCTGTTAGAAATATTGACATTGTGCCACTGTCTTAAAACCCAGAAGGCTCCTTTTACTTTCAAATGTCCATTCTCTGTGTTTACCTTTACAGAATATGCTGTAGTGTTTGTATTAGTTTGTTTGTATTTTTAGTTTGATTAAAAAAGCCTATTTGTTCAGGACCTTTGCTGGGCATTCTGGTATTTTGGCAAGTCAGTGCTATTGTTGTTTGGTCTGCTTCTGTACTAGCGTGCATCCTTCCTGAAATATACAGCTTGCCCTCAGCTGTTGTTATGTAAAGAGGCAAAAGAAGAAATACCTGTCAAGCATGGCCTGTTTAACCGTTGTGATTGGGGTCACTACTGATTTTGTAGTAGTGTGGCATTGAGGAGGAGTTTTATCCATGACTCATCCTGTAATCTTGCAGCAGTAGTTTTTTTTTTTTTTTTTTTTGATCACAGGGACTTGCTGTCACACCCTTCCATATGCAAGGTGATCTGATGATGAATACCAGTCTATAGCTTCTGTTCTTGGCTTTGCTGATATGAAATATGGGTCAAAGTGACCCAGCATCTGATGATAACCATGAACACTCATTTGTGTTTGGATCCATGGTCTGCTCCCCTTTTATGAGGTTTATGTTTGCATAAGACTTTTGCCTACCCCCACCTACAAAATTCAAAACTTCCTAAGACTGTTTTGTTGTACTCCTCTGCCTATACAATTCATGAAAGCCTAAGACTGTTGTGGCATGCTCCTCCAAATACAAATTGTCTGTCTAAAATGTCATAGCTGTACTACACTGCCTACACAATTCACATTATCCTAAGACTGATTTTTCAAAGCCCCCTGGCTACAAATATTCACATGTGCCTAAGTGTGGTTAGATCCTGGGTACCATACAAGTGGGGTGTCACAAAAGCTGTCCACCCCTTCCAGCAGCATGGATAAGGGTCATGTGGATTTACATGGGGTATCCCCGGGACGCTCTATTTTTGCCCAGACGGTGGGTCCGTCACAAGGGGGGGAACACTCATTCCATCCTGGCACCCCATGGTCCTGATTGTCATAACAATGCCGCATCTTCTTCTGTAAATATTCATACATGAGTGGTGCCCTTCAGGGTGAACCCTGTTTCCTTGCAGTGCTTATCTGCCATGACCAATGTTAGCAATACTGAGACAATACACATCAGTGTTCATGGTCCCCTTCAAGGTTGGCCTCTCTTCCTGGCCAGAAAGGTGAAGAGATAGCAGTGATCCAGGAAACACCCTAAACTTGGACAGAAGGATTTGTTAGATTCATTGCTTTTCTCTACATTACATCGAGTAGCTGAGCTATATATCTCTAGGGATCAGAGACTTGCACATTCCAATACAATGTGATGACTATCTAGTTAGCAGCTTGTACTGCATCTGTATTGTGTTGTGGGTGGAGTTGCTAGGATTGCAGAATAACTATGAGTAATTATGGGAACACCAATCTGATTTTGCAGGCGATATGTGTACATGATTGACTGTGTTTTACAGCCAGAGGCTGTCAGGCATGTGGCCAACCTCCCATATAATTGATAGTATTCAGACAGTGGTGAGGGAGTTAGAAGGTGGTAGCTGAAGTAATGAGATAAGGTTTAGAAGGGAAAGTTGATGAAGGACACATTTGAGATAAAGGAGGCTGAAGGCATTGGTGGAGACATTAAGACAGAGAAATGTGGGAATACTTTCAGATGAGGTGAATAGCTGAATAAGGAGGTATGTGGGGAGTGTGCATAGGAGATGGTGAGGTGAATAAAGAGGAATGTAGGGTTGCTGCTGGCCTGATCGAAAGCCAAGTGATTACCAACGCCTCCCACTTTTTCAACTCATCCTCTGACAATGCTAAAGGAAATGTATGGACTGAAGTTGCACAGTTGGGTTACCACATGTCTGTAGAAGGACTTAAGGGCTAAAGCATGAGAAGCAGGAAACAGCATCCCAACAAGATTATTGAGTTAAGGAAGATGTGAGGGGACAATCAGAACCACTCGACTGTGAGTGAATTTTAGGAATCACCAATAGGATGATTGACAGTCCCATCATATGGGGGTGGACTCTGGGGAATTGCCCATTTAGGAGAAGTTATCTTCCAGTTTCTTTGTGTTGCCATTTTCCCACTCAGTTTACCTCTGGCAAATCCCTGTAAACACCATAAACAGACCGTATTTTGTATTCTACTTATAATTTTGCATTCAGGTTGATCTTATTGAACTGTGCGACAGGTGGTTTCAGAAGTGAGATCAACCAACCTATACCATTTTGGGCAACCCAGGGGTACAACAGCCCAGCCTTGTAAACCCTCATACTAGCCTGCTGTCAGAGGCGTCTTCTATTCAGGGTATCAGGTTCAACAGAGAGAAAAGTAGGGAACACTCTTGAGGGAGAAGTCTATTCTCACGTTCTGTTTTATCTAGTTCTTGTTCATCACCTCCACCCCAGCCAACATAGTTAAGTCATCAACAAAATAAACTTACTCAGGAGATAATAGCAGTACACTTGAGGCACAGCCATCTACTTGAAAGTGCCATACGTCAAACGGAAAATGAGATGGTACCCTGGTTCAGCATCTGAAGAGAATGACCATCTGGCAAAGAAATCAAAACATTGCAACCAGAATGTATGGAAGGTGAACGCTGCCTTGAAGGGAAACAGCAAAGCCACAGACAGTCTCAGGGCATAACATCCCCACTATTGCTAACTGGTCCCTTTTTACCACAGACTTTGAGACTTCACATGCAAACCTACCTGAATTATTTTAATCCAATAACTACTACGATTGGGAAGGTCCCATAAGACAACTTAGGAATGGCTCACTCAACATAAGGAGAGTCACCAGTTGTCAATGCTTCCCAGCCTGGATTGTCCAGACAAAGTTCCCACTGTGCCCGAGATGTTTCTCAATCCAAACACACTATTTAACTCACCAACCATAGAAGGGGACAAAATAGACCACAACAAGCACACAACACAAATGTCCTTGGAGGTTATCTTTAGTGAATGTGTTTTTGGTCACTTGAACGTTCTTCACCAGCCTAAGAATGTAGTAACAAAGCTAGATTGAGCAACACTATCACTAGTAATTATGCTACAAAATTCACACATTCTGCTTGTACCTAAGACTACTTTGGCGTACACCTCACCTAAACATGTCATGTTTGCCCAAGACTGCTTTGCCATGCAACAGTGCTTACACAATTGATATGCAACCAAGATTGTTTCGGCATACTCCCCATCTATGAAATTCAGGTGTGTCTAAGATTGCTTATCATATCTACCTATGACTATTTTGATGAACACCCTATCCTACAAGCTTCATGCATGCCTAAGACTGTGTTGGCATATTCCTCCACTTACAAAATGTAAGTTGGCCTAACGGTGTTGTGGCATACTCCTATGGCTTACTCTACCCCCTATGAAATGCATGTGTGATTAACGCTGCTCTGGTGCACTCTCCCACACTCCAAATGCACATGGGCTTAAGGCTGCTTTGGCATACTTAACTGACTACAAAATTCAGATCTCCCAAAGTCTGCCTTTATGTGCACTTACTGCCTACAAAATACACTTCTTACTAGCACAGTTTGCTTTTGTTTTTGCCCCACCGATGAAATTCACGTGTGCCTAACACTGCTTTGGCATTTTCCCTTCACTAAAAAATATTCACATCTGCCTAAGACTGCTTTGGCAAATTCCTCTGCCTACAAACGTCATGCCTGCCTACGATAGCTTTGATGTACTCCTCCCCCTACACAATTCACGTGTGTCTAAAACTGCTTTAGCATACACCCCCACCTAAAGAATTCATAGGTGCCTAGTAATGCTTTGGGTTACTCCCTGGTCCATGAATGCCACATGTACTTAAGACTGCTTTGGACTACAACCCCTCCAGCAGAATTCAATTGTGAAGTTGTGTAAAGTTGTTTAAACTATTCCCTCACCCATACAACGCATTTAGAGTTATCACTGATTTGGACTTCTACTGGAATGGTCTGCTCCGCCTTTCCCCAAACATCATGTGCAGCCAACCACCGGAACAAAGTCCACCCCAATTCTCTGTATTTACCTAACCCCTTCAATACTGCTAGCTTTTTTTACATGCCTCTTTAAACACTCAACCACGGAGTATCCCAGGATTCTACTCACCAGACTTTAAATACACGTCATGTCAAACTCACTGGCACCTCTTATTTCAAACCTTTGGAAACATCTGAAAGTTTCTATATGGTCGATCTCTGGAAGTTCTACGGTTTCCAGCTGTGCATGAACCCGCCCTTAATTCCTTAGAAGATACAAAGGATAGCCAGTCTTTCTTCAATGAGTTTAAAGGTCAACACAATATATAGATAAGTGCAAAGGATTACATTCTAGATGCTGTTTTAAATTGATACATGCCACTCCATAACAGAACATGCATAGCAGAAGGCAAGGGAGGAAATCAGTGATGTAGATCCAAGTTAAGCACAGCTGCCAGTCCACCATTAGACTTAGTGAAGACTGGTTCGGTCTTTCCTTTCTTAATATGCCCCCAGCCCCCGCCCCCGTGCAAATCCCTAAATATACCTTCTCTGGATGCCCTTCAAATACTATCCTTAATAGTGTGGTCTTTTGACATGCAGTGCTCTGTTCTCTTACAGATAGGTTGCTGCTATAAAACACAGTACGTAATCATGTGTGTTCTCATATAGCATTTCATGGATTCCTCCTGCTCAGGTTATTATTATCCCATTTCATGGTCTCCAATCTGTCGTTCTCTGATACATAAAATCGATGTAGGACCAGCAGCAAGATTCACACTCACTTGTGAAGTGCAGTTTGCCCCTTTGTCAGATACCAAGGCTTTACTAGTGAGCTATCCACCCGGATATGCCACCTAACAAGCTGAGACCCATGCATTCAAATGCCCATTCTGGAGCAAAGTTGACCCTCATGCCTGACCACATGACACGTATATAGACCCGCTACAAGATGAGATACAAATCTTAGTTAAGGAAAGGACATGGACCACAGGCGACAAATCCCATTGGAGTACTTCCCTGACGCCTACAGCCTAATAATCCGCTCACATACTGTCTATTAAAAGCCTAGGAAAACGAATTAAGTGTTGGACGAACTGGTATAGCCTGCAGATTGTGCAGCACACCACATTCAAAGTGTACCTGCAACACATAGTGTTCTCAAAGCCAATACAATATAACGCCTGCCCCAGGTAGACTTGTATACTATCAATAGGCCTGTGCATAAATACTGGCTGCAAACGCCCCACAACGATGCAGGCAGATTCATACAACCAATAGGCCTGTACCTACCCATGTGCATTACCCCAGGCGGTAGAAACTGTTAAGCCTGTTGCATAGTCATATTATTGCATTACAGCATCTACAATGTTTGTCGTGATGCATTTTTCTCGTTTTCATGAAAATGAAAGAGCAGTGGAGTGCTAATAGATTGTTAGATGCGTCCCTCAGGCTGAACCGATAGTTATGGCACTCTAAATATAACTAAATTACCTCACAGTGCTCAGGCCTTTATTCTGGTCTTCAGCGACCATAACACCTGGCATGCGTCATGACACTCGAACCAGGAGAATAGCACAGGGATGTGATTATAGGCCTCCTCTAAGACAATCAGAATGCGTGGAATGCAGTCTCTAATATCTGGTATGGACCTCACTCCAAATATTCTGACTTCAGCCTGACAAGCCACATGGAAGCAATTGTTTCAGTTATGTAAAGGCATAGAGCGGCATACCAGTTTAATTTCCCTCAAACTAACGAAGAGCAATGAAACACATCATGTATACAATGGGCCTCACTACAAGTATGCCAGTCCTGAATTAGCAGTGCCAGCATACTCGAGTAGCGATATCGCTAAACCCGTGACCTACAGTATCTGTGAACACCGTGACCGGAATCTGCAGGAAAACATGTCGGCCGTGCCTGAGACACCAGCATGGCATTAATATGTTCACATTCTGCGCACCACGTATATGGAAACACCTTCATGGACATGCCAGTAGCACTGTGATTGCTGTGCTAGAAACACCGGCATCGCGGACCAGGTGTTAACTAGAGTCAGGTGTGCAGAAACAGCCCACACGTGGCCCAAATCAGCCCAGGTGTCCACCAGGTGTCCACCATGAGCAATGCAAATGCACTAAAGGACCACTCCCATACCCTTTCCAACACTACCATGCTTGAAGCAGCAGTAGCAGGACTTGAGCAGGAGGCCCTGCATGCAGGCCTACTACTTGAAGAGGCAGGGAGGCAGAGGATGTGGCGGAAGCGCGGTAGAAGATGGAGGGGCATCATGGCCCTGCAAAACAACAATGTTCAGCAGGTTGCAGCCCACAGGTAGCCACCTATACCACGCATAATGCCACACCCTTCAACCTGAGCCATCCCAGATCCACACCCTATACTGGCTAGACAGGGGTACCATCAGATCCATAGTGGACCTGATCCATGATGACTTCACCAGTCTCATCCAGATTTGTACTGCCATCCCCCCTTGCTCAAGGTGGTGTCTGTGCTACACTTCCTTGCCACAGGCACCTACCAACACACTGTGTGTGAACTGCATGGGTTATTGCAACCCTGTTTCTCACGTGTCCTGTTTCAGATCATTAATACACTCTTGTGGCATGTTGCAGATCACATAGCCCTACCCAGAACACCTGAGAAAGTCCCTGCCATGAAAATAGCATTCCATGCCCTTGAAGGCATGCCCAATGTGATAGGTGTATTGGACTGCACACATGTTGAGCTGATGGTCAGGCATGCAATTGAAGCAGTGTACAGGAACTGAAAACTATACCACTCACAGCATATGCAGATGGTGTGTGATGCCCACCACCTCATCACCCACTGCTGTGCCAGATTCCAGGGTTCAACCCACGACTCCATGGTGCTGCAGAACTCCACCTTGAGTGTATCTATCAAAGCATGTGCATTGTTGATTGGTGGGGGGCAGGATACACCATAGCATAATGTGCTGTTGGGTGAGTGTATCTACCAAAGAATGTGCACTGTTGATTGGGGCAGCAGCAAATACCAAAGCATAACAGGCTGTTGGGTGGGTGTATAGACCAAAGCATGTGCACTGTTATATGGGGGTTGCACAAAAGCTATCTGCAGTGCATGTGTGCAATGCAATGTCCGGCATAGAAATAGCATGCCTGAGTTCAAGTCCTTCACTGGTGTGTGTAAAATGTCCAAACAGATCATGTGCAAGCATAACAATATCAATTCTGTACTGCAACATCAAATGCACTACATGTACCAGAATGCATCACACCAATGTCCCAAACCCCAGCTAAAACACACTCAGCACAACCCACAGCACCTGCAGCACAGACTAATCAGTCTTATGCATCTCAACAGCCCACCACCATCCCACTAGCATACTGCACACCAAGTAGCCAGGTCCCCTGCCTGTTTCAAGTGCACATACACATATGCATGTGACCTGAGGTGCAAGAATGAAGACAGACATATCTGTGGATGTGTGATATGCCATTCATAGGACTACTAAATTTGAAATCAATAAGAGAACACACCAGTCTCATTTGTGTGTGTGTCGTACTGAAAGGGTCAGAGGTAAAAGTTACTGTGAATGGGCCATGGAAAAGCAACAGCAAACCGCACACCCACCACGTATTTTGACAAGGCGTCTTGGCTTGTTGGCAGTCATTAGGCTGTCATCGCCTTCCCCGTCCATTCAATTCCTTGTATGGTACCCCTCTGTGAATATGTATCCACATCCATCATTTTGCCAAAACCATTGATGCTGTGCAACCACACCCATGCAGCACATCATGTGCATGAAAACACAAGTACGCCTTCAGGCATGTACTGAATTCCCCAAAAAGAATGCATGTTATTTCAATGCAGATACCTTTGTCAACCCTACCTACCAGGTTTGTGGCCGCCGGCAGGTTCTGCCGCATCGGACACACCAGCTCTGTCAGGCCCAGAAACATTGCCACCTGCTGATGGCACAGGCACACTCACCCGGACAAGCCGCATTTGCATTTTGAATGTGTCATTACATTGACATTGATGACTGCAGACATAAATCCCTAAAATCAACCTGATTCAACACAAAAATGTCCATACGATGCATGGACATCCATTCCCCCTGACATTGTGCATGTTAGCATGCTCAACTATGACATATGCTATGTCTTCAGCAATTTGTATATGACATGTTGCATTGCTTAGAGAACACTATACAGACTGTACCAACATGATACAGGCCCAACAACAACCTTTCCCCTTTCTATCGCTCCCGTGCAGGTGATGCAGGATACCCCTTGATGCCATGGCTGATGACCCCCGTGAGGCAACCACAGAACCAGCATAAGCAGGGATACAACTGTGCTCACATCAGGACTTGTTGTACAATTGAGCAGACATTTGGCCTGGTAAAGGCAAGGTTAAGCTGCCTGAGCAGATAGGAGGGGAGGGGCACTTATGTACAGCCCTGTGAAGGTGGGCAATATAATCCTGGCCTGTGCCATGTTGCACAACATGTGTACAAGGTGCAATACCCCAACTCCCCCGATATGGACATGCACCCACCAGAGGCGGAGGAGGATGACAGTGATGATGAACTGCCATTCCCTTATCGCAGGGATGCCATGGATGACCGTGATGCATGCGATGCACTCATTGGCCACTATGTTTGATCACTTCACACATGCACCTGGCATAGGCCAGCTAACGCACTGTGCACAGCACAGTACATAAATCACTCAATTACACTAAAAAAGCAAGTCCATTCAGGATTTCAATGTATCATCAACGGTAATGTGCATTATGAAAAGATTAACAAATGTGGAAAAACTATAAATGCCAAAACTATCCTTCCCCAATACCCCTCCCCAACTATCCCTTTTTGTATCTGGCATGCGAATGTGTGCCCACCTGGACAGCCGCAATGAATGCCACCTTAGGTTGCTGGGTACGGATCTAGCAGGAATTGAACTAGTGGATGGTTTGTGGGCTTGTTCCGTGGGCCGTCTCTCTAGGAATGCCTGAAGGAACATAGCCATTGTCTAAGCAATGGATGACATCACACTGTTGTCAACCCGTTTCCTCCTAGACATCTGTACTATGGCATTCGTACAACGGCCAAGTGCACAAGCATTATGACGCCCACTAGCCTGGACACTTTCCCGCATCAACTGTGCCTCCTGGAGGTGCTGCTGCCTTAGAGCAGTCAAGGCATCCTGGCATTCCTCCATGTGCTGCAGACTTCAATCTATTTCATGCACACTGGGGAAGGTTGGGCATTGTGGGCTTATTGGTTCTATGGGGCTGAGTGCCAAAGGCTCCTAGATGCTGTGGTGAGTGGTCTCCCCTATGTCCACTCACTGTTGTCCGATATGTCCTCTGAACTTGACAGATGTGCATGCGCATGTGGCTGCGCTGGTAATGGTAGTACTGCAGCAGCTGGTGCTGCCTGGATTTGTGCAGCTGGGGTGACCAATGCTGCCTCAATGGTTGCATCAGTGGTGACCGGTGCTTCCTCAACGGGTGCAGCTGTGGTGACTGGTGCTGCTTCAACAGGTGCGGCGGTGGTGACTGGTGCTGCCTCAATGGGTGCAGATGGGTTGGCAGTGGCAGTTGTGCCTGTTGGGGCTTTGTTGTCTTGTGTGGAGGTGGTGGTGGTGGTGCGTGGTGTCCTGTGGTGTTGATGGCTGGTACCCCTTGAGGTGCTTGGCTGGGCCTCTTCATTGTCAGATGATGTGGCTGAGGCAGTCAGAAAGTCAGGTTGTCAGTGAACAGTGTGGTTTGATGAGGCAGAGATGCATGAATTATCTTGGTGGTATCTGTGCTGTGTCGGGGACATGGCAGAGTACATGGCATGGTGCACACATGCTTGTGTCATATGTACTGTGCAGGTGGATGTGTGATATTCATACATGGTAGAGTAGTGCACTGGTGATACTGTTGCGGTGTACTGCCAATGGCTGGGTACACCGCAACAGTACCAGTTGCGTGTTAGGGGTGGGACCTTCATGCTGTGGGATGTTGGGGTGGGAAGTAGGGTGGTGTGGATGTGGTCAGCATGTGCCTGCTGCCTGTAGCATTTACTGGGATAGTTGAGCATTTTTGCTCATGGGTCAGGCTGTCTGGGACAAAGGAGTCACATGTTGCCTGTGTGTTTGACGCTGGTCATTTGTGGGTGGAGATGAGGCTTAGCACCAATATGACTTTCTACCAGGAGAAGCACTGCAGACACATACGCATTACGCTGTGGCAGGGTGATGTGTCTCTGTGTGGAAGCAGGGGCATGTTCTGTTGGCAGTACAGTGTGCCTGTGCTGTGTTACAGGTGTATTAGTGGTATGTATGTGTAAAGTTTTTGGGGCCAGGGTGTTGTAGGTTTATGCCCCCAGGTTTCTAGTCTCTTGGGGGAGGAGGGTCATGCAGGTTTTTTGTGTGTTGTGGGTGGTGCAATTGCCATTCATGTCATATGTTGGTACAGTAGTGGTTGCTGAGTTAGGTGTACTCACCAGCCTCTTCAGGTGTCCCTGCTCAGGCTTTTGCAGCACCAACCTCTTTAATGGCATTGAGGTGCAGCACACTGCTGCACGTCTCCTCACTGGGCTGCAGGTGTATAGTAGATGCACACCCACCACCTGTGGCCATGCCCTGTCTGAGCTGTGCTGAGAGGAGGTTACGCACCCACAATCGCAGGTCGCCCCACCGCCTGTGGCAGTCTCGCACTGTGCTGGGGGTTGTGCCGACTGCATAGACCTTCTTGGCCACCTCCAACCATATACTCTTCTTTCGCAGCTGGGACTACCTGCGCTGGTCATTGGAGAAAAGCTCTGCAGCATGTTAGACAATGGTGTCCACTAGCATGTTTAACTCTGCCTCACTGAAGCATGGCTTCCGCTTTCGGGTCTCACAAACTCATGATGTCATGGTTAATGTTGAGTTTGTGTGGTTAGGAGGGGTGGATGTTGCCTGTTCTTTCAGGATTGCAATGGATTGTGTTTTTATAATGTCCGCGTGCCGATTTCCTGTCAGGAGATCACTTTATTTCCGCTCCCGGTATTTGCAGGACCGCTGTTACCTGTGCCGGTGGCTCCGGGACTGTGTGGCCCTATTCGGAGACACCGGCACGTAGGATGATGGTGTTGGCATTTTTGGGGGGATTTCATGGTGTTTCTGCCATACTGGTACAGCTGTTTCCAGCATGCCGGAATGCGTGTGAACAAAAACATGACAACACGACAACAGTGCATGCATGACAACATGACAACATCTGGAAATTCTGGCATCACGGATTGCCAGAAACGGTGGCACTGGCATGCCGTAAACTCAGAATACTTAATGGCATGCTTGTAATGAGGCCCAATGTGTTGTTACTAGTTATTTTTTTTTTATTTACTTGATTCAATTTTACAAAATAACATTTTTACAAGATAACGAAAAACGAACATTTCCCATCCTTTCCAGTTTTGTTATGTCCATTTCAATTTAAGGAAGTTACTAGTTATATGTTCATTAAATCACCTTCATAAATTACTTGGGTTCACAATGATTTTACTGAAAATATGTTCGAATCCATCGAAGAAAATCAACAAATCTTTTTATTTGGGTTGTCGCCCCCTGTTTGCCTATGTTTTTAACCTCACCTCATCCCCCTCCCAACCTGTTTTAAGCCCTTAGCCCCCAACCACCATGTATCTTTAAAATAAAATCTGTGTTTTTTTGATGATTTGTATCGGTTAAACAATCCATCGGAAAAACCATTTTCGATAAAATCACGGGATACCGTTACATGTGTGTGCTCATTTTCCCACACAGTAAAGACACTTTCCTTTTTAGTTGCACAATTACATGTACTGATAACTTTATACAACTTGGTAGGGGTTATTATCGCTTGGGATAAGGACCCTTCAACAAATTTCAGCCCTCGACTTTGACCAAGTTAACAATCCCTCCTGTTGTCTAGTAGTCTAAATTATTTTCTATGGAATCTATACAGAGCAGGCAAAGTAGAAAATAGGGACAGTGTTGTACCATTGTTCCCCAGAACAAAGCTGAGCCACTGATATTTATCCCAAGCTATATATACACCAGAAGAAAAGCTGGTGAGAAATGCCGACCTTTAATTTCCCTAAATGTCCTGCTTACTGTTAGGTTCTTTTTGCAGTAACTCCGCTTTGAATATACTACCATACTTATGCAGCATGTAAATTGTCCTCTTCATTGGCCTGTACATTTTTAGCCTGCAATTGCTCCCGTTCATTGTTTCTCATTTTGAAAGACGGTTCAACATTTCTTCTGATTTGATTGCCTTTGTACTGCCCAGTGAGTATAGATGAAAACTGGGCCTTAATTATTAAAACTCCGTTCAATTCAAAGTGCTGCAATTGCAATCAATGCTTCAAACACAATGTAGACATAACATTAATTGGAGCATATCACAATAGCAATTTGTTCATGCGTAGCAGCCTGGAACGTGTCGGTCTCTCAGACAGCGTCTACAGCGCAGATAGGACTGAAGACTGAATCCAGCCATTTTGCAGCGCCATATCTCTTTTCTAGAATTACGTTGATGTGCCAGCACTGAATGCACGCCCCCCATCAGTGCCTGAGGATATGCTGCTTTGTAGATTAAGAAATGCCTGCTTATTTATGCATTTTTAAAGTGTTGCATTGCCAAGATTATGACAAGCTGCATTACGTCCCCACTGGGAGTGCGTAGAAGACACGAGGGTTTTCATTTACTGGGTCTGCAGGATTCTGACTCAAGCCTGGCTGGGAGATATTCAAACAGCACGTTGTATATGTACATTAATGACATTGCACGGTTGAGTCAACAAGTAATATAATTATAATACCGCTAATACGATTAATAATATTAATCATTACAAAAATGAGCTAAACAATAATGACAATAATAACACTAGCAATAATCATAATAATGTATTATTATTATTATTATTGTTATTATTGTTATTACATCAGAGATCACAACAGGCCTGCATTATTTTGATCCCGCAAGCCTAGATACAGGTCTAATCGGAGCAAGCCCCTATGCCAGGCCTGTTAACTATCACTCTCCCCCTGATAACTGATACATATTTTCAAAACGTGCGTCATAAAAAGATGCGCCCAGTTCACAAAGGCCATTGATTGTCTAAATGTTTTTGGCGCCTTTTGTGCATATGTGCAAATCAGGAGGAACTTCTCCGCATTTTAAAGCACATCCCATGTGGGGTGCGCTTTAAAATGCATCCATATCACAACCATTTACTCTCGTTTTTAACAGAAAATAAATATACAGATTGATCCAACTGATGTAGGTCAGTCTAGCCACGTATTAACACTTACCATGTTGGCTTTATCTCTAATTCCCTGTACAAAACACAATGCCACGTTAAGACAAACATGCCATGGCAGTCACCACAAAAATAGACCCCTCTCACAATCAGAGGCCCTATTTCCAGCTCAAACACATTCATCCATACATTAATTTCCCTAATTTACACACGCCTTCATATAACCATTATGTTTGCGCATTCACTTGCACACATATTCAACATACATACTCTCATTTATTTGCACACAATTAAAGATACAAACACTCACATGCATGCATACATGTATATCTACATACAGACATACACACATAAACACATTTCTTATCTTACTTGCAGCCTGTGCTGGCTCTGCCTGCCAAGATGGCCCTCTGGATCCTGTGCCACACACACTAGGAACCAGGAAGCAGGGAGAGCTTCTTGGTTCCTGATGACTTGTGCTGTGGAGCCAGAGCACCTCTCTAAGGCCGCCCAGGGACACCTAAATGTGTCGGGTGGTACTAGAGCACCCCTATGAACATGTGGCACTGCAGTTCCCCTTCGGCCCTGCGTTGCTCATGGATACTGGGGAACTGAAACTGTCAAAGGTCAATTTTGTTTCCCGTTAATGATTAAAAACAGTCAAGGAGTGCACCCTCAAATATTTTTGCAACTGTGGGAGTACTCGATATTTTCACAGTGCTGGCTTTGAGATGATGGGGTACCTCTTTAAGAGATTGCTTTCCGATAAAGAGGTAGAGATATGTTTCATTTTTTTTCTTTGCTGTTTCTTTTACAGTGACAGGCCTAATTAGGGTCTATCATTTGTTGGGGAGTATGGACCATCGTCCCAGGCACCCCAGCACTTTTGAATGAGGCAGAGGCCTGGGAGTATGTAGTAGGGACTCGGGGAGGGCACAGGGGTGAGGTGGGCGTTGACAGTGGCTATAGCGCGGGCATGGTGGTGTATGGTTTTGCTCTAGTGTACACAGGTAACCAAACACCATCTTAGGTAGTAGCAGCCATTTTGAAATTGAGGCCTAGCTCTGCGCTGCAACCAGGGTCGTGGCTCAAGCCACATGCACATGGAAATACGTGTATGAATGCGAGAATAGGGAATAGATTGTAGCATGGGCACCAGTGAGATAGACCAGGGCTACAGAGATTCATAGACTCATCATTGTCTTATGTTGCCAGCATTTGTATCGCAGAAGGAATGTGTCCTGCAAGGCCACGAGGGGGTTGCAAGCACTCTGCGAAAAACGATCCCAGCGAGAAGGAAGGCACAAGCCTCCGACCTTCCACGTCCCAGCTCTAAGTAATAGCACTCAGATGCCCATCCCAAAACTATTAGCATTCCAAGGTACCAGACAGTCCCAGACCACAAACCATAAAACTGTTATGCCCCCAATCGATCAGAAAAGATCTGAAAACAGGGATCAGTTGTCTTCACCATAGGTCACTTGATTTGTGCTGTGAGGTGCCGGGATTGGTAAAACAACATAGCCAAAACAAGGGTGGGGAGCTTTGGATGGGCACCGCCGTGGCTGGAATGAAGCTGTAGTCCGTTAGATGCAATGACGTTGAAGTATCCTCTTAACCCTTGTCTGCAGTACCAGGTACACATCAGGTTGGAGACAGATCCTGTATTGTTTTCTTCACATAATCACCAATTAATTGTAGCTTTATGCCTGATGATGCACAAGGAGGAGCCCGCATGGATGTAGATGGATAGAAGGACATGGGATCAATGGCCTGAGATACCTTATGGAGCAGGTACTCTATGTATAGGGTCTCAGCCAACCAGCCTTTTTGATGTGTATATTATGTAATTTATGTCACTGATGATTCTGTGTGCCTTCATAAAGTGTGTTGCTGTTCTGATTTTGCCAGAACATTCCATGGCACCAGAGTGCTTTGCTGGCGCATTTCAATTTGTGTTGGAGTAATACTTTGTTTTCCTTGCGAGAGGTGTGCGGGGTATTTTTCCCTAGTGGGATGTATTTTTTCTGATGTGAGCATTGAGGGGTATCTCTACATTCTTGGCGACCCCCGCGTGATCCCAGTCTCCCCCTTGAAGATGGAGGCTTCCAGGCTGCATCTCTGGAGGGGCTGCGCCCACCTAGAGTGACAAGTCCCAAGTGTGCAACGCGCAGTGGTGTACAGAAGCCATTTTCACAGAATTACTGTTGGCTCTTTGGAGCAGGGTGTGGCTCTGAGGGTACAAGCCGTTATTGGGACCCTGTAATGGAGGAGCTCTAGTGAACACAATGATATAAGTACACATCTTGCAAGTGACAACAACAGGGATGTGAATGAGTGGGGATGTGACATATACATGCATGGAAGGAGAGTATGAAAAACCATGTGGTGGGGTTTTGTTTTTATTGTAATTATTATTGAGGAGATGAGACAGAGGAAAACAGGAGTGTGGGAACCTGCCCAAGTGAGGGGAGAAGGTGGAGCCCTTTTTTATTGTGATAAGGAGGATACAAAAGTTGGAGCTCAGTATAATTAGAGAGCTTGGATTCCTGTGCCCAATATATTTTGGTTGGGGGAAGGAGGCAGAGTAGTGGTTGTTGTTTTAGCCTATTATTTTAGTTTATTGTTTTAGTGTAGTGAATGATTATTGTGAATTTAGTGGAGGCCAAGGGAGGGCCTGTGCAAGTGTTGCAAGTGTGTGGCGTGAGGAGTGCAGAAATGTTCACAGAGGGGGGGAGAGTGGACAGGGGGTGACTCAGAGGTGAGATTGGAGGACTTGTAGTGATAGTTGTACGAATATTGGGCATGTCGTATAATAAAATGTTTTTTGAAAATACGATTGTCAATATGGGGTTGAAGACTCCCATGGAGGAAATTTATAGTGCATTACCATTGTACAGGCATAGAATAGAGAAATATTACAGTCAATGGGTGGCAGAGACCCAAAAGGGGATGCCCCGCCCTTGGCCGGATCACGGGACTAATAATAGAGATATATTGGAGCACATGAGTACACACCTATTGGATAAATATAAAGATAAACAACTACAGAAATGAAAAGAGATTTTAAATTTGTGGAAGATGATGGAGGACATAGAGGACACATCTGGGTGTACATCCCGGTGAGATAATAGTGCCACCTCAAGCATTGTGAATTCAACAGCGCCAGAGGAAGTGCCACAGTCTGCTCCTAGAGAGGGGCTGTATCCACTTACTTCCCTCCCAGCCACAGGGTACACCAATCCAACATATGTGACTATGTCTGCTTCTGTCCCAACCCCATATTTACTGGCAGCAAACAGCATTGCACCACAAGACAGTAAATTACAGAAGAAGTTAGAGGAGGCACTAGAGTTAACGCAAGCAGAGCTGGCCGGCTTGAGCACAATAAAGGAAGGGGAGAGCAAACCGGGATGCAACCTCGATGATTGGAGGACTGGGGACATTTTGTTCAGATTGGATAGCACCGCGATAAAGGATGTGCACATGGAGAGGAGAAAGGGAGGAGATTGCATAGCAGAAAGTGTAGGTTATGAGACAGGAAGGTCGTATAGGGATGCGGACAGGGAGCTGCGGGAAGGAGAGTGGGGTACTCTGGATGAGTTGCAGGATGAGGCAGAGGATGCTGTGAGAAACCTGATGGTATTCTTGAAATACCAAAAGGAACATTGAAAGGGGAAAGAACAAGGACATTTTGTTTTTCTTTCGAGGTTCCCCAGTGAAGCAATTCGGTCCAACATGCATAGGGGAAGGGTTTGTGAGAAACCTGATGGTATTCTCTCAGCTACTCTTTCGGAATCTTCCATTCAGTTGGCCAGGGAAGGGCCATCACTTTTGGATTTGGATTTGAGAAACTGTGTCCATTTTTTATTGCACTCGTTTTTTGAGAATATGACCCAATAACTACAAATACTGGGCCTGGTTCCCAAAGCCAAAAATGTGAGCAAATATGGAAATAGCTGCAGCATCACTGAGATGCTCTTGTTGACATCTTTGTGAATCTCATTTGCGCATGAGACTCTAAGATGACTCAAAGATGTGCCTTGAATATTCAGTTTTATGCATTGAGAATAAGCTACAGAGTAGTGGTAGCAAATCTAAGATGCTCATAGACATCTCCTCATTTGCTCCAGGTACATTTCTGAGAATCAGGTCCGAAATCTTTATATACAATTCCAAAACAATTCCAAAGAATGAACATTTTGACAACATAATATTTTTTTTATGAGGGTTATTATTATTATTATTATTATTATTATTATTATTATTACACATTAAATAAACCAAATAGTCAACATAAGACACACTTTAAGAACATATTCTCTAAGATGTCAAAGAGCATTAGTTCCCTTCCTAAACTGGCTAAATGGTGCCGAGGTCTGGAGTTATAGGGTCAGAACCCTACCAGCGGTGGATGGGAGTAAATAATTCCCTAAATTGGCCTGTGTGAGTGCAGTGAGCTGGCATGGAAGATTTGTTCTTCTTAAATCGTTAGTTGGAATTGTACAATGTATACTACCACTAATTTCAGAAAAAAATACAACACCTTGAAATCTCCAAAAGATGATAGGGAAATGGCAGTACAAAGGCAGATGGAAAAACATTTTGTAACACATTGTCATGCTGTTTGTGTACTAAACCCGATAAACAGGCTTCACATTGTTATTGCTGAGAAAGATATTCTTTCATTGACACTGTAAAAACACATTTTTATTTTGCTTTTGCCCAAAGCCGATCGTGAGGCCTTTCAATACAGTATGCAAGAGTTACTCTGCCTTCAATGCATCCAACAATGTATACCAGTATTGCCCATGAACACATTTTCATGCTCACTGCACCAATAATATATATCAGAATAGTTGCGCAAACCATGTTTCAACTTTAACTGTGCTCAAACAAAATATGTCATTGTTGACTTTGTAAAAAGAAAGTCCTGAGGCCTGTGCCCCAACAAAATCATAAGGACTGTGATGCCCAACGTCATGGCAAATTACAACTACATAACCCTGTAGCACAGGTTTTCATGCAATAACATATGCCAACATTACTCTGTAAAGGTTCCATGTCGACAGTGCCCAAAGAATATATGCAGTATTTCTCCGTAGAGCACAATGTTATACAGCCAGGGCTTGGCAATAGATGTCACCATTATCACTTGTGAAAAAGTCATCTACCTAACTATGGGGACATCTAGTAGGGAGAATAAGAGGCCCAGGTACCTCCCTAAGTTAGAGGATGATGATCCTGGGGATGTTATGCAATGTTTACATGATCAACCTCATTAGAATCTTTTCAAGGACTTCTTACACAATCTCTAATGCAAGCTCGCACCAGGTATACTGAGAAATCTCCTGTGCAGCTTGCAGAGTGAGTTCATGGAAGACCAATGACTGCCGTGATAATGCCAGAGGCACTCTCTGCATGAGTGGAACTAACAAAGGGTATGTGGGAAAAGCTAAACTTCATGGTTACCAGCTTTTTCAAATAAAGCTTTAGTAAAGCAGGACACCACAGGTCGCATGGCTCCCTGCAGACTATTGCTAAAATATGTGTGCAATCCCAACGTTAGACCGGCATTAAAATCCTTGGTCCATGCCCAGTCAATTAGTGAGCCCAGACAAACCTCCTCACCCCAGCCAATCCCAATCTCTCACAATTGTTCCATCACAACTGCAGGCTCTCACAGTAAATCTGGCTGGCCTGGGTGAGCGGAACTGGGATTTATAAGCTCAGACATTGTGGGTATTTGAACATAATGCTACCAGTGAAAGTTTGAAGATGGGTGAAACAAGGAAGGACTGAATGTTAAAGGGGTTAATTTCTAAGAGAAGACAGAGCTTGGGGAAATGGTGGTAGATGGGGCAAAGTAGAGTGAATCAGGTGGAAGTTATTGAAGATCAGGTGGGGTAATAGAATTAAAGGAGGGGGAAGGTGAATATCAGGATGGGGTTGTTGAATATCAGGAAGAAGTGGTAGAAGGGAACAAGGAGGAGGTTGGTGAACATCAACAGGAGGTCAACAAATAGAATCAGGTGGAGGTTAGAGAACATCTGGAGGAGGTAGCAGAATAAAATAAGCAGGAGGTTGGTGATCATAATGAGGAGGGAGTTAAAAAGTGCAAAGGTTGGTTTATGGCAGACGGATGTGATAGCAGAAGCAAAGGCAAAATTATAACAATAGAAGGGGCAATGTGATAAACAGCAGAGGAAGATATGAGGAGTCCAATTGTGCCCAAAGCAGGGAGTAGTGTAAAGCCCTAAGTCAAAGGACCTGCTGTCAGGACAGCAGGAAGAAAAAGAGCATGTTGAAAAATTGACAAGTACCCAGATCAGAATATGAAGGCAACCAGGAGGTGAGACACTCAAAGTTCTGGAAACTGGATAAACCTTTATAGACCACTAAGAAGGGTAAGGCTATTCTTGGCTCCTCTGCTCTACCTTATGCACCATGGTAAGATCACCCAGTTTTCTGAAAGCCAACAGAGGGTGCTAGAAGTTGAATCACAAGGCTAAAAAAAGGAAAGAAAGAGAGAAAACGCGATATCCTGCGACTAGCAGAAAGAAGCTGGTTGCAGGAAACCCTTAAGTCTGAGACTGGGAGAACATGGAAGAGTACAGACTGCCTTATACCCCACTTTTATACTGGGGGAGATATAAAAGGTGTGCAAACCCTTTCATCCTGAGCCTGAGATAGCTGAAGAAGGGTGTGGGAAAACTTCAAGCCTGAGATTGAGAGAGAATGATAGAGAGAGACAGAGAGAGTGAGAGAGAGAAAGGAGGATGTAGTGCGAGTGAACCCTTAAGTTCAAGACTGGAAGTAAAAAGAGGGTGCAAACAGAGGGCACACAGTCTCCCAATATCCAACCTTCCAAGACTCTTCAGACTGTGTAGAAATCTGAAGTGGCTGACAATTCATAATCAATCATCACTTTTTATATTTTGGCCTATCCTGTATTGATTCCCCCAATACAATGTCAGCTTCCTTTTATTCTGCCTTGGTCTGCTATCACAGCCCAGCTATGTATGCCAGTAATCACACTGCAGAACAAAATGCACATGCTGCTTGTGCCCAAAGCAGTTCCACGAGGACTGTCAACAGAATATGATAGTGCTGTCCGACTGTCATGCTGCTCGCAGCTACACATTATACAACAGCATTGTCAGTGTTAAATTATGTTTTATGTGACAATATCGAGCAATGTTATTATGCATGTCTAATTGGCACCCAGTTAAATGTTAAACCTCTAAAAAGAGAATTACACCGACTGTTAAGAACTACTCAAGTCTGAACAGTTATGCATGTGTTAAGCTTTGGTGGTTGGAAAATGTTGTTCTAGGGAAATGGAAAGAAAACAATATGTTTAAAATTGAGTGCTTGATTGAATTAATTGTGCTTCCCAAAATAAGGGGGGTCATTCCACGTAAGGGGAAGCAAGTACGCACACACACTAGTATTTGAATAAATATCCCATATTGTTATGAATGATAGTCAACTATGTTGATATGATCTTACAAGAGTGAGAGACGTGGATGGTACGGTGCACTTGAGACCAGGTGAAGATGCTATTGTATATTGTGTACACTGCTAATCATTTTGACAGTGGCTGATCAGCTAAGGCAGAAGGGTTAAAAGAAAATATACTCTGCGCAGGGGGACATGATCAGTGTGTGGGACTTCCAACAAATTGAGGGAAGCCTGACGCCTATCTATTATTTAATTTTAAAAAAGATTGTCATTCAGATCAGTTGAAAGTCTCCAGCGATGCAGACATATACATTAATGGGAATCCGAAAACTTCATTTATTTGTTTATGTAAATAAAAATAAAGGGAAAACAATGCATTTTAAAAAACAAAAATGCTTACAAAACCATTTAGCATTGATTTCAAAAGCAGAGGACTGGTGTCCTTAACAATGGGTGCGAGGGATGTGGATATAAGACCAGATGATACAGGGGAGGTAGAAAAATGAACCAGAGAAAAGGATAGTAGAGCATGATAGGAACAGGATAACGGAGGAAGTGATACATTTTAGGACGAAGGAGTGAAGATAAGTGCTGTGGGGTTGTCGTAGAGAGGTAGGGAAACAGGGAGATGTGGTCGCATAGAATACTATGGAAGTGTTCCTTCAGAAAAGAGAGGAGCTAGGAGTTAGGTTTAAATAGAGATAGAGTGGGAGTAGTGCAGAGAGGAAGAACATTCTAGTGTAGTAAGGGAGTGAAGACAGCAAGAGAGTGGAACAAAAAAGAGAAGGAGCACAAGGGGGTCGAGAGGTGGCAAGGAGGTAAGTCAAGGATGATTGCAGGGAGCGAGGGGGACAGTAGGGAATACGATGGACTGATAGGTATGGTGATGCAAGTCTGTGTAATGTTTTGAAGATGGTAAGTTTTGGTTTAGACTTTGCCCTCTGTCTCATTGATGACCAGCCTTACTGAAGATGGGCTGGAGAGATGGAGGTGAAGCAGGAAAGGTTGAAGAGTTTACTGACGGTAAAGTTGAGGACTTGGTCAAGAGGTGAATAAGCATAGCTGGAAGGCCAAAGATTATACTGGCACAGTAGTCGGATTGTGAGCGTACTAAAGAGGAGATTAGGTGGTAAGAAGTGTTGAAGGGAAGAATATGTCTTATTTTTTCTGATGTTGACGAGATGAAATCTGGCTGAAATGGCAGATTTGGAGAGAAGATTTGGCGAGAAGTTGTGAGATGGTGCGACAACAACACCAAGGTTGTGAGCAGAAACAGAGTATGGAAGGTAGTTAGGGGAGAAGAATAGAAGAGGGAGAGTGTAGTGACATAGGGGGTCATTCCGAGTTGGGCGGTAGCCTTGGTGCTATTAGCACCATGGCTGCCTCCCATATCGGGTCTGGGTCCGGTCTGGTTGAATGGGGACTTAACGGGTCATTCCGACCTTGGAGGACCCGATAAGTCCCCATTCAACCAACCATTCCCCATTCCCATTTTAGCCCCCATAGGGCTCAAAGAGAATGTGGAAGGCGCTAATAACAGGCCCGCAAATAGCAGACCCGTTATTAGAGCCCTGGTCCCTTAGCGAGACCCGTAAAGGATGTGTGGTGAGACCGCACGTCCTTTACGGTTCCCGCTAAGGGACCTCGGAATTGGGCGGTAAGGGATTAATGGCACCGGTCTCCTTAACGGTGCCCGGTATCCCTTACCGCCCAACTAGGAATGACTCCCATAATCTGCAAACAATTCAACAAAGGCTGAATTATAGAATGGTAGTTTATGCCGGTCAATAATGTCAAATGCTCAGTTCAGTGAAACAAGGCATTTGGTAGGTAGTAGGACAATTTTCAGCAGGTATGAGTGGGGATTTATGTGATCAATAGATTACCTTTACTATTTAGCACTTTTGACTGCCTTCCCTACATTTCCAATTTTGAGTAAACACATTTTGAAAGGATGGTACATTATTGCAAATATGTAATCTTCATTGATTCATGTCTCAGGGATACAGAGAATACCAGACCAGAAATCAATTAAAGGAACAGGGATGGAAAATGTATTTGTAAGGTAACAGTTTAACAACACATCTGGATTTTTCTTCAAATTTGGCATGATGACAGTATGGGGGTTGTATAACATTTCTTAAACCTAGTTTAGTGGCTGATCAGGGTCAAGGAGAGTGATTTATAGAACAGTTTTTAGAGATCTGAGGTGGACTATAGGTACTTACCATTCAAAAAGTAAGAAACATTAGGCATAGGATACAAACACCCAAACTCTTGCTTTTAGCTCTGCTACATAGTGGTCAAGAAAACTCACAGTGTTTGGGGTTGTATGTGCCCCAACATGTCTTTCTTTGTACCTATTAGGTTAGGATGTTGCTCCTCTTTATAGTAAATTCTGCCACTTTTAACTCAAGTGGTCCTTGGATCATGGACTAAGGTTCGCCATATGTCCTAGGCCTGAAACAAGCAGGTTTCAGGCCCCTGTGAGTTGTTGGCAGACTCTGTCAAAGACTCCATCAGGATTGGATTGTTGCGCACCATACAATTTGGGTGTCTGTTGAGTTGGCTACTTCTTCTTTTGTCATTCCACTCACATTCCCCCTCCTCTGCTGTTTGTCTTTCTTTGGTTTCCCTCTTGGTGCCTGACGTGATCAGTCATACTTAACCTCCCCTGTTATCTACTTGCTCTTCTCCAGATGTTTATTCTTTAACTTCTCACTTTTAATATTAATCTCAAAATCCTTAACAATGTTTCAGTCTCCTCTTGGCCTTCCTTCTACTCCTTGTTATTTTCATTACTTCTTCTCCAATGTCCTCTGTGTTTACTCTAGCTTGTGTTATGTTATGTTAAACATATTTTTACTGCACAAAAACCACTGATAAGGTCATTTTAGCACTAGAAACTGAAGACAGGGAGCAGAAACCTAAAAATAAGATTCATTAAAACACTTATGTTTCAACAACCGACGGAAAGATAAATAATGTTCGATAGCACAAATATACAAAGGTAATTTATTCTATAACCAAGTAGCTGCAAAGGAAAAAGAATGGCCGCCGAGTCTTGCCCTGTTAAACCTAGGAACTTGAATCAAGAGCTGCTCAGAAGACCTGAGAGAACAAGATGGAGTATAATGGCAAAATGTGTGTTCAAAGTACTCTGGGCCAGCCTGATAAAAAGCATGATGAACAATACAAAGTGCTTTGAATTCCACCCGCTTGATGACGGGAAGTCATTGTAGATGACAAAGTACATGTAAAATATGAGCCCGGACAGGAGTAGAAGTAGGAACTCTGGCAGCTGAATTATGTAATATCTGGAGACACTGCAGCAGATGGTCACGTTGAGAGAGATAAAGAGAGTTGTAATAATCAAGAATACCAGAAATAGATGAAGAAACAACCGGCACATGAAGATAAGCAGCAAGAAAAGGAAGAATTATTTTCAGTAACTTGAGTTTTAAATAACTCTTTTGGCAGACTGCACTGACCTGAGCCTCAACAGATAGGGAGGCAGACAATCTAACAATGCGACTTTTCACAATGGCAGCTGGCTTAGGTAAAGGCCAGATGGTAGGGGGTCAAATGGCCAGTATCCACAAAGATGCCGCCATGAGAGAACCAGCCAAAAGGACTTTGGCTTTTGTCACCATTTAGGCATCAACATATATTGATATCCTGTAAGAAAGAGTGACAACGTTCTGCAGTGTCATGATGTGCAAGATGCAGATGCATGAGGATATGTGTGCCATCCGCGTGGGAGTAACACCAAAACACAAAAGAGTGAACTAACGAGGCCAGAGGCTGGAAGTAAACATTAAGTATTAGAGGGGATAGTGCAGAGCCTTGAGGGACAACACAATAAATACAGATGGTCCAATATGAAAGGAGGTAATGAAAGAGATTGAGTGTGGCCAGATAAAAAAGAGTGCAACCATGTGAGAACAGGGCCCAAAATCCCTGCAGGAGAAAGCCGAGCGAGCAGTACCACCTTGATCAACTATCCCGGTTATATCATCAACGGCTGTGACCGGCACTGACTCAGTGCCACGGCCTGGCCGAAAACCCAGATTGGAAAGGGTAAGAAATCTGAGAATTTTCAATAAAAGAACAAAGAAGGAGGGTGGCCAGAGATTCCACAGGTTTCATCAGGAAGGGTAACAGTGAAATAGGGTGAACATTAGCTGGAATCAGGTGCTCAAGAGAGGGTTTCTTCAATAAAGAAATCACCAGAATCAGACCTGATGAAAAGGAATGATTAGACAGCAGCAGTAACAAGAGGTGCAATGTCAGGCATGATAACTTTAAGAAAAGAAAGAGAAATGGCAGACAGAGAAGAAGCCAATTTTAATGTGTTTGTGGCTCTCAATATATCACGAGGAGTAAAAATTGGAAAGAGTCAACACGAATCAGAAGAAATAGAAGTCACATCAGCATTAGTGGAGTAATTTGACAACAGGTAAGTATTGTTTTGGCGAACAGTATCAATCTTTTCTACAAGGAAAGATGAGAGAGAATTACATAAAGTTTGAGAAGGAGTGAACGATCCGAAGACAAAGTCTTAAACAACCTAAATAACTGTCTAGAGTGGATTATAGCCACCTCAAGTTGGTTTCAATAAAATAGGTGAATAGCAGCGATAATAGCCTCTTGATAAACTGCAGTGGCTTTACTTTACAGACAGGCAGTAAGACACGCAACATTTACGTTCCGCCTGTCTGCGGGCCATATGTTATTTTGCTAACGCCATAAACCACGACTCAGAAGGATGGTGGCTTTTTGTGAAGCGGGTAAGTCTGCAAGTAAAAAACTGCAGAAAGAGAAGAAAGTTCAGTAGGTGACTTTGTATCACAACTCTCATTAATATGAGCCAAAATCTCAGATTGTTGAACGCTCTGCCATCTACGACAAAGATTGCATGGAACAGCCAGTAACACAGATGGTAAAAAATATATATTTGAAAGGGAACAATCAGATGGTCTGTCCAAATTACGGGCAATGTAGAAAAGGAACTAACTAGGGCAGGGTGGCTAAAATCTAATTGAGGGGTTTTCCTGACTGATTAGTAGGTCCAGTAATGAACTGACATAAGTCCATATGCAGCAATCAGAAAGTAGTCAGGCTGCGTTAATGTCGGAAGTGTTGTTGGCATCAAGATTGAAATAACCGACCACAATAAGGTCAGCATCCCACAACTTCAGATCAGAGACAAAGTCAGAGAAAGCCAAGACAAAAGAAGGGTCTGAAAGTGGTGGACAATGCATTGTTAAAAAATATAAAAATATAAAATCTGAAATGGAAATTCGGCTTAATAAGGCCTCCATTTTAAGATCATGGGTCAGTGCAAGAGTCACACAATTTAAAGCAGCACGGTAAATCAAAGCAACACTGCTGCCATGGTGTTTAGCTGGTCTATCTAGCCTCAGGATATTATTTCCAGACGGTAATGCTTGAAGTAGAGAAGGGCCTGAACTATCTTCTAGCCATGCTTTGGTAACAAAAGCCAAATCAGGTAACTAATCCTCAAGCAGATCATAACATGCTAGAGCATGGGCAGTCAGTGAATGGGTATTCAAATTAAAGCATTTCACCTGCGGGATGGCGATCAGTATGACCCAAACAATGTAGCTTTCACTCAGGAAGGAAGATAGCAGCGGAAGACCTCAAGCTGAATAAAAGATCACGTGAAATCAATCCATGAGTCGGATCAGAAGATGTCCACACCCCATCTGAGGTCCGGCTGGGCACTGATGGGCTAAACTTTGGCATGACTTTGGCATGCAAAAGCACCTACGCTGAACCCATAGATATGTATTCCGCTAAATTGACACATGTCAGTGGAAGAAGCCAATCCGCTCCCAGCTGCCAAATGAATAACCAGCAAGAACACACTCAAAATATGCATGCCGGTAGGAGATAAAACAACAAACAATGGCAGCAACCAGGCATGAGACCCTTGGGTGCCTAAGAGGCCAGGCACCCTCTGCCGACCGCTGCAAGTACAAGAAAACCAAAATAAAATTAACCATATAATAGTTAAACAAGGGGGGGACTGGGAATCTCTCTACCAGCACAAACACAGCCCAATGACCTGTTCTTGGGTGAATACCCCCTGGAAGAAAATCTACCAAGTCTTTAACTCACTGTCCCTTTCACAGAGAAGAAATTTCCCTGCATATTAGTCTTTGTCCTGCCCAGGGGCCACCCACCCAAGAACAAGTCAATGGGCTGTGTTCGTGCTGGCAGAGAGTTTCCCAGACCCCCCTCTGTTTTGCATACCAAGTAACTTTGGGTCTCACCCTAAGTTACCAGGGGAATTCAGACATGGACCTCTTGCTCACTGCTCTTAGAGAGGCACAGCATCACCTCACTGATGATGCCCAACTAGGCTGAAACACGAGTATGGGGTTGCTTTGGTACTCTTGTTCAGAGGAGAATTGCCTAGCATTTCGGTGCTGGACTGCCCCTGGGCAGGGCAAAGACTGATATGCGGGGAAATGTCTTCTCTGTGAAAAGAACTGTGAGCTAAAGACTTTGTTGAGACAAGTCAATGGGCTGTGTTTGTGCTGATAGAGAATTTCCCAGACCCCCCCCCCTCTGTTTTGCATACCAAGTAACTTTGGGTCTCACTCTAAGTTACCAGGGGAATCGAGGCATGGACCCCTTGCTCACTGCTCTTAGAGAGGCACAGCTTCACCTCACTGATGATGCCCAACGAGGCTGAAACACGTGTATGGGGTTGTTGTGGTACTCTTGTTCAGAGGAAAATTGCCTAGCATTTTGGTGCTGGACTGCCCCTGGGGAGGACAAAGACTGATACGTGAGGAAATGTCTTCTCTGTGAAAAGAACAGTGAGCTAAAGACTTGGTTGAGACTCTCCCAGGGGCCACCCACCCAAGAACAAGTCAATGGGCTGTGCTTGTGCTGGTAGAGAGTTTCCCAGACCCCCCCTCTGTTTTGCATACCAAGTAACTTTGGGTCTCACCCTAAGTTCCCAGGGGAATCCAGACGTGGACCCCTTTCTCACTGCTCTTAGAGAGGCACAGCTTCACCTCACTGATGATGCCCAGCTAGGCTGAAACACGTGTATGGGATAGCTGTGGTACTCTTGTTCAGAGGAGAATTGCATAGCATTTCAGTGCTGGACTGCCCCTGGGCAGGGTAAAGACTGATATGAGAGGACATTTCTTCTCTGTGAAAAGAACAGTGAGCTAAAGACTTGGTTGAGTCTCTCCCAGGGGCCACCCACCCAAGAATGGTTGTTTTGCATACCAAGTAACTTTGGGTCTCACCCTAAGTTACCAGGGGAATCCAGACGTGGATCCCTTGCTCACTGCTCTTAGAAAGGCACAGCTTCAACTCACTGATGATGCCCAACTAGGCTGAAACACGTGTATGGGGTTGCTGTGGTACTCTTGTTCAGAGGAGAATTGCCTATTATTTCAGTGCTGGACTGCCCCTGGGGAGGACAAAGACTGATATGCGGGGAAATTTCGTCTCTGTGAAAAGAACAGTGAGCTAAAGACTTGGTTGAGACTCTCCCAGGGGCCACCCACCCAAGAACAAGTCAATGGGCTGTGTTTGTGCTGGTAGAGAGTTTCCCAGACCCCCCCTCTGTTTTGCATATAATAGTTAAGGCAACAAAGGCCACCAAAATAAAAGAAATCTGAGTGCAAAGTGAAAAAAGCAGGATCCAGTCGCACACATCTGACTGTCAAAGCCGAAGTTACTATAAGGAAATCAAATATAACCAAAACTAAAATAAAATAAAATGAATGAAAGCAAAGATAAAAGGTCATCATTTTAAAAGCATTTTAAAAGCACAAACAAAGGGGGAAGTGAGATGCTCCTGAACCTGATCAGTTTCCCAGTTTATCTCCCCTCTTCCTTCTGCTCCAGTAATTCATCTCCTTCCTCCTCCACTCATGCTTTCTTCTCTCCCACACCTCCTCCTCCTTTTGCTCCAGAAACTCTTCTACAGTGCCAAGCACTCGTGTTGTATACCTTCTCTCCACTTCATCTTTCTCCTTCTGCTAATCTCTTTCCTAATCTTTCCAACCTATTGCTCTAATGCATAAACCCTGTTTTTGCTTGCCCTTCTCCTCACTCGCGGCTATCACCTCTTTGCTGCACCAATTTCACATCTCTCTGTTGCTAAAAATCAGTCTGCTAACTCCCACGCTCAGAATGTCGCACCACTCTCAGCTGTGTCTCCCTCTGAACTGAGCAGAGGGATTTGATCATAGGATTCAGAGGGTGTCCTTCAGCTAACGGCTTCTGTTAACCATTTGGGGAACCAAGATGGAAAAATCATGCAGTAAACAATTTGGCGCTGTAGGCCCCCGCCATTACAAAGTAATGGTTTGGTAATCATACATTGCCACCAGTCAGCAAGGTTTTAGATAGTACATGTATGGATAGTGGTAACCTCAACTGCAGCAACCTGAGGTCTAACCGCAGAACCTAGGAACCCTGGGGAGCACACAAACTGGTCCAAAACCAATATTTATGTTCTTAAGAAGCACATTGAATTGAAAGCCTTCACCAAGCAGGACAGATCTCACTGTGCCCCACTCTATGATGCATCAAGTAGAGGCCAAGTGGATGGGTACAACTATTCCGCTCAGTATAGGGGCCCAGATCGATTCCATCTTCTTAAAGGGCCCAGCGGGAGAGGCCCAAATGATCACTTTGTTGTTATGTACAATCTTCCAAGCTTGGTACAGTGGAGTTACGAAGACCAGGATGCGCTACTAAATAAAGTAATCCATTTGATTTGCCACAAGAAGGAATGTCTCTCCGTAATTCGGGGGAATATTGTTGAGTGCAGACATCAGCATATGTCTAGAGGCCCAGATGATTTCAAATAAATACTCTTATGGGAAGTGTGGCTTGTGCAGGGGTTGTTGGGGATCACTTTGAGGGCTAGTATTCCAGTGGATAGCACCATGTCTTCAAGTACCTACAGAGAAGGGAGAGAGGGGTTTCTGCCAGGCAACCAGCATTTTTTAAGGAATAATCTTGTTTCAATATGCTGACTGGAAATGAATCACGACCTGAGAGGGAGGGGCTGGAAGAGATTGATTGACCACTACCAGAATCGATAACACCTGTTTGCACTGTTAGATCCTCCTGCAAATGTGTATCTTGGAACATTGCGGGCGTCAAAAAGTATCTTGTTGACACTGGCCTGCTCTTATTTTTTGAGGAATTCAATGTTATTTGCATTCAAAAAATATATTCTATGTAAGATTTGGCCATACATGGCTAACAGTCCTTTAATATGAATGCCAGAAGGGAGCGTGTGGCGGCCATGCAGGAGTCTCCTGATCTGGGTGGATGCTAGCCTAAATTGGGATATCGTACATGTTGACACTGGCTCGTTCGACTTGCAACAATTAGTTGTTAAAGCTTTCAATAGCTTTCCCTTGCTCATATTTAACATATACAATACACCCAATGCCAAAAAAATACATTTGGTTCTGTTGCCATTCTGGAAGAATGTCTCGTGAACTGGGAATGCCTGCAAGAATTGGATGGTCTATGGGATGACCAGGAGGAGGCCTGGGGGTATTCCTTTACTCAAAGCAAAGGCACCAGTGGCAGAGGTATTGTACAAAAAGACTGTATCTAAACGGTCGCATGAACAAAAAGTTCTAAAAATGCTACCACCAAAGGTTCGAACACCAAAAGTTCGAACCTTTGGTGGTAGCATTGCAGGTAAGTAAAAATAAAAAAAGACTGCGGGGGCTTTGAGGGTGTCTATACTGTGTGTCTATACTGTGTGGTATATTGAGCGGGGTGTTGCGGGGGACACCCCCACAGCACACCCGGGGAAAAAAAATGAAAAAAAATGGGAGAAACCCCTGCAGCCCCCATAAAAGAAAAAAAAAAGGACCCTCCAGCGCCGGTTCCCAATCACAGAAGTGAAAGGGAACCGGCACTGCAGGGACTCAGCATGAAGAAAAAGGTAGCTGGGGTTTGTTTGTGTTGGGGGTGTGGGTGGGGGTATGTTGAGGGTGTGGGAGGGAGTGTGGGTATGTACGTGTGTTTGCATGAGAAAGGTGCAAACATTTGGTGGTTTGCACCTTTCTCATGAGAACTTTCCGGCCGCGGCAAATTCAGCCATTGCTAGGGGGCGCTGAAGGGGCTGTAGACCTGGGTCTTTTGGTTGTAACCCTGATAGAAGCTCAGGGGCCACAACCAAAAGGCTAGCTAGCCCCAAGTCCTGGCAGTCCCGATATTAGCATAGCCTCAGATCTTTTCCAGACCTAGGAACATCCCTGCCAGTGAGGACCCACAGTACTGTCATGGATACCACCCGTACCCTGTATAATCTTGGCTTATGAGCTTTCAATGGCCGCCTCTTATAGGATCCGCTGCCCAAGGAGAAATATCAGGGTCCCAATGGAAGGTCTAGGATTGACTATGTTCTTCTCTTCACTTGGGACTAGCACCAAGTTGAAGACTTTCAAGTAATCGGCTGCCATGAAAGTGGTCATAAGCCTATAGCGCTCACTTGGAAGGATATTGATAGATCTCCACAACAAAGCTGTCCCAATTCTACTGTCATTACTGTGGTTTGGCATGCTCGTCTGTCAATGATTAAATGGGCAACTATGCTTGACAAGGACTTGATTCCTAGTATGTATGAACCTATTCTTGGGCATATTGATCTGGGGAATGCATAGACATACAGGCCTTTCAAGAGTTTTACAAAATAGTCAGTCTGATAGAGCCACTTGTCACTAGCTCTAAGCCCTCTATTAAAAAACATGCAATGAATAAAGAACCCTGGTATGGCAAAGACTTTAGGGAAGCAACACAGGCCTTCTTCTTATACCCACATTTGGAATCTCCAATGGATAGGATTCATCTCCAAAAGCCGAGAGCGACCTCTAGGTGAAAACTAAAAAGAAGGATTATTGGGTACTATTTGGACCACTATGTGGGAGGCTGTCAAAAACGATGACCATGCAGGGTTCTGGAGGATCATTTCAGAAAGAGAATTTGGAGTTGGCACTTCTCTTCAGGCCTGTATTCTACCTGATATGTGGTGTGCAATAGCATCTGGAGCGTTCCAAGTGCCAAATGGATTACCACAATAAATTATCTCAGGCCCTAATAAACAGACAGACTCAAGGAATTTGCAACTCACACACTCACAATGCATTTCGGTTACACAAAAGGTTTTATACCTTGACATACGTCAGCTATAACATCATCCTATGTGGCTAACAGTAAAAATCTACTGGGATGGGTTAAGGGAAACAAATACATGTAGTTTTTAGAATGTTAGTACCATCATTGGATGCGCCTCATCTGGTAGGCACGCCTTTAACTACCTCTAACTATGTAAAATCCAGATAATAACGTAATACCAGCAGCACATAGGCCCTTGCAACAATGTATGGTCCATCATTACATAGACCCTCATTTTTGGTTGGCACTCTTTTACCAACCTTGGACATTCAGCTCGTTAGCAGCACCTAAGCAACAAAACCCATGTTCAGGGGAACAATGTCAGCCAACTGCGTTTCTTAGCTAATTAGCCTACCATCTCTCAGAGTTAGGCACTAAGCAAGGGCTTCTTCTTTGTAATTGACCATGCTGGCTGTTCTCTTCCTCAGAACTTTAAAGGGAGTGAAGGCACATTGCTATCTTTGTCTGGAGCCTTATGAATAGGCCTTGTTTTCCAGTCCTGGATCACGTGTGAGGAGACCATGATTTTATCCATTCTGCCCTTTAATTTATGTTATGCTATGGCATTTATAAAGCTCCTGTACACAAGTGTCTCTAGGCATGACCAGACAAGAAAAGGGAAACATAGGGAGACCAAAACAACGATCTTGCCAATCCCTGGGTCAATCCGATCACACAAGCGTGGGGAAGTTGAAGAGGAGAAGTGCCAAGGAGGAGGGAGGGGAGAAATACAGGTAAAGCATTAGTACAGCCAGCGTGTGGCTAAGTGCAGGTAACTCAAAAAGTGCTGCCAACACGTGGCTCATAATTGCAGAGAGAAGGGACTGCTGGCTTCCAGATACAGACAACAAGTGCTAGGTGAGCCGGCAGGCATTTTGAAGTGCAACTGGATATGTAGGTGCTTGGGCCCAAGTTCAGAGGGTAGCCAGGTGACCAGTGCGTGTAGCAGTTGGGACATCAGCAGGGGAGAGGAAGAGAGAAATCAGAAGCGAAGAGGAAGATCTTGAGTTGCTTCCGGATCGGGAGGTGCTTCTCCTCAAGCTTGAGAGAGTCAGGGAGACTCTTCCAGAGGGAGGAAAGGAGTGAGCTGGTGTTCATATGAGGAGGATCTCAGTCTCATTGGCATTAAGACATAGATCATTGGTGACACACCATTCCTGAATTTTGATCAGACAATCTGGAATGGGAGAAGGAGAAGAGGCAGCTGAGGGGATACTATTAATACTATTTAGTTTCATTATACTGGGTGCTATTACATTCATTGGCCTCTAGAGACTTGGTTGCTTCATTCTGCATTTGCTTTCTGCATCTTCAATTGACCAATGATTGGCACTTGCATATGTTCACTCCTTTACTTAATCTAAGAGAAATATGTCCTGCGTACATAGCTTATCCTCTTCAATTCCTTTTGAGCCATGTAGTTGCTCTTGCTGGGACATACTGGATTCTGAGCCAAGCAAATAGCAATTTACGATGCCAACGTCTATTTTCTTAGCATGGCTGCTTTACTTGCATTCTATTTCCTACTTAAGAAAGTTCTATGTTGTCTTGTCTACCTTGTGTTTCTGCGTAAATACATCTACTACATCTCTTGTCACTTTTCTTCTTTGCGTATTTGGTTTTCTTAATATTTGCATATATGTTTACTTCGTCACTTCAATCACATTTTTATTCTTTAGACATTCATACATCTAATTCAGTGTATCCATGTGTCTTCTCTCTTTACTGGCATCACATTACATCTGTCAAACTTTACTTATAGTTCTTCTATGTCATCATTTAACTTTACTCAGCCATTAGCCACCAAAGTACATCCTAATAGATTACACAACTAGAAAGTTACATAACTACGAGGGAAACATCAATTTAGGGAAACACAATGTCCCTTCTTGAAGAGAGGCTCAAACAATGAGAGGCACTCAAATAGTTTGTCTGTGTTCAGTGGTGTCTGCAGGCACATGTCTACTGCATTGGTATGAGGGTACATTCGATATGGTTGCCTGAGCGCATAACGTCTCTAATACCTTCAATGACGTATTGGGATGATAGCAGGTGTCAAACACAGTGCTTTCTTGCTGTTCTTCCAGAATAACGGAGGTGAGGAGGTGCGCTTTATAAATGATGTGTACATCTGTCTCTCTACAGTGGTTTGTGCATTTTGGAAAACCTGTATAGAAACCCACATAACAGTGGGTTCAAGTCTATTTTACTCCCCCGAGTCCAAAGGGAGAAAAAAGAGGTAGTGCCCCCTGTCTTGAGTTCACCCTGAAGCACATAGAGAAAGCATTTAAATCACAAAAGGCCTGACAAAATCCTGGCATACTTCTGAAGGGAAGAACTAATCACATTGAGGAGAGTTATTAATGCAATGCTCACTGCGAATTAAATTCCCGACTTGAGGCGGACCACTGAGATTGTCCTGATTTACAAAAAGGGTGGTAGGGAAAATCCAGCTAACTACAGCCCTATATCTTTATTGGACGTCTGAGGGAAAATGTTTGCCAAAGCTCTTCTAGGACACCTCCACGAATCTGTCGACAAAGAAGTATTACTGAGCCACCTACATGCAGGCTTTAAGTCTGACCTGTGTACTCTGGACCAGGGGTTCTGGCTCCATTTGATGATCCAAAAGCATGCAATCCCAACTACGAATAAACTATAGAGAGACTTTCTGGACCTAAGAACACTGTTCAACAGTGTACTGCGGAGATCACTTTGGGATTTGTGATTTCTAAGAACATCCTGGAAACACCAGTTTCCCTGATTCAACTTTTCTGCTGTTGTGAGATGGAATCTAGCGGAAGATGCAACAGTACCTTTCACTGTAGGTAGATGCATCCATTAAGGATGCGTTTTGGCCCCCTCATTGTTTGTATCTATATGAATTCTGTCATTGAAGAACTGTCTAACGCTAGATTGGATTCTCCGCGTTTGGGGAACAACAGAACACCGGTGCAGTTTTTTGCCAAAAATGGGCAGAAAGTCGGTGCATTCACCTCCAGCTCAGAGCTGGAAGTGAATCCTCAGAGGTTCCCCCCCAAACTCAGAATTGGGTGGTGTGGTAATGTGGCAGTAATAGTGTTACTGCTGCATTTTTACCTTACCTCCCAACCCCTGATGAGGCCATAAGTCTCTTTTTGTAGTACTTTGACTTTTTATATTGGATGTCAATTCTGTAGGATGTTAAGTCTAGATGTTCTTTTATGAATTGTTCTTTGTGTTGTGGAAATGTTAAGATGTTTTGTACCTAATGACTCCAAACTCGAATAAAGGTTTTGATGAACTGAGCAGAGGGATTTGTTCATGGGATTCAAAGCTATCTTGTGAAATGTTTTGATTGGTCTCCATGGCTGTGCACAGAGTAGTAGACCAGCCTAAATCAGGGTGGTCCACCATCTTACTTTGAAATTTGTGTCATTGACGTTGTTAGACCAGCCCTGATTTTTGAGTTGTGTCTTCTTGTAAAATTCCTCTGTGTTGGTCTGTGTCCTGATGACATTGTCCTCAGAAGAGTCGGTGGTCCTGCTTTTTACCCTGTGGGTTATAGTAACTGTGAATGATCAGAGTGGTATAGGATGCTTTTCCATGGCCATGAATCTTAGGCACATGATTGCCACATCTTCGGGCTATTTGTTCACATCTTTAAGACTTGAGCAGCATGCCACTGGCACTAGTGAATCTGTTTAATTTTAAATATAAAAGGTTATGGATGGACCATAGAGCCTGAGGATCCACTGTTTGCTTAAAATGTCGTCTACTTCATGTGGTGAGTGGTCATTCCCACCTGCATGCCTTCTCCAGTTCCATCCTCTATCCACAAACTCTAGAATCCATTGCAGGTCCAAGAAGGAGAAGAATTCAAAAGATAAAGACTGGCCAGGTCCCCCTTCACTCTAGCAGAGCGAGTAAAGGAAACTAGGATATATAATAAACACACACAGATGGTGAACCTGGTTAAATATAAAAAGTTAGGGATGGACTGTGAAAACTGTGGAAGACCCTGTTTACTTTATCTGGGGAGTATTTCATGTAGCAGTGTTGGCTCAAGTTACTTCCTCTAACTTCAAATATTAGACTTGATCACAATCTTTTGAGGAAAAGAATGTAAATAGGTTAATGAGGGTCCAGATAACCCTCTCCTCTAGCAATGTAACATAAGCAAAGTACAATTATATATGATGGATAGTACCTTGCAGTTTTTAAATGCTTAGTGAATCTTATAAATACAAAGATTCTCACGCTTGGTGTGGTATTTCCAAGTGGGATTCTTTATTTACAGTAGTGCAGACACATACACAAAGCTGCAAGGTAACCAGGACTATTCATTATTCCCTAAACTAGAGGTGTGGGTTCACCTCTACCAACCTGTGATCTTGCACAGTAATATCGAGACCATCGGACTCAATACCGAGCTCAGGACAGGAGCGTTCATATCTAGAGGCCAACTTTTCCTTTTCCTACAATTATATATGTACATGTTCACACACAATACACACCACTCACACTTGTGTGCATACTCATTACAACTCCCCCACACACATGTATTCACATAAATATACACATACCCATTTTTTACACTTACTTTTTGCTCATAGGAGCTCATTTTACATGAGTTTGTAATTTGTCATCAGGGAGCTGTTCCATTAACACTTCAACATAAACGGCTCCTTACCATAAAATTGTCTGCATTTTCACGGCAGAGGGCAAAAGGGGGAGGGCAAAAGACACCGTACATGTATGTACACTGCCTTTTTCCCTCCCCTTTGCACTGCACCATGCAAATAGTGTAAACCCTGTCTGTCATGTACGCCTGGCAGGCGGCCTTTACTTTAGAATGAATCCCTACAGCGTGCACCTGCACTGGTGCAAAAAAAAAGGGAAGACTCCATACGGATCCCAAGAATTTTCAAAGGCATGAAAATGCATGCTTGTACAAATGCTGAAGCATTTGTATCACGTTGAGGAAGGGAGCAGCTGAAACAAAAGTCGATTTTGCCCCTCCCCTCTGCCATACAAACGCAATGGGAATCAACTGTATAAATGCCCTACCAAGGCTTTTTACACGGTTGATTCCCAGTTGCAGAGCGCAAAATGAGCTCCATAGTGTTTCTATCCACCTTTGTCTCAAGCTGGTAGGATGCATGAGTGAGGGATGAGTAGTGTTACGATTCTCCATTCATCCCCACCCATGTACGTGTATTTTAATTCTAACCTTAGCTTTAATCTGAGAGATACAGGGAGAAGGAGAGACTGAACATTTTTTTTCCCTACAGGGCTCCCTCCCTCACTCAAGTCTCTGTAACACTGTACAGTGCTGAGCAAGTGTTATTTTTGGGCCTATTTTGCAATGTGCTTGGCGCTGAGCCGTACATACTATGAAGCCTGACTGTAATGAAAAATCAAGAAATCTAATTATATGAACATTGTTTGCAATGCACAAAATACTGTACTTTAAATTTCTTACCATTTTGCAGCAGGGGAATAACACTGACTCTTTAATGCAAATGGAGTAAAAGTTTTGAAGGGCCAGCAGTGCCTCAAAAAGTGGTGGGTGGTGACCAGTCACAAATAGGATTTCCTTTTCTCAAGTGGGGTGCGACAGAGGAAGATATCATTCTCTTATACAGACCAGACCAGCAGATACAGCTTTATTCTCTCCCAGAATCTGATCTCTGGACTGCTCCTGCATTTAGATGAAGAGTAAACGCGGAAGAGTTTTGGTTGTATTTCAGTTTGGCGAGAAATTAGGTCATACGTCCAAAGGGATGTCTAAACCCTTCTTTGTCCTTTATTTCTTACGCCTGAGCATATAGTTTTGTTTGAGAGCTAGAACGTCTCCCTAACCTGACGCATTTTATTCCAGTCAATATCGCTCTTACTATCTAATATCCAGAATATGACTCTATGTTTGGAGACCCATTTGTCCTGAGTGTGAGGTAATACACAATCCGCGCAGGAAGATATCTAAACCGGGGGTGCGGGCAATCGCCAGAGAAGATGGCCGTTTAAGTGGCTAAACATTCCCACACACAAAATGCTCCAAATTTGAAAGATGATTGACTCAAACCTTGCAAAGAGAGGTGCTAAATAACCCGGGATGTTTTGACAGTCTTCACTGTGGCCCACCGTAACATGAAGAGTAGACCAACCGTCCGTTCATGTGATGTGGTGGAGAAGGCAATAGAGACCATTCACAGTAGAATGGAGTAGGGCTGTGCTGGTGCTGACATTCACAGCTGGACTGTGAGAGAGGCGGAGAGGCACACTGCAGGTGTCTTTCCATGACCATTCTGACAGTGAGAGGAGGCATGAGGTATTCAGCCTGCACCGCAACGGTGAGTGTGGGACGGAAAAGAGTTATTAAGATGGAGCGCAGGGCAAGGGTGGCGACGATAGAACAACCTGGCAGAGCAAAGCCAGTAAGCAAGTCAATTGGACTCCAGTGAAATAAACATCAAGGCAGCATGAAATTAAATGAAAATATATGTTGAAAGGGAAAACTAGACACAACATAGAGTTATTTCTGCAATACCACTGCAGTGGCCATATTGGGAGTAGTAAATAGGGAAAGCTGCATTTTGAAAACAACCTGATCTCAAACAAGGCCTGCCTGCACTAACCAAGTCCACAGGGTCTCTATAAAACAAAATCACCCCTTCAGTACCCAGCTCCCTTTTGCATATCAAGCATGGCAACAAGCAAAGATGTGTTTCAAAGTAAGACGAAAGGTAAAAACAATGGCAGGCAAATGCAACAAACCATGACTGTTGCAACGGATCTGCCCCTTTCAGAGTGGCAAAATAACATTATGAATGTCCTCGAAGACCTCACTCAAATCAAACTGACTACCACTGCAGTTGATCATAGAACAGTGCAAAACAAAATGCATGGCCTAAGAGAGGAAATGACAGGCCAGGGTGACAGACTAATGGACGTAGACGAGCGCATTGCCTTTGTGCAGAACAGATTACAGGGGTTAGAACATCTCCGAACACAAATTAAGGAGCTAGAATTAATCTGCATTGATGCAGAAAACAGAAGCAGGAGGCATAATATCTTAATTTTTGGATTTCCAGAGAAGGCTGAAGAATCAAATTCAGTAAAATTCTTTCATGATTGGATCCCATCGATACTCCATTGAATCATATGCAGCCAGTAGAGATCCAAAGAGCACATAGAGTGAGAATGAAAGATCTAGTCAGCAAACAAGGCTTGTGCCCCCTAATAATATGCCTCTTGCGCCATGAACACACATAGCTGATAATGCAAACAGCAAGGAAAATGTCATCATTACAGTAGCAAGGAAATAAGATATTCTTATCGGAAGACTGCTCATAAAGAACCATGAACACGTGCTAACGGTTCCTCTAGCTGCACCCAGGCCTAAGCCAAAGGTAGTTGCAATATGGTCTGATAGGTGCTGCAAAAATGCTTAAAAATAACAAAGAAGGGGTAAGGAACAAGTTACTTACCTGTAACTACTGTTATCCAGCATGGGTCTGGCATGGATTCACATGTTCATGAATTTTCCTGGCGCTAGGCCGTGAATCCTTGGTAAAAGAAAAAACAGTTTCACTTACAAACTGTATTTCCCCTCTAAACCAATCACTGTGCTCTGGGTCATACTGCCCCCAGCCAATGATTGCCCTCTTCCTAAGCCCCTCCTCTGGCAGCCATCTTCAGATTTGGTAAGCACGTAAAGTGGCAATATGACCAAGAATAGCGCCATGGCTACCTCCAAACTCGTAATGACCCCCATAGAGTAATAGTCATAAATCTGTTACTTTTCTTAATCATTAAAGATTATTAAACGTCCCTTTGTTAGTTCGAGGTGACAGTCGTGCTCTCTGTGGTATCGCAACCTTCTTCAGGATAAAAAAAACAGTTTTCTTGCATACATATCAGGTTGAGCCACACCATCTCCAGTATTCCTGTTGGAGGCAGTAAAGATGTAGTGGTTAAATCCGGCACATCTTCTGTAGACCCTTAAGAGTTATTGTCGTCTTATTCAAAGGCAGGAATTACTCCCTCTCGCACTTTCAGTGTATCTTCTTCTGTATGCTGTAATATCAATCTCTTGTTAACATTGGGTATGTAAGGGTATCTAGATCCTCATCAATCTTCTTTATTTTTGGATCCACAATTAATTTTTAATTATGCGCTCCTGAATGATGATCTGTAGTCTCCTGAGCACGGCCCATCTTTGAAGATCTGTACGGGGTCTGAGCAATGCATACCGATGTTCACAGATGGGCTCTTACAAGTCTACAGAAGATGTGCTGGATTTAACCAATGCATCTTTACTGTCTCTATCCGGAATACTGGAGATGATGTGGCTCAACCTGATATTTATGCAAGAAAATTGGTTGTTTTGTCCTGAAGAAGGTTGCGATACCATGAGAGCATGACTGTTGATGCTTGACCATAGCAACTGAAACACATGTCGACATATAAATATGTGGGAACAACAACATACAGATATTTGTCACCTCGAACTAACAAAGGGACATTTATTAATCTTTAATGATTGGAAAAGTAACAGATTTATGACTGTTACTCTATGTGTTAAAGAAAATATGAATGTGAGTGAGAAAAAGAGAATGAGCTATGTGATATTATGATCTTGTTTAATAATGTTTTAAAAATATTTTTTTGAATAATAGTAAAAACTTGGAAATAAAAACCAGGTTAAAAACACACGTGCTCTCTCATCCTCGATCCACTAGTCCAAACCCCATATTTGCTCTGTTTCATGACTTGTAGGACTAGGGATTTACCGCAGGTACCCCTTTTGTTTTTTTGCAAGGCTCAACAGAAGCAATTACTCTTACCTGAGAACAGGCTCACCTTCAAGCAAACAGGATGCGTAGCATTTCTTGCCCAACCCTGGACTCCTCCCTGGAATCCCAGTTGATGCAGTAGAATCTTGTGAAGGTGTGCAGAGACCTCAACGTAGCAGCCCTGTAGTTGTCCAGCAAGGGCACACCAGACAGGAATGCTGGCGTTGCAGCGATCGCTCTGGTGCAATGGGATCTCGGACGGACGGGCAGCGGTCGGTTTGGATACCGATGACAGTGTGTGATACAGCCAGAGAACCACCTGGAGATGGATTCCTTGGACAAGGCCTTCCCAGGGTTCACAGAACCAAGGTTTACAAATAGTTGAGACGTTTTCCAGAAAATGTTCATGTATGCCATACAGAACTTCAGAGCACAAACCACATCCAGTGAGTGCAAAGCTCTTTCAGCTAGTGACAAAGATTTCAGGAAGAACACAGACAACACCAAAGGCTTGTTAAGGTGGAATTCTGATGGAACCTTTGGCATGACGGAGGGGTGCGTCCATAGCACCACCCTTGAGTCCTGAAAGGTCAGATAAACAACCAGGATAGAGCCTGGATCTGACCCACCTTGCTGGCAGATGTGATGGCCACGTGGAAGGCCATTTTCCATGATAGGATCTTGAGAGGGACCTGATGCATAGGCTCGAAGGGGGTGCCCAAGAGAATCGTCAGTACCACGTTGAGTTCCCATGCTGGGGTAAGTGCCTTCACTGGTGGGAATGATTGAAACAGTTCTTTGAGGAACTCCTTGATGAGACGGTGGGACCAAATAGAAAGACCATCCAGGAGACCTGGTGTAGACGGAGATAGCTGCCAGATGCCCTTGGATAGAGGCGTGCACGATCCCCGCCTTGGCCAAGGATGTGCACCAGCCCTGCCTTGGCCAAGGACAAGTATGGAAGAATATGCGGGGTCAGAGGATTGATCTTCTGCATCCAGAAATATGTTTTGAAATGCTTCCACTTGTGCCTGTAACACTTAAGAGTCAACAACACTCTGACCCTGCCAAGGACCTTCCTTCAGTCCGCTGGCAGCTCATACCCTCCAAACTCTAAGGCTGCAAGAACCAAGCCTTCAGGTTCAGAGACCCTGGGTCCTGATATACGATTGTGTCTCCTTCTCTGGCGAGCAGATCCACGACCACTGGCAGCTTGACCGGGGGTGACGTTGACATGCTAAGAAAATCTGGGTACAAAATCTACCTCGGCCAATGCTGGGGCAATGAGGATCATCCTGTATTGGCACCGTTTGATGACACACAGCAGGAGAGGCAATGGAGGGAACGCGTACAGGAACAGGCCTTCTCACGGGAAGGAAAATGCATCCCCCATGCTCCTCAGCTGCTGGAACCTTCTGGTGAATTTCTGACATTTGGAATTTGTCGTTGTCGCAAACAGGTCGATCTGGGGTGTGTGCCACTTGAGGAAGAGGTGGTTCACTTGATCCTGTCAAAGTTCCCAGTCATGGCAGGAGTGCATCGCCTTGCTGAGGGTGTCAGCTATGGTGTTTTTGAATCCCATCAGCTGAAAGGGGATGAGGAACCTCTCTTGGGTGATGGCCCATTGCCACAAGTCCTGCGTCTCTCTGGAGAACACTGGGGATCTGGTGCCCCCCTGCTTCCTGATGTATAACATTGTGGTGGTATTGTCAGTGAAGACCCTCACCACTTTGCCCTCGTGGGATGGAAGGAATGACTTGAGGGCCCAGAACACAGCCTGCAGCTCCAGGACATTGATGTGGAAAACCCTCTCCTCTGGCAGCAATAGGTCTCTTGCGAGGAGAAGTCTGGTGTTGGCCCCCCAGCCCTCCAGGGAAGCGTCCGTAGTGACCGTGTCCTGGTATGGGGGCTCTGAAAACCTGTGCCCCCCACGATGTTGGAGCGCATTCCCCACCACCTTATCACTCAACAGATCTCCTCGTCGAGAGCAATCTTGTCTGCAAAGCTTCCGGACACCTGGATCCACAGAGCGCCCAGGATTCCTGAAGGGGTCACATCCACAACCTGCAGAGCCGGATCAGGTAGAGGCACAACAACATCATGCTGAGCAGCGACTTGATGGTCCGCACTGTGGTGGTCTTCAGTGCCAACAGCCGTTTCACCTTGCCCAGCAGGGCCGCTATCCTCTCTTCCGAGGGAGCTGCCAGGAAGGAGACAGTGTTGTGCCTGGCCCCCAGGAACAGTGTGTTCTGCGATGGTATCAAGCAGGACTTTGGATATTTGATGGAGAACTTCAGATCCGTCAGCAGCCAGAAGGTCCCCTCTGTGTGTTCGACAGCTACTTCCTTTGACTTGGCCCAGACGAGCCAGTCATCGAGGTATGGGTACATGTGTATCCCCTTTAGATGCAGATGGGCCACCACTGATGCAAGGAACTTTGTAAATACCCTGGGTGCCAACTTCAATATGAAGGGGAGGGCTTTGAATTGGTAGTGCCTTCCCTGTACTACAAGGCACAGGAACTTCCAATGCTTCTCGTGAATGGGGACGTGGAAGTATGCGTCCCCCAGATCTAGTGCCGCCAAGAAGTCTGCTTCCTCCAGTTGCCTGAGCACATGCTGCAACGTGACCATCCTGGTTTTTTGAGACTTGTGGTATTTGTTGAGACGCCGAAGGTCTAGAATGGGCCTGCATCCCCCGGTCTTCTTCTTTACCAAGAACTATCTGGAGTAGACTCCAGAGCCCCGTAGACGCTTTGGAACCAGCTCTATCACCACTTTTCTTATCATGGCCCGTACTTCCTGCACGAGCTGAGGGATGAGCTGCTCCTGCCAGGCCACCGGAGGTATCCGGGGACACTTCTCCTGGAACTCTAGAGTGTGTCCACGAGCGAGAGTGTCCAGCACCCATCAGTCAGTGGAGATTTTCTTCCACTTTTGGAAAATGAGGAAGAACAAAGGAAAATGTGGGGGTTACGAGGGACGTCCACCGGCAGTCCATTGCAGGCTGACTCTTGCATGGAACGATATGTATTCATGGATCTGAGAACACAACTTCTCGCCGGGGAAATAGGAACGCAAAACCATCATACTATCCTTCAACCGAAGGCAGGTGTACAGACACTTGTGCATAGTATTCACTGCACAGAGGTAAGATCTTTGTCAGATTTAGGGGTGTGTTTACGCAGCTGGGGTTCCAATCTAATTTATGGGTGCTCATACACAGTGTAGTGGGGTGCAGGAACAGTTTATGGGGGATTTTTTGAGTTTTACCGGAGTTACGATAAATCATACGCATGTTGGCAGGGTGCTGGTAACAGTTACGGGGGATCCCGCATAGGGTCCCCGAGATGCAGGCCTGCTTGTGGGAGAAGCCAAACGCTGTTTGAAGGGTGCAAGTATTCGCACCCGTGAGCATGCAAAGGTAGCTGCTGTCTCTGCTTTGCATGAAGGAGTGTCAGGGGGATTCAGACTACGACTTCCGTATACAGTAACTTTGCGCAGACAGTTCCATGAAAATGCTAAGCACACAGAAAAACATCAGTGCGCAGATTTATCCTCGGTGCACAGGCTTTGCAAGATCTCTGTGCACTTTTCCATGAATCGGGCCCCTAAACTCTAAAACCTATATTTCTATTTCCACAATATCCTATAAGCCTCATGGACCTTGGTAGGGCTCTTATGACTTGGGATAGTGACTCTTCCCCAGCACATGGCCCAGAGCTTCGTATCGGGCCATACCTTGCGCATGGATCATTATCCCCTAAAAATGAGCCATCCCTTTATCATTTTTCCCAATTCCCCTGCAAACAGCACAATTTATCACTACTTCAAATTCCTCGTAAAAAGTATCCAAATTCCATAAAAAAAGAGCAAATCCCCATGAAGAAAGGTTGCTACTGACATGAAGCTTTCAGATGGGAAGGTGAACATTAGGGAAAAAACATATTTACACAATTAAACAAGTGTTTAAAAACAAAGTGGGTGGGGGTGGAACATTTTCAGGAAGGAATGAAAACAATGTTCTGTTGTCTCTGTAGACTTGACAGTGTCTTAGATCTGATTTATGATGTTTGGAAAAGATACTAATTGTGACTTGTCGTAAAGGAGCAAATGAGTGTATCCCTTCTTGTGAATCAGCCCGCTCTACCTACATTTGTAGATGCTTCACTAAATTGGATTGCCAGTCTATAGCCACTCCGCCAGCCACAACTATTTTCCCTCTGCAAACTGGGCTTCTATAGATGTGTAACTCCAACCTGCCCATCCAGTGAAGGGTAGCTCAATCTACAGTGCATAAAACTGTCACAATTGCACGCATACAAATATCGCTTCTTGTAGGAGCACACCTTCATACATGATCAAGAGATACATTGGGCCTCTATCTCCCTCCACGACGGAGGTTAAACCCCATTTGATTCATAGTGTTTCTTTCTGCAGCTATTCCCAGCTCCATCACTTGTGATGATGTGCCATATTAAACTGTTATAACATGTGTTGCCCTTCCAAGAGATAAACTGGTAGGAGGAGGATGGTGGCAACAGAGGTGCAGTGCAACTACTATCTTTACCACTGCTACTACTACTACTAATACCACTACTACTGCTGTAGGAAATTCATGAGTGCTGTAAATAAATGTAAATACCAGCGGTAAGAATCTCAAAATGTAATGCAATTGTTTTTTCTAAAGTGCAGAATAACCCCCACTGCCAACAGGTAATACCCACTTTGTGAGCCAACCGGTTGGCTATGGCACACCACCTGGGAGTTAACTGGGTATATGGGGCCGCAACTAGCATATTATGGCAGTCGCTGCCCATTTTAGGGTGGTTTTTTTTTTGCATATTATAACTTTAGTTCAAAGTAAGGCTTTAATGGCATAAGTGGAAGTATCTCGGTGTATGAGGCTGCTCAAGCATAAGCATGTAGTGCTACTGTACTATGATGGTTCTGCTTATCCTTCTTGTATATCGAGGCTGCTTGCAGTTCCCAGAGATATCACCATCAAACACAATTAAATGTCTTCTCTGAATTAGTGGAGATTAATAATAATGGTATATCATTTTCATCACATTAGTAGCCTTCAATAAGACTTGTGCAGGACCATGCAAATTGCTTGGCCAAACACAAAATACACTGGAAGGATGGAAGTCTGACTTTATACAAAATATTGGCCGACCATACCTGCACTTACTAGCTTACTTGTTTTTCTTCAAGATTAGGCTGACATTGGTCTTGCCAGGTGAAACTGGTGCCTGCCCCTCCTGCCAGATATATTCATTATCCAACTAGGACACAGTCTTGTAAGCTATTTTAGAGAGAAATGTAAGGACTTTCTTCAAATCAGTTTAACTGAGAAAGAATTTAACATAATCAAGATATATTTTCCTAGGGGGGATATTGGATATGTAGGTGTGAGTCAGCAGCTAAATGGAATTTGACTTCAGTATTGACCTTTTTTTTGTACATTCTCGAAAATGCAAACTGGATCTTATTCTGATCAGCTACAATATTGTTGGTTTCATTATTCATAATAATTTTTATTATTTGAGATGTTGGCTTTTATATTTTAACTTTAGATGGCAAGAAAACGTGCTGTTTTGTCTCCAGATCCCACATGTTCTCTGCTGGAGTTGACTAATTATGTTCTCCTTCTTTTCACAGTGTTGTTCTAAGAGGCATTTATCAATGATATCCAGGAATGTGTTTATTACATCAAAATAACAAAATAAACTGTTTTGCAAATTATATAATATGTAAGCAGTTCAAGTTTTTCTTCACACTTGCTTTGGTTTCCATACCATGAAAATAAAGTATTTATTTTCCTTCTGAAGAAGAATCTCTGCCCCAAGGTAGGTTTCAAAAAGACAGAGGAGGTCATTACAACAAAGGAGGTAGCCATGCCGATATTTGCAGCATGGCTACCCCCATACCGGGTACGGGGTATGCGTTCCCTAAATTTGGAAATACCGGGCCATTCCGACATTGGAGGCACTGTTATTTCCCCATTCAACGAACCTATCCCCATTCCCATTCGAGCCCCTGTAGGGCACAATGGGAATTGGGAGCATGCTAACAACGGGCCCGTTAATTACGGGCCCGTTGTTAGCATGCTGGGCTGCTCGCGGGAGCCGCTAAGGACGCCTGGTTGCACCAGGCGTCCTTAGCGGGTACCGCGAGCAGACCTCGTAATGAGGCGGTAGGGGGTTAACAGGGCCAGCAGCTCTACAGGCCCTGTTAACCCCCTACCGCCAGGGTTGTAATGACCCCCAGAGAGTCTCTAGTCTTAGTAGAAAATGAGGAGTACTTCCCACACACGTATGTCAAATCTGAGGCCTTCAATTCAAAGTAAAGCATTCTCTTCCAGTACATGCCTTCTTTCCCATCAAACACTTATGCTATGGTTTACTAGTTCCATCTGCAATCGAGACGATTCATATTCCAATTTAGAGCTTGTATATTTGGGACCTCACATACCCCAGTAATCTATCAGTAGTCAGGTGCAAGTTGTCATCAAAAACGTTCACAGTTGCGGGCCAAGGTAAACTCATAGATCTAACATAGAGCACTTCATAGGGGCCCCGGCAAGTCTTTCTGTTTTGGGTGCTTCACCTACTGAACAATACAATGGGAAGGGCGTCAGGCCAATTTAACACAGTTTCTTGGTAGAGCTTAACCAATGTATTCTTAATTACTCCATTGCATCTCTCCACTGCACCTACTGATGGGGGTGGTGTGAGAAGTGCAAATTGTGCTGTACGTTTAAAGTAGACAAGAGGTTTTCATCACACTGTTTAAAAAAGGGGAGGTTTCACTCAGCACCCGAATTCTGGGTACAAAGTCCCTCAAAAGTATTTTTACAACTGTCACAACATCCATTCTTCAGCAGAGGTAAGCCTCTGCCCACCTTGAGAATGCATCTAAAATAACAAAAAGGTATTGCCAGTTACTACATATTACCATGGGGAAGCAGGAGGAAGTCTATCTGAAGGCTTACAGATGGGCAATAAGGGGGAGGTTGTGCCTACTGGGTTGCTGGTACAGCCTTCCCCGCATTGTTTTGGAGACGTATGGTGCCACGCTTTTGGTAGTCAGTTCCAATTTCTGCAAGCACTTGAAATCATCTGGCAATTCTCCCTCACATGTTTGCTCTTCTTCCTGCTATGCATGGAGTGTCGCTAGGACTGTTTAGATATACCCTATCAGGTGTGAAGTACATGGTGTACCTCAGTGTGAATAGTAAATCTCTGTCTAGAAAATGGACAGGGGCTGAAGTCCTTCATACAATGGCATGTATGACAGTGTTAGGTCCTAGGGTAATAATGATTTTTTTTTCTTTTCTTTTTAACTGGGTGGATGACGGGAGTGTTAGAGATGCCTACTGCTTTTACAGGTTCAGTTGATACTGGTGCATTCGGGAAGTAGTCTATGTGCCGGCCTGATTTGCTTGCCCCAGTATCTACCAAGCAAGGTATCAATATTTGTTATACACTGCACTGTACATATGGACCATCTGGATCAATTGGGAGTAACAGATCCATTTGGATCTCACCATCATGACATAGTCAGTGCAGATCATCCTCTTTATGGGGAATGAAGAGAGGTCAGTGGCAAATGTTGGAGCATTCGGATTCGCAGATAGAGTTGTCAATCTCTGGTTTGTTTCAGTGAAGGACACAGGGTTGCTAGCAGGGACTTTTTGTAGCATTATTTTGTTCCTGATTGCCATGTAAATATTGTAGCTGGGGTCTATAAGGGCACTCGTTCTTTTAATGCCCCACATGCGTACAGTAATTGCAGACTAATGGATGTGTTAGTGGCCCTAATGGCCCCTGCAGTCACAGGGTCCTTGTTGTCCTTGTTGATCCTTTGCTCTGCAGAGCCCCCCCCACTGGCCCTTCCAGTCCCTGTTGAGTAGACATCCAATTCTGAGCGGTATTCTGTGCATTTTACACCTGTCCCTGCTCATATCCCTGTAAGCTTTGTATCTGTATGGTCAGTAATTTACTTTACAAAATTGTATTCTTTTGTTCTTCAGAAGGTGCTTCAACTGGGCAGATTGAAATACTGAGCTTAGCGAAACACCACCAGAGGCACTCATTACAACTGCCTGAGGCTGCCTACAGGGGTCAAGGGACCTAGAAGAACCATCCCGGTTTGATCTAGAAACTGATAATTGATCTCTGATCCAAAAACCAACATCTTTGAAGGATTTCCAACCTCAGAATAGGCTTCAACTGAAAGGATGTATCACACAATTCACTTAGAGGACTACTGCCCTAGAGTGTCCAGTTAAGAGTGGAAGGAAGAGCAGATTCTCCTTCCTACACTGGTGCCCTTTTGCAGTCCTCTGTTCACCTTCATATCAGCATTCTGTGATCTTTCAGCTGCTTCTTTTATTTTTGGAAGAGGACTGGCTTACTGTTTCCTGTTTTTATCTCTTTCCTGCTGAAGTACATATAGGTTACTTTGGCTTCTGCCTTCCTAGCTGCTGCACTGGTCAATACCCACAGCTTGCTAATTACTGTGCTGTCTCTCCACAGTGTGGTACTCACCTAAAATGCATTGCTTCTGCTCCTTCTACTCACCTTACCTTATGTGTGCTCCAATCTAGATACAACTTCTTCCTTTCCTATCCCTATCATAAAACCCATGTCTTGAAACAACCAATACTCATTCTCTCTAGCACATCCTTCTTCCAACAAACAATACCAGCAATCAAACCACTTCTCCCTTAACACCTCACATTTCTTCCATTGAGACTTGACTTCTCTACTCTTCTTTACCACATCAACTGAACATTGCACTCTGGAATGATCAGTCTGTATGCAACAAAACTTACTTTATCACTGACTACTCTTATGCCAGTTCCCCTTCCCTAGATCTCTTTGCTATAACTGAAACTGGATTTCTCTGTCTGACACTGAAACACTGGTGGCCCTACATGACTTCAAACTATCCTTCATTCACTCTCTTCTTCTGACTGGCAAAGGTGGAGGGGTTGATACCTACTCTTTTCCCTTCTAATTGCTTCACAAATCTAGAACACCATATGTTCTCCTAGCCCTTTTGAATTCACCATCCCTACTATTGCTCCATCTCACTTGGTTCACATCATCTCCATCTAGTGCCCTCATGGTCCCACTGGACCATTCTTTGTGGAACTTGAGAAACTACCTGATTCTCTTTCAACTGAACATCACCTTGCTCTCATAGTTAACTTGAACCTTCCCTCTCCAACCACTTCTGAGAAATCTGAATGTCAGTCTTTTCTTAGTGACCGTGCCCTCCACTCTTTCCATAACCTACCAACCCACAGCGGGTAGCTCTTTGGATCTCTTATTCAGCCCCACATCTCTCTCAATCACTAATAATACTGTCACATCATCTGCCAATGGTATGGCTTACCAGCATCTTGGAGTAATTTCTGTTTGGATACATAGGGCCTGCTTTCTGAGGAAGCCACCCTGTCTATCAATCAGAACAACCCAAATGATGTACTCCCAAAGAAAGGGACCAATTTTAGAGAACCCTGTATGTCTTCAAGCAGATGGAGAAGCAAAGAGAAGACTGTCCAAGAAGTAGAACAACAGCAGGAAGGACTGAAGAAGCAGAAGGTAAACTCTGGAATTTCAAAAACCAAGGATGAGAACAACAAAGAGAGGCAAAAGAGGTGAACTGATGAAGAGGGCTAGTGGGGCAAGAGAATGCAATGAATGATCAAGAAAACTGGAGTCCTGGAAGAGGAACTAGAACCAGAGGAGAGCAGAAACATGCATTAATAAGGCGTGCCAGTTCCTGCTACTGCTCCAGCTGCTGCAATCCAAAGCAGCATTTTGAAACAGAAGCAGAAACTCCCAGCAACATTCCATGAGTGTCGCCATCTTGGTCTTGGTAAAAACCGGAGCTCCACAATTCCATCTTGGAAGCAGCATGATCCAGAAAGGTCGCTAGTTCCACCGATGATGAGGGAACATCTGATGTGAGCAAGTATACCCAGTACCAGTACCAGGGGAGGCGGAACTGGTTGCTGGCTGTAGAAAGTTCAAATATGACACAGAGCTGGAAAGTGGACATCAGGTTCCCAGGTCCCATCGAAGGACTGTAACCTGCCAAGATGTAAAGGCAACCATGCCAAAAACGGGAATCACAGATGCCTCAAACCTCAATTTCCAAATTACCTTTCCAAGACTAGGCGTTGGTCATTCTGGTACTTCCTCATCCTCACATTCGGTAAAAGGCTTTAACAGAGAGGAGTGGAGAGGAGTGGAAGACCGGTCTGTGCATTTCCAATAAAGAGGTAAGTGTAAAGGATAATCTACTGTGCTGATCTACTTATTCTCATATTCCAGTTTTAGAGTCATCTTAACCAAAATATGGTATTTTGTTAAATGTTTGAAATATTTCAAAGCTGTCTGCAGAATGCAGCACCATCTTGGAACTGATGTCATTGCAATTCCCATTGGTTGCCATTTTATAGGCTCACTTAGCTGGAATCCTGCATACTTGCATACTGTGATATGAGTGTTGGGGCTTGGTACCGGCACTTACCTATCTTACTGCTTCTCTACTGGTAAGGTGTTGTTGACTCTCCTCCATTGTTCATGAAAAGTGTGGGTTCATGTATAGTCTATTGTGGAATGACAGATATTTGGTATTATGAACTGTGGACAGTTGTTGTCACGGTCAATGCTTCTGTTTGTTCAATCCCTCCAATACCTACCCCTGAATGTAATGTACTGTATCGCTGTGTACTAACAAGCTGGCAGTATCCTTCCTCATCCACTGTCTCAAATAAGCGTTCTCTAGCGGACAGAACAACCCTGTCCATGGTGGTTTATTTTGCTCACATATCAGGATGTGGAGTTCAGTCAATTTATCACACCATATGGGCCCCACCAGAGGACTCTAGCAACAACCCTACCAGAAATATATTAGCAAGTGAAAATGGTATGGTCATCCTCATGATCTTGTAAGCCATGTGCTGGAACTCCAATCAGAAATTGCCACCTCAAGACAGGACCTGAATTAATCCTCTTGTAAGTGTCTAAAGTAACAAAAATGGTCTTGTATAGAGCACTTCTATCATGTGTTGCGAGATTCGCTGCATAAACCTCTGTAAACAAGTGGGAGTGGGAGGTTTATTACTGTGAAAGTGGGAGAGGCAGATGCAAAAACCTGTGGTGTTGATCGGTGCAGGTCATGGGTACCTCTGAGCCATGTGCAGGTATCCTTCTATGGGTTTGGTTGAGAACCTTGTTCAGTGTTATCCAAAAGTTGACACCAAGTTCTGAGAGGCTAAGCATGATTCCAGAAGTGATACCCACTTATTTGGGGGAGTGAAGTAGGAGTACAGAGGGGAGGGAGCATAGTCATTGTTCTATAGTGTATATGTAGAGTTGGTTAGGCCAGTGACAGCCATTTTTGGGGATGTGAGTGTGTAATACAAGGTGGTGGAAGAATTGAAGAGGGTATTTTGTTAGTTATTTATGGATAGACACATGGGGTTAAAAGTAGTGGAGGAGTGTAATTGATTATTAGGTGGCCTCCATGAGTGAGGTAGTATTCATCAGATGGTGAAGTGTATAGTTGAGGATAGTAATTCAATTCTTTTTTGGCTGTGTGGAATCTGACCTTTGCAGACCCTTCAGTGATAGGTTTCGGTTGACAGGATACATATGGTATCTCATAATTTCTAACAATTAACATTCCCTTTCTCTGGGTAATAGGTGAGGGAAGTAGTTGAAGAGTTGGATGGTTTCTCGTGCTTGTATTGATGTGAGTTGGAAAATATAGTTTTGGCTTTTTTCTAAAGGATATGTGGTCTTCTGCTGTGTGAAGATGTTTAGTTAATATGTTCCATGCTTTAGTTGTTAGTATGAATAAAGAGGGCTCTACTTGTCATTTGCCATTGAAGTCTGACACTATCAGTAGTTTGTTGTTGCTTGGTCAAAGGTCCCTTGATGGTGGGTACTGTGAACATTTTATTCTGAATGGTTTTGTTCCCTACCATGCATGCTAGATGGAGTCGACGATGCATAGCGTTCTGAAGTGGGGTCCTCATTTTGAATGTTAGCCAGTAGCATTGTGTTTTCATACCGTTGTGTTTTCATACCGTTTCATACCGTTTCTTTTGTGGGAGTAACCTGGCTACCATATTCTGCACTCTATAGTTTGTTGAGTAGATGTTCCAGGAGTTGAAGGTGCAGGTTGTTGGGGTAGTGGAGTCTTGTGAAAGCAACGCTGAGATAGCTGCCATGACTCTGCGTACTGATAAGCAGTACCCGCACCTCCCTGGGATCCAGCCCTTTGTGCAAAGTAAATCACTCCTAATTACCTTCCCACACAAAAAGGTTTAAGACACACGATGATCTCAGTCTGGAAAAAAGCCAATCACACAGAATATATGATGCTTGCATTTATTATCTACAGTGGCTAATGAAAACTAAGCAGCAATTTATAATAATGTGGAAATAGAAAGTGCAAGCTATATAATGCCAATTATCAATCACAGATGAATATGCAATTATTTGGTCTTACGCTCCTAATGAAATGTAGATGAAGGTACGATCTGATCACACCCAGGACCCTCGCCGCTACAGGTGCCCGGCACTCCTCAGAAGAGGAGGGGAGGACTGGCCAAGCCCCCACAGTCCTACACCAGAGCGGGGATGTGATGTTAGGAGTCTCGGCCCTGATAGTGCACAGCTGGTCGTCCAGGCACTGTTCTTCTTGATACGCGCGTCTTTCCAACAGCCCAGGATGAGTCCCCCCTTCCCTGGTCCAAGTATAGTTCTCTTATTAGGAGCTGCACGTCAATCATCATGACGTGTCAGCTCTTCGAGAAGCTTCTAGGCTCTCCCTTCCCGGCAGTAAACATGTTTTTGCTTGGAAAGTTACAAGACTGGAAACAGCCAGTCTTGGCTCCAGTCTTCGGGCACTGTGTTTTGAAAAGATCAGACATTCTTGCCTTATCAGTGCACCTGACTCGCAGAGCGAAGACGAGCAAAGCTGTGCCTGGCTCCCAAGGGCTGCATAGAGCCTCTTGCAAATGCTAGATGTTTTATGTCTTCAGAAAAGGCCTTCGCAATTAACCCCTTGCAAGCATGCAGGCTCACCCAGTTCGAGAGTCCTGGTTGATGTCAGCATTTTCCTCCACGCTTCGAATAGGCTCTAATACACACAAGATAGCTCAGTGGGTTAGTGCAAATGCAGGTTACTGCAAGCGCCTAGCAGCTTATCACGACATTCCACCTCTTTCGAAGTGAGGCCTGAAAATGCTGACTCAGTTACATGATCTGGAAGCATGCGCAGTGTGCTGTAGGCCAATTAAGCGTTTCTCTAGCGCAGTCATTCTAGTATAAAGGAAAGACATTCTGCGCAAGAGCCCAATGAAGACGATAAGTATGAATATTAGGGAAATCAGCAACCACAGCAATGGGTGCAGTATTATATTGAGCAGCTTAGTGGAGGAGGGAGACCATCCAGTGAATATATCCCACCAGTGGTGAGTAGTACCTGATTGCAGATGGTCATCAGTTTTGATCAATTGGTTTCTGTCTATTATTAGCTTGTACTCTGCAGAAATAACTGAGGTAGCTAGCGTCTGGAAATCTTTCCAAGCAGTTTGAGCAAACTGTCTAATAGCTTGAAGCCGGGCAGTAATCACTCCATAGGATAGAGTCCAGTTAAGCAAATGCGTGAGCAGTTTATCACGACACTCTGTTTATGTGTGTAAACATTAGGTAGGCCATGAGGCAACATAAGGTACAGAGTTGGGTGGCGCGGATCCTTATGATTTTTCCCCTGGCTATAGTGCGAGTTTGAAGTCCAAAATGATATTTGGCACCAGATACACAACAACACCTGATTATGGACTGGGTCACTGTCTGATGTGATAATTGAAAAACATTTGGTGTAACAATATTGCCAATGCTTATTGATGTATTAAACACTTTGGTGTTTTTAGATTCAAATGTCTGAATAAGTCCTGTATGTGGTTATGATTGATGGCACGAATTGATTGTTCCTTATCGTTTTTTATGATATTAAGATGAATTTTTCCTGTGATGAATTTACTGAATACAATTTGATATGTATTGAAATTTAGCTAGTGTCATCCCATTCTACTATTCCAATTTTAGATATTTGTATAGTATACCTGAAGGATCAGGGACTTGAGTGCAGGTCTACCCCTTTATTTACCCTTTGTTATAGTTCCTATACACAAGAAATGAGATAGAACAAATCCTAGTAATTTCCAGCCCATTGCAATAATTGATGCAAGTGCAAATACCTTTGCTATATTACTATTACAGCATTTAAAACATTTTGTAAATAGGCTTGCCATTCTATCACCATTTCAGATTGGCTTTCGTGCTAGTATGGGAATTGCACTGAATGCAACTGTCTTAGCACATTTAATAGCTCACTCAAAAATTCCAAATTCGGGTGCTCTTTATATGGCATCCGTCGACTTATCCGCAGCATTTGATTGTGTAATCAGGAACTTACTGTGGGAAAAACTTGATGCAAAGGGGATCCCACAGTCCTTAATAGCGATGTTGGCCAAATTACATTAAGGCACTTCATATTTGGTTCGTATCAACAATTATGGATCGACAACTACTCCCAATCCTACTGAGGTGAGGGTTAAACAGGGCTGCAATTTAGCAACTACCCTTTTTAATCTCTACCTCTCTGACATTGAACAGATATGGAAAACTGAGATTACTTACCCTGCAATGTTGGGACATCTCCACATTCAATGGATTGCATTTGCGGATGATGTCCTAAAATTTGAGCGCACACCATACGGTCTCCAAAAAATTCTCGTAATATTTGGAGAATATCTGTTCAAACACAACTTAACAAGCAATGTTGAGAAATCCAGTATCTTTATCTTGGAAAACATGAAAAAGAGTATCTCTACGATGAACTGGTCCATAAATTCCATCCCTATTCCCATAAACTTGAATATGAGATATCTGGGATACGATGTCATAGATTCTTTGTCAAGGAAAAACTGGTTACTAAATTTAAATGCGAAAAAAGCTGTCTTGGTGACACAGATGCGGATAATATTTATGAAATACTGCACATTTTCGATTCAACCACTATTACAATTTTATATGTTGAAAGTAGAAGCCATTTTATTATATCGGCTTGACTTATGTTTGTGCAATATTGATTCAATTCTAGACCAAACCCAAGGATATCTATGGAAATCTACATTGAGGCTATCAAACTCCTTACCAAACTGTATATTATGACAGGAGTTAGGGATCTCAGCTTTATCAGCGAGATTCCATTGGAGACAATTAACAAATTATGGAAAGATGTTAATGCCTCCTCCGCAATCGCTCTACAGGAATTCTTAATTATAATTAAGAATCAAGCGCCTGCTTCATTGGTTATTTTCTCAAATCTTATGATCAACAAACTCGGTGAATGTGGCCTCAAACCAATAGACCTCGAATTTCGTGTGGGTCATGTAAAGAAACGATTACATGAACATGATTGGTTAAGTATGTTGAATGAGATGCATTCTAAAAAACAATACTCTGAAGCAGCACAATGTGCTACTCTTAGAAATCCTCGTAGAGCATATTTGTTAAAATTTCCTTCCAGCCCATATCGTGATCTATATATGAGATTTAAGCTCAATCAACTCCACACTCTGGAAAAAACTAATACTTGGAACAAGCAAACACTGATGTGTCAGACTCCATGGTGTTGATCTTGTGATGGTAACCCGTTTATAGAAACTCTAAAACACCTAACCATGTATTGCAGTAACTTTGAAGCCTTGAGTTATACTCTTATTGGTCCTAATTTGTTAGGTATGACACTATAATCCAGAGAATGGTGTTGGAGTAAATTCATGTGGGGATACTCATTTAAAATGATTGTCTTATTGTGTAGATTCCTTGAGAAATTGGTTTTTGAATTAGAGAATTAGGAATTACATCCTACAACTTAGAAGTAGGCTCCTAACTTGATTGAATGAATAACTGCATTATGCTTTTAAGTTTTCTTAATTTTGTATACAGTACTCAAATTTTGAATGTAATTAGTTAGTATGTTAAGTAAAATTATTTATTAACGATTATGTAGAAATTTTATAACAACAGTTGAAAAAAGTGTGTTAATCAAACTGATAACCAACTGCTTTTTTTAATAAAAAAAAAATAATAATAATAAAAGATCTCAGTCTTTCTATCACTCATCTTGGATCTGAGATGAATCAATTCAGCAATGATCAACTCTAGGCACTCTATATATTGTTAAAACCGATTATACTTGCTGGTAATTTGCAAACACATCAGTATGGTATCGCCCTTTACTGCCATAATATTATTAATGTAGTACATGCCATTAAAAGGTTCATATCTAAAGACTTAATCCACAACAAAATGTAATAGCTGTTTTGACCTGACTTTCAGTGATAGAGGATATATGGAATTTATCTAAGGTGTGAACCTAAAACTGAATTGTTTCAGAGTAAATATCATGTGATATGGTTTAATGACAGGGAATTGTATTCCTCCCTTGGATTTATGCATCCAATCTTCCCTCCCTGAGCACAGTATCCTTTTCTAATAATATCCTCATCATATACGTAAACAACCCTGAGTCCAAAACATCAGATGTGACTCTCTATTCACCCTGATTGACACCATGGACTTTAAACGTATTGTACTTTCCCTCAAGCAAGTAACATGCCAGATGTCCAACCTCCCCTTCACCTCCACCCCACTGATCTCATGCTTTAGCTATCTATCTCTTGACTTGACTGACCAGGCCGCAATCTCCTTTCTCTTATTTATGTATTTATGTATGTATGTATGTATTTAATTATTTATTTATTTATTTATGTATTTATTTATTTATTTATTATCACATTTGGTGACAGCGCCCAAGACCCAGAGTTATCATGGTGCTAGAGGATACAAGGTAATTGGTACATTAAAGACATCTTGTACAGGCATTGTATCATACAGTGTTTATCCAGGCATGAGATAATACAGGGAAAGTACTTGTAGTCAATCATACTTGTTGCACAGAAATGTTTTGATGTTTTTTTTCGGAAGGACATGTATGAAGGGTCTTCTTTGATGTTGGGGGATATATGTTCCATAGGGTGGGAGCAATGACTGTGAAGCTAGATTCTCCTGCTCTTTTTCTGGAGACCCTGGGGTATTTAGTGGAGGTGGAGGAGCGCAAGCTACGTGAGATGGTTATTTTTGAGATGCAATGGGTGAGGTATGGTGGGGTAGCATTATGTATGTAGCGATGGGTGATGGATAGGATGTTAAGCTCTATGCAAGCCTGAACTGAAAGCCAGTGGGCTTCACATCTCACATTGGAGATATGGTCTGAGCGTTTCCTCCTACACACTGCTCTGAGGGCATTGTTTTTTTATTAGATGCAGTTTTTTTCTTTGGTTTTTTGAGGAGGTATCTGCACGGATGGAGTTGCAATAGTCAAGTTTGCTTCCTATGATGGCCCTGGCCAGTGTGAGGCAGTTGTCGCAGGTGAGGAATTTCCTAGATAGATTAATGAGTTTCGTTGAGTAGGCCACGCATGAGGCGACAGCCTTGAAGTGTTTGTGCATGTTAAGTTCGGCATCAAGGTACACCCCTAGAGTTTTGACATGGGCGAAAACAGGGGTGATGTTGCTGTCAATGCAGAAGGAGGTGAAGGCGTAGTCCTGGTTTTTGAGACAATAAGGAGGGCCGACAATGAGTAGGTCTGTTTTATCATCGTTGAGGCACAGGTGGTGGTTTGCCATCCATGCCTTTATGATGTTAAAGGTCTGGATGACATTGTCAGAATTAAGTTTGTAGTTGCTATTGAGTTTGAGGAGGACCTGGGTGTCATCCACGAAATTGGTGTAAGGGATGTTTAATTTATCCAGTTGGTCGAAGGGTAGCTTGGTGTACATGTTATAGAGTGTGAGTGAAAGGCCAGATCTGTGGGGGACACCAAAGAAGAAGGGGTGGGATCTGCAGATTTGGACCCAGCAAAGACTCTTGAGGTACATTCGCTAAGGACAGACTTTATCCAGTGAGCTGCTTCGACTGAGAGGTTGGACAAATCTGTGAGGTAGTGGCAGAGGATGTCATGATCAACGAGGTCAAAGGTATAGAAAATGTTGAGTAAGAGGAGGATGGCAAGGTCTCCTGTGTCGCAGATGTGATCAAGTTGATGGAGGAGGGCAGATTCAGTGCTGTGTCTGGGCTGAAGCCATATTGTCTGGTGCCAAGTAGGTTGTTTGTTTCTAGATGAGTTTGGAGTTGGGAGTATGCAGTGCGGTCGAGGATTTTCAGGAGATGGGGAATGGTTGTGATGGGATGGTAGTTGGTGAGAAGGGTGTGGTCCAGGGTGGATTTTTTCAGGAGTGTTGTGACCCCGGCTTCTTTGATGGACTTGGGGATTGAGCGGTTGTTGAAGAACGTGTTGATACATTTAGTGATAGTGGGAGCGAGTGGTTCTGCGCAGATTTTGATGAGGTTGGCTGGACAGATGTCACCTACGCAGTTGGAGGCTTTGAGGCATTGGATGGTGTTGAGTACATCGGGGGAGACTGGGAAGAGTTTAAAAGGGGGAGTATTTGGGTTGAGTGAAGCGCTGGGTTGGAGTTTGCGAGTTTTGTTCATAAGGGCAGATTGAACCAGGGAGCACCAGGCTTTGTCTTTGGAAAATCTGGTGGATGGGGGGGATAGGGTTTCGAATTCCTTGAGAATCTTGAAAATTTCTCTGGTGTTGGAGCTAGCTTCGCTGATGCAGGTTTTATAGATGCTAGCTTTGGTGGAGATAATGGCTATATTGTGTGAGGAGACCGAGTTGGAGAAGACTTCCTTGTTGTGGGGGGGGGGGGCAGATCTTTCCTCCAGAGGTGTTCTTTAGCTTGTTTCCTTTTGCAGAGTGTGATGAGTTCTTCAGTGAACCAATTGTGGTGAGAGTTTATTTTACGAGATGAGGTTTTAAAGGGGCGTACATGTCTAGGACAGTGAGGAGAGCCGAATTGTAGGCATTGAGGATGATTTCAGGGTCGGTACTATCTGGCTGTAACTCAAGGGAGGCGAGAATGGTGGGTTCCAATGTTTCTTTGGTGAGATTACGGGTGTGTCTGGCAGTGATGAGTTTGTTTGTTTGTTTATTTATTTGGTAATGTGCACCAAACCCTTAGGTAGCTGGGCGCAGCAGTACAAGAAGTCTTATAGCTTGGTTACAGTGCATAACGGGTGCATAACGGGTGCATACAGGTAAGTACAACAGGTGCATAAGTACATATAATACAGAGCGTAACCTTAGAGGGCTAAGGACACATTGACATATATAATTGTAGATACATACTCGCCTACATTACAGTATGACTCAACGGTGCAAAGGTCATGTGAAGGCTGGTGGTGGTAGGAGTAAGGTAAATCAGGTTAAGTGTCATTGGTACGCAGCCATTTGAGTACCTTATCTCTAAATTTAGGGTAAGGCTGTTCTAGTCTGAGGTCAAGTGGTAGCTTATTCCAGCATTGCGCAGCTTTAACAGGGAAGCTGGTTCCTCCCGCTGTCGATCGTTTGAACCTGGGAATCTCCAGCATAAATGTGTTAGCAGATCTCGTAGGGCAGGCAGCTGTTCTACTAGTGAATTTTTCCGCTCAGTAGGGAGGTGCTAGGTTGTTCAGGCATTTGGAAGTAAGAGAAGCTATTTTAAGGAGGATTCCCTCTGTTATTTTCAGCCAGTTAACCTCTTTTCTGAATTTGGTAATGTGCGCTCTATGGGGGACATCCAACGATGCTCTCAGGGCATTATTCTGCAATCTTTGAATTTTGTCTGTGATATATTTGTTAGCTCCTGAGTACAGGTCATTGCAATAATCTAATCTCAACATAATAAGAGAAGGGTGATACAGCTAGCATTAGAGCGATACGGTCTACATGCTCGGATTAGTTAACAGGTATAGGTTGTTGCAGAGACAAGGGAGTTGACTTGCTTTTTAAGTGTGAGAGAGGAGTCCAAATAGAATCCTAAAGTTTTAACAACATACATCACCTTGATAATATTATTATCAATGTTGAAGGATGTGTAGTTTTTGGTATTAGCTTCAGAGCCTAGGATTAGTATCTCAGTTTTATCATCATTCAGGCAGAGGCCATGTGATGCCATCCATGCCTGAATGATGGTGTAGATCTTGTTCACCAAGGCTGAGTCAACCTCAAAGTTGCCCAAAAGGGGTATGAGGATCAGGGTGTCATCTGCATAGTTAGTGTAGGTGACACCCAGTCTGTCCAACTTGTCAAACAGAGGCTTGGTGAAGATACTGTAGATGGTAGGGGAGACAAAGGATCCATGTGGAACACCGCAGGTTATTTTGATAGGGTCAGCGGAGGCTGAGGTGGAGAAGACTTTCATAGTATGGTTAGCTAAAACAGATTGGACCCAAGCTATAGCCTCTCCAGTGAAGTTGGCGGCAGATATAAGGTGGTTGCATAAAACTGCATGATCCACCAAGTCGAAGGCTGCAGACAGATCCAGTGTGGTGGGTCATCAGTTTTTTGGGAAGTATTGTGCATTAGGGTGATGGACAATTGGATCATGGAGTTGTCTGTCCATGATACTGGGTTATTGGCGGTGACTAGGGTGGGTATATTGGTCGATAAGATGAAGTCTAGGGTTCTGGCTTTGGAATGGGTGGGTGGAGACTGCTTGGGTAAGATTCATTTCAATGAAGGCTGTGGTGAGCACAGCAGACTTTTGGTCTGTGGGGTAATTGAAGCATAGGTTGAATTCACACACAATGCTCTCCCACAAAGGCTAAATGCCCTGTGATTGAGCATTGCTCCAGCACAACTTTCCTGCAGTACAGGCAATCTTTGCAACATTTCCCACTGCAGAGAATGCCTCAGTCCTTCTGGATACATTCAACCACTTTGGCAAATACCTAGTGGATGTTCATGTGCCCCTAAAGATTAGTCCCTTCAAAGCCAAACCATCCACAGCCTGGTACACACCCAAACTTGTTGTGAGCAAATGCTCAGTCAGATCCTTTGAAAAACAGAGGTGCAAAGACCACATCCCAGCGACCTCTCTTATGCCTGAAATCCCTGTGCACCCAACACAGACAGATTTTCTCTGAGGCAAAGTCGGCTTAATATGCCTGCACCAATGAGGTATAATCTAAACAGCAAAGCCTTATTCAAAGTAGTCATACACTGCATGGGGCCCACACAGATCCCCAAAGTGACGGCTTTACAAGAGAAATGCTACTAAATACATACCTTCTTCATTAACAGATATAAAATTAAAAGTCTGACTGGTGCCTTAACACCAGAGGAGTCTTGCTATTTATCCCCACCAGGAACTGCCCTTTCGGATTGACTACAATGCCCTCTTGCTTATGAATCTCTTAGATACACTTGCTTCTTCCTTTCTCCTCCTTCTGCCTGTTCACTCCCGACAATGTTTCAAGACAAGTCTGATCTATGAAAGTCTCATCAAAGCAGGTGCTCCCCAGTTCCTCCAGAACCATTAAGGACCATATTAACACCCTTACTCCAGCCTTGGCCGATTTCTGCAATCCTTCTTTTGCCACTGGAACCTTCTCCTCCCCCCTTAAGCACTCACTTGTGCACCCCCTTATTAAGAAGCCCTCTGCTGATACTTCCTCTCCGGCACACTACCGCCCGATCTCCATCAACCCTTTCCTGGGATAACTCTTGAAAAAAATGGCCATCTCAAAGCTTAATCTACATAATTAATCTGTTGGTTGTCACCATGGCCGTCAGTCTGGCTTCAGAGCACCCAGTCGCATGGATACTGTTCTCCTCAACACCCATGAAGACTTGCTCTTTAATCTAAACTCTAAACGTCCTTCTGTCCTCGTTCCCCTTGATTATCCCCTGCTTTTGACAAGGCCAACCATGCCATCCAGCTCAATATTCTACGTGACAGCCTGGGTATCACTGGTCAACCCTAGTCTGGTTGACCTCCTTTCTCTCCAATCGACCCTCCCAGGTCCAACTTGGGTCCATCCTCTCTTCTATCTCTCTCTCTCTACATGCAGTGTTCCCCAGAGGTCTATCCTCTCTCCCTGGCTCTTTAACCACAACCTGGCACCTCTGGCACACCACATGTCTATATTCTGTACTAACTTTCAGTGATATGCAGATGACACTCAGCTCTCCTTCAGGATCCCCTCAGACTCTTCTGCTCCTTCTTTCATACTTGACTGTCTGTCTGCAATGCAGGAATGGTGTGTCTCCAATGATCTCAGCCTTAATGCCAGTATGACTGAGACCCTCCACATTGGGACTCCTACTCCAGCCTTCCCTCTCTCATCCTGTCCGCCCTCCCTCGGCCCTCTACATGTACCTACCTGTGGGGCTAAGACCCTCGGTGTCATCTTCGAATCAACCCTCTTCCTCTCTCCACACATCTGTGATGTCTCTAAGAAGTCACACTATCAGCTACACCTCTTCAGAGGTATTCTTCCTTTTCTCACTTTCCCCCAGAAGTTCAATGTCTCCAGATCCATGGTTCTTTCTAGGCTGGACTACTGCAACAGCCTCTTTCTAAATTGGCCTGCCTATACTCTTCGCCCTTTACAACTTATCCAAAACAGGACGGCAAGACTTGCCTTGGCCTCAAATCCATGAATCATATCTCTCCAGCCCTGAAATCTCTCCACTGGCTCCCTTTTGCTGAAACAATCAAGTTCAAGACCCTTTGCATCATCCACAAGGCTTTCTCGGGCCAGGGACCACACTACATCCAACTTTCTCTTTCTAAGCATCTTCCTTCTCAAGCCCTCTGCTCATCCACCTCCAGCTCTCTGAGGGTCAGACGCTTCTCTAGGCAGAGTGTGGGGGATAGATCTCTGTCCTCGGCTGGGGCCTTCTCTGGAACAGCCTTGCTGCCTCTCTCAAACTTGAGGAGGACCACCTAAGGTTCCAGGAGCAACTCAAGACCTTCCTTTTCACTTCTGCTTTCTCTCTCCCTTGCTGATGCCCCTGTCTGCTGCGCAGTCTGGTTTACCTGGTCACCCACTGAATTTACGGGACCAGGCTCCGGCACAACCAGTTTCCCTTGCACTGTCTCCGGGCCTCACAACCACTTAAGGACTGTATCTGCACTTATGAACCACCTCTCTAGCAGCACGTATGTGTTCCATTGCACTATGACCTGATGCAAGGATAACAAAATGAAATCGTAAAAAAAAAGAAAAGGAATGAAACACCTATTAAGCAGAAAATATAAGTTATAATATCAAGTTATTTAGTTAATACTGTTAGTACAGATTTGATTGACATCCTGTTTTTGGTCAAAAGATAAATTATTCCAAAGTCAATGCCATGGAAAAAGGCCTCCCATTTTTTCTTTGGATGCAATAAATAGTACAGGTTTCCGAAGGCCAAAACCGTCTGTCTGCAAAAAGACTACTCTAGTACAAGGCGTTTGAATTTTTCCAGCTCAAGTGTACCACAGAGATGGCAAGTCCGGTTAGATCTGTTGACATTACCCCTAAGTCCAAGTATGTCGTAGGTGTCAACCATATTGAATTTCATCCTTAGATATTTTCATAGCACCCAATTTCCCAGAAATGCATTCCGATACGCTGGTCTTCATTTATGGTTGAGAGATTGATGAAATATGATGTGATATGATATGGCATTTATAACATGCCTGTACACAAGTGTTTCAAGGAGTGACGTGGCAAGGGGGTGGGGCAGAGGGAAGACAGAGACAACAATCTTACTAAGCGAGATGACATTGAGATCACGCAAGTGCAGGGGGGAGGGGAATAGTGTGGGGGAGGGAGGGCAGTGCAGTACATAGGATAACAGTAAAATAAATAAAATAGACAATTAATGAAAAGTATGGCCAGCTGGTGGCAAGTGCAGAGTAAGTGCAGACATAAGAAAGACGAGTTGGCCAGGTCTCCCCTACCAGCATCTTTTTCCGAATTGTTGGCAGCCGCCTTACAGATCGAACATAGGCTTCATGAACAAAGACTAGAAAGACAAAGAATCTGCAATCCGACTCTTCCTATCAATTTCCCTCCTTCCTCATCCTCTGCTTCTATGCGCTCTGAAGAACCCATGCAGATCGGTACCACTCATCCTTCCTTCAGACCAACATCAGTTACGGAATTGCACAAAGATTCCCTCCCGGAAATCAGGAAATGAGAACCCTCGGTCCTAGGAGTGACGGGAAGCCGAGGGAGTACTGCCAGTCCCTATGTGTCATTATCTGTTGGCCCAGCTAACCCATTGGAGGATTCTCGACTTATGGTACTCAAGGTACTATTGATTGTTGATCAGCGCAAAATTGATGCTCTGGCCCTATTGGATTGTGGGGCAGCCGGCAATTTCATAGATACCATATGGGCAGACAAAGTGGACTTACGTTGAATCGACCGGAAAGAAGATCAGAAGGTTGAAGGGGTTGATGATAGTCCGCTTAGTTCTGGACCCATCACACAGATTACAGAATTCTTGAAGATGTCCATACAGCAACATTCTGAAGCGATTCAGTTTGATTTCATTTGTGCAGCACACTTTCCACTCATTTTAGGCATTACCTGGTTACGTAAGCACAACCCACAGATCAACTGATCCACGAACAGTATCAGTTTTGATTCAGGTTTTTGTCAAAAGGCTTGTTTAAAAGATCTGCTTTTATCATGGAAGCAAAGGCACATATTGTTCCGCCAGTCAGTACCATTGGGGTACATTCCCTTCCTATGGACATCTCGTCTTTTGAAATGTTCTTTGCGGAAAGGAACCCCCTGGAGCTACCCCCACACAGGCCGGAGAATTGCTCTATTGACCTCCTTCCTAAAGCTTTAGTTCCCTTTGGTCGAATGTTCTCCTTATCTCAATCTGAAAAGAAGGCTCTCAGGTCTTATTCGGATGAAAACTTACAAAATGGACTTATACGTCCGTTGAAATCTCTGACTGGGGCAAACTTTGTTATTTATTCCGAAAAAAAATTCCCTTGATCTTCGACCATGCATTGACTATCGCGGATTAAACAAGGTTATCATCAGGGATCGTTATCCCATGCCCCTCATCACAGACATCCTGGAAGCAGTACAAGGAGCTACGATTTTCACAAAACTGGATCTGCGCAGTGCTTACGACCTTTTACGGATCCATTCTGGTGATGAATGGAAGACTGCATTTCGTACTCCGTTTGGATTGTTCGAGTATCACATAATGCCATTTGGGCTGGACAATGCACCAGCCGTGTTTCAGAGGTTTATGGACCATGTATTTTCAGATCTCATGTTTGTTTCAGTAATCGTATACCTGGATGATATCCTGATATTTTCCAAAGACCCAGAGCAACATCAGGTTCATCTCACCAAAGTCCTAAATCATCTTAAGAAACACAGGCTCCTGGTCAAAAGGGAGAAAAGTCAGTTTGGGATCAGATCAGTACCCTATTTAGGGTACATTCTATAACCTCAGGGCATCCAGAAGGATAAGAGTAAGGTTGAGGCAATCCTGAGTTGGCGCTCGCCCACATCTGTTGAGGAGGTGCAGAAGTTCCAGGGAGTGGCTATTTTCTATAGACGTTTCATACCCTCATTTTCAGAGGTAGTATTGCCAATTACTTGTCTGTTGAAAAAAACCTCTGGTCCTTTTTGCTGGGATGACAAGGCTGAAGAGAATTTCATTCAGTTAAAGGAATTGTTTTGTAAAGCTCCCATTTTGCGCCATCCAGACCAAAGTAAACCATTTATCCTTGAAACAGACGCCTCGGCAGCCGCTGTGGGAGCTGTATTGCTGCAAGAACAAGATCAGGAAGAACATCCCATTGCTTATTTGTCACGGACCCTCCTCAAGTAAGAATTATTCAGTCATAGAGCGGGAGCTTCTTGCCATGAAACTGGCATGTGAAGAATGAAGTCACTTATAACAAGGGAGTAGTTGTCCATTCACCATCCGTACAGACCCTAAGAATCTGCAGGTGCTTCAAACTATGGACTGTGTTAATTCACGCCAATCCCGGTGGGCACACTTCTTTGCCCAGTATGACTTTCGGATCCCATATATTCCTGATAATCAGAATTTACTAGCTGATGCATTATCATGGAAGGGGGTGCCGGGAGGATTACATCTACAGCCCCAGAAAGATTTTTCCCAGGAATCGGGTGTTAATCCAAGCTGCCAGCTTCCTCCAACAACTTAAGGAGGCTACGATTTTGTCAGAGCAAGGAGAAGAAAAGGAGAAACTCACAGAAAAAGATGGTCTCTTGTTATATGATCATCGATTATACAAACCCACAACTTCCCTCTGACAGCAAGTTTTGATGTGGTGTCATGATCACAAAACAGCCGGACATAGGGGTCAATCAGGTACTGTGGACCTGATTAAAATATATTTCTATTGGCCAGGGCTACTAAATACCACACTACCAAGCCTTTGGGTTTGCTCGAACAGAGTTCCCTGCCATTACGTCCGTGGAGTAATATCTCCACTGATTTCATTGTGGACCTTCTGGTTTCTGAAGCCTGTACCTGCATCATGGTAACCATAGATACCATGTCAAAGTTGGCACATTTCTCTCCTCTTCCCGGATTGCCAACAGCTACTGAAATGGAACAGGTGTTTCTTAGAGATATATTTCGTCTTCACGGCCTCCCAGATAAAATCACTTCTGATAGATGCAGCCAATATATCTCTAAATTCTGATAAGCCTTGTACCGTCATTTGGGTATTGAAAGAGCACTGTCTTTGGGTTTTCACCCTCAGACCAATGAGCAGACGGAGCGACTAAATGGCACACCCGAACAGTACTTACGCTGTTATATCAATTGAGAACAAGACAATTGGGTGTCACGTCTTCCAACGGCGGAATTTGCGTATAACAATTCTCGACATTCTGCATCTAGTCTCACGCCGTTCTTCTGTACTTATGGGTTTCATCCTCGTACCATTTTCCCCATCGTCTCAGCTACCTCCAATCTTCCGGCAGTGGAATAGACTCTGTCAAAGATTCAGGAGGCTCACAGGACAGCCAAACGTAGTCTTGTATAAAGTCAAGTGGTGTACAAGACTCAAGCAGATCATCACTGGTTGGACGTGCCAGAGTGGAAGGTGGGCACCAGGGTATGGCTCTCCACCAAATTTCTACCTCGATGGACCCACCTGTCCAAACTCTCCCCCCGCTTCATTGATCCATATCCAATTGTGGCAGGGGTTAACCCGGTTACTTTCTGCTTAAGATTGCCCCCTAGCTTGCAACGGGTTCACCCGGTTTTTCATTCCTCCTTACTCCGAGAAGCAGTTCAGGGCTCTTCTGCCAGATCTATTCCTCTACGTCCCCCGCCTCCAGTTGATGATGAATATGAGGTGTCCCAAACTTGTGATTCCCACTATAGGCGGGGTCGTCTGGAATATCTGGTACATTGGAAAGGATATTTTTAGGGCAGAAGATTCATGGGAACTTTCTTCCCATCTCAGAGCCTCTGTTTTACTTAGGAAATTCCATAGGGCCCCCCCCGGCAAGCCGGGGGAGGTTTGGAGTTGGCAGGGGGCATACTGTCATGTGCCGCCTGCCATGGACCCTGTGGTCCCGATCACGGCTTGTACGCCGCCATTGAGGGATCTGCCACGTTTCCCAGCATTTTGTGACCAGCGGTCTAGCGTTGCTGTAGCAATGAACAGGGAGGCTTATTAGCCACGCCCTCCCTGCATGTTGCAACCCTCTACGGTCAGCCTCGCGGCTACTGCTGTGCTTTTTCTCTGGTTGCTACAACGCTGTGTTTACCTCTCTTACCTTTGTTTCCGCCCCGGTGCCTCTCTGTGCTATTGCCTTCACGTTGCACCACGTTCTCTGTTATCTCCTCTGCGGGGCCTCTTCTCTGCATGCTAACTCTTACCTGCTCTCTCTCTCCTTGCATTCTGTTGCCTTTCCTCGCTCCATGTTTCCTTAAGAATTTTCTAGCCTCTACTGCATTCTACCATACGTTCTACCTTATTGCCATTATCTCACTGCCTTACCCTGTGTCTGTGCGCCGCAGTGTTCCTTAACACTGCCTCTGATCAATTCCTTATTCTGTGCTGGGATTTAGCCAATTGGGCTATCTTGTATTAACATCCTCCGGAAGCCGATGGAACCCAAATTCCACTCTGCACCTACGCGGTCTGATGCTTGAGACTGCTCATCTGCTGTTGGGGTTTTTAGTGCCCTTTGGACTTTTTCCCCATTTTGTCCCTCTCGGGAGAGGGGCCGCAGGTAGTGCTTTTTAATAGCATAACACTTGGCTTCCTTCCGGGAGCGAGACACTTGCTCAGAAAAAAAAGAAAAGAAGAAGAAGAAGGACTACCGAACCCGAAGACCCCAGATATCTTCAATTCTAGACTCCTGTTTGTCTGGTGAAGGGTAAGAGGAGGAGGGAAAGTCAGAGCTTTGGGAAGTTCAGACTCAGAAGGTTGACATGCACTTCTAAATGAGCAGAACTCTGATGTGTGTGAATGCAGAAAGTGGTGAAGAAGGTCATCTGAAGGAGCGCATCCTTAATGTTCTCCTTCAGATGCCCTTTGAGAATGGGTCTGGTCCTTTTTTAGGTGCAAATGATGAGATGCGCTAGCACATCTCGTCACCTGCGGCAAAAAGGTTTGAATAATCTGGTCTAAAGTCTTCCCCTCTAAGACTCTAGTCCATAAAGTAACATTAAATAGCCACAAGCCCAAACCTCAAGGAGAAGAGACCACCTCACTGCTTGAAGTGATGGCTAAACACTTCTAAAGTCCTTCAGGTGCTGAGCCATCCATCTAATCCTACTTCAAGACTTCACACGCTCTTCCAAGGAACTGAGGTACGCAAAGCTCGCTAACTCATGGTTGCGGGTGATTTATCTTTATGAAAGGAGGATACAGGCCTCATTGTAAAATGTGCCGTGTCATGATGAATTCTTATGACAAATAAAGGCAGTTCAAAGTTACTTAGCAGGTAGCTTGTGCAGGCTGCTGACCACCTCGAATTTGTACAACCTAAACAAATAGTAGGGCAAACCAAGGTGGAGAGCAAAGCTTGAGACTGTGTTTATCTGAAACAGTTCAAGCAAGAAAGTGCACCGAAAAGATGTTGCATAAGAGCCTTAATTTCCTCCCAGTAGCCAGTAAAGCTGTTGCTTATTCCTACACTTCTTCTTTTCCATGCATTTATTGTGGCTCTTCAGATCAGCAGCCTCCATTTCTATAATCTGAAGAGATTGTATCTGAACAACTTTCTTTCAAATTAAGTGAGCTGATCATTGATCATCTGCATAAATGCCTGTAATCCTTCAACAGCACGGTGCTCGGGTGTTTTTCTGCTGATTGAGTATTATCATTATGCGTTGGCTTCTTGAGCGAGGACGAACTCATTGCAAACACAAAGGGCCCGATTCATGGAATTATTTGCTGGAAAATAGGGTACTTGCGCACCAAACTGTGCGCAAATACGTGTTCGTTGATTCATGGAATCGAATTCGCTGCACTTTTTCCAGGACTGTATGCAGTTTGCGCAGGGTCGGCACGTCTCTGCGAGCCGTCAAGTACCTTACGCAAGACACCACGCGGACCGTGGGCGAGCCCTGTGTAGAGAGCGTAGTAGGGGGTGGAACACGGAAAATGGGAAACAAAATGCAAAAAATTGGGCGTTACAAGAGACGGCACACAGGCTGTCCCTCACACGTCCTAAATTGCACAGCAAAAGAAGTATTCATGAATTTGGGCATGCAACCTGTCGGCAGGAAATTGGCCGTGCAAGTACTTCATACTACCCGCCACCCGAAGACATGCATGCAGGCACTTGCGCGTGGAATCGCTGTGCGATGGTAAAATCGCAAGTCGGATTATGGGGTGTGTGCAGGCAGTCTTCGATCGGACTTAGGGGTGCACGTATGCAGTTCAGCGGGGTGCAGGAATGGTTTACGTGAGTTCACACTCACATTTCTTGAGTAATTACCGAGTTACGATTTGTCATATGCATATTTTTGTGGTGGTGGCAACAGATATGGGGGGCCGTGCACAGGGGTCCCCAAGATGTAGGCCTGTTAGCGGGGGACCCCACACACTGTTTTAAGGGTGCGTGTAATTGCATCTTGAGGATCACGCAAAGGTAACTTTTCTGGCTGTTTTTGCTTAGCGTGGGGGCGTGTCAGCGGCATTCCTGGCGCGATATACAAATAAAGTTACTTTGACAGTGAATGCCATGAATATGCAAGGCGCGTATTTTTTATTCTGCATGCAGGCTCACGCAGTGTCTTTCTCGGAGCGTGGCCCTAGCAGGATTTCTGCGCACATTTCCATGAATCAGGCCCAAAAACTCTTTTTTCATCGGCTTGAGGATTCCAGAGGGCCGCTGAACCACCGTTCCATATAATGAATCTGAACAAATTTACTGGTGTTCCATTCTGATCCTGACAACCACTGCCTGGACAGTTTGTTTAAGATGAATATAAATGGAATGGGACTTTTGACCTTTGCAGATGCAAATCACACTCATAATGGGGTATCAGAAAGATACGAACAAGATGTCAGCTCTCCCCATTAGCTTTGCCAATATTTGCTATCTCATGTAGTAAAAGCCGTTTTTGTAAACTGCATTTCAAAACAATGGTCCTCATTACAAGTTTTCTGGTATTCCGACAGTAATTCTGGTGGAATAAAGGCCAACGATATTGCCATCTGGCTGCCTGATTTGCGGAATTACTGGCATATTAAAGCTGGCAGGAATAGCAGAAAATCCCCATTCCATGGAGTCCCGTGAGACTGCATGTGTGAATCGCTGGTATTACAGGCCCCCAGGGCTTTAAGTGGGCCGGGGCCTGCCGGGGCTCAGCCCCGGCAGGCTCTGAAATTTCGTTTTGAGGCGGGGCCCTGCCGGGCTCCACTAATGTCCCCTGGCAGCCCCGGCCACTACACGAAAACGCTTTTTTTCTACAGCCTGAGGCTCTCGCTCGTGTGCGAGAGCTTCAGGCTTCAGAAAAAAATGCCTTTAATCCATAATGGTGGCGACGCACCTGCGAGGCATCCTTTTAATCAAGGGATGCCTGTGGGCCGGCGCCACCATTATAGAGAAAACGTGAGGCCGCTGGAAGCAGAGGCCTTGTGTCGTAATGTGCACGGGCTCGTGCAGGGACACTCGTGGAATGTTATGATGGTTCGGAGGACAACATTCCACGGTGGCCGTTGGCTGGAGGTGGCAGGGCAGCAGGCTTGTGGGGTCTCATAAATAAATACATTATAACCTACTTACATGTGTACGGTGGATTTACATCAGTGGCGACGAGGATTTTACGTGACCCCGTTCCACGTGTGTATCGGCCGGCTGTTTGGTGCTGCTGCCTGCCCGTCCTGGCGTTGCAGCTGACGACGCGGATTAAGGCCGGAATTCGTTGGAGCCGCCTGCCGCCTACCCCTGTGTCGTTAGGGGCGGAAGTGGCCACAGGTGGGCTCTGTTGGTGGGCGTGTGGTTCCCAGTGGCGATTGGCGGCCAGGAGCTCACCAGGGGCATTGCAAGCCATTCGGAAGGCGGCTACGGGCCCTCCTGTGTCCCGAAGGGGAAGAAGCCGGGGCAGCAGGGCGACATCGTTGCGCTGGCAAGTCGCCAACAAGTATCGCTGTTGGGGATCCGGTTGGTGTCTCGGAGGAGGAGCACTCGTCTAGCGGTACGTTGCACGGAGGTCTGTATCCCTGTGTTGTGTTCGGCGTAAGAGACTGTACGTCGGCTGACAGCTCCCCCCCCGGCAGCGCATGCGCATCGCGCAGATCACTGCTGCCTGCTTGAGGGAGGAAGGAGGGGCTGCGGTAGCGCTGCGCGGCGTATATTAAGTATCAGCTGACTGCTGTTGTTCAGTTCGCAGGAGGCAGGAGCCTCATACAAACGTTGTACACGGGCACCTGGAACTGAGTTATTCTACGTGCCACCAGACAGGATATTGGTGGTAAGGTCGGGCATATGACTGCTGTGGAGCACTGTGCATACGGTTTGGGCTGTGATCTGGAAGTGGAGTTTAAATCTCTTGATTGGTTGTGACTCACCCGGTGCCTATTGACGGTTGTACTGCAATTACGTGTGGGTGCACGTGCACAAGGTGCCATTGAGGGATCATCTCAAGGGAACAAGAAGTCTGGAGGTTCTCACAAGGGTGGGGGAAAGGTTCCTGTTGGGGGTTTAAGGAACAAGGATTTCCGCCAGCAATGTTACATACGGCTGCAAGGCCTCCACCAGCTTTTCTGCCAAATCCTGGAGAGCCTGTTGCTCCTTGGGAGCAGTGGGTGGATGCCTTCAAAGTATATTTGAGGGCTGCTGGCGGGGCAAAGTTCAACGACGATGAAAAGGAGGCTGCATTGCTGAATTGCATTGGGACTGAGGGCTTGAGAGTTTTTCGGCACCTGCCAGGGGAGAACGTAATGGTTCAAGGGGGAGGTGAGGGAGAAATGGTTATTAGTGCATATGAGACAGCTTTGAAGAAGTTACAAATGCGTTTTGGTAAAAGAGTTAACGTGGTTTTAGAGCGGTATAAGTTTTTCTCTAGGGCGCAAGGCTCTACGGAAAGCATAGATACTTATGTTACGGCACTACGTGCACTCATGGCTACATGTGGGTTTCCTGGCAATGGTGAGGAACACATAAGGGATCAGGTTATGATGAAGACATCTAATCAGAAAATAAGAGAAAGGTTATGGATAGAGAGTGATCCTTCACTTGAGAAGGTGTTGGAGATTGCAAGAGCAATTGAAGCTTCTAAGACCAGTGTACAAATTCTTACTGAGAGGGATATGAATAGGGAGATGGTGCATGCTGTAGTAGCAAAGAACAAGAAATGTTTGGATAGAGCTGGGGTGCAAGGGACTAGAGCACCTAAGAGTAAGGAGGGGTGCAAGAATTGTGGCTGGTCAAGTCACACGGCTGAGTCTAAATCTTGTCCTGCCTGCAATGTTGAATGCAGGAAGTGTAAGCGTTTGGGCCATTTTGCACGTATGTGTAAGGGGCAGTTGGTTGCTAGTGTGGCATTAGAAGACTCTACCATGTTATTAGAAGGGACATCAGGAGGGGGATCTAATCAAAGCATCATATTACATATGGAGGGAAGTGGGCGGAAGGGTCCATCGGTGTCGGTGTTGGTGGATCAGCACCCTGTGGATATGCTGGTGGATTCGGGGTCACCCTATATACTGGTGGCCCCGATGTGTATCAAGAAGTGTTGGGTAAAGATATTTCTACTTTATTGGCTGCAGATATCAAACCATGTGCATATGGGCAGAGTCCCATCGACCTCCTGGGCTACAATTGGTCGAAATTTTCCTTCAAAGGGAGGCAAACCTTGGGTAAGCTGTATGTGGCTTCAAAGGGCACAAATGTGTTGGGTTGGGATGAGCAGGCTGCACTTAAAATACAGATTCACCCGGGTGAGAAGGAACCGGTTCTCAGTGTCACGGAGGGAGCAGGACAGAATGATAAAATGGTTACTTCTACGGTGCTTATGAGTGAATTTCCTGAGGTGTTTTCTGACACTCTGGGTAGGCTCAGAGGTTTTACACATCGCATTGTTTTGAAGAAGGGTGCGGTTCCCAAAGTACATAAAGTGAGGGGAGTGCCAGTAGCGGCGAGGGAGGCATTCAAGGAGGAATTGGCCAAATTGCAGTCAGCAGGGATAATTGAGCCCATTGAGTCCTCAGAGTGACTGTTTCCCGTGGTTTTGGTTAAAAAGGGGGATGGGAGCATCAGAATGTGTGTAGATCTCCGGGAGCTGAATTCAAGCATATGGGTGGATCGGCACCCATTGCCGAATATTAATGAGTTGTTATTGACATTAGGAGATGCCAAGTATTTTTCAACTTTTGATCTGTCAACAGCGTACCATCAAATTGACCTGCATGTTGACTCTAGACCACTTACTTCGTTTGTGACTCCGTTTGGGGCATACAGATTCTGTCGCATGCCATTTGGCCTTGCTTCGGCAGTCTTCCAGAGCTTGATGCAACAGATGTTGGGTGGGGTGGTGGGAGTCAGTTATTTTCAAGATGACATTCTAATCTGGGGCAGTAGCAGGGAGGAACATGATGCCAGGGTAAGGAGGGTCATGCAGATTCTTAAGGACAAAGGTCTGACTGTAAAGTTAATCAAGTGTCAGGTAGGTGTGGAAGAGGTCACATATTTGGGACAAGTATTGAGTTCACGAGGTGTGAGTCCCAAAAGGGAGTTGGTGCAGGTGTTGAGGGATACACCAGCTCCGGTCAATAAGGATCAGCTAAGGGCTTTTTTGGGCCTTGCGGAGTACTATGTTAAGTTTATACCCAATTATGCGGAAAAAACAGTGGCCATGAGAGCGCTCACGAGGAAGTGTGTAAGATTTGCATGGTCTCAGGAGTGTGCAGTGGAATTTGGGTTGGTTAAGAGGGATGTAGAAAATGCTCCTTGCCTGAAATCGTTTGACCCGAAAAATAAAACGGCCCTGACTGTGGATGCAAGTGAAGTGGGTTTGGGGGCAGTGCTGGAGCAGTGGATAAGTGGTGAATGGATGCCAGTGGCTTTTGCCTTGAGGACTTTGAGAGATGTTGAAACTAGATACTCGGTAATTGAGAGAGAGACTTTGGCAGTGTTATGGGCTTCAAAACACTTTAGGACATTTTTGTGGGGCATTCCTTATATTGTCAGAACGGATCATAAACCGTTGGTGCAAGTGTTCTCTACCAAGGGAGTTATGGCAGTATCCCCGAGGATTGCGAAATGGTCAGTACAACTACAGGATTACAATTTTTCATTGCAGTATTTTCCGGGGAAGTTGAATGTTGTGGCAGACTGCCTGTCCCGTTTGCCTATGGTGGAAGAGGGCAATCAGACAGTTTTAAGGAAAGATGAAGACTGGCAGGAATGTCAGGTTGCTTATGTGACGTCTGCGGTGGAGAAATCGTTGTGGGATCAGGAGTCTGAGGCCGATCTTGAGTTAAAGTGGATTAAGGAAGGTCTAGTGAAAGGGTGGCACACGGTTAAGGACAGGCCTGAAGGGAAAGGTTATGCCCAAGTTTTACATGAATTAGCCGAGGGTCCATGGGGTGTGTCTAGGGGAAGTAGGTTGATACCCCCTGTGAGTTTGAGAGGGAGAATAGTCACGTTAGCACATGTTGGTCATTTGGGTCGATCTTTGACTAAGAGGAGACTCAGGGAGGAGTACTGGTGGCCGGCTATGGACAAGGATGTCGAACAGGTGGTGAAAGACTGTCAGGCATGCTCTGTTAGCGATAAAAGCAAAGTACTCCATACACAACCTATACATCCTGTAGAGGTTCCAGAACAAGTGTGGTCGAAATTGGCTTTAGATATCATGGGTCCGTTTGAGTGTTTAGAGCCTGAGTGCAGATATATGTTGGTGTTGGTGGACTATACATCCAGGTGGATTGAGGTGGCGGCGTGTTCTTGCGTCACAACTGATTCTGTCATGGATTTTTTGAGGAAAATTTTTGATCGTGAGGGATTACCTGCAACCTTAGTCACAGATAATGGGGTGCAGTTCACTTCCAGAGCGATGAGAGAGTTTTTGGAACAACATGCTATTTCCCATTTTAGAACAGCTTTGTACAATCCTTCTGCAAATGGATTAGTGGAGAGGGCCAATGGTACTATTAAGTCAGCTATAGAGTTAGCTTTGGCTAATGGTTTGGATTGGCAGGAAGTGGTGACACAATATCTGGCTGCATATCGCAGAACGCCAGCCACAATTACGGGTAGATCTCCATTTGAGCTTATGAAGGGCAGGAAAGCAGGTACTATGTTGAGAACCCTGGCTACGGGTGGTGGTGGGCCATGTGATATGGATTTACAAGCTATTCATCACAGTATTTTGGCGCGACAGGAGGCCATGGGGTCTTCACAAAAGTTTAGAAAGGAGTTGAATGTTGAGCTTGGGGATGAGGTGTACATACGAAATAAAGGTCACAGCAAGTTTTTGCCCTCAAGGAGCGTTGTTAAGGTTGGAAAAGGCCATGTGAGATTGGAGGATGGTTCTGTTTGGAGCAAGAAATGGGTGGTGGTGGATGGTTGCAAACGTGGGGAGAGGGCAGGTGTGGAGTCTGATTGGGAGTGTCACGGGACTGGGCTGGATTATGATCCTGTGAGTTCAAAAGGGATCAGCCTTGAACAGGAAGAGGGTGTTCCACTTCCAGGTCCTGTGAGTGCCGAAAGCAATGTGGAGGGTCAAAATGCTTCTGATCAACAACCTGATGTAGGACAAGAAGGGGGTCGTCTTGCCAGGAGGTGTGGCCCCCCTATAAGGTTTAGAGATTATATTTGTTAAACATGAAATTTACATGTTATGTTGCAATGCATCTTTGTGGTCAATATTTTCTTTATCCATGAATGCAATTGGTATTAATGATGAGTTATATATATATAGTTATGTTCATGTTTCCATTGTTCAAAATGTTCGCGATGTATGTGTCACAGGTTATTAACAATTGTGTTATGCAAGGGAAGAGGATATGTCGTAATGTGCACGGGCTCGTGCAGGGACACTCGTGGAATGTTATGATGGTTCGGAGGACAACATTCCACGGTGGCCGTTGGCTGGAGGTGGCAGGGCAGCAGGCTTGTGGGGTCTCGTAAATAAATACATTATAACCTACTTACATGTGTACGGTGGATTTACATCACCTTGCTTTCTAAATACTGAAGCTCCCGCGGATTCGCGGGAGTTTCAGTATTTAGGAAAAAGGCCTCTGCTTCCAGCGGCCTCACCCTTTCAACCTTAATGGTGACGCTGCCCCTCCCCAGCTGGCGAAGGGCAGCGCCACCATTAAGGCTGAATAGGCGAGGCGCTGTCCCCTGCCAGGCAAGCCTATAGAAAATAAATGCAGAGATCAGCACCCTCACCCCCATGGGGAGAGGGTGCTGATCTCTACAAAAGGCTGCCTGGCAGGGATGCCAGTAGCCCATTGAGCCGAGGCTTGTCAAGGGGGCGTGGCCTCATGGGCCAGCAGGACCCCCGCTGTTAGGCCACGCTCCCTCGATGAGCCCCGGCTCGATTTGTAGTGCCACTTAAGGCACTGCAGGCCCCTGTTATACTGGTGTTGGCAATACCAGTTGTTTTGTTTCCAGTGGGGTGCTTGATTTACCTCCAGCTCTTGGCTGGAGGTAAATCATGCTACCCCGCCAGCAAACCTGGAGTTTGGCGGTTCAGAAACGTGCCGGTAAATGAAATACCAGCACACTAATTCCGGACTGGCAAACTTGTAAAGTGGGAGGATAAACTTGTCTTGGGAGGATAGCTCAGCGCCAACGTGCTCGCCTTGGAAGCAAGATTACACGAAGCAATCCCCGGGTCCACGCTTAGAAACCTCTGGGTCTTAAGCGTGTTTTAAATAACCTATCATATCATAAAGAGGCCCAATGACTTCCAATGTAGTATCAACTGAGTGGTATTTATCAGCTAGACTGTGATGGTGTGTGACTGCAGAGCCTGACAGGCCACAATTAAATAATTTAAGCAGTCATTGACCTGTATTAAAGGGATGAGATTAATGGGTACCAAAAATGGAAGAATGGGTCTCAGGCTAATCTATAAAATAGTGGCTTTCTACCTTACTGAAAACGCAGGCCATTGCGCCAATCTACAAGATGCAGGAGCCGGACATTGCGATACCACCACTCTTTCAGGTATGTACCACAGCAATGATGCTTTCCACTGGTGCTGGTCTATGCACCAGTGCCAGTCCGAATGTGCTATGGAAAGAGTCCATAAGCAACGGTGCAGAGTAGAGATACATGGAGCACATGCAAATAATTAAATTTGATAACCTTGAGTTATTCCCAGAAGAAAGGATTTGCTCGCCCTCGCCCCAACCCCACTGTTCACCCCATGTGAAATCGTTTTTGACGAGTTTCCTTTATGTCCCAAAACATCACATATGGGTTTGATGGATTTGTATAAACAACCAATTCTCCAAGTCTTTAGGATATTTTTAAGTTATTTGTTAAGCATTGAACAGGCACAGGTATACTGATAATCAGTCCTAATGCTAGATCTGCAGCCAACTAAAAGACTGTTTCAAAACGATTCAACTTTGTCCAATACTTTATAATAACACAGATAGTCAAATATAGGCCAATATCCAAAGGCACTACGAGAGACCTCAGATAGAATATCATGATTAAATCTGCCATCAAGTTTATTAAGAGCATGTTTATTAAGACGCACTAGTCCTAAAACATGCCAGGGGCATATTACCATCACATGTGGCATGAAATAATGTAAGTATCTAGTGCCCGAGGGGAACCAAACACCCATTCTCCAGGATGTTCACATCCTTTGTGGCCTCCCTTCGGCTCACGCACATTGGCAGTGATCATGACTGGGTCCTGAGTGCCCCATCTCTTTCTGGAGGTTTAGCTACCATCCAGTGTCAGGGATGCATATGGCACCTACGGCAGCAGGATGTTTCCCCTTAAAGGTGGCCTGATATTGCACAGATGCAGGTTTGTTGCTGTAGAGACGTTGAACAGGGTAGGGTTCTGGGACTCAAGGATCATTTTGTCGGACATAATCCATTGCATACAACATATGTCTTGCTTGCTGAATGAGCACAGCTGGACTGAGCCATTTGGAGGGGCATATCGGGTCGGATTGGCCCCTCGGCCTTTCGGCCCGTGGCCGGGCCGAAATCATCCTGTGGAGTGGGGGCCGATTTCTGGGCCACTCCTGGGCCGGTTTTGAAAAAAAAAAAAGCATTAAAAAAAATAAATAAAACCTGCAACGTACAATATGGATCTACACACAAATATATTAATGATACATATGGTGATTCATTCTTGTATGAAATGTATATCACATTAGTGAAATCATAACCATATTTTTCATAGTGTACTTAGGAACAATGCTATTTGATGCCACTTCCTCTTGTGTCAAGGGCCTGAAAGGTCGTGTTTCATCGCTTCCCGGGATGTCACTTTGGGGTGGGGTCAAATGACACCACTTCCGGTGATGTCATCAAAGGGCAAGGGTCGTGAGGCGATGGGTGGCCACTTTTTTGAGGTGGGCCACTTTTTTTGGGGTGTCTGGGCCTATTTCTTATCCCAGTCCGACCCCGGGCATATGGTTGAGACTCCCAACACCACATTAGAATAGGCATCATGGTGGGCTTCGCAAGCTTTCAGCTGCCTAACTTTGGGCTCGCAGGCGGAGTCCGAGGCTCCGAGAGTAGCCATTATCAAGAGGACCACATTGTAAAATGGAGCTGCCCTTGACTGCTAGCTTTGCGCTTTTGTGTTTACATTGCACGCTGCCACATCAGTCTGCAGCATTAATGTTTGTTTCTTTCATTGTGTCTGCACCACTTTCGCTCTGCTCTCAAAACACACATCATTTTTGTCTCTTCACCCCATACTTGGCACTGAAAGTGAAGGCTGTTTCTAGTGCTCATTGATAATCATTGAAGACATCCACTGGCTGAAATGCCCCCTTATCCATCTAATTGCCTCATTGTATGAGCTGGCCTGATGGTCAGTAGACCAGGTGCTAAGGAAAGTATGGTATCCCTAAGGAAGGAAGAGGCAAGGGGCAGGCTTGCCTTGATTTTCTATTGGAAATGAATACGGACAAGCCAGTGAATGGTGAGCTCACCTTTCAGACATTGGGGCTCATTTTGCTCTACAACATAATCTGACGCGGAAAGCCATTACATTAACATTTAAACATAGGCGGCTCTGCGCTGCCAGATGTTCATCATTCGCACAGCAAAAGGCGGCGTACATGCGTGTATGCTGTCTTTTGGACTTTGCAGTGCAAAGTGAGTAAACGCTGGCTGGCATGTTGCACAGCATTTCATTTGCATTGTGGAGACTGCGTACCACGCGTGCATCGTGTGTATGAAAACATATATGTCTTCAGTGCACAAGAAGAAGCAAATGACTTGTCAGAAGGATGGGCATGTGTCCCTTTAACTTAAACCCTCTCAGATGTAGCATAAACCCATCAAATACAGGATAGATGATGCTGATTCATTGGAACTCAGCCATAGCAGTTCCAGTGCATACAGCATAATGTAATTAAGCATAGGTGTCTTATTGGAACAGGTGACTTCCAGCGGTTTGCAAGAGTAATGTGATGTTGCCACTTATGCATATGTGCTCCTTCCTGGAAGCACTATTCAGGAGGTGTCTCAAGTGACAAACCGCAGAGCTGTTATGTCTTCTTGACTGGCCGCCATCTGATGGTGCAGGTAATCCACCCTGGCTGAGTACTTATGGCAGGTGGATTAGTGCATTTCGGCCACCATTGGTGCCTCTGTCAGAATCCGGTGCTAGCTCCACCTCTTAGTGGAATGGAGGTGGACCGGAAATGCTTCTGCCAAGTCCCTACCTCAGACCAATAGTACGTTGTGGTTCTCACACAAACACGCCCCACTTATCTTTTGAAGGTTGCAACCAATTAACCAGGAGTGTAGACGGGCAAACGCCGACTTTAAGAATAACATTGTTGAAGGGTGGGTTTAACTGTGCAAACATTCCACAATAATTTCAATCTGAACATATTGCTTTGAGTGTTTCTAATATCCTGTGCATTTATTTCACCAACCTAGGCCTCTATTAAAGTGCCTTTTAGAGCACGAGTGAGGTATGTGAAGGAGTTTGCCGAAAATATAAATAATGTTGCAGCGATAGCAATGCTGACAGCATTTGACATGTCCCCTCTGACAAACCCAGAATCAAGTGGTATTTTCTGCTGTCTGTGGATTAGAAGAAGTGGGAGGTAGCAAGTGAGGTTGAGGTGGGAGAAGAGAAAGTCTTTCACTAGTTTAGCAACATCGAACTCTGCCCCAAATATGGCAGTGCCCTTGGGCATTGTTTACGGGGGGCTATAGCTTCTTTTGGCGGTATACCGTCGTTTCATCGACAGTCATTTTTAAGACTGCCTCTTTTACTAGTACAGAATTACGAAAAAAGCTCATTGAAATTTTGGGGGTGGCTGGGAAAAGGCAGATAAGGGGTTTGGGGGGTCTGGAATAGTTAAAAATAGGTGGGGGTAGTGGGGGTTGCATAAGGAATCCCCCCAAAAAATGTTGATGACTTTTTTCTTAATTGTGTACTCATTAAAGTCATTAAGCTTTACACCTGCCTGCATTATGGGATGCTGTTGTGCAGCATTGTCAGGCTATTCATCCCTGCTTCCCCATCTTCCCGCTTGCTGCACCCACAAACAATACAGACAACATGATGCTGTTGCAAGCCACCTGCATTGGTGTGTTATCATTAATTCACATTAGTACCCAGCGAGGGCCAATCAGAATGAAACAAGCAATCTGAGTGGCCCTCGCCAGGGTTTTACCCGGCCGAGAATCCCTCGATTTTCTGCCAGGATTCCAGCCCCCTTTTCCACGGCGGGGCGTGGTAGCCCCTCAGCCAATGAGGAGGCTTGAAGTGGGGCCATCCCCATTGCGACCCTCCCCTCGGCTGTAAAGCTGCCTTTGCCCCCTGCCGGGGACTCAGGTATGTTTTATTTTGTATTCCCTTCCCTCCCACCTCCCCGCCCTCCCCACCCCACTTACCTTCAGCCTGCTCCGAGTCTCCACACGACTACATTTATTTTTTTTATTTTATTTTGTTCCCGCCCTCCCAACCCCACTTACCTTCTTTTTCTTCGGGAGCAGATGCGCTGCAAACGCTTCTGTTCCCAGCGCGTCCAGTCCCGATGGCTGTGATGGAAAGGGAAAAGGAACTCCGTTTTCCCTTTCTCGATGGCCATTTTCTTGGTTTTGTTTTTTTCTTTTTTCTGTCCCGAAACCCTGCAGAGTTTCGGGACAAAAAATGCTTTTAGTCCCCTGATTACCCAGATCTTGCGGGCCGGGGTACTAATAGCAATATGCCGCTCGGGGCATATTGCTTAATTGTTGCATTACATCCTTCTACCGGCCCTACTTTCACACTCTATTAATCTTCGTGTGTGCAGTTATAGGGTGTGCAGGTTTGCTTGGGAGCCGGCGGAAAATGAGTAGTGCCGATTGCAATGCTGATAATCATTAAGAATGCTCCGTAAATATTAAGATGTTGCACATACTTCCCAACATCCTGTTAATCATTTAACGAGGCCAGTGTACGACAAAATGCAGACATTGATAAAATAAAGAAACATACTTTCTATAGCTCGGCAGATGCACTTGAAATATTAATAGTGACATTTACTGATAACAAATGGCATGCGAGTCAGCAATGTGTCAGGCTGGATTCTCAATTTCCGAGAATTTCAATTTTTAATGGTCATCTGCTAGGCTGAGGCTTTTTTCCTTCATCAGCTGTTTCATATTTTTTTAATGTATTTATTTATTTGCATATTTATGTTCAAATTAAACATTTTAGCAAAACCATCTTAGTATCTTCAGTCATCAGTAGCCAATATTCTTTCTGAATACAATTCATAACTTTGTCTATTTTATTCCTTTGGATTAGTCATTCCTTTGAATTAAAACATTTTACATCCTTTACAGCAGTGGCTCCAATATATTCAAATAGTATTGAACCATCACAATTAATAGAGGGATTTGAGTTCCTCCTATTAATAAAAGCCACCAATCTTCAGCTGTTCCCATTTCATTACTGACAAATGCAAATTGTTGCATTAAATGTCATTGGCCTTAAACATGATCAAAGAACAACTGAAAACCACTCCTCCCGGTATCCGGTCATTGCATCGACAACCAAAGCATCGACAGCCATACCATCTAAAATATGTGCTGAAAAAAAGCATCTAATGGATTTTTTTAGATGGTAAAGTGTTTAGTTGAATAAAAATGGGTTTTAAAGGTTAGAATAAGTGGGGTAAAGGGGGACCCCCGTTAAAAAATAAAAAAGAAAAGAAAATGCATTAGATGCTTTCTTTAATGCTTTTTTTAGATGGTATGGCATTCGATGCTTTGGCTGTCGGTGGAATGACTATAACCCCTCCTCCCTTATGTTGCTGTACCTTACATTTGGTGTTCTGGAAAATGTACAGTGGAGGAAGCAGTCGCTATACGCTCCGCACCATGTGTTTCTGGAAACGCCACTTTCAGGCAGGTTCTCTGCCGAGCAGTCACAGCCTCTCCATCTCTTCGCAATAGCTGGATAAGGAATTTGTCACATAAAACAGTGTCGCTAAATTCAGATTATGCACAGGTTTTTTTTTTTTTCTTCTTTAGGAGGCCTGTCTTTAGGTTTTCATCTATATAAGAACACTGGCTAATTAGGGTGATCCTAGTGATGTGTTCAGGTGTATTAGAGAGCACCACAGTTACTAAAACACTGTACTAGTGATACATGTTTATGAACGGTTTGGGAACACTAAAATGTTCAAGAAATTAGTTTCCCAAAACCATTTTGAAATTAGATTACATACTGTTGATGTGAGCGGACCAAGCTCACTGGCAAGTGGGGCTTCCACTGCCAAGCACACACCAACATTAATGAAGGCAACACACACAGCGTGTCATGGAGAACCTTCTTTGTTGGTTTCCAAACTGTAACTGAACTTAACATCCCCCTTCTCTGCCCGCCACCTCCCTAGCCCAACGTGACTTCCCCAACAATTGGGCCCAAACCTGGGCCACCCACATAACGATGCAGGAGACCGTGCAGGGTCGTCACGCCACGGCGTGACATCGCCCCCCCCCCATTTTATGTTCAGCGTCACTTAGGCCGTCACCCCATTTCTTCAATTAGTCTCTGGGTTTTTATGCAGCATCACTGAGGCCTTGTGTGGAGAGAGAGTTCCTGGGCAGGGTCCCCATCGCCTCCATTGTCGTCTTCTCCTTCTGACTGCTCGCCATCACCTTGATAAGGATCATCGGAAAACAGGCCATTTGTCGTGGTGTGCGATTGCTTCCACCTCCAGTTTCTTAAAGTTCCTTGTTATGGAGTGCTGGTGTTCTCCGCTGGCAGATATCATGGTGCCCTTTTGGCTGGTTACTACCAGCTGTTCAGGTGCAAATGTCAGATCCTCCTTTCTTGCTTTTGGCTGGCATACCACCACTTGGTCTCCAGGTTCAATTGCCTAGTCTTTCAACCCCCGCTGCGTGTCAGCTCTATCCTTCATTCTTTCTTTCTGTTCCTGATCTTGTGCCTTGACCAGATGTGGTCTGAGTTGGAATGGGGACTTGAGGCAATCTCTTTCTGATGACTCAACGAAACATGAGGTCAGATGGGCTGACTCCTGTGGTGCTCTGTGGCATGTGGCGGTATTCACATAGAAGCTGGTATAACACCTGTTCAAACGGTTTATTGATGAGGTTGGCTGTCTGCAGGGTTCTCTTGATGTTGGCCATACACCATTCCACTATGCCATTTGCTTGGGGCTAGCACATGGTTATCTTTCTGTGTTGGAACCCCATGTAGTGTGAAAAGTTCTCGCAATCATGGCTCATGAACGGTGGGCCATCGTCAGACTTTATTATAGTCGGTATACCGTAGGTCGATAACATGCGTGCTGGGATGACTCATGTCCCGGCTGCAGATTCAATCAGTTGCACATCCAGGAAGTGAGAGTGCTCATCAATCAGCACCAACAAGTATGTTCCGTTGCCTAACAGTCCAATGAAGTCCACAGCCAATATTTCCCAGACACCTTCTGGGAGTAGGGATATTTGCAGTGGGTTGGGTTGAGGCGGTTGCGCCACCAGCGTACAGATGTTGCACCTGCCGACAACCTACTCTACTAGGGCCTCCAGCTTGGGGAACCGCAACTTTTGACGCAAAAGGTGTTTTGTGGATACCACCCCCCTGTGGCCTTCATGTGCTAGCATGACTTTCTCGCAGCTCTGATGGGATGACAATCTTGCAGCCCTTCATGACGATGTGATAATCCACCACTGTCAGTTCGTCTTTTACCAGCTCCAGGGACCTTATGTCATCCCTCACAGATTCCGGCTCCAGTTTGGCTTGCTGTTTGATATGCGCCATCCTAACCGTTTTGATAAAGTGGGTCACTTTTTCCAAGGCTGGGTCGTTTTCCAATGCTCTTCCTAGGGTGGCCCAATCCGCAGGCTGGGGTTGCAGGTGGTGGATAACATAATTGATGTAAGCATCTGTAACGCTCACCTGATTCCCGTAGAGGCGCCGGTCTTGACTGGGCGTATACCGTATCTTCAAAGGTGATGTGTAACACACGGCTGGCTCTTTGGGCTGGACCTCTGTGCACTGTATGTCTGACTCGAAGGGTAAGATGTCTGCAGATAGAAAATAGGGGATTAAGGAACTGGGTTATTGAATGTCTCTCTCTTCTTCCCTTTCTCTTCTCCTGTAGAACCCCAAAGGTTAACGCTCTCACCTTAGGTAAGTGAACGCCATGCTCTCCATCTGCCTCGGGGCAGGGTGCTGTAACCAGTTTCTTCACTGGATAAGGGGAGCAGGCCTCTTGACTTCAGAGGACTGCTGTCCGTCGTTTACTGCACGAACGGTAAGTTTCGAGTAATTCTAATGTCTTTAAAGTCTTTAGTAATGATGTTTCTTGTTTTGCAGGGTTCCGGCGATGGCGGATGACGGGCTGAAGTGAGTTGAAGATGGAGCTCCTGTGATGAATAGAAGCGCCTGGAAGCACGTAAGTAAGCGCTTGTTGCCTGCTTCACGATGCGCTCTAACTGTCTTTTTATTTTGCAGGTACAAGTTCGGAGCGGCTGCAGGGTGCCGGAATACCCACTGGGTTAGATGTGGAAAGGAGTAATGGCACGTGAGTATTAAAGTTCCCTAATGTCTTTAAACGCACCTTGTTTTGTCTTTCAGATGCGGGATGCAGCGCCGAAGGCCTCCGGAGCGTGCGAAGAGTTGGTAAGCTTTTGTCTTTCAGATGCCGGAATGCAGTGTGAAGACCTCCGGAGCGCACGAAGAGTAGGTAAGCCTTTGTCTTTCAGATGCCGGAATGCAGCGCGAGGCGTTGGTGACAGCCGATGGACCAGGTAAGTGAAGAGCTGTCACTGAAGACCGTAATGCTAACCTGTTCTTTCTTGTCTTTATAGGTGTTGCTGAAGACTGGATTCAGGATGGTAAGCCTTTTTCCTTAGGCCCAGGATCAGATGCAGAAGACACGATGAGCGTTCTGCTGCAGGGGATGCAGAATAACGCAAAGCAAGATTCATCCATCGGGTGTGGTTTAAATAGCCTCCTGTAGTGCTTAGGTTTCTCCTTCCACAGCCACGCCTAGGTAAGAAAAGAGTTCCTGCTTTCCAGAAGAGTTCCAGTGTTCTGAATCTAGGGAGTGGCTCCTGCCCCACCCAACAGGAAAAGTAGTTCCAAACAGAAGAGGATCAGAGGCTCAACTGGCAGGCAGTAAGCAGCATGGTCTGCTGCAGGTAAGTCCACCCAAGCATTATGAGCCCGGCGCTTCCAGCGCTGGGACTGGGCATATTTATGAGCCTGGTGCCACTGGCACCAGGACTGGGTCCAAAAGGTCCCAATTGGGACTGGTTGGCACTCGGAACCTGGGTTATGGATCTGCTTCCAAGGGAGTTGGGAAAACCCTGACCTTTTGGAAGCAGAGATCATGACAGCATCAGCCTTATGTAGGGCTGCTCCGTGTTCTTATTTTGACTTTCCAAAAAACAGCACATCGTCCGTAAAATTCAGGCAGTTTGGGACATGGCGGATTACCTTGTGGATTTCCTCCTGAAAGATCTCTGCAGCAGACGAGATGCCGAAAGTGAGCCATTTGTATTGGAAAAGGCCCATGTGGGTGATGAAGCTGGTGATATATTGTAACTCTGGCGCAATTTCAATCTGGTGGTATCCGTTTGTGAGGTCCAACTTCGAAAATAACTTGGCACCATGCAGTAGATGTATCATGTCCGTTATTCGGGGTGCCTGGTGCCGTTCTCTTTCTATTTCTTCATTCCTGCTCCTCATGTCCATACATAGTCTGATGGAGCCGTCCGGGGACTTCCTCGGGATGGCTACTGTAGGGAATACCCTTGGGTGGGCCCTGTCACTGGATCAATGATGTTTTGCTTTAGGAGTTTGTTGATCTCCTCTACCTGTCTTTGAATATTAATGGGTATGCCCCTGTAGTGCTGGGCGACGAGCTTGAATTCCTGATTGATGTGGAGCTAGACCTTGTGATTTCTCAACTTTCCCAGCCCTTTAAAACAATTTGGAAATGCTGCTTCAATGTCTTCAGATCTTGCAAAGTACTTTTGGGCCATCATTTGGTATAGAGTGTGTAATAACCCCATTTCCACTGCCGTTTTGAAGCTGAGGATACAGCCAGTGTTCACTTCCATCTTGAGAACGTGCAGTGGAGTATTTTCTGCGTGAGCCTTATGCGTGCACATGGCGTGCACATGGCGGAGATGACGCCCCTGTACGGCAGCTAGAGCTGTATGGGTACATGTCAACAGTGGACTTCTTGAACTTCGGTGTCTTTGTGAGGGTGTTGTATGCCTCCTCACTGATTAGGATGACCATAGCTCCGGTGTCTATTAAGAATTCTAGCAGCGTGTTTCTCACACTCACCTGTGTCTCTGCAGGAGCAATGGACGAGCCTCCCTTAACCCCGGGTCTTCACTTCCCCTGTTTCACCCGGAGGAACACCTGTCAAATACAAGGTGTACATTCAGACCTGAATTCACCCTATTCCCCTGGCTCCTTCCCTTCTCTTTACTCTGTGCTGTGATGTCCCCCTATGGGCTTACCTTGATCTTTAGTAGGGTGTGCACTCCATCCTGCATTTGCAGGGGCACGATTCACTCATGTGATTGGTGCCTATGTCTGTAGGCTGAGTCCAGATACCAAACTCTGTTCTATGCCTTCACAGCAAGGCCGAGAGTTCAAGACGCCAGTTTCTTCACTGGCTAGAAAGTCCTTCCCACAAGTGAACGTTGCGCGGAGAATGTTGAGTGTTAATGTTAATGTTAAAGGACATTTGTACCGTGCACTATCACCACCGGAGTGGTCCCTTGGCGCTCGAGTGTCCAAAATTGTCTGTATTGTCTTTGTTTGCCGGTTTTTTGTGGGTGAGTAGCGCTTGCGCAGCGCCTTCAATTCGAGCGCACCTGGTAATGTCTCTCCCTTTCCCTTGCAGAAGCAATTATGTGGTATTAGCGCCACTACGGGTTCAGCGCTACTGGAGACTTGGTGGTTAGTTAAGTTTGCACAGAGGCTTTTGGTAAGTATGCACCACGTAGAGAGAGAGAGCGCAGTGAAATAAGTGTCTGCGTTATTGGAGCGAGCCCAATGAATAATGTATCTTCTTTCTTACAGGGATTTGTGCGCTCTTGCAACTAACCAGGATTCTAGCGTCGCAGGAAGATTAGGTGAGTATGCGCAGCATTACTGATGTGCGCGTCTTAACGCTGCTCTTCTTTCTTCTTACAGGTGCCGGTGTAGAAGTCCCCACTTGACTGGAGATAGCTGCGTCGCGGAGTAAGAACCAGGTAAACTGAAGCTGAATGATCCAAAGCGGTTAAGCAGAAGTGGGATGATCCGGAGCAGGTAAGCAGAAGCAGGATGATCCGGAGCAGGTAAGCAGAAACAGGGTGATCCGGAGCAGGTAAGCAGATGCTGGCTGATCCAGAGCACGGCAAGTGTGTTGAGGATACAGCTCACAATAAGCAACACAAAGCACTGGAAGAATATTGGGTGTGGCTTTTATTGCCAGCCACACCCAAACACTAGAGAGCTCATGAGTTATCATGCACTTCCTGTTTGGCAACAGGAAGTGGTAATCAGAAAGTTACTACAAACACTAGGAAGGAATGAAAGGAGGGATTTGTTATGGGTTCTTTGTGTGCCTATGCCAGGCCTGCCAAGCCTCCACCCAGCTTGCCCCAACTACCTGCCTGATACCCATGACAGTCTTCCCCCTCAAGACCCCTCCCAATGGTGTGAATGAGGGCTTTAGTTTCTCAGGTCCCGATAGAATTTCCGCACCAATCGGGGGGCATGCACGTGCATACTGGGTTCCCATGATCTTTCCTTGGGTCTGTACCCAATCCAGTCAATCAAATAATACAGGGTCTTTCGTACTTGTTTGGAATCTAATATGTTCTTTACTTCATATGCTGGTGCTTCTTCACCCACTTGTATGGGTGCGGGAGGTGTGGAAGTTCGCGTTCCTTGGTGTGCTGGTTTTAATAGTGACACGTATATGTTGAGGTAACGCCAGTCTCTTGGCTGCTGGATTAATTACCTTTTCTATTGTATACGGGCCGATGTATCTAGGCTGAAATTTCTTGGGACTCTTTAAAGAATGTGTCTAGTTGCCAGCCAGACCGAGTCTCCCACTTGATAAACTGGGGCTTTTCGTCGATGGTGATCAGCGTTTCTTTTCTGTGTTTCTTTGGCATACTGTAGGTTCCTGCTGGCTTCTCTGGCTGCTTTCATGATACTGGCATGTAGATTCCTTACTGCGGGCATTTCAATCTTTTCTGGAGGATCGTAGACCGACGTTCTGGGGTTTCAACCATATATAGTAAAGAAGGGTGTTGCTTGGGTTGATGAATGTGTTGAGTTGTTATAGGCATACTCTGCCATCCATAGAATTTCTGTCCAGCTTGAGGTTTGTTTGGTGTAATAGACTGCACAAATACTGTTCCATGGTCTGGTTTGTGTGCTCGGTTTGGCCATCCGTTTGAGGGTGGTGACTAGAAGGCAGACAGACTTCTACTCTTGCCAGGGCACAACATTTTTTCCAAAAACGAGATACAAATTGGCTGCCTCTGTCAGAAACGATTATGGTAGGGAATCCATGTAACTTGACGATTCGGTCTAGATAAACCTGCGCCAGGGTCTGAGTTGAGGGAATACTACTACAAGGATGGTATTATAGCCTGAGTTAGGAAGTAGATCAGTGACAAAGTCCAATGATACTGTGTGCCAGGGCACTGGCGGAATGGTGATTGGCTGAAGGAGGCCAGCTGGTTTTTGCCTGAATGTTTTGTATTGTGCACACACCTCACAGGTGTCTATGTTGGTGGCAATATCTTCTCGCCTAGTTAGCCACCAAAAAGATTTGCTTACTTTCTTCATGGTTTTGGCTATACCCGGATGGGCTTCTAACAGCGAGTTGTGGTAGTCTGATATGATTGCTTGTTGCAGATCCTTAGTTGGAACGTAGAGGCGTTTTTGGTAGAATGGTAGTTTGTTTTGAACAGTGAACTGATCTCCCTTCGTGTCCCAAGCCAGTAGGTCTTCTTCAGACATATTTTCTTTATTGTTTCCTGCAGAGTATTTAACGGAGATGGGCCGGTACAGAGGCTGAGAAGTTTATGGCTGGGTATGATCTCCACTGGGTTAGGGGCATTGTAGACTTCCTCTCCTGTGCCAATGCGGGATAAAGCATCCGCTTTCCTGTTCTTAACTCCGGGGCGGTAGGCGATTACAAAGTTGTATTCCAATAAGGATAGGGCCCAACGGAGCTGCCTAGAAGACTGAGCTTTTGCTGAGCGTAAGTATTGCAAGTTCCGATGATCTGTTATTATTGTGAGCGTGTGTTTTGCTCCTAGTAAGTAATGTCGCCATTCACACAGTGTGCTTTTGATTGTTAAGAGTTATTTCTCAGAAATTGCATAGTTTAATTCTGCTGGGGAAAATTTCCTTGACCAAAAGGCAATGGGTTGAAGGAATCCGGTTTCAGGATTTTGTTGAGACAATACGGCCCCCATGGCAATGCATGAAGCGTCCGTTTGCACGAGCAAACTGTGGGTGTTGCAGAATTGTGGCTGAGGTGAATTTTTCCTTGAGAGCTCGGAAAGCTTCTTCCACCGCTGGTGTCCATTCAAACTTTCGGTGTTTACGCAGCAAGGACGTTATTGGATGTACAATATGTGAGAATCCTGGTATGAAGCATTGATAAAAGTTTGCAACTTGTTCCCTGTTCTGAAGCCGTTTTTTCCAGGAAAGCAAGACCCTTACCTTGTGTCACTGCCTGTGCAATAGCGCTGGGAGTTTTCTTAAACTCGCGCATCTCGAGCGCTCGCTCGCTTTCACGAGGGGGCGGAGCATTGTAGCACTCACGTGACTGCTCACGTGACACTCTCTGGCCATAAAAACAGAGCCAGTGCAGCTGAGCGGCGCAGACTTGTTCCCTGTTCTGAAGCTGTTTTTTCCAGGAAAGCAAGCCCCTTACCTTGTGTCACTGCCTGTGCAATAGCTCTGGGAGTTTTCTTAAGCTTGCGCATCTCGAGTGCTCGCTCACTTCCAGGAGGGGGCAGAGCATTGTGGCGCTCACGTGACTGCTCACGTGACATTCTCTGGCCATAAAAACAGAGCCAGTGCAGCTGAGCGGCGCGGACTTGTTCTCTGTTCTGAAGCCGTTTTTTCCAGGAAAGCAAGACCCTTACCTTGTGTCACTGCCTGTGCAATAGCGCTGGGAGTTTTCTTAAACTCGCGTATCTCGAGCGCTTGCTCGCTTCCAGGAGTGGGCGGAGCATTGTGGCGCTCACGTGACACTCTCTGGCCATAAAAACAGAGCCAGTGCAGCTGAGCGGCGCAGACTTGTTCCCTGTTCTGAAGCCGTTTTTTCCAGGAAAGCAAGCCCCTTACCTTGTGTCACTGCCTGTGCAATAGCTCTGGGAGTTTTCTTAAGCTCGCGCATCTCGAGCGCTCGCTCACTTCCAGGAGGGGGCGGAGCATTGTGGCACTCACGTGACTGCTCACGTGACATTCTCTGGCCATAAAAACAGAGCCAGTGCAGCTGAGCGGCGCGGACCTGTTCCCTGTTCTGAAGCTGTTTTTTCCAGGAAAGCAAGACCCTTACCTTGTGTCACTGCCTGTGCAATAGCACTGGGAGTTTTCTTAAACTCGCGCTTCCCGAGCGCTCGCTCGCTTCCAGGAGGGGGCGGAGCATTGTGGCGCTCACGTGACTGCTCACGTGACACTCTCTGGCCATAAAAACAGAGCCAGTCCACCCTTGCGGCGTTAAGCCTAGCAGGAGTAAAGTCCGGTGACTGTTGAGCGACTGTTAGGCGCACTGGGGTGCACCAGGAAGTTTTTGGAGCCAAAGAAAAGGAAAATCCACAACTGTACACCAAAGTGATAAACAAACTCTTGTAACTATCATCGCCCGGGCGACCGAAAGGGCTTGTCCCTTGGAGCCTGTATATCATACCAAATTTCAGCTAACTCGGCTGGGGAGACCGAAAGGGCTAGTCCCTTGGATCCCAACGGAACACATATCAACTTACGAAAGATGTCAACAAATCGAACCACGAAACATCAAATCATCCAACGTCCCAAAACAAGACAAACAACCAAACTTGCAATGACTAGCATTTCCAAGCAAGACTCATCACAGCTAACCATGGAACAATCCTTCCAAAGAACAATAAAATCCAAAGAAAATCCAAAAGACCGTCCAACAAATATTGAACTCAAACAAGAAGAACACCTCATCATAGAAGATACTTCAAGCACAAACATAACCCTTCATGAATCCCTCCAACCTGCGGATGAGAAACAAAATATTGAGGACACTAATCAACTTAATCCGGAAGAACTGATACCCTCTCAAACTAAAGTACAGGTTCATAACCCCCATACTAGAAACCAACAAGAAGACCCTTTGTCTTTAATCACATGCACCCCCAGTTACTTTCTGAAAACCATGACATCTTCGCTCAGTCCACCGAAAAGGAGCGAAATTTAAGCCAAAATATGCCTCATAATTCGACAAAAGAAGCAATACTAATACCCGCAACCAGCAAACAAGAATCCACATCAACTAAATTGGAACATATCGAAACCTCAAAAAAAAACTTGAACCACTCGATTAGTAACCCCAAAACTACAAAACCAGAAGTGCAAACAATAAACGACCAACGAAATACGCTGCCCAGTGAACCAACCACCATAACGCAAGAAACCAACACCAAACCTGCAGAAAAAGACTCAACTAACTACTCCATTGGAAAAGCCACATCATTACACCAAACAACTGAGCCAAGAGAGACCACAAACTCTCAAAAATCAGCATGGACAACATCCCAACAAATGAAGAAAGAAAAAGCAAGACTAGCGAAACTTGCGTGGCTACACACCCATAACGCCATAAAATACACACAGCCTTTGGACACCACAGCCCCTAAACCAAAAACTAAACCAGCAAGACTCTCAATGGACATTACTGAAAGTGAGTCAATTATGACAAACATTGAAAAAAGAAAAGAAATATGTGGAAACACAACAGAGATACATCAACTTCAACTAACATCAACGCCGTGTATTCCGCATCGCAGTATGAATCCACCTGTAAAAGCCACAACCCGATTTCACTGAGAAAAAAACTGCAACAGCACGATTTTACTTTGATTCAGATGAATCATATTATACTCCAGACCCGATAACTAAGAGCTCAAAACCGACCAACCCACAAGACAACAACGTCAACACCATACAGAAAGATGATCACTCGGAGGAAATCAACAACCCGAGAATCCCGACCACGATGATAGATCTCATTGCCATACTTTCACAAGCAATGATTCCTTTCTTGAAACTACATGAAGACATGAAAGACAACATGAAGGACCAAGCCACCCTCCTCGCCCTAATTCACTCGAAACAGATTCACATGGAACACTTTGTCTCGGCAATCGAATCCCGCCTGACCGTTGAAGCTGAAGAATCACATCGTTGGCAACAAAGATTGGCCGAAATTGCAAGAGGCGACCGCCAAGAAAAAACTAAACTTACAGCAGAACTAATACAGATGCTTAAAGCAAACCACCAACAACAAGCGAACTTACCAAACGATCAAGAAAAATCCACCTCAACCGTCACAAACCTACCACAACAACCAACTGCTGCAATCCCGACACACGGACAACAGACGCTGAAACACAGAGCTCATATTACCACCATTCCACAACCGGAGTCTACTGAATCGAAAAAGTTAACTAAGAATGCTACCGAAGAATACCACATATTTACAAAAGAAAAAAACCACAAAGGAGGCAAAACTAGTACACCCAAAAAATACCAAAAAACGACAAACGGGCTCGAGAGCATTCCTAAGAACTGTAAAAATAACTGATCATTCCACTATAACCACAACAATCAAACCCCAAACCCCGGCAACATCATCAATTACCAACATCCAGAGAGACCATAAACCCGCAAATCAGATACACCATCAAGTGCTACAAAGGACGTCACCTGAACCATTCATTGACGAAGAATTACTCAATCTATCTACCCACGAAGACCAAATCTCAGCAATTAGACCACAAACTACTGAACCAAGAACTCATACGAGTTTCATAATAATCGACGAATACTCCATAGACCAGGAACAATGTATAAATGACAACCAAGACGAAACATCAGATCTCTCTCTAGAAGAAATCTCAGATGCATCGCTAGAAAATGATACAATAGACAAAACAAAAGATGAAACATATGATCAAATCTCAACGGACTCGCTAACAAGAACATTACAAGAATCAACCGAACACAGGCACACCATCCCAACATTTGTCAACCCACTACGACAGAATGAAATCTGAGAAATTCATATTGAAAATGAAACCAACAGATCTGAACCCATAATCCTAAACAGAACCAATCTACTACGTCTCTTTTGAGCAATACCACTGCTGAGAAAGATAACAACAAAAGACATCAACCTTGTAACATTCAAAGATGATCTAAATCTAGATAAGATTGCCATAGAATTACCTGATCCTAACAACCAAGAACTCATTCTATCAAGACGCGCTCAACTTCAAAAACTTGGCTTCACGTGCTGGGCCACAACATTCACAAGACTACCCAACAAACCGAAACACAGACTAACCACAGACAAAGAGGAAAACAGCCAACATCAAACAAGACAATATACGAACAATTATACCTCCGACCACACCAGAGCTGAAAGAAGCCGAAGCCAATCGCCACAATCATACCAACCAGACAGAGACGAACGACCGATCAGAAGAACCTACGATTCAGAATCTTCTTTCACGGAAACTGCATCCATAGAAGACTCAACGATATCCAACTCATAACAATCAACGAACCTGGGTTAAACGTGGTCACTCTGTTCGTGGAACCCCAGAGGAAACATGCATCTTTTCACAAACCCCTCCCCTAACCTAGAACAATACCAAATCATATGCCTGCAGGAAACCTTGCTTAGTGAACCCCCAGCCTGCAATGGCTTTCTCACATTTCTCAACCCTGCTATTGTTCAAAAACAAGGAAGGCCTGCGTCTGGCCTCCTCACCTTAATTAAGATAAGCCCCCACTTTACAGTACTAAGCTCTGAGAATATCAACACTTGGACTCAACTTACAAAAGTAACCTGTACCAAGACACATCGAAACGACGAAAGTAAAAACGATCTAATAATTCTAATCCTAAATCTATACTGGAACCCTGCAGCAATATCAACGGAGGCCTTTATCGATGGCGCATTTCTCGCAATAGACAGACCATGACAAAACACCAATTACCAGAAATTATAATCTGCGGAGATCTAAACATCAAACTATATAATCAAAATGGCTCCCTTCAAACAATCTCAGATCTGTCCCCAAAAGCAAAGAGATGGATAAAGGAAACTACGATACGCAATCTTATCCTCCTGAACCACTCAAAGAACAACTCCCCAACTTACATGCCAACATGGACCAGAGGATCATCACATGCAATAATTGACTATATATTTCTATCTTATAACCTACATGAATCAGTCACAAAAGCACAAACGGTATCAACCGACAAAAGTGATCATAACCAACTCATTGTCCAATCCGAGTCACTAAGCCAACGAAGTGAACCAAGACCATCGCCCCCCATGGAACGTGACGGTACAGCATCAAGGCTAAGAATTCCACAAACAGCTATGGCAAAACTACAGAAGAAACTCCATGATGCCACTTTGACAGACTCTGAGAAACTTAATTACGAATGGATTCTTCTTCCTTTTCGTCAAACCACCAAAAACCGCCTTCATATGGATCATCGCCACACATATAACCAAGAAATAGCCGAGAGGAAAAAGTGCCTAAACCGAACAATACGACAGATAAAGAAAATAACATCAGCGGAGAACAAGAACGAGATCAAAAACCTGAAACTAAAACATGCAAATTGGACAAAATCTCAACAAAAAGTCCTCCAACAAGCAGACGCAGAAAACATAATGAAATTGCATAAAACCCACAATACCAGAGAGCTCTGGAACCTGCTCAATGATAACCAACAAAAGCAACATAAACTAACAGCCAAGAACATAAACTAATGTCGCGCAAGAAACTTGGATAATGCACTTCTCGACCATATACGGGCCGAAACGAATGGACTCACAAACCGCACTCCCCTCATCCGAAGCAACCTGGCAAGTAAATGCAGAATTTGAAGACTTCATGCAGCTGATCAAAAAACGGAATACTTCGAGAGCCCCAGGTCCTGACTGACTCTCGAACGCTGACATTAAACAAGACCCAGCTGCTTGGGCGAACTTTATGTGTCACATCACAACCTTGGTAAATACACTCCACCGAATACCAAACTCCTGGAGGTCGGCGATAATCGTCCCAATCCACAAGCAAGGACCAAGAGAAGAACCACAAAACTTCCGCCCAATCGCCCTACTAGACCCGTTGGGGAAGTTATTCGCTGCAGTGCTCTTGAAACAGCTAACCACTCGGGCCATAGAAAACGACAAATTCTCGACCAGGCAAACAGGCTTCACAGCAAATGTCGGAAGAAATCTCAACCTGATATTACTTCAATTAATAAAGCATGAAGCTATCAACTCCCACACGACAATATATGCAGCATTTATTGATTTAAATATGGCCTTTGATGCAATCTCACGACAAAAACTTTTGTCTAAAATCAGAGCTTGGAACTGTCCATCGAACATCCTCGAACCGATCATCCTTCTCTACTCAGAAACCACCATAAAAGTGAGATTATCGAAGCAAGGAGTCACAACCAGCGCTATACCGACAACAAACGGGCTAAAACAAGGCTGCCCTTTAGCAGCAACACTGTACAACCTTTTCACGGCCGACATCGAAGAACACCTAAGATCTAACAAAACTAATCCCCCGAAAATAAATGCGACATCAGTGCCTGCCATGGCATATGCAGACGACATCGTCTTGCTGGACAAAACACCAACTGGACTACAAGCCTCCCTGACAGCCTTGAACAGCTATATGGAAAAAAACAAACTAACGATTAACACTGGAAAAACCAAGACAATGGGCCTCATTACACGGAAGGCGGTAATGGTTAACGGCCACCGTTAATGGTAACGGTGGCCGTTAACCATTACCGCCTTACTACGAGGTCCCTTAGCGGGTTGGTGTTTTAACGCCTGCTTTTTGCAGGAGTTAAAAACCAACCCGCTAAGGGACCTCGGAGCTAATTACGGCATCGCAAAATTGCGGTGCCGTAATTAGCGCCTTCCCCATTCCCATAGAGCCCTATGGGGCAGAAATGGGAATGGGGAAGGGCAATGGCGGAAAGGGGGATTTACCGCCCCACCAACCTTGGAATGGGGCGGTAAATCCCCTTTCCGCCAAGGCGGTGCCGGTATTTTACCGGCATGAACCATGGCGCTAATAGCGCCATGGCTCACCGCCTTCCGTGTAATGAGGCCCAATGACTCTAACCAAACCACCCACCAAAAAACCACAACAACCGAGCTTCTACATCAACGGGAGCAAAATAGAAAACGTGATAACTTTCAAATACCTCGGCATCCAAATAAATCAATCAAAATCAGAAGAGCTATGGATCGACAAAATTGAACAAACAGCACAATCACTATCGAGACAAGGATGTTTACTTCACAGAAAATATGGCAAGTTCTCCTTTAAACCCATCATTGCCTATTACAGACAAAAATACATCCCGATACTAACCTACGGAACAGAAGCAATGCTAAACGCCCGGACAATCGACTGGATGAAATTTGAATCAATCTTTTGGCGCAAAATTCTTCACCTACCACAGACATACCCAATGCCAAGAATCCGCTTTGAATTGGCAACCCAGTCAATCGAATCATTTGTACAATGGAAAAGATTAGACATCTTCCGGAAAATACTGACTGATCAAAAAAACCCAGCTATTCAAATTCTACGAGCTCAGGCAAACACCTTTAGCACCACGATACTACAAAAATGGAAACAGTCAATGAGGAAAGAAATGGAAAACGAAGACATCTCGGAAGAACTTCTAACGCTTCGCCCACAACATGCAAAAATAAAGCTTCTTCATAACGACTGGATAAAGACCATCCAAAAAAAGAATACTTACAAACAGAATCTTCAATGTATCAAAGATAACAGAAAAATTCATGAACCACCAGCATACCTTCAAATCTTCCCAGATCAGAAGATCAGAACAACGTTTACAAGAATACGCTTGAACATTCTTCCTACAAAATCATATCTAGCTATTACGAAGCAGATTGATGCTACAAACAACTACTGCCACTTTTGTAAGGACCAAGCAATTCCGGAAACCATCTTAAATATGGTCATGGAATGCCAATCACTTTCCTCTCAACCCAAACAATTCCGGAACGTTCTTCCAACTCTCGGCCCAACAAATGACCACGCAAGAAAGATGGGCAGCTCTGCTCAGTGGCCATAGCAATAAATATACATATACAATTGCTCTCTTCCTAACCTCTATACTGGGACTTAACAAAAAACACCATGAAATCTATTTTAAACTATGAACTCTGATCACTTACAGAAGAGAAGTAAATGATGAGAAAGTTTACAAACAAACTAAATCATCAAGAGAAAAAAAAAAGTTTGCAAACCCTAGGAAACTCTGTACTCCTTTTACAGACATGGGTGAGGACCAAGTGAGGATTGCCTCCACTTTTCTGTTGTCCATCTTGATCCCTTGCGGTGTCAGTACATATCCCAGAAACTCCACCTTGGTGACGTGACAGGAGCATTTTTCTAGCTTTGCGTGCAGTTGGTTTTCACGCAGTTTGCGGAGTACAGCTCGCACGTGGGTAACTTACTCTTGAGGAGTGGTGGAGTAGATCAGAATGTCATCGATGTAGAAGACTGCGCAGACATCGAGGAGTTCCTGTAACACATCATTCATAAAATGCTGGAACACAGCCGGGGCATTGCAAAGCCCATAGGGCATGACCTGGTATTCGTACAAGCCATAGCGGGTACAGGACGCTGTCTTCCACTCGTCCCCTTTTTTCATGCGTACCAGGTGATATGCGTCGCGTAAGTCTAGCTTGATGAGAATCTTTGCTTGTCTCACCTGGTCTATGAGTACTGGTATCAGAGGTAACAGTACTTATTTTTTATGAAGACTTCATTTAGGGCCTGGTAATCAATACACGTTCTTAAGTCCCCCTCTTTCTATGGTACAAAGAAGAGAGGGGAGGTGGCTGTTGACTTAGATGGTCTAATGAAACCATTGGGCAGGTATTGATCTAAGTAGGTCCGTAGATGAGTGTTTTCTTCCTTGGTTAATGCATAAATGTGGCTGCACTGTACTTGTGCCCCTGGTTGCAGGTCGATCTGGCAGTCATAAACTTGATGTGGTGGTAGTGTATTAGCTAGCTCCTTCGCGAACACATCCTGGAACTCCTGGCATTCCTCTGGTAAAGTGCCCACCAAGCCTAAACCTGCTATCTTTTCCTGTGAAGCTAACAATGGGCTTCCTTTGATCCCTTTGATGTCGTAACAAGAGGCGTATTCCGTGGAAAAGAGTAAGGTTCAAGCTCGCCAATCTGGAGGCCTTGGGGCTGTGGAGGTCAAATTAGAGAATCCTAGACGTGATAAGGCGATATTAGCACAAGGCAGCATAGCAGCTGATGGCAACAGTTTCACATCACATTCTGCTCAAGTGTGCACTTTTAGACAAAGGGATATGAAGAGATTGGTCCAGAATAACACTGTGCTGATCAGGTACTGAAGGTAGGATTTCAATCCAAGTGTCTGCATGCTAAGGTTAGTAAGGTGCCCTCTAGGCCACACATCCCAAGTAGGCATCACTGGGACTTGGCTGCAGATGTCAAAAGAGCTATGCAAATAATAACCTACAACACAACAGATGAGTAACCCCCACAGCGCAAGGCCACTCTCCCCTTGCGAAGTCCAGGGCAATTTGCTGCTCCGACTGACACCCCACTTGTAATGGTCCTGCATGGGTTATGAATGTAAGTACCTTCCCCAATATATTGACCATTTGTCACCCTCACATCAAGACTCGAGGAGGCGTGACTTGAGGAAGAGCTCATCAGGCTCCGGGCTGGCTGTCCTTCTGTGCCATAGGCAGCAAAGGGAATGTGCTGATCATGGGGACAGACAAACAGTAACAGTGGTGTTGACTTGCTACAGCATGCAGAGAGAGAGGGGAGAAGCAGAGCAGCTGCCTCAGGCAAGCTGTTGCAGCGTGCCTCCCACACAGGAGGAGGGGAAGCATCTAATCCAAGGCAGGAAATAATCAGAATAGAAGCCTGGGCCTGCTGCCTCTCAAAGCGTGGGTCCTCGTGGTGCTTGGCTCTGAGGCTCGTGCAGTTGAGCTCTCTCTCTTTCACACCCATGGCCACACCCAGCCGTTAGGGAAGGAAGAGATAACAGTGACACATGATTGGCTCACTGCAAGGAGGGGTGGAGCCATCAGACAACAAAAGCACCTCCATGTCAATCATCATTACTGTTTTTTAGTTTGGGCTATTTGGTGGTGCTTTAGCGCTACCTATAAACTGAGAATATTGCATTAAAGTGCAAATAGAGAGAAATGCAATATGAGGAGGGACACACATCTTGTAGGTGTTTTTACAATTTAATCCCCATGGTCATGCTAATCCCTATAGCCATTACCACTCACTTGCTGCCTCTCCCCACCCAGAAGACCTCCTCATGAAAACTATTTTAGCTTGCTTAAATCAAGCCTTATCATCAAACTTTGCACCAGAAGCACATGCCAGTGTTTTCTCAAAGCAGTCTTATGAGATGTAATGATTTAATTTCAGTGATAAATGTGCTACTGATGTAACAAAATTGGCTTAACCAGTTCTTCCACTCGATTTATAAGCACTATACGTGTCCTTCACTGAAGGACTGTTAAAAACTAGTCAACAACTCAAATACCATTGAAACCGGTTGGCTCGCTTTACTCTGTGTCCTGGCAAAAATGGACTATAAATCAAAAACTCTATGCCAGACTACAGTCTGATCCTCCCATAAACTGAAAGAGAGGACTATTATGTCTCATCATATTGGGATAATGGGATTGGAGTCTAGGAAAGTACTCTGTGCACCAGTATGTAGGAGAATTCACAGAATCACCTCGGTCCATTCACCCTTTTAGAATTGTGCCCACTAACACACACCATCTGTCTACGGTATAACTGTTGTGACATCTACCAAGAACCTGTGAGTTTTTAAAAAAGTCTGCTCTCCATAGAAACTGAATAAAAAAGGAACTAACGTTTCACTTGGAAGGCAGTCTTTATACGGCATAAAGGCAACAGAAAATAACCCAAAATTGGTCTTTAAAATTTACAAATAAGTAAAATCACCTGAATCAGAATGTGTGACTACTATGATTAAGGGAATATTCGGGTGTTAGATTACCCTTTTGGTCCAACACGTGGCCACCCTTCCATATTAATTGTTCAATTTTTCTGCTCTCTTTCTTGGCGTCCATTTCTGCGTTGTGGCATCTTCGGTCCTCAGTGGCGAGAGTTGGTCTTGGTGCAGAGTTTGCAGGGCAAATGGCTGTCTGTTGTGTCTTGTGCTAGGACAGTATTTGTGTTTCTGCTTATGTTGCTTTTCCCGGGTGCTATCAAATGCAGTCTGTTCTTCCGTCAATGGGTTAGGTGTTTTCTTATTGGGTACTGTCCAGGGGGATGGGGGGAGTACCTGGATCAGGACATACGGTTCGGCTATTAGGGGCTGTGGGAGGGGTAAGCAGGGTGGGTGGTTGAAGGGTATTACTAGCTGTGGGGCTGCTGGGTGTTCTTGTTTGTCGGGTGGCCTGAGACTCAAATCAGGTAGGTATCGATAGGGTGCCCAGAGGTTTGGAGTGACAAGATGGTGGGAGCCTAGGTTTCACTGGTGTTGTAATAGAGAGCATCACTCATTACTTAACGCCTCAATTGAGAGATCTAGATGGCGAGAGAGAAGCACGGGATTAAACAGTTGCAGGTAGAAATTGGAGTTGCTAGGTTTGAGAAACCTTTAGCATGCAGTACTTAACACCTCCATTTTTGGGAGACCCAGCCGGCAAGAGAGAGGCCTGGGTTTCAGGAAGTTGTAGGTAGTGATTAGAGTAGCTAGATATGAGACACCTTGATAACTGGAGGGAGGCCCAGGTTTCACGGAGTGGCAAGCAGTAGTTGAGTACATCCAGAAAATGGGAGAAGGTATGGGCTTCATAATGGGAGGCAGTATTTAGAATGTCTAGGAGGTAGGCTCCTGGAGAGCGGGAGAGAGGCCTAGAATTCAGACGGTAGCAGGCGGCTCAGGTTAATATTCACAGTACCATCTCAGTGTGATATGAGCATTTCTCTAGGATGCGAGACAGGTAGGCATTCACAATATTGTCACAGTGTGGTGCAGGCTAGCATTTACAGCACCATCATAATATGCCACAGGCTAGCATCCACAGTATTATCGGAATATGGTACCTTCTGAGTATGATTTGAGTCAATATGGTCAATTTTCTAAGGTGCAATGGGGGTTAGCAATTCCAATATTATCACAGTGTGCTGCAGACTAACATTTGCAGTGCTATCACATTGTGGTGCTTTCTCGATGTGTTTCAAGTCAACATGAACAAATCTCTAATGTGCGACACAGGGTGGTAATCACGATACTGTCGCAGTGTGGTGCAATCTAACACTCACAGAAATATCACAGTGTGTCATTTACTACATGTGATTCAAGTCTATATGAACAAATCTCTAGAGAGCGAAGCAGGCCAATATTCACAGTACTATTACAATGTAGTGCTGGATAATGTTCACAGTGCTATTACAGTATGGAGATTAATAGATATGAATCAAGTCACAATGAGCAAATCTGCAGGGTGCGACGCAGGTTAGTATTCAAAATATTTTCACAATGTGGTGCAAGCTAATATTCACAACATTATCACAGTACGGTACTTTCTAGGTGTCATTAGAGTCAATATGAACAAATCTCTAGGATGTGACGGAGGCCAACATTCACATCATTATCACAGTATGGTGCAGGCTAATATTCACAACACTTTCACAGTGTAGCGCAGGCTAATATTCACAACACTATCACAGTATGGTGCAGGCCAACATTCACAATACTATCACAGAATGGCGCAGGCCAATATTCGCAATACGATCACAGTGTGGGGTAGGTTAATATTCGCAACACTATCACAGTATGGCACTTTCTAGGTGCGTTTTAAGTCAACATGAACAAATCTCTAGGGTGCGATGCAGGCTAATATTCACAATATTATCGCAGTGTGGTGCATGCTAATATTCAAAATAGTATCACAGTGTGCTTCTGGATAACATTCAAAACACTATCACAGTGTGGCACAGGCTAATATTCACAGCACTATCACAGTGTGGTGCGTGCCAATATTCACAACAGTATCACAGTATGACACTTTATATGTGCTATTTAAGTCAAAATGAACAAATCTCTATGGTGCAACGCAGGCTAATATTCACAATATTATCACAGTGTGGTGCAGGCTATTATTCACAATATTATCACAGTGTGGTGCAGGCTAATATTCAAAATACTATCACAGTGTGACACAGGCTAATATTCAAAATACTATCACTGTATGGTTCTTTCTAGGTGTGACTCAAGTCAATATGAAAAAATCTCTAGGAAACGACACGGGCTAATATTCACAACACAATCATTTCAGTGCAGGCTAATATTCACAACATTATCACAGTGTGGAGCAGGACAATATTTACAGTACTATCACAGTGTATATTTTCTAGATATGAATCAAGTCAATTTGGGCAAATCTCTAGGGCAAGCTACTATACACAGTACTATCAATGTATGGTAATTTCTAGGTGTGATTCAAGTAAATATGTGACACAGGCTAATATTGAACACTATTACAGGGTAGGTCAGTTTGCAAAGTGGTAGGGATACCAGGGTGGAGTGATTTCTCTAGCCTTCACCCTCACCACTCCTACCTTCATTGTGGCTGCTGGTTGATGGCTGGCCACTGGCTTCTCCAGCTGACACCTGCAGACTTGATATGGACGCGCCTCTATGGGAGCTGCCCTTTGCCTTGGGCCCTTAGCCGCAGGGGCTGCACGGGGATTTGGGCTGCTCTGGGGAGTTCCGTTATGGCAAAAAACATACCAATCAGTGGTTGTGGGCAGGCTAGGAGGCGGGAGAAGAGGCCAACGGGGAAGTGGATGCCGTGAGGGGGATAAGAGGGAAGAGGGCGTACAACGGGGGAAAAGAGGGGCCAGAAAATACAAAATGTGGCAAGCACAAAGGCCCAGGAGGGTCTCTTTGCTACAACACTCACCTGCTTCGGTGTCCAGCCAAAAGCGAGAAGGGAGATGCATCGGCTGGTACGCCGAAAACCACTGAAAATGGGTAGAAAGCAGGATTTTTACCTCCAGCAAAAAGCTGGAGATAAAACTCCAAACTTTCCGCCCAACTCATAATAGGGCCAGCCCTTAAATGCTGCAGTAAAAGTATTACCATCGCATCTAAGGCCACCCAACTCGTGATGAGGCTATATAACTGTATCCACTGGATCGCAAACTTGGGCATTTGATTTCACTACCAAGACCCATACCGGATATACATGGTCTCATCTGAATACACTTATGGATTTGATGCCAATTGCTGGGTATGAGGCCTCACCTAAACATGTGTGGCAGTACATGGTTGCATGAGGCTGCTTTTGGCATTTGAGCCTACCTCCTCATGCTTCTCTCCTTCTGTCCTTCCCTGTGTTCTCCACCGGTGTTGCCCATGTTTCTTCCCAGATTTTCTTCTCTTTTCTCTTTGCTCCTTGTACCACTGGGCTCACAACTGGGAGAAGAGTTTTATCTTTTCCATGGAAAGTGGAAAGAACTTCTCAGAGTCTAGTACTGTTTGTGGTTGCCAGGAAATCCGGCGATATAAGTTCATCATATCAGTATTAAACATAAAATAAATATACTGTCTTGCCTGGTGATCTTTTGGAAAGAATTAAAACTTCACCGGCTCTTCATCAATTTAAGGTATGAAAAAGTGTATTTTTCTGAAAAATGGAAAAAAAGCAAAATATAAAGAGAGACTTTGGAAAACCAGGATGGTATGTGTGCAGCCATGGCCTTCTGGGGACATGCTCCATCGATGTCGATGCCCTTTGTATTTCCGATGCGTAGCAGTGGGATGTCATGTGTTATTTATAGTTTGAGGTCCAGCTGGATGTGGCTCGCAATTAAATAAACTCGTTTCCTGAAAAATATACCATTGTCAAATGTATGTGTTTTCTAAAAAAAAAAAAAGAAAAAATATACCTTTTAGATTCCCTGATAAAAGGGGAGAATTGGCGAATGTATGTCTTCAAATAAAACAATAGCGAAGGATGGATATCGTCCTTGAAAAATGAACTGCGTTTCCGAGGACATTTCTCAGTGTTTGGCCCCGTGAATGGACTGACCTAACATCAGAGTTCAAGCAAGCAAGGAGCTGTGCAATGCTTTCCCACTGGGGAGGAAAGGGCCACGCGCACCTGACAGAAATGGATGAGTTGTGCATGCACTTCCCTCTCTCACACAGACACACACACACACACACACACACGTGCACGTAGGAGAGTGAAGTAAAATATTTACTGACTTGCTTTTTTGGCCTACAAAAAGTATATTAAAAGAATATCAGAACATGAGCGAGAAATGGCGCTGAGGAGAATTAAATAGAGATTAGATTAGATCTGGAATTGATAGAGTGACTCAGTTCCAAATCCACCTCCGAGTAACAACAATAGAGATGATTTAATCTAGCGGGAAAAAATAGCCCCAGCTCTAGGAGGAAGTATATTACAATGGCGGCGCAGGCACTGCGCGTCTGCCACCTGATGAGAATCTGAAGAAAGCATCGGCGCGAGCCTATCTTCAGAAACAAGCCACTGCACCGCTTGTGTGAGGGCATGTAGATAAGAGGAAAGCCATCAACATTGAAAGGTTCCTTGCATGATGCAAACTCCGATGTAAGGCTATTCAAATTCTGGAGCCCGGCACCCTGCAATACCTGAAACCAGTTTGCAAAGAACGTAGCTTTTTTCAGCAAAAGAAACGTTTTGGAATATACGGGCACCCTCGCCCTGACACCCAAATGCAGTGCATTGACGAATTACCCTTAAAATGCATGCGCATGCCGTGTAAATGCTCTAAACAGTACTATTTAGTAATTAAAAGGGTTATTTGCGTTTAACATCAATATTAATAAGAATAAATGTAGTCTGTCATCAAGACTGTATCCTGCAGATGCTAAAGAATGGGGAACAAACTGTGACATACAGCATGCAACCGAATGATACAAATAACATGTAGTTATTTATGTATTTATTTATTTATTTATTTATTTATTTATAGTGCTTATATATCACTTGTATCCACAGTGCTTCAAAATATCAAAAATCGGTACAACAAAGTGAAAATACAAAAAAGAAAGAGCCAAGGACCAGGTAGAAAGCCTGCATCAGGGAAATAGGTATGTAATAAATAACTCTTAACCGTTTTTTTAAACATACATTGAGACGAAGACGAATATCGAGAGTGATTGAGTTCCAAAGTGTGTGAGCAAGTGGCTGAAAGGATTGAATGCGAGAAGGAGCACAGGGAGCACGAGGGACAGAAGAGAAGCAGAACAGAGGTTGTGAGTGGGTTGATAAAAGGAAATCAACGAATTAAGGTAAGCGGGAGCAAATGCATGAGGACGTTTGAAAAGCAAGCAGAGAAAGTAAAATTCACAGCAACGATGGACAGGTAACCACTTCAATCGGGCAAGGTATGGATAGATGTGCGGAGAGGGGGGAGAGAGAGGAAAATCATAACAACCGAGTGAAGAATAGAGGGTAGTGGAAAACAAATACATAATTAGGCAAGCCAACATGAAGCGAACTGCAATCATGTAAGCAAGAAAGAACCGAGGATGGACGACGCGTTTTTGTAGAAGAAAAAGTATGTGACTGACGCGTTGATAGGGTGGGCTAAGGGGGCTATAGCCCCTGGTCTTTTGGTTGTAGCCCCGGTTAGAATCTCAGGAGCTACAACCAAAATGCTAGCTAGCCCCAGTCCCGACAGTTCCGACATCAGCGTAGCCCCGGGTCTTTTCCAGACATAGCAACACCCCAGCTGACAATTGTCCTAATATACAGCTGAACATGACAGAAGCGGACCACAGATGAAATTTGTGATTTAAAAGAAGAGAGGAGTAAAAAATAAGCCCTAAATTACGGCCTTTTGAAGAAGACAAGGGAAGAAACAGCAGTGGAAAGTAATAATAGACGAAATTTCAGAAGTTTCAGGAAAGAATAGCAGTTCAGCCCCTGAAAGAGGGTAGATATTTATTTATTTTTGCATTTTTAAAGTGCTCACACAGCCCACAGGCATCGAGGCGCTGTTACAGGAATTGTTTGTTTTTTGGTTGCATAATTTTGTTTTAGTTGCGTATTTATAACGCGCTTAAAAACCCAGAGGTTTCTAAGAGCAGACCCGGGGATCAAACCAGTGTTGCTTTGTGGCGTCTTGCTTCCAAGGGGAGCATGTTGCCGCTGAACTATCCACCCAGGACAATGTCCGAGAAGAAATGCAGGGAGAGAGATGATCATCCAAAGTAGGGAAAGACAGAAGATGGGATTGAAACCCAAAATTTGCAATGAGGGAGGCAGGAGAAGAAGTGTACAGAGTGGGCAGAACTGAGCCACGAGGAACACCATGAGATAAAGGTAATGAACAATAGGTGCAGGAAACAGAAAAAGGCCGCTTAGTGAAATCCCAAGAAAAATTTTAAGACAGCACCAGACAAACCATTTTTTGTATGTATATAACATGTTTATATATGTAGTGTCATGCAGGATTCCACACATTTCTAAAGCTGTACTTAAATGCCTCTTTGTGCTTCCTTTGGAAAGAGCCTGATGATTACAGTCTGAAAAGCAAGCAATTTCTATTCATTCCATGCCCAGAATCTGGTAATATCCCTTTATGCCCCATGACAAGGGGTGATAGTTATTAAAAACCCATTGTGCAAATAGTTTTTAAGGTTTTTTTCTTTTTGCCAGAAGGTTGAATCAAAAAATTTGAAAATCAAGATAGCTGCCATATTTAAAGGAAAAGGGTTTAAGTCTCCTTTCTATTTCGATGGCTGACTGTGGACAGACGTGACAGAGTCAGCAGCTGCAGCAGGAAGCACTGGGCCAGCAGATGAGTGGGTTGGGAGGGACAGAAGTAGTGTGGGTCCAGGAAATTGTGAAGGGCTTGCTGGATAGGTTATGGGAAAGGAAGGGGCCCTGGGCCAATGTAGAACAATATGTCGTACCTGGGTAATGGTTTCAGGTGGATGGTGGATGTGGCCGGGCACTAGCAGTTTCCGCTCACATTGCTAGCCACCTAATAGGTTGCGTGACCCTCCCCAGTGCTAATATAGCCCTCTTTGTTGGCACAGCTCTTCCTCTCATGGCACCCCACTCTTCACAGTGCTGACATTCTTCATCTGTCTCTCACTCCTCTCATCTGCCAACATTGATAGAATCGACTGGACAGCCCATTTTCCTTTTTCCGTCCTAACTTTGCCTCTGCAGTCTACCCGCCCCTTGTTTTATTCTATTTGTTTCCCCTTCCAGCCTCACCCTTTCCTTGCCACCGAGACAGTTGCTGATCTGCACACTGTGATCTGTAAGGCGGCATGATCCATTTATCCCCCTTCATATGGACACCCAGTGTCTCCTGCTTCGTTTGGTATGTTCCTACCAACGGGGGGGACACCACTGTGATCACTATTAAAATCACACCTTATTTTATATTTGTTCACATACCCAGCTGCCCGCTTCTTCATGCAACCCATTTCACATCAACCATAGATGTTAGGCAGAAACCTGTGCAGTTCCCTCTGGGACCGCTGCAAAAGATTTAAGACTACAGGTGTTTGGCAGTAAACCCACTTGGTAGCAGTCTGTACCACCCAGATTTACCTGGTAGCTGTGGCTGAGCAGTCAGACTTCCCTCAAGAAGAGTTAGGCAGTATACAGAGCATACATAATAGGTACAGAGGCACAGAAGTACAAGCAAACACTGACCAGAGCTAGGTGTAAAAGTATATAATTATTTATTTAAAAGACACACTCATAAATTACACTAGCACAGAAAAGGTAAGTAAGTCAAACACAGTCACTATTACTTATATGTACATCCCTAGTTATTTGTTGGACAAGTCTAAGTTAACACCACTTATTTCCAAACAGAGGTGAGCGCTTAACGTTAGATGGCACTCCAACAACTTAGTTAAAAAGGGAGGGAAAAGGCAAACGAGGTGAAAACAGCAAGGCAAAACACTTTTCAGGGATTCACAGTGAGTGTAGAAAGGCAGTCTATTGAGGAGCAAGGAAGTTCGGTTGTCAGGCCCACTCTAGGGAAAGCCAGGCAAACAGATGCCCAAGATCACACAATGTCACAAGTCTTTACAGGTGAGTAGAAAAGGTTTTACCAAGTTTAGAAAAGTTTAGTTAGGGTGTCCCAGGCTTACCCAGGGTTGAGAGCCGAGGGCTAAATCTACCCCGTACAATCGGTGGCAAGGGAAGCCGGGCGGAACACTGTACCTTTAAAATGGAAAGGATCCTCCAGCGGTGGCAGTTGTTCCTGGTAGTGGGTGCAAGTCGTGGCGTCGTCCAGAGGAGGAGAAGATCTCGTTGTGGAGGAAAGCTGAAGGTCGTTGCACTACCAGGGAAGAAACCAGCCGTGGAGTTTTTCCAGTTAAAAGGATGTTACCCCTCTTTCGCGGTTGAGGTAAAAAGTGGTATCCCAGTTGCCGGGGTGCTTGGCACGGGCAAGGCGGCCACGAGATGCTTCAGGGTGGCGAAAAGAAGGCAGAAACTGGTTGTCCCCACCAGTCAAGGGAAGAAGACTCTCCAGGCGGGAGATCTCCTCTGTCGTTGGGAAAAGTGGTGAGACGGTTCCGCAGGGCTCCACCGGTGGTGTCGTCTTGGCAGATCGGCTTGGCTTCTCCCTCTTTGGCTTCTTAGGTCCTGTGGCGACTTCTGAAGAACCAGTCCCAAAAACCCTGCTTTTATGCAGCAACCCCCCATTCATACAGCCTAGCTGTCACTCAAACATGCTAAGTGGTGAGCGGGGTGGCTCACCACTTGGGCCAATCACACCAGAGTGCGACATGAGTTGGCAAGGCAACTCAGTCCAGGGTGCCTAAACCCCCTCCCACACCCCCTGTGGTACCCAGACAGAATGGCACCACTTTGGAGGGCTTCTGTGCAGAAGCCCGCCAAAAGTGGAACAAAGGCTCGACTCGGGTTCAGGGTTTCTGAAGTGAACCTAGACGCCATTTTGGCGGTGAGTTCTGGCAAAAAATCCCAACCGGTGAATTTATATTAAATAAATAAGCCGGCGGTATCTTTAACATTGCACCAAAAAGTGGTGCATTAAAATCAATGGGAAATCCCATTGGGAAATATTCCGGTGGAATATTTCCGTGGTATCCACTGCCACCAGCCTGAAACTCGGCGAGGGGGGACGGGACAGTACCCCCTCGACAACAGACCCAGGGGCAATCTAATTGCCCCTACCAGTACTTCCACAGTATGATGGTTTGTACTGGTTAAGTTCCTAAGTTAAAACTAGTAAAGTCAATGGTGACTTTACAGACCCAGGGAGACAGTAGTCAGTCTCAGGGTGTGGAGTCTATGTTTGGGGGTCTCTATGACACCCCTGTGTTACTGCACTGAGGGTGCTGTGTAACACACATTCAAAAACTAATGATAGCCTATGGGGAAAAAATACCCCATAGCCCATAAGCACATAGCAAGTCACAAAAACACTCTCAAGTCATGCTCAAGAGTGAGGGTAAAAGAGTCTCACTCTTGGCAGGAGAAAAAAATAAACCCCAAAAATCCAGCAAAGCTGCTGGGGGACTCACTAGGTTAGGAAATTCAGCCTAAACAGAGAATTCTCCCTAACACTCGCCCCCCCCCCAGACTAAGGGACAGGAGGATTTAATCCACTCCTGGATGAACCTCATACCTCTAGTCGATGACATACATCCTAGAGAGTCCATCAGCATTTTGATGGTGACACCCTGACCTGTGCTCAATGGTGAAATCAAACCCTTGGAGGCAGATTGACCATCTCAATAGTTTTGGATTTTCCCCTTTCAATTGCATTAACCATCTCAAGGGTTGGTGGTCAGCCTGAATGACAAAAGTAGAACCATACAAGTATGGCCTAAACTTCCTCAGTGCCCACACAATAGCAAAGCATTCTCTTTCTATTGTTGCCCACCTTGTTTCAGGATCCTTCAGTTTCCTACTGATGAAGCAAATGGGGTGTTCCCTACCCTTCTCATCTAGTTGGCTAAGAACTGCACCTATAAATACATTGGAAGCATCAGTTTGTACAATGAAAGTTTGGTGGTAGTCAGGAGCTCGGAGTACTGGAGCTTGGCAAAGAGCTTTCTTCAGGTTTTCAAAGGCCTGATTGCATTCCTCATTCCATTTGACCTTCTTAGGGAATTTTGGAGAGGATATCACATTCAGAGGAGAAGCTATGGTCCCATAGTTCTCAATGAAATTCCTGTAATACCCAGTGAGGCCTAAGAAGGCTCTCACCTGGGTCTGAGTAGTAGGTGTTGTCCAATTTTGCACAGCTTCAATCTTGCTGAGCAAAGGCCTTATCTCTCCACCTCCTACCTCATGTCCAAGGTAGACCACTTTACTCTGTCCAATTTGGCATTTGTTTGCTTTTATGGTCAGATTGGCCTGCTCAAAACATGTCCTAAGTGGTTCACATGGTCCTCCCAGGAGTGGCTGAAGACTGCAATGTCATCCAAGTATGCCATGCAGAAGTCCTCCATCCCAGCTAGAACTTGGTTCACCATCCTTTGGAATGTTGCAGGTGCATTTTTTTAGTCCAAAAGGCATAACCTTGAATTGGTACAGGCCAACTGGGGTAGAAAATGCAGTTTTCTCCTTGGCATGGTCTGTCAGGGCTATTTGCCAATAGCCTGACGTAAGGTCCAGTGTGATGAGGTACTTGGCTGCACCAAGTTTATCAACCAACTCATCTGTCCTTGGCAAAGGGTGGGCATCAGTCCTGGTGACTGCATTAAGAGCTCTATAGTCCACACAGAATCTCAACTCTTTGGATCCTGCCTTTGGTACTAACAACACTGGGCTAGACCATGGACTAGTAGAGGGCTCTATTACCCCGAGATCAAGCATCTTCTTGACCTCACCTTTGATGTGGGTTCTGACATGTTCTGACATTCTGTATCCTCTGCTTTTGACTGGCAGACAGTCACCAGTGAGTATATCATGCTGTCCCCAAGGGGCCAAGCCTGGTGAAAGTGAGAACAGGGGGGCAAACTGATTTAACATAGCTTTGCACTCCTCCTGTTGCTCGGGGGTCAGATCTGAAGAGAGATTAACTCCTTCAACCTTTTCGTCAAATGGTAAGCCTCTCAGGAGGTCAGGTAGAGCTTCACTCTCCTCCTCCTCTTCTGATGAAGCTAGAAGCAAGGCTCCTACTTCTGGTCTAGAGACATAGGCTTTGAGGCGGTTGGTGTGGAAGACTCTGGGAGCTTCCCTGGGTTTGCCCAGATCCACCAGATAGTTGACCTCTTCAAGTTTTCTGACAACCTTGAAGGGTCCCATCCATTTGTCTTGCAAGGCCCTCTGCCTTGTTAGAAGCATAGCTAGAACTAGCTGGTCTTGAGTAAACTCAACCATGTTAGCCTTCTGATCATGCCAATGTTTGATCAGAGCTTGTCCAGCTTTCAAGTTGTCACTTGCTTCTGCCATCATGTGTGACATTCTCCTTCGGAGACCTATCACATAGTCAGTCACTCTGACTGGCTTGGGGGAAGGAGCACTCTCCAACCCCTCCTTAATCAGGGCCAAGGGGCCCCTGACTGGATCGCCATAGAGAAGTTCAAAGGGAGAGTAACCTACTCCCTCCTGAGGGACTTCTCTATAAGCAAAGAGAAGGCATGGCAGTAGAAGGTCCCACTTCTTTTTAAGGGGTTCTTCTAAAGCACCTATCATGCTCTTCATGGTTCTGTTAAACCTTTCTACCAACCCGTTTGTCTGAGGGTGGTATGCGGTTGAGAACTTGTAGGTAACTCCGCAGGTTTTCCACATGGCTTTCATGTAGTGGGACATAAAATTTGACCCCCTGTCAGAGATCACCTCCTTAGGAAACCCAACCCTGGTAAAAATACCAAGGAGGGCCTTAGCTACAGCCGGAGCTGTAACAGTCCTCATAGGAATTGCCTCAGGGTACCTAGTAGCATGGTCTACTACAACAAGGATAAACTTGTTGCCTGAGGAGGTTGGGGGATCAAGGGGACCAACAATGTCAATCCCTACCCTTTCAAATGGGACTCCCACAACTGGGAGAGGCACTAAAGGTGCCACATTCTTGGAACCAACCTTACCAGAAGTCTGGCAGGTGTGGCAGCTCCTGCAATATCTATCTACTTCAGCCCCCATCTTTGGCCAATAAAAGTAGAGAGAGAGCCTTTCCTTGGTCTTCTTGAAACTCAAGTGACCAGCCAAAGGAATCTCGTGGGCTAGTTGCAAGAACTGTTGTCTGTTCTCTTGGGGCACTACCAGGCGTTGGTAGGCTCCAGGTTCAGATCCAGTTGGTTCACTGTAGAAGAGGCCATCTTCCCAGTGTAACCTATACTTCCCAGGCTCTTGCCCATCAGCCTGAAAGCTGCCTGTTGGCGAAGGCCCTCCAGTGTTGGACATTCTCTTTGTCCCTTACGAAAAGCTGACCTGCTGGGTCCACCTTCTGCCAGTAAAGACTGCAGCTCAGGATGGTCAGCCGGGTCCAGGTCTCCAATAGGTTCTGGGCCTCCTACTAGCTCTTCTTCAGAGTCTAGTTCAACCAGACAGGGTTGTACCTCCCTCTCAGCCTCAGCTGGAGTTACAGGTGTAACTTTGGACAACCTCGGGGAAGTCCTTATTGGAAGCACTGGAGTGCTTGCTGTAGGTCTTTTTCTAGGAGCCTTGGGTTGCCCCTTTGCTCCTGATCTGGTAGTTACTGCAGTAAGTTGCTCCAGTGGAAGAGGAGTGATTTCTGTCATCATCTCCTGAGATAAACCTCGCAGGGTTTTCTCTCTTGCAGGTTTGGTGAGCTCCTGTAACCTTTTACTAGGAGGTCTGGGTGTATGTGACACAACTCCAAGAGCTTTCAGGTCATTACCCAACAGAACCCTTCCTGGTACTTCACATTGTATACTGACAGGTATCTTCAAAGCCATATCATTACACTGGATGAGAACTGGTAACTGGGGACACATCTGCACAGGCCCTCCAGCTAACTTGGTGAGGCATTTGGGTGCCTTAGCAACATCCTCTGCCTTGAAAAATGATTCATCCACCCCAGTTATGCTGGCCCCAGTATCCCTGATGGCAGGAGTCTCCTGACCATTCACGTGGACACTGTCCTTATAATGCTCTTTAGTATTATCTGGGATAGAATTATAGACATCTAAATTCTGTTGTTCCCACAACCCCAGAGAGGCTAAAGAAACACTGGCTGAGACTCCCGTGGGTTCATCAGCCAGTAGTAGAAAGTTTCCACTTGCCATAGGGACTTCCTCCTCTGGAGCAAAGGCTAAGGAGACAAGCTGGACCCCTGAAGGTTTACCCTTACATCTGGGATCTCCTTTCACATGGTCAGTAGACTTACGAACATAACAGGATCCAAAGGCCCTTTGGAATGGAGGCTTGTTCTGACCTCCTTCCGGTTTGGCACCAGAAGGTATACTACTCTGCTGTGGTTTCCCAGGTGGCTTACCCTTATGGTGTGGTTTGGGGCCCTCTTTGGAATGGGAATTATTAGAATTCTCTTTGGAGTCTTTCTTAGGCTGTTTCCCCTCATCCTTCTTCTGAGTTACCCCAGAATCCTTGTGAGTAGCCCTGTTGGCAACCCACAAGTCAGCAGCCTTAGCTAGCTTTCTAGGATCTAATTCCCGTGAATCAGCCAAGTGCTGTCTGAGCTCAGGAGAGCAGGCATCAAAAATTGACTCCATCATTACAAGATTTCTCATTCCTTCATAAGTGTTCACTTTGTAACCCTTAATCCATCCCTCTAAGTTTTTCAACCCTTCACACACCCAGGTAGCCCAAGGGGTACCATCATGCTTTCTGAGGCTTCTAAACCTCCTAAGATACTGGGAAGGGGTCTTCCCAAACCTAGCGATCAAAGCTAGTTTCACACATTCATACTCTTTCCTATCCTCCTCCCCCGACTCCATTACTGCATCAGTCACAACAGGGGGAGCCTAGAGAACAACCAGGTGAGTAACTCATTACCTGTGATGTTCTGGAGCCCATGACTATACTCAAACATAGACAACCAATCCAACACATCCAACCTAAGCTCATACATACCAATCAATTCTTCAGGCATCCGGGGTCTTTTAGGACTGGAACTTCTAGAGGAGCCAGAGAGAGAAGCATTCTCAACAGACAATTTCTTCATTTCTAGCTCATACTTCAGCTCCATTTCTCTTAGCCTTAGTTCTTTGTCAGTTTGAGCATTAAGTTTCTTGAACTCTAATTCAAGTTTCATTTTCTCCAGTCATAGTACTGAGGACCAAATGTGGGACCTGGCAAAGGCCCAGTAGGTACAGCTGGTAGAGCAGACAGAGGCCTAGAGGGAACATCTACAATAGTTTAATCTTCCTCTTCTGGTTCTGATCCAAGATCATCAATACTTTGTTCAATATCAATATCATTGCTGTTCTCTACATTTGCTAGAGAGGTAGGTTCCTCTGAACCAACATCCAGACTTTGGTTTTCTAACAACCTTTCTATTAGCTCCATTTTCTTTCCTTTAGTCATGAGATTCTTATGCTTACAGAGAGGTTTTAGACAATCAGCAGTTTTTGTAGCAAGGGACTCTTGCCTATAACTTTCCATAGTAGGCAGGTTTAGAAAATGACTTTTTCTTTTTGTGCTTAAGCTTTGTGGTTAGTTGCACTAAGGTATCTCAAAAGTACACTAAAGTGTATGCTCAATACAAATCCCACCGCTGTACACCAGTGTTAGGCAGAAACCTGTGCAGTTCCCTCTGGGACCACTGCAAAAGATTTAAGACTAGAGGTGTTTGGCAGTAAACCCACTTGGTAGCAGTCTGTACCACCCAGATATACCTGGTAGCTGTGGCTGAGCAGTCAGACTTCCCTCAAGAAGAGTTAGGCAGTATACAGAGCATACATAATAGGTACAGAGGCACAGAAGTACAAGCAAACACTGACCAGAGCTAGGTGTAAACGTATATAATTATTTATTTAAAAGACACACTCATAAATTACACTAGCACAGAAAAGGTAAGTAAGTCAAAACACAGTCACTATTACTTATATGTACATCCCTAGTTATTTGTTGGACAAGTCTAAGTTAACACCACTCATTTCCAAACAGAGGTGAGCGCTTAACGTTAGATGGCACTCCAACAAGTTAGATAAAAAGGGAGGGAAAAGGCAAAAGAGGTGAAAACAGCAAGGCAAAACACTTTTCAGGGATTCACAGTGAGTGTAAAAAGGCAGTCTATTGAGGAGCAAGGAAGTTCGGTTTCCAGGCCCATTCTAGGGAAAGCCAGGCAAAAAGATGCCCGAGACCACACAATGTCACAAGTCTTTACAGGTGAGTAGAAAAGGTTTTACCAAGTTTAGAAAAGTTTAGTTAGGGTGTCCCAGGCTTACCCAGGGTTGAGAGCCGAGGGCTAAATCTACCCCGTACAATCGGTGGCAAGGGAAGCCGGGCGGAACACGGTACCTTTAAAATGGAAAGGATCCTCCAGCGGTGGCAGTTGTTCCTGGTAGTGGGTGCAAGTCGCGGCGTCGTCCAGAGGAGGAGAAGATCTCGTCGTGGAGGAAAGCTGAAGGTCGTTGCACTACCAGGGAAGAAACCAGCCGTGGAGTTTTTCCGGTTAAAAGGATGTTACCCCTCTTTCGCGGTTGAGGTAAAAAGTGGTATCCCGGTTGCCGGGGTGCTTGGCACGGGCAAGGCGGCCACGAGATGCTTCAGGGCAGTGAAAAGAAGGCAGAAACTGGTTGTCCCCACCAGTCAAGGGAAGAAGACTCTCCAGGCGGGAGATCTCCTCTGTCGTTGGGAAAAGTGGTGAGACGGTTCCGCAGGGCTCCACCAGTGATGTCGTCTTGGCAGATCGGCTCGGCTTCTCCCTCTTCGGCTTCTTAGGTCCTGTGGCGACTTCTGAAGAACCAGTCCCAAAAACCCTGCTTTTATGCAGCAAACCCCCATTCATACAGCCTAGCTGTCACTCAAACATGCTAAGTGGTGAGCAGGGTGGCTCACCACTTGGGCCAATCACACCAGAGTGCGACATGAGTTGGCAAGGCAACTCAGTCCAGGGTGCCTAAACCCCCTCCCACACCCCCTGTGGTACCCAGACAGAATGGCACCACTTTGGAGGGCTTCTGTGCAGAAGCCCGCCAAAAGTGGAACAAAGGCTCGACTCGGGTTCAGGGTTACTGAAGTGAACCTAGATGCCATTTTGGCGGCGAGTTCTGGCAAAAAATCCCAACCGGTGAATTTATATTAAATAAATAAACCGGCGGTATCTTTAACATTGCACCAAAAAGTGGTGCATTAAAATCAATGGGAATTCCCATTGGGAAATATTCCGGTGGAATATTTCCATGGTATCCACTGCCACCAGCCAGAAACTCTTCGAGGGGGGACGGGACAGTACCCCCTCGACAACAGACCCAGGGTCAATCTAATTGCCCCTACCAGTACTTCAACAGTATGATGGTTTGTACTGGTTAAGATCCTAAGTTAAGAGTAGTAAAGTCAATGGTGACTTTACAGACCCAGGGAGACAGTAGTCAGTCCCAGGGTGTGGAGTCTATGTTTGGGGGTCTCTATGACACCCATGTGTTACTGCACTGAGGGTGCTGTGTAACACACATTCAAAAACCAATGATAGCCTATGGGGAAAAAATACCCCATAGCCCATAAGCACATAGCAAGTCACAGACACACTCTCAAGTCACGCCCAAGAGTGAGGGTAAAAGAGTCTCACTCTTGGCAGGAGAAAAAAATAAACCCCAAAAATCCAGCAAAGCTGCTGGGGGACTCACTAGGTTAGGAAATTCAGCCTAAACAGAGAATTCTCCCTAACAATAGACACAGTAAGGAAGTCTTGGTAATGCAGTGTGGCAGCTTGACATAGTCCTGAACAGGGGAGTTGCTAGGTCTGGAAAAGACCCGGGGCTAAGCTGATGTCGGTACTGTTGGGACTGGGGGCTAGCTAATCTTTTGGCTGTAGCTCCTGAGATTCTATCCGGGGCTACAGCCAAAAGATCAGGGGCTATAGCCCCCTTAGCCCCCTCCTAGCAACGCCCCTGGTCCTGAAGCATGCCACAGCATGGGAATCCTGCAATATCCTAGTTTCCTAACCTTAACGGTACACTATGAGTTGAATCATTCTGAGAAAGAAAAAAAAAACATCGCAGCCATCATTGCTGTGGATACCTATGGACTCTGCCTGCATTTACCAAATACTGCAAAGCTGGTACAGTCCATCAGATTCCCTGCACCTCCACCCACATGAAAGTATTGCCTGTTTTGAAGTGAAACATGTTTCCACATGTTTCCACAGGACTTCATTTTGGTTTTGGTGAACTTTGTTGGTGCAGCCACCAAAATATTATTATTATTATAATCGGGTAGTTATAACACACTTAATACCCAGAGGTTTCTAAGCGTGGAACCAGGAATTGAACCTGTGTTGCTCTGTGTCTTGTTGATTCCAAGGTGAGCACGTTGTCCCTAAGCTATCCTCCCAAGACCTATTGTCAACACCATTGCTACAGAAAAGAGAGAGTGTAATGGGATGCCAGTAAGGTGACATTGTGATTAGCATGACAAGTGGAAATACTGGTGCATAATTGTCTGTCACACTAAATGTTATTCCTTCTTCCATTATGCTGAATTAATCCAATAGTGGATTGTTTACTTAATTTCCTATCAATCAGGAGTTCTGTAACATTTCATGTGAATGTGTCACTTTCAAAGCTGTGATGGCGTAGTGATCTTTATTTCACTATGTTCCTGGCCGCGTTGGGCTACATGTAGGTTTCCCTTTCTGGATATTATTATCAAACAAGCCATTCTTTTTTGGAGGGTTACAATACCACTGACAACATACAGACATATAAGGACATCTGTATGTTGTCAGTGATACTGTGCTTCTCCAATCTTAATGTGATTTCTTACGAGTGCATATGTATAGTCAGTGGTACTGCACCTCTCCAATACAATAAGGGCACGATTCATGGAATTTATTGCAGAAATCGTGCAAGGACACCGCGCAAACCTGCACGCTGAAGAAAAAGTGCGCGCCCGCATATTCATGGAATTGTTTGTGCAAAGTAACAGTATTCGCAAGTGGAGTCTGGAATGCCCCGACACGCCCACACGCAAAGCAAAAAACTGTCATATCAGCTACCTCTGTGCACTGCCCCGGGCACGAATACAAACACCCTTCAAACAGTTTGTGGGTTCCCCCGCAAGCAGACCTGCATCTCGGGGATCTTCCGCAGGATAAAACCTAAGTTACATCAGAACCCCGGTTCAGCACACGCACCATGAAATCTGACATGCAACCCCACCACCGTGCTGCAAGTCCTACGCACAACTGTACTTATGCCTGCCTTCGGGTGGCGGATTGTCTGGAGGACTTGCACAGACATTTCCTGGCCGAGAGGTTGCACGATCAAATACATGATTACGTTTAGGGCCATGCAATAGTGGGCATGCAAAGGACTGTCCCTCGAATAGCCCTCAATTGCACACGCAAGTACCCTATTTTCTGAACAGATAATTCCATTAATCGGGCCCTAAGTTGCTAGTTGTGGTAAACTAAGCCTACTTCCCCAATAAGGAACACCAGAAGGTAAGTAGTTTACATGTAGGTTTATTCTCTAAGATGTAAAGTAGAGAAAGCACTGGGACATCCATCTAGCCCAGCATCTTAGGTACAACTGGCACCAGTAGAACCCTGTACATAAGCATACATCAACATTCCACCGGAGTTCCGGTGACATCACCACACAAACACTCCACCTGGAATGTTAGTGACATCACCACCATCACACACTCATAGCCATAATCAATCCCAGCACAGATTATGACATTAGTCTTATGTACGCTGTAGTTAATTTTGGAGGGTTGCAGTGCCACTGACAAATCTTTTCTTCTACTTACAACCTGTTTCCATTTCTATTTCATATTTCCCTGGTTTTGTTTATTTAATTTAATTTTCTGGCATGGAGCAGTACCACTGGCAACATACAGATGTCCTCATAAGAAATCTCATTGTGATTTCTAATGACCTCATGTGTATGTTTTCAGTCGTACTCCACCTCTTCAATAAAATAAGGTGTCAGGACATCTACAGATTGCATTTCATTGGATAATTGCAGTACTAAATCACATTGAGATCAATACAATATAGGTCAACTATTACCAAAGATTGCAATTATACATACAACTAAAAGATGTCACTCTACACTTGCACTGTTGCTCATTTTCATCCTGGGGCTGTCCTTACTCCCCTTATGCTGTTCACCCTCCCCCTTTTGCTGTCCCTCCTCCCTCCCTTGTGATGCCCTGCCTCCCCACCTTTTGCACTATCATTCTTTCCGCTACCACTGTTGCTTCTTCCTCTTGCGCTGTCGCTCCTTTCCTGTCTTGATCACTGCCTCAACAGGTAACAGGCACACATGCGCATTGCACCTTCTTGATGCAACAATGACTGTGCAAAAACCACTGTAAGATGGCAGCCAGAAGGAACAATTCAGATCAACCAAGAGGGCCATCATTGGGGAAACAGTCTAAAAAGACATAGTAATGCTCCAGTAATTCATGGGCCAATGGGTATATAAAAAAAGAGAAAGCAATCCGTGAGGGATAGCCGCGTCCCCTGCACACTGTCTAACAGGCCGAACGGCCTAATGGAGTTGATAATCCGAAGATTATTTTGAAAGTTTATGAATTTCTTTATATTCAAAATACAGAAGATTTAGGAAAAACACATTCAATAGACAATTAGTTATCATCAACAGTAAATTCTGTTATTTATTTGTGTTTTCAAGTGCCCAACGCGTTTCGAGTCGAAAAAAACTCTTCATCAGGGGCGACATATTCATCAAACAATTTCTATAAAAGGAAAATTATATACAATATATTAGTGCTTTAGATAGACTTAATGGTGAACAAAATCTAACAACAAAATCACATTTGTTATGAAGACAGTAATTAGCTTAAACATTTTAGCTGTATTGGTGGGTAACACATTCTTTTGAAAAAAAGCCCAACATTACCCTAGTCTTTCCACATTCACCAAGTTAGTGTGATTATGCCACATATGTGTCTATAAAGAAAATAGGTAGCCGGCCCTATATTTTGCCTTTGGCGCAGTGAATTTTGGGGGGATAATTTATTACTAAGGAGTGCAAATTATTGTGCTGCATTGATGCAAAATGACCTCTTACCTTGAGTTATGCTAATAACCAGCAAGGACTCAGAGGGTAGACGATTGTGTATTGTCCACTAGGCTCACGGTAACTAGTTCTTTTAAATCTGTGACCAATGGGGACCGATGGCAGAAGCGAATCTCTCAAGCCTAGAGAGAAGGAAAGATATTTTATAACAATGTATGTAGAAAGCTTTCTAAAAGAAAAAAATAGGCTTAGAGCCCAAAGTTAAGTGCGTTTACTAAGTAGTTTTACAGTCCGGTCTAAACACTTACTTCGATTCACACCAGCAATCTAGGAGGAGTTCAGGAGCCGTAGGAAACGGCAGTTGAATGAGCCTCTCTCACATTTTGCGTGTTTTTATATTGTTAAGTGTTATGACGTCACTCGCGCATGTGTAGGCGGCGTCACGCTTGCGCATGACGTCACCCGCGCATGCGCGGAGTGATGTAAACAATCCCCCATGTTGTGTATGAATTAAAATGCAGCATTCTACCATAGGCAATCCATATGAGGAAGCAACGACATGGATTTTTAAGTATATGGCGTTACTTAATAAAAAGTGATGGCCGTAGATGTGTATTTCTAATCTAAAATTTGAAATAGCGGTAATCCATGAACCTCGATATGGGTAAAAGTGGGTGAAACGGGCTAATGATTAGGCTTTTGTACTAGGGCAACTGAAGAGAGTAGGTTGCTCTCTGAATTGTGATGTTATGTAATTATAATTTGTGTATATATCATCAACAATACTGTCGTGGAAACTTTGTTCAACACATTTAGCATTTTTCAGACCCTTATAAACGTTTCTTAGTTAATCAGTGGAGCATAAGGAAAACACACATTACAATCACAATGACATAGCAGAATCCAAAAGAGGAATAAAGCCGAAAATAGCTTCTAAAAGACATGTCATAGGTTCGGAAAGTTATATCTAGTGTAAGGTTGACCTATGTGAGTGAGACTAAGATGGCTACCTCCTTGTAGTGGGAGTTCATAGGAATGGCCCTAGAAAATAGTCCTCATTAATTCCCAGGGGTGTCATAGCGTCCAATTTGTTGATCCAGAAGAGTTCTCTTTGTGCAAGCTTTTTAGGAAGATTTCCACCTCTACTTGACGGTCGTAGGACCTCCAAAACCACAAATCTCAACTGTGAGATATTGTGTTTTTTCTCTTCAAAATGTCTATAGACTGGAGATTTGCAATTTTTGGTCCTGATGCAGGATTTATGCTCCGTCCATCGGTCTTTAACTTTCCTGTTTGTTCTCCCCACGTAGTATATACCGCATGGGCAACGTATAGCATAAATTACATTCTTGGTATCGCATGTTGCAAATTGTTTTAACGAGATTTTCTTGCCGTTGTAGGGGTGTCTGATATGGTCTCCTTTTATTACATTATTGCAGTGTTGGCAATGTAGACATGCAAACGTACCAAGTTTTTGTTTACTGAGAGTTGTCTGTAATGGTTGTTTTGGTTTCTCTGCCTTAATCAGTTGATCTTTCAAATTTCGCCCTCTTTTGTAAGCCATCATAGGTGGATCCGGGAAAAGCTGAGCAAGCGTATTGTCTGATTTAATAATGTCCCAGTTTGTGTGTATAATTCTTTTGATCTGATAGCTTTGGCTTGAGTATTTAAGTGTATGGATTAATCCCTTCTCGTTCTTCCTTGGATGGCCTTCCAAAAGTGCATTTCTTTCCTGGGTTTCTGTGCGTATTATGGCTCTTTCTACCACTTCCGATGGGAATCCTCTATCCAAAAATCTTTGTTTCATAGTGTTATATTCTCCCTGGAGTGTATCTGTTTCTGAGGTGATTCTTTTGAGCCGTAATAATTGGCTGTAGGGTAAATTGTCTTTCAGATGCTTTGGATGGTGGCTTGTGTGGTGGAGACAACTATTCACATCCGTCGGTTTTCTGTATAATTTAGTTTTAAGTGAAGTCCCTGTTATTTCAATAGTGACGTCAAGAAAGTTCACATGTGGTTTGCCGATATCCATAGTGAAACCTATTCTTGTATTACAGGTATTTAGAAATTTCCAAAACTCTTGTAGTTCTGTTTCTGTGCCTTTCCATATCCCGAAGACGTCATCTATATACCTCTGCCAGCATTTGATCTTATTCGTCCAGGTTGGATTGTCCAATACATAATGTTTTTCAAAATGATACATGAAGATATTGGCGTAAGATGGGGCCACGGAGGACCCCATTGAGGTACCAGAAATTTGTAGGTAGAACTGCCCATTGTATCGAAAATAGTTACTGTAGAGTATGATGTTAATTAACTCCAGTGCCAGAATCTTGTGGATTTTAACTTGTCTATTGGATAATAAAAACCATTCTAGAGCTTCAATTCCCTCGGAGTGTGGAATAGAGGTGTATAGACTGTTCACGTCCATGGTGAATAGTATCAGGTTGTCTTCTGTTAGTTGTAATGTTTGTAAAATCTTCAAAAAATGGGTCGTATCCTTAAGATAAGTCGATGTTGTTTGGACCAATGGTTGTAGGGCTGTATCTAGATAGATAGCAAGAGGTTGAAATATACTTTCTGTCCCGGCCACAATTGGACGAAATGGTGGATCTCGAAGGTTTTTGTGTATTTTCGGCAGTCCATAAAAGACCGGTGTTATGGGATATTTCTGTATCAAAAAGTCAGCTGTTTTATCTGTTATCCAGTCCATCATGAGAGCCTTCTCCACAGTAGTATTGATAATGTTAGTTATTCCAAGTATTGGGTCACTATCCAGTGGTGTGTAGGTCCTAGTATCTTGTAAAAGTTTGGAACAGCCTAAATCATAGAGGGTTGTATCCATTAGTACCAGAGCTCCGCCTTTGTCTGCTTGTTTGAGAGTCAAGCTGCTGTCCTCTGCCAGTTGTTTAATTAGTTTCAGTTGGTGCTTGCGGATGTTCTGTTTTTTAGGCTGGGTGTACTTCAATCTTTTAAGGTCTTTTATGGTTTTTTGTTTAAATAGATGAATCAATGGGTGATTGACCTGCGGGTAGAAGTTGCTTTTATTTTTCATTTCTAGGTATTTTGATTTTGTTCTGGTTTGCATGTTATCCTCAATGTTATTAAAAAAGACCTTTAATTCCATCTTCCTTATAAGTTTAAAGAGGTTGACTTCTTCTTCGAAGAACGTAGTGGAGTTAGTTGGTATAAATGAGATACCCAAATTGAGTGTATCTATTTGGGCCGAGGTAAGAGGTTTGGAAGAGATGTTAATCACCAAATTATTCTTTATTTCTTTTTCTGGCGAGGTTTTCTTTTGTCCTCTTCTGGTTTTCCGTCGCCTAAAAAAGGAATCTGTGGAGTGACTACTGTGGATCCACTGGTTGTAGCTTCAGATAAAATATTAGAAGCTGTTCTAGCACTTGGTATTTCTTCGAGTTCCCCACTAGTTACCTCGCTGCTTTCTGTATGTTCTTCTACTGCTGCTGGTTGCCTAGGTGGTCTTCTTGGTACTGGTCGGCTGTTTGTGTAAAATTCTTGCCAAGAGTAAACGATGTCCCGAGCGTAATCCAAAGTATCCCTACGGAATTTTCTAATTTTACGCTGTTCTATGTCCTGTTTGTAAGATTCAAGTTTACTGTTGGTATCTTCCAGAATCTGTTTGAGTTCTGTGTCTGTTTTTAGTTTGGAAAGCTGTGTAGAAATATCTTCAATTTCCTGTTGCAATGATGTCACTGATTTTGAGAGTTCTTCAATGGTGAGTAAGATGAGGTCCAAGGAACATTTATTCAGAATGTGCTCCCATCTATTAACAAAGTCTTTGTTCTCTTTGCAGAGGGTGGGTCTGAGATAAATTCTGAGACCCCTCGGGATCCGTTTAGCTCGATAATACTGAGCGAGTGTTGAAGCGTGTAATTTCTGTGAGATTTCACGTCTGATGAGGCGCTCTAATTTCTGTATAAGTCGCTCTGGATTGTTGTCAGATGGTGTGGATGTGCCGGTATCTTTGATAAGTCCAAGGATCCTTGCGGCTTCTTCAGGTGTGAAAGCTAACGTAGTAGCTGCTTTATCTGTTAGTGAACTAATACTCGAAAATGACATTTTCTGTGTAAGGGTGCTAGTGTATTATGTAGATACCAACTCTCCAAATGAGGAGACAAACAAATGAATGAACAAAAACTGGTAAATACACTTGCACACCAAATTAATAACAATTCAAATTTGTAAAATGAGGACTGTTCCAAATAGTGATTACAGAGTTCAAGGTGCAGGGGAGAAAATACACAGCCTTGGTATCTAGGCTGGAAACATATGCAAAAAAGAGAAAGCAATCCGTGAGGGATAGCCGCGTCATCTGCACACTGTCTAACAGGCCGAACGGCCTAATGGAGTTGATAATCCGAAGATTATTTTGAAAGTTTATGAATTTCTTTATATTCAAAATACAGAAGATTTAGGAAAAACACATTCAATAGGCAAAATATAGGGCCGGCTACCTATTTTCTTTATAGACACATATGTGGCATAATCACACTAACTTGGTGAATGTGGAAAGACTAGGGTAATGTTGGGCTTTTTTTCAAAAGAATGTGTTACCCACCAATACAGCTAAAATGTTTAAGCTAATTACTGTCTTCATAACAAATGTGATTTTGTTGTTAGATTTTGTTCACCATTAAGTCTATCTAAAGCACTAATATATTGTATATAATTTTCCTTTTATAGAAATTGTTTGATGAATATGTCGCCCCTGATGAAGAGTTTTTTTCGACTCGAAACGCGTTGGGCACTTGAAAACACAAATAAATAACAGAATTTACTGTTGATGATAACTAATTGTCTATTGAATGTGTTTTTCCTAAATCTTCTGTATTTTGAATATAAAGAAATTCATAAACTTTCAAAATAATCTTCGGATTATCAACTCCATTAGGCCGTTCGGCCTGTTAGACAGTGTGCAGGGGACGCGGCTATCCCTCACGGATTGCTTTCTCTTTTTTGCATATGTTTCCAGCCTAGATACCAAGGCTGTGTATTTTCTCCCCTGCACCTTGAACTCTGTAATCACTATTTGGAACAGTCCTCATTTTACAAATTTGAATTGTTATTAATTTGGTGTGCAAGTGTATTTACCAGTTTTTGTCCAATGGGTATATAAACCACACACTGGGCCACGCTGGTGCTTAGCATTCTTCTCCAGCCAGTTGAGTGCTCATTTTCTAATGCTTACCAACCAGCCTCTCTCAGAGCTTCATTGCTTCAGTGCTGCATCTTATTCTTGAGCCATACCTGAAAGAGAAAACAAGACCAGCAAGAATCCGGTCTGCACAATCCCCTCACAAGTATTATGGAAATCAATGGATGGCATCCGTTTGTGAAGCTTGTTAATTGCTAGCAGAAAGGTTTAGTTGGGATTGAAGATGAAATAGAGTTGGCCACACCTGCATTGTATACCACATTTTAGTGTATTGTATTGTGTTTATTGAATGAGGGTACAGCGTGTCCCGCTCTCAAACACTTGCATATCAACACAATGGTAATTGGAGCAATCCTGCTGCAGTTGCAGTAAAATTGAGAGAATTATGTTGTGCTAAAGACTGATCAGCCAAAGGCAATAACAACATGGAGAAGACACGAGTCAGACAGTAGAATGAATGGACTGGATAATACTGGATCCTATGTACAGAGGAGTTAGGACGTGGATACTTTGAGAGAGGCAATCATGGACAGTCGTTTGAGAGATCTGCTGAAGGGTAAAGTAAATAAGAGGCAGATTCACCTACCTCTGCATCAGAACATGCAGGGGTCACTTTGTGGAGGGATTAAGCAGGCATTACACTTTCACTTGTGCTCTGAACGGCAAAATATGTTTTGCAATAAGCTGTGGTCCCTTCAGTAGAACTAAATTGTTCTAGGAGTGTTATAACTGTCTTGTTGGGTTAATGGCACATAAGTTAAAAGTTATTGAGGTAAATATCAAATGATGTGCATGTTGAAATACTCCGGTGGTAATCAGCTTTCTAAATGCATCTAATTGGAGATTCTCCTTTTCAAAAACGAGATAATGAATTCCACAACGTTGGCCACTGCACTGCAAATACTGGTCCAACTCCTGGAGCCTTTTGAACACTAAGGAGGGAGTGCACAATTTAAGAAAAAGAAGACACACGAAGACAGCCCTGCTTATAGGGAATACATTCTGAATGCACAAAAGACCACCATTGTTGTTGATGTCAGGCATGATGGACCAGGTGGATTATCTTGAAATTAATCCGTTGCTAAACAAGGATCTAGTGGATCTGTTTCAGGATAAGAACAATATGAGATTCCTATTAGTGCCAATCAAGACATATTCATCTGCATTCAATAAACAAGTTCGGGGCTATGCCTAGAGGAGTTGCTTTTCTTTGCTTAGTCCATGTGGGAGGAGATGAATGTAGTTTTTAAAGTCAATGCATGTTTACAGAACAATACTAATGAAACAAAATTAAACCTTAGTGTGCTCCATAGGTGCTCGTATAATCTGTGTAATAGATCTTAGACCATACCAGGAACTGCTTCCAGATCCTCTCGAATTTCCATTTCATCACTCAACTTTCGATCGTTTCAGTCTTCTTCCTTATGTTGAACTGTAGGATAGAGTCACCTTTGATTCTGCGCCTCAACAAATTATTTTAGGTTCTATATTTCCAAAAATGACCACTTAATGCATTGGTTAGTGGTAGAATTATCTTTTAATCTTTTCAGTAGTTGTCTCCTTTGAATTTTATTCATGATGGTTGTCTTCAATAACAAAGAAACTGATGTTACTTCACATCAAAAAAACACATGGTTCCTACAGTTCCCTCACTTTTTTTCTAATGATTGTCTATTTTGGGTTTTGTCTCTTGAATTTCAAAATGTCTGATGTTTCTTCACATCAAAAAACATAGTTACACTCAGTTGCCTCGACACGTGCACATCAAAAAACATAGTTACACTCAGTTGCCTCGACACGTGTTTCTCCAACACAAACAGTTGGTTCTTCAGGAGGGTTGGACTTACATTCAGACAATGTACACGTTCATCTCTAAATATAAAACAGCACAGATGACATGCATTAATAACGCTTGTTTTCCTGGTGGCTTGCTAGGCTAATACAGAATTGTTGATACTTAGATTGGAAGAGGCTAGTAATTATTACTTTTGTTATCATTTGTTGTTAATGATGCACATATTTTTACTGATCGCTTGCTGGGTTGGTACACAATGTGGGGTTCTTAAGTGGGAGAGACTAGTGTTAATTACTGAATTTATTTCATTTATATTCCCTGATGCACATTCCCCCAACTGTTGACATTTGTCTTATATTCCCTGATGCACATTCCCCCAACTGTTGACATTTGTCTTTTTAAATAATTACTTACATTTTGATTAACATCCTTGAATTGGATTTCATTGTTATTCCCTGAATTGAACGTCTATGCTATTTACCCGATGGTATACCAATAGATTTGTACTCCACATAGAGACTCCATTTTTACCCAATGTTTGGAGGATGTCTTGTTGCACCTGTTAATGGCATGATAACATTTTTTAGCATTTTTGACAGTAATTTTATATTCTTTTTTAAGTCTGTTCTTTTGACTAATAGAATTAGCTCATTTATTTTGGGTTAAATCTTACCTGATTCTGGATTTGAATGCGTTCTTTTTTATGAAACGGGATCCAGCATGCTAACCGCGGCTGTTGCACTCTGTATGCAAGATGGCTGCCTATTAAAAATGGTGCATCATCACGTCGTCCACCATTTTGGATCGGTCAGTTTCCTATTTTGTGAGCGGTATTCAGCATTGGTGGTTGTTAAGGCTTGTTTTGTTTCATATTATGTGGATAATGTAATGTCTAACGTGCTTTACTTGTTACTAAAAGTTTTTTCTTTTACTTGCATGTACATCAAGTTATTTTGAAAAAATAAATGAATTACCTCTATTTGTAAGGTCGGTTGAGAAAGTTACCATGCCTTACCTGTACTCAAGTGGAAACTAAAAATAAAGTTTCAATACGGTAATTAACATCATAAATAGTGAATCATTTCCAAATCTGTGTTTAAGCCTGTGAAGCAACAATCCGCTAAACATATCCATTTTGCTTCACATTGTCTAAGTAATTTCTCCAAGTTGCCTCTTCTCGCTGGCTTGTTTACTTTTTCAAAACCAAAGAATTTAACCAGTTCAATATTCTAATGTCCACGATCCTGGAAAAAATGTTGTGCAAGTGGATACTTGGTGTCTTGGTTTTTTAGGGTCCTCAAATGTTCTGCAATCCTTATTTTTAGTTGACGGATCGTGCTCCCTATGTATAATTTTGACAAGAACATTGAATTCCATGATCTAGGTATTTGGAATTGCAATTTATGAATTCTCTGATTTTGTATGTGTTTCCATTTGGTAATGTCATTGTGGTTTTACCATTTGCTGAAAAGGGACACACTGTGCAGGTTCTGCATTTGAAGGTTCCTTTCAAATTCTGCAGGTTCCAAAATTGTGGTAATCCTCCTTTTGTTTTCTTTGGTTGAAAATGGGATGGACATAGTAGGTTATTTACATGTTTAGCTTTTCGATGTGCTATGCATGTAGTGTTACTCAAATTATTGGTTAGACCTTCATCAGCTTTCAGTATTGGGCAATGATGAGATAACAATTTTCTGAGTCAGTGTGCTTCCGCATTATAAGTAGTAATAAATCTAACCCCCTTGGGAGTTTCTTGTTTGCGTTAGGCTTTCTTTTGCAGTAATTCCGATCTTGTTCTCTGCATAGTTTTTTTCGAATACCTTGTCTAGACTCTTAATGTCGTAGCCTCTAGCTTGGAATTTTTGTTTGACTTGTGATACATGTTTTGTTGGGTGCAATTTCCATAGGGAATGTTTGTCTTGATGGTTGTGGGTGATTGCTTGTTGCGTGTAGAGTGCTATTCCCAGCTGTTGGCTTCACAAAGAGGGTTGACTGAATGGTGTTATTTTCTATGTAAAGTTCCAAGTCCAAAAATTGAATTCTGTCTGTATTCTCTTGCATTGTGAGTTTCAGACTGTACGTGTTATTTTTCAGTTATGCATGATATTCCTTCACATTTTCTTGTGAACCATTCCACATAACCAATATGTCGTCTATGAATCTGCCCCAATATATAATGTTGTTCCGGTCTGTGAAGAATGGGTGCTGCCAGGCATGTTGGAGTTCATAATGTCCCTTGTAAAGGTAGGCGTCCGCTCGAGCAAATTTAGCTCCAATGGCCGTTCCTTGCTTTTGCTTGAAAATCCTTATGTTCAGAAAGCTTGACGACTTCTTGGTCTTCATAGTTTCTTCTTCCTCTCTCTAGAAAATGTCCTCAACTTCACTACCCGCACTCTCTACAACCTACACCGAACCTTCGTAAGATGTATCTTCTGACAACATGCTGGTTGTAGTTCCTTCTCCTACTCTGCAAAAAGAAATAAATAGTCTTGCAATTCTCTTCTTGCTCTTCCATACATGGTTCACTGTATCTCTGTATGATTACCATCAGATTCCCTTTGCTCCCCATCTGCACTCAATCTCACTGTACCATGGCCTACTGTGTCTTCTCTCACCTCTGCTATTTATTCCTACTTGCTCTGCTGAAAACTGCTGACCATTGCAATGAAAAAAACTGCTCTACAGCGGATCTCTTCAAGAGTTTGGCTTACATTTCACTCAGAAGCCAAAGATGGATCTCCCGCACCACCTCCCCATGCCCCCAGCCTTAACCCCCCACTCCCACCAATGATGAGTAATAATGTCATTGTGTGTGTTTCTCTTTAGTTTGTTGTACTTGCCACATAGCTTACCTTTGTAAGTCACCTGTTTTTCCCTAGTTTATCTTTCTCTTAAATATATATGTAATCTATTTCACAGGAGACCCATGTACACACTTGTCGGACTTAGTCCTTTTATACACTACTCTAATATCATTAAGAGCAAAATGTTGTGTGAAATACACAGCTTTTAATCATTAGATTCATCAAAACTAATCAAACACAAACCAAAGTCAAATGCAAGTGTCCAATATATACATTAAATATTGTATGCAATTCTTTATTGGCAGTCAACTCAAGGAGTTATAGGTATTAGCTGACGTGTTTTGGATAAGACACAATATCCATCTTCAGGGCTTTGAGTTGTCCTTCATAGACACAATTCTCTCTTTTTTCATCTGTATGCATTAAAGTATGTGAAATGTCATAATTGACCTAAGGGTGGTGCTGGCAATTTTCAAATAGTACATAGTCGTAATATATAGAAACTAACCTCTGCTTGTTGCAGTGAATGGGTATGGTCTGTAAAACAAGTGTGCTTCTATTACTGTTTAGAAGGCAACTGCATTATAAATGTGTTTAGGCAATGTCGCATAACGTATACTGATCCAGAAAAGTACAAAGCACTCACCCAGCTTCTAAAGGTACTCGCTTACAGGATATCCTGTAGTTCTCCTGTTTTATTCCCTGTTCTATGTTTCACTTTGTTCACACCCACATAAACTTGCTCAACACTTGTGCTATTGTGCAGGGACCCTTCCCGGAAATGCCTCTGCCATCTTTAAATATGTTATTGCATGTAATTTCTGATCAAAATTGACAAGCTGGTTCTTCAAATAAATGCAAATACAAATGTAAATACTAATACATAGTGAAGCAGGAGCTCAGAGGTAGATACATTCCTATGGTTTGACCACCACTGTGCCTGGCCTTTGTCGTCACATTTGTCACATTTGGACAGCCATTTTAGAAATAGGCAGCACCCTCATTGGAATTCACACACAACATGTGACTGCAAGCTTGAATATTTGGTTTTTATCAGCATTTCCTTGTGAAGCATTCAGCTCCTCATTTCACTTTTAAGCCAGTCAGCCACAATCGTCCTTGCTTGCACCCTGGTGAGCTGCAGCTCAGCAGAAGATCACTGCCTTTCAACCACTATTTTACCTTTCTTTTGTCCCATATAAGTCGTAAATTTAGAAAAAAGTAATCTCCCTCATTGGTCCTTTCAACCCAAGTGCCATGCAGTATATCACTGTCCAGAGGCAGCACACCACCTGATGTACACAGCAAAGAGCCAGAAAGACTTTGTGTGGTAGCCCTAAAATGTGGTGGTAACTCTATTACCACCTCATTTAAGGGTTGGACCAATCACAAGTTGGGCAGAATATTTGGAGTTTAACCTCGAGCTTTTTGCTGGAGGTAAAAATTTCCACATTGCACCCCTTTTTTGGCGCTATTTGCACAGTGCTAATTGTGCCAGCGATAATAGCACCAAAAAACCCCATGGGTTTTACCGTCTTACTGCTGCTCGTGATCCGGCGCAAATTGCACCGGACCGAGTAGCAGTAATGATATTTGCATTGCCGGTATCCCGGGCCAATTACCGTCTGGATAGCGCCAACCTCCTTATGAGCATTTTTGCTGAAGTGATTAAGGAATGTTTTCCAAGCACTGTCTCTAACTCCTCATTTCAAAGTCTCATTCTTTGCTGCTCTGCCGACTCATGGAAGGGTGGCCAACATCACAGAGAAGTGAATATTTTCTCAGGTCACTGCAGTCCTAGACTAACTTGGGAACATGACCAGATCACTTCGGTCAATCAAGTGTTTTCTACATCTTAGGCCACACAGTCCTTGGGTATAAGCTGTGAGTGAAAATGAGGGCAGAATTGGAGCCAAGGACAATATGAATGATTCTGTTTGAGACAGTTCTACAGCACTATTTCTCATCTGGCATCAATCATCACTCATTTGCAGAGTTGTTGCTAGTTTACAGACACATGGGTGGAGCCCCAACCTAAAGAATGAGTTCACATTTACAGTTCGGGCATCACTTCTAAATGCCCAATGAAAATCCCACTGCCCTGTACTCTCATGAACTGTAGATCTGCTGTATGCCATGCAGACTATGTTTATGAAATTGGGCCTCATTACGAGGTAGGAGGTAGTCATGGTGCTATTAGCACCATTGCTACCCCCTTACCGCATACCGGGTCCAGGTTTTGGATTGGGTACTTACCGGGTCATTCCAACCTTGGAGGACCCGGTAAGTCCCCATTCTGAGAACCATTCTTCCCCATTCCCATTTGAGCCCACATAGGGCTCAATGGGAATGGGGAAGTAGCTAATAACGGTACCGCAATTTGCGGTACCGTTATTAGCTCTGAAGTCCCTTAGCGGGTCCCGTCCTTAACACCTGGTCAGACCAGGCGTTAAGGAAGGGACCTGCTAAGGGACCTCGGAATATGTAGGTAAGGGATTACCGGCACCGGCACCCTGACCGGTGCGGTAATCCCTTACCTCCTACCTCGTAATGAGGCCCTTGTCTGTGATGAACCCATTGGCATATTATTTTATAGTGAAGCATGTTGTTGGCAGTATTCTTGTCTGCCATTGCTCCCTTTGTGCCCCAAAATAACACCATTTCAAATATTACATGGTAGTATGATGGTGCAGTGTTGTTGTCTTTACTAGAACGTTTTTCTCAGTATAACTACTTGATCACTCTATTCTGCTAACCTGCTTAGAAGCTCATCTGGCCAAAATACAACTTCCTGCAACCTCAATCTTTTGGCACGTCTCTGTTATCCCTCACTGCCTTCTGGAATAAGCTTAAAACAACTCTCTTTAACTAACGCTGCTTCTGTGCCCCCCTCCAACCATCTAATAGCAACTAAGTATGCACAGTGCCTTGTACTCTGTATTGTATGTGAAAACCATGTTTGTAGCAGCGCCCCGATGCCCTAGGGCTGATGCGCGCTTCTATACATGTTAATTAATAATGGACACCCCTCTCTCAATCTAATTATCCAAATTGAATCAATTAAGTCCTTCTCCTAGCTCACCTTTCTCGTTTATTTGTTTATGCTTAACGTGTTTTTGTTCAAATCTGAACTTTGCACAATTTTTAAAAATATAAAAAAAGCAGTAAAATGTATATTATTACCAATTAATTTACTTAAAAGGACAGATGGATGCATTATATCATACATTTGAAATATAAAGTTTGTATCATGCTATTTTAATTCTCCTCTACTCAACATTCATTTCCCATAATCCATTATTCTTTACATTATTCATTCATGCTGATATAAACAACCTGATTGACATGAAGAGCGGTGCAAGCACCTCTAGGTTCAGTTTGACAGTCTGTTGTGAAAACGTGACTTCTCCAGATAGTTCAGTCATACTTCAAAGTCCATTAATATTGCCCCATTAGTAACAACGTCTTAAATTAGAAATAATTTAAAAGCCAATATATGTTCCGCTTGAAGCCATATGTTGTATTGAGCAATATTTAAAGAGAGTGCCCTCCCATTAATACAAGGCGCCCACACATATTCTCTCTTTAGACATTCTATACCGTTTGAAAATAGAGTCTAGTTTTTGGTAGCATGTCAAGATGTGTCTATTCGTCTCTAAATCTTGTAAAGATTTCCACAATCTACAGGTTCTCTCTATGCCTAATCTGGGGCCTATGACATATAGAGTAGGCAGGAGAAGGCAGCATCTCTAAGTATTTATGGGGGAGCAAAAATGTGCATATGTTTCTGTTGTACTCAGTCGTAGCTTTTAACTTTATAATGTGCTCATGATTCTTTATCCAGCCCCACCAGCAATCTCTGGCTGTCAATCGACTTTTTCAAATAATTCAAGATTACATTTCCCAAAGTAACCTAAGTTGTTCGGTCCAGATGTACTGATATTTCCGTCTAGCTGTCTTAAAAGCGGACAGTGTGGGGTCTTAAGGGCTTTAATATATAGGAGTCCTCATCTAAGCATCAGTGTTCCTGCTAAGGATGTAAGCCCCTATTCGAATCTAATTGCTTCCAATGGAACACCCTGCAGTAGACTCAATGTACGTCGCCAGATTTTTGCCTCCAGTCCATACAATACTTCAGGGACCACTGATTGCATGTAGGCCAAAATTACCCCCTTCAGTGTGTATCCTGTCGTACGCTCTGCAAAAGATAGTCATTAGTTTGTTGCCACATGTCTGTTTACCTGCAATGAGGACATAGTTCTTAAAACTCAAATTTCCAACAACAAAGCTCAAGTATTTGAAGCTAGTAACTTGTTCAATCTTACCCACAGAGGTTTAATGTGCACAATTCACTACCACCTGTTCCATTAAAATTAAATTTCCTGAGTGTATCTGCTCAATTCGATGACCGATCTCTTTAGGCCTATAAGTGTATGGTCAAAAGGTTTACCATGAAATGACTGAATTTAAAAAATCAAAAGGAGAAATGACCACATTTCTTTTATTTCTAATAATGTGGGGGAGCCCCCCATGCACCACCCCCTCACCCCTTCCCTTTACTAATACCCTTGCCCTACCACACACCTATATTTTACTAAGAACAACCCAAAATGTCAACATAATTAGGTAGACTAATGTGGTAATTTCTTCCTCGTTTTATAACCATCTCACATGACTCAGTCCAGTTCTAGGGGATACACTGTTAATTTCCTCCATTCTATCAGGTAGGTCAGCTAGGAATACGTTGAACAGATTCGGAGCGAGCACACACACCCATTTTAGTCTCTGGGAATATCCCTTGTGCATGCTCCCATGATGCTCAACCGTTCTTGTACAGTGGTATCCTGATGTAACTGCTTAATAATACCTAGCTGACCCTTATCCAAATTCTAACTCTTCAGTTTTCCCTAAAGCTGATTTCTATTGAACATATTGAAAGCAGATCTGAAGTCTACATATAGAGCGTACAACTGAGGCTTGGCTTTTCTCTGTGCAGTGCCAATAAGTGTGTTCAATGTCACTATGTTGTGTGTTGTTGACGAGCCAGGGCAAAGCCCTGTCTCGAATACACTCGAGGTATTATGTTCTTCTGCACATGTTTGTAATTCCTTCAAAACAGGTATTAATATTGATTTCTTCCCTCTCTTCCAAACCTATGGAAAATGATAGCTACAATTTCTGCCCATAATTCGGATTCTCTGAGTAGTACAATTTTAAACAATCCGCCAGGCCCTGGTGCCGTGGATTTCTTTCGTTTCTTTATGTCACTGTAAACAAGTTCATTTTGTAGTTGTTCTACCTTCATCATATTGTATGTCCAACTCGCTAAGGATTTGGGTCCCATATTTTTGGGTGATGTATCTTACCCATTCATCATCAGCAAAAGGGTTGGCTCCCATGTATGCCTTCTTGCACTTTACATAATTGAGGGTCTCCCAAACATTTTGTTATCACCCTTATTCAAGGCTATAAACAGATTCTACTGCTGCATGTTTTTTTATGGAGTACCTTCTAGGCTTTTCCCAGTTGTTATATCTATTTCTACTCGAATCATTTAAACCGTTTTAGTGGTTGACGTGAAGGCCTTTTTGATGTGCCTTATTTCTTGCCTTAAATAGGTTTTCCCTCTTGCACTTTGTAAGCTCCCCCTACCAAGTATATCTTTTCAACCATGTTCCTACACCATTGTATGATTTCATTACATGCCATGGTCTCAATTTGTGTCATGAAACTCTCCCTATTTTCAACCATCAGTGTACTGAATGCACTGATGTTTTTCTCCGTCCATCTCACTTTATTTCCCTCATTGTTTATATCTATGTCACCGACCATGTTCTTACTTACCTGTGATGATGCTACATTCATGTATAGGGTAATGGTGGCATGATCACTGTAGTCTGTCATGTTCATACTGAACAATAGTGCACATTAGTAATCCAAAGTGGCCTGTCTGGTGCCACTAAACCAAGTGTTTTTCCCAGGTATATCACCCACTACCCTTCCATTTAACATGATTACATTCCACTCTTCGTAAACTCTGACCAACGCTTACCCTTTGTATTAAACCTTGTGTGTGTCAGGAACCTCTTGGACTTCACAGTCACTGTTTCAGTTATTGCTTTATCGTCCAAGCATTGTGTGTTAAAATAATCTCCCAGCAGTACAATGCCATTATCATTATTTATTTATTTATGTATTTAATTTATTTATTTTATTGTGTATAGCTCTATCAAGAACTTTACAATTAACAAATTCAAATAAATATATGTCTCATATTTACAAATTCATATCATATTTCATTGTCAACATATCACATTTAATCTAAAATGTACAGTTCTTCAAACTCATTTGAATCTAAATATGCATACAAATAGAATTAAATATGCATACAAATAAAAGTACATTTACTGATAACATATCACCGTGTGATTAGTTTTCCATATATCATTTTCACAGTTTAGAGCAGTGTAAAACATTTAAAACATTCCCAATGTATTTCTTGTAGCTAGCCTAAGGACTTAGTTTCTGTACCGGCCCAATTGTAGAGTCTTTCATTATTCAACAAACCCAGAGGTATTTCAGAGCCCCCGTCCAAAATATATAAAGTGCTAAGTGCAATACGACCAGATCAGAGTTCAGACATAATACCCAGAATTCATCAGACTTAATCGTATTTAGATCATGAACACATTTGCCCGACGTGGTCATATGAAGTGGTCCCAATCGTGGGCATTCAGTCAATATGTGCTTCACTGAATGCACATTTGATGAGATAGTACAGATATAACAGAATTGGTCTTCTGGGGATAAATGCAACGTCCCCATAAGTTGCATGCAATATTAAGGCACCATTTCATCATAACTACATCAATAAATTCCTGCATGCGATCTGTACTCTCTCAGCCAGGGGGATCATGGATGTTCAACAACAAAACCTTTGACACCTATCCACCAATTAATTTGAGTCCAACGGCCAAAACATTAAAGACATTTGCTGGTGTTTTGATCTCCACTGCAGTTACACAAATGTGGAACCCTATAAGTAGCCCCCACCTCACCAGTCTACCCAGAGGGTCTTTCCTAGCAAATATTTGATAAACACCAAATCTATCTAAGTAGAAAACCATTGCCATCCAGCATTCCTGCAGGAGAATTATATTCGTATTGACAATATAGTTATGACCATCTGAGTTGTTAGCGAAATGCCTATGCCATGTGTATTCCATGACAAAACATTCACCATTCATAGCCTTACTACAAGATGGCCAGTCTGGAAATAAAATGCTGGTAATAATTTATACCTGTACTTTTTTGCGGGCCAGCCAACTACAAGTTGGCCAGTAGGGTGGAGGATTTACCTCCAGCTCTGATCTGGAGGTACATCTGCCAACCTACTGGTAAAAAAACATCCAATATTACTGGCCCGGGAACACTGGCACTGGTAATACCAACAAAACCCCACACAGAGTTCTATGGGACTCCATGGAAAAGGGATTTACGGGTGCTTCTGCCACTTGAAATGTGCAGGTAATTCTGGCAGACCAAGTGGCCGAAACAGTATTACAGTTTTCACTATACCACCGGACAGCAGTAAACTCGTAATGAGGCTCAGTCTCTTTAGAGAATTTACTGGCAAAAAACAGAGCAAGCCCCACTCTTCATCGTGATTTTTTCTCAAGGCATTATAATTCCCTTTTTCAATATATCGCTTCATTTGTAGCAGTCACCTTTAGTTCCCAACCCTTGTGTACTTCCTGTTTTGCTCTACAAAATCTAGTGTCAATAACATGCAAATCATACCCCATTTTTAAATAGTTTGGGATATATGACATGACTAATTCCAATGTTTCCCTTATATAGCAATGTACCATTGAGGTAGGTATGGTAGCATATTTATCTATATCCATGTAATCAATGGCACTAGATACCAGGCCTCTGAGGTGTGGGATCATGCTAAACAAAGAGAAAATATGTGATTCAGCCAATTATCATGTTTACCAGGAAATATATTCCTAATGGAAAATGATCTAGAAGCAGTGTGTCTTCATAAACCTTGTTTCAGCATTGTAGTGTCTCTAAAATAAACTCCACCGTGTGTTGTGTTACTTATTTCTATTGTGTTGGTTTACAAAAAACCTTTACAGTATACATGTGAACTATACACAGTCATAAATAACTTATCAATGTAACATAAATTAACATCACATCACAAAAGTTCTCAAATCTGTCCTGCAATGTTTATCTCAAATGTGTGCTTTCTCTAATACATATGACCTGGCATTACTACACTTCCGTTTCTTCTCTCTCCATTTTGGCTGTTCGGCCGCCTGGTGATATTCCTAAATGCTCAGTGCAGTCTCTCTTCCTGACCTTCACTCCTCACACCCCCCTACCCCGTTACTCATGGTGCTCTCTGTCTCCCCTATTTACTCTAACTGCTACTCTGTCACCTACCCTACCTCTCTCTTGAAGTCTGGAAAGAAAAATATCAAGAAAGTGCCCCTGGCTTCCAACCCAGGCCTCCCCCTTGCCAAAACCTATGTCAATGCTTCCCCCAGACAGACAATCACTGATATCCCCTTCTCTTCCCATCTCCTGACCTATGGACTCCCCATATGGTCGCTACCCTCTCTCCTTTGTCCTCTTTGCCCATTAATGGTGGAACCAGATGGGAAGTTCTCTTGGCATACTTCTCATCTAGGTTCATCATTAATGTCTACCAAAATGACACTATAATGGCCCAGGGCTCTGAGCCTAATCTCCTCTTTTTGGATAGGCATCTCCCTTCTCTCATTGACTTCCTCCCCTCTCCTGCCACCCCGCCTATGGCCCTCCATCTGGCTCCCCTGCACTACTAATAACTGTACCACATCCCTTTACCCCTCCTCAGAAGACATTTAAAGGTGTCAACCAGCTTCACTTAGCTACCCTCAACTCTCGCTCTGCTGTTAAACACTCCTCTGACATCTGTCACCTCCTTGAAGACTTTTACATTGACGTCCGCGAGCTCACTGAGTCATTGATCGACATTAATGCCAGCTCTGTCACTGCTTTTCACATTCTCCTTCCTGATGACTACATGATCCTCTACAAGCCCAGGGCTCACCAGTCTGGAGGTAGAGTTGCCCTTGTTGTCCCTGAATGGATCCCTGCTACTATCATTTCCACCCAATCTAACTCTTCCTTTGAACGCCTCATCTGTAGGCTGTGTGTCTCTCACACACTTTCCCTCACTCTTGTCGCTATTTACAGGTCCCCTGGACCTAACCCCGTTTTCCTCTCTGAATGGGCCGACCTCTCCTCCTCTCTCCTGACCTCCTCTTCCAAACCTCTCTACCTTGGTGACTTGAATATTCACCTAGACTCTCCGGATGCATCCACTATATCTTTCCACAACCTCTGTGACTCTCTTTCCTCACAATTCATCCCTCTGCCGGACCCACTCTACGGGTCATAGCCTTGATGCTCTCATCTCAGCAGAAATCACTGTCTCCAAACCTCTAACCTGTCCTCTCTCCTCCTCTGATCAATCCCCCACCTCCTCCCATTTGAAGTTCTCTGCCCCCGTATTGCCCCTACCTGCAATGCCAGCCTCTTTTGTCATTCAACCAATGAAGCGTGTGTCCGTTGCTGCATTTGCTGACACCTTTATACCTCCTCCAACCCCTGCTTTTGACGCTCATATCCACTCAACACTTGCTAACCTCCATCTCTCCATTTCCAACACTCTGGACATCCTTGCACCTGTCATGAGGATCCGCACAAAGCCTTCCTCTAAGTGTAACTCTTGGTATGAATCTGACTTGGACGCTCTCCAATGCAAGTGCAGAATTGCTGAGATGAAGTGGCAGGCCTCGGGCACATCATCTGACAAACTGACCTGCCGCGGCGTGCTCCAAAGGAAATATCATCTCCCTCTCCACTGTAATAAAAGGTCACATGTCCAAGCTCGGATTTCTTGGGACTCAAACAACACGGCTGAATTTTTCAAAATCTGCAAGGAACTCGCCAATCCTACCACAGTCTCCTATGCTCCTCAATCCTTCTTCTGCCTTTGACAGGATCAATCATGCCCTCTTGATAAATTGGCTCTGTGATACCCTTGGCATCACAGACCGGGCACTGGCCTGGCTGACCTCCTTCCTCTCTAACCATCCTCCCAAGTGCAACCATGCCCTTTCCTCTGCTCCACCTCACTCTCTACCTGTGTTGTTCCTCAGAGATCTATCCTATCACTGTGCCTTTTCAACATTTACATTGCTCTTAGGCCCACCTGATATCCACCTTCTCTCCTCACATCCAGTGCTATGCTGATGACACACAGATCTTCTTTAAGTTTCCCTCCTTTATCTCCTCTTCTTCCTCTCTCATGCCTGATTGCTTGACTGATACTCAGGCATGGTGTTCTGCTAATGATCTGTGTTTTAATCCCAGTAAGACTGAGATCCATCTCAACGCCTGCTCCCTGCTTCCCTCTCACTCTATGGCTTCCCTCCTTGGGCCACCTCCCCTCGCCCACTTGTGAGGCAAGAAACCTTGGGGTCATCTTTGACTCCTCTCTCTCCTTCTCCACTCACATCACAGACCTTGCCAAGAAGTCCACATTTCTGCTCCACCTACTCAGAGGCATTCTCCCTTTCCTCACCTTTCCCCCAAAGCTCAATGTCTCCAGAGGCCTGGTTCTCTCCAGGTTGGACTACTGAAACAGCCTCTTCCTCAATCTGCCTCTTTCCTCCCTTCACCCTCTAAAACTAATCCAGAATCGGTCTACAAGACATCCTTCACACCTAGAAACACTTAGGTACAGGCACGTTATAAATGCCATATCATAGCCTCCCTCTGGAACAGCCTCCCTGCCTCCCTGAAACTTGAGGAGAATCATCTTTGATTCCAGAAATACCTCAAAACCTTTCTCTTTGCTTCTGTTTGTTCTCCTTCTCTCCCATGTTGACCTCCTGGCTGAAACTGAAACTGGACTGGTTACCTGGCCACCCTCTGATCTCGGGCCTAGATCCCCTCCCCCTCCAGTCGCACACCTGCACTGCCTTCCTGGCAACTCCCTCACTTGGGGACTGTTTTCTGCATCCCTACAGTCCCACTACCAGCACTTACACCTGATGTCTGCACTTACCCGTGCACTGGCCACCTGCTTGCCGCACTTCTACTTATTGTTATTTATTCCTTTATCCCACGTACTGCACTTTCCCCTCCCCCCACCCGAACTTTCCCATTTCCCCCTTTCCATGCACTTGCGCGATCTGAATGACACCTGGCCTAGTAGGATCGCTGTCTGTCTTCCCTCTGTTCCCCAATCCCTTGCCTTGTTTCACCTTGAAACACTTGTCTATAGGCGCATTATAAATCCCGTATCATACCATATCATATCATATCATATCCTTGACCTCATGCCCAGGGACAGCATTTCTCCAGCCCTAAAATCTCTCCACCAGTTCCCGGTTGCTGCTAGGTTCAAATTCAATACTCTCTGCAGCATACACAAGGCTAACTGGTCCCTGGGAAGCCGCTACATCCAACTATTTCTCCCTAAATATCTTCCTGCTAGAGTCCTTCGGTCCTCTAGCTCTCTCCAAGCCAGACCTTTTTCCAAGCAGGGAGTGGGGGGGTTGACCTCTTTTTTCAGCAGGAACCTCCCTCTGAAACAGCGTTCCTGCCCTTCTCAGACTTGAGCCGGATCTCCTTAAGTTCCAAACACTTGTCAAGACTTTGCTTTTCACCTCCTCCTTCCCTCTCCTCCTCCCTTGCTAAACTGTCCTCCTGCCACTGTGACTGGTGCATGGACCCTTATGTGCCTTGATGGGGCCTGGCCCTCCTCATCCAATCTACCCTAGTACCCCTGGCCAACACTAGCCCATGGGCACCCTTACCTGACCAGCCTGTTTTTTTTTTTGGTCTACCCCTTCCCCCCCACTACTTACCCTTAACACTGGATCTCCCCTGGCACTTGCCCTACTGGGCCCCCATCAGCCCTTGGCCATCCCCGGGGCCCTTCGTCCTGCCCTTCTCCCTCACCCCTTCCTTCAGTGCATCCCTTCCACCCTGACTTGCCCCCTCCCAATTGCAGTTATTGTCACTGCACTTGCACAGTCCGAATGTCACAAGGCGAAGTAGGACTGTTCCTTGATATTGTTTCTCCTCTGTCCCCACCTCCCATTGTCTTGTAGTGCCTGTAAACCCTTGTGTATAGATGCCATACAAATGTCCTATAAAAATAAATACAAAAAATACATAATTAACCAGTGTATCAAAATTCATACCTATACAAAATAGTACTAAGTTAAATAGTGATGCAAAAGTTAATACATATAAAAAATATAATTAAATAAATAACCACACAAAAATATGATCATCCACATCATTAATCATTTCACAATTCATTTCAAATTCATTTCATTATGGTGTTTTCAAATAAAATAATTAACCAAATTCTAAATTATTCAAATAGGCTGTTACTGCTACACCTACATATGTTGGGACACCGTGAGGCATCTCTGCCATAAGCGATCCCCATCCACACTGGTTCAATTTAAAACTAATTATTAAAATACTTTAAACAAAGCATATAAAGTGCTATGCAGTCAATCAGCAGATGTCTTAATGTTTCCACAATCAGTTTGTCTTTACAGAAAGGGCAATAAGACTCATTTGTATCGATCAGATGGTGTTTAGACAGCACCTCCTTCGTCTTTAGTAAATTCCATCTAAATCACAAAAACAATCTCTGTTATGATGATTCGAAAACATTTTCAAATAAGGTGCTACAGTGCCAAGCTTTTTATGTTCAAAGATAAAATGAGCCAAAGAAGGGTAATTGTCAAACTTGTCCGTTACCTTACATCAATATTACTTAAAAAGTGCTTTCTGTGGGATAAATTAACCCACTTAGCTGTGCTTTACTACATCACTTTGCTGCAGGGATGCAAGAAACAGCAAAATGGCTGCGCTGATTCCTATGCGTGCCAGGATCTCTAAACTGCATTTTTGCAACAACCAGAAAAAAGCTCCATGGGGGCGTGGCCAGGCAGCCATGGAGTAGGCTGCGATTCCTTGGAGCTCTGTGATACGACTTATTGATTTGAAGCAAAACGCATGTGTTGACGGCCGATTCCAGCGGAAAAAGATACGGTATCTGGGTGAATACTTCAGGCAGCAGATGAGCATATCAGCGAGAGAAAGTGGACACAGCAGACTGAATTAGGCCACTTTGTGTCCTGATCCGGAAGCGGCGCACTCAATACTAAGATGGCGGCTTGCCAACACAAAGGGACCCCCGGCGGCACTTGAAATCGGTTGCCAAGCGGCCAGTGACTGGACTGTAGGCATGCAGCGGCAGATGAAACAGTGAGTGGCCGACTACCAGAGAAAAGCCCACGAATAGCCCGAGAGGATGCACACAGCGCTGGGCCACAGGATAGGTGACACTGCATTGGCGCTCCCACTAGACCAGGACGATGTATACATGAAACGAACAAGAAGACTGATAGCGTTCCCGCAGTAAGTTGGAAGCATCAAGCACGCAGGGATTACATCCCGAATCCACATCGAGGAGTGGATGAGCAGTATGGACACAATAAGTGGCGCCGAGACCTGTGTGCCCGAAACAAAATGGCGACTGATCCTGAACAAAGGATTACACTGGTGGACCGTGAAGCGGCCTCGTAAGGTCTGGAACGCAGCAGATGGTTATATGCATCTTGTCTGTATCATCCGCCTTTGATAGGTGCAAAGACCATGAAGAAGCACCTGAGATGCTGATGACGGCACCCTGCTGATAACGGGCACGGACGCTGAGAGGTAATTGTGACGGGGAAAAGTTACAATCCACCTGAATAACAATTTTGTGTATAACAATTGGTGTAGGCTGATATACAGAGACTCCAACGACTCGAATAACAAATAAGCTGCACCGGGCCGGAGCCAGACACGTGGACAAGGTTGCACCATGTCGGTGAAAAGTTTGAGAGCCAAGACCAAACAACTTACAATAGAGGTCTTGGCAAAAGCGCAGAGGACCCCCACAGCATCGGAGTGGAGCGCGTCCACTACTTCTGCTGAAGAAGCCCCAGAAGGAGACAAGCACCAAATCCTGGACGCTATATCGGAGCTGAGCACCAAATGGCAGACTTGTGGACAGCCCTGGAGGGCAAAATCGATGCGGTCGGGACTGAACTTACCCTGTTATGGCAAGATGTCAGGGGGCTGGCGGAGAGAACAAGTGGGCTGGAGAGTGCCGTAAAGACCAATAGTGATGTCAGCACAACTAACGCAAAGGAAGTTTATGTGCTCAAACAGCAGGTTGCTAACCTCGAAAATCGGGTGGAAGAAGCTGAGGGAGGAGCGAGGAGAAATAACATGTGGATGGTCGGCCTGCCAGAGGGGGAGGAGGGTCAAGACCCTACAAACTACGTGGAAAACATGATCCTACAAGAAATAGGAGCAGATAAGCTCTCGCAGGGATTCACGGTGGAGCGGGCGCACCGAGCCTTGATGAGGAAACCGCGACCTGGGGCTCCGCCGCGACCTTTCATCGCGAGGATCCTGAACTACAGAGATAGGGAGATGATCCTAGAATATTTTCGTAAAGGGGGGACAATACAGAGAGCATCCGCCAACATTACAGCATACCCGGACTATATGATGCTGGTGCAGAGACTGAGATACAGCTACGTGGCCGTCAAGAGGAGGCTGCGAACAGCAGGCATCAAGTACATGCTCCTGTACCTGGCAAAACGGAAGGTGATACATAAGGGCAGAGCGTTCTTCTTTGACACTCCCGAAGAGGTGGTAACGTGGCTGGATCTGCAGGGTTGCCCAGAACAAGAAGTGGACCGTGACTGGCAGGAAAAGGACGGCTAAAAAACTGGTGCTGCCGACATTGGGGTTACCGGATTATCCTGGGAAGTGATACTAGTTGAACACTGGATAGCATTCGGGCCCTGTGCCCGTCATGGACTGGAATATAGTAGGTAAATTGTAATTGGAAGCAGCATAAAGTTAACACAATGCGTAATACATTTGGAAATAGGAGCAATAGGATGGAGGCAACTCACCCCCGAAATACTATTAGTTAAGTGGCCATTAGGGCAACCCTACTGAGCCCTGAGCATAAGTTTGTGCTGGACGGGGCTAGATGTGGGGGTGCCTGAGATCCAGGGGTGGAGCTAGGCAACAGTTGGGGGAGGCGTTGTTGGGGAAGGGTTAGGTTGGGGGAGGGAAGGAAGGTGGGAAGTTTGGGTTGTACATAGTTTTGGGGAGTTTAAGTTTAAATGTGAGCCTACACGGAAGAGTTGAAGGGTGGTATCTGCATAGTATGACCGGGAGGGTTTGGTTGGGAAGGAGGGAGGAAGATATCAGAGCGCTATGGGAGATCTTAGAATAGTGACGTGGAATGTCAGGGGACTTAACAGTTATATGAAGAGGAATAAAGTCATGCTGTATTTGAAAAGGCAAATGATAGATGTTGCACTGTTGCAGGAGATGCATTTGACGCGGGAGAAACTGGAGCTAGTTGGGAAAAAATGGAAAGGAGCTTGTGGTGGGTTCGTCGTACTCTGCTTACGCCAGGGGAGTGCTTGTCTGGGTAGCACCTCATGTCCCGTTTCAGCTATTGCAGGAAATGGCGGAAACTGACGGGAGGATGGTTATAGTGAGAAGGCTGTTGGAGAATAAAGAGGTATGCATCGTGAATACGTATGCCCCTAACCATAACACGGCGGCATACTTCAGGACTCTGTGCACTAACCTCAGTATGTGTGTGGGAAGCGTGGTTATTTGGGGCGGGGATTTCAATTGTGTAATGAACCCCAAGGTGGATAGATCTGACAACAGGATTGATAGGCCCACCCCAGCGGCCAAAGCATTGCAGGTGTTACTAGATGATTTTGGCTTGGTAGACGTATGGAGAGCAAAACATTCCAATGATAGGCAATATTCGCATTATTCTGCCCCGCAGCAGCTACACACAAGACTGGACTATGTCTTTGCCACGCCGAATGTGGTGGCAGAGAGCACCCAAGTAGAATACAAGGCGAGGGTCCTCTCGGATCACTCGCCCCTGATCCTTGGGTGGCAATACTGCCCCCTGAGGGCACGGATCCCGACGTGGCGCCTCCGAGCGGAAGCACTCAAAGATCCGGTCTTTCGTGAGGACATAAGGGATGAGATCATTAACTATTTTGAGATGAATACTGGTAGTGTTGACTCGGCGGGTACACTATGGGAAGCTTTTAAGGTGGTGATGCGGGGGGCAGCCATAGCTAAGGCAAAGGGCCTGCAAGGTGGGGTTCTGGCTGACCTACAAAGAGTTGAAGATGAACTAGAAAGGACATTAGAATGTGACAGTGTGGACACTGAATTAGTACTTAAACTACAACAGCAATGTGCGGAACATTGGGAAAGGCTCTGCAACCTCAATTATAAATAGTATGTGGAAAGGCAGCACGTGGGAGGAGATAAAATGGGTAGGCTTTTAGCGTGGCTGCACAAGAGTGAGACCCCTAGACCCCCAATTAGGACAATAATTAGAGAGGATGGCGAGGTAGTGGACACTCAAGAAGGAGTTAACAGGGAATTTGCAGATTATTATAGGGTGCTATACGGAGACAAGGAGTGGGGTAGTCAAGAGGAGATAACCAAAACACTAGAAGATATAGGATTACCTAAGATAAGTGAGGAGGAGAGAGAAGAGTTTGATGCACCAATTACCCTGGAGGAACTGAGGGAGGTTGTGAAGCAGTTGCCCACCATTAAGACCCCAGGAGCAGACGGGTTCCCTAGTGAATTTTACAAGGTATATAGAGAAGAAGTGCTACCCCCATTGCTATATATGCTTAACGAAGAGTTTGAGATAGTAAGGTTGCCGGAGTCACTCAGAGAGGCGATCATAATACCGCTTCCTAAACCCAACAAACTGGGGTATATCAGTAGCTCCTACAGGCCTTTGTCGATGCTGAACCAGGACAGCAAGATACTGACGGCTGTCCCGGCAAACAGATTGCGAAGAGTAATTAGTAAATTAATCCACCCGGACCAAACGGGCTATGTCCCAAACAGGAATATAACCCATAATCATAGGAGACTTCACTGTGTGATCGAATGGGCAGATAGAAATGAAGGCGAAATGGCGATTGTATCCCTAGATGCAGTTAAATCTTTCGACTCCATTAAGTGGCCATGGCTGCTGGCAGCCCTGGGAGGTTACGGAGTAGGGCCAGGTTATATCAGGTGGGCGAAAATGCTATACAGTGAGCCGTTGGCCAGAGTTCGAATGGGATCGGTGATATCCGAGAGATGGCAGCTTAGTAGAGGTACCAGGCAGGGGTGCCCCTGGTCCCCGATGCTTTACATCCTAGCCCTGGAGCCCCTAGCAATATACCTCAGGCAGCAATACGATATGGTAGGTATTGAGGTTGGGGAGGAGCGGCATCTAATATCCTTATATGCCGATGATTTATTATTATACTTGAAATACCCAGAGGAGAATCTTCAATATATCCTTGAAGTGATGGAGAAATATGCGGGTTTGTCCGGCATAGCGGTAAATCCTCAAAAATCCAGTATATTCCCCCTAGGTAGCTATAAGGGGACCCCTGAAGAAAGGTTGCCGGTGTTACAGATACCATGGGTGACTGGTTCTTTCCGTTGCCTTGGCATAGATGTGTATCACACCGTAGAAGAGGAACATAAGCACAACACCGTGGTAGCTGTTGAGAAAATCCAGAAATGCATGAAGTTTTGGGAGAAGTTGCCCCTAGCTATGATGGGACGGGGGCAATGCTTAAGATGGTGGTCCTACCTAGGCTTTTACATTATTTTAACAATATCCCACATATAATACCCAAGGAGTTCTTCGCTAAACTGAATAGTGTGTGCAGGGACTTCCTATGGCATGGTACCCGGAATAGAGTAGCGCTATGGAAGTTGCAGAACTTCTACAAAAAGGGAGGTATCAGGCTGCCCAATTTTGAGGTCTACTACATAGCAAGTCAATTACAATATGTGGCCAATTGGCTCTCCGACGAAGTGACCCCTGAACATAGGTTGTTTGGGCGGGTTTGTACCCCATTTTACTTAAGGGAAATGACATGGTTGCCTGAAACAGATATGAAGGAGCGCCCCAATATGATGATGTTGGGGTAGAAAATGTGGTGTTGAGCGTGTCGGATGATGGAGGACCCATTCCCGTGCTCCCTGCAAGTACCGCTGGTCGCATTAGCAGGAGGGGACAAGCAGCTGAGGGTGATTATCAGGACCTACTGGGAATCGGCGGGATGGTAACGTTTGGGGACATCTGGCAAGAGGGGACCATTAGAGATTTCGAAGAACTTGGGGAGGAGAAGGTGGTAGTACACACTGGCCAATATGTTACATACCATAGGATGGTCCAGAAAATTCAGAAAACGTGGCCCGAAACAGTGCATCAGTGATGTCATCGATGACATTGTTGATGTAATCTTTGATGTCCTGCATGTTAGTCTTAGCAGTGCACAGTGGTGGCGTGGGTTATGATTGTTTAGCTTACCATAACTGGCGAATTTCTGGGGTTTTTCGATTTTACTTGAAACCATAACATCCCTTTAACAAAGTTTTTTCTTTGAATTTCATAGGTTTTTATTAGTCCAACATAACCATAACATCCCTTTAGGAAAATTTTTTCAGTGAATTTCAAAGGTTTTTATTAGTGCAACTTAACCCTAACGTCCCTTTAACAAAGTGTTTTCATTGAATTTCATAGGTTTTTTCCAGTGAATGCTATTTTCCTACAACTTACTAATATCATACTTACCCAATATAGCAATGTTTGTGTCCAATTTACAAAGTGTCACCTTAAAACTCTGCCATTTCCCACCTTCTGGAATCATTTTTAACACTTCTATACACTTTTTGCAACTATTTCAACTAGTTTTGCATCCGTAGATGTCTACGAACATTTGACTTCATAGCAGACCTTCCGGACAGTGCCACATGACCATAAGCTGGTGCGCGGCATGACGACGTGTCCGAGAACCCGTCTGCACTTCACGATAAGATCTCTGCTTCGCAGACAGTTCAGAACTGCATTTTTGACTGATCTAGGAACTTTCAGCTTCAAAATGTCCCTTGCACAGCTCGCTCCAACGCCTATTCCTACTCATTATCCATTAACAATCTAGTACACAGTACATCATTTTAGCAAAACTGCTATTTATCTTAAAATGGCATCAGCTAATGCCATCCCTCCTTCCGAAGAGCCACCACTACTGCTGTAATCAAGGAGCATGAGAAACACTGCCCCCTACCTTAGAAATAACACACGCGCAACATTTTCCCTTGTCCACCTACCCCTCCATATTAGTGTTTGGTTCCTCTTCCCTCATACACCCAAAAACACCAAAAGACAAATTCGTTTAGGAACCACCTTTCGCAGTTAAAAAATAGAACTAACAAAAAAAATGTATAGACTCCATCTACTTTATTTTTATAATTCTCAGTAAAGTACATATACTCAATAAGATTTTCAAACATTTCCATTTACATTTTGTGTTATGCTAATGGGAATATTGTGGCGTTCATCCAGGGAATGGAAGCGGGAACCCGGGGTGCTAATAAAGAGGATTTTTCTTTCTACACCAGGACGCCTGCGGCATCCTGGTGTAGGAAGGAAAATCCTTTTCCAAGACGGCCACCATGGAATGGGAAAGCGACGGTTTCATACAGGGCCCCTCTTTGCTTTCCATGGAAGCCTGCAGAAGGCAAAAAGAGAACCCTATTACAATATTACCACAAGCACATTTTTCTTCCCTTTCAGATATATCCTAATTTCAAATAACTTTAGCACAAAGCCAGTCCCAGGTGGACATGGCCACTTTAATCCTATGTTTTGTCCCTTGTGGTCATGGCCAGTAGCCAGATTGTCCGGATCATGACCTTATTCCATGACCCAGACAATCTGGAGACTGCCCATGGCCACAGGCTACCTCTCAGTCACTAAAGGAATACCGCTATTTTTTGTAGCTACATTATGACACTTGTCAAATAATAAAACACTGGCACATTTGCAAAACCATGCTTGTAGGTCCTTGTCAATGCTCCTTACGCAAGTTTGCTGGAAATCCACCCCAGTTTTATTTTTTCAAAAGTGTCAAATGTATGCACATACAATCGTCATATAACCTAGCCCCCACTTGACAAAATCCATTCAGACTTTACGAAAACATCTATATCTAGATCTATAATCTTTTTGCAAACCTTTGTGTAGATTTGTCAAATGGCACCACATTTATAAGCCTTTACAATATTTTGGGATCCCCATCTAACTTTGCTCCCTCTTGACCGAATCCTACCAAACTTCGCAAAAACATGTATATCAAGATATTTTATCAGTTTGCCAAATGAATTGTAGATTCGTAAAATGGCACCTCATTTATAAGCCTTTACATTATTGTGGGACCCCACCTATAATTTTGCCCCCTCTTGACAAAATCCCACCAAACTGTACAAAAACATTTATCTCTAAATATATTATCAGTTTCCCAAATTAAGCGTAGATTTGTCAAATGACACTTCATTTATAAACCTTTACATTATTTTGGGACCCCCCTCTAATTTTACCCCCTCATGACAGAATCCAACCAATCTTTGCAAACGCACTCAGAATCACGTCAAATATATCCATGCAAAATTGCATGCAGTTCCATTAAGTGGTGCCAGAGTTATGAGCCGTCCAAGAACTGCATTTCACCAACACTGTAATGCTGAGGTGTTCACAAACTTTACAGGACTGTTCGCGAACATCCAAACTCGCGGACTTTTGCGGCAAAAACCACCCATTTTTTTTTTGCTTCTTGCAGCCATATCCCATCCCATCTTCATCACCCCTCACCTCCCCAGAGATTATTTGATAACTTTGACAAGTGCAATGTTGTGTTTTTAAAAATGTTTTTACCGCGATGTCCGCGGGCACCACCCGTTGTCCGTGAATCAAAGATAGCGGGCATTTCCAAAAATCTGACGCACTTCACGCTCTTCACCATCCAATCAGCGAACACGTTGCATGTCCACAGACATGACGCAAGCCGATTAACCAATCGGTATCCTGTCCGCGGAGCGAACAGGGAAGTGTGTCCGCGGAGAGGACATAGATATCACTAATTTTTTGTGACCTACTTTTTGGCCTTTTTCAAAAAAACTACTGGACAGATGTTCACCAAAATTACAAAAACACGCTTTCGGGACCGAGCCGCTGCTCCTGCCACAAGTTTGGTGAAAATCCGTCGAGCAGTTTGGGCTGTAGGCGTGAGCACATTTTTTTCCCCATTCAGTCCGTGGGAAAAAAATAAATGTTGGGACCCCCCTATAACTTTGCCCCCCGTGGATCAAACCATCAAACCTCACCAAACCAGTGGGAGCGAAGATGTAAGCCACCCAAAAAGTGCTCTTCCTATGAGATGAGCAACTTAACCATAACTACATGGCCGCTACCTCAGGCAATGTAATAATAAAATAAGCATTTCATTTTTGTGCTGCATACTAGGCTGAGACCAGGGTGTATCGCCGGATTGAAATCCTTAACAATTCTTAACCTACTTTAAGCTGGGTTTTCCCCAGCTCCAATCGATTTTGACCTATCTCAGTGAGCATGGTTTCACAATAGATTTGGAACATAAAAAACAGATTTGTGTCGTTCATTAACACACTCAGTTCAATTGCTTCATATATAGCCAATGGAAAACACATACTTGGAGGGATGTTTAACCCAAGTCATACTTAATAGAGGCCTGCACACGCAGAACCCTATTAAGCAATTCCGCACCATAAATCGTTTGTGGTACTACTTTCCCTTTGCAAAACAGGAGAACTGGCTTAATCGAAAATCTACCGTATTTCGTATTGATTACAATGATTGGATCTGACAGGTGGATTTTGCTTAGCCTCAGTCTTCATCATGGTTTCTTCCCAACGCACTTCCCTTTTTTAACGGATCTCGCTTTATCTGTCACTTTCAGTTCCCAAACCACATGTACTTCCTGTTTTGCTGTAAAAATAGTAGTGTCAATAACATGCGAATCATACCCCATTTTTAAATACCTTGGGATATATGACATGACTAATTCTAACGTTTCCCTTATATAGCAATGTACTGTTGAGGTAGGCATGGTAGCATATTTATCTATATCCATGTAATCAATGGCACTAGATACCAGGCCTCTGAGGTGTGGGATCATGCTAAACAAAGAGAAAATATGTGATTCAGCCAATTATCATGTTTCCCAGGAAATATATTCCTAATGGAAATTATCTAGTAGCAGTGTGTCTTCATAAACCTTGTTCCATCTTTGTAGTGTCTGTAATATAAACTCCACCTTGTGTAATGTTACTTATTTTTATTGTGTTGGTTTACAAAAAACCTTTACAGTATACGTGTAAACTATACACAGTCATAAATAACCTATCAATCTAATATAAATTAACATCACATCACAAAAGTTCTCAAATCTGTGCTGCATTGTTTATCTCAAATGTGTGCTTTCTCGTGCTAAACAAAGACAAAATATGCGAGTCAGCCAATTATCGTGTTTACCAGGAAATATATGGCTAATGGCAAATGACCTAGAAGCAACGTGTCTTAATAAACCTTGCTCCATCTTGCTGCCTTAAATGTGCACCCTGACACGCTGTACCCAGGTTGTTTGTAGTTGTTCTCATCATTATTTTACTGTCACTTTGTGTCATCTGGGAATGCTCCATGTCCCTTTCCCCATTCCCACTCTCAGAATGTAAAGAGTTCTCCCTATTTTCATTTAACTCAGGTGCTTTAATCAGCCAACTTGTTAAAACCCGTTCTTTTAGTCCTTCTCAATTCCTTTGATGGTTTGCTTTTTCCCTGGCTTTCATGGCCTTATTGGTCTTACTGCACATTTCCTCCGAGAGATCTTCCTTTGTGGTGCCAATCCTGACTTTCTGTTTACCCAGTTTGGATTTTAAGTTGTTCATCTTTTTAATATGCCTTCTTTACCTATGGGTAATGTAGATTTCTTCAGCTTCGTCATCGATGACAGCTAGTTGTTCTGCTGGCAGCTCAATATGACGGCCTGTCGAGGCCGTATTCCACAATTCCTCCAAATTTCCATCACCCTCTGGGTGCATTAAGTAAATTATTGTTATAACTCCGGCAGCCGTCCAGCAAGCAAGCTTGCGTTTTCCTTGTGTGCAAATAAAGCATCATATAGCCTTATTTCTTTGTTAATGTTGTTGCATAGTTTCAGAAGAATCTTAAAGGCGAATTGTTGCATCCCCATAGAGGTTTTAGGTGTTGTTGTGCTTGTAGTTCTCAGACTCTCGTTGAAGTCACAGACACTTTCCACATACATTGCAGGGGACGCTGATCACCTGTCTGCAACCTGCTGGGTGTCACCTGTATTCACATTTGCTGGGACCTCCTGTGAAGTATCTCTTGCTACTTCATTTCCATTTTTGTTCCCCACACTTTTTCTAAGCCGGGAGATGTGATTAACATAAAGTTACCAGTCAAAGTGAGCAAGGGCAGTTCAGGATTCTCAGAGCCCAAAGTAGTTGTCAAGGATTTGGGAGCATCGGTTCTAGTGAGTGGTGGAGGAGTTTGGAGCAAGGGGAGAGTGGCTGTGTTGCGCAAGAGAGATGTTGTTGGTGGATGACATTGGGTATGTTTGCTGTGCAGTGGAAGGAATGGAGGTGTTTGGAGTGGTCAAATGGATTTTGAGGGTGGGAAATGTATTGCACTTAGAAGGATTTTGGGGGTAGGCAATGAACTGCACTGGCGGCATTCGTGAGGGTGACCAACATGTTGAACCACATCATTAGAAAGGTGGCCATCACCTCTGCTCTTAGATGTTTGTTTGTGTGTTTGTTTATTTATTTGTATTGCACACCAGACCCGATGGTATCAGGGCGCAGAAAGGTTACAAGGAAGTTCACAGCTTAGGATACAGAGATAAATTACACATGACACGTTAGAGGTACATTCACAGCTTAGGTTACAGGAATAAATTACACATGACACATATGGAACAAAATCAGACAAAAGGTAGCAATTACATAACATAGCCAGTGAAAGGAACATGAGCAGGAGCACTATGTCTAAGATCTAGGAGTAGCATTTTAAAGTCTATGCACAGTATGGTGAGGGGTGCAGGCCTTAGTGGTCTGTTGTCTTGAGCCTGTTAATACAGTTCTATCTAAAGTTCTGGTATGATTGATCTGCCTGGAGTGAAGGTGGCAGGGAGATCCAAAGCTGGGCCGCTTTGACAGGAAAGCTACTGCCCCCAAGAGAGTTAGTGTTGCTTAGTCTGGAAGGTCTAGTAGAGGTACTTCTGTGGAATCTCTCAGAGAGATAGCTAGGAGCAGCATTATTCAGTGATGTGTAAGTAAGCAAAGCAGTTTTAGCAGAATTTCATCATTGGAAGAAATAAAATAATTTTGTCGCCTGATATCAGATATGTGTTCTCTCTTGGCTACGCTGAGGGCCGTTCTAAGGGCATTATTTTGGAGAGTTTGGATTCTCCTGATGATATATTTGTTAGAACCGATGTATAGGGCATTGCAATAGTACAGCCTGGACAGGATGAGGGCTCTGGTTAGGATGTTACCGCTATTATTGGAGAGAAATGGAGAGAAATGGTTTGCCAGTTCTGATGAGTTTACAAGAATAAGCAGTGGTGGAAGACATGGCATTAACTTGTTTGGTGAAGGTAAGGGTAGAGCTGATGTAAAAGCCTAAGGTTTTTACCTCGTTTGACACTTTGTTGAGGTTGCCATCAATTATGAAGGAGGTGTATTAATGGCCTAGTTTTTTTAGGATGGTGGGGGTACCCAGTATGATGAGCTCTGTTTTGTCATCATTCAGGCATAGACCGTGGGTTGCCATCCATGCCTGGATGATGAGGTAAACTCTATTCACCAAAGCCAAATCCTTGCCGTAATCCCCAGAAAGTGGAAGGAGAATCTGAGTATCATCTGCATAGTTAGCGTAGGTGATGTTAAGATGGTCCAGATCATCGAAAAGGGGCTTACCGAATATGTTATACAAGGTGGGAGGGACGCAGGAACCCCGGGGCACCCCACAGGTAATACGAATAGGATCAGCGACTGCTGCAGAGGAGAAGACCCTAATGGTCCTATCGCTTAAGAATGACTCAATCCAGACCATGGCCTCCTTAGAGAAATGTGCTACTGAGTCTAGATGGCTGCATAAGACCTTGTGGTCCATAAGATCGAATTTGCCTGAGATGTTTAGGAGGAGGAGGAGGGCTGATTTTCCCTTGCCTTTTAATTCATCGACTTGAGCCTTCAGGTCGATGAGGCTGGTTTCTGTTTCGTGTTTGGGGTGGACACCTGATTGGCATGCTCCTAAAAGGTGGCGTAGTTCCAAGTATTTCTGAATTTGTATATATGCAACCTTATCCAAGATTTTTAAAAGAAAACGTACTATCATGATGGACCAGTAATTAGTTGATATCAATGGGTCTAGGGTTGGTTTTTTAGCAGTGGGAGCAGCCATGATTCTTTGAGGTTACTGGGAATAGTGCAAGTCTTCAATGAAGCATTGATGAGCTTCAATACAAAGTGTGCTATATCTCTAGTTGCATCCTTGATAAGCTAGGATGGGCAGAGATCACTCTGGCAACTGGAGGGTTTGAGTGATAGTATAACTTTTTCCACCTCAAGAATAAAGGTTTTAGAGGAATTGAAGCAAGTGGGTGGTCTGTCAGAGGTCAGAGGTTTATTGTTGGGAGGAATTGAGGTAGTTGCGGTGGTTAAGGATACTTTTTTGGGGCTATTTTGTTTTGGGGGTGGTCGCTTTGTTAGTTAACACTTGCTGGATGTCAGAATACCAGATTTTGTTTTTGGTACAGGTGTCTGGCTTAGGGGTAGGGGGGCTCTAATTTTTTAGAGGATCGTGAACAATTCCCTCATACTGGAATTAGCTTGTGAGATACGATTATTTTAAGATTCTCATTTGGCCAGGCAGATTTCTTGTTTGGAAAGGGATGAGATCTTGGTAAGTTTGATTCTATTTCTTATGAAGGGAGTAGTTTCCAGGAGGCTTCATAGCCTCTTTCTTTTGCCATAGGTCTTTTAAATGTGGGTAAACCATTTGTTTAAATGAGCTTTGGGCTTACTTTGTCTCAATTTGAGTGGGGCAATGGTGTCTAGCGTAGTTGTCATGATTTTATTATACTCATCGACAAGCAATCCGGAATCGGTATTGTCAGGTAGAGAGTTGAGGCTGGGGATCAAGAGGGATGTGTCTGTTCACTGTAATGCTCTTTTTGTTCCTGGTTAAGGTAGGTGGAGCGGTGGGAGTGAGTATGGGAAGGGGTCTGGTGGTGGTAAGTGTAAATGACAAAAGGAAGTGGTCAGTCCAGACTTGCAGAGAGAAGAATGTAATGGGTCGCCTAGTAACAGAACCCCAACTATGAAAGCCAGCGTCTAGCGAGGACACAGGTTTCCTCGGAGCACAGATGTTACGAGGAGTGTACATCTGACGCAGGTAAGCAGGGACCATCGTATCATTATTTATGGGTTTATAGACACATGAGGCACACACAAAATAAACATTATGGGCCTCATTACGACCCTGGCGGTACGGAGTGAACGGCACCGTAAAAGGTGCCGGCGCCGTTCACCCCGTACCGCCGCATTACGAGTTCTCCTCGCGGGACACGGTAAGCACGCCTGGGAAAACCAGGCGTGCTTACCGGGTCCCGCGAGGGGAAGAGGGAGCAAACAACGGGCCATCTCGTAATGGCCCGTTGTTTGCTCCCTCTCCCATTGGGGCTGAAATTGGGGCTCCCTATGGGGGCTGAAATGGGAATGGGGAAGGACCGTGTCCGGGTCCTTGGAGGGAGGAATTACCGGGCCTTCCGAACTCGAGCCTATGACTCTCCACAGGTTAGCCTTGTGGGTACAACACTGAGGCAAGAAGGGTAACAGATATTACCGCCACTAATCAGGAACACAACATGTCTTGAATAGTAGCATTAATTTGTGAATAATGCCCGACTAAGAAATTTACCGATATTTATCTCTTTATTTATCTGCGGTGACAAACATTCTGGGAATTGAAATCTGCATAAATGGTATGTGTTTACATTTGAATTTTCTCACACTTCACGGATAATGGGTAACCTGGGTGCATATGTGGTTACAAATCACTGTGGTATGATGTGAATATTTTGTGACAAACTACCTGTGTACACAATTATTGACTGCAACTCACAATGATTTTTGGACTTGAATAACGTATGTACATGACAAATGTTTGTTTATTTATTTGAATAATTGATTTTTCAAGCATAATAATGTAAAGAGATGGCAAGAGCGCCTAGAGTCCTGATGACGGACAATGTCCGAAATGCATTGGCATAACACAACAATAGGTGCTAAGTGGTTGCAGGACGTCTGAGCCTCAGTAATAAAAGAAGAAGATATAAATCCTCATGATTTTACTAATGAGTACTGAGTGATGATTTTGGAACTAAAGTAATTATATTACAACAGAATTTGAGCAACTCTGTTGGAGAGCAGGAGAAAGCACACCTGGGACCAGATTAAATTCTGTTTCCCTTTTCGCCTATGTTGCAATTAAAGTCTGCCACCCAATCAAGTATTCTCTGCTTATTGTGGGTGGGCACTTTGATTCTTTGGGTAAGGCCTAGTTCAGACAAGATGTTGGCAGTAGTAGTGGCATGTTTGTCAAGTAGAAAAAAGACCTAGGCTATTGTGCCTTCGGTGTGGGCCGCACACCCCAAATTCCCACTTCGGGTTAATCGATTACTCTTTGTTTCTTAATAAACTCAAAAGGCCTACGTTGGTGATTATTCAAAAATATAATCTTGTTTAATGTTCAGAAATATGGATACTTTAGGTACAAAAAAGTTTTGCACTTAATTGGTTAAACATCACCAAAAAAGCTATTGCTGTCTGTTAAGGCAAAAAACAGAGAACCCATCCGGGTAATGCATTTCAGATTTAATCCTTCTTCAGAGCCAGGTTGTTACTGTACTACATACATTATGATTGTTCAGTTAAAGGTTCAACAGTGCACCGTGCACAAAACAAGTTTTAAAAAAATATATTTTAATTAAACAGGGCGCCCACAAGGACAAACAAATGTACAACATAAATTTGAGAGACAGAAAAACAAAAAGAAACAGAGGAACTTTCATCAATGTGTATGATCATTCCGAGGTATTTTACGTCATATCAAGCATTTAATAACGTTTATCATACGTGTGAACTACAGTGTTTAGCACTGTGACCTCTCCTGTTAATTGAATTGCTAAATATTCTAACTTTCAATGTGAGTCTTAATGTGCTACGGTGCTTAATGGCCGATATACTTAGTGCTGATACCATATGACTATGCATTACAATGTGTGTTTAGTGTCACTGACCTGTTAGGCAAGATATGCAAAAACGCAATTTGTACGCGTTTTGAATTCTTCTCTCTTTTCACCATGTTTGTCAAGTAGGTCATTGAAGCCCAGGTTGAGGTCGCCTAGTAGGAGTACTTGCGCCATGTTTTTGAGGTTATTTGAGAGAATGGTGGAGATATCCTCCTCGAAAGTCCCAGTGGGGCCTGAGGGTCAATAAATAAGATGAAGAGTGAGGGTCTGGGAATTCGCTAGCGTTAATAGCTGTGGGAACTTCACAGGATTGGATGTCATGGGAGGGGGCTAATCTCAAAGATAGGCAGGATTTAAAGATGATGGCAATGCCTCCACCTTGCGCCTTAAGTGTATCCTGTTTTAGGATTGAGTAACCATCAGGGACTACTAACATGAGCATAGGGCCTGCTGCAGCGTGCAGCCATGACATTAGTAATGGCAAGAAGATCAAGATTTTTGGACAGAATTATATCAGAGATCTCTGTGGCATGTGCATCCAGCTATCTAGCATTTATTAGTGCCCCCCTTGACCGGAGGGGTGGGGTGATTTATGGCAGGTGTGGGGGGATTTTGGTGGGTGCACTCTTAGGTTTTTTAGCAGTACAGTACTGGGACGAGGAGACCAATTGTTGGGGGGTTTGACACTTGTGGTGTTTTGGTTGGAAGGGGGTGATTTATTTTGATATCTAGGCAGGGCGTAGCTCTGGCAAGGGGTTCAAATAATGTTGCCAGTCTAGATCAGAGTCTAGTATTCCTAGTGTCTATATTACAAGGATTGCTTGGGAGTAGACCCTTGGTTAGGTTACTGAGTTGAGGTAAGTGCGGTGAGGCAGGCATCTGTGAGCATTATAAAGTTGTTCAAGCAGAGGCGATTGCGGTAATGGAGGGTCTTGCGGTGCACATTAATATATTTAGAGTAAGTAGTATGCCTAGGGCACTGATTTTAATGATGATGGTAACCATAATGGGATGAGAATCACAAAGAATAAAATGAAGCACTATGCAGTACACAGATAGTAGGCAGGCACTCGAGTAAACAATCAGGAAGCTCTAGGCTACTAGTGTGCAAGACTATGCAGTACATAGATCATTGGGAGGCACTCAAATGACATCAACAGGTTATGAGGATTCCGTTGAGGTTCTGATAAGAGTAGCCATAGAGTGGCGAGAGGCTGATGTGCTGTGTTGGCAATAAGAGTGAGAGTGGTGAGATACAGCTATAGGTACTATACAATACGGTGGTCAGAAAAGGTGCTAAGGGTATCAGCAATTGTTAATACAAACGGTGGAGTGGGCTACAACGCTGCAAAGCTATGTAGGGCAATAGTAGTAGGGCACTGATGAGTTTTCAGTACTTTTATGATTTATAATTGTAGGCAAGTTTTTTGCTCTTTAAATATCCATTAGGGTAGCCAACATGTTACACTTAGAAGACGTATGCGGTCGGCCAGTGCGCTGCACTTGGAATAATTCAGGAGGGCGACCGGGCGTTGCTTTTAGAGAATTTTATGAGTTAGGCATTGTATTGCACATATTGCAGCCTTTGCACCAGAGGAACCCCTTGTGATAGCCATTGTATAGTAATTGGAAGAGTTGTGCAGTGGACCAAGGTGCTGCACTTAGTCGAATCCACACACACTTTCCAGCTTAGCTCCCTAGTGCACCTCTCTACACCCTTAAACATGCCAATTTAGATATGGGTGGCTAGTAGGGATTCAGCCAAGCATAACTTCATAACCTTTAAAGGGCATTATTACCACATGCATTCTAGCACCTCCTAGGTTCCCCAAACTTTGTACTTCAGTCTCTTTGAGGGCTTTCAACCTACAGCATGTTGGGACCCTACCCATGGTGAAAATTAAATTAAATATACGGGATGTTTCCCAAGGGTCATGTGCCATGATATAAGGAAATTAACAGATATGCGATGGAGGCATTTCGTTTTGGGAGTCTTTTGTGGAGTTGTCATTCTCCCTTCACTTGCACATTCCAAATGCTCACCAGGCCTAGTAGGTCTGCCTCTATCTTTCACTGTTTCATTTGTTCTTCATCCCCATGTCCACTCCCAGTTGCCCTGTGGGTACTTTAAAACACAATTTACTTGAGGTAAAAGGGCATTACAAATGTACAATAAATTCATAAATAAATAAATCCATTTCATGAGAAGTAAATGGGAATAGCAATGAGATTTTGTTAGATCTCCAGCTGAAGTCTTCATCCAGTAAGACCCATCACCTACCGTGCCATTGATTTGCTGCTCAGAATTATGAAGACCAATCTTATAGTGCAAACACCCATGCATTCTGTTTTTTCTGATTCCATATTAATCAGCCAAAATGCTTTTCTAGACTGTGAATCATGGCTGCTGGGGGTCAAATGGGCAATACTTGAACAAAGTTTGGTGACAAATACATTTTAAGAGCATATATGATCCCTCTTAGAGATAAGGGGAATATATTGCACTTATCCAAATGCACAGTGATTCTAGTAATAATCATATGATAATTAATATAAAATAATCTATGTAGGTTAGGAGCAACATCATTCTCAAAACATTATATAGAATAGATTTTTAATGCAAAGTTGATGATAAAAGCAGGGCCCTGAGGTATGTTTTTTTTATAGACACTGCTTATGTTTGTCTATTGGTAATTTTGTAGCCCGCTATCTCACCATATACTAAATGGAGATCGGGGGCCATGTTATCAAAGATTTCCACTGTTGCTCAAAAGTGAGCACATGCTTTGATAATGCAAAATGGAGAAAACTAATGTTGTCACAATCCATACTATTCAAAAACGTTTGCATTAGGGCAAGACTTAATCAGGCTGTACTCTGCACTATATTTGCTGTATAGTATACAACAAAAGATATCTACTACATTTATTTTCATGTCACGCAGCAAACATAGAAAACAATACAGCCTGCTCCAATTTCCACTGTTGAAAACATCTACATATATAAAACAAAGTCACGGTTCTGTTGTGGGTTTGTATATGGCTCATTTTGTAACTCCTCATGAACAGTGAGGTCTAGCATCATGAATGTTGCATGGAATATTCTTTATTTCATTGCCGAAATAATGCAACTGTATCTAGCTCGATAGGTCTTCCCGTTCCCAAGATAATAAATGTTTAGGTATTTTCGGCAATACATTTTGTAGTGTTCAGGGTGCCATCTACAGGTCATTTGTAGAAAGTGGTCATAATCGCGCTGTCTTTGCTAAACTGGTTTTGCATTTTATTTTGTTTCAATTATTTTCTAAGAGAGTTAATGTGTCTTTCTTTTCATTGATTTGTAATAAATGTGATACATGTTATTTTCACTAATTAATTGAACACCACATTTTAATTTATCTCCTATTTAAATTCTGACATGAATCTCATATTTGTATGCTTACTCTGATTATTTGCAGTGTTGTTAGCAGTGGTGGCCATTTTTGCTGCTAAACAGACAATACCAATTTTAGATAATGCCGATTAGGGCTAAACATGTTTGCTCAATTCTCTATTATCAGAGCAGCAAAATCAGTGCTTAATTAATTTTCTCCACTTTTTTGCACCAGTGCAAATCTTTGATAATCGACCCCAGTTCGAAGTGGAAGGATTATGTCATGTTTGCTTGTAAAAAGAAAAATATCATCAGTGCATAGCTATATTTTACGTTACTCACTCCATAATGGAATACATGGCAAAAATATATCAGCAAGATATTTGGTTGCTACAGGTTCTATTATCAGCACATAGAGAAGTGGGGATAAGGAACATGCTTGTCGTGGTCCAGTATGTAATGTAAACAGAGGTGAACAATAGGTTGTGACCACCAAATCTCTAATGTGATGACATAGGTTGTTCAATGGGTCCTGTAAGGTTACATTTTTCTAGTACTGACAACATATAAAACCAGCTGATCTGGTCACACTCTCTCAGGTCTAGCTAATACATTGATTCATTGTCTCATACTGTTGCTAGAATGATGATTCCACACAAAACCAGTTTGTTTTCCATGTCGAGTCTAAGCAGGATATGTTCCAGACATGAAGACAATAAGTTAGTGAATATTTTCCCACCCATGTTGGGAAGTAATATTGGTCTCTAAGAGCCCAAACTAGTTGGGTCTCTCTGAGTTTTATGAAAGACCATCATTACAGCATAATATATAGGTTGGAAGAGTGTCTGTTGAATGTGTCATTTCAAGAACCCTAACCAATCAAGGAACAATGGATTCCATGTATAGCTTCAAGAAGTCAATGGATAACCTGTATGGACCACTGACTATCATTTAGTCTGAGAATGAATAGCCTTAATTATTTTGTCTCATGTAAAAGGTACAGCAAGCATTTGGAGATTGTAAACTGGTGATTTAGGTAATTCGATATCTGCCAGAATGTCCATCACATGTTCGGTATCAATAGTGTGAGGGGATCACATATAAGTCAGTGCAATATGCAATGACACAGGCATTCATTTATTTGTCTCCAGTAAATAGAGTGCCCTGACTAGTTTTTAATTGCATCAGTGATCCTGGATTGTTACTGACACTTCAATATAAATGCCATCATGCAAAGCAGTCTATCCCGTTCTGCAGCAATCACTTGCATCTGCTTAGGAAAGTTTATTTCCACAAAGGTCTACTGGTGATCGCTAACCTAAATCTGAGTTTCGCTAGGTGTGTAGTGAAGTCAGGATAAACATATGTTTATGTTTTTCCACATTTTAAATTTCCAACAACAATTCATTTTCCTCTAGGCATCACGTGATTAGTTTATACAACCGTAAGCAAATAGAAACGGCCTCTTATGAAAGACTTAAAGGCATCACACATTCTATGAGTAGTGGTCTCCTCAATTAAATTTGAGTCCCAGAACTCATCCATCTGTTTAATGATGCTATAAGTAAAACATTCAGTCACCAAGGTGGAGATTGTATAATATTGCGTGAAACGGTAACCATTAAAGATACTGGCGTATTGTCTGATAAGGACATAGGTAGAATTTCACATTTAGCAATTAAGTGTGGCATGTGGGAAGAAATAAACTACACATCTAAGCATGAATAGCTCATATGTGTGTGGGAATAGACTGCAAAATCATTATCCGTAGGATTAAGCCTGGGCAAATCTCCTTAAACCCTCCCTGCACATTCCTGCGGGCTCAATCACTGGATTCAGGTGAATCTGCATAAGCACACCAAATAATTATTCATGTGATTGTTGGTGATGCTGAGGATGGTATTGGAGGTGATGGTGAGAACAGTGCTGACACAGAGTTGTGACAGGAGCGTGGGTGAATGTCACAGCTTGCAACCCTGCGGTCAGGAGGAGAACCAATAACATTCAGAAGGAGGCGCAAGTCTTAGTGAGGGATCAAGGCAGGCCAAGGAATTCCACCAAAATTGCAAAGTGGGCAAGACGTCATACTCCACCCTGTGTCATCACCATCTGAGGCCAGAGATTAATTTAAAGTAAAGTATTGGATATTATCAGCACAGGCTGAAACCGTGGAATGCATCTTGTGCCAGGGGTCAAAGTGCATTAAGACGGGAGGATCTCTGTAACCCATTCACTTGGTAACACAGCCCTCCTGAACCACCTGTGGCACTGGCACTGGGATTCGTTTGACAAGTTGGACCCACCCCAATCCCATACCAGTGAACATCATCCCACTTCAGCAGGGACCTCCGAGGAGGTCACAGTGGAATGTTGACGTTTTTGGAAGTGCAATGAGTAACTCCCTCTCAGGCAGTGATGGGTTGGTACCTACCCACAAAAAGCTGTACTAATCCCAGCTGCCATTACAAGGCATATGGGAGAGAGGGTCAATGTCCCAAAGGGAAGTGCCTAATTGCAGGCACATAGCCAGAGAGAATCATTGCATTAGCCATAATAGCTAGTGCACAGCATCACTATTAGGAGAACTACCCTGAATGCATTTAAACATGCTCAGAGTTTTTCTGTGATGATGTAGCTTACGGGAGATTTGTAAATGTTTTTTTTTTCTGGATCGGTCTATTTATGTTATTTTTATGTTCTCCTTATATCTGTTAAAAAGAAGTAACACAAAGATCCAAAATAAAAAAAATAAATTTGCACAAAAAAAAAAGATAATTCCCACAAATGGCATACTAAATTTAGTTCAGTGTGATTGATTGTTGAAGAATGATCATTCAAAAGAGGTTAGAAGTTTAAAACACACTGCTTTTTTCACGATTCAATATTGCTTCTTTTGGATAGGAAAGTAATCATATTGTACTTTTTCTCTATCCTCTTTTCGATGGTGTCCAGTCAAAGGGCCTGATCACGACCTCGGCGGTAACGCTAACGCTATTAGCGTCGGGGCTATTAGTGCGACCGCCATAGCCCCCAGCGCTAATAGCGTGGGATCACGAGTTGGGTGGACTTGGAAGTCCCCATTCCCCATTGAGCCCATTCGGGAATGCCCCATTCCCCATTGGGCTCAATGGGGAAAATTTGCGCTCTTACCGCCGGTGGATTTTCCGTCGGCGGGAATAGCGCGAATTTTCGGCGGATTTCCCCCCAGCCAAGAGCTGGGGCGAAATCCGCCGAAGCCCTGATTCGGCGGACCCTTAAATCCGGCGGTAATAGCGCTACCGCCGGATTTAAGGGGTACCGCCGAGGTCGTGATGAGGTCCAAAAGGTCGAATGAAAAATGGTCATATACAATACGTTCGACTCAAAAGGATCGAAAGAAAAGGATCAAATTCATTTTTTTAAATGTATTTTTTTTTGGGCTTGGTATAGGTAAAAAAAATGTTTTTTTGTGCAAAAAACAGGGATTTGAGGGGGAGACCCCCCAAAACAAATGCATTTGATCTTTTGGTTTTCGGTCCTTTTGATTTGAAACAGTTGTATTTTGAATCTTTTCATTTGACCCTTTCACCTACAACCTTTACGATATATGGTGCATCACTCTCTTGGGAGAGAGCCTGTAAATTGTGTCAGTTATCTTTTCTAACACAGTAAATAAACACTAATAAGGATGCTTGAGAGAGTAGTGGAAACAGTGATTATGCTCTGATGAGAAATACATATATAAGAACTAAGCTCAGACATATCCATGGGCCACCAAGCAACTCTTCTCTATTCAGGCTTATGTCGCAGCAAAGGGGGGAAAAACATAATGCCATCACTCGTCACCCCTAGCAGAGAGGTGGGATGATAAATGTAGTCCGTGTCGTCACCTCTGCAAGACAGAAGATACACAATAATTGGGTGAGTATTCCAACCCTCCGAGACACGATACACATAAACATTCCAGCTTTACCAGCACCCTTGCAAGACAGGAGAGACCTAAATATTGAGTATGCCTACTTACCCAAGTGGGACAGAAAAGATGTACAAATATTCAGGCTTTGCACCAGCCACTAGGAGACAGGAGAGATTCAAAACTTCAGTGTGCACCCTCACCCATGTGAGACAGTATAGATGTTAAAATGCAGGTTGTGCTTTCACACCTGCAATTCAGAAGAAATATAAACATTGACTATTTGCCCTCACCACTGCAAAACAGGTGATACATAATAATGCAATCTGTGCACCCAAATCTGTGAGAATAAGATATATAAACATTGAGTCTGTTCCCTCGCTCATGTGAGACAAGAGAAATTGAATAATTCTGGATGTGCCCCCACCCCAGAGATTTAGGACTGATGCTAAGATTCATTTTAGTCCCTGTGTTTCAGAAGTATTCGTGAATTAGTGCTTGGCGTACAGCATGGCCATCCCGTGCATCACGTACTGGCAGGGGGGCTACTTCACATCCGTCTCCATCCTCATCATCCTCACCCGGGCCATGCATGTCAATGTCAGGTGGCAGTGGTACATTTCTCTGGACACACATGTTGTGCAGCATGACACAGGCCATGGTGATCTTTGCCACCTTCTGAGGCCTATATTGGAGTGCCCCACCAGACCTGCTGAGGCAGCGGAACTGCGCCTTCAACAGGCCAAAGGTCTGCTCAATCACAACACAGGTACGGGTGTGCACAAGATCGTACTCCTCTTCATGGCTGTTCTGCGGGTTCCACAAAGGGGTGAGTAGCCACGGCCTCAAGGGATATCCTCCATCACCTGCAAGCAGATACAAATAGGTGTGTGTCACTCTGAGCTGCCACCTTCAGGGAGCACAGTCATGGAGGCAGCTATTTGGTGTGGGCATGCACATGTCCCTGTACGCATGCAAAAATGTTACTTAGATGCAATCTATACTGTCATGAGGTGTGGTAGTCTGGATGGCGTTCAATAGATGATGCAGGGTGTAATCATGCATGCTGAGGCAGATGTGCTGTGGTAGTGCAACCATGTTTAGCCTCCCATTCATGCTGTTCATCCCTCACTATGCATGGTCACACTGACCACATTGCCAAAGTTGCCATTCTGTTCATTCATGCATTGCTTTCCATTAACATGGCGGCCTGGTTGTGCCTCTTACTTGTTGTCATCAATATGCATTGATTGTGATATGTGGCCCAGTGATGTGTCATGTTCCGTTTGGCTGGATCAGGTCAGGAGTGTTTAGCTCTGCATGCATTCTCCAATCACCGGCTATTGGCACCCAGGTGCAGTATGCCCCCCCCTTTCCCACCCAGGTGCAGTATGCCCCCCCTTATGCATCCCCACACATCAGTACCCCAAAGCACTGCCATAGGACAGTTGTGCTACTCAGCAAGCAGCCATGCACGTGGTCCAGCATGTCGCTCCATGTGACGGGGTAGCATGGAGTTACACAGTACCATGGCATCATGTGTTGATCCGAGATATCGGGCACAGCAATGTGTGATGATCTTGCTGGAGTCACATACCATTTGCACATTGATGGAGTGGTATTGCTTGCGATTGCGGTACACCGCCTCTATGGCATGGGGGACTACCAATTCCACATGGGTGCAGTCGAGTGCACCAACACAATTGGGCATGCCTGCCAGTGCATGGAAGCCCACTTTGGTGTTGGCTATCTCCTGGGCAGTCCGTGGTAGGGATATGTGGCTGCTTGCATGCTTCAGGAGGGCATCCAGCACTTGGTTCAACATGCGTGAAAATAGTGGCTGTGAAATGCCATGCAGCTTGCCCACTGTGTGTTGGTAGGTGCCTGTGGCCAGGAAGTGTAGCACAGACACCACCTTTAGTAGCGGGGGGATGGCAGTGCGTATTTCTATGAGGCTGACAATGTCGTTCTGTATCATGTCCACTATGGTGGTGATGGTGTCACGGTCCAACCGGCACAGGGTGTGGATCTGCTCAGGGGTTAGGTTAAAGGGGCTGGGTCTCGTGCGAGGGATTGGTGGTTGTCTATGAGGCACTGCTGCCTGCGCTGGTGGTAACTGCTGAGCCTGTCTCACCCTCCTTGCTGCTGTAGTTGTTGTTGTTGTTGTTGCTGTTGTTGCTGTAGTTGTAGCAGTATGGGCATGTCCTCCAGCGCCATGATTGCAACAGCTAGTGGTAGCATTTTGGTGTTGGAAGGGGTGTGTTGTGTGGGTGTGCTCAGTTTATACTGGCCCAGCCTCCATTGACTCCACCTGTGGGGATTGTGTGCATCTGTGGCAGCTGCCTTGCATCCTGATTGCTGTTTGCGGGTGGTCCGTGATGCCTGTATGACCGGCATCGTGCAGCCCGTGATTACCGGCTTCGCGATGCCGGTATTTACATGTTTACGTGGGTTGTGATGTCCCCCTATTACCGGCATGTAGGTATTTGCTCCACGAAGGGGTGCGTGGACGCGCCTATGCCACTATTGGTGGCACCGTTGTTTAGGGTGCCGCTTATTATGGGTTTGCGGGTCAGAATACACTGGAGTGGTAAACAATGCCGGTATTACCATACCGGCATCGTTTTTTGCTTACCGGCAACCTCGTAATGAGGCCCAGTGTGTTCCTTGATCGCTGTTAAACAGATTAGACATACATATTGAGTGTGTGTCCTTACTGTCAGGGGCAAACAGACAAAAGGGAAGAGAAAACCAACAAGAACTGGAGGGACAGCAGCAGTACTTGTTAAATGACTGACACCAACCCTAGAAATGCTTTTAAACAAGCCCTAAAGGGCATACAGCCTTATAGAAGACTGATTTGCCCTTTGTGCAGGGGAAGAGCATATAAAACTACATTTCCCAGCAAGCCTCGGGCAGCCAGCAACCAAAGAGAGGCCGGACCGGGTGGGGCATGCCAATGAGCATGCACGCGACTCAAAGCAGGGGGCTTGTGCTTGAGTCTCCATACGGAGAGGACATGCATCAAGCAGCTCCTGATAAAGAAGCCTACGCGAGGGGCTCAGCCCCACCAGAGCATCAGCATGGCCCCTCGCCACATTCAGATAAGTGCTGCAGCATCTTTGCATGAAAAGGGGACCCGGGGGAATGCGCAGGGGGCTCCAGCCCACCCATCACCCCCTGCGCTCAAGCCAAAAGTAAGTCGCAGCACCATTACCTCTAACCCTTACTTACCTGTTACCATTACTTACCAGGATGTGTGCTAATCATAGTTAGCAAACAGTTCGCACTAGACCATATGCGGTTGGGTCTTTCCAGTCTCATGTGAATGAACAAGCAGCTGCATGAGGCGTTAAACAAACGATCCTAACTGGTAAATAAAACGAAAGCCACATGCGGCAACGCACACTTTGAAAGCAGGAGTCGCTCACATGGGTCGGTATGACTACTAAAGGCCACATGCGGGGGCAGTCTACGTTGTAGGTCGCAAGAGCCTCCTCATACCTTACTTTGCCTTAGAATGAAAGCCACATGCAGCAGCACATGTTGCAGGATGTGGATGTGCGCAATGAGTGTTTAGTTTAAATGCATGTGTAGAAGTGAATTGGCCATGTGTGCTATAGTGTTCAGCCCACACTAATGCGGTTGCTCTCTTTCTGCATGAACCTGCTCCTGTAAACCACTCGAGCATCACACAATTTGACGGCCCATTGGAGACAACAGGGGACCATATCCCCAAAAGCTAAGTCTGCATGCTTGCTTATGTAACCACAGTAGTGGTATTGACAGATTCTTATGTACCCAAGCTCTCTCACTCTATTGGTGTGTGTGTGTATGTGTACTATTGCATTGGGAGGGCAGAGAGGGGAGAGTGACAGGCAAGGGGATTGTTGATGTATCACAGCAACGCTCTGCAGAAGCTGAATAAACTTGCACAAGGATCTGAGCCTTTCCTAAAACCCAATTCCTACCCATAACCTCTTCCTAATCCTCTTTCCAGTTTCCCTATAACCTTCATACCTATACAATCAACGATACCCTAACACTCCTTCCCTGCAGTGTCAAGGAAACCTATGTAAGCTTTGCCTTGTAGGTCCCAAGACCATAACGGGTGTGGTTGGTTCGTGCCACCCCTGCACCTTGGAGCTATGAACCACAACAGACTTTACCAATGCAAGGCATCAGAGACATAAACATTCAGTGATTGCCTTAGTTTCTGTGAGAAAGGAGGGATGTAAACATTAATTGTGGCCCACACCAACATGAGACTAGAGAGATGTAAAATGTCAAGCAGTGCCCCGACCCCTGTAAGACAAAAAAATACATACATATTGAGAGTGTGCCCTCACCTCTTCAAGTCAAGAGAGATGGAAACATGATGGCTTTACCTCCACCCTTCAGAATCAGGAGTGATGCAAAACATCAGTTTTTACCCCCAACCCTGCACGATACTAGAGATGTAAACATTGAGTGCATGCACTGACCCATGAGACTAGAGAGACATACATTCAGTCTGGGCAACCTCCCTTGTGGTGTGTCAGGAGAAACATACATTTTGATTGTGTTGCCTCACCCATGCGAGGCAGGAGATATGCTATACGTTCAGTGTATGTCCTCAACCATGTAATTTTGGAGCAAAGTAAATACAAATCATTGCATGTCCTCACCAATGTTCCCGCTAAACTGTGTGCATGTGCGCTTGCCCAACTTCCTTCTGGGTGCTGCTCAGAAGAATTGTATCAGTGCACACAGACACATCCCACCAATTTACAAAGATTGAATAAGGCACAAGCCACAGCAGATACCTAATATTTGCTTATTCATAAAGTAAAGCTAAATTGGACTAACTAGTCTTGATATTCTGGTCTAGCCTATATTAATTGCACTACTAGCAAGCGTGACTTTAGCAAACCTAAAAATCCAAAAACCAGAACACACATACAAGAGGTTAAAAACTAATATGAAAAAGTGGCTTCACAGACAGAAGATGTGGCTAAGATATGCCTACAAACATTAACCAAATAAGCTTCCCTCCCACTCATGACGCCTATGCTTAACTCTACTACACATTCAGATATTACCAGACAATCATGACGATGCCTACCATGGCTCTGCAAAAGATTACCAGACTTGCACCTACATCCACTTGTTTTCTGTTTGTTAAATGAATACGTTCAAGCACAAGAATTTCTGTTACTCATGGTGCCTTAGCAAAAGCGATGCTCAGATATTGAAACCCAACTGTCAACTCAAATATTGAATACTGACTGTAAGTAAGCAAGCTACTTGGATGTGAAGCCTCATCCTATTCTTCCTATTCTTTGAACATATGTCACACAAGCACATTGTAAAGCCTCCTTGCAAGTTAATGCATTATAAAACTAAAATATGAATTTTCCCTCCAAAGATTTTGAGTAGGCAAATGTCATGTTCAGTGCCTCCTACTTTAGTATTGCTAACATTACCCTATAGGTGGAGAGCAACATTGCAACATCATTTACTTGACCTGGAAGGAATAATGGGTATGGACTATGCCTTGCGTTATGTGTATATAGTATTAGGGCAACAGATATTCAGATAACTAGAATGCTTTTTACACAATCTGCATCCTTTTCAAGTTTTCAGAGTTCCATGGAGCATAGACCTTAACATATTATATGGTAATTCACTGGTATACAAAAACGGTTTTCACAGAGCTCTTGGATGATACTACCCAACAATTTAAAGGTATATTGCAAACAATCTTGTATTCACTGCAGAACCCTGTCTACTATTATTGGAGGCTAGAACAGGAGCCGGGGAGGGGCATGGGGTGGAACTGCAAAAGGAAACCCTCCTTCGGAGTGAAAAACTAATCAGCAACTTTCAAAAACTAAATCAGATGTTTTCGTAGTACAGTGTGGAAATGTGTTGTTTGTCTGGTAAAGGAAAGGACAATCTAGTAACAGTCTAGGAAACAGCACCTTTCCGTTTTCTTCTATTCTCAGCTGCTGAGGCCTTTTCAATATAATCATTTGTTTGTGTGTATTGCCTCTAGCATCCCCATGCTTTGTGTTGAAATGATATCTGTGAATTTCAGAAGAGGGGTCCCTAGTTAAAGAAGAAGGCACTCAATCTGTTGTAGCTGTTAGCATTGCTGCTATTGACTTAAAGGGCAAATATATGTGATTTTCTTCAACAAGCTCCTGAAGAAACCTCGGTAAGGCTCTTCTTGAATTCTATCTAGGCTGTTGTGAAGAAGGGTGGGAAAAACTATAAGCTGCATTATGTGCCCTGCCATTTCACCTCCCATGTCAGGGTAACAACCAGGGCTCTGATACAGTTTTACTCCCTACTTGTAATCAAATGGTTTTTCAGGGAGTAAGAAAATAATTAGCTTTGACAGTAGGGAAATGTCATTCTTATTAAATATGTTCTTTCCCCTTAAAATTCTTTTTGACATAGGGCAGTAATATTATTAGAGCTTCTATCTATGCCACTGCTCTGATGGACACTGAAAAAAATATCAGTGGAACCTTGTGGATAGAAGCAGGGGGAAGGGAAGACTCATATGTTCATGGTTTCCATTTTTGTTGGATATAACCACACAAATTATGGGTGGAAGGTTTTGAATGAATCTGAACCACTGATATTGCTCTGGGCAACCTTCCAAACCATCGGTTTGTAGCCCATCTACGCCATTGCACATTTTCCATTTTTTAGAGAGTACAAATTAATGGTTATATGCCTTCAAGCCATAGATTATTCTGATGTAATTATGGTCCTTACACAAATAGAGATATGTTCTCCTTGAATGACTTCATTAAAGTGGCACATGAACTCCTATTTGCATGTTTTCTTACACATTCCTTTTAGCTGCCATTATTCCATTTGCTAAAATGGCACCCTGTATGAATTATTTGACAACCACATCAGTGATAAGTGATATTAGTTTTGTAAAACACATGAGTGTTTTATTTGAAAGGCATTAAACACTTTCTGCATTGTCTCTGAGCAGTCAACAAACAAATGGGCACAACTAAACCTATTGTTTATCGTGAGCATACAAAGCTTTCTTGGTGCATACCCATTTCTTTCTCTGCACTGGAGTACTTTTGGTAGCTACTATGGCATATCTTGAAGTTTGAACTGGTTGACGAGCTCTCCTTATAATCACATATAAAACATTATTTTTGACTATATATGTTTGAGAACATTGTTGTAAAATGCACCTTTTACACCGATTTGTAAGGAATTGCAGTGGTTGGGAAGGGGAAATTCCCTTACCAATTCTTCAGAGATGGTGGCTCACTGAGTATGCATGCTCACAAAGTGGCTTACCTCATTGTTCAGTTGCACACATGGAAAATAACATGTGCATGAAAGTTAACCATTCCCACACTTGTTGGAAAATAATTAGAGGGGACATTGCCTCACCCTTGTGAGACAGGAGATAAATAAAAATCCAGCCTATACTTTGGCCCCTGCAAGTCTGTAGAGACATAAAAAATTAGTGTGTGCCCTCATCCCTGTGAGCCAGGAGTGATGCAGGCATTTATGTCCTAATTGATATGATATGATATGATATGATATGGCATTTATAATGCGCCTATACACAAGTGTTTCAAGGCGCGACGAGGCAAGGGAGGAGGAACAGAGGGAAGACAGAGAAAGCAATCTTACTAGGCCAGGTGTCATTCAGATCGTGCAAGAGCAGAGGAAGGGGAAAGGGGAAAAGTGCGGGGGGTGGGGAGTGGACAGTGCAGTACAAGGGATAAATAGAATAAATAAAAGCAATAAGTAAAAAGCATGGCCAGCTGGTGGCAAGAACAAGGGTAAGTGCAGACATCAGGTGTCAAGTGCTGGCAGGGGACTGTAGGGATACAGAAAACCGCCCCTAAGTGTGGGGGTACCGGGAGGCAGTGCAGATGTGCAACTGGCAGTGGAGGGACCTGGGCCCGAGATCAGAGGGTGGCCAGGTAACCAGAGCAGTTTCAGTTTCAGCCAGGAATTCAGCAGCGGACAGGAGGAAAGAAAGCAGAAGCAAAGAGGAAGGTTTTGAGGTGCTTGCGGAACCACAGATGGTTCTCCTCAAGTTTCAGGGAGACAGGGAGGTTTTTCCAGAGGGGGGCCCCAGCCGAAGAAAGGGATCTACCACTAACTCGTTGCTTGGAGAAGCGACTGACCCTGATGGAGTTGGAGGCGGATGAGCAAAGAGCTCGAGAAGGAATATATTTAGGAAGAGAGAGTTGAAGGTATTGAGGCCACAGGCCCCAGAAGGCCTTGTGGACAATGCAGAGGGTTCTGCACTTAATCTTCACAGCCACAGGGAGCCAGTGCAGATATTTCAGTCCTGGAGAGATACAATCCCTGGGCTTGAGGCCAAGGACAAGTCTTGCAGTCCTGTACTGGATGGGTTGCAGAGGGCGGAGAGTAGAAGCAGGCAGATTTAGAAAGAGGCGGTTGAAATAGTCCAGCCTAGAGAGAACCAGAGCTCTGGAGACAGTGAGCTTCTGGCGGAAGGAGAGGAAAGGCAGAGTACCTCTGAGGAGGTGCAGTAGGAAGCTTGACTTTTTAGAGACATCAGAGATGTGGGCGGAGAAGGAAAGTGTGGAGTCAAAGATGACCCAGAGGTTCTTAGCCTCAAAGGTGGGGGTAGGAGGAGGGGCAAGGGAGGTGTGCCGATGAGAAAGATCGCTGTCTTGCTGGCATTAAGACAGAGATCGTTGGCAGCACACCTATCTTGAATGGCAGTTAGGCAATCAGAGATGTGAGAAGGAGAGGAGGTAGCAGAGGACAGCCTGAAAATGAGTTGAGTGTCATCAGCATAGCAATGGAAATTGGAGCAGGAAAAGGCAATGCAGTGGGCAAGAGTTGCCAGGTAATGGTTAAACAGCCAGGGTGAGAGGTTAGACCCCTAGGGAACACCACAGGTAGAGAGGTGGATAGATGATATGAAGGACCTAAGTTGGACCTGGGGGGGTCGATCAGAGAGGAAAGAGGTCAGTCAGGCCAGAGCCTGATCAGTGATACCCAGGTTATCCCAGAGACAGTTGAGCAGGATGGTATGGTTGACCGTGTCAAAGGCAGAAGAGAGATCGAGTAGGATAAGGACAGAGAGAATGATAGAGTCAAGGTTGGAGAGCAGATCTTCACGGATGTTCAGGGGAGTAGTTTCCATGCTTCTGGCGGCTCTGAAGCCAGACTGGCGGTCATGGAGACATTCAACAGAATTAGAATGAAGGTTAAGCAGAGAGAAGGCCAGCTTTTCCAAGAGCTTGCCCAGAAAAGGAGTGATGGAAATTGGGTGATAGTTATCCGGACAAGAAGGATCAGCAGTGGATTTCTTGAGAAGCGGATGCACAAGGGAGTGCTTGAGAGGGGAGGGGAAGGATCCAGGGGCAAATGGAGTGGTTGCAAATATTGGAAAGAGCAGGAGCAAGGGTATCAACGTGGTCCTTGATGGTTTTAGAGGAGCTGGGATGAACCTGTTTTGACGAATCTTTCATAGATCTGACTTGTCTAGCAACTTCATCAGGAGAGAAAAGAGGAAAGATGGACAGTGGCTGAAGGAGGGTTAGCAAGCACAGAAGGAGAGGGGAGAGGAAGGGGAGTGGAGGAGAGGGTGTGCAGGATGTCCTGGGTTTTAGAGATAACGTGAGAGGCAAGGACATTGCAAAGAGCTTGGGAGGCAACAGTAGGGGTTGGCCAGCTCCTTGCAGAATTTAAAGAGTTTTGGCCGAGTTGTTAGATGTCGCAGAGACACAGGCTTTCATGTGGACTCCCTTCTTGGTGAGGACAGAGAGTCTGTATTGCCTTTGGAGCAGGTGACAGGCCAGTTTGTCAGAGGATGAACAGGAAGCCCTCCATTTCCTCTCAGCCACCCTACACACATTTTTAAGTGTACCTTGGTCGGAGTAAAACCATGAATTGCACTTGGCCTTGGACTTCAAACAGATCCTCGTGACAGGGACAAGAGCATCAAGAGAATGCAAAATACAGGAGTAGAGCAGAGACAGGGCTTTGTCAGGATGTGAGTCAGCCAGAGGTGGAGAGGGGGAGAGAAGGTGGCGGTGAAAGCCTTAAATGCCACGCGCTTCATGTGCCGGATGTCCAAGAAGGTAGGTGGCAATGTCGGCTTGGCCTGGGGAAGAGAGGGAGAGATGAGAGGAGAGGAGGGAATGATCACTCCAGGAGAGAGGAGTAGTGAGAGAGATGGAGGGGGGAGGCCAGAGGAGATCAAGACATCGAGTGTGTGCCCTGCAGAGTCAATCGGGCCAGAGGGGAGGATGGACAGAGAGTGGGAATCGCAGTTGTCACCGAAGAGTAAAGTGGAGGAACAAGGAGAGTCTGGATGGATATTGAGGTCACTGAGGAGGAAAAGTTGAGTGGTAGAGGCCAGGAGGGAGGAGGAGAGGTCTGCCTACTCAGAGCGAAATGCGGTAATTGACCAGGAGGCCGGTAGATAGTCCATAGTCCATAGATCTAGCGAAGGAACGACAAAGAGGATGCAGGTGAGGGTCTATGTAGAGGAAGCATTAGAGTAGGTGTCGGCGATAGGGAGACCAGGGTTGGAGGCCAAGATATCCTTTTTTAATTTCTTCCTGCCAGACTTAGTGAGAAGGGAAGGATAGTCAATTGAGAAGCAGTTGGAAAAGATGGGATAACAGAAAGCGCCGTGGGAGTGCAAGTGAGGAAAGGAGGGAGAGTCAGGGGGAAGGCAGGTAGGAGTGGAACAAAGGAGAGTGGTGAGGTCACTGGGCCTGCAAGTTAAAGAGAAGCAATAGTTTCAAGCGAAGTACAGAGAAATTAGCAAAAAGAAAACACAGCAAAATGTGGCTTTTCAAATAGGTATTCATAGTTAGCAAGGGGTTTTAACAAGCACTATGACTCAGAAGGACAACATGGGGGAAACAAGTAGAAAGAACAGTGATAGTCAAAGGTAGTAGGAGTATGTCAAGATGGTGGGAACTAACCCATAGTTCAGGAGGTTACAATGTCAAAGGCAGTCTGGATTTCTTAGAGGAGTGCGATGGCAGCATCATTGTAGTTGAGGTGCTATTGTGCAGGGAGCACCCTAAAGACCCCAAATAGTGTCCTCAAAGTGGACAGGGAGCAGACAGGGGCCTTATAAGTGGGCCTTCGAACAACGGGCAGGCTCCCGCCTCCCAATCCAACCGATTAGTAGTTGAAACAGAGGTAGACAATGGTCAGAGGGCCAGGGCAGGCTACACAGGCAGCATCAAAAAGCCAATAGCCATCTTGGAATGGGTTGCGGTCTGCTACAGTGGTGGACAAAGGCTTACAAGTGGAGAAAATCAGGAGCGCATGCAGGTAGATGCTGGGCGAAAAACACGTTCGTATAAACACGTGCTTTTCTAAAACATGTGGCTGTGTTTTAAATGTGCTAAACAAGAAATGCAATTATTTTTCTTTTTTTTCTAAACTATGGGCTTTGCACTGCTCACACGGTCAGAAAGTGTCCTGTGGCAGAGGATGAGGGCCACAAGGCTTACCTTTGTATAGGAGGCGCAGCTGCAGGATCGTTGTCAGGGACTTGAAGAACAGCTGATCCCAATTTGAAAGTGCCTATGGAGAGGGTGAGATCAGCAGGCCTTGGAAAACAGCTGATTTCATATTAGAGGTGCACGTGAAGAGCGCTAGAACAGTGGGCCTTGGAAAACAGCAGATCCCAATTTGAAGGTGGGCATGGAGAGCGTGAGATCAGCAGGCCTTGGAAAACAGCTGATTTCAGATTAAAGTTACATGCAGAGAGCACGAGATCAGCTTGGTCCTGGAGCAAGAGTAGAATGGAGGTCCTGGGGCCAAAAGTGGGCCTTTGAACTACGGGCTGGCTCCCGCCTTCCGGTCCCACTGATTGGTAGTTGAAACAGCGGTAGCCAATGGTCAGGGGGCCAGGGCAGGCTACACAACATGCATCAAAAAGCCAGCTACCATCTTGGAGTGGGTTGCGGTCTGCTGTAGTGGTGGACAAAGACGAGCAAATAAGGAGCACACGCAGGTAGATGCTAGGCGAAAAGCACATGCTTCTAAACACGTGCTTCCAAACACGTGTTTTTCGAAAACATGCAGCTGCGTTTTAAGTGTGTTAAACAAGAAATACAATCCTTTTTCTTTTTTTTCACAACTATTGTCTTTCCACCGCTCACACGGAACAGAAAGGGGCCTGTGGCAAGAGGGCCACAAGGCATACCTTTGTATATGAGCTGCACCTTGAAGTGGCACAACAGCTAAAACAGTGATGCCATTGGAGGGCCTTGAAGCCACCCCCACAAGCAGAGTTTGAAGACTTGCAGTACTTATAGAAGTGGGCACTAGTAGCTAAGGTTTGTGCATCCCCAGCTATTTCTGTAGCCATTTTTTCTGCAGTGAACCATGCAAAATGCCCATGGTCCCTTCCTCTCCCCCGCCAATGTTTGGATGCTGGTGAAGATGTCATCTTAATTGTTGTTGCTTTTGCCACAAACATCAAAGACCCTGGCAGACCCTTTTTTCCAAAGGAAGCAGTGCACTATGCGCTTGCACCTGCCCTCAATTCAGCTGCTGTAAGTAGCTGAAATCATTACACATGTTAAACCATTTCTTGTTGAATGCTAGTGCTATCAGGCAGGTGGTGTATTGGTTTAAAGAGCTAATCAACCTGCCACAAACTCCCACCACCTGTGATGGCCAAGTCTTCCACCAATGTTTCCAGTACTCACAGTGTTTTTCTGTTTCACATAAACAATTCAACAGCTTATTTTTTTGTGTGTGACCACGTTCAAACAAGCTGGACCAGCTCTAACACCTCCTTACTGCATCCAAGTACTTGTGTTCAAACAGGTGGCGTGTTGCATCACACAATATATCAACCTGACACTAATATCCACCACCTTGCATCATCACCAATTCCAACTATTTTTCAAGTATACACATTTCTTTCTGTTCCCCCTAATAATTAAACTGCTTGCTTTGTGTTTCTGTGTCTCTGTTGAAAAAAGTTGGGGCAGTGCAAATTCTACTACCATCATACAGCTCAGTGTGCTTAAGCAGGTGCTTGGTTATACCTCACTGCCAGTCCACCTGCCACAAATGCCCACCGCCTGTGATCACCACCACATCCAAAAATAAAATCCCTATCAATTTCTTTTTGTTCCCCCCAAAAAATTGACTCCTTATTTTGAGTATCCTATCTTGAGTGTTCCCAATTAGACAAGTTGGCCCAGGGCAATTTCCTCTTCCATCCAACTGCTAAGTTTGCTAAAACAGGGGGAGTATGGCCTCATTCATCAAGTCACCCTTCCACTAATGTGAACAGCCTGTGATCTTCAATGCCTCCAGCATAACAACAATTATTTTCTTTCCCCAAAAACCAATTCAACTGCTTGTTTTGTGTGTGAGTGCATGTTTAACAAACTGCCAAAGCACACATCCTTCCTCCATTTTACGGCATATTGTGCTCAAGCAGGAGGTGTGTTGTGTCACACAGCCAATCAACCTGCCACAAATGTCTAATGCCGGTGATCACCTCAAAAATTCCAATTTTCGTTCTGTTCACCCGAAAAAGTTCAATTGCTTTGTTTGCCTTTATGTGTGCCTGTTCAAATATGCATACCCAGTTAAATTCCTCTTCTGTCCTTTGGATCATTATGCCTGGGTTTTGCAGTGGGAGAGGATCACTTCCAACAGATAACTTTTCAATTCAAACTGAAGGCAGCACATCTAATATTCAGCAAAATATTAGTTCAAGCCTAGTCACTTACACACAGAATATAAACTACCTGTACTTTAATGATTGCTGGTAGTGACATCAAGCTGAATGCAGTGATTCAGACCATCCAGCTTTTTAGATTCTAGATCAGTTGGAAGAAGTAATGGTCCAACTCCACTCACACACAGATTATTTGGGGACTGGTTTCAAACAAATCCAATGATGCAGGTTATTCCATCTCAGAAAAAGTAACCTGCTAACCAGGTCTCCCTTTCCTAAAACCTCGAAGCCAGAAGTATACTGTGCACTTGTACCATGTGTAGAATTCTCTCATGCCGGTATGCCGGCAGATGAGAGAACGTGTGAGGCCCCGTGGGAGAGGCCCAGCTGATGAGTGTGAAGAATCACACAGACCACCATTGTGCAGATCTCGCCCAGAACTGCCTCTCCTCGGTGTACATTACATTCCTCCTTTTTTCCAACAACTTTGAAACAATGCATGCTATGCATAACTCTGTTAACTGAAACGCTTTAAACTCAACTGTGCATTCTCGTCCATCACAGCTTAATGTTCTTCCCTTAAGTATCCTTCAACACACAGTCTTTCAACCTCTCTGGGGCTCTTGGGGCTGTTCTTGATGCATAATGCCCTCGCCTAGGGGCTGTCCCCACACCTGTGTCCTGTGGTGGCTCACCTTCCTTCGTCAGAGATGCCTCATTCGGACAATCCAGCGGTTTGTCTGCTTCCTGCCCCGAAGTTGACTCTCCTTCGGGGTGGTTGATATCGTCCTCTAGCGGCGGTCCTGCTTCCTCCGAGCGCTGCTGGTCTCCATTCATCCCCATTTGTCGTGGCACGGTCTTGAACCACAAGACGTTCCTGGTGATCTGGCGCCGCCCTCGTGTTGCTGTCCCTACGGTTCCCTGTCGTCGAGTTACAGTCCAGGGGACCAAGTCATACTGAGTGTCTAGTTTTGATTTCAAGGGGTTGCGCACCACCAACACTTGGTTCCCGGATTGGTGTCTGGATTCCTTTGCATGTCTCTTGAAGGTCATGTGCTCATTTGTGATGATTCTCCTCTGATGGGTGCAAATGCTGTCGTAGGTGACTGTGCCCCCGCTTGGGTGGTGTGGAATGGATGAGTTTATCACTGTCTCGTACATAATATCGGCTGGTGGTAGCCCCGTGGTGCTGTGGGGTGTCACTCGATTATTTAGAAACGGTACAGATCCACCCTCCAGGGGCTGGAGTGTGCTTGCGATAGGCGTAGCACCTTGTTGAGGCTTTGCATGAACCTTTCTGCGTTGCCGTTGGCTTGTGGCCATCTCGGCGTGATGTGATGGTATTGGATGTTCAGATCATCAAGGTATTTTTTGATATCCATGCCCTGGAAAGGTGGTCCATTGTCGCTTCGGATGTGTCGTGGCAGGTCATGGCTGGCGAAGATCTTTATAAGGGCCGGTATTACCATGTCTGCTGATGTGGATGACACAATTTCTACTTTCAGGTATCTCAAATGGTCGTTGATGGCTACTAGCAGATACGTGCCTTCCTGGACCGTGCAAAAGTCAATGCTGATGGCGTCCCATCTTGAGGACCCACGTTCTGCCGCTTGTATGGGTTCAGGGTTCGGTGGCGCACTTGTGATTTGACATGGGAGACAAGTTGTTATGAGTTGTTCCACCTTGTTGTCGATGTGTGAGAACCACACTCAGTGCCAGATCCTGGCTTTGGTCCTGACCATGCCCTGGTGGCCTTTGTGGGCTAGCGCTATAATTCTGTCTTGTAGGATGTTGGGGATTATGATCCGTGCCCCTCGCAGGATTAGTCCTTCCCTTGTGACTGACAGGTCTTGTCGTACTGGGAAGATGCCAGTGAGGAAGTCTCTGGCCTCAGGTGTGCAGTTGTGTACGCTTCAGAGAAAGGATCTCCACACACCTGATATGATTGATTCTTTGATCAGGTCACAGCAGGGGTCGGTTTTGGTAGCCTCCACGATGTCCTCAATTCCGACTGCTTTGGATTTCATTGTGTGAATGACCTGGCAGATGTGCTCCTCAGTTTCCTCTGCCACTTTCACCTCCCTTGCCGTGGCAGCCCTTGGGAGTCTGGATAGGAAGTCTGCGGGGTTGCTGGTTCCTGGTTGGTACGTTAGCTCAAATTCGTATTGTTGCAGGTGTAACAGCCACTTGCCTATCATGGCCGGGGGGTGCGCTGAGGATCCCGTGAATATGGGTATAAGGGGCTTGTGGTCCGTATAGGCTTTGAATTTACGTTCGCATAGGTATATGTGAAACTGGTGGCAGCCCCACAGTACAGCAATGGCTTCCCTCTCAATGTGTGAATACCATTGTTCAGTTGGAGTTAGTGCACGGGAAGCGTATGCAATTGGCTTTGTTTCTCCAGTTCGAGCAACTTGGACTAAGATTGCCCTGAGGCCGACGGGGCTGGCGTCAATGTATAGTTCCATCAATAGTGTGGGGTCATAGTACGCCATTGTCGTCTCGGCTGAGAGGGATGACTTGATCCGCTCGAATGCCTCCTGGCAGTCGGGATTCCAGATCCAAGTTGTGGTGGATTTCGGAGTTCCCTGAGCGGCTCGGACTTTGTTGCTCGGTTGGGGATAAACCTCCCGCAGTATGTCGCCATCCCCAGGAAGCTGCGTACTTCAGTGGGTGTAGTTGGGGGAGAGGCTTCCTTGATGTCCGCAACCTTTTGTAGGTCGGCCAACACCCCTGCGCTGTTGAACACATATCCCAAAAAAGTGATTTCTTCCTTCATGAATTTGCACTTCTCCCGGTGGATGGTCAGCCCATCGGTCTCCAGCCTGCTGAACACCATCTTGAGGCGACGCATGTGCTCTTGTCTGTCGCTGGCATGGATGAGGATGTCAACTATGACATTGAGTACTCCAGCGATGCCCTTTATCACCTCTTGGATGGCCTGCTGGAACACCTCTGCTGCCGAGGATATGCCGAAACTCAGCCTTTTGTATCGGCATAGGCCCAGGTGTGTGGAGAAAGTTGTGATATTTCGGGAGTCCCGGTGCAGTTTTAGCTGATGGTATCGAGCGTTGAGGTCAACCTTGGAGAACACTTTAGACCCTGTGAGGTCCATGATGATCTCGTCGAGTGTGGGTGTAATGTGGTGTTCACTCTTGATCGCCGCGTTGGAAAGGCACATGTCGATGCAGATCCTCACCTTCCCCGGTTGCTTCGTCTTCTTTGTGACCACCATGCGTGATACCCACGGTGTCGGGCCAGTTACCTCCTCTATGATTCCTGTCTTTTCCAGTTCTCGCAGCTCCTTTTCGACTTGGTCCCTCATGTGGAATGGGGGTTTTCTGTGCTGCACCGCCCGGGGCTATACCGATTCATCAATGTGGAGCTTTTTGAGCTTTCCTTTCAGGAAAACAATGCCTTTGAGGAGGTACAGGTATTTTCCAAGGAGGCTGATTATGTCTGCATTTGATGCCCGCATTGACGACGTATATATTGGATTGTAGCATCTGGTCGCCTCTGCTGAGCATTGTTCAGAACCGTCCCACCACTGGAAGAGGGGTCTTGCAACCGTAGGCAAAAGAAGCATGTCCGTTTGCTTCAAGTCGGGGATGGTGTGCAGTTTTCGGTACATGGTTTCTGGCATGACATTTACTGATGCCCCTGTGTCAATTGGCATTTGAGTTTCTTGGTCCTGTATGGCCACTAGGCATTTTCATCTCCTTTGCCTCTTCGTCGGCGCTGCGCCTCTGTGTTCGAGTGCCGCAACCAGGTAGACTTTTCTCCCCGATCTCAGTCGTCCACTTTCCATCTCTTTCGTTGTGTCACTGTTGTCATTGCCTTCTTCGTTGGTAGATGAGTTGGCCGTGGCAAACATTGGCCTGTTTCTTTTTCTTCTGGGCACCTTTGTCTTGTTGTGGTTGGGGGCGTTGTCCTTGCCCTGATGATCTACAAACTCTTGCGTAGTGGTCCTTCCGGCCACATGCTCCGCACGTGGTACCTTGGGCTGGGCAATTTCGTCTTCCGTGATGCGCGCCTCCGCACCACCTACATTCAGAAGGCCCTGGGATCCTTGACTGCCACCGAGGTGAGGTGTTTGCATCGTTGGGGTCTTCCCTCAGCTGTTGGCTGCTGGCAATTTGGGCTATTGTCACCGTTGTTGGTGTTAGCTGGAGCTTCTGCAGCGTGGTGCCCATGTGTGCCTCCTTTGCATGCGATAGTTCTCTCTAACACCCATATTTGAGGATTCTAGTCAGGGAGATGCCCTTTTCACTCAACACCATCCTGCGTAACTTTTCAGAGTGAATGCCGTTGATGATTTGGCGTCTGATTTATTTTTCGAATTGTCAAAATCACACGAGAGTGCAAGTTTTATGAGTTTTGTGTGATAAGGGTCAAGCGTTTCCTCTTCCAACTGGATGGTGCTGCAGAAAATGAAAGTCTCGTAGTCCGGGTTTAGTTGTGGCATGAAGTGGGCTGTGAGAGCGTCTTTCACTAGCTGGTAGACGTCCAAGCCATCACCGACCACCAGCGAGTTAAAGATGCGCAGGACGTCGTCACCTACATTTAGAAGAAGGTGTGACCTCATTTTTCTGGGCATGGTGATGTCTTTGCAGTCCATTGCCATTTCAAATTTCTGGATCCACAACACCCAGCGAGGGCCCACGGAAGAGGAATCAGTGTATGGGTCAAACGGTCCAAACACCATTGTTGCTCCTCCCTGTGATCATGGGTGTGGTGTTGCTGGTGACAGTGTTGCTGCAATCCTGGATGGCTTGCCAGGCCTTGGTCTGGATACCCCCGATGCCGTTGTCATGTCGATGTGTGGATGCCACAGACGATGTGCATTGAAAATCTCTTCACTTTAGAGGGTGTGTTACAGGCTGCATTTCAAGGTGCCCAGTGGCTTCTCAGAAAATGTTGCTTGCGGTGTTGTGTTGTCTGTGCAGCCTAAAAGCCTGTTGGCAGGCGTTGGGCATGTAGTGGCATGTGGCCTGCAATGAATTCCTTGTGCTGATGTGTATAGCCAAGGGTCTGATGCAGCAGGCCAGCAAAGAGAAATGGAAAAAACATTTTTTTTTTCTGTCGGTGGGGGCTGGGCCCCCCACTATGTTTCTAAAAATGTGCATGTGTCAGGGCTTGTTTATGCAGTGTTTTGTGATCCGTTCCTCGTCGCCAGTGTAGAATTCTCTCATGCCGGTATGCCGGCAGATGAGAGAACCTGTGCGGCCCCTTGGGAGAGGCCCAGCTGATGAGTGTAAAGAATCACACGGACCACCATTGTGCAGATCTCGCCCAGAACTGCCTCTCCTTGTGGAGCGGCAGGGCTTTTATTAGTAGGGCCTGATGTCAACGCCTTAGCGGAACGTCAGGCGTACATAGCACCATGCTGCATCAGTATCCTGATCTGAGGGATGTTCCAATGGCACAGAGGAGGTTCAGATCGCAGGGTCCCTCCTGATTGCTGCAGTGACAGGAAAAGTAACTTACAGTTATTCAGCTCAATTTCAAAAACAACATAAATCTTAGAATTCTATCCTGGTTGCACGTTAACATTTAAATATAAGCCAAACCTGAATTTGGGGTATGGCGAGGAGCATCTCTCATAATTATCCAAACCACATCAAGTTGACATCACACATGTGTCAGCCCTATAATCGCAGTACAGATGAGTAAAAGCTATGTGTATTCCACCAAGCCAGTCTGTCCTTGCTTTTGTAAGCAAGACTACATCCCTGTGATTGATGTTGTCTGCTCCTTTGTGATGACAAGTAACATCCTACCCAGAGAGACAGTCACTCCAAAGGAAGCTGTGCTGGGAATAGGAATCAAAGGGCACACCAATTCACAAATGGAAAAGTATCACATGAGGGAGCTGAATACCACAAGGCTATTTGAGTCTATTAAAAAGGGAAGGTCCATGGTTAGTGTAGTCAGAGGGAGCTGCTTACAGCTGGAGAAAGGTTCCACCATCTTGATTCTCTCTGCCTCTATCTTTCCTTTTTGTCCCCTCTACTTCCTGTTACACAAGCCTTCGGGTGTGATGTCAGAAGGCAAATTCCACTTTTTCCAACTTCAGGGATTGAATCCTTAAGCCAGGATTCCTTTTGTCCAATCACTTGTAGACTTTTGCCGTTAAAAGACAGGGGCTCCCACCCTTTCTCTAAATCATCTCTGGACTTCAAACCTTCAAGAAGATTCTTTTGGAGCATGTTGGGAGAGCAGTCTTTTCTAAAGTCCACCAGTTGTGAGGTGAAGAGAGGTGTTCCAAGGCAGAGGCAAGCTCTCTCCCCTAGCCATCACCTGGGCACATTGGTGGTGAACAGCTGCTGAAACAAGACCTGTATCTCTGCCACCCACACTGCTACCTATAAGCTTAGCAAGCTGAGGGATCTTGAAGGTATGTGCCAGACTCCCATGTGTTTGCCAGACTCCCATGTATCTGGGAGCCCAAGAAAATGACTCATCTTGCCCCTTAGGTCCTGGAGTGGGACTCGCAGCACCTGAGAGTCAAGACAGCCAGGATTCCTGCAGTTTTGCCCTTGAACCATTGTGAGTTGTGATTCGACCATGTTTAATCCATTTCAAACCCACATTGCTCTCTGTAAATGCCTTTGGAACACACTGACTTTCGAACTACTGTTCCTCCGGTTCAAACCAGTTTTCTATCGCATAGCGCAAGCTAAAGCACGTCTTTGCTTTGGCTGGAACCAAGACACATCACTGCAACTACATCACTAGAACCTACACTCCAAACACAAGCCTCTTCAGTGCCATCCCAGTAGAAGATAAAACTCACTCTGGAGTTTTCTACGAACCACATCATTAGAGCTCTGCATTGAACAGGCCCTTGAGTGTCAGGTCAAACCTGCTGATATACCCAATCCATATTGCTCGAGCATGTTTTGAACCACAGCTTTCTTCGCTTCGACCATGTCTTGACTTCTGTTTTCTGCTGGGCAAATGCGACTGTGGAAAAAAGAAGGCTTCACTATGTGTAAAGCCTCTGTCCTTGGGATTGCTCTCCAAAACCTTCTGCCAGGTGTTGGTCATTTCTTTGTGCAAAAGCCACGTCTGGCAGAGTGGAGGTATCTTCCCCATTGCTTGTGGAGGAGTGGTGTAATTACTGGAGGGGGGTATCTACACTTCTGCCCCCTATATGGTAGGGTAATTGCAGAGTATTACCCCAGCATTGCTCTCAATTTAGTAAACATGGCAAGCAGCCAGGCTTAAGCTTTCAGGAGGTGATGCAGGCAGGTTATTAAGTACAGTGTTTCCCCAACACCCCCACAAAGGAATGTCCACACACTCTACCAAATGTACATTTGATATGATAGGTTATTTATAACACGCTTAATACCAAGAGGTTTCTAAGCATGGACCCGGGGATCAATCCTGTGTTGCTCCGTGTCGTCTTGCTTCCAAGGCGAGCACCTTGACCCGGAGCTATCCTCCACTTTGTACATGGAATACTTATTCAAAGAATGGCAAACATATACACTCTTTGTGGTACTACACACAACTTAGATTCAATAAGAACTGCACTAACTGCAGACAATTTTAAATGGCAAGTGAATTCTTAAATAAAGTGTAAGAAAGGCAGGTTAGTTATGAACAGTGGTAGAATATTTTCTTTAGACTAGACAAGTAATTCTGAGTGAGAATACCCTCACCCGGGCAACCTGTAATAGAAAGGTTAGGGAGTACCTTATGTTGTCTTGTACACCCAAGTTCAATAGTGTTTAATTACGTTGTGTTTTCTTTTAAAAGGTTCTACCACCCCAAAGTACATGAGAGGCAACAGGAGAACAGGTGCCAAGACCAATTTGGGAGCCCTGGACTACTCCTGAGGCCATAAAATGCTCTTCCTTGTCACAGTACCTTTGGTACCTTGGCAGGTGAAGTGGCAGAGTTTCTCCGCTTTACTCGACAATTCCCTCTGGGGATGGACCCCCTTTGGAGGAAGGAGCCACTGGATGCTGAGTCCAAGAATAAAAAGGAACCAAAGTCTTTCGGAATGGCAGCAGATTGGCTCTTCGCAGTGCTTTCCTTTTGTCGATAATTTCTCTGACTGTAGAAGTCCTGTGAAGAAGAAACTTGCTGTGGTCTTATTAAAGGCTTGGTGGATGAGAATAAGACCCCTGCGACCCTTCGATGACATCTGGCAGTGGCAGGTGCATAGGTCACTTTTGGTGTCGGGTTTTGCTATGTTGTGGTTTTCTAACCTTCAGTTTTTTGGTGCTGCAGCACGGACCTCTGGACAGCTTCTGGTGACCTGGACTTGACCACTGGGGTGGACCTTGGACCCTCACCAAGTCTAGACCTTCAGGATGACGTTGATAGCTTCTGATGGCAGGAATTCCACCGGCGAACCTTTCATGGCACCTAACAACTCTTGGCTATCTCTGGCGGGAAAAAGTGGTCAGTGATGACTGCAAGGACGTCCTTTCAAATGGTCATAGGCAGTTTGGAACCCCTCTTCTGGGTGGCAAACATCATCGGCTTCCAGTGGACACGCACCTCTAGACCCTGGGTGACATCAATGGACTTCTCTGGCCCGAGATGTCCAGAATTGCTCTTCTGGAACTCGAAGACCCCTCCTCCGAATGGCAAGCACACAGGACTGGCTTCCAGGATACTTTGATGAAGAGTAGCAGTTTTGCACAATGGTCCATCATAGCTCATGGTGAGGTCTCCTTTGGAGGTTCGCTCTGGATCAGTCCTTGGGAGACACAACAGCTTTTGGGTTGTTGATGAAATGCAGCAACTGACTTCTCTTCCAGCTGGGCTTCAAGGAGCAGATTCTTCATGCTAAGCTTCGACTTCAGCTGCTGAACACATTGGTAAGTGAAATGTCCCAGATAAACACCAATCTCACAGTACGGCATTCATGCAGGCAGGCAACCAATCAGGCTCACAGGAATTCAGGCCATTCACTCCACCCAGACACCCATAACAAATGCTGTGATTGGGGCAAGTACCCCGCCTTTCTGCAGACTAAACAGCATTCATGTTATTTTCAGGCAGGGCTATCTCATTCATTGTGTCACACACACAGAAACCAGACACCCACAACAGAGAATGTGAGTTCACTTCAGATTCCATTCACACCGATCCCATTCCTAGGGTATACCCACAACACACAACAAATGGGTAGGCTCCAGTCAGTCTGACAGGGGGCAGCCCCAGAGCCACATATGGTATTTCCACCTACTAGCCAGTCAGGGGGAAGGAGAGCAACATAGACATATGTGGTGTTTTCACCGAAAAGCCATTCAGGAGGGAGGTACAGAGTTAGGGTGTCACAGGACTTTGGGAAATGAGGTAAAAGGCAGTAGGAACCAAGAGGCCACTGGGGCCATCTTGCCTTCTCTAAGGAATCAATTGATTCCTATGGATGGGCCTGGGTATCCCAAAAGGAAGGATACTCAGAGACACTGTCCAGTCAGCATGTTGCTGCCACCAGCCCACACCCTGCTCTGTGGGAAACACTCAGGTGCCCAAAAACACAGATAAGGTGTACAAGGGTGTAACCCCACCCATGGGTGCCATCAGGGTATCCCATGGGTGATGATCACGGAAAGACAGGAATGAAGAGTTGCACTGCCAGAGGTCCAGATGGGACCTCAGTGGCAGAAAACAGAGAAAACGCACACAAGTGGTAGGAAACCGACAGGAGGCCCTGTCCCTCATTCCCAGCATCACATGTGAGTTATGCTTTTATTAGCTTTCACAAAGCCTAGTGTGTCTTTGGAGGTGTTAGTCATGTCCTCTACATCACACAGCAGGGAATCAATGCATATATGATGCCGTGGCCAATTGTCACTTTTCATAGTACAGGTTTGCGACCCTACATTGTACACTACCACTTGGATTTCCATGATATAGTGTGGGTCTATGACACTGGTGCCAACATCTAGAGAGTGCGTCCAGGCTAGACCTGACAGACCTGACTTGGCTGGTAACCTTAAATAGCTACATGCCTGAAAGGAGACGGCTATGCCCATAGGAATTCACTTTCTTTCCTGACTGGGTATCTCAATTGTGTTCATGCTGAATAAATTAAAGCAAATGGATTGGTGAGTTGAACGTTCCAGTAGTTGAGCTGTTGGTTTGAGGTGTTCCAATAGCATGAGTCCCAACTTTATATCAGGTATTTCAAATCCCACTCCTGAAACCACTTATGTTAAATCAAATTCAGGAGACTGACAAGGGGCCTCATTACGACCCAGGCGGTAAGTTACCGCCTGCGTCGTACCCTTACCACCATGGTGTAAACTATGTTTACACCATGGTGGATGGCGGATTTACCGCCCCATTCCAAGGTGAGTGGGGCGGTAAATCCCCATTTCCCATTTTACCCTTCCCCATTCCCATTTTTGCCCCATAGGGCATAATGGGAGTGGGGAAGGCGCTTATTACGCCACCGTAAATTACGGTGGCGTAATTAGCACCATGGTCCCGTAGCACCATGGATTTTAACGCCTGCAAAAAGCAGCCGTTAAACTCACCATGGCGCAAAGGGACCTCGGAATCAGGCGTTAAGGGTCGGCTCAGTTTACGGCGCCGTTAACCCCTTAACGCCTGATTCATAATGAGGCCCAAGGTGTCCTTTTGGGTTAACTGGTTTCTTTATTCAAAAAAATAAACATACCTCTCTCTTTTGCGCCCTGTCAGAAAGAAAAAAAAGAGGTCAAACGGGTGCTCGCCAGCATGTCCTACAACATAACTATTGTTCATCATTGAGAAAACCTGTTCTATCATGATCTCTGTCAATACCATTAGAACAAAAAAGAAGCCAAGATCAACACACCTCTGGGTCTCTTGGCCCATGGGGAATGGTGGTGAGTCTCTAGCCCAATGTCTCTATTTCTCAAGAGGGGGTCCCTGACACCAGTGTTCAGTTCGAACAAACAGGCACAAGAATGTCTCTTTCACCTTCACACATCTTAGTTGATGAGCTTGCTGAAAGCAATGTCTTTCCTTGCCTCTTTGGACTTTGCTTCATAGTTTGTTCCAGTCCTGGGGGTGAGTACTCAAGTTCTCCATTAGACTTACTTTCCAGAGCCATTCATAATTAGCTCTCCACTCCTAATGTGGATATCCACTTCCTGTGGTCTTGGATTGTACACCTCAACATGGGTATTCTTTTTCTTCGGTCCAACTGCAGTAGCACTGAATCTTTATAGTGCCTTCTGGTCATCTGGTCCTCAACCTGCTTTGGGGGTCATCTGCTTTTCATCCCGCTTTGGGTTTGTCTGAATCTCACCCCACTTGGTGTCGGTTGCTTTTCACCCTGCTGTGGGGTTGTTTGATTTTAGCCATGCTTTGGGGTTCCCTGTTTCTCACCCCAGCTAGAGGTTATTTAGTTATTACCTGGCCATGGGTTTGCCTGGTTATTACCCTGTTATTTGGTCATATGAGTCTCAACCCACCTTGGGGGTTGTGTGTTTCTCACTCTGCCAGGGGTCATTTGGTTTTCAACCTTCACTGGGTTTGCCTTTGACCTCGCCGCTCACTTCACGGTTCCATGAGGGTCTGAGTACCTATTTCTCCTTGGCGACGCTCCTCCAGTTGGGCATTTTTTGGTAGGTTATGCAGTCTATATCGTTTGGCTTCCTTTGACTCTGCTGGAGTGAATGCTCCCTTCCCGCCAGCTCCTGACAGGGTCTTGGCGGCCGCTCCACATCTCGCCGCCATTCGGGTTGTGCAGCTCCTTCCACTAGATCTCTTGTATCTGGTCTTCTGCTTCTCAGTTATGCCAGCTTTGCTGAGCATCCCCCGCCTCCTCCACAGGTCAAGACACCAAACTGGGTGCACGTTTGTCTCAACAGGAGACACCTCCTTGGAGGCATTCTATCCCCTTTTGCTCTGTAAGCCTCTCTTTTCGACTCCACCAATGTGGGTGGTATCCCCCTCCTCAACTTTTGTAATGTGAATTGAGTCTCCCTCTCTCAAAGTCTGCCAATGCGATGGAACCTCTCCATCCTCAGCAGTGAGGAGGCATGTTTATATCTAGTTCTCTGGGCCAGCCGAAGGACTGTGCCTGAATAGGGTCAGAAGCTGCACCAGCTTTTGATACATGAAGTGGAACTTCATTCCATATACTATTTCCCATATAAACTGCAGCGTTATTGTATTCTTGGGACAAAAGAGGCCAACAGATACCCCTAACTAGGGATTGCTTGTCTGCTACAGGGGGGTAACCCCTACTGGTAGCCCACTTGCCCTGTCCCATAGGGGTGTTAAGTTTAATGGGCTCACCTCCCAAGTTCTAAAGGGAGTGGCTCTCTCTTGGCTCTCTCTTGGGGAGAGGGGATGAATTTCCTGGATTTGTCACAACTGGCATTCCTTAAAATAATGAAATGGTGTGAGGAATCTGTTTAAGGTACTTCTCAGTTAGAACTCTGCGCCCTTTTGGTTGTGCAGTACTTTAATTTGAAAAAGGTCGCATGGAGCTAGGGTAACCCAGGAGTCTTGGATTCCTCTACTCCATAGAAAAAAGGCAAACATGAAAATGGTTACCCTTTAAATGTGCTCCAGCGCCCATTGATATGAAATCCTTAAAATGGAAAAAATCACATGACTTCAATTGGAAATTGATATTACTCAATTTATCTTGAAAACGTTGCCCTATGGTGATTACACGTGTTTCGACGTATCCAACGTCTTTTTCAAATCAGGGCTATTGTTAACCGTGAATGTAACCGGAACGCGGACGGAAAGAAATAACAGAACAACTTAGGTAGCTGGGATTATCCCATGACCGTACATGAAAGCTGACCATTATATATACATTCACGGTTAACAATAGCCCTGATTTGAAAAAGACGTTGGATACGTCGAAACACGTGTAATCACCATAGGGCAACGTTTTCAAGATAAATTGAGTAATATCAATTTCCAATTGAAGTCATGTGATTTTTTCCATTTTAAGGATTTCATATCAATGGGCGCTGGAGCACATTTAAAGGGTAACCATTTTCATGTATTCCTTAAAATAATATAACCACCATGGTACCTATGATGCTGAGTGGCCAATAGCATACATTTTGGTAGGATGTTTTCTTCTGAGCGATCAGATTCTTCCCTATTTTATCCCCATTCAGTTATTAAGCGATTCAAGGAAGCTAGTATGAAGGAAGTAAGTTCTTGGTAGCAAACCTTATTATGTGTTTTGTATTACATCAGAAGGGATGCAGGGCAATATGCCTTTGACAGTGCCTTATCTCCTTTCTTTTTGAAGGGGGTGATAACCCCTACTCTCCAGTATGTTATAACAACATTCGTCTAGATATACTATAATTAAAAAGCATTATATTCAAATAAATCCATACGTCAGTTTGCACTTTATATGTATATTTTGGGACACCATTGAGGCCTGGACATCTGTATGGATGCTGACCAATTCTGCAACATTGGGACGTCAACCAGTGAGCGTTCCTATTGTTTCTTCTTCTTTCTTATTTTTCACATAGAGCATAGTAAAAACCCAGGTTTCCGATGATACATGAACCTCAAATACCATAGAACCCTCACCCACGTTATCACTCAAAAACTCTTTCACAATCTCCCAAAATTTCTTAGTATCAATGATCTTAGAAGCCTTATCAAACCTTTTCCATCCATTTCTCATCTAAGGGCTGCGTCCTCCATTTGTGTAGTTCTCTCTTATATTCTGATTTTAATAATGTCACTGTTGTTGGGATCACTGAACTCTGTGTTAAAGTCACTAATAGCTCTTTCTTCCTAATTGTATCAGCAATATTCAACTTAGAGTTTCTTCTTGCCTCTTTACTTGTTACCATTGTTTTTGTGGGGAATTCCCAAACAGTGTTACAATGGCTTAGACTATACCAGTATCTGAACTATCTAAATATTCTCTGGTTCCTTCCACTCCCTTTAATAGCAATTTTTCATATAGTTGTTCCAGCAACGGATGGGGCCATATAACATATCTACAACTTTTTTATTACAATATCATGCTTTAGAACATTGTAATCCTTATTCCTAAACCAAGGCCCCATTTGAAAAGTCACCATCAAAGGGCCAGTATTACTTTTAGCTGGGATGCAATGTCAAGGCTATTAGTATTTTCTACATGTTCCAGTGGTATATTTGTCATTATTACACGTGTGTAGGAATGCCCAGACTCACAGGTAAAGGTAAAATAATGTTTCTAATAGCACATGCCATACCATCAAGTCTGGGTCACAAGTTATCTCATCTACCATACTGGATGACCTGTATGAAATGAAATGCATCATTCCCCACACACCAACAAATGGGAAGTTGTATTCCTGTGCATAATTTCCAATAAAAAAAAACAAACACATTCAAGCTTCCACTTTCCTGATCATGCTTTTCTGTGCTTAACTTTGTTAATATTATTTTCCAACATTCCCAGTTCATGCCTTCCACCCCCTACACATGTTTTGTTTTAACAATTCCCAAGGGCCTCTGCTTCTGCTCATTACAGAATAATAAAAACACAAGATTTTCCTCAGGAAGATGATTTGACATCATTTTGTCCAATATAAGTCTATGTCAAGATGGAGGCGAGCATTAAGCTTCATCTTCTCTATTTTCTACTCTCCAGCAGTTTCAACAAATATAAACTTAGTAAAACTTTCATTTTAAAATATAACCTTTTTTTTTTCTTCAAATAAACTTCAAGTCCCATCATTCCTGTAGTCCCATAGTCTCTGTTCATGTGACCTAGTCCTTCCTGTTCCTCTGTCCTTCCTCTTCTTTTCCTGCTCTCCACAAGATAAGTACCATTTCGTCTTAGCTGCGTAATGTTTGGCTAACAGAACCTGTTTTGATGTTGTATACTTATATGGAGTCATATTGATTGAAAATGATAGAATAACCTATATAGCTGAGCGTGCGAGGCAGTGTTGGTGATTTTATTTAATATGGTAGAGAGATTCGGAAGCCCTGTGTCGTACTGTACGACACCTCGGGGCCTGACGAACTCCCTTGCATGAGCCGCGAGCACACAGCCCCCACCTTTGGAAAGGTGGAGCTCTGCGTGAGCGGGAGACTTCCCCGCAAGCAGAGCAGAGGAGGACAGCCCCCACCCTTGGGGAGGAGGAGCGGCCAGTCCGCGCAGCTCGAGACGATAGCGTACACTTCATAGTGAAAAGCCCCCACCCCTCTCGAGGGCGGCCATGTGCAAGGAGTGGGCCAATAGAAGGCACAGAGCTCCGAGCAGCGGCCCCCACCCTCACGGGGGCGGGGCTTCATACATAATGCTCCAAGGGGATTTTTTCCCTTATCTCTACGCCGGTACGGACCAGAGACACACGATTAGAGTGAGGGATTAACACAAGCAAGAGCATTTACAGCCAGAAACTGAACAAGAATATTCTTTTTCCAAATGTTGAAGGGAACATCTGGCAAGATATATCCTGCAAACATACAGCATTCTGTACAGTGAAGGTGCAGCCTTGAAGCAAAGTGAATCAGTGGACGTGCCACTACACCTAGAAAGGTATTGATTAAGGCACCTGTCAGCACATAAAGAAAGATGTCAAACTTCGAGTGGAACGAAGAGGGGCAGGAGGCAGTCTATCAAGAAGACTTAGCCTATAGCTTCAAAGAAGTGCTGGGAGATTCACTGACAGAGGCAGTGGATCAAGAAGTGAGACCCTTACAAGAAAGGCTAAATACCATAGAACTATTTCTGAGACAGAATGAAGAACGCACCAAGCAGGAAGAAAGCACGTCCACAAGGGCAACTTTTAAAGACCCTAAGGGGTGTAATAAGGCCCGGAAGAGCAAAGACTCTTCTGACCCCCCGGGCCAACCGAAAGGGACGGGAACAAGAGCCCCAGAGGCCACTGACACATTCCTCAGATGAAAGGAAGCGTTCATGAAAGATTCTCAGGTGCCAAGCCTCCAGACCCCCTACCCAGGGGAAGACAATATGGGTTATCCAGAGGAGGAATCCCCAGAAGGTTTCCCAGAAGAGGAGCCGCCAATATCCCCCACATCCACTCATGAGGATGCAGATAATGAAGGGGAAGAGGGGAGCCAGCCTCCGCCTAAGAAAATGCAACGAAAACTCCACCACATAGAAGAAGATGACACGGTAGATATGTTTCAGCCAGAGGACATCAGAAATCCAAGGTCCTCGGAGTGGGTACCTTCACCGAGAGTGGCGAAATATATGACGCAGAGATTGCAGAAAGCTCTGGAAAAAGAGGTTAAAGAATGATAGCTGAATGTCCAAGACCAGACCTACCAGGCAAGGTCGCGGAAGCCCCGGAATTAGACCCTAAAATGTTGTCTTTTGTCTCCAAATCCAACAGAGACCCGAGAAACGGCATAGACCGCTCGTGGAGAAATTGTCAAGAAAAACTCCTCGACCTAGCCGGTCCTCTAGCTAAAATAATGGACATGGCCGAGCAAGCCAAAGATACAGGCGAGGAAGTAGACCCTGGAGTCCTAGCGAATTGGGCCCAACGGGCCGTATGCATGTTAGGAAACGCAAATTGCGCTATTTCATCTGAGCGCAGGAGAGGCCTTCTACTCAAAATTGACCGTAAATTAGGAGATCTATCATCATACGAAGCCGGCAAGGCAGCTCAGGGCCTTTTGTTCGGAGAGACATTCGGTAAAGAGATGGGGAGGTTCGTAGGGACCTACACCTCCCTAGAGAAAGCACAGGCATCGATGAAGAAAATTTTTCCAGGGAGAGTTTTGGCGGGACCGGTCGCTACAGAGGCCGCTCGACTGGTCGGTAGCAAGCAACTACAAGGCCTCAAAACAACAGAAACCAATACTGGGAGTCTAGGCAGCCAGATACCTTTTTTCCCCCAAGAGGCTGCTTCTCTAGGGGAAGGCGAGGCAGAGGACAGGGAAGAGGACAAAACTTCTCCGCAGGTGAGAAATTTTCCATATCTGCCAGTAGGGGGGAGGAAAGCTATATTCTGGGAGAACTGGCATGCGCTTTCCAGCGACGCCTGGGTCTTACAAACAGTGAAGGGCATGTGTATAGAATTCACAGAGACTCCCATTCCGGAGCAGGAGCCGCGCCCCGTAGTCAAGACACAGGCTGAGAAAGAGCTGCTAGACGCAGAACTGCAAAGCCTAGCAAAGAAACGTGCGATCGAACCATGCATAACACCACCAAGATTTGTGAGCAACATGTTCCTGGTTCACCGAAAAGTCAAAGTGAGGCCAATGAAAAATCTAAGACACATGGACAGCTGGGTGGTCTACAACCATTTCAAAATGGAAGAAATCCACCAGCTCAGAGACACGCTCAGACAGAGCGACTGGCTGGCGAGGATAGACTTGAAAGATGCTTATCTTACGATTCCTGTACAGAGGGACTTCCGTCCGTTCCTAGCATTCGACTGGGACGGGCAATTATGGCAGTTCGCAATAATGCCATTCGGGCTCTCCTCAGCGCCATGGGCATTCACGTAAGTGATGAAACCGGTAGCTGCAGCGATCAGAGCAAAAGGGATTTGCATGATTATATATCTAGATGACATCCTACGGATGGCCGAGAGACCCTAGCCTACCAGACCGAATGGGTGGTGTATCTCTTAACCTAATTAGGTTTCCTGATGAACCGAGAGAAGTCAGAGATGACACCGATGAAGAGGATAGAATTCCTGGGGTTTGTTATAAACACCAAGTCGGCGACATTGGAAATTCCAAACAAAAAGATCAGAGACATAAAGAGAGAAATAAGAGCATGTCTCAGCAAAACGAACATATTACTCCACACCATTGCGAGAGTAGTAGGCTTACTAGCAGCACCAATACAAGCAATTTTCCCAGGGACATTACACTACTGAGCTCTACAGAGATACGACATCTTCAACAAGGTCTACACTACCACCAACTAGTACTCTTAGATCAAGAGTCCAGAACAGAAATGGAATGGTGGTTAGCGAACATGGAGGCCTGGTACGGGAGAGCCATTTTCGGCGACCGCCCAGACTTGATAATAGAATCGGACGCCAGCAGAGCAGGCTGGGTAGCCCGTTGCGGAGATCTCCAGACAGGAGGGAGATGGAGCGCAACGGAACTCCAATTACACATGAACTGCCTGGAGTTACTAGCCGGATCCTTTGCGATCAGGGTGTTTACAAAAGTGAAAGTGAATTCCTGCATTCTACGGAAAATGGACAACATTTCGGCAGACAAATACATCAACCATTTAGGAGGAACAAGTGCAAATTACTAGCGGAAATAGCCAAGGATTTCTGGCATTCCTGCCTAGAATCAGGGATCTCGGTAGTAGCCGAATACTTACCAGGTTCGTTGAATGTAGTGGCGGACTGGAACTCCAGACATCACTCAGACTCCAGCGACTGGATGCTGGACCGAGTGATATTCCAGAAGCTGGAAAAGCTCTGGGGTCCAATATACACAGATCTGTTTGTGTCCAGGCTGAACGCTCAGAAAGAGAGGTTCTTCAGTTGGAGATTGGACCAGCTGCGGCCGGAGTGGATGCCTTCCTACAAGACTGGAGGGAGCAGACACTTTACGCTTTTCCCCCATTTATAATGATGAACTGAGTACTAGCGAAAGTGCACAGAGAGGCAGCGAACCTGATAGTAGTGGCTCCGATCTGGAAGTCACAAGTGTGGGTCCCAGCACTCATGGAGCTACTAACAGACTGCCCGAGAGTCCTGCCCCAAGGAGAGAGCCTCCTCACGGACCCAGTTGGGTCATCTCACCCTCTGAGAGTGAAGGGGACGCTGTCATTGATGGCGTGCAAGATAGCAGGAGACGCTGGAATCTCCCGGGCATTTCGTCAAAAGCTGCAAGCCTCATCGTCGAGTCATGGGCACCGTCAACTCGAAGGAGCTATGACGCAGCTTGGAACAAGTGGTCGACATGGTGCAGAAGGAGAAATATTCATCCCGTTTCTGCCCCTCTAGTTGAGGTCTTGAATTTCTTAGCGGAACTCCTCCAAGACGGCAAGGCATACAGAACAATAGGGGTATACAGATCTGCGATCTCAGCAGGTCATCTACCCGTGGAAGGAGTACCAGTGGGAGAGAACGTAGCAGTGATACGGCTATTAAGAGGAATAAGATTCAGGAAGCCACCTCAACCGAGATATGAATCTTTATGGGACGTATCAGTGGTACTGAAACTACTAGCCGAATGGCCCGATAACAAGTATTTGTCACTAGGGCAGCTGTCGGAAAAACTTATTATGCATGGTGTCATGGAGGAGAGTAGCAGACGTGAGAGCGCTAGAAGTGAATAGGAAAATGTACGGACCGGAAGGCGTAACGTTTAACCTAGCTAGAAGGACTAAAACTGATTCTACCAGGATCACGTACCCTTACATGCAAGAACACCCGAAATGGTGAGTAGCAGCATGCATAAAAGAATACGAAATTAAAACAGCCGAGCTAAGATCGGCAGGGACAACCCAATTGTTAATTGCACGCAGAAAACCACACAGAGGAGTAGCAACAGCCACCATACCGCGTTGGGTCAGAAACATTATGAGTTTAGCAGGCGTAGACATGACAAGATTTGGCGCACACTCAGTTAGAGGAGCAATGGCCTCGAAAGCATTAGGACAAGGTGCAACATTACAAGACATTATGAAAGCCGCACACTGGGCTAGCGATACGACATTCAGAACGTTTTACTACCGACCTATTAATGCACTGACAGAAGTAGTAGTAAGAAGCTTTGAACAAGCTTAATGCTCGCCTCAGTCTTGACATAGAATGAAGATTCCCCCTGCTAATAGCGCAGGGAGCTCTTGATTCTATTAAAGACTAGGAGGCGAGCATTAAATTCCCGCCTCGAATACACAAGTTGATGCAATGTTGAATTAAATGATGTGATGCATTGTGGATAATTAACATGACTATTCCTTCCAGAATAGGGTGTGTATTCCCCGCCCTAACATACTCAATTTTGTTTCTTCTTGAAATTAGGGGATGAGCAGAAGAACAGCTGAAGGCCCTAATCTGATCAAGTTGCCTGGAACAAACTCGCAAGTTCAAATGTGAGAAACCAATCCAGCACAAAGCAGGAAGTTCAGCGCAAATTGACCAGTTGGTTACGCAGTTAAAAAAGGATTGCAGTTCGAGCAGTCAAAGAAGAGGAAGGACAGAGGAACAGGAAGGACTAGGTCACATGACCAGAGACTATGGGACTACAGTAATGATGGGACTTGAAGTTTATTTGAAAAAAAAAGGTTACATTTTAAAATGAAAGTTTTACAAAGTTTATATTTGTTGAAACTGCTGGAGAGTAGAAAATAAAGAAGATGAAGTTTAATACTCGCCTCCTAGTCTTTAATAGACTCAAGAGCTCCCTGCGCTATTAGCAGGGGGGAATCTTCATTGCCGTATAGATTGCGGAGCCTCCATCAAGTCAGCCTTTCACCTGTTTTTCTTTTTTTCAATTGCTGGCACCATTCATAGTGTGGATGGTCTAAAGGTTGTCACACCTAGGCTTCCTGGAACTTTAGGATATCTCACCAATTCACAAGCAATAAACAATCACATTTGCCCAATTTTTGCTGAGGTCCTTGCAGACTGTTCCACAACAATCTGTTCTTTTCAGGGTGTTTTGGAGCCTGTGTGGCTATCATACATTCCTTTGAAGTGGGGACTTGATTCAATTCACCCTTCTGCTATTTTATTAATTGAGGATTTTTTAGACCAACCAAAGGAAACCTCTACCATTAGTTTTTCACGTTTTTCCTGTAAATGGGTTTATCACAAGTCAGCCCACACCCCCTACATTCAAAGGTGGAGGACATCTATTTGTGATTGTAAAATAACCATATTACTGTTCATCTTTTCCTTTCTTTAGGATCCACCCCAACAACATTATTATGTATTTGCGGCCATGGCAATTCCACCAATTACATTCAGGCTCTGAGATCAAACACCAATTAGCCATGGACCTTATCAGTATTTCCCTGACCATTAGTGGATACCCATTACTCAGTGTATTAATAGCATTCATGGCTGTATTCATTGGGGTAATGGAATAATATGTTTTGGTCAGTGGTCAATCGAAGGGCTTAACTCCTGTTAATTCCATCACCAGTGGTGTTGCCCAAGGTGGACTTTACTGTATGAATAAGCCTGGATTTCCTGTTCATAACCTAACCACCTTTAGGGGTGATCTGCCACACTGATGTTTTTTGTCCTTTTCCATTCTTTGTGGGTGCCTCCAGTTCATCATCATTAGATGCAACTCCGACCTTTTTGTTTCCATTTTTATTAAACAGAGGGAATTTAATGAGGCCCATATTGCTGCATTTTTCTGGACCTGCATCAGATTTTGAGAGATTAAGTTTGTGCTTCCTTTCCAGGCCGTGTGCCTGTAGTACTTAGCTTATGGGTTCATCTCTCATGTATGGATGGGCATCTATTTTGTTTCATAATACACTGTCCAACTTCAGTTCACCTTTATACAATAGTTCTCTTATACCCCAGTTCTTTATCAATTGCCAGTCTCTTCCCCATTGTATTCCATGAGTATGTCTCGTTTAGCTTGAGCTCAGCTGACAATGTCTCCATTCATGTCTGCTCCTTACACCTTTAACCATACTTTATTTTTCTTTCTTGTTTAGCCTTCCTCTGTAATCCTTTGCCACCATTTGTTGAGATCTCCCCAAGTACCTCCTAACCAAAAACAACACTTCTGTGAAAGCATACACTTTCTTCAGGATTGGTAATAGGAGATTGTTGTAATATGGAATCTGGGCTATTAAACTGGAGATAACATCCTCAACTACAGAGCTGCTTTTACGTGTTATACACTCTGCTGATCTCATCTTCTAGGACTCCTAGCATCTTCACTAAATATGTCTCAATTGAAACCAGCAGCACCTTCTGCTTTTTCACCCATGTCTGTGTTTTCCACCCGCGCTTTCCCTTCCAGCCATATTTCCTGCATCCCACCATAATATCTAGTGTGTACACACTGGAAGCACAGGGTACCACATTATACAGTACACAGTTTAAAGAGAATATCCTAAGGAGTTCTAGAGAGTTAGCTTATATCTAAACCTACTTTTAACATCCTCACAGCCCAACCCTCAAAAATTCCAATGTGCACCAATAAATAAGTCAACTTTTCCTTTTTCTGAAATATCAATTTTACAAGCTCATGAAAACATCTTTAATATATATCTTGAACAAATGCCCACATTTATAAAATGTTCCGGAATAAAGCTCACCTAATTATAAAACATAACCACATGAAGAGGCTGCATTTGAAATGGTTAAGTTGCAAGCATGGGTGTACTAGCCTATATTGAACTCGAGATTTCCCAGTAGGCCTCTGCATCCATGCTCTCTCGTGTGCCCTCTTTTATTTCCACAAGCTCTCATAGGAAAAGGGTTGGGCCTTTTGAAAATGTGTAAGATAGAGGCATTATTTCCAAGGCCACTTATGGTTGCAAGTCCAATTGTATTTTGCCAACACCTTACTGCTCTAGGCTCCCGCTTATTGAAGGGTACTCAATAAAACTCTGCTAAGACTATCAGATTGTCCATTCACCTCACAACATAATTATGCATGGGCACCAAGATGTCCTAAAATGCACCCAGGACACAGGAAACTGCTTCGAGTCATGCACAGTTTTGATGGAAAGAAATGAATCTATTTTTGGAAAATATTTAGTTCCTGGCCCTGTCAGACAGACCTTAACGATGCACACCCAAGGCAGGCAATTACCAGTGAAAACAAAACCTCAATTGCAGGCACAGACAGCTCTCCACCTTGCTCCAGTAAGCCAATGTTAGTTCTACAAAAGGATAAGCCAATACAAATGGCACACAGTTACTCACGATGAGCCACTCACAACAGTCCCTGATATCCGGTAATTAATTTGTAAAAGAATAAGTGCCACGTGTCAAATATTTTCTAGCATACCCGTGGCACATCATGGTGGGTAGCTTTCTGGTCAATGTTGCCATGAACAACGGCTGCTCCCCTCAGTGTCAACATGTATGGGATTAAAGCTGCATCTACAACAGGCTCATTGGGGTTGATGTATGTACTGACTATGACAGATGTGTGATTTGCAAATTTCAATCAACATAACATAAAATAACACACTTGTTTCTTGATATGAGACAAAAAGTGTGTCTTTAAACACAATCATTGCTAATATTTTGTTCTGAATTTATAGATGCTTCTTAGGTGACTGACAGCTAACTGTGGACATATCTTGTTTTTAAATTAAACTATTTAATATACTTACCACAGATCTTATTGATACATTTAATTAAATCAAATGTGAAAATGGTGAAACTAAATCATAAATGTAAGTATTGCGAAATAGAACCAGAACGTAGCAACAAAAAGAAATGGAAAACACCTAAGAGATAACATATTGAAGATATTGGTAAATGGTATATCATTTCAGTCTCACACACAGTTGCACTTTTACAGTTCGTTTTAAACCATTAATAAAAGATCCAATTATAGTTTGATGCTTTTAATACTCAATGATTGTGCGGTTTCTAGAAGTGAAATTATAAATCACGCTGTTTAGTAAGGTGGTGGGGTATTCTAATCACAAATTAATGTGTATAGTCGCTAAGGTCCATCATTCGCTGTGAAACGATTTGTAATATAATGATTAAGAAAGATATTGTCAAAGATAGCGTAATGGGACCAATTAGCATTTGTACCAACCATCTGTCAAACTAGTGGTTAGCTCCATAAAGTTATTGATCACTGATGGCTATTATTTCTTTGTTGCTCCCGTTCCAGTTTGAACCAGTTAATACTGTCATAACCAGAAAGAGATACTTCAATTTTGTATTTTATTTGTATTTTTATTAAATGTTTTCCTCACTTTCACCAAAGCGCTGAAACAGTTTAAAACAGTACTGGTATGGTGGTAATCATACATATTATTTAATGGTAAGATGAAAGAAATATATTTTTTTAAGATAATGCAGAAATTAGAAGGGAGGAAGATGGCCGAATTTGCAGAGGAAGGGAGTTTCAATGTGTATGGCCCAGGAAAGCAAAAGAGCAACTGTGGGGAGAGGCACATGGGGGCTTAGGAACTACAAGTGAATGTTGTTTTTTGGAGCCGAGAGAGCAGGATTGGGTATAGAAAGAGAGGAAAGAAGAAAGATTAAGGGGTGCGAGTCAATGTATGATCTTGAACAGTTGCAAAGGAGGTGAAAGAGAATGCAAGATTCAAAGCATAGCCAATCGAGATATCATTAGGAGGGGGAATGTACGATGAAAAACACAGCAGATGGAATGAATGGAGGAGTTAAAGATTGAGTTGAGGGCCGAGAGTAGTTAGGCAGGTAGGCCAATATGTAAAGCAGAACAATAGCCAAGGTGTAAAAGGACAAGAATGCAGATAAACAGTTTGGTAGCGTGAACAAATAAAAAAGGTCGGCTTTGCGAATGTTGAAGAAATTATAGTCCCATGTGGGGACAGTGCTAGAGGCATCAAAGTAGATGCCCAGGTTACGAGCTGAGGTAAAAAGGGGAAGGTCAGCTGGGGAAGGAAAATGGAATAGGGTGGAATGGGGGATGGAGGAGAATGGAAAGAAGAGAATTTCAGTTTTGGAAGGGTTGAGGTGAAAGAAGTCAGCCGGCATCCATGATTGGATTGCCTATAGAAAAGAAGAGATGGAAGAATGAAGTGAGAGAATGAAGTGAGTGACAGAAGGAAGAAAAGGAGACACATTTTTGTGAGTCAACAGCATAGAAATCAGAGGGGAGAACAAAAGACAAAACAATACAGGATACAGAGGAAGTGTATAGTGGAAAGTGTAGAGGACCAAGAATGGACCCGTGGGAGACACCATGAAGATGCAGAAAAGTAGATGCTAATTTGGCAGCCTATGAGATGGAATGGAAATGGTCAGTCAAACAAGAGTTAAAACATTGTAAGGCAGTCCCTGAGAGGTCTAGGGAATATTGGGTGTATAAAAGTGCGGGTTGGTCAACTGTGTTGAAGGCAGCCGAGAGCTATAATAAGATATTGATAGAATGACAAGCAGACATGATTGAATTAGATCCAGATTGCAGAGGAGTAGAGTGAAGGGGGAGAAACCAGTTTGGTGTTCAGGAAATAGAGTGATGATGGTCAAGCTAGGAAGCAATCTGAGAATAAACAACACTTTCATGAATTTTGAAAAGGAATGGAAGTAGAGGGACAAGATTGACATTTGCCAAAAGGGAAGGATCAAGGGAAGGTTTTTATTTTATGATGGGGAGAATAATCACAAGTTTGAAGTTGGAAGGATAAATTGGGAATTACCTTAGAAGTAAGAAAGGAAGGTGAATCGTCAGGTGTGAGGCAGTAGGGTGTGCTTTAGAGAGGAAAGAGGCAGTGGCAAGATCAGAGAGAGGAGTGAAATGCGAGATAGAGGATCCGATAGGAAGGAGGGGAAGGGCAGGAGGTGGAGAGTTGGTGGTAAGCACAGATATCAACAGTGTGTGATTGTATCAGTGAAGAAGTTAGCAATGTCAGAATGGGAATGAACAAAAGACAGAGCAGGATCAGTAGCAGAGGGTGAGAGGATGCAATTGAGGATTTGAAATATATGATTATTGTAGGGGGAATGTCAAAACATGAGTTCAGAGAAATAGTGTTTTTAACTAGCCATAAGGCTGACTCGTAAAAAGTATGAAGGTTGATTAGGAGATGATCAACCGGGAGATGAGATTTTCTTCCCACCATTGCTCTGCAAATCGTAGCAGTGAGCAATAAGGAAGGAGGTCTGGAGTAAGCCAAGGCTGTGGATGCTTATGGGACGGGTGTAATGAGAAGAAGAAGATAATTAAAGGTGGAAGTAGTGCCAAAATTAACAGCAGAAAGAGCAGATTCAATGGGAAGAAGTGAGCATTGTGAGAGGAAAGCTAGGGCACAGAAGAGGGCAGGAAGGAAGACTTTTAGAGTGAAGGATCTAAGGTTATGCATGGGAATCTCTGGGAGGAGTCGGGAGGTGCAAGATAAGTGGAGGGACAGAAGGGAATTATGAATATGATGTGATCTGTGGGCGTAAAGGGAATAGCTGCCATAGTGGAGGGTGGAGAGAGAAAGGAAAACATGGGATTGGGGAGGCACAAAATAGATCTGATGGAAGAGAAGGGTATTGGCCAAGGTGGTAAGAGAAAAGGAGAGAGAAAAAGAGGGGGTGAAGCAATTGAAGTGAGACATGAGATGTTTTGGGATATTAATTGCAAAGAAGGTAGCATTGCTGAGAAATGGACATACCTACTTGGCTTATGGCCATATTTTATAGCATGCCTTCCGTGGTCATTAGTTGTGTCATTGGGATTTGCTAAAATTGAGAAAAACATATTCATAAAAGTGCACTTATGCTGACGTGGTTTGGACGTGATGCCTGTCCATAGACGTCCAACGGGGTTGACACATTCCTCACAAATTATCACTTGTTTGAACCTGCTGCTTCTATTTCCAAAACCATGTCAGTTGCTTTACATTCTCACCAGTTGATGAGGTATACCACATCCTTATTTAGTGGCAATACTACAAAGAAAAGAAGCATGATCAATGTGGTCCGGGTATGATCTTAGCATGTCTGTGAGTTGAGCATGATGACTGCAATTATGCGTGGGCCATAGCAGTCTGGAATTTGGAATTACTGAAAGTTACAATTATTGCAAATAAGTACTATGAAGTAGTGATACATATTTATATACCCTCCTCCCCCCACTTCCCTTGTTTGTCTGCCTTCTTCACAGGGGTCGTAAAGTGCTGCATTGTTTTCCGAAACTAGGTCGATCTTTTAAATGCCTGCAAATGAAATGCCTCACACGCTGGCCTATGGAGAGTGATTATGTCAGTGCATTGATAAGGGGTAGTTCCTAGCCGGTGTTCACATCATTCCTAAATGGTCGATTACGTTTGTTTAGCCTTGTACTTATTGGGAATTAGAACTGAGAACTTTCCTCACTCAAAAATTACACTTGATTTGGTTTGAGTAACTCTCATACACATATTTTACACAGAAAATCTCCAGGAAAGATCCATTCACGTCCAGTTCGTTTGCAGTCAAGTCACTGACCATAATTCAGTGTCAATTTCACTTTTATAATGGCAATTCCGGTTTCAAATGGCATTATATCAGCTGTAGATTTATACGTCTGGTTTTGCTGCAGGGGGAACGCAGTCCACTTTATTAACACGAAACGGGATTATGAATGTCAAACAGGGGCTATATTAATAAACACAATGGCATAGGTGCTTCAGTAATATCTATGATTTCCAACAGTAATGTGATTGCCTCTGTGAACTGCAATCAGTCTGAAACAGTTTCTATTACTGTAATCTTGATTTACATGTTCACCTGTCACAATAACCCACTGTATTCAAGTGTATGTTCACTGACAGCCCCGAGATATGATGGAGAACAGAAAATTAATCGGGAAGAGAGGTCTCGCACCATTGATATTATATCCCATTGAGGTTCTTGTTGGCTCTATAGACTTTTAAATACATGTTTTCATTCAGTAATACCAAGCATGTTCATACATGTTTACCCATTGCACTCATAGCAACGCAAGCAGAGTCGCAAATTATTTCGTACAATAGGTACATTTAAAGAAGTAGAGCTGCTTATTTACCCCTTATACTTAGGGTATACTTTTTTGCATTTTTGTGTTTTTGCACCCTTACCTGTAAATACAAACATAGTTTAGAAGACTGGCAGATGGCACCAGCTGTAATTCCAACAGATATGGATATTGTTGCCATACATCAATTGATGGTGTGCCAGGCGATGGACGCCTTCCATATTTTAGGTATCTGGTGGGATTGTTTTTTAAAGCATCACTCACCTTTGCAAGAGCCAGTAAGCAGATCATCACTGCTTAAGTTTTGGCGTTTCCCTTGCCCAGTTCTGAATGGAACGTACCATGAACGTGACCTGTCACCGATATTGTTGATCTTAGCAATTACCATTTCACTCTTTCTTTAAAGATCTGAAGATTTTTTTTAAATGAATATAAAATGTGATTGTTTGAAGAACGTATGCTTCTCATATATTAATCTCTAATTAAAAACAGAATGTGATGATGGAGATTTGGAATTTATTTAAAACCACAGGCATTGACCGGTATAACCTTCCATACCATTGTCAATGAAGAAGGGGTCAAGCCACGTTCAGATACACGTCGGTCTGCTCACAAATGGGAGCAGTTGAACTCGAACCAAAACTTTTCTGCACAGAGATACAAGGAATCCTGGACATGTTCATGGTGCATGTTGGATAGTAGGTGTTTTATTGAGCAATTTAATGGCACTCAATGTATTGACCGAAGAGCTACAAGGCATTCTCTTTCTGCAAGGTGCAGTTGGGATAGAACATGATGGTGTGGAGGTTTATATCTTCCTGTATGTCTTCTAGACTTGACACAGTAGCAGGTTTAATCCTGATCTCCAGTTTTACGGCAGCATGGAAGAGGTCAAGTATGATACCCATTTTGAAAGATACAATGAAAGAAGTGGTGAATCATAACCTGGAATGCTTGGATACAGGCTTCAGGAAACCACATTTAGCAAACTAAAATGACACACCTCTTTCTTTAAACTTAGATCCATTGGAGGCAGGTAGATTGCAAATTCTTATGCTTTAGGTTTCAGTTTTCAGGAGTCTCAATGTTAAACACGGGTATTTTACTTACAGCGCAGGTTTGTATATACAGTTTTCAACTCAGCAGTAAGAGTGAACAAAAGTAGTTTCTACATAAGACAGAAATATGTTCTTCAAGTCTTTATCATCGGAGCGATAGTATGCAACCTTTAACTTAAAACACCAGTGACATGGATGTTCAACGTTTGTGAACGTGTGCCATTAGGAGTACATACCACAGGAGCTTCATGCTTCTACAGGCAAGTTGGCTACTTTCGGAGGGCATTCGATAAAATATAAATGTAAAAGATCTAGAAAGGTTAGATTGAGCCCACCCTCTGGGGGGTTAATTAATCTTCAACATAATCACAAGTGTTCGAGTTATTTCTTGGTATATGTTTTTATGTGAATTATACCGTCACCAAAGCATACACACACACACACATCCTGTGCGCTTTCAAAAGCACTTATTTTAAAGCTCTACAACTGAATGCTGTGGGTAAGATGAGGGTTTGACCAGTACTAAAAAATGTGGATTGTACGTTTTGGTGGGTTACAGATTCTGCAAAATGTCACTCCTGCCCCAAGTTGATTATTATGAGAACATGATTTGTTTGCAGAATATGTGCCTGCTGATGATCTAGAGTAGAATAAACTGTATTAAGTATAACAACACATGAGACCAAACATATTCCAGAAATTGTTCCAGAGCAATTTATCATATATATCTTTTTTTTTATTATGCTGGAGCTATTTGTCCAAAACCGTTGGCCTGATTACTCTTCTCTAGAGCTTCCTCGGGGACTGACTGGGATTTCGGTAGTTTCACTTTATTAATCACAATAATATATGAGTTACATTAAAAAGATCTGCACTATTTTTGTGGTGATGTTGATGTAGTCGGTGTCCAGTCAACTCGTCGAAAAAAAACTGGTCGACTGCAATTTGGTCGACGCAATTTGGCCGAAAACCAAATGGTCGAATTTTTTTTTTAATTTATATATTTATTTTTCGGGTTTTCGTTTAGTTAAAAAAGGGGTTTTTAGAGAAAAAAAGGGGGTTGGGGGGGGACCCCCCCAAAAAAAAAAAAAAAAAGGGTTAAAATAAAAAAAATAAAAATTTCGACCATTTGGTTTTCGACCAAATTGGTTCGACCATTTGTCTGGTCGACCAATTTTTTTCGACGAAATGTCTGGCATCCGATGTAGTCTTCTTCATAGCATGATGGGACGATGAAAACACAATGAACTGAATTATTTTACGTTCAAACCATACATTTCATAAAAGGATATTAACTTGGTGAATACAGTATTTTCTGGAGTTGAAGCTAATGAATGAGTACATTAGGAATTGAAAAAATGAGTGGATAATGCAAGACACAATAACAAAAAGTAAGGACAAAGAGATAAAGAAAAAATAAGAAATATGTCCGTTTTAAATTTCGAATCTTGTCACCTTATTGAAATGTGTTTTTGTTACAGGTTCCTAAAGATGATCTGAAATAAATAGGCATAGCTCTTCTGATTGTGTAAAAGTGTAGTAGTGGTTAGTGGAGGATGCAAAACGCGCAATAGGTTTTAATTAAACTAAACATATCTTCATAATAATATGGTAATCTATGATGGGATTGGAGTTGTTGGAAACTGAGAAGACACATTTTTAAATCAGTGGTTTGATTTATGCAAAGGGACTTGACAGTGTATCTTTCTGCCACTGTTCAACCCCTCCTAAAATACTCAGGCGACCTTTGAAAAAATAAGGTAAACTGAGCGTTCCAGCAGTTAGTGCAAATGAAAGGGCACACTCTCAGTGGTGGAGTTTGCTACACATACTCAATTTCTCCAAGCACAGGGCTCTCAGGATATACTGCACGTATTAACACTATTGAAGGTGGAATTAGTATTCATTTTTGTGCATACCTGAGAACTGTCTGTTTTGAGATGAAAAGACGATGTATAAAATAGCACTGCAGTGAAAGGCAAATATGTTTTCAAGGACTTACATCCTTGCTTTTGGGATATTTGGCATACCCACATTTCTTCTGAATCGTTATCTGAACTAAAGAAAAACTTTCAGTGATGGGTACTGGGTGGTGGTGTTGCATATGAGAGTTGGCCCAAATGGCCATTCTTTTTCTGCCACAATAGATCTGCTGGTATTTGTTACACATGTGCAAATGCCCAAATCACCAGAATGTCTGACTATACTGTGCTGATGGTCTCTAAAATTAGTGAAACTGGCATGTCATTGTTAGTAGCCCTCAAAACTGTCTGTCTTCGGTTGAAGAAGCTATAGCACTGCCCAGTGACAAAGACGTTTTTAGGGGAATTCAAGTTGTGCATTTGGGCTAATGTGCATAGAAACAATACTTTGCTTAGGGGTCTCTGAACAAGAGGTGGATTTCCAGTGGTGTCTTCTGGGCAGGGCGTTGCTAGGGTGGGGGGGCTAAGGGGGCTATAGCCCCTGATCTTTTGGTTGTAGCCCCGGATAGAATCTCAGGAGCTACAGCCAAAAGACTAGCTAGCCCCCAGTCCCAACAGTTCTGACATCAGCTTAGCCCCGGGTCTTTTCCAGGCCTAGCAACTCCCCTGCTTCTGGGTGGTGCTGTTGCATGAGTAACATGTCTCAAATGGCATATTCTTTGTTCACAAAGACTGGTATGAAAGAATGCACTTTCCAGTGAGATGGTGAGAAAACAAACCATTTTCTGAAGAAAATGGAAACCCTAAAACAAAAGGAAATAAAGAGTTATAATCTATCAAATCAAATGGACGAGGTTTATTTTAAGCATCTATCTTTACAGCCATAATGAATGTTGAAAATTTGTATTTAAATGGTTCACATCTATATCTTCCAACATGTTGTCATAACTAAACCGGCTTTGCATAAAATCAGATTCATTAACTTGAATAATTGGAGGCAATATCAAACTCAATATAGTTGCTTAGACGTTTACCAAGAGTTTAACATCCACACATTTTGCATTATCTATACTTGGTTTTGTTATCAGTATGATAAAGGCCAATTGCATGGACACTGGCAATATACCCCGTTCTGTAATTGCCAAATACACATCCAATAGAATAGAGCATAGTAGGTGACTGAAATCACTATAAAACATGACCGGAACCCGACAGGACCAGAGCTCCTGTTCCTTGTATTCTTTTTTTCTACCAATAGTTCATTCTTACTAGGTTTCGCTGCTATAGTTTAAATTCAATATTAATCATATCTGGTAGATCAATCACTTCCATAAAGTCAACTTTGTCAGCTTCATAACCTGTATCCTCAGCCCTATATAACTCTTCATAAAAACGTCTGAAAGCCTCCACAATTGCGTTATTGTCAGTCAATACTACATCAGCAACCCTGACAGTGGACATAGCACTCTTACTAGTCTCCACCCTTTGAGGTCTGCTGGCCAATAGCGATCCAGTCTTCTCACCAAATTCCTAATAAGATTGACTAATATAAAACAATACTCTCTCAGCTTTTTCAGTAAGCCAGCTATCTACCATCTGCTTTACTTGTCTCTACCATTCTGCTTTGAATTTTCACATTATTCTGTTTCTAGTTTCCTCAGGCAACACACCAAAGGTTCCTCTTCCTGTGTCCTAACCTTCTTAAAATGTGACAAGAAACTAATCATGTTCCCTATAATAGTAACTTCCAATGCTTCCCAAAAAATGAACATGTCATCTATCATTTTTTTTTCTCAATAATACAACAGACAATCCCCTCTCTGATAGTCTCCCTTACAGCTGCATCAGATAACAATGTAGTATTGCAGTGCCAACCAATATCTCTCTTCACAACAATCAGTGAACAGACCAATGACAAACTGACATCGGCATGATCAGAAATGACTATTCTTTTTATTGAAGTATCTTATATCTTAGGGAATCGTTTTTTCAAAACCAAAAAGAAATCAATACGAGAGGATCAGTCGTGTGTGTTGGAATAAAATCTAAACTTCTTGCACAAGGGTACAAAATTAACCATGGATCAACCAAGTCCCAACTCTACAACAGGTCCCTGAGTTTTTGAATTGCCCTTCCTACTCTTTGATGCAGGCATTCAGGAGATCTATCTAACACCCCATCAAGGACTTGTTTTAAGTCTCCCCCGTATAATGCCCTCTCCCGTCAAAGACACTAGAACATGTCCTACTTTCAAGTAATAACTACCCTGATTTGCATCCGGAGCATAAGCATTTTCCAGAATAAGAGGCGTCCCCTCCAAATGGATTTCTATTGTGACATATCTACCCCTGAGTTCCATCTTTCTTTTACCCAGGACCATATGAATGTTTTGTCTGAAAAACACAGAAATTCCACTCAATTTATGGTGATAACAATTAGTTACCCCTACTGTATATTTCTGATTTAAAATATAATCCTTATCATTCTCGAACAAGTAGGTTTCTTAAAAACAACAAAACAACTATGACAGCTTGCAGCTTGTTTATATGTGTTAACAGTGAATTTCTATAAATCAGTCACCCCAGAAATCCACATGTTACTACATTGTGGACATGATAAGAATGAACCTCAGACAAGTGTTACTAATCCTGGATTTAAATAAAGATCATACTGACTGCTCCATATATGGACTGAGCTACCTGCTTAACATTAATGCAAAATGAAAGACAACAATCTGGGTTGATAGGTTAAGGAACATTGTTTGCAACATTACAAAGACAAAACTAGTTTCACACATCATTTGTCAACTAACTGACTTCATTCAGTCGGAAAACAAAATACTTGAACTATTTGGGTGAGCTGTGATGCATCAATAGTGTTTAACGAAGTAACTGGGATTATTGCCTTATAACAATGTCCCTTTTGAACTTAGTTATTATGTATTTGTGTAAATAAAAGGGATGTCCACTGGCACCACTAGAACCTCTGCTAGGCAAAAATATGAGAGACCACCTACTAGGTATGAACCTGTACCAAATAGACTGTTCTGTTTTATGGTCCCCACTGAGGAGGGTTGACAATCCCTTTTCTGCACACTGTACCATACCCCAGGACACCCATCAGTTGCCAATTCTGTCTGGTTCCACCAACAAGGACTGACATTCTAGAACATTCTCAGCTGAACAAGATTATCAAAAGCAATGCCAGACACAACTTGATCATTGTTGAACATCATAAATGAGGTAAACATGCTTCTCACTAGGCACAAAGAACAGGGATCCTCATTTGGACTGCCCTACATAACGTTCAATAAAATATTTAACATTTTTTACAATTATCCAAACATGAGAACCTCTGTACTGAGAACAAACACTGAAATGCTATGGCAATTCTGCTCTCGACAAATGTATCAACCATAACCCCAGACACATATTTCTGGCAGGTTGGGCATCAACAGTAAAGTGAAGGTTTATCTCTATAGGCACTGAGAGCAAGGGGTTTGTGTCTGTAAGATCCTTCCTAACTTGGGGTGAGACCCCAATTCTTTCAAGGTTTGTCAAAAACAAAATACCCCCTCTATAGAGCACATACACAGCTAAAATACCCATCTCTGTAAGAAGGTGCCCACTTAGGAGGGTCTACAATCACATTTTGACTTAATGTATTTTGCCAAAGAAGACATATTCATTTTCGTATCAATGTGGTCTCATCAAACATGATTGTGCCACACTGAAATGCTATGCAATTATCCCCTTAACAAAAGTAACAGGAACATCTATATATACATATCTTTCTTGTTGGGCATCATCATTGAGGTGAAACTCTGCCTCTCTAGGCACATAGACCGAGGGGTCCACGTCTGTCTAGATTACAATTAATAATAGCCATGAAACCCCAAGTCTTTCCAAATTACACAGAAATGTAAGAGCTGCTATTCTCAAGACAAACACAGCTTAAATAGCCAGTTCTGTGAGGAGGTGCCCACTTAGGGCACAAGGATGGTCTAGCAACAACAATGCTGGAGAAACCATTGCTGTTTACAATACAAACCAACAGGAATATTGTATCGTACAAGTGAACAGGAAGACCGATCAACCTACTCAAATATTGACATCTGTAAACTCAGGCACTGGAAAAAGTAAAAAGGAACAGATGGGTACCTGGGTGCAGTTTCACAGGCATCTTTAATATCACTGGAAGCACACACACAGAGTTCCTATAACCACTGGGTTTATATAGGCCTTTTCAGGCTGATGGAATAATTCATGCAAATTAAGGATACATTCCGAATTGGCTTGCTTAACTAGCATATGAGCCTTCCCATTCTCCAATCGGCTGGCTTTTCTGTCAATCACCAAGCCCAAGTTACTTATCTTGACAAGCATTATTTGACGGACACATAGGCTAATTAAACGTGTGTGAGATCCTGCCGGCCCTCATTATAAATCCTTAGATGTCTGCCAAAAGCCAGCCACATATCTGATCGTCGAGACCTGCCAATTTCATATGGCAGGATATATTGTGGGAAACGTTACGAGCTCATCATATGTGTTTCTAGTTAAGCAGTTGCTTTCTGTAATTGGTAACTTTCCAAGGCTTTTAGCTGGATCTATGATCCATCACTGTCAGTTTGTCCTGCCAAGAAATTATAAACATACACACCAGACATGCTTGTCTACAGGGAACTGCTGCCAAACAATATTCCAGATCAAGAAATGAGTCAGCTCTTCTGACACCTGGACGTGAAACCATTTTGTTTCAGCATCCATCTTAGAATCTAACCCAGTCTAGATACTCAGCCTTTCTATAAAATGGCAGACCAACTTACTTTTGTACATAACTCTTTTCCTATTCAGGTCTCAGACTACATTTTCGATATTCATGATGTATGTGTAATACCTGAGACACCCTCCACTGCTTGGGCAGTCTGACCCTAAAAAATATATGTCGCCCTATAGGTACCTCCATCTTAAAACACCCTATAATTCTGATTTTTGTGATACTGGAACCATTAATTAGCCTGCCATGTTACCTGCATTCAGTTTGAGGGGCAAGGGGGGCAGGGGCTGAGGACCTACTCTACACATGTGAACATAGGGAGACAACAATACATGAATAGAAGCTCTTGCTCTTGATGTTTTGGTCCTATCCATTTTGTCACCACAAAATCTATTCCACTTTCTCCTAGACTAGATTTACACATTTTTCAGTAATGTCGTATGCAAAGTGAACTTTTCAAATGCTGTATAATGACTATATAATGTCAAACCAAAGCGAAGCCAGACCACAACTTTATAATGATCTCAAAACACAGGCTATAACTACATCTATCACAAAACACTCATGAGAAGCATTAGCATTCAATTAATACAAGAGTCTAGACCATATGACTTCATATAATTTTATTTCAATACAAACTTAGTTATAATTAAGTACACATTTGTTTTTTATCCAACACAGATAGAGCCATAAAATACAATTAATTTCTCAGAAAAGTGCTCAAGGGGTTAGTATTTGAGCAGTGTCATCCCATTTATACATCTGCACTGGTTCACATGAACAAAGCCTAAGAATTTCTCTAAATTGTGCGGACCACAGTGTCCTTCCTATTGTTTAGACCAAAAACAGTTGTGATTCTCCTACATGTCTCTTGCTTATACATCAACTGGATTGGCAAGGGAACGGAACAACATTGTTTCGCTCACTCGGGGTACTGTTTGACTAATAATAACAATAAATGTATATTTTTTTAGAATAACACCATATGTCGTCACTTTGGGCCTCATTACGACCCTGGCGGAGTGGGTTTACGCCAGCGGTATTCGCGGCGGACCCGTCCGCCCTACTACGAGTTCCCGTAGCGCCATGAAGCGTTTTCCGCCTGGTTTTTCCGGGCGGAGAAATCCATGGCGCTACGGGACCTTGTTGTTAATTACGCCACCGTATTTTACGGTGGCGTAATTAACGCCTTCCCCACTCCCATTATACCCTATGGGGCAAAAATGGGAATGGGGAAGGGTAAAATGGGGAATGGGGATTTACCGCCCCGCCAAGGTCGGAATGGGGCGGAAAATCCGCCAACCCCCATGGCGCTATCGGCAGCTTTCCGCCGTGCTCCATGGTGCATTTGGCGCCACGATTTCCGCCAGGGTCGTAATGAGGCCCTTTGTGTTTTGCCCAGAAAAGGATACATTGAGAATATAAATGTCCCTTTTATTTCATCAAGGCTATCTTCATCAGGATAAACACAATTTTTATCATCAATCAATGTGTCCCCTTGTGAATTGCAAACAGCTCAACTTGAATATGTCACTCTGTGCAGTGTTCTAGGAAATCCATTTTGAACTAATTGCATAGTTTATTAGGTTTTAATTTTCCAAAAATAAATGGCGAATATCCAATTGTCCATGGTGCCGTTTATTCCTGAACTCGCAATTCTACACTGATAGCCTTTGGCAGAAATTGCTGAGTTCCATTAATGCAGAATCCCATGATAATAATAGCCTGTTATCATTGGGTTGCAGGATGCCTATATCATTCAATATAAATGAAAGAGAATACACAACGTGGCATTTAAAAGGGAAACCTAAGGAAATCACTGACCTTGTCTCTCCATTATGCCGGAGGCAAATTACATTCCGAAACTTTGATCACAAAAGGAATACAAAGGCCAGAATGTTATTTGGCCCAATGGTCTGAACTGAATCTAACTTTCTGGACTAGAGGAAATGTCCTCAAGATGATTCCACCACTGAAATTCATGTATATCATCAGGGACTTGTAAACAAAAACTAAATCTCTTGATGCATGAGCTGAATTTGGATTGTCAAGATCAATAGACTTTGCCAAGCGCAAACTGCATACAATATGAGTAACTGGTTCAATACAACCTCCTGTTCTTTGCAGGAAAGTCATATCTTGTAGCTCAAATTTACATCCTAAGGGGTTCCGTCCTTCAGATGTGAAATGGAAAATATCATATCATGAGATGCTGATGACTAGAACACATATTTACTATTTCTAATTCAGTAAAGAGCATGGAGCGGTGAACATATTTGTGTCCATTGATTTTTGTGTCTGCAGATATCCCTGGTGAACATTAGACACAGTGATTGTGACAAAGTTTACAAAATCAACTGCGATGAACCTCCAGGGCAGCATGAATAAAATCAGAGATTAGGGACACCAGGGAAGGAGGGCACAAAGGAGATTCAAGTATTGGGGGCTATGAAAATTGACCATCACACTGAACGTGGGCACTAAACATAATAATTCCAGTAAGCACTAATGCTTTTCAGTCTATCTTGAAAGATCCAGGTTTGAGAAAAACTACATTTGAAATCTTTGGAGTTTCCTAGTCAGACACATTCATATTTCTATAGGATTTAGATAAGCACCCTTTTAGAATTGATTTTAGGGGGAGCACTGTCCCCTCTGATAAGCAAACAAGTGTCATAAAATGCATGCATCAACGTGATGCTATCGCACATGAACTCTTGCCCATCCGCTTTTGATATTTAGATATTTAAAATATTTACCTTGTGAAAAATGATCTGAAAGTTGCTATTGACTCATCCTCCTTTAGGGTATTGCTGTATGCTTGGAATATCATAGAATTGCAATGCCCTTTTACATCTTGATAGCCAAGCAAAAAAGAATGTGGGCACCGTTCTCTTTGCTATTTCGGTGATTCTCTGTTATCCAGGCGTGTTTCTTACAAGAGTCCCTTGGCACACGTCACTTTGCGATGATGAAAAAGCAGATTTGAGTGCTTGATCCACTGTCAATGCACTTAACGTGTTTAAATATAATGACAGCAGGATAGATTCATTATTGAAAAATAGTCTCTCAGACAAGTGTTACAAAGGGAGCAAGAGAAGTACATCCATTGAAGAGTCTGGGTCAAGTACGTGAAGTGCAATGCTCATAGCTACTGTGAGGGGGTAGCCATGGTGGATTATGGATGAGTGGACACAACAATCACAATACTTAATTATACATTTTCTAGTGAGGTCATTATGGAATCTCCTAGCATGGGTGCTCAGAATAAATACTACTGGCCTTCCATTTTGGATACATACTAATTCTTTCAGTCTTCAATTATTGCTTAAAATGAACAGTACACTTATTCAGCTACCTTGTAAGGAATACTGAGGGTCTTCAGTTAGTTGCCAGAAATAATGATACTGGTCTTCAGTTGGTGCTTGGAATGAGTACAGCTGATCTCCCCTTAATGTCCAGAATGAATACTATTGGTTTTACTTTCGTTCATTAGAAGACTGCTTCAGTAAAACTAGTATTCTGTAATTTAAATATTTCGGCTTATGGTCATACATACATTATTTGTTTTGTTGCGTCGTAGTAAAAGAACGGACCTGAGACTATTGTGCATTTAAAGACTTTATGTGCTTCCAGTTTTGGTGTATAGACTAGTGCGAGATGGTGGACTGATACATGATGGTATAAGTTGTATTGAGGATAGGTGTGATGAACATGAGATGATGAGAATGGTTGTTCTTTGGATCATAAGAAGGTGATGGACTGTGTCTAAGTCACTGAAACCGGTCGACCTGTACAATGGATATCCGTTTGATGCATCATTGGGGATACCACATTTGTAGTTGTCATTTTAATGGGCATTATCGCTTGTGGTTGAACACAACTCATGGATTTTGACTTATCTCCCTTGCACACACTTGAGTGTGGATAGAATAAACTGCAAAATCCCCACTTAAATGCCTGGTGGGTTGGTCTTGTGAGAATAGCCCTGGTTGTTATTGGATGTCATAGTTTCCCTTAAGAGTATTTGGTTTTGGAGGGTTCACATGGTTTTGCTCGTTGATGCTGAGGGGGTCTGAGTTGAAGTAGATGAGCACAGTGGGTGTATTAATAGATAGTTTAAGAAAGTTCAACATGGTGTATATATGATTGATCCATATCCGAGTTTAGTGGATGGATAACTTTCTTTCCATCCCTGTTAGAAAGGAAGCATTACACAGCACCCAAAAGGGAAAGTGCAGTATTTTTGGGACAGTGACAGTTTCGTTATTTGTGTTTGGATCACAGTAAACTGTTGTTTCTCGCTTCACCCCTAAACCTTCACCCATACTACATAGCCTTCATGAATACCAAATGAATATTATTTATGAGTAGTAAATTAGCACTACTGAAAAGACTAAACAAGACTTAAAGATCTTCTATTTAGGCGAGAGAAGCACCAAGGCAAATGGCATCTGATCTCGTGATCAGCAACAGCACACAGCATACCCCACTCACTAGGTGACTCCACCTGTGCTGCCACAGCACCAGCTGCCATTTCCATCAGAGGTTCTACCGCAATACCTTCCATCACCCATAATTTCCACCAAAGTAATCTCTGTTTCCACCACTAGAGCAGACCAGACCCGTGAGCCCAAATGAGGCATTATGCATGGTGGCCCATAATTCTGCAATGATGTTCTACTCTATCAGAAGGCAACAACATACAGGCATCACTTTAAAATGATAGAAAAGACAGAGGCTTGAGGGAATGGATATCAGCCTCGTTTTTAAAGTGTACATCATCACAGGGGTATTACTGACATACGGCCTTACCTTCATTTCCAGAGGGAGGCCAGGTATACTACATTCTGGATTTTCCAAGCGTCCAAGAATGGCTTTGTGTAATGGCTATGTATTCTGGGCCACTGCAGGACAAAACATGCCTCCCCTCTGTGACCCAGTGTAAGACCCATAGCATGAGGAATGTGGTGGACTCATCTTCCCATGTGGTGGAATCACATGGCACCATGGTTGTTCCTTTCACATCTAAACCTGTCTCAAACATCTCGCCTCTTCCTAATTCTAAAACATGAACCTTCCTCCTGAACCCTGTTCACTTTTGAATGTATATTAAAATGTTCTCTTGCAAGATATCACATCAATCTTTGTGCAAGGACTGCAAGGCATTGGCACATGAAATGTAGTTGCCATTGTACTTGTTGAAAACGGTGGGGGATACATACAATGCTTTGTGGGTTGGGCTTCCATTTTAACCTGTATTTGAAACTGCATGGAGCTGAATATTTAGGTGATGGGCTGTGTGATGATGTTGAAGAAGGTCCAATTAACTTTGTAGTTACAAAATGTGACGTATTCCGAGTATGCTTAAGGTGCATTGTGCTTAAGCTAAACCATTAATCAGGACATCAGTGTTGGACTGGGTGCTTTATCCCACTGAGTCTGATGACAGTATCCTGTTCCCCACATGTGACCTTTATCGCATTGTCGAGATAGTCCTCATATCAGCTAAATGGTTTGCTTTTTGTGTTGAAGAGTGGAGTTGTGAAAATATTTTTAAGCATGTTAATTTGTTTCCCTAGCATTGTGACACACACACACACTTCAGACGCCAATACTTCATACCCACATGTTCAAATGCATGCTGTGCCTCCATTGATTTATATTATTCCTTTTGAGGTATAATACTATTCACTAGTGAGGCTGCTGTTTGATGAACATGTGAGGTGTACTGTGCACACGTGAATGAATGGGTGTACTAGTCCATCATTTAACAACATTAACTTTGTGAGAATGGCCGTCCTCCTGTCCATTGTACTTGATGAAGAAGTTAGATTGATATAAAAACAATCAGATGCACAGTGCAGCTTTCTTGTTCCACTCCATTTGTCAGGTTTCCAATGTCTCTTGTGGTAGACTCCTTGTAGCATTCTGCATAACCTTTCCAGTCATACCTTTGTTACATACCATAACGGAACATCTCTCCTAAACCACTCTGGGGGCCTTTAGAGGGGAGCGAATGGGTTGAATAGGTGGGATCATCTATGTGGGTCATTGTCATGTGTACCTTGTTTTTGGGGATGCTCCTCACATGGTGACCCATTCATCCCAGGATGTTATGTTAGGCTGTGTAGACAAGCTTCAAGTTCTTCCTTGGTACCCATTTCACTTTTGGGAGAGGCATTTTCCTCAAATTAGGGACTTAGGAAATGATGTTCTCCGCCACATCATTCCAGGTAGCCAAGCCCTGACCACTTGAGCCACCCTGCCAATATAGAAGTTGATGGGGTTGTGGATCCCCCTCTTGAACCTTCATAGCAATATTTATTTTATTTTCTATTTATTTATAGTATTTATAGACCGTCCAAACCCAGAGGAATCCCAGGGTTTGTTACGAGATTACACTCAGTTACAAAATACATTAATCAATTTCATAGAGGATTTAGTAATTTTTTAAATGCCAAATAAGACTGTTCATTTCTAATGGATGAGGGCAGAGTGTTCCAAAGAGTTGGGGCAACACATGAAAAACATGAGCCTCCTGCTCTTTTGCTTTTGTATCTTGGAATGTCAAGGTGATGTTGGTACTGGATCTTAGGGTACGTTGAGGTGATTTTCTTGAACAACAGTCATTGAGGTAGGTAGGGGCATCACTGTAAATACATTTGTGAGCCAGTGTAAGGGCTTTGACTTTGATCAGCATGGGCAGCTAGTGGGCATTGCTTCTCGTGGACGATATGCGGTGGCTGCATTTTAGACCAAGGGCAGTACAAAGTGCTTTGCTATGCAATAGTTGGTGTTTTGATAGGTTGGTGGCTGAAGGTCCAAGAAAGAGGACATTGCAATAGTCCAATTTGGAGAGGATCTGTGCTCGAGCTAGTGCCAGGCAGTTGTTGGGTAATAGGAATTGTTTACTTAGTGGATGTGTACGCAGTGGATGATGATAGAGCATTGATATGCCTTGCCATTGTGAGATCAGCTTCTACATAGACTCCCAATGTTTTTACTTGTTTCAGTACTGGGATATATGTGACATCAATGCAAATGGTGGAATAGTTAAGGTCGAGAGATTTCAGGCAGGCGGGCGAGCCCACAATGATGATCTCTGTTTTGTCATCATTTAGGCAGAGGCTGTGAGTGGCCATCCGGTTTTGGATGGTGTAGTATACTTTGTTGATTGTGACAGAGTCCTGGGTGTAATTGCTGGAGATGGGGATAGGAATGTCGGTGTCATAAGTGAAATTGGTCTAGGTTGTGCCCATGGAGTCTAAAACATCAAAGACAGGCTTTCTGTAAGTGTTGTAGAGCATCTGTTAGAGGCAGGATCGTTGGGGAACCCCAGTGGTGCAGAAATGGGGTCTGCTGCCAAATCGCCAATGAAGACTCTAGTGGTATGATCAGAGAGAAAACAGTGGATACAGACTATCGCTTCTGTTGAGTAGTGAAAGTTGTGGCTGAGGGCTTGGCAGAGTTTTTCGTGGTTGACTAAGTCGAATGCGGCTGATAAGTCGAGAAGGAAGAGGATGTTAAGGTTTCTGGCATCACAGATGGTATCCATTTGGTTTTTGAGCTCTATTAGGGCAGTTTCCGTGCTATGTTTTGGTCAGAAGCCTGATTGTCTCGAGCCCAGTAGGTGGTTGTGCTCAAGGAAGGGTTAGATTTGAGAATTTGCAACACAATCTGTTGCCTTCAATAGAAAGGGAATAGTGGGGATGGGACAGTAGTTGGCAGGAATGGTGGGGTGGTTGGTTGGTTTTCTAAAGAGAGGAGTGATCCATGCTGCTTTGATGTTGGTGGGTACTGTGTTAGAGGTGTACAAAGTCAGTGATGATAGGCTCCAGGATAGGGGCACAGAGTTTTACTAATCTGGCCAGGAAAGTGTCATCCTTAAAGTTAAATGGTTTTAAGGCAAGGATGGTGGAAAGGACCTCATCTTGGGAGACTTGATTGAATTTGAACAGGGGAGTTGGGTGAGAAGAGACATGGCTGGCATGATATGTGGACTTGGGGGCGGTGGGTTTGTTGTCAAGAGAATCTCTTTTAGCCCTGATTTTATCCTGGAGGGATTCAATTTTGTGTGTCAAGACATTTTGTATTACCGTGCACCATTCTTTGTCTACTTGAATGGGGGTGGAGGGTGGTATGTGTGATTCCAATTCTCTTTGTATGGAGAAGAGTTTTTTAGTGTTGGAGGCTGCCTTGGAGATGCAAGTATTATAAGAATTAGATTTGTGTTCTACCAATGCCAGTTTATAGGTTTTGGTAGTTGTGGCTAGTGTGAAGCCGTTGGTGGTGGAAGGATTTTTGTTGTATAGATGTTCAGCGGCTCTTTTATTGCTGTCTAGGTTAGTAAGTTCCTCATCAGTCCATAAGTTAGCCAGTTTGTTGGATATCAGGCATTTTGATACGAGAAGTGCATGAGTGTCTAGGATAAGTTGAAGGTAAGAGTGGTAAAAGCTAGCAATGTGATGTGGGTTAGTGTTGGTGGAGTCCTGGTTTTTGAGTGAGGATAAGAGAGCAGGGTTCAGGTTAATGAATGTGAGCTTACAGGATTGTCTAACCAATGCAAGCTTATGTGTGTGAGGGTGGTGGACTGTAAGTTAGATTGATTTTGATTGATTGTTTGTCTATTGGTATAGCACCTATACACAATTTGTTTCAAAGTGCTTCAAGGTGGAAGGGAGCATGGGAAAATACAGTTACATTCTTACAGGTCCTTCAAACAAATCAGAATGTGATAATTAAAACAAACTATCATATCATAGCAGATAGTACAAGTGCATGGAACAATAAGGGAGAGATGAGGAAGGAAAAAAAGAACACAATACTAGCAGTAACATTACTATGCCTGATAGCAATTGTTGCAGTGCAAGAATGACAAGAAGAGTGGCAGGAAGGGAGGTGTGGGGGAGGGGAAGAGGGGAAGAGGAGAGGAACAAAACAAGTGACTTAAAGGGTCAACGACTGAATCAAGGTAGTGCTGGGGAGGGAAAGGGAGGAGAGGACGAGAAGTAAAGGAGGGGGACAGACAAGCTATTATCAGAGGTCAAGGGACAATGATAAGAGTATGTGTTTTAGTAATAGGAAGTGAAAGGGAGAAGGGGAGGGGAAGATGGCTGCAGAAGGCAAGCAACTACATTTACTATGCCAGACGGCATTTGAGGTAGTGCTGAACTTACACAGGACAAGGGGTGTGAGAGGAGGAGGGGAGGGAAGCTGCTGCAAAAGACAGGTGGCTACAATTACTATGCCTGACTGCAATTAGGATAGTGCCGGAGTTTGACAGAAGGAGGGAAAAGAGGGGATGGAGGGGAGGGTGGCGTGAGGGAGGGGGAGGAGAAAGAGGGGCTCAGGATGAAAAAGCAATAAGGAGGAAGAGATGGGGCAAGTGTCCAGTATGGAAAGCAAGGGGTAAGAGGGAGGGAACCTAGGAGACAATCAGGGGGCAGGGGGTGAGGCAGGGACAAAGACAGAGAGGAGTGGGGAGGTGGGGCTCACGGGACAGACTAAGGGGCAATATGGGACACACACAGATGAAAACGGGGCAGAAAGGGGCACACAGATGGAAACGGAAGCAAGTAGGGCAAAAGGTCTTTGTGGGGGTATGGGGGGCACAGAGGTGGACATGGGGGTAAGTGGGGAACACAGATGGACACAGGGGCAAGAGGGGAAGAAGGTGGACGTGGGGGCAGGGGGGGCACACAGATGGTCAAGGGGGCACACAGGTGTACACAGGGACAAGGGGGGCACACAGGTGGACACAGTGGCAAGGGGGGCACACAGGTAGACATGGGGGCAAGGGGTGGCACACAGATGGCCCAGGGATACAGGGGGCACACAGGTGGACATGGGGGTAAGGGGGGCACACAGGTGGACATGAGGGTAAGGGGGGCACACAGATGGTCACAAGGGCAAGGGGGCACACAGGTGGACACGGGGGCAATGGGGGCACACAGGTGGAAACGAGGGCAAGGGTGGCACACAGATGGACACAGGGGCAAGGGGGGCACACAGGTGTACACAGGGCAAGGGGAGCACATAGGTGGACACGGGTGAAGGGGGCACACAGGTGGACATGGGGGAATGGGGCACACAGATGATCACGGGGCAGGGGGGCACAAAAGTGGACACAGGGGAAGAGGATCACACAGGTGGACACGGGGGAAAGGGGGCACACAGATGATCACAGGCCAAGGGGGCACACAGGTGGACATGAGGGCAAGGGGGGCACACAGGTGGACACAGGGGAAAAGGGGGTCACACAGGTGGACACGGGGGAAACAAGGGCACACATGCTCACAAGAGGCATCCTTGATCAAAGGATTACTTGTCCAACGGCATTGGAAAAGCATATTTAGAAGCAATTTTGTTCATTTTTCCAATGCGTTGCAAATGCGCCGGCTAGAGCTCCATTATTCCACCAAAGGCTTTAGAGACAATAAGCTCAAAGTTAATGAGGAAGTGATCTGACCAGGGAATTTTCAAGATCGAGGTAATGTTAAGGGCTGAGTTGAATATGAGGATCCAGATAAAAAAGTTCTGCCTTTAATGTGTGTGGGGGTGTTGATAAGTTTAGTGAAGTTCATGTCTACTAGTGCTGTTGCAAGTGCAGAGGCTTTCACGTCGTTTGTGTCATTGAAGCTAAGATTACTGTCACCTAGGATAATTCATTTTGTATTAGTCTTCAGAAGTGCTGTGATAAGTAGTGGGATGTCGATATCAGGTCGATTGGCCTTGTTGGTGTGCTGAAAGTCTAGCAATATGTTGTAGGTGGTTTTAGGGTTAGTGGATTGTTAATGAGTAGGATTTTGTATAATGGTGAAATAGAAATAGGACAGGATTGGATTTGAAGTGAGGTTTTCACTATGAGTGCTACCCCTTTACCTAGGGCATCAATGCAGCCTGATCTGAAGATAGTGTACTCAGGTGGGACAGCTAATGAGTGGGCAGGGACTGAGGCTAGGTGTAGCCAGGATTAATTTATGGCCAACTGGTCTAATTTGTGTTCTAGCAGTAGATCATGGACGTTAATTGCATGTGCTCCTAGTGAGTGAGCATTAATCCAGACACATTTTAGGGGTTTCTGTTGTTCTTGTTTGATGAGGATGGTGTCATTAGGGACTGAATAAGGTGTTATTCTCATCAGATGCAGTACAGGAGCATTGTGAGTAGTGCACAAGCGCTCCATGGCTTCTTGGGTGTTGTGAGCAGGTGACGAGGATGCTTTGGATTGGAGGGAGGAGGCTTCAATGGTGGGGGATTGGTGTGTGTGGGTGAAGCGAGAGGCAAGTCTGGTCAATCTGAGGGTTCCTAAGGAGGGGAGAGTGGTAGGTGGTGTGTGGTGTCTGGGGGGACAGTTTCTTGCTCTGAGGCGAGAATAGTGAGAGGTTCCAAGGCAAGCTTCAGTTCAGCCTTTATGGTCAGTGCATTGCGAGTTGAGAGGTTGGTGTCTTAGCGCCTGGGGTCATTTGATGTGTTTTCTGGGTGTAAGAAGTGGTTTGGGTGAGGGCACATGATTGTGGATTGTGCTTGGCTTGAAATAGTGAGCACCATGTTTACCTCTGCAGCAGGCTGTATTGGTGGAGGTGGCATTGGGAGGTAAATAGGTAATGATGGGGGTGGTAGTGTCTACATTATTTGGTGGTGGATAAAGTTTCAGAGAGTGGGTGCAAGTGGTCGGGGTGCTGTCAGTGATGCAAAAATATTGTTTCCATCGAGGAGATAAAGAGGGGGTGGGGTTGGGACAGAGCAGCTTAGGAGCAGGATTGGAAGTGGGATTAGAGGGGTAGGTGTGTCTGGAGGTGGGAACGGTGGCATGTAATGACAGCAATGTGGTGCTATGGTGGGATTTTGGTGTGCTAAGCCGGGCGATAGATTGTTGATTGTGTGTGGGATTGTGGCTCACGTAAGTGTGTGGTGGTGTTGGGGGGCACAGCTTAGACTGGACCATAGCTGGTGGATAGAAAGAGGGCAGGAAATGTGTCAGGAGCAGCAGGTTAGCGGTTTAACTGCAGGAGAGCTGGAACAGATAAAGGGTAGTTACCTTTGATGTGCTCCGAAGTGGAGTTCTTCTAACCCTGGGGGTGTGAGGGCAAGGTGATGTGTGATAGTCCCCAGTGCACCATCCGGGGGGTCTGAAAATAATCAAATGCTGGGGGTTCATCAGACTTCACGGTCTTCACAGCCAGACAGGCAATGTCCTTGAGTGTGGTCTTTTGGTGTGGGACACCGGCTTCATATTGTGTGTCAAACTTCAGGCCACAATGATCTTGAATGCCACATATGGAGAATACACCAACACACCACCTCACCTATGTGATTCATATAACAGTACTGTACCTTCAAAATACCAAATGTATGTTCTATGATGCCTATGGTGGAGATGTTTTTAATTATACCTGTACTTGCAGGTTGTATGGAGAATTATAGAAGGGTGTCAGATGATACAGATTCAGAGATGGTCAACTCTTTTCTCCTGGCAATGTGTGAGACTGAGATGCAGAAAAGCACAATATAGCATTGCATTAAAAACATGTGTGCACATGCCCAAACTCCATATCAAACAGTACAAAGCATTGAGCACACAAACATTCATGCACCTACACAGCATTCCAAATAATTTGGAAAGTTGGTTCATCCCAACAGGGCACCCACCCTCTTGGAGCCAGGCGTACACATCTCACAGAGATGCTTGTAAAATTGGCTGGAATTCCCCTACGACCAAAGTAAGTGGCAGTAATGGAATTACCATCTAAGAGTTACTGCACCCCCTACCTCTTAATGATGCCCAAATGTGCTATTTTCCTAAAAGTATTAAGTGAATAGAGAGCATCATGGCTATGAACTGGAACACTCACAACACTATGTACAGATTTTCTAGGGTGCAATTTCCATAGATTTGAAATGTTGTTGGTCTGGTCTGCAAACACACCTCAATACATTGGTAGGTACTATGAGCATTACAGGTCTTTCAGCTGGGGGTACATCCTTAACCACTACCAGCAGAGTTGACCGGTCCAGTAAATGTGCCAGTAAACATCATTACTGGCACTTTTACTGTGTACTGGCCATCTCAGAATGAGACCCAAAGTAAGAAGTGAGGATGGCTGATGCATGGCTGAGGACCCTGGTGAACATTAGTAAATGTGTGCCACCCTATGGTGTTATTCTTGATTCACACATTAGAATCAAATTACCAAGACATGCCAGTAAAATATACGTACTCCACAACCACAACAAGAACTATCATTTCATCCAAGCCACAATAAGTGAAAGGCCAGACCATCCCAACACAAAGAAGCAGGAGCCATGATAAGTCATAGCCAGCTATCATCAGCAAAACAGGAATTGGAACATTCCTGCAATTACTTTTCCAAATCATAAGTGACATTACCAATATGAATGTTAATATTGTGAGGTAATGTTACAGTATATAATTTCTATACCATGCTCCAATACCATTTCCTTGGTATTGGTGCTTTGGTGGATCTAATAAAAGAGACAGAATCTGGTTTGAACTAAAGGGGAAAGAGGGTAAATGCATTACTAACATATCCTTAATGACGTCACACTTAAAGATTGGTATCCTTTGCCCCTGATCACTGACATCCAGGAGACCCTACATGAGGCCATGTTTTTTACCAAACTCAATCTACATGGAGAATATCACCTGGTTCACATTTGACCTTGGTATGAGTGGAAGGCGGTCTCTAAAACACCTTTTGGCCATTATGAGTATAAGGTCATGCCCTTTGGTCTCTGCCATGCCCGAGCGATTTTTCAGCGCATGGATGTTGTGTTCTCTGTTCTCTTGGGGCATTATATGTGGATTTACCTAGACGATATTCAAGTTCAAGAGTCCCATGTTGTTCAGGTTTCAGAGGTGCTTTGGTGACTCCAGCACAACCATTTATAAGCAAAACTGGAAAAATACCAGTTTCATCTACAGCAAATGGAATTCCTGGGTTACGTTATCAGTACCAGAGGTATTGATATGCACCCTAGGAAGGTGCCTGCCATCCTATCTTGGAGACCACCACATGACCTGGAGTCATTGCAAAGTTTTCTGGATTCGCAAATTACTACTGATGCATTATCCCTGAATTTGCTCGAAACTCACAGGACCTGACCAGCCTTAGGAGTACCAAATAACCTATTCCTTGGACCAGAGGTGCAGAAAGGGCGTTCCTGCCCCCCCCCCCGCAAATGCATTCACTAGGGCACCGGTCTTACAACATCCGGACAACACCCAGCCATTTACAGTGAAGAATGATGCCTCAGACCGGCCACTGGACGCAGTATTACTGCAAAAAAGTATCCACAGACAATGACGGAACTTCCATTAGAGTATTAATCATGCAGGCTGTGAGCATTGGGCTAAGATTACTTTATAATTGAAAATGAATTACTCCTAATCAAAGTGGCCTTCGAAGAGTGGTGTCAACATCCTTTGGGAGGACGTTTCAAAATTGGAGTGCGAACCGATCAACGTAACTTTCAGTACATCCAAAACTAACAATGCTGGAACAGCAGAAAAGCCAGATGGGTGTATTTCTTCATGCAGTAAGATTTCTTTGTTGTCTACATTCCAGGTTTGGAGAACAAAAAGCAGGTGCCCTGTTTCGTTCTCTTCAGGATGACATGCTGTGCGATAAGCCTGGTTATATCCTCTCTTTTGTGTCGCAATTCTTGCATCAGTACTTTCCCTATTCCAGAGAGCGTAACAAGCTACATCGGATTCGGCCATCACAACTCTTTTGATTCAGCCATGGAGCAGCTTTAGCAATGGTCTTCTCTTCCATAATGATCTATTATACCTACCCACTGAAGAACTATGCCACCTTGTTCTCTCTCATTTGCACAACTTCAGACTTGCAGGACACTGTGTCTGTCGTGCCACCACAGAATTGATACAGAGGCAGTTCTGGTGGCCTGATTGCGCAAGCAAGTGAAGGGATACATTCTTACCTGTCCGAAGTGTGTCCAAAACAACACCAAGCATAAGCACCCTGTGGCACTACTACAACCTTTGGAACCACCACCATACCCTTGGCATACCATTACCACTGGTTTTATAGTGGACCTCCCACCGGCCAATGGGTGTACCTGTATCATGATTGCTGAAGACTGTTTTTCCAAAGTGGTTCGCTTTCTGCTCTCCCTGGTTCACCTTCAGTTCCGCAGACAGCTTTGGGGTTTTTCCAACATATAGGGCCTCATTACGACCCTGGCGCTAATGGGTTAACAGCGCCGTAAAAGGCTGCGGCGCCGTTAACCCATTAGCGCCTGATTACGAGGTCCCTTTGCGGGACCCGACCTTAACGGCTGGTCTACATCAGCCGTTAAAGTAGGGACCCGCAAAGGGACCTTGGTGCTAAGTATGGTACTGCAATTTGCGGTACCGTACTTAGCGCCTTCCCCATTCCCATTGAGCCCTATGGGGCAAAAATGGGAATGGGGAAGGGCCATGGAGGAAGGGGGAATTACCGCCCCGCCAACCTTGTAATGGGGTGGTAATTCCCCCTTTCTACATGGTGGAGTCGGTAAGTTACCGTCATGGACCGTGGTGCTACTAGCACCATGGTTTTCCGCCTGGGTCGTAATGAGGCCCATATACTGTATACACAGCTTACCTGAAAAGAGTGTGTCTGTCTGCGGTTCTCAATACACTTCTTTCTTCTGGACTTATTTATGTAAACTCATTGGGATCATTACCACCATTAGTTCCAGATCACATCCACAAACGAATGGCCAGACGGAATGCACCAACCGGACTTTGGAGCAGTATCCTTCATCTTGAGAGGATACCTCAGCAGCAACGTGCTCGCCTTGGAAGCAAGACAACACAGAGCAACACAGGTTCAATCCCCGGGACTGTGCTTAGAAACCTCTGGGTATTAAGCGCATTATAAATAAGCTTTCATATCATATCTGTGATGCTTCATAGGCGTGGTTAAATCTACCTGGGGTGATCACCTTTTTATAGCTGAAGTGGTTTATAACAACTCTGTCCACTTGGCTACTGTAATCAGCCCATACTTCTGTTGTTTTGGTTTCCATCTCAATCTGATACCTGCTATTCCCATCACTCCTTGAGATCTGATGTCCACTGATCATCTTCTCCTTCAGTTCGAGGAAGTGCAGTGCACAGGGTTGGAAAAATGGTGTGCTTCCCAGAAGGTGTACAACACTGCTGCAGACCAACATTGTGCTCCGGAACAACAATATCAGGTTGGGGATCGAGTGTGTCTTTCTACTAAAAATGTGCCTCTAAGGAATGTGCCATGGAAGTTGGCTCCTCACTTTGCTGGTCCATTCAGAATAACTCATCGTATATCTTCTGTGGCCTTATGTCGTTTTTTGCCTGCTGCTTGGAGATTCCATCCTGTGTTTCACATTTCCTTGTTGAAACCTTATCTTTCGGACAATTCTCATTGACGTGCTCCACGGCCCAGACAGTTGGTGGTGGATGGTGCTCCTGAGTATGAGTTGGCTGATATCTGTGATGCCCATCTTCGTTGTGGTTGCCGGTGCTACCTGGTGTCCTGGAAAGGGTATGCTGCCTGTGAAAACTCCTGGGAAGTGTCTTCTGGTGTCCATGCTCCCTGTTTGGTTGACTGTTTCTACCTGCACTATCCCTGGAAGTCTGGTGCTCCAACCAGTCCTTTGGGTGGGTGGCATGCAACACTCCCACCTGACCATTGGTGTCACATCTTTCCCCCTTGGCGGGCCCATTGGCGCTTTCAGTATATGCCTCCCTGGGAACCACTATGACTCTATCCACATCCTCAGAGACCACCACAGCATTCTCCATTGTTGTGGCCCAGGACCATGCGGTCCACCATGCTTGCCACATCGTGCATGTGCACTGTTTGATCCAGGCCATTGGCAGCACATCTTTTGACATCAGGCTTTCCATCCCATAAAAGTGCTCTACCCTTGGCTCCTCGCATCGCAACCTTTTCTGGAGGTGACACTAGTCCTTGGATCTGTTTTCTGTCTGCCCAGTTACCTTGCTCCTTGCTTCGTGCTCCTATCTTCTTGTTCTAACTGTCTGTGGCTTCCTGTCTCCTTGCTGTGTTCTCCTTTCTTCTCCTTGACTCCTGAATCCTTCCCTGAGTCAGCTTGTATCTTCTTGCTTCTTTCAGCTCCCTCCCCTACACCCTGGAGGGGTCCTATTTCTCAACTTGTGCATCCCACGTCCAGTGTTCTGCACTGCCTGGCCCCACAATAATCCATGGGCGGTCTTTCCCTGTGGTGTTGGGAGAAGGCCCACAGTTTCTGGCTGTGTACATAGTTGCAGTCCAGAGACAGGGGATCGGCTTTCCTCACTGCACATCTGCGGACTGAGTTGGACGCCAGGCTTTCACCTACCCTGCATAGGTGAAGGGACAGAACAACAGGTATGCCGGAATCCCGGTGGGAATATCTTAACATGTATATAATGTATTGTCAGTCATGATGTCCTGAATCTATGTTCCTGATTGGATTTTTCCCATCACCAGCTAGATCATAATTTGCTCACTAATCACTACCCACTATTGTGAAACATCCTGGAAAGGGATTGCATTCACTGTACTTTCTGATTTATAGACAGAATGAATTCATGATATAAGCACTCGCCTTTTTCCTTAATGAATACAAATGTTTACAAATACAGAAAGCATTAAGCCCCAGGTTAAGGGGATACCTCCTTGACATGTCTTACACATTTGCCAGGATCTTTCAGGGGAAACCTCTGGGTATATGATCCTCTGAAAGGCCCCATATGATTCTCATTATCGTTTATTATTTTTTCTCAACGAGTTTTGTGCATGGGTTTGATATAATTTATTGTCAAAAATCAAAACGTCTGCTGTTAACTCTATGTGATGTTTTAGAAAAGAATGTCAGAGCATCTGTGTTGTCAAGGTATCTATCACGAAAAACAAGCACAACCCAGTTTAGGCATGCATCATATTTCCCGACGCTGTGAAGAATGTTCGAGCGCGCTGGCTCACTAGTTTACAGTGCCATTCAGTAACATGTTGGCAGCACTTACTATTACTACTCATTGCCCAACAATGTTCAAAAATTGAAATTGCGGTCATGTTGAATATAGTTATTATTTGCATAGACATTTAGCTAACGTATCCATTAACCTCCAACAGTTTACATACTTGGAAAGTCTGAAGGCCATGCCGAGGAATATAAATACATTGTCTTGGTGGATGATGTTTTCTTCTCCCACTATTCTTCTCTCCCAACATATTTTGAGACCACTATAAGTCTAAAAATAAACTCTAGTTCTAGTACTGCAGACGAAAGAATGCTCTCTCTTACTGGCAATGTTTTTTATAGCCAATGTTATCACTTGCTACTCAATAAAGAAGAGAAATAGCAAGTTGGAGAAGTTTTATGGGTTCATCATTAGATTTATTAAAAGCAAACATTGTATTAATAATTATTTATCGTACAGCAGGATGTCAACAACGTGTCACAGGACCAATATAATTGTACTCAATTTCAATGCAATAACCAGGGCATCATTGGAAAGACATAATGCGAAGATCATTATTATAGATTTTAGATCAACAAATTCCACCATGACCAGCATGACCAGCATGTGTTGACTGTAAGCAGCTGGTATTACTAGTAAAAAAGTTAGAGTTTTTGAATGCTATGTAGGATTTCAAAATATTCACTAGATAAAGGCTTCATCTTTTTCAAGAATTATGAGTGTCACAGAGTAACAATGGCATCCATGGGATAATTAAGAATGCTTATAATTGACAAATCTTGCCATAGGATGCACAATCTATTAATATTTGTAAGGCATAGATTTATATATACCATGGAGCATCTTGATCAGAGATGCTTTCAAAGATACTGGGCATTGCCCGATTGGATAATTGGGACGCAGTGAATACACAGAGAAGAAAGAAGAAACATTGTTTATTTACAAAAATACTGTAACATTGAAACCTGGCAGTGAAGATTAATTATGTCTTCAGAAGATTAAACAAACTTTCACATGCTATGAGGAGCACAACTAGGGTGCTGTGGCCTTTTTTCCCTTACTGAGGAGATGTATTGGCTGTCATCTCCAATGTATTGCCTGTTGATGCAAATCAGTAGCCAGAGGGTTGAGGATGAAATCTGCAACTTATAACTGTTTTTAATGCCTCAAACAACCCACAAGGAAGACGAGAAGTTGTGGCAACAAAGAAGCACCACTTCTTCCATCGTTGCTGCTTCTTAAGAAGATAGAATGATTGAGAACCTAACCCTAAAATATAGTGTACCTTTCGATTGATATATGATGTTTTACCATTTAGAAAAGTAATTGGAATGCTTTGCTGGATCTGCTCATATCAACAGAAAGTTGAGGAGGCGATTCTGTGTTATAGTCAATGGTGCTGGCAGAGCTGCTGATTCTACGCATGCAAAGCAGCAGTAGTGGTCACAATATTTGTTTTGGACCAGTGAAAAGGAACTTAAGCCTGCTTCCTTCCATTTCCCAGTCTCCTGTTCTAAGCCATTGGGACAGAACAGCAAAGCACATGTTTTGGCTTGATCACAGAAAATATTACGGTTGGTGAGTAAACCTGGTACACCATAGATGGCTGGCTGACCTGCCCCGCCCCCAAGAAACTGTCTATTACATTGGTCTAGGGTCGTAGACTTACCACTGGCCCTTTCCCTCTGCCAACCACCTCTGGATTAACGTATCTTGGTTGGTTAGATCTGGACTCCCCAGGATTGGGACCCAGTGTGGTTCTCAGCCCTCTGTGCACCTCTTCAATGTGATGTGAAATTACTATGTGGGCCCAAACATAGACAATGGCAACTTGCTGCCTGCATAACAGTCGGCATATCTAACACAAATGTAACAAATCCCAAACATTGTCATCTGCATTCGAAATAAAGAAACCTAGAAGACTAATTTTAAGGAAATGCCTATATTGAATGGCGTCTGTTCCGTTTGCACTTAGATGCAAAAAGGTTCTCTGCATGCATTTTGAGTCCGTTTTACTCTGAAGTGCAAAAAGGAACAAAAGGATGCTTTGTTTTGTACTTCCTAAGCAAAGAGTCTAAATTCTGCATGCTATGCACGCATGGCAGGCAGCATTTACAATTATTTCCAATGGAATCTGCCTTTTTTAGCACATGTAAAAAGGGTATTACCCAAATTGTTTGTTTACAATTGTTCGAATGAACAATTGACCGAATTTAAAGGGTCACAATTGACCATTTCACAATTGACCATATATATATGTATATATATATGGGTTTTGGGGGGTTTGGCATTGGGTGGGGGTTTGCAGGGGGTTTCCCCCTGCATATGTTACATTTGACCTTCACAATTCGGTCAATTGTGGAAAGGCCAATTGTAATTCGAACAGTTGTAAAACGAACAATTTGTATACAACTGTAAAAAGCATGCAGATTCCATAAGAATCCATTGGTTTTACACAGGCATCAAAGTGTCATGCTGGTCTTTGGAGGCAGAATGGAATGGGGTGTAGGAAATTGTAATCTTGTTTCATGCCCTGAACACGAAACAAGGTATTAAGACTGGGGTAACAATGTTAGGCCTACCTTTTACACATTTCCTAACACTCTGGGGTCTTAGAAAACAGGTTTAATAGTCACCACATTAGCGGTCAAGCTAGGAAATCTCAAAGAGTGTACAAAGGAACATGTTTTCAAGGCACCCTTCTGGTGTGAGAACATAGTCATGTTGCCTTTTGCACTGAGAAATCGATATGGCAGCTTTCTAATTGATGGAGCCTTTAGTATATTGTGATGAGACAAATAATTGCAGCAGAAGCTCCTGATGGAATGTGCACATGTGCACATGTGCTCTGCAAGTCACACAAAGCTTCCAGCAAAGCTTCCAGCAGCCACAGTTTATGGTTGCATGAGAAACCTGTCACTTCTCGCACCTGTCGCTTCCACCTCTTCAACATTCTCAAAATCCATCCCTCTCTCACTTTCCACACTATCAAACTCTTAATCTCCTCCCTCATCTTCTCCCACCTCTTGTACTGCTCTTCCTTACTCTTTGGACGTCCTACTTCTCACCTTGCCCCTCTTAAATCCATGTACCACTCCGCGGTTCACACTCTCTGTCTCCTTACCTCCCGTGAGTCCATCTCTACCTCTCTCCTACCTTGGTTGGCTTCCTTTTCACTCCCAACTTAAATTTCAATTTCTCTGCCTTGTCTTCAAATCTCTCCATGGTCTTGCCCCCCTTATCTCTCCTTCCTTCTCTCCTTCTACTCCCCCTCCCGTTCCCTTCGGTCCGCTGACCATTTCCTTCTCACTTCACCCCCACCCCCCTGTGCCTCCTCCCGTTTCCACTCCTTCCTACTCCTAGCTCCTCTACACTGGAACTCCCTTCCTCTTGCAGTCCGTTCTTCCTCCACCTTCACTTCATTCAGCACTTCCCTTAAATCTCTCCTTCTCCATGTTCCTCCTTGAAATCCCTTCCCCCTCCTACTTCCCTCCCTCTCTCTCTTCCCCAACTTTCTCCTCTCCCCTCTCCTGCCTCCCCTCTTCCACCCTCCCCTTTCCTCCTTCCACTCTTCTCCACTCCCCCCTATTCCGTCCCATCTCCCCTTTTCCTCCCTATCCCCTTCAGTTAATTGCTCTTCTCATTGTTTTGCTGTTTGATTGATTCATATTGTAATTGCTTCAACTGTTATATCGTTTAAGTTTTATGTATTATGTTGGTCCATGTACAGCGCTTTGGTGTAAGGCGCTTTATAAATCAATAACTACAAATACAAATACAAAGTCATATCAGGCAACAGAATGTACACAAACTAGTCAGTGCATTATGCTGTTCAAAATATGGGTTCAATTAGAGAATCTCACTCCCCTCTATATCTGTCCTGTGGAGAGGACAAAGATGCTTCAGCACTCCTCCGGAAGATCAAAAGCTTCCTTTTACCTAAGATTCCAGAAACATGGTCCAAGCCCCGGTAATCTCACACCTCACAGGACAAATACCCTCCTCGCTGATGCCCTTACTACATACCTGGCTTCTTCAAAGCTGCCTGCACCAGGTATGAGGTTACTACAGCCTGAACAGCAGCCTACCTCGCCACAAAACCTGTCTCACTCCTCCAGGAGACAGACCATTACAAGGCTTGAGAGTAAATTGGCACTGAAAGAGAGAACCAGGAAATAGGCTTTCTATTGCTACAACCCATTGTAAAAAAAACTTCCAATCACAATCAGGACTGCTCCAATGCTCCTGCAATTCAGGAAGGGACAAAAATATGTTCTTTACGGAATGCCTAGGGTACACCCAGGGCCTGCTACTCCTACGTATGCACCTTACCTGTTGTAACGTCCCCTTGCTCCAACATCTGTTAACCCTAAATTATGTGTACAGTTTACCATTACCTACCTTTATTCTACATAAACTCATATGCAAATATAAATGAAAATATTCTGAACAGTCGGCATTGGATGGGGAGAGCAAACCAAATCCCTCACAGCAAGTGCTGTTTTCTATGGGCTTTCTCAGACAATTTAAATTAACTCAATCTACAGACTGTGCCTTCATTCTGATGTGAGTGGTTCATGGGAAAGGAGTCTATCACTGTGAATTGTCATCTTCAACAGACTCGACTCCTCATAATATAGCAATGGGTACGGCAATGCGAACATAGTCTGTTTACCCTGACACCTTGTAAATAGAAAAAAAAATCTCAAGCACTGCACATTGATCTCCTTGCTACCTCATTAGCACTACAAAGACTCGACAGTGGAATGTGGTTCCATAGTCCAAAGCATGCATCAGATTGCACTATAAACTCAGTATCAGATCATTTCTCTTTTTTGGGTTTTCTGCTTGTTCACTTTGATTTTATATGGCTTACTGCTCTGCCCCTCTTGATCTCTTTCCCTTTTAACTCTTTTTATTTAGAAGTTGGGTAATTATATGCACCCTCTTAGGAGGACACATATTGCTCTGAATAATGTGGCTCTCACTAAGCACTCAGTAAAAAAACAAACCCCTCTCCTTCTCTGTGTGCTACAGGACTAAATCAAAGACATGACATCACAATCCAGTTAACACATATATATACACTCCATTACAATGTTGGGTATCACCGTCTGGCTGAAACCACATGTCAAAGGAGGGATGGGGGAGAGAAAGAGAATGATTGGTTCAAAGATTACTGCTACTTAAATAATGAAGTAAGTTAATTAATTCATCTTTTATAACACGCTTAATAGTAGAGACCAGTCTGTAAGCGCAAGTCCATGATTCAAACCTTTGTTGCTCTGATCCAAGACAAAGATGTTGCCCACAAGGTACCCTCCCAACACACTGAAATAAGTCTCCAGTTGAGGCTTATCTTGAATGTCTTTTGTGGCTTGGGTCTGTTTGACTGTAAGCCCAGCTACCATCCATTTCATATTTTGGATATGTACTTGCTTTTGCTTCTGCTGTCGCTGCTAATGAAGGCTGCTCTAGAAAGAGCTTTCTTAAGAGGAGAAGTCCAGTTGGTTCTCGGATGACCATCTTATCCTCAGTGATGAAAACAGAGGTCTGGGTGGGACTTCAGCATAAGCACAAACCTGACAGCATCTGGATGAATGCCTTCATGAGCTCCCTGTTTCTCAAATGCCGAGGGGCACTGCCTGGCATTTCTCTGCTTTACCCATCCAGCCCAAGAGCTCGACGGTGCTGCAGAAGGAGAGAACATTAAGCTCAAGAAAATGCAATGCAAACATATATTTATCAAAAGGAGGGACATTTATGATGCAGCTTCCAGTGTCCACACAATGAGTAGAGTTAGCACTTAATCTTGTGACTTGAGCATTCATTCTATCCTAGTCTTCACTCTTAGGGGTGGGAAGAGGGAAGAGTCGAGGGTCAGGTCTGCCACATTGATAAAAAAAAACCCCGGTTACTGGGTGCTCAGAGTATATTTTATCTCCAAGATGGGTCTTAACCTCTCATCTTGTCTAGCTATGAATTTGATTTCTATCTTATAGGTTTGGACGTTGGGACAATGTGTCCACATTTGCATAGATTAATAAACGCCGTGGTGGTTCAGAAACCAGGAAATCTTTATACTAAGTACTGAATACTGAAATCCTATGTTGACAAGGGGCCTTTTTCATTTTCTCTTTACATGATGTAATCTTTCTCTTTACAGGAATTAGACATAGAAGAGGAAGATTATTATCTGGTATTGACCTCCAGACACAACCAGCGACCTTGCTTCACACCAGGGGGTTTACTTTTGGCCAATTGTATTAAGCAGCTTGATCGAAGACTTCCATGCTCTTGCATTAATGACTTTTTTCTGCTCTATCTGTGTTTTTCCGGTATTACCAAAATTGTTCGAACACAATTGTTGGAATGGCCGAATTGACCGAATTTCAAGGGTCCGAATTGACCTTTGCACAATTGACCATATATATATATATATATATATATATATATATATATATATATATATATATATATATATATAGATATTCAGTAAAAAAACTTTGTTAAAGGGACGTTATGGTTAAGTTGCGCTACTAAAAACCTATGAAATTCAGTAAAAACACTTTGTTAAAGGAACGTTATGGTTAAGTTGCGCTACTAAAAACCTATGAAATTCAGTGAAAAAACGTTGTTAAAGGGACGTTATGGTTCAAAGTAAAACCGAAAAACCCCTGAAATTCGGCAGTTATGGTAAGATAAGCAACCATAACTCGCGCCGCCACCGTGCACTGCTAACACTAACACCCAGGACATCAAAGATGACATCACAAGTGTAACGTCCCTTTAACAACGTTTTTTCACTGAATTTCATAGGTTTTTAGTAGCGCGACTTAACCATAACGTCCCTTTAACAAAGTGTTGTTACTGAATTTCATAGGTTTTTAGTAGCTCAACTTAACCATAACGTCCCTTTAACAAAGTTTTTTTTACTGAATTTCATAGTTTTTTAGTAGCACAACTTAACAATAATAACTTTGACTTTATGTACATATAATATGGAACAAACTGAACCCTTTCTACTGAATTTGACGGTCCGCAGACATGTTTGGACAACAGTGCCACCACCTAAAAACTCTGGGGGGTATGTGTAATAGTTATATCATAACATAGGAACATTTAACAAATTCACAAAGCAGCACACATACAAAGTATATGTAGTAATACTTAAAAAATGTTACCCATATATGTAACACACTAACCATTCATGTAAATACAATATGTTTTAAAATGGAATATACCAAAAGAAGATAAAGTGGCTTCCACCATAATTACCTCACAGACGCTCCACAACCAACAGCAAGACCAGATGTATACACTACTGATTACATATCTCACCAGACATAGTAAGTGCACTTCTTTTTACTCATATATTTATAAACTTTCTATATTAGAAACAAAAAAAATATTACTTTTTTGTTTTCTCACAGAAATGTGTAGTACTCTCGACTGGCTAGAGGAGCATTTCCCACGAGAGGAAATTTTAGAAAATAGTCCACCTAATGGTACAAACTTTACTATATAAACCAATTAATAAATATTATTCTGTATACATTTAACATATACATTCTTTTTTATTACAGACCATACAAAAATTCCAAGCATCTCACAACAACAATCAGAGGATATCACTCTACAGCAGATTAATCAAAAAATGGACGACCTTATGCAAAATTTTATGGATTTGAAAAACTTTGTAGAAAATTATGTGAAACCCCCAACAGCACACCATTGTCCAACCTGCACTTGTCCCCCCTCATCCTATCCCACGCAGTTAACCCCAAACCCTGTCTATGGACCAAAGCGTTTCGATGAGCTTTCCTTCCCTTCTTCACCTGATCCCAGTTATCTAGAAATACCTAATTCTCCTGTTTTTGTTTCCATTTCTGCCCCACCTTCCCAGTCATAATTGTATATATATATGAAATAAAGTTACTTTTCTTATATTGTGTTGTAATTACTTTCAGTTCCTTGTGATAAAACCAATTTAGGTGTCCACGGACACCGCGGTTGTTCGGAAATGTTCGTAAAGAAACGAAAATGTGACTGTCCTGAGGACACTATATCTGTCTGTAATATTCTCATGCAAGTTGAAAATGTTCTAAGAACACTCGTAGTGTCCTGAAATGTTCGTAAATAAACGAAAATGGAGGTGTCCTTAAGAACACTATGCCTATTTGTAGTGTTCTATAGCAAACATAAACTGTTCTAAGAACACTCGTGATGTCCTGAATTGTTCGTAAATAAACGAAAATGGAGGTGTGCTTGAAACGCTATGTTTGTCCGTATTGTTAGCAAATAAATTAAACTGTGCTAGGAACAAACGGCTGCCCGTAACCTTTTGTTTTACATGTGAAGCACTTTTAATTAGTTCAGGACCCGAACACTGTCCGCAGAACATCAACACGCATGCGCAAAACAATGTCTGTACATTGGGTGTCCTGCGGACGACCGCTACCTTAGCGAACATGCTCACAAAACAATCATGTGACCGCGCCCACGCTCATCTCGTGCTCTAAATGCGGACACTGTTCGTGTCCCCGACCAGTTTAAAAGTACATTTCCAAGTAATCCACAATATTTCTCATAAAAAAATCAACATACCACAAATCCCACATACTAATCCTAACTTTCCACATAGTTTTTGTGACTTTTTGAACCTTTTTTGATATTCGTTCTGTGTTGCGGACAGCGCGCATGTCCGCGACCCACGCACAAGCACCCCGATATAAGACCACGCCCTAGAGCGCATTCTCATTGTGTTTCTTACTATTCCACAGAGCACACTGCATTTTGCTGCATACTTTGCAGATTTTGAGATTTCCATCTCCAAGCCTATGACATCCATGGCTCGACTATTACCACATGGTGCTACATCTGCCTCAGCACCACCCCCACCCCCTCCACCACCACCATTTACCCAAGGGCCTGGAGAGGGGAACAGGAGTGAGAATACAGAGGAGGAAGAAGAGGATGACGAGAATGAGGTAGAGGAAATCCCTAATACCCGCCCTCGCCGTGAATCTTGGGTGTGGCGATTGTTTACCATTCATGGAAACAGTCCTAAGTCTCATGCGAACCGTGTCACCTGTAATGAGTGGTACTCAGTCGCGGGAAGCATGGTTCGTATAGCTTTGGGACCACTACCATGAAGCGACATCTGCGCTCATTCCACACTGGGGCCATTCGCAAGGTTGTACCTTGCGAGAAGCGTAGTAGGTTGATTGCCTCTACTTCATCCTCCGTTCCTGATCCTGTCACCACAAGGAACACCTCTGTGGGACAGCGTCTTCCTCAAGCTGCCTCACAGGCCATACAGAATTCCGATGACCCTTACCTTTCGAGAGTCACAGTTGTATGTGTGTACTGTGACACAGTACTCTGCAGGGGGGAACGACTTCAGAGTGCTTTTGAGACGATCGTCTCAGAGCACCAGAAGACCTACTCACTACCCAAATAAAACCCACTCAACATCTTCCTCTCTCAGCTTGCCCTTTCTTATCCCTGTGGTTGGTGTCCCCCTCCCTTTACCCTCTTTTCCCTCCACTCCTAGTGTGTCGTGTATAAAAAAGAACAAAAAAAATACAAAATAACAAAAATCAAAAAAAAAAATAAGGCTCTTTTCAGAGACGCCTTTCACAGTTAAAAAATAGAAGTGAAGATACATAAACATAGCCATTTGCATTTCATGAAAGTCTGCGGACGGTCCGCGAACAGAAAAACAATTGCATTGCTACCCTATTGAAACCAATGCATTTTTCTCTAACAGGAAGTGGTGGCTCTGAAAAGAGCCTTTGGCAGGTGTTTGAATGTAAAACATTTTAACTACGTAAGACGTACTTCAAAACGAATGCTGTATTTCTAAAAAAGGTTGCAATGCATTTTGTACATTTCTCAGAAAAATCTGATTGCCAGCATAAGTAAGATGGACTCCATCTTTGGGAGAAAAAAAATGTATGTACTAAGAAACAAAATATTTTCATTGTTAAAAGAGTACATGCCAAAATCTCTTAGGAAGGCACAAACAGCCTTATTAACTTTACGCCTTGCTTTCTCCATTTGTGGACCACATGAGAAAGAACGAAGCCACACTTGTCTCTGCGCAATCCGTGAAAAAAATATTTTAGAGTTTGGAAACATGTCCATTATCTTCTGAAGTCCTTCTTTCATTGCAAATTGCAAAGAAATTCCAGACACATGTCCTAAACTGTTCCCTCCACAATGAATTACAATTATGTCTGGATGTTCCTCTATCTTCAAAGTTGCACAGAGAGGTAGCAAGTCTAACCACTTCATTCCACGCACTCCTTGCCAGTGCACTTCCACATGTGGGAATCCAAGATCTATAGATACTCCACAGCTTTCTGCATGCACCTTCAACCAATGAATCCATGAGTCTCCCAAAATCCATACAATCTGTGTTTTGAAACACTCAGCCATACCTATCTGTTCTCTCTGCAAAAACAATATCTGAGAAAACCTCTCCTAGCACAACACACTCACTAAACTTTACTGACCAATCCCTTGCTTCATCCGATCTCATTTCCATACCTCCCCTCCCCAAATTCCCCGGATGTAATACGTGGTGTCCTAGAACTACCGCCATGTCCGCGAACGTATCGTAACATGTACAGCCCTTCTACCATTTCGATTTCACTCTCTGTGCCATTCCCTCATTGGATGTAGCTAAGCAATCACATGACCATCCACCAATCAAATCCAATAACTCTACATGTAACTGCATCATCATAGAGCAGCACTACAAATGTACGGTGTATCTCTCGGAGTACAAGTCTCATACCATTGACAACCACGATCTACGAGAAATACTACACAAATCTCCAATATTTCTACTTGCAGCTTGGTCCATATCCATATACATGAACAGAAAGTACAGGTATGCATATTTTCTACACAGTACATGAACACATTTTCTAACCAACTTTTACCTTCTATAATCTGAAAAATGAATGGACAATCATTGTTTCATTGTCCTAAAATGACCTGTCACTTACAAACCTTTATATCGTTTAATTTCTTCATACACACACACACACACACGTGCAAATACTATTAAACTAACATTTTCGAAAATATATACACGACATATAATCACACAAAATAACATACACACTCTATGATCAAATCTCAAACAATAATATTTGTACAAACACATAATTGGTTTTAATTTTTTTCGTTTATATAAGTACTTACATACATTTATATAGGACAAGCAGACTATGACATTCACTCACTGTTACGTGCAAAAGCAGGCTATGACAATGACTCACTATTACGTGGAAAAGCTTTGTTACAAGAATAGTGGTATACGTTGGTAGATTATGAACTCCACAAACCATAGTAAAGATATTTTCTTTCCTACTCTTAATCATAATATAGTTTTAATGGTTTTCAGGAAGGCGCTGAGCATTTCAATTTAAAAAAATCTATTTCTAAAATGAAAACAGTGCTATATAGCAACCAAATTACTAATTTCTTTCGTTTACAATTGCAGTGAAGCCCATTCTCCTGAATAGAAGCAGCCGATTTTGATTTACAAAGAACAACTAAGAAGCAAACTACTCATTTTTGAAAAAAAAGTAAGTAGATTGTTACCATAATATTTGATTTATAACTCACACGCACTGTACGGTGCATTCATGGTATTTCTGTGCCTAAAAATAGAGATTCTGCACCATTCTGACCAAAAATCCCCCCCGTCTTAAACAGTGATCTCCTGTCAGAATGGCCCTCAAATTCCTATTTTTCGGCACACAAATTACCCAACTCAGCCGCTAGAATGTAGATGTTGTAGAACAAACAACTGTTTTGATTGTATAGCTTTACCTATATTATTTATTCTTCTCCACACCACTGGCTTACTTTTTTCTGTCATATGAACCCCAGTTTAGTAACACATTAATTGAAGAATACCCATCCCTGGTAGTTCAACTTCCCAATTCACAATCACACACCATTACATACATCTTTATCATCTTACTCAAACAATCATGCACACAACACACATGCATTGCAGAAAACCCCAACCCATACCTTCTGTATTTTTTTCAACAGACGCTACAGAATGCCCACCAAAGAAAGGGATGCAGAAGTAGAGCAAATGAAAAGAAAAGTCTCCAATATAAACACCCATCTATAGCAGAATTTGTAAAAAACGTTGAAACACAACAGCTAATACAGTCATGTTGTGAAACAGAAGAAGTTTCTAGTGCAAAAACTTGGCCTCCTCTATCACAAAGTAAAACGACCCAAAAAACTATTAACAGAAAATCAACTATCACTACAAATAAAACGTCTTCTATAAATTTTCATATAGTACAAAGTAAGAATACCAAGAAAAGTATATTAGCCAAAATGTTCCGTCACAAAGTCCTTCAAAATCTGATAAAAACAGGAGAGAAACCAGGTTCAACACTTCAAACCTATCGTAGGAAAGTAATCTTAGAAGCGTTGATAGACAGTGCAATTCTTCTCAAAAGAAACGTATTTATTGTTGTGTTAAACAGAATTAAACCACTAACAAAACTAATAACTAAACTTCAAAAAAGACTTCTCAATAAACAAAATGTGAACAGAAATAACTTCTTAAATATCTGTGGAGGTGAATGGAGTCACACTACAAGCACAGAACCATACTTTAATGAAGAAGCATACAAACAAAAGCAAACAAATACAATTGCCATACATAGCAGTGGTTGAGGTTATGAAAAAGTTAATAATACCATAATGGAACAAGAAGTACTCCTTACAAAAATATGCCCTGAAAACTTAGATTTACCCCTCCATTTGACTGAATCAGAACATCTAATTTACACATGGCCATGCACGTCAATGTGTAACATTCCCAAAAAATCTTTACGCCTATTCCTCAATCAATATGTGAAAAGCAAAGACAAAATCAAAATTAAAATTTTGCAAAGTATGGATGCGTGTCCAGTACGCAAGCATACAGGACTGCAAGGACATTCATTGGCCTGCATATCAGGAGCTACTTGCAAAACAACCTTCCATGATATCAAAAGGATATCAACACATCATACAAGTATAAGAAATCTAGTTTATAAACTGTATTATGCAAAAAGTCCTGCTTTAGCACTAGCCAATTTAAATAACATTATTTTGCATGGTACACCAAAAGACCTACTAGAAGAAATCGAGTATATACAGAAAAAATGTTTTGGAAATGAAACCCACTTACAAGATGAAATAGCTGTCAACCAACTTCGTAACAAATCTGCACATGGCAACCTTTCACTACACACATACAAAAAAGAAATACTAACATTTCAAAGCACTTCAGCTGAAGTACCAAACCACGTGTGTGTATGTTGCCGCAGAACGTGTTATAAAAGTAACACAAAAACTATAGACCTTTCATACAAAATAGAAGACAATGAAGATTCTAAATGGTTTGAATTAGCTCTGTACCTTAGAGCAGAAAACAAATATGAAATAACTGACCCCATAATACTTTGCAGTTACTGCACTACCAAACTTGACAACAACCAAACTCCTTCACGTGCTATCTCAAATAACTTGGAATTACATCCACTACCAAAACTCCTTCAACAACTTAATTTATATGAGAGCATCATAATTCAAACAGTTCATCCATTTCAAGCAATAATACGCCTTCAACCAAAAATTGCAAAATTACCTCCCTCTGAATTAGTGAAAGGTATTCGTGGAAAAGTAGTGTATTTACCATTAGATCTAAAAGAAAATGTGAACACTCTAGGAGTGAAACGTCCAATGCAACAATCTTTAATTATCTTGGTAAAAGGAGTACCTACAAAAGACAAAAGAATTTGGCAACAACTGGTAGATTTACATAAAGTTAGAGAAGCCCTGCAATATCTCAAAGAGAATAATGATTATTACAAAGAAATTAATATCGAAGAAAACTTGAAAGATACAACTGAAATAATTCAAGAGACACAAGAAACTGGTCAATTTGAGCTCCTAGATCCTGCTACAATAGCAAACACTTTAGACCATTATACAATTCACCCATTGCACTCTAATGACACCATAGAAGATGCACTGGAAACGTACCAAATGCGTCAAACAAAAGGATCACCAATCAGCATATGGGAAAAAAGTATAGAAGCACGTGCTTTTCCTCTACTCTTTCCTACTGGCAAAGGAGGAAGATATGATGATAGACCTGTTCAAATATCAGCATCAGAATATCGCTCATTACGAATGTATACTGAAGATCCCAGATTTCGACAAAATGTGGAATACATATTCCACCTACTCTTTGAAAGTGAACTAGCAACTTTATGTTACGGAGTTGCACACATATTAAAATCAGGATCACACTTTCAAAATATGACAGCCACACAATTATTACAAAAAGTTCAACAAAAAGATGAGGTTTTACAGACAAATCTTACAAATCTATTAGCAAATATGCGAGGTACTAAAGAGTACTGGTTTCGACGCTATGGAGATGTACGTTGTATGATCAGAAACCTTGGCCCACCCACTTGGTTTGTTACATTAATTTGCGCAGAATATGCATGGGAAGATTTACATGCTTTCCTACGCATATCAAACGAAAACAAAACAAACATAGATATACTAACACCTGGAGAACTTTGTTCTCAGGATCCTGTTAATGTTTCTAGATATTTTCACCATTGCTTCATTGCTATGCTACATTGTATTTGTAATAAAACTGTTCCTCCCCTTGGGGAAGTGCAACACTTCTTTTGGAGAAAAGAATACCAAGCCAGAGGAGCGCCACATGTCCACATGCTTTTATGGATTAAAGAAGCTCCTAAATTTTGTCAAGACAGTGGTGCCACTGTTTTACAGTTTATTGAAAAATATGTCACTTGTGAAATTCCTAAACAGAAAAATGTACCCTTGCTAATAATTATTTTCATATTATTTCTTTTTTTCTTTTTGTTTCAAATAATGAATTAATATCTCTGAGAGGTTTCCAAATTGTGGAAATCCTAAAGTATGAATCTACCGCTGTTCTTATATAACCACCCAAATAATAAAAAAGTAGCTGTGTGTTTCAAAGGACAAACATTACGGTGGTGCTTCCAGTGTTTGAGAAATAAAATAAAAGGTAACTCATATAATTAAGGAAAAAGTGCAAGACATTCACTTTCTACCTCTGAGGACATCAAAAACATATATTTAAAGAAAACCAGAACACATAATCGGAAGTCAACAAAGTTATAATCTCAACCGAAAAATAGAACAAAATACAAATACATCCACATAATACATTTAGGAAGCAACGTTTTTTTGTAGAAAGAGATTACAATGTGCATAAGTGTTTTGACACAATAAAAAACGAAAAACACAAAGAACATTGGATTAATATTCATTTCTTTACATTATAATGATTAAATCATAAAGAAGAGTGCAAATAGGACATACATGTGATATTGGTTCAGTAAATAAACGAGTATCATGGCCCAATTTCTAGGTATTGTTCAATGATAGTCCCTTTTTGCAATTGTTAGTTTCAAGCAATTAATGCTGCAGGGTCTTTGATACAAGATATCTTTTTTATCCTTGCCAACGTGAGAATCCACAAATAGTGATCTTCATGCAAAAATCTTACAATTCCAAAGACACAAATGTGGCAAATATTGTCGTCGCAAATACAAAAACAAAGGGAAATACTACACCAAATGCCAATTTGGTTTCCCTAGACCAGTTACAAATACAGGTCAAGTGAACAACCTCATGTCTTCAGTTAGACATAGTGTTAAAGGTAAGTCACCTAAAAATAAATATTGCATAAAAAGAAAAGAAGAAGAAAAATATATCAATGATTACAATGCAATCATTGCCCACTTGTGGAATGCATAAAGCATGAAAAAGAAAGGGAGGTCGCTATGCCAAAAAAAGAGAGCTAAAATGGGGGTCATTTAAATCCTGGATCTCCCCTGAATAGCTCTATATACGAGCAATAAATGCTAGGTTCAATTATTGGAAAGAAGAAAAATATATATAAATACTTTTAATGCAATGTACAATCGTGAGACATTTTTCACATAACAGACATTTTTTTAAAAATATATAGTATAATGTGTATCAAGCATTTAGACAAGTGAACAATCAACAATGAACTAGCAAAAAAGCAACAACACACAATACTTTTTCGTAATTTTTTTAACATAAAAAGCAAATTTGTGCGGGTTGACATACACCGAACTTCGATCTGTTATCTAATCACAGAAGGAAATGCACTAGGGTCAAGAACCGGTGGAGTCAAAAAGAGTAACAATTATGTAAACCAATGAGAATTTGAAAGGCTGAAAAGATATAACCGGAAACCCGGATGAGTTGGGCAGCAAAGTGGTAGGGCTTGGATATGTCTGTCTGTCCTACCAGGGTCTCGGGAAAAATTCTATCCGAGATACACACCCTTTAGTTATGCTGCTCTAATCAAGGAGTCTATCCTTAATATTCCCAGTGTGCGAACCTGAAAAAATAAGATCTGGACAAAAATGGCCTGGAGTTATTGTTCAGATATGTAGTCTGTTTTCAAGATTTAGTGGAATGCAAACATAGATGTGCAGTACATTGCAGACAATTCTATTGCAGTTGCACGATATGTCCCAGCATACTTAACCAAATCAGAAAAAACAGAGCTCCAAGACCTCTGGAATGACCTGTCATCAGATAAAACAGTGTCTCAGAAATTATACAGCTTGGGCATAAAAATGCTGTCCCATAGAGAATGTGGATCCTATGAAGCAGCTGATCGATTAACTGGTACTGCATTGTATGGTAAATCTGCAAATATAGTATGGCTAAGTCTTGGTCCAGCTAAATCTAGAAAAAGAGTTCTAAAATCATACGAAGATATAGAAACAATAGCCAAACATGATCCCAACAGCCAAGACATTTTAAAAAACAATTTATTGGACACATACTACCCAAACAGGAGTACCACTTTGGAAACCATGTGTCTATACCACATAGCCTAAAACTACACATACAAAAATAATATAAAACCTGATGAGCAAAACCGTAAATACAAAGTGACAAAATGTGATGGCAGCTTAGTAAAACTCACCAAACCAAATTTAATTAATCATATCAAATTGTCATTAAAAACTCCTCAACATAAAGAAATATATTACATGTCCCTGCTACAACTCTTCAAACCATGGAGAAAAGAAGAAGAAATACTAGATACCTATGACTCATATGAAGACGCTTTCAAAGCCAATGAAAGCAGTATAACTGATGTAAACTTTGCACAGTACAAAACAATGTTGCACAATGAACAGCAACACGAAGAGGAACTCCAGGCCCAACTAGATAAGGACACTCCTGACAGTAGTCAACCTTCTGTCACAGGAAGCCAAGAACCACTGGGAGAACCACTAATAACAAATGAGGCAGAATTAGCTATGATAGAAGTAGAAAACACCATGTGTCACTATGAAGATAAAGAAGACTTAACTACACTACAATCAAAACTAAACACAGAGCAACGTAGCATTTTTCAAGAAATAACAAAAGAAATTGCACATGGTGTGCAACATGAAAACAAAGAATGCACCTGCCAAAATTACAAACCTATACTATTGTATGTCAGTGGTGAAGCTGGTTCTGGCAAAACATTCCTAATCAAAATCATCAGTAAATTCCTTCAACAATTTACAAACAACAAACTGTCAGCTGTTGTCACTGCCCCCACAGGTTTAGCTGCCTACAACATAGGTGGTGTCACTTTACACCGATTACTACTCCTGCCAGTAGAACACCAAAACAAGTTAGATTATTACAAACTTTCTGCAGAAGCTGCAATGGAAGTACGCAGAGTATTGAAACAAATGAAAATGCTACTAATAGATGAAGTGAGCATGGTGTCCAACCTAATGTTGGCTTTGATTCACCTCAGATTACAAGAAGTACTCAAAACAAACTATGAAGAGCTATTTGCAGGAAAACACATCATTGTTTTCGGAGATCTTCTTCAATTGACACCTGTAAAAGGTGAGCCTATTTTTAAAACATTAGGTCACAAACTCTGCCGTAAAACTGTTGGCAGCATTGGAAATGTCAACCTTTGGCAACATTTCCAATACAGAGAATTAACAGAAAACATGCGCCAATCTGCTGATTTCACTTATGCCAACATCTTAAAAAGTATCAGAGTTGGTATACTTTCTAGAGAAGCAGAAGCAATATTGAAAACCCGGCACATTCATGCACTTTATGGTGATAATGCATGTGCTACAGATGTTATGGAACAATTAGCCCACAAAAATGTCAATTGTATGGCCTTAATGCCAACTCTTGCAAGCTGTTTCAAATTCAATGAAATAATGTTAAGCAAAGAAATGCAACCAATTATGGAAATTAGCGCCACAGACAAACTAGATGTACATGGAATGACACTACCCATGTGTGACCAAGCCACAGCAAGACTAAATAGTTTAGAAAAATCAATCTCAAACACAGCAGGCTTGGAAAAGATATTAAAATGATCCTTAAATTGCAGAGTAATGCTTAAACGTAACCTTGACGTGGACCAAGGACTAGTTAATGGAGCATTGGGTACAGTTGTTGGCTTTCAAACATACCCATGTTACAACAAAATTTAGTTTGTCAATATTCTCTTTGACAAACTTTCAGAAGTAAAAAGAATTGGATGTTCAACAGCGCAATTCCTTCTCTTCAAAGACATGTATGTATGCAGAAAACAATTTTCTCTAACTCTTGCATACGCAGTCACCATTCATAAATCACAAGGTCTTACTCTAGACAAAGCAATGATAGACATTGCTAACACAGTCTTTAAAGAAGGCATGAGCTACGTAGCACTATCACGCCTACGTACAATTGACGGTCTATTTCTAATAAACTTTGATGCAAGTAAAGGAAACGCTGATATTCCTTGCATTTTAGAATACAATAGACTTCATTCACTACACACCCCCCATCTACAAACATATCCTGTTCCACAAAAAGGAACATTTTCTAAAAGAAAATTAAATCAAACAGAAATGCAACAGGATGTCACTGCAAATCCTCCAAAGAGACTAAAAGAAACTAAAACTTCATCAAGTACCACAAGCAAAAAAGAATCAATTAGGGAAGGTAAACCAGGTACTTCTTTAAAGAAGGAAGACAAACTCCAAAAAAAGCAGTTAGATACAGAACTACCTGGACCATTTAAATTCTCAAATATAGTTGGTGTAAGTTGCTACGCAAATGTAGCAATGAATGTTCTATTTCAATTACCACCAATTGTTGACAACATTTACTTACACAGTACAGACCCATTGTGTTTGCAAATGCTAGTACTTCACAGAAATGCAGCAAACAATCCTGACAACACGTATAGTGTTTTTGGAATAAGACGACAAATGGACTACTGTGCTGGAATGGTGAAATTCACTATAAACTCACATGAACATCCACAAGAATTTCTAATGTACTTACTATTAGTACTGGAAAACAAAAACAAACCTATAAATGAAATCTTCCAGATTTCATACATGTGGAAACATACATGCACTCTCTGCAACAATGTGACACAAGAACAGATCCCCAATGAGCACTTTGTCTATATATTAATACCTAATTGTGAATCCGTTCCATTTCAGCAACTTTTACAAAATGCAAACCACGGTATATTATGTTCTACCTGCAATTCGGATAATCGCTCCACGTTACTAATACAAACACATAGTAAATACATAATACTAATGCTTCTACGTTACAATGCAGATGGTACGAAAAACAACTGCAAGCTGACTGGATTCACACATGGTCAAATTTCACTTGGTAGGAAAACCTTCAAAACAATAGGTATAATCTACCACGCAGGAGCCACAACCAACTCAGGGCACTACACTGCATATATATAAAAAAAAATGTGGATGGTTTGAATGTAATGATAGTACCGTTACTCTAAAGCAGAGATTACCAGCTAATCTTACAAACGCGTATTTAATGTTCTTAAAACCAAAATTTGATAACTGAACTGTACTTAAACCTTAAGTACACGTGTAGTAAAAAAATATAAACTGTCACAATATTTCAAAACCTATCTAACTGCCCAAAGATTCTACAACAACTAATCAGATAAATTAATACCACTCAAATAGAGCAAAAAATAGACAGTTAGAATACACCAATTGGTATCTAACTGTCCCAAAATTTACAAATATGCAAACAGATAAATCAATACCACAAAATTATATCAAAACATAAACAGTTAGAATACGCCTACTGGTATCTAACTGGGCCAACATTTTACAATATCCAAACAAATACCTAATATCTTACTGCTCACAAAAACTGGAACAATCCAATGCATAAAGCATTAGGCAGAAAGAACAAGTAAATGCGGAAAACAAACAAATAAATAAACTGTAGCATAACAGAAAAAGGTTTTTTTTTTACCCAACATGGATTTTTTTTCTCCCACAGACCCAATGATTTTAGCAACAAACACAGAAACTTTGCACATTGCACAGTACTCTGGTTTGTAATCTACTAAATATGAGGGTCAATAAAAAGAAGAAAATGTTGATTGTACAATGTAATAAGTCATTATAAAATACTAATACTAACATGCTATTTTCTTTTATTACAGAAATGAACAAGAAAAACATGGAACAAGATAAATACAACCATCGCAGCATATCACACCCATACAAGCTTATAACATTGTTCCTTATAAATTAGTTTTTGACCCAAAGTTAAAAGCCACTAATTGCCATGCACCCAACATTCTATACCCTGGCCACAACCACCCCAGCATATCACACCCATAGATGCAAAAATTGCAACCATTTTTATGTCCGCAGACAGGGGGAAGGTCCTAGGACACATTCAACTTGCCAGAGGACAATACAAACAGCGTCCTCAGGACACCCCCATTTTCTTTATGTACGAACATTTGTGGACACCGCGATTGTTCTTAAAACATTTTCACCTTGCCAACAAACAATACAGACAACGTCTCCAGGACACCCCCTGCAAACATTCCAAGACCCCACGAGTGTTCTTAGAACACTTTCAAGTTGACACCGAATCCATTCTGTTTATTTACGAACATTCCAGAACAGCCGTGTTGTCCGCAGACAAATCGAACACAACAAAAGCGTCTAGCACATAAATAAAATACAACTTTGAACCTATCTCATACTCCCCCATCCTCCCCAAAGACTTCTACACACCAACACACTCTACTAAATACACATTTTGAACAAACTTTCACCGCGCTGTCCGCGGACGTCCGCAAATGCAAGATGGCGGGCGCGACAGAAAATCTGACGCACATTCACGCACCGCGCCGCCCAATCAGCGAACACGTTGCATGTCCGCGGACATGACGCAAGCCGCTGGGCCAATCAGGGTGCTGTCCGCGGAGCGAACAGGGAAGTCCGTCCACGAAGCGAACACAGATATCACTAATTTTTTTTGCCTTACATTTTGGTCATTTTTTAAAAAACGACTGGACGGATTTACACCAAATTTGCAAAAGCACGCTTTCGGGACGAGGCCGCCGCTCCTGCCGTAAATTTGGTTTAAATCCATCCAGCGGTTCGGGCTGTAGCCGTGCGCAAAGTTTTTTCCCATTCAGTCTATGGGAAAAAAAAAGTTTTGGGACCCACCCTATAACTTTTCCCCCCCTGGACGAATCCTCACCAAACATTGCAAAAAAATTCAGAGTGGGCCATATACTTTTTTTTGCAAAGTTTGGAGAGGGTTGGTCCAGGGGGGGCAAATTTATAGGGGGGGTCCCAAAACTTTTGTGGGGGCTTGGTCCCAAAAGCTTGCTTTTGCAAATTTGGTGTAAATCCATCCAGTAGTTTTTTTTAAAATGACCAAAATGTAAGTGAACAAAATTAGTGATATCTTCCCGTTCGCTCCACGGACAGTGCCCTGATTGGCCGAGCGGCTTGCGCAATGTCTGTGGACATGCGACATGTTCGCTGATTGTATGGTGTGGTGCGTGAAGCGCATCAGATTTTCTGTGGCGCCCGCCATCTTGCATTCGCGGACGACCGCGGACAGCGCGGTGAAACTTGGATTAAAAATTGTATTTAGTGGAGTGTGTTGGTGTGTAAGAGTGTTTGGGGAGGGTGGGGGAGTATGAGATAGGTTCAATGTTCTGTTTTTTTATGTGCTAGACCCTTTTGTTGTGTTCGATTTTTCTGCGGACAACACGGCTGTTCTGAAATGTTCGTAAATAAACAGAATGGATTCGGTGAAAGTGTTCTAAGAAGACTCGTGGGGTCCTGGAATGTTCGCAGGGGGTGTCCTGAAGATGTTGTCTGTATTGTTCGTTGTCAAGCTGAAAGTGTTCTAAGAACACTCGCGGTGTCCTGAAATGTTCGTACATAAAGAAAATGGGGGTGTTCTGAGGACGTTGTCCGTATTGTTCGCTGGCAAGTTGAATGTGTTCTAAGAACATTCGCGGTGTCCTGAAATGTTCAAAAATAAACAAACTGGGGGTGTTCTGAGGACGTTCTCCGTATTGTGTGCCTGCTTAGCTGTATTCAATGAGGGAATGGCACAGAGAATGAAGTGGAAATGGTAGAAGGGCTGTCTAAGAGTTATGCGGTCTGCGGACAGGGCATGCTACATCCGGGGTTTTCCAGCAAATCCAGCATGGAAAGAAGACTGTACGGATCAGCCAATCAGATGTTGAGGTTGTGGATTTGTGTTCAAAGAGACTGTGTGTAGTGAAGATGGCAGAAGTGGAGAAAGTCAGGGTGTTGGTGCTCGGAGATATGTTTGTGCATGGTTTACAACAGTATGCTCAATGCAGGCATGTTGCGAAGAATGTTGATGTTAAATGAGTTGCGGTGGTGTGGAGCACTGTGCCTGATTGCAATGTACAGGGAATTGTACAATTTTGTGAAGATATGGGCAGGATCAACAGTCCCCATGTGGTAGTTTTGCACTATGGTGCTTTCCATTTGGGCTATGTCAGTGCCCCTACTTTGTTGGCAGATTTGGAACACTTGGTTCAAGCAGTAATGAACATCCTTCCAAATGCCAAAGTAATTTTTTCTGGATTAGTACCTAGGGCAATATGGGACAATAGTTCAGTTTTTTGTCCTCAGCAAAACAATGCTAGGTGTGTAATCAACCGAGGCATGTGTGCCTTCATGCTTAGAGCTGGTATGTTCTTCTGTAATAATGAGAATATTGATTCCAGTGATGCTGTTTATTTTAAAGAAGATGTAATTTCCTTATCTTTTATGCCATTCTGTTTTGGAATGTAAGGGTTGCTTTGGAGAAGGTTATGTGAAGATTTTAGGAGTAAAGTAAGAAATCACTAGCTAGGGGTTCAGTATGTTCTATGTTACATGTATATAAAGTCAGGGATATTATGGTTAAGTTGTGCTACTAAAAACATATGAAATTCTGTAAAAAAACTTTGTTACAGGGACGTTATGGTTAAGTTGCGCTACTAAAAACCTATCAAATTCAGTAAAAAAACTTTGTTAAAGGGATGTTATGCTTAAGTTGCGCTACTAAACACCTATCAAATTCACTAAAAAAACTTTGTTAAAGGGACGTTATGGTTAAGTTGCGCTACTAAAAACCTATCAAATTCAGTAAAAAACCTTTGTTAAAGGGACGTTATGGTTCAAAGTAAAACCGAAATACCCCTCAAATTCGCCAGTTATGGTAAGCTAAGCAACCATAACTCGCGCCACCACCGTGCACTGCTAAGCCTAACACCCAGTACATCAAAGATGACATCACAAATGTCATTGATGGCATCACTGATGACATCACATGTGCATTTACCTTTCATGAAAAGTCTGTACAAGGGCTTCTTAGTGTAATGTTTATAAATGTTTATAAAAAAAGTGTGGAAGATTATTGGAATAAATATCAAGTGATAATCAGTGTATTAAGCGATGCATTCATATAAATAGCACTCTATTATTAACTTCAATCGAGTATACTAAGGTACTCGTAGAAACATAGGCATTGTGTGCAGCATACATGATGTAGGTGCAATATTCATAACCTTGACATGTTGAATAGTGAAATGATAACTGTTTTCATATTACAGTTTTGCGTACAGTGAAACTTGTGATAAGTAGGTAATAAAACCCACTTACTACATAATTGCATTATTATAGACAACTCACAAAGAGACAACACCTCATACAAATATGAATATATACAAGGGAATTGAAGTAAGAAAAAGAAACAGCAATAGTAGCAGAAAGTGTTCATAACCTAACTGATTACCTTTATGCAGAGAAATGATTGCTCTGTTTCAAAGCTGTTACTTACCCTATCTATATATATCACATGATGTGTCTGGACCCTAAGGAAAATAGTGTGAGTACAACATATAAAAATATGAGCATATACAGGGAAAGTACAGTAATAAAAAAACATCAAAAGTATCAGAAAGTGCTGATAAATCTACTGATAATTTTAATGCAAAAAAAGGATTGCTGTCTTTCAAGGTTGTGTCTTCCCCTGTGTATATGTTTCATATGATATGACTGGACTATAAGGGAATTATTCTAAGAACATACTTGAAGGATAAGTCTACGAATATAGTAATTTACAATTTTTAGTTCCTGACTGTTACTGAAGAAAATCATGTGCCCTAGATATGTCAGGAAAGGAAAAAAGGGGAGTCAGACATGTGATGTCATCAGTGATGTCATCAATGACATTTGTGATGTCATATTTGATGTCCTGGTTGTTAGGCTTAGCAGTGCACGGTGGTGGCGCGAGTTATGGTTGCTTAGCTTACCATAACTGGCGAATTTCAGGGGGTTTTTGGTTTTACTTGGAACCATAACGTCCCTTTAACAACGTTTTTTCACTGAATTTCATAGGTTTTTAGTTGCGCAACTTAACCATAACGTCCCGTTAACAATGTTTTTTTTACTGATATATATATATATATATATATATATATATATATACGTATATATATATATATATATATATATATACATACATATATATAATTATGGTTTTTGTTTGCAGATTGAGTGTTTTTAAACATTGTTTGAACTTTGTAGTTGTATAGGTTTTGGTACTTATTTCAAGTGCCCCTTTTAACACAGAGATTTTTGGACTTGTTTTAAACTGCTTAACTGTGAAAATCTGTGATAATTCACAATGGGTGTAATATATAGTGATTTTAAACTGTATTTATGATACTTTTTCTAAAAAAGATGCATGAATATGGGCAAATATCTAATTAATATGACTTGTAGGCATTTTTATGAATATGGATATTTAATGCACACAGCACTTTATAACAAAGCAATATTTGCACGCACTTTGCACTTTATAAGAGGAAACTCCCCCCCCACTTTTAAAAACAAGCAGCCCATGCATGCACTGTAGACTCTGTGAGAAAAATTAATCAATAGAGATATTCTTTATATTAATACAATGAGGATACCACAATCCATATATAAACAGCAGACGACGGAGCCTTACATTTATAGTTGAGTGCCATGCATGGACGGAGAGCACTATGCATTTTATTTTTTGCTGCTATGCAACAGCAAATCTTTGCTGCTATAATGCATTTTGCCCACATCTTTATATTCTTATTCTTGCGTATTTGCACAGCCCAATAAAATAGGTAACATTACCTACATGCCCTCTTTTTAAGCATTACACATGCCTGTTGTACCACACATCTAGTCACAGCATCTAACAACCAGGTATTATACACGCAGCGCAGCATATTTCTGCTTGAGCACATGGGCAGTACATGATCTTTCACATTCCCACGCAATTTTATTAAACATTAGACACACAAATAGACAGTATGCAAGAAACTATTGTCTTTTATGAACGTTGTTATATTTATAACGGCACTAATATTGTCTTTACTGCATTGGTTTTGAAATAGTGAATGTATTCTAAAACATTTTAGAACTGTCTTTTAGGCTTTGCGTGTAAATGGAAACTGTTTGCATTCACCCATGTGTATTAGATATTCAAAGATGTCCGCTTGACAAAACATTAAAAAAGCTGCAATCAGCAGGTAGACACTCTATATCCAGAATCATAGAGTTGTCAAGGTTTAAATCTTAGTCCATCATCTGTGTTGTCTTTAACCTACGTGATCAAGCGGTTTATATACCGCGAAACGCATCGTTTTTTATATATATATATATATTTATATATTGGTTTGGTTTTATTATATGGCCACGGTAGTGGCCGTGTAGTTATGGTTTAGTTGCTAAACCGATAGGAAGAGCACTTTTTGGGTGGCTTATAACTTCACCTCCGCTGAACGAATCGACACTAAACTTTACAAAAGAAGTAAATGGCCCACTCTGAATATTTTTGCAAAGTTTGGTGAGGTTTGGTCCAGGGGAAAAAAGTTATATGCGGGGTCCCAAAATGTCTTTGTTTCCCATAGACTGAATGGGGAAAAAAAAATTCTCATGCCTACCGCCCAAACCGCTGGATGGATTTTCACCAAATTTGCGGTAGGAGCAGCGGCTTGGTCCCGAAAGTGTGTTTTTGTAAATTTGGTGAAAATTCGTCCAGTAGTTTTTTTCTTAAAACAACTAAAATGTAGGTCACAAAAAATGTGTGATATCGATTGGTTAATCGGCTTGTGTCATGTCCGCGGACATGCAACGTGTTCGCTGATTGGATGGTGAAGAACGTGAAGTGCGTCAGATTTTTGGAAACGCCCGCCCTCTTGGATTCACGTACAGCAGCCGATGTCCGCGGACATCACGGTAAAGACATATTAAAACACAACATTGCACTTGTCAAACTTATCAAATAATCTCTTGGGAGGTGACTGGTGATGAGGATTGGATAAGGCTGCAAGAAGCAAAAAAACAGGTGTTTTTTGGCCGCAAAAGTCTGCAAACAGTTCGGAAGTTCGCAAACAGTCCTGAAAAGTTTGCGGACACCTCAGCATTACAGGGTTGGTGAAATGCAGTTCTTGGATGGCTTATTACTTTGGCACCACTTAATAGAACTGCATGAAATTGTGCATGCATATTTCTGACCTGATTCTGAGTGAGTATGCAAAGTGTGGTGGGATTCTGTCATGAGGGAGCAAAATTAGAGGGGGGTCCGAAAATAATGTAAAGGCTTATAAATGAGTTGCCATTTGACGAATCTACAATTAATTTGGGAAACTGATAATATATTTTGATATGAATGATTTTGCAAAGTTTAGTGGGATTTTGTGAAGAGAGGAAAAAATTAGAGGGGGGGTCCCAAAATAATGTGTAGGCTTATAAATGAGGGGCCATTTGACGAATCTACACTTAATTTGGCTAACTGATAATATATTTAGATATAAATGTTTTTACGAAGTTTGGTGGGATTCTGTCAAGAGGGATCAAAATTAGAGGGGAGGTTCCCAAAATATTGTAAAGGCTTATAGATGTGGTGCCATTTGACAAATCTACACAAAGGTTTGCAAAAAGATTATAGATCTAGATATAGATGTTTTTGTAAAGTCTGAATGGATTTTTTCAAGTGGGGGCTAGGTTATATGACGATTGTATGTGCATTCATTTGACACTTTTGAAAAAATAAAACATGGGTGGATTTCCAGCAAACTTGCGTAAGGAGCATTGGCAAGGATCTACAAGCATGGTTTTGCAAATGTGCCAGTGTTTTATTATTTGACAAGTGTCATAATGTAGCTACAAAAAATAGCAGTATACCTTTAGTGACTAAGGGGTAGCCTGTGGCCATGTACAGTGGCAAGATTGTCCGGGTCATGGAATAAGGTCATGATCCAGACAATCAGACCACTGGCCATGACCACAAGGGACAAAAACAAGCATTAAAGTGGCCATGTCCACCTGGGACTGGCTTTGTGGTAAAGTTATTCCAAATTAGGATAGATCTGAAAGGGAAGAAAAATGTGCTCATGGTAATATGGTCATAGGGTTCTCTTTTTACCTTCTGCAGGCTGCCATGGAAAGCGAAGAGGGGCCCTGTATGGAACCCTCACCTTCCCTTTCCATGATGGCCAACTTGGAAAAGGATTTTCCTTCCTACAGCGTCCCGGTGTAGGAAGAAAAATCCTCTTTTTTAGCACCCCGGGTTCCCGCTTTGGGAACCTAGGGTGCTAATGGCCTTCATCCCCCATTTCAGGGGCTGGAATGGGGGGATAATGGTCCAGAGACCTCGTTATGCACCCTTGCTTCGCTTGGGCTGATGGGGCTGCTGGGCCGGTATCCACCATTCCAGTCCCTGGAACGGAGGATGAACGCCACAATATTCCCATTAGCATAACACAAAATGCAAATGGAAATGCTGGAAAATCTTATTGAGTCTGTGTACTTTACTGAGAAATCTAAAGTAGATGGAGTCTATACATTTTTTATTTAGTTCTGTTTTTTAACTGTGAAAGGTGGTTTATAAAGGAATATGTCTTTTGTTGTTTTTGGATTTTGTTTTTGGCAGGAGAGCTTAGAACAAAAGGTGGGGATGGAAATGAAGGAAGAGTAACCAAACACTAATATGGAAGGGTAGTTGGACAAGGGAAATGTTGTACGTGTGTTATTTCTAAGGTAGGGGGCAGTGTTTCTCATGCTCCTTGATTAAAGCCGTGGTGCTGGCTCTTGGGGAGGAGGTATGGCATTAGCTGATGCCATTTTAAGATAAATAGTAGTTTTGCTAAAGGTATGTACTGTGTACTCGATTGTTAATGGATAATGAGTAGGAATGGGTGTTGGAGTGGTGCAAGGACAATTTTGAAGTTGAAAGTTCCTAGATCAGTAGAAAATGCAGTTCTGAATTATCCGTGAAGCAGAGATCTTATCATGAAGTGTGGACGGGTTCTCGGACACATCATCATGCCGTGCGCCAGCATATGGTCATGTGGCACAGTCCGGAAGGTCTGCTGTGAAGACAGATGTTCGTAGACGTCTATGGATGCAAAATTAGTTGAAATAGTTACAAAAAGTGTATGGAAGTGTTAAAAATGATTCCAGAAGGTGGGAAATGGCAGAGTTTTAAGGTTACACTTTGTAAATTGGACACAAATATTACAATGTTCGGTAAGTATGATATTGGTAAGTTGTAGGAAAATAGCATGTACTGGTAAAAACCTATGAAATTCACCGAAAAAATGTTGTTAAAGCGGCATTATGGTTAAATTGCACTAATAAAAACCTATGAAATTCAATGAAAAAACTTTGTTAAAAAGACGTTATGGTTAAGTTGCACTAATAAAAACCTATGAAATTCAATGAAAAAAACTTTGTTAAGGAGACAATATGGTTAAGTTGCCCTGAAAAAAACCTTTGAAATTCACTGAAAAAACGTAGTTAAAGGGACGTTATGGTTGTCATCAATGACATTTATGATGTCATCTTTGATGTCCTGGGTGTTAGTCTTAGCAGTGCACGGTGGTGGCGTGAGTTATGCTTGTTTAGATTACCATAACTGGCGAATTTCTGGGGTTTTCGATTTTACTTGAAACAATAACATCCCTTTAACAAAGTTTTTTCTTTGAATTTCATAGGTTTTTATTAGTCCAACATAACCATAATGTCCCTTTAACTAAGTTTTTTCAGTGAATATATAGGAAGAGCACTTTTTGGGTGGCTTATAACTTCGCTCCCTCTGGACGAATCCTCACCAAACTTAGCAAAAAAAGTATGTGACCCACTTTGAAGGCCATGAACACAGGACCGAAGTTAAAAGCACCAAAGTTATAAGTCACCATGGGTGTGATATGCTGTGGTGGTTGTTGGCAGGGCCTAGAGTCTTGGGTGCATGGGCGAAGGCCATGCACCCAAGACCAAAGTTTTAAGTACTGAAGTTATAAGCCACCTTGGGTGTGATATACTGCGGTGGTTGTGGGCAGGACCTAGTGACTTGGGTGCATGGCCGAATGCCATGCACCCAAGACTGAAGTTATAAGCCACCATGCGTTTGATATGCTGCGGTGGTTGTGGGTGTGATATGCTGCAGTGGTTGTGGCCAGGGCCTAGAGTCTTGAGTGCATCCAAGACTGAAGTTATATGCACTGAAGTTATATGCTCTGAAGCCAACATGGGTGGCTTATAACTTCGCTCTCCCTGGATGAAGTCTCACAAAACTTTGCAGAAAGTGTGATATCGGTGGGCCCATCTAGACAGTTAAAATGTTTGATTCTATGGGTGTGATCTACAGGTGTGATCTATGGTTGTGAAGTTATAAGCCACCATGTCTGTGATATGCTGCGGTGGTTGTGGGTGTGATATGCTGCAGTGGTTGTGGCCAGGGCCTAGAGTCTTGGGTGCATGGCCGCAGACCTTAGGCCATACACACAAGACTCTAGGTCCTGGCCACGGTCACCGCAGCATATCACACCCACAGATCACACCCATAGAATCGAATATCTATCAAATGTTTGTAAATCTACAGTTGCTGTACTGTTTGATTTGGATAGTTTGTATGTGAATATTTGGCTACGTCATGTCATTAAGATTGTAGAGTTTGGTAACAAGCACTGTAGTATAACATATCAATGGAAGTGAACATGTTGTATTGTGGTGAATGGTTAGATGTTTGCTTCAATGGTTCTGTTATGCAGCAGTATTTATGCGTTCTATTAGAATATACTTACTGTTTGATTTTTTGAGGTTGGATATATTTTTTTTATGAGTTGGGTAACTGGAGCACATATTATATTTCAATTTCTGTGATAAAAGAAAAGAGCATGTTAGTGTATTTAATTTATAAAGACTCATTACGTTGCATAATAGACATTTCAGGGTTTTTTTTCGACCCTCATTTTTAGTAGTTCACAAACCAGTAAAGTAAAATTTCGCAAGTGTGAAAATCGCAGCAAAACCCGCACACAGCGATTCATGGAATTCCGTGCGCGTGTAAATCCATGGATGTGCGCTAAAATCCTGCGTGGCGCATGCTGGTGCACACGTCTTCAAACAGCGTGCGCTACGCGTACAGCGAAAGTGCATATAGCGAAGCACACACAACAAAAGTAGGCGTAATAAAGGCGTAACACGCGGAATGGAGAACAATGCGTGAAAATGTGGGCGTCACGGGGGAAGTACAGGAGGCAAATGCGCGGACACCCACACACGCACCTACAGCGCGTATTCATGGAATGGAACGGGGCTAATGCGTGCGCCAAAAAAGACACGCTAATCTGGAAACACGTACGCCAGCAGGAAGCAGGTGTACGTGGACCCGCGCTGCATAAAATTGCACACAAACAACAAGCAAGCTCAGACGCCAAGATGAATATACCGTTCCTCGCAGCAGTGGTCGTGGGATACCGCAGGAGGAGGAGGAGGATAGTCAGGGCCAGAATTTGTACACCCAGGACCAGCCTTTTTGGGATGCCTGATGACCAGGTGTATGGGAGGTACAGATTTCCATAGATGTGGAGCGGCAGCGGGTGGAAGAGGCACGGATCACAATGATCAGGGCGGAGAACTCCATGCGGAGGGCACTGTGGCGGGCCGAGTGCCTCGAGGCAATTCGCAGGGACTTGGAGGCCAACATGCCATCGTCCCTGCGAACCCTCAGGGCCATGGAAGAGGACCGCCTCCAGGACATTGAGCGGGAGTTCGATGATGCCCTGGCCTGGGACATCCAAAAGTGAGCCATCGGACTAGCCCTTTGCCATTGTAAATAGATAGTTAGTTAGTGTTAGGTTTCATTTTGGTTTTCATTTTTTTTTGGGGCGCTTGGACAATACCCCACATTTTTGTATATAGTTCTTAATTAGTTAGTGTATTTTTGTAGGTTTCATTTGGATAGTTGGGCTCATGGACCCAGGATTTCATCCTTGTAAATAGTTGGAGTGTGGATTTGTCGGAATTTTCTTTTTTGATTTTTCCATGGAGCAATGGAATTTACTTTTTCATTTCTGTTTGGATTTGCTTTGTTGGATGGAGACTTTGGAGACATTTTTGATTTCATATATTTTGGATTATGATTTCCTTTTCTTATCATTATGTGACATTCTGCATTGTTTTCCTTATGTCCATTGTTTGGTATTTGATTTTCTTTCACCACATTTTTTGTTCAACACATTTGTTCCCGTACTTCAATGTGTGGTATTCTCTCATTGGTTTCATGCATGTCACGATGTGGGTTTTCACATTCACTGGCACCAATTGTGTGTGTGTGACGGACATGTGTTGATGTACATACATGCCATTTGGGTTGTTTCATGTAATGAGCATTCCAATGTGGGGTGTATTTTATGCTTGGTTGGTTATTTGGGCAGGGGTGGCGTTCCGTGCGATTTTGGTGGCCATGAGGGCCATGATTGTGGGTCATGTTGACATGTTGGGGGGGAAATGAGTGGGGGCCTGCTGGCAGGTGCCCCTCACTGCTGGGGGCTGGGGGTGCTAAGCGACATGAGTGGGGGCCTGCTGGCAGGTGCCCCTCACTGCTGGGGGTTGTGGGTGCTGGGGGACATGAGTGGGGGCCTGCTGGCAGGTGCCCCTCACTGCTGGAGGGTGGGGGTGCTGGGGGACATGAGTGGGGGCCTGCTGGCAGGTGCCCCTCCCTGCTGGGGGGTGGGGGTACTGGGGGACATGAGTGGGACATGAGTGGGGGCCTGCTGGCCGGTGCCCCTCACTGCTGGGGGGTGGGGGTGCTGGGTGACCTGAGTGGGGGCCTGCTGGCAGGTGCCCCTCACTGCTGGGGAGTGGGGGTGCTGGGGGACATGAGTTGGTGATCACTAGTGCAACGTGACACGTGGCCTGGCTGGGGGGCATGGCCATGGTGGACGGGCTGCCTGCGGGACATGTTCAGGGGTGCAGGGTAGTCCCCTGTGGTGTGGGCTGCCTGCAGGGGCCGTGGAGGGGGTAGAGGGGACACCTGGGAGGACCCACACTCCCAATTCATGTGTAGGACTCCCCGCACACCACACTGGATACAAGTAACCCGCTCTGACAGCAAATTCACATGTGAAAGTTCCCGCGCACCCCAGTAACACACGTACCCCGCTCGCACAGGGCCAATCGCTTGTGAAAGTACCCGCGCACCCCAGTAATACACATACCCCGCTCGCACAGGGCCAATCACGTGTGACAGTTCCCGTGCACCCCAGTAACACACCTACCCCGCTCGCACAGGGCCAATCGCGTGTGAAAGTACCTGCGCACCCCAGTAACACACATACCCTGCTCGCACAGGGCCAATCGCGTGTGAAAGTTCCTGCGCACCCCAGTAACACACGCACCCTGCTCGCACAAGGCCAATCGTGTGTGAAAGTTCCCGCGCACCCCAGTAATACACGTACCCCGCTCGCACAGAGCCAATCACGTGTGAAAGTTCCCACGCACCCCAGTAACACACGTATCCCGCTCGCACATGGACAATCGTGTGTGAAACTTCCCGTACACCCCAGTAACACACGTACCCCACTCGCACAGGGCCAATCACGTGTGAAAGTTCCTGTGCACCCCAGTAATACACGTACCCCACTCGCACAGGGCCAATCGTGTGTGAAAGTACCCGTGCACCCCAGTAACACACGTACCCCGCTCACACATGGCCAATAGCGTGGGAAACTCCCTGCGCCTCGGTGTACATGTATTCGGAGGGGTGCGCAGGGAGTTTTACTGGCGTTTTCGTGGTTCAGGGCCTGTGCACCATGTACGGGATTTGTGCGCTGTGCATGGCGCACGGGGAGGGGTTGGGGGCGTAAGTGGCACTGCTGCAGGGTCGCTGCGCCACTCTGCGCCACGGCTGGTTTTGGAGGCTAAAATCCATGAATACGCTGTGCGCTGAAATGGATTTTAACACACGCGGCTGGCACAGAAAGTCACACGCGCACACTGTGCGTCAGCCGCGTGCGCCACTTGTGCGCTGAATTCTATGAATTACCCTGTATACCTATTGTTGTGAAGGTTTCCTTACCAAGTGATACTTGACCATGTGTGAATCCAGTCAACTTGCAGTTGTTTTTGGTACCATCTGCATTGTAATGTAGAAGCATTAGTATTACGTATTTACTATGTGTTTGTATTAGTAAGGTGGAGCGATTATCTGAATTGCAGGTAGTACTTAATCTACCATGGTTTACATTTTGTACAAGTTGCTGAAATGGAACGGATTCACAATTAGGTATGGATACATACACAAAGCACTCATTAGGGATTTGTTCCTGTGTCACATTGTTGCAGAGAGTTCATGTATGTTTCCACATGTATGAAATCTGGAAGATTTCATTTATAGGTATGTTTTTGTTTTCCAGTACTTGTAGTAAGTACATTATAAATTCTTGTGGATCTTCTTGTGAGTTTATAGTGAATTTCACCATTCCAGCACAGTAGTCCAATTCTTGTCTTATACCATGAACAAAATGAGGCCGATTCATGGATTTAATGTGCGCTGAAAATTCCTGCGCAAGCGTGCGAAAGCATGCAAATCACAGCGCAAGTGCGAAAATCGCAGCAAAACCCACGCACAGCGATTCATGGAAGTCTGTGCGCGTGTAAATCCATGGATGTGCTCTAAAGTCCTGCGTGGCGCACGCTGGCGCACACGTCTTCAAACAGCGTGCGCTATGCGCACAGAGAAAGCGCACATAGCAAAGCGCACACAACAAAATTAGGTGTAACACGGGGCGTAACATGCGGAATGGGGAACAACACCTGAAAATGTGGGCGTCACAGCGGAAGTACAGGAGGAAAATGCACGGAACACCCACACGCGCGACTACAACACGTATTCATGGAATCGAACGGGGCTAACGCGTGCGCCAAAAAAAGACGCGCTAATCCGGAAACACGTACGCCAGCAGGAAGCAGGCGTATGTGGACCCGCGCAGCATAAAAGTGCGCGCAAACAACAAACAAGCTCAGACGACAAGATGAATATACCGTTCCTTGCAGCAGTGGTCGTGGGATACCGCAGGAGGAGGAGGAGGATAGTCAGGGCCAGAATTTTTACATCCAGAACCAGCCTTTTTGGGATGCCTGATGACCAGGTGTATGGGAGGTACAGGTTTCCACCTCACATAATACTCGACCTGGTGAGTGAGTGGGAGGATGACCTCACATCACCCACCCTGTGCTCCCAAGCACTGAGCCCCTTGGAAAAGGTGCTCAATGTACTGCACTTCTTGGCCACTGGTTCATTTCAGCGGACAAGTGCCATAGTGGGGGGGGTCTCACAGGCCACGCAGTCACGCTGCCTGCACCAGGTGTTGGCCATCATGAGTGCACGCCCATCAGTCCGCAGGCACAAATACCTGCCCAGAACACCTGCAGAAAGGCAGGCTGTCGTCCAGGATTTTTACGGGTGGCACACTTCCCCAAAGTGGTAGGTGCCATTGACTGCACCTATGTGGCTCTACATCCTCCCAGGGCAACTGAGCACATCTACAGAAACCGCAAGCACTGGCATTCCATCAACGTGCAGGTAGTATGTGATGCCAAGGGAAATATTCACCTCAGTATATGCCAACTATCCAGGGTCCACCCATGACAGTTTTATTTACAGAATGTCAACCCTAAACCGGGACCTAGAAGCTGGGCGGCATGGCGATACATGGCTGCTTGGTGAGTATAAATGCCCCTGCACATGCATGCATGTCAGATACTGAGTAATGTCACAACCCCACTAATGATACCCATCGTCACCTCCCCAGGGGACAGTGCCTACCCACTGAGCACCCACATGATGACGCCAATTCGAAACCCCACCACACCACACGAGGTAAGATACAACACAGCCCATATTGCAACCCGGGGCATAGTGGAGTGCACATTCGGAGGGCTCAAGTCACGCTTTCGCTCCCTTTACCGCTCTGGTGGGCAGCTGCTATACGCGCCCCCTGTAGTGTGCAGGATCATAGTGGCAGCATGTGTCCTGCACAACGTTGCAACACACCGGGGCCTGCTGGTGGACATGGTGGTGCCCCCACATCCCCAACCACAAGCACGGCCGCTGCGCATGGGAGGGGAAGGGCACGTGGTGAGGCAGCCCGTACACAACTGGTGGCTAATTACTTCACCTAAAATCACACCCATGTGGAGTGCACACAGCCCTGGCACACACCAGCTGACAATCAATGATGATGACATAAGGGACAGTCAACTGTCACAACTATACCAGCCTGAGATTGCTCACCTGGAATTGTTACATTGTGTGCATCCCTACCTGCCGAAAGACAACCAATGCTGTGTCACAAAAAAACACACATTTATGCTGCATGAATGACTACCCCCTTGCAAAATACAACATGAAAATAGCGCCATGTCACCCAAACCCTCCCCAGCTCCGCCACCCAACACACCATGGCATGTCATGCAATGTGAAAGCAAACAAAGCAATGCACAAGACCTGACACAAGTGTCACAAAGTGCACTGTCCCAAATGGAAACTGCCCACAGAAAATATGCTCCCAGCAATCAATAACAAACAGCACACATGAACAAATACTTACCACCAACACAATACAGCAACACACCATGAAACATTGCAAAAACATAACAGTACTAAGTCAAAGTAGTGGTAGTCTTACAACCTGAATAAGCCAGCACATCAACCCCTTCCAACTGTAGAATGTTGCTGCCACGCAAATGTGTCAGTGTACTGCATACAACAGGAACTCCATCTGCAAAGGAGACAGCCTTGCGAACACATGACGAAGGAACCTGCAAATTAGGAGGAAGACATGGATGCGCAAACACATATCAATACACCATGCAGTGTACAATACAACAACAATACCCACTAGGGATGTACACACAGTATTGACTACAGACTGCCCACACAGCTCATGGGAGCCCAATGTCACTGTGTAAATCACTCTCACTTGGTCACACCCTTTGCAAGCCCATGGAAACGGGAAGCAGGAGGGGTTTGTATGTCACGAACCCAAACATCTAACCTAAACTCAGGACAAGCCTGCATGTGCCCAGCCGGAATACAGTGGATGCCCACGGGAGCCACACAAGGCAACACACTGTAAAAAAAAATAATAACAATAAAATCAAAAATGGCCATGTCGGGACAGGGGGGGAGGCCACCCAGGAGGTTCGAGGACAGGGTGCACACCAACACCCACCTGCGTGGATGTTGCAAAAAACAAAATACCTCCATGGGCTCATGGTCTGCACGGCTATGCCATTGTGGGAGAACTTCTGTCGCTCTCCTCACCCTCTGCTGCTGCATCAGGAGGTGGTGGCACTATGGAATGCAGCCCATGCAAAGCCCTGGTATGGTCCTCTATGGCAGCAAGCATGCGGGTCTGGAAGGTCTGATTCTGGAGGATTAAAGTGTGGAGATCCCCATGCAGCACGTTACGGGTTGCCTGCACTTCTGCACGCATGGCCTGTGGGATGCCCGGATCTCCTCACGTGTTGCCTGCAGCTCAGCTGAGAGCGAACGTGTGAGCTGCTCCAACAGCTGTTCTGCCCTAACATTTCGGGAAGCCTCAAGTTCAAGCAGACTCTGCCTGAGGTTATGGAGTTCCACCCTCAGAGCTTCCCTGTGGCCCTGTGACTCTATAGATATGGATTCACGCAGAGTCTCCAGTGCCGCCCGTCGGTCCCTGTTGGACGCCAACATGTCTTCCCTGTGTGATTTGCAAATCAAGTCTATTGCCTGCTGTTGTTGCTCCATCTGCCTTTCAGGGGGATAATGGAAGTGGCCACCCTCTCCATTGTCTGAGCCATCATTTCTATTGATGCTGCCTGTTGGGTTGCCATACCGTACATGGAGTTTTCCCATACAGTATTACCTGGTGACGCACGGCCACCGCGTCGGCGGGCACAACACCTGTTCAGGGCAAGGCGATCTGCACCTTGCTGTGCTGGCACTGCCTGAGGCTGCAGGACTGCATTCCCCCTCTGATCTGCTGGCCCAGGAACAGGATCAGATGCTGTGGAGTGTGAACCCGCATCCGTAACCACCAAAGGTGGACCTACCAACACTGACATCCCCATAGAGTGTTCTACCCCTGGTGCAGGTGGGTTGGACAGAACAGAATCCCTGCCAGAAGCACTGACCTGCGACAGCACATAAGTCTCATCATCCGACTCAGCACCTGAATAGAGGTCTGGGGAGCTGCACCCAGAGACACCCCTCGACAGTATGGTCTGCAGTACGAAAGTGTTTTCACCCACCACCACACCACATCCCCCACTGGTGCCTGGTCGTGGCTGAGAATCCTCCTGGGGCTGCACCATCTCCTGAACTTCACCAGCATCATGTGCGTTGTCACCTGCAAAAACATGAAATACAAGAAATGGAAACAGGCATGACACCATAGCACACACATAGGCCTGACAAGACAGAGATCCTGTTCATGGTTTACACATGTCCCACATGACTATAACCCTGGCATGCATGCACTGTCAATTAGTTTGAAGGGGAGTCAAAAAGGCAGACAATGAGGACACCATGATGGAAAAGCAACACATTCGCAGCATTTCGTGTAGCACTGGCATCACACATCAGCCTGTGAGTGGCATGTCCAATACACATACATGACACATGCCAGCACACAGATGTCATTTAGCATAGCCATGGTAAATTAGCCAACTACAGCGATATGTCAGTGAATGAGTACTGTCACACATCCATGTCACATGGACATGATGAGAAGATTAATGCAGAATAGTGTTGCAAAATATGCATGTGCCACACACTGCAACACATCCAGTGTACAATAAGACAGTGATTGTAGACAGATGTACACATCAATGGTTGGTCACTTCAACATGACAGGAAACTATCATGTTCCACAAGCAAACAGGCCCTAAAAATAAATGTCAGCAGGCCAATACTCCCTCGCCCTGAATGGTCTAATCATTCACATAACCATGTAACTAAAGTGGCACAATGTGGGGTTTAAACAATGACAGAAGCATGTCACATATGTGGCATTAGGGATGAAAAAAGCATATGAAAAATGGGATAATCTAAACAATCAGCCTGAATGAACACAGAAAAAATCAGAACAATGTTGTTGCAAGATGGTAGTTCAAGTGCAACAGCAGTAATGTGGGGCTATTTGGCTACTGTGGGCAGAAGGGATACTGTCATACCCAAATCAAAGGCACGTGAATGTATTGGAGGAAGCACATGGGTGACCCATAACACTCAGGAGTACACACCCTCACCTGGCACTCAATCAGAACCCGTCACCCAAACAACATATACACGGATTACACACACATGCATGGGCACTCACCGGACAATGCGTCGTAATCAGGTAGCTCTCCCACACCTTGGATCTGTTCCTCTGTGACGAAGGTCCCAGCAACATCACATGTTCAGTGAGTTTGTTGTCCTCTGGTGGAGACCCACCGCCAGTCACCAGAGTAGTGGCATGATTTGAGGCCAGCTTGTTCTTTGCTCTGCGTTTCAGGTCATTCCACCGCTTGTAGCAATCATCAGCTGTGCGCCTCACTAATCCAAGGGCACTTATGCGGTCCGCGATGGTCTGCAAGTATGCCCTACATTGAACAGGTGTGGTCTTGCACCCTACAGTCACCACCATTTCGCGGCTATGTGCCGACACATAGGTCACAAGTGCATCAAGTTCGGGGTCATTAAAGCTAGGCTTCCTTGACTTGCCGGACTGTGTAACCGTGCCTGGGGTCTCAGCCTGTAGTGCCAGAGCACCCTTCTTCGCCTTTTTCAAAGGTGGAGCAGATCCTGAGTGGCTTGCGCCGCTCTGGTCAGTAGGGGCAGAAGCGGAGGTGGACTGGGTACTGGGAGTGTGCAAAGGCACAATGACCGTAGGTCTTGGTGCAGGCAATGGCTGAAGTGTGATGTTGGCAGGGGCAACGTCAGTATGATGGACCAGGACCGACATTGTCCCTGCTGTGAGACTCAGAGCTGGGGTGGATAGAGCTGAAGCTGCCCCTGCAGCCTCCCCACCCTGCCTACTTGAGGCAGCAGATGACATCACTGCCCCAGATCAACGTGGCCTGGTAACACCAACTTGCACAGGCACACGTGGCTTAGACTTGCTGACCTGAAAGTCAGCCTGGGAGTCATCCTGTGCCGGGTCAGGTGTCACAATGGGCTGGTCCAACAAGGGCTGAGCTGGGATTGTGTCAGCCACGTTTCCCTCAACCATGGGGGTGGAGCATGGGTGTCCCTGATTGGTCCTACACACATGGGTGTCTAGGGGCACCATGCAAATCCTGGCCACGTCCCCTACCGGGCCCACCATGCCCACCTTTTGGAGGTCGGCCACCTTTCCTCCCTTACCGCTTGGTCGCCTCCCAACCATTGCACTGATGTTGTTGTGCGTATGGGAGTTGCAGTAAACTATTGTCCTGGGCAATTGGGGGTGAAAGGGGTAGGGTACTAGATGGAATTCGTACCCTAGTGCTCTAGCAAGGCTGTCTGTGACCCCTGGGGGAAGATGACGGGTCACGGAACGCACAGGCACCCCAAAAACAAAAAGTAACATGCATGCAACCCCTCGTAGACCACGCGCGTGGAAAAATGAACCCGCACTACGCTGTGGCACCCAGAAACACAAAAATAAGCGTACGCGTGTTACACGCAGCCTACAATGACATCTGAAGGGGTACGCGACACACGGGGCAAGCACAGTTGGTAAATGCGTGCACGACTCACCGTCTGCCTGGAAAAAGAATGTGAAAAAAATGCGCCTGTGCGCGTTGGCAATACCGCAGCCAAAAGAAGAATTGTACGCTGTCTGAGGAGACAGGACCAAAGAAGAAGTGAACGCTGTTTGAGGAAACAGGCCCATCAAAAAAAATGAACACTGTCAGAGGTAACAGGGAGTACGAACTTGAAACACTGTGAAGTAATCGCGTGTGAACCGACAAGAAGTACAGAATTCACCCACTCGCTCTCCACGAAAAGCACGTACAAGGAAATGGGCTCCTACACGTACCTTTTAAAGCGGCCCACACGTACAGCTTCACTTATGCGTGTACGTGCTAAGGCCCTTTCCTCCAATTACATGAGCTGACACTCAGACATGCAGTTTTTGGATGTGTACGATGAACATGCACCCGTGTTGATAGAAACGCCCGCGCGCATCACATCACAGATACGTAGGCCCTTTCTTCGGATTACACGCATTCACACGCGGCCGTGCATTTTTTTCACGCGCCATGAGCCACTATGGCCACGTCACGAGGGAAACGCCCGCGCGTGTCACGTCACAGACGCACTTACGGGCTAAGGGCCTTTGGTCCAATGAAACCGTGTACGTGTGCTGACACGCTTACGCTCTCAGGGCCTTTCCTCGAATTACACACAGACGTGCAAGATTTTCACGTGCCAAATCACTCCGTATCAAGCTGGCCACGCAACAACACACGGAAGACCACGCTCTTGCCCAGAAGGCCGAATTACTGCCCCCCAGAGCCCCAAGCACGCTCCCACCTGCCATCTGCTGCTGCCTGCCTGCCTGCTGCCCACGTGCCCTGCTATTTGCTGCCAGCACATCATCCATCTGCAGGGGGGCAGTTGTTGTGACCACCCCTGCTGGAAATGAAGACTCCCGACTGGGATACCATCGCTCCACAGCACAGCCCCAGGACCCAGTTGCCCACCCACACCTGCCTCTGGGGTTGCCAAGTCGGGCACACCACCATCTGGCACCACTGGCAACCCCAAGCCAGAGAGGCAGAGGGCCACCAGCTTCAGTGCCAGGGAAGTTGGTGTCCTGGTGGAGCAAGTCCTGGGGCAGTATGATGCCCTCTTTGAAAGTTCTCGCGCCGACTATGAAGGACGGACCAGGATATGGATGGACATCGTGACTGCCATCAATGAGGAGGGGGTGGCAGTCTGCGACTTCAAACATGTCAAGAAGCGCTGGGAGGACTTCAGGTCCAGGATCCTCGACAAGGCCCAGCGCCTCTTGAAGGCAGCGGATGCCAAGGGGCGCCGGGGCCACCTGTCCGACCACCAAATGAGCGTTCTGGAACGCATATGCCCAGCGCTCCACGTCCAGGTCCTAGAGAGGCAGACCCGTCTGGAGTCGAGCAGTAAGTGTACATGCATACTGATTAGACGCTGTGCGTGTCGTGGTGTGCCAGTAGTGTGCAGGTTGCACATGTGTTTTTGTAGGGCCATGTATGGCTATGTATGTACAGGGGCGTGAGGCTGATACATGCGAGTCCTGTCATGTGTGAGACACATGGATGGTGTATGTGTGGGTAAGCATGCAGGCCAAATGCAGATGTGGGAGAACACATGTTTGAATTACTGTGTGTGTACGTTGGCATGGTTGTGGTGTCACACATGGATGTTTGTTCCAGCTGCATGTATCTGCACTGTGTAAATGTGCATGTGTGTGTATTTGACAAGTGTGCAACTGTGATGCAACACGGATGCATGTGGCACTGACATGTAGAAGGCTGAATGCCAGATGTGACATGGATGGCAATCTCATCACTCTGACAGTTGGTGGACATGCACACATGCATTGAAGTGTGTTGGTGTGTGTGCATGTGTTGTGTACTCCCCGTGTTTCATGTTACGTCAGGCTCACCTTCGGATGCTGCTGCTGTTGTATGTGTATGGATGGTGCTGCCTGGTGCAATATTGCTGTGGAATTGCTCATGTGTGTGAGTAGAAATGTCATGTGTGTCAGGGAGTGTGATGCCATGTCTGAAGTTTGACACTGCCACTCATGTACAACTGTCATGTGTGTATCAGTCCATTGTACAGTGCCCTGATGCCTGTGTTCTATCTCTCCCTGTCTGCAGCGTCAACTGATGAAGAGGGCATAGAGGGTGCTGTGGAGCAAAGCGGCAGGGATCGCACCACCAGCCGGAGACGCAAGGCCCGGCTCCCATCCCAGATTGTCATCTGTTCGGGGAGTGAGGAGTCTGGTGCCGCATCCCAGGCCACAGCTGCCGAGGGCAGGTCCAAAAGGCGGAGGTTGGAGATGGACTCCTCGGCAGCAGAAGGGGCAGCTGAGACCCCACAGGGTCTGACGGAGGAAGATGGCATGGAGTCATCCAGGTTGGTGGGAGGTTTGGAGGAGGAGGAGGCCATGGAAATGACACACACGGGGGCTGGAAGTGGGGATTCCACTGGTGCCAGTGGTGCAGTGCAGGGGCAGGGACAGGAGGCAGCCCAGGCCGCCGCGGAGGTGCCTGTGTGTAATCCTGTCCCTGGTCCTGTGACTGCATCATCCGGCACCAGCAGGGATGCCTACGTCCGGCCCCTTTTTCAGGGAGGAGATGGGTGCACAACAACTGCCCTTCCTCTCCCTGCGGACGTGGCAATCCGGGACCGTGTTCAGCCTGTCCTGGCTGGGATAGCGTTGCGTAAACAGGTCATGCGATTTGACCTGCGGTGTTTTCGTGAAGGCACTGCACGTCATCTCGGATGCCTCTTTGACCGTGTTGACCTACTTGGAGGGGTCACCAGTGCTGGATTCCTCCGTGTGCTGGACCTTCTTGCGACCCCCTGCTCACGTAACCCCCAACGCACCAGTCATCCTGCATGCCATCTTCCCACCCATGTATCACCTGGGTACCCTGTGGAGCTGCCTGTGACCCAGCGGCCAGGCAGGTGGAGGACACATCCCTGCCACAGTCGGGAGTCGGACGTCCAGCAGGGGTGGCCACCACGGCGACTGCACCCCAGCCGGAGGAGGATGTGCAGGCAGCAAGAGCCAGGGTGCAGGCACAGCAGCAGCAGCAACATGGTGAGAGCAATGATGGCTCGGGGCCTTCAACATCGGAGGGGCAGGCATCGGCCAGAGGGCAGGAGGACCCAGGATTGGAAGTGTCTTCCGTGTGGCAGCGGTTGGGCCACGCCATAGATGTGGAGCGGCAGCGGGCGGAAGAGGCACGGCTCACAATGTTCAGGGCGGAGTACTCCATGCGGAGGGCAATGAGGCGGGCCTAGTGCCTCGAGGCAATTCTCAGGGAGTTAGAGGCCAACATGTCATTGTCCCTGTGAACCCTCAGGGCCATGGAAGAGGACCGCCTCCAGGACATTGAGCGGGAATTCGATGATGCCCTAGGCCGGGACATCCAAAAGTGAGCCGTCGGACTAGCCCTCTGCCATTGTAAATAGTTAGTTAGTAAGTTAGTGTTAGGTTTCATTTCGGTTCTCATTTTTTTTTGGGGCGCTTGGACAATACCGCACATTTTTGTATATAGTTCTTCATTAGTTAGTGTATTTTTGTAGGTTTCATTTGGACAGTTGGGCTCATGGATCCAGGATTTCATCCTTGTAAATAGTTGGAGTGTGGATTTGTCGGCATTTTCTTTTTTGATTTTTCCATGGAGCAATGGATTTTACTTTTTCATTTCTGTTTGGATTTGCTTTGTTGGAATGAGACTTTGGAGACATTTTTGATTTCATATATTTTGGATTATGATTTCCTTTTTTTATCATTATGTCACATTCTGCATTGTTTTCCTTATGTCCACTGTTTGGTATTTGATTTTCTTTCACCACATTTTTTGTTCAATACATTTGTTCCCGTACTTCAATGTGTGGTATTCTCTCATTGGTTTCATGCATGTCACGATGTGGGTTTTCACATTCACTGGCACCCATTGTGTGTGTGTGGCGGACATGTGTTGATGTACATACATGCCATTTGGTTTGTTTCATGTAATGGTCATTTGAATGTGGGGTGTATGTTATGCTTGGTTGGTTATTTGGGCAGGGGTGGCGTGCCGTGGGATTTTGGTGGCCATGAGGGCCATGATTGTGGGTCATGTTGACATGTTGGGGGGGATGAGTGGGGGCCTGCTGGCAGGTGCCCCTCACTGATGGGGGGTGGGGGTGCTGGGGGACATGAGTGGGACATGAGTGGGGGCCTGCTGGCAGGTGTCCCTCACTGATAGGGGGCGGGGTGCTGGGGGACATGAGTGGGACATGAGTGGTGGCCTGCTGGCAGGTGCCCCTCACTGCTGGAGGGTGGGGGTGCTGGGGGACATGAGTGGGGGCCTGCTGGCAGGTGCCCCTCACTGATGGGGGGTGGGGGTGCTGGGGGACATGAGTGGGGCCTGCTGGCAGGTGCCCCTCACTGCTGGGGGGTGGGGGTGCTGAGGGACATGAGTGGGGGCCGGCTGCCAAGTGCCCCTCACTGATGGGGGTGGGGGTGCTGGGGGACATGAGTGGGGGCCTGCTGGCAGGTACCCTTCACTGATGGGGGGTGGGGGTGCTGGGGGACATAAGTGGAACATGAGTGGGGGCCTGCTGGCAGGTGCCCCTCACTGATGGGGGGTGGAGGTGCACGGGGACATAAGTTGGTGATCACTAGTGCAACGTGACACGTGGCCTGGCTGGGGGGTATGGCCATGGTGGACGGGCTGCCTGCAGGACATGTCCAGGGGTGCAGGTTAGTCCCCTGTGGTGTGGGCTGCCTGCAGGGGCCGTGGAGGGGGTAGAGGGGACACCTGGTAGGACCCACAATGCCAATTCACGTGTAGGACCCCCTCGCACCACACTGGATACACGTAACCCGCTCTGACAGCAAAATCGTGTGTGAAACCCTACGCGCACCCCAGTAATACATGCACCCCGCTCGCACAGGGCCAATCGCATGTGAAACCTTGTGTGCACCCCAGTAATACACGTACCCTGCTTGCACAGGGCCAATCGCGTGTGAAACCTCCCGCGCACCCCAGTAATACACGTACCCCGCTCGCATAGGGCCAATCGCGTGTGAAACCTCCTGCGCACCCCAGTAATACACGTACCCCGCTCGCACCGGGCCAATCATGTGTGAAACCTCCCGCGCACCCCAGTAATACACGTATCCCGCTCGCACAGGGCCAATCGCATGTGAAACCTCCCGCGCACCCCAGTAATACACGTACCCCGCTCGCACAGGGCCATTCGCGTGTGATAGTTCCTGCTCACCCCAGTAACACACGTACCCCGCTCGCAAAGGGCCAATTGCGTGTGAAAGTTCCTGCGCACCCCAGTAACACATGTACCCTGCGCCACAGGGCCAATCGCGTGTGATAGTCCCTGCGCACCCCAGTAACACACGTAACCCGCTCACACAGGGCCAATCGCGTGTGATAGTTCCCGCGCACCCCAGTAATACACGTACCCTGCTCGCCCCTGGCCAATCGCGTGTGATGGTTCCCGCGCACCCCAGTAACACACGTACCCCGCTCACACAGGGCCAATCGCGTGTGAAAGTTCCCGCGCACCCAGTAACACACGTACCCCGCTCGCACAGGACCAATCGCGTATGAAAGTTCCCGCGCACCCAGTAACACACGTACCCCGCTCGCACAGGGCCAATCACGTGTGAAAGTCCCCGCGCACACCAGTAATACACGTACCCCGCTCGCACAGGGCCAATCGCGTGTGAAAGTTCCCGCGCACCCCAGTAATACATGTACACCGCTCGCACAGGGCCAATCGAGTGTGAAAGTTCCCGCGCACCCAGTAACACACGTACCCCACTCGCACAGGACCAATCTCGTGGGAAACTCCCCGCACCGGGGTGTACATGTATTCGGAGGGGTGCGCAGGGAGTTTTACTGGTGTTTTCGTGGTTCGGGGCCTGTGAGCCATGAACAGGATTTGTGCGCTGTGCATGGCGCACGGGGAGGGGTTGGGGGCGTAACTGGTGCTGCTGCAGGGTGTCTGCACCACTCTGCTCCACGGCTGGTTTTGGATGCTAAATTCCATGTACACGCTGTGCGTGGAAATGGATATTAGCGCACGCGGCTGGTGCAGAAAGTCGCACGCGCACACTGTGCGCCAGCCGCGTGCACCACTTGTGCGCTGATTTCTATGAATTACCCTGTATATGTGTTGTCAGGATTGTTTGTTGCATTTCTATGAAGTACAGGGCCAATCGCGTGTGAAACCTCCCGCGCACCCCAGTAATACATGTACCCCGCTCACACAGGGCCAATCGCGTGTGAAACCTCCCGCACACCCCAGTAATACACATACCCCGCTCACACAGGGCCATTCGCGTGTGATAGTTCCTGCTCACGGTGCGTGGGGAGTTTTACTGGTGTTTTCGTGGTTCGGGGCATGTGCGCCATGTACAGGATTTGGGCGCTGTGCATGGCGCACGGGGAGGGGTTGGGGGCGTAACTGGTGCTGCTGCAGGGTGTCTGCACCACTCTGCGCCACGGCTGGTTTTGGATGCTAAATTCCATGTACACGCTGTGCACGGAAATGGATATTAGCGCACGCGGCTGGTGCAGAAAGTCGCACGCGCACACTGTGCGCCAGCTGCGTGCGCCACTTGTGCGCTGAATTCTATGAATTACCCTGTATATGTGTTGTCAGGATTGTTTGTTGCATTTCTATGAAGTACTAACATTTGCAAACACAATTGGTCTGTACTGTGTAAGTAAATGGTGTCAACAACTGGTGGCAATTGAAATAGAATATTCATTGCTACATTTGCGTAGCAACTTACACCAGTTATATTTGAAAATTTGAATGGACCAGATAGTTCTGTGTTGAAGTCATTTTTTCGGAGTGTGTGTTGCTTCTTTGAAGAAGTACCTGAGTTACTTTGAGTAATAGGTTCTTCTTTGGTTGTGGTAATTGATGAAGTATTAGCTTCATTTACTCTCTTTGGAGGATTTGCAGTCAGATCCTGTTGCATTTCAGTTTGAATTAGTTTTCTTTTACAACAAGTTTTTAAGATGGGGGGTGTATAGTGAACGTAGTCTATTGTATTCTAAAATGCAAGGAATATCAGCGTTTACTTTACTTGCATCAAAGTTGATTAGAAATAGACCGTCAAGTGTACGTAAGCATGATAGTGCTACGTAGCTCATGCCTTCTTTAAAGACTGTGTTACCAATATCTATCAGTGCTTTGTCTAGGGTAAGACCTTGTGATTTATGAATGGTGACTGCGTATGCTAGAGTTAGAGAAAATTGTTCTCTGCGTACATACATGTCTTTGAAGAGAAGGAATCGAGCTGTTGAGCGCCCTATCCTTTTTACTTCTGTAGGTTTGTCAAAGAGAATATTGATGAACTGAATGTTGTCACATGGGTACGTTTGAAAGCCATCAACTGTACCCATTGCTCCATTAACTGGTCCTTGCTCCATGTCAAGGTTACGTTTAAGCATTACTCTACAGTTTAAGGATAATTTTAATATTATCTCCAAATCAGCTGTGTTGGAGATAGAATCTTCTAAGGTATTTAGTCTTGTTGTGGCTTGTTGACACATGGGTAGTGTCATACCATGTACGTCCAGTTTGTCTGTGGAGCAAATTTCAATTATTGGTTGCATTTCTTTTTTGCAACATTGTTTCATTGAATTTGGAACAGCTTGCAAGAGTTGGCATTAAGGACATACAATTGACATTTTTGTGTGCTAATTGTTCCATAACATCAGTAGGACATGAGTTATGGCCATAAAGTGCATGGATGTGCCGGGTTTTTAATATTGATTGTGCTTCTTGAGATAGTCCACCAACTCTAATACTTTTTAAAATATTGGCGTAAGTGAGGTCTGCAGATTGGTGCATGTTTTATGTTAATTCTCTGTATTGGAAATGTTGCCAAAGGTTGACATTTCCTATGCTGCCAACAGTTTTATGGCAGAGTTTGTGTCCTAAGGTTTTAAAAATAGGTTCACCTTTCACTGGTGTCAATTGAAGAAGATCTCCGAAAACAATAATGTGTTTTCCTCCAAAGAGCTCTTCGTAGTTTGTTTTGGGTACTTCTTGCAATCTGAGGTGAATCAAAGCCAACATTAGGTTGGAGACCATGCTCACTACATCTATTAGTAGCATTTTCATTTGTTTTAATACTCTGCGTAGTTCCATTGCAGCTTCTGTAGAAAGTTTGTAATATTCTAATTTGTTTTGGTGTTCTACTGGAAGGAGTAGTAATCGGTGTAAAGTGACACGCCTATGTTGTAGGCAGCTAAACCTGTGGGGGCAGTTACAACAGCTGACAGTTTGTTGTTTGTCAATTGTTGAAGGAACATGCTGATGATTTTGATTAAGAATGTTTTGCCTGAACCAGTTCACCACTGACGTATAGAAGTACAGGTTTGTAATTTTGGCAGGTACATTCTTTATTTTCATGTTGTACACCATGTGCAATTTCTTTTGTTACTTCTTGAAAAATGGTGCGCTGCTCTTTGTATAGTTTTGATTTAAGTACAGTTGAGTGTCCTGTATCCTCTTCCTAGTGACACAAGGTGTTCTCTACTTCTGTCATTGCTAATTCTGACTCATTTTCTATTAGTGGCTGTCCCAGTGGTTCTTGACTTCCTGTTACAGAAGGTTGACTACTGTGGGGAGTGTCCTTATCTAGTTGGGCCTGGAGTTCTTCTTTGTGTAGCTGTTCATTGTGCCACATTGCTTTGTACTGCATAAAGTTTATATCGGTGATAGTGCTTTCATTTGCTTTGAACGAGTCTGCATAGGAGTCATAGTTTTCTAGTGTCTCTTCTTCTTTTCTCCATGGTTTAAAAAGTTGTAGCAGGGACATGTCATATAGTTCTTTCTGTTGAGGAGTTTTGAATGATAATTTGATATGATTAATTAAGCTTGGTTTGGTAAGTTTCACTAAGTTGCCTTCACAATCTGTCACTCTATTTCTACCTTTTTTTTCATCAGATTTTATATATTTTTTGTATGTGAAGTTTTGGGCTATGTGGTATAGACACATGGTTTCCAAAGTGGTACTCCTGTTTGGGTAGTGTGTGCCTATTAAATTGTTTTTCAAAATGTCTTGGCTGTTGGGATAATTTTTGGCTATTGTTTCTATGTCCTCATATGATTTGAGAACTCTTTTTCTAGATTTAGCAGGACCAAGACTTAGCCATACTATATTTTCAGATTTTCCATAGGAAGCAGTACCAGTTAAACGATCTGCAGCTTCATAGGAGCCACATTCTCTATGAGAGAGCATTTTTATGCCTAAGCTATGCAATTTCTGAGATAGTGTTTTGTCTGATGATAGGTCATTCCAGAGGTCTTGAAGCTCTTTTTTTCTGCTTTTGTTAAGTAGGCTGTAACATATCGTGCAACTGCAGTGGAATTGTCTGCAATGTACTGCACATCTATGTTTGAATTCCATAAGAGGGCAATGATTGCATTGTAATCATTGATATATTTTGATTCTTCTGTTCTTTATATGTAATACGTGTTCTTAGGTGATTTACCTTTAACACTATGTCGAACTGAAGACATAAAGTTGTTCACTTCACCTGTTTCTGTAACTGGTCTAGTGAAACGAAAGCGACATTTGGTGTAGCATTTCCCTTTGTTTTTGTGTTTGCGATGACAATGTTTGCCACATTTGGGTCTTTGAAATGGTACAATTTGTGCATGAAGATCACTATTTGTTGCTTTCGACGGAATTTCAGAAGTGACATATTTTTTGATAAACTTTAAAACAGTGGAATCACTGTCTTGACCAAATTTAGGAGCATCTTTAATCCATAAAAGCAAGTGGCTATGTGCTGCTCCTCTGCCTTGGTATTCTTTTCTCCAAAAGAAGTGTTGCACTTCTCCGAGGGGAGGAACAGTTTTATTACAAATAAAGTGTAGCATAGCAATGAAACGATGATGGAAATATCTTGAAAAATTAACAGGATCTAGAGAGCAAAGTTCTCCAGGTGTTAGTATATCTATGTTTGTTTTTTGTTTTTGTTTGATATGCGTAGGAAATCATGTAAATCTTCCCATGCATTTTCTGCACAACGTACATCTCCGGGACATCAGAACCCGTACTTTTTTGTACCATGCATGTTTGCTAACAGATTTGTAATGCTTGATTGTAAAACCTCATCTTTTTCTTGCACTTTTTGTGTTAATTGTGTAGCTGACATATTTTGAAAGTGGGTTCCTGATTTCAATATGTGTGCAACTCCGTAACATAGAGTTGCCAGTTCACTTTCAAAGAGTAGGTGGAATATGTCTTCCACATTTTGTCTAAATCTGGGATCTTTAGAATACATTTGTAACGAGCGGTATTCTGATGCTGTTATCTGAGTAGGGCTATCATCGTACCTTCCTCCTTTGCCAGTAGGAAAGCGTAGAGGAAAAGCATGTGCTTCTATACTTTTTTCCCATATGCTGATTGGTGATCCTTTGGTTTGTCGCATTTGTTACATTTCTAGTGCATCATCTATGGTGTCATTATAGTGTAATGGATGAATTGTTTAATGGTCTAACATTTTGGATATTGTAGCAGGATCTAGAAGTTCATATTGACCAGTTTCTCTTCACTCTTGAATTATTTCAGTTGTTTACCTTAAGTTTTCTTCAATATTTATTTCTTTGTAGTATTCATTATTGTCTTTTAGATATTGCAAGGCTTGTCTAACTTTATGTAGTCTACGAGTTGTTGCCAAATTATTTTGTCTTTTGATGGTACACCATTTACTAAGACGATTAAAGATTGCTCTATTGGATGTTGCACTCCCAGAGTGTGCACATTTTCTTTCAGATCAATGGTAAATAAACTACTTTGCCACAAATGCCTTTCACCAATTCAGAGGGAGGTCATTTTGCTGTTTTTGGTTGAAGGTGTATTATTGCTTGAAATGGGTGCACTGTTTGAATTATGATACTCTCATATAAATTGAGTTGTTGCAGGGCTTTTGGTAGTGGGAATAATTCCAAGTTAATTGCACGTGAAAGAGTTTGGTTGTTGTCAAGTTGTGTAGTGCAGTAACTGCAGAGTATTAAGGGGTCAGTTATTTTGTATTTGTTTTCTGCTATAAGGTAGAGAGCTAATTCAAACCATTTGCAATCGTCATTGTCTTCTATTTTGTATGTTACGTCTACAGTTTTTGTGTTACTTTTATGAACATTTCTGCGGCAACACACACACACATGGTTTGGTACTTCAGCGGATGTACTTTTAAATTTTAGCATTTCTTTTTTGTATGTGTGTAGTACTTTGCTATGTGCAGAATTGTTGCTAGTCTATTGTAAAGCTATTGCATTTTGTAAGTGGCTTTCACTTCCAAAATATTTTCTCTGAATATGGTCGATTTCTTCGAGTAGGTCTTTGGGTGTACCATGTAGAAGAGTGTTATTTAAATTGGCTAGTGCTAAAGCCGGACTTTTAGCATAGTACAATGTATAGACTAGATTTATTATAGGTGAATGATGTGTTGATATCATCTTGATATGATGGAAGGTGTTTTTGCAAATAGGTCCTGAAATGCAGGCTAATGAATGTCCTTGTAGTCCTGTGTATTTGCGCACTGGACAGGTATCCATATTTTGCAGCACTTTCATTTTGATTTTGTCTTTGCCTTTCACATACTGATTGAGGAACTGGCGTAAAGATTTGAAAGATTTTTTGGGAATGTTGCACATTGACGTGCATGGCCATTTGTATACTGGATGTTCTCATTCAGTCGAATGGAGAGGTAATTCTGAGTTTTCTGGGGATATTTTTGTAAGCAGTATTTCTTGTTCCATTATGGTATTATTAATTTTTTCATAACCTCGTCCAGTGCTATGGATGACAATTGTGTTTGTTTGGTTTTGTTTGTATGCTTCTTCATTAAAATATGGTTCTGTGCTCGTTGTGTGACTCCATTCACGTCCACAGATATTTAAGAATTTATTTTTGTTGACATTCCGTTTATTGAGAAGTTCTTTTTGTAATTTAGTAGTTAGTTTTGTTAGTGCTTTCATTCTGATTAACACTAAAATGAATAACCTTCTTTTGAGAAGGCTTGTCTATTAAAGCTTCTATGATTACTTTTCTACGGTAGGTTTGGAGGGTTGTGCAGTTTCTGTACTGGAATCTTGTTTTGTTTCGCTAAATGACTGTATTAGCTGTTTTGTTTGAACGTTTTGTACAAACTCTGGTAGAGATGGATGCTTATTTTGGACACTTTTATTTTCATTTGCTCTATTTCTGCGTTGCTTTCTACAGACTTGCTTTTTAGTAGGCATTCTTTGGGATCTGTTGAAAAAAATAAAGAAGGTATGGGTTGGGCTGTTCTGCAATGTATGTGTGCTGTGTGCATAAGTGTCTGAGTATGATGGGAAAGATGTATGTGGTGGTATGTGATTGTGCATTGGGCAGTTACAATTAGTTGGGAAGGCTATTCTTCTATTTGTGTGTTACTAAACTGCGGTTCAGATGAGAGTAGAAAGTGAGCTAGGGGTGAGGAGAAACATTAATAGTAAATCTAATGGTATAAAATTAAAACAGTTCTTTGTTTTGTAGTACTAACATTCTAAGGGTTGAGTATGTTATTTGTGTTCCAAAATAACGGGGATTTGTGTGCCATTCTGCCTGCTAATCTTTGTTTAATGAATGCGGATTTGTGGGCAGAATGGTTCAGAAATCGCTGTTTTTTTTTGGTTTGCAAATTACATGAATGAACCACACAGTGTGTTTGAGGAACTGTAAAAATATTAAGGTAGTATTGTACTTACTCTTATTTGTGCAATGAGCAGGTCTTTTCAGATATGTTGTTTGTAGTTCAGATGCTGCTGATTTTCAGGAGAGTGGTCCTTACTGCAATTGTAAAAGAAAAAAGTTAGTAATTTTGTGTGTTTATAGCACTGATGTTAATGTAGACGTTGATTTTTATGTTTTTGTGGTAGTATTCTTGTTTGATATCTGAACATAGTGTTTGCATGCATTTCATTTGACTATGTTTACAATATGTTAGTTCAACATGCTTTGCAAATGATTAGAATTTTAAGTGCATGAAATTCACTTGGTTTTTTAAAAAGTCTGTTGTAGATAGCAGACAGGTTTGGAAGTGACAGTTGATTATAGTAGATGGGAACAATTTCAACTAGTTCAGTGCATGCCACCAATCGGGAACACCTGAGAGGGAGATTTCACCACAGCAATCGGGAACATTTATTTTTCTCATAGGATTGCATTGGGATTAGCATTAATTTAGGCGGGAGACAGGAAAAAATAGTCCGCTTTTTCACTGAAAAATCGGGAGTCTCGTGCCTAAATAGGGAGGGTTGGCATGTATGTATAGGTTATGTGGGAGACAGTGAAAAATGGTACGATTGTTCAATGAAAAATCAGGAGTCTCGCGCTTAAATCGGGAGGGTTGGCATGTATGTATAGGCTATGCAGGTTTAGTGGTATTACTCTGTTTATATGGATTCATAACACTTGTACATGTACTGTGACTAAAATATGCATACCTGTAGTTTGTATTCATCCATGTGGATACAAATGCAGCTGTAAGTAGAAAGCTTGGAGACTTGTAGAGTAGTTTTTGTAGTAGGTGCTTTCCAATGATATGAGACTTGTACTCAGAGTGATCAATGGTACATTTGAAGTTCAGAACTCTGATGATGGAGTTAGATGTAGAGGTCTTGGTTTTGATTGGTGGATGGTTGTGTGACTGCTTAGCTGTATCCAATGAGGGAATGGCACCGAGAATGATGTGAAAAGGGTAGAGTTACGTGCCGCACGGACACCACGGCTGTCCGCGGGTAGGGCGGGCCACATCCGGGGTTGTCCAGCAAATCCAGTATGGAAAGGGGACTGTAGGGATCAGCTAATCAGATGTTGACGTTGTGGATTTGTGTTGAAAGAGACTGTGTGTAGTGAAGATGGCAGAGGTGGAAAAATTCAGGGTGTTGGTGCTCGGAGATATGTTTTCCATGGTTTACAGCACTATGCTTAATGAAGGCATGTGGCAAACAATTTCAATGTTAAGGCATGGAGGTGGTGTGGAGCGCTGTGCCTGATTGCAATATAGAGGGAATTCTGCAAGTTTGTGAAGATATGCACAGGAGGAACAGTCCTCATCTGGTCTATGGTGCTTTCCATTTGGGCTACGTCAGTGCCCCTACTTTGTTGGCAGATTTGGAACAGTTGGTTCAAGCAGTAATGAAAATCCTTCCAAATGTGAAAGTATTTTTTTCTGGATTACTACCTAGGGCAATATGGGACAATAGTTCTGTTTTTTGTCCTCAGCAAAAAATTGCTAGGTTTGCAATCAATTGAGGCATGTGTGCTTTCAGGCTTAGAGCTGGTATGTTTTTCTGTAATAATGAGAATATTGATTCGCATAATGCTGTTTATTTTGAAGAAGATGGCATTTCTTTATCTTTTTTGCGAAATGCCATGCTGTTTTGGAATGTAAGGGTTGCTTTGGAGAAGGTTATGTGAAGATTTTAGTTGTAAAGTAAGAAGAAAAAAAAAGAAAAAATACAAAATAACAGGTGTCTGTCAAGCAACTGCAAAAAAACCCAAAAAAACAACTCTTTTCAGAGCCCACCTCAAAGGGGAAATGGGGCACACTATTTAAATGTACATTCACCACGCTCAGATTTTCGATATGTCCGCGGATATGGTGGTAGTCTGCGGACAGAGCGTATTACATGCAGGGATTTTGGGGTGAAGAGGCATGCAAAAGAGAATGAGCAGAGGTACGGATTGGCCAGTAAAGTTTACTGGGTGTCTTTTGTAAGGAGAGATTTTGTCAGAAAGTCTTTTTCCTGAGAGAAGAACAGATAGATATGTCTGTGTGTTTCCAAAAACAGATTATGTGGATTTTGGGAGACTCATGGATACATTGGTTGGAGGTGCATGCAGAACGCTGTGGAGTAGCTGCAGATCTTAGATTTCCTTATGTGGAAGTGCACTGGCATGGATTGCGTGGAATGAAGTGGCTGGACTTGGCACCTCTCTGTGCTACTTTAGAGACAGAGCATCATCCAGACATAATTATAATTCATTGTGGAGGGAACAGTTTAGGACATGTGCCTGGAATTTCTTTGCAATGTGCAATGAAAGAAGGATTTAAGAAGGTCATGAACATGTTTCCAAATTCCCAAGTAATATTTTCTCGTATTGCACGAAGACAAATGTGGCTGTGTTCTTATTTACAAATGGAGAAAGCGAGGCGCAATGTCAATAAGGCTGTTTGTGCCTTTCTAAGAGATGTTGGCATGTCCTCTTCTCACAATGAAAATATTATGTTTCGTAGCACATACATTTTTCTCAGAGATGGAGTCCATCTTAATTATGCTGGCAATCAGATTTTTCTGAGAAATGTGCAAAATGCATTGTGACCTTTTTTGGAATTATAGTCATCTATTTTGCAGTAAATGTTGACGATTTCAAGTTTTTCAAACACATAAAAACACCACCAAAAGGCTCTTTTCAGAGCCACCACTTCCTACCAGAGAAAAGTGCACTGGTTTTGCTAGGGCAGCACCCTAAAATTTTATATGTCCTAGGACTGTCCGGGGACTTCCAAAAAATGCACAGGGCCCTGCACTGTTTATTTGCAACTTCTATGTTTAAACTGTGAAAGGCAGCTTTGAAAAGAGCCTTTTTTGGATTTTTGTTGTTTTATATATTTTTTGTTTTTTTACACATGACACACTAGGGGAGGAGGGGAAAGGAGGGTAAGGAAGGGACACCAACCACGGTGATAAGAAAGGGCAGGTGGAGAGAGGAAGATGTAGGGTGGGCCTTACTTAGGTAGGTAGCAGGTCTTCTGGTGCTCCATGACCGTAGTCTCGAAAGCACTTCGAAGACTCTCCCCCCATGCAGAGTACTGCATCGCAGTACATACACAATATGGTGACCCTCAAAAGGTCAGGGTCAACAGCATTGCGAATGGCTCGTGAAGCAGCTGGAGGGATGCACTCTCCCACAGGAGTGTCTCTTGTGGTGAGAGGAGCGGAAACAGAGGAAATGTAGAGGAACTCAACCTACTACGTTTATCACAAGATAAAACCTTGCGAATGTCCGCAATGTGGAACGACGTCAGGTGTCGCTTCATGGATATCGTACCAAAGCTGTACGAACCATGTATCCCACAATTCAGCACCATTTTCCACGGGTTGTAGGTGACCTTGCTTTCATGTGCTTTTGGTACGTTACCATGAACGGTAAACAACCGCCACACCCAAGACTCCCGGCAAGTGCTGGTAGTAGGGAGTTCCTCGACCTCATTCCCTTCATCCTCATCATCCTCGTTCTCTACATCCTCACGCGTTTTCCCCTCTGCAGGCCTTTGGGGAGGTGGTGGAGGGTTTGGGGGTAGTGCTATGGCAGATGTAGCAACAGCAGCCATGGATGCCATCAGAGTTGCTGAGATAATCTCAGCAAGAGCAGCAAAGGCAGCAAACGTCAATCTGCAATGGCCAGAAGTACAATGAAGATCAGCTCTGGGGTCTGGCCTTTTATAGGGGTGGAGGGGTGTGCTTCGCGAACAGATCGAACACCCAAAAAGGTTCAAAAAGTTACAAAACGTATGTGGAAAGTCAGGGTCATTGTCTGGGAGAGGTGCAATGGGGAATTTTTACTGTAAAATAATTTGGATCGTCTGAATAAGTTCTTTTAAAATGTTGGGGAACCGGACAGTGTCCGCAAATTAGGACACACACTCAGCGTGGGTGCGGTCACATGATGACGTCGGGAACACGTCCGCAAAGGGAACGGGTGTCCGCAGGACACCAAATGCACAGGAACGGTCGTGTGCATGCATGCAGGTGTTCTACAGACAGTGTTTGGGTCCTCAAACAAACTAAAAGTGTGACACAAGTAAGACGGACAGTCACGGACATGCGCGATGTTCGCAGGACTTATAGGTATGGTGCGCATGTATGTAGTTGTTCTGCAGACTGTACGGACAGGTATAGTGTCCTTAGGACACCTCCATTTTATTTGACTACGGACATCCCGGACACCGCGCGTGTTCTTAGGACAGTTTCAACTTGGCTGCGGACGGTACAAACAGGTATAGGTATTTGTTCACTTACGGACATCTTGGACACCACATGTGTTCTAAGAACAGTTCCATCTTGGTTGCAAATGGTACGGACAGGTATAGTGTCCTTAGGACACCCCCATTTTGTTCATTTACGGACATCCCAGACACCGGGTGTGTTCTAGGAACAGTTCCATCTTGGCTGCAAATGGTACGAACAGGTGTAGTGTCCTTAGGACATAACCATTTATTTAAATTACGGAGAGTCCGGACAGGCGCGCTGTTCACAGACATTCTAACTGCTTTTTTAAAATAAATAAGACACAAAGGATTGAATTAAAAGACACATAATATTTGTTTTTATTATTTACAGATACACAATTTATGAAAGAGAGGGGGAAGCAGAAACTGATACAAGTAGTGGGGAATTAGGGGTTTGGAGAGGATGGATGGGAGGGGATGAAGGGATGGAAATCTCATCAAAATGTTTTTCTTGGTGTTGAGGCTTTGGGAATAGTTGACTGGGACATGGAGAGGGGGAACAGGTACATGTGGGACAATGGTATTTATTTTTTTCTTGTATGTGGTGCTCCACTAATTGTTTCAAAACATTGAAATTGTCCTTGAGCATGTCCATTTTCTGTTTCATCCGTTGCAGAGTCTTTTCCAATGTGTCTTTTGGTATATTATTTTCAATGTTTGTATGGTCTGTTAAAATATATATATATATATATATATATATATGTTAAGTACACATAAAGTAATGATTATTAATTTGGTTATTTAGAGAAGTGTCTACCATTATTATCACTGTCTTCAGACATTTCCTCACGTGGAAAATTCTCCTCAAGCCATACCCAAGTACTGCACATTTCTGTGTGAAAATCAAAAATATATTAATTGTAGTGTACCTAATACAAAAAGTTTAGAAATATATAAGAAAAATGAAGTTTACTTACTAGTTTCTGGTAAGTTGTATTCATACTGTTGTGTAGGTCTACTGTTGCTTCTTGCTCTGCAGATTCTCTGAGGTAATTATGTTGGAGGAATATCTTTTTTGTTTTGGTATATTCCATTTTACTACATATGGTATTAAAATGGATGGTTGATGTGTTAGATATTTAGGTTTCACTGTTTATTTATTATTACATATAAAGTGTTTATGTGCTGCTTTTTGAACTTGTGCAGTGTTTATATGGTATGATAGAACCATTAAAGATACCTCCTTGGTGTTTGGCTAGTGTTGATGTCTTCCGCGACCGTTCACGGACATATGCACAGTCCGCGGACATCAAAATCACTAGCTGTGGGTTCAGTATGTTCTATGTTAAATGTATATAAAGTAAGGGAATCCTAGTAAACATCTATCAAATTCACACTATGAAAATGTATATTCAGTAAAAAAAACTTTGTTAAAGGGACGTTATGGTTAAGTTGCACTACTAAAAACCTATGAAATTCAGTGAAAAAACGTTGTTAAAGGGACATTATGGTTAAGATGTGCTACTAAAAACCTATGAAATTCAGTAATAAAACTTTGTTAAAGGGACCTTATGGTTCCAAGTAAAACCAAAAACCCCCTGAAATTCGCCAGTTATGGTAAGCTAAGCAACCATAACTCGCACCACCACCGTGCACTGCTAAGACTAACACCCAGGACATCAAAGATGACATCACAAAGGTCCCTTTAGCAAAGTTTTTTTACTGAATTTCATAGGTTTTTAGTAGCGCAATTTAACCATAACGTCCCTTTAACAAAGTTTTTTTACTGAATATATATATATATATTCAGTTAAAAAAACCTTGTTAACAAAGTTTTTTTACTGAATATATATATATATTGTAAACAGACGTTATGGTTAAGTTGCGCTACTAAAAGCCTATGAAATTCAGTAAAAAAACTTTGCTAAAGGGACGTTAAGGTTCAAAGTAAAAACGAAAACCCCCTGAAATTCGGCAGTTATGGTAAGATAAGCAACCATAACTCATGTCACCGTGCACTGCTAACACTAACACCCAGGACATCAAAGATGACATCACAAATGTCATTGATGACATCACTGATGACATCACATGGCTGGCTCTCCCTTTTTTTCCTTTACTGACATATCTAAGCCACATAGTTTTCTTCAGTAACAGTCAGGAAGTAAAAATTGAAAAGGTACTATATTTGTAGACTTAGGGTCAAGTCAAATCATATGAAACATATACATAGCGGAAGACAGAGGCTTGAAAGAGAACAATCCTTTCTGTGCATGAAGATAATCATTAGGGTTATCAGCACTTTCTCATAGTTTTATTTTTATTACTCTACCTTCCCTGTATATGCTCATATTTGTATACATTATACTCACTCTCCTTTCCTTTGGGTGCAGTCACATCATGTGATACACATACATATGGTAAGTAGCAGCTTTGAAACAGAGCAATAGTTTCTCTGCAAAAAGACAATCAGTTAGGTTATGAACTCTTTCTGCTACTACTTCTGCTTTTTTGTTTACTTCACTGTCCCTGTATATACTCATATTTGTATGTGTTGTTGTCTCTGTGTTTTGTCTGTAATAATTATGTATTAAGTGGGTTTTATTATCTACTTATTACATGTTTCACAGTACGCAAAACTCTAATAAGAAAGCAGTTATCATTTCACTATTCAACATGGCAAGATTATGAATATGGCACCTTCATCATATATGCTGCACACACTGCCTATGTTTCTGCATGAGTAGCTTAGTATACTGGATAGAACTTCATAATAGAATGCTATTTATACCAATGCATTGCTTAATGCACTAATTAGCTCATGGTATTTATCCCAATGATCCTTGACAGTTTTTGGTCAGCATTATAAGAATCCCTTGTGCAGAGTTTTTATGAAAAGTAAATGCACATGTGATGTCATCAGTGATGTCATCAATGACATTTGTGATGTCATCTTTGATGTCCTGGGTGTTAGTGTTAGCAGTGCACGGTGGTGCGAGTTATGGTTGCTTATCTTACCATAACTGCCGAATTTCAGGGGTTTTTCGTTTTTACTTTGAACCATAACATCCCTTTAACAAAGTTTTTTTACTGAATTTCATAGGTTTTTAGTAGCGCAACTTAACCATAACGTCCCTTTAACAAAGTTTTTTTACTGAATTTCATAGGTTTTTAGTAACGCAACTTATCCATAACGTCCCTTTAACAAAGTTTTTTTACTGAATTTCATAGGTTTTTGTTAGTGCAACTTAACCATAAAGTCACTTTAACACATTTTTTTTTACTGAATTTCATAGTTTTTTATTAGTGCAACGTAACCATAACGTCCTTTTCAATGGAGGAAGACCACTAGCATCCTAGGTTCTCAAAGTGGGAACCCGGGGTGGTAAAAAAAAGATTTTTCTTCCCAAACCGGGACGCCGCAGGCAGGCGTCCCGGTGCAGGAAGGAAAATCTTTTACCAAGATGGACACCAGGGAAAGGGTAGGCAGGGTGTATAAAGAGAACACAACAGGCCATTGGCGGGGGGTCGGGAAGACCAGGAGAGAGACACGGGGCATGAGCAGGGGGTGGAAAGAAGGGAGACACTGGGCATGAGCGGGAAAGAAGGGAGACACGGGGCATGAGCGGGGGGTGGGGGGGAAGAAGGGAGACACGGGGCATGAGCGGGAAAGAAGGGAGACACGGGGCATGAGTGGGAGGTGGGGGGGAAGAAGGGAGACATGGGGCATGAGTGGGAGGTGGGGGGGAAGAAGGGAGACACGGGCCATGAGCGGGGGGAAAAGGAGGGAGACAGACACAGAGCATGAGTGGGGGTGAACAGGAGAGACACGGGGCATGAGCGGGGGTAGGGCAAGGTGGGGCCCCCACCCCCGCTCATGCCCCGTGTCTGCCCTGTTCCAACAGTGCAGACACGGGGCATGAGTGGGGGGTGGGGGGAGAAAGAAGGGAGACACAGGGCATAAGCGGGGAGTGGGGGGGAAAGGAAGACACGGGGCATGAGCGGGGGGTGGGGGGTAAGAAGGGAGACACGGGGCATGAGCAGGGGGTGGGGGGAAGAAGAGGTCAACAAGGGGCATTTTAGGAGGGGGTACAAGAGGAAGACACAGGGCATGAGCGGGTGGGGTGAACAGGAGACAGACACGGGGCATGAGCAGGGGGTGGGGGTGAACAGGGGAGACACGAGCCATGAGCGGGGGGAAAAGGAGGGAGACAGACAAGGAGCATGAGCGGGGGTGAACAGGAGAGACACGGGGCATGAGCGGGGGTAGGGCAAGGTAGGGCCCCCACCCCCGCTCATGCCCCGTGTCTGCCCTGTTCCAATAGTGCAGACACGGGGCATGAGCGGGGGGTGCGAGGGGAAAGAGGGAAAGAAGGGAGACACGGGGCACGAGCGGGGAAGGAAGACACGGGGCATGAGCGGGGGGTGGGGGGGAAGAAGGGAGACACGGGGCATGAGCAGGGGGTGGGTGGAACAAGAGGTCAACAAGGGGCATCATAGGAGGGGGGACAAGAGGAAGACACAGGGCATGAGCAGGGGGTGGGAGGGAACAGGAGGAAGACACAGGGCATCAGCGAGGAGAGGGGGGACGGGAGGAAGACACGGGGCATGAGCGGGGGGTGGGGGAACAAGAGGTCAACAAGGGGCATCATAGGAGGGGGGGACAAGAGGAAGACACGGGACATGAGCGGTGGTGGGGGGCAACAGGAGAGAGACACGGGGCATGAGCGGGGGGTGGGGGGTACAGGAGACAGACACAGGGCATGAGCGGGGGGGTGGGGGGCAACAGGAGAGAGACACGGGGCATGAGCGGGGGCAACAGGAGACAGACACGGGACATGAGCGGGGGGGTGGGGCCAACAGGAGAGAGACACGGGGCATGAGCGGGGGGTGGGGAGAACAGGAGACAGACACGGGGCATGAGCGGGGGTGGGGGGAACAGGAGACAGATACGGGGCATGAGCGGTGGGTGGGGAGAACAGGAGACAGACACGGGGCATGAGCAGGGGGGTGGGGGGCAACAGGAGACAGACACGGGGCATGAGCGGGGTGTGGGGGGCAACAGGAGACAGACACGGGGCATGAGCGGGGGGGGTGGGGGGCAACAGGAGACAGACACGGGGCATGAGCGGGGTGTGGGGGGCAACAGGAGAGAGACATGGGGTATGAGCGGGGGGTGGGGGAGAACAGGAGACAGACACGGGGCATTGGTGGGGGGCAACAGGAGACAGTCATGGGGCATGAGCGGGGAGTGGGGGGGTACAGGAGAGAGACACGGGGCATGAGCGGGTGGGGGAACATGAGAGAGACACTGGGCATGAGCGGGTGGGGGGAACAGGAGAATGACACGGGGCATGAGCAGGGGGTAGGGGGCAACAGGAGAGAGACACTGGGCATGAGCGGGTGGAGGCAACAGGAGAGAGACACGGGGCATGAGCGGGTGGGGGAACAGGAGACAGACACGGGGCATGAGCAGGGGTGGGGGGAACAGGAGACAGATACGGGGCATGAGCGGGGGGTGGGGAGAACAGGACACAAACACGGGGCATGAGCGGGGCAGTGGGGGGCAACAGGAGACAGACACGGGGCATGAGCCGGGGGTGGGGGGCAACAGGAGAGAGACACGGGGCATGAGTGGGGGGTGGGGGAGAACAGGAGACTGACACGGGGCATGGGTGGGGGGGTACAGGAGAGAGACATGGGGCATGAGCGGGTGGGGGAACAGGAGAGAGACACTGGGCATGAGCGGGTGGGGGGAACAAGAGAGAGACACGGGGTATGAGCAGAGGGTGGGGGGGTGCAGGAGACAGACACGGAGCATGAGCAGGGGGTGGGGGGCAACAGGAGAGACACTGGGCATGAGCGGGTGGGGGGAACAGGAGACAGACACGGGGCATGAGCAGGGGGGCAACAGGAGAGAGACACGGGGCATGAGCGGGGGTGGGGGGTACAGGAGACAGACACGGGGCATGAGCGGGGGGTGGCGGGCAACAGGAGAGAGACGCGGGGGTGGGGAGAACAGGTGACAGACACGGGGCATGAGCGGGGGGTGGGGGGCAACAGGAAACAGACACGGGCATGAGCGGGGGGTGGGGAGCAACAGGAGACCGACACGGGGCATGAGCGGGGGGCAACAGGAGACAGACACGGGGCATGAGCGGGGGGTGGGAGGCAACAGGAGACAGACACGGGGCATGAGCGGGGGGTGGGGGGAACAGGAGACAAACACGGAGCATGAGCGGGGGCTGGGGAGAACAGGAGACAGACATGGGGCATGAGCGGGGGGTGGGGGGCAACAGGAGACAGACACGGGGCATGAGCGGGGGGTGGGGGGCAACAGGAGAGACATGGGGCATGAGCGGGGGATGGGGGGCAACAGAAGAGACACAGGGCATGAGCGGGGTGTGGGGGGAACAACAGACACGGAGCATGAGTGGGGGTGGGGAGAACAGACACGGGGCATGAGCGGGTGGGTGGGGGGCAACAGGAGACAGACAGAGGGGGTAGGGGGCAACAGGAGACAGACACGGGGCATGAGCAGGGATGGGAGGAACAGGAGACAGACACGGGGCATCAGCGGGGGGTGGGGAGAACAGGAGACAGACACAGGGCATGAGCGGGGGGGAGGGGGGCAACAGGAGACAGACACGGGGCATGAGCGGGGGGCAACAGGAGAGAGACACGGGGCATGAGCGGGGGATGGGGGGAACAGGAGACAGACACGGGACATGGGTGGGGGGCAACAGGAGACAGACATGGGGCATGAGCGGGTGGGGGGAACAGGAGAGAGACACTGGACATGAGCGGGTGGGGGGAACAGGAGAGAGACACGGGGCATGAGCAGGGGGTGGGGGCAACAGGAGAGAGACACTGGGCATGAGCGGGTGGGGGGAACAGGAGACAGACAAGGGGCATGAGCGGGGGGCAACAGGAGAGAGACACAGGGCATGAGCGGGTGGGGGAACAGGAGACAGACATGGGGCATGAGCGGGGAGTGGGGGGTAAAGGAGACAGACACGGGGCATGAGCGGGGGTGGGGGGCAACAGGATTGAGACGCGGGGGTGGGGGCAACAGGAGACAGACACAGGGCATGAGCTTGGGGGTGGGGAGAACGGGTGACAGACACGGGGCATGAGCGGGGGGTGGGGGGCAACAGGAGACAGACACGGGGCATGAGCGGGGGGTGGGGGAACAGGAGACAGACACGGAGCATGAGCGGGGGGTGGGGAGAACAGGAGACAGACAGGGGGCATGAGCGGGGGGTGGGGGGCAACAGGAGACAGACATGGGGCATGAGCGGGGGGTGGGGGGCAACAGGAGAGACACGGGGCATGAGCGGGGGGTAGGGGGCAACAGGAGAGACACCGGGCATGAGCGGGGGGTGGGGGGAACAGGAGACAGACACGGGGCATGAGCGGGGGGTGGGGGGAACAACAGACACGGGCATGAGCGGGGGGTGGGGAGAACAGACACGGGGCATGAGCGGGGCAGTGGGGGGCAACAGGAGACAGACACGGGGCATGAGCGGGGGGTGGGAGGAACAGGAAAAAGACACGGGGCATGAGCAGGGGGTGGGGAGAACAGGAGACAAACAAGGGGCATGAGCGGGGGGGTGGGGGTCAACAAGAGAGAGACATGGGGCATGAGCGTGTGGGGGGAACAGGAGACAGACACGGGGCATGAGCGGGTAGGGGAACAGGAGACAGACACGGGGCATGAGCGGGAGGGGTGGGGGACAACAGGAGATAGACACGGGGCATGAGCGGGGGGTGGGGGAACAGGACACAGACATGGGGCATGAGCGGGGTGTGGAGAGAACAGGAGACAGACACGGGGCATGAGCGGGGGGAACAGAAGACAGACATGGGGCATGAGCGGGGGGGTGGGGGAAGGGGAGAGAGACACACGGGGCATGAGCGGGGGGTGGGTGGGAGGGAGAGAGACACATGGGGCATGAGCGGGGGTGGGGGGAGGGAGAGAGACACACGGGGCATGAGCGGGGGGTGGGGGTAAGGGGAGAGAGACACACGGGGCATGATCGGGGGTGGATGGGAGGAGGAGAGACACAAGGGGCATGAGCGGGGGTGGGCGGGAGGGTGAAAGACACGGGGCAAGAGCGGGGGTGGGCGGGAGGGAGAAAGACACGGGCAAGAGTGGGGGTGGGCGGCAGGGGGAAAGACACGGGGCAAGAGCGGGGGTGGGAGGGAGGGGGAAAGACACGGGGCAAGAGCGGGTGTGGGCGGGAGGAGGAAAGACACGGGGCAAGAGCGGGGGTGGGCGGGAGGGGGAAAGAGACACGGGGCAAGAGCGGGGGTGGGCGGGAGGGGGAAAGAGACACGGGGCAAGAGCGGGGGTGGCCGGGAGGGGGAAAGAGACACGGGGCAAGAGCAGGGGTGGGCGGGAGGGGGAAAGAGACACGGGGCATGGGTGGGCGGGAGGGGGAGAGACACACGGGGCAAGAGCGGGGGGTGGGCGGGAGGTGGAGAGACACACGGGGCATGAGCGGGGGTGGGCGGGAGGGGGAGAGACACACGGGGCAAGAGCAGGGGATGGGAGGAACAGGAGACAGACACGGGGCATCAGCGGGGGGTGGGGAGAACAGGAGACAGACACAGGGCATGAGCGGGGGGGAGGGGGGCAACAGGAGACAGACACGGGGCATGAGCGGGGGGTGGGGGCAACAGGAGAGAGACACTGGGCATGAGCGGGTGGGGGGAACAGGAGACAGACAAGGGGCATGAGCGGGGGGCAACAGGAGAGAGACACAGGGCATGAGCGGGTGGGGGAACAGGAGACAGACATGGGGCATGAGCGGGGAGTGGGGGGTAAAGGAGACAGACACGGGGCATGAGCGGGGGTGGGGGGCAACAGGATTGAGACGCGGGGGTGGGGGCAACAGGAGACAGACACAGGGCATGAGCTTGGGGGTGGGGAGAACGGGTGACAGACACGGGGCATGAGCGGGGGGTGGGGGGCAACAGGAGACAGACACGGGGCATGAGCGGGGGGTGGGGGAACAGGAGACAGACACGGAGCATGAGCGGGGGGTGGGGAGAACAGGAGACAGAGAGGGGGCATGAGCGGGGGGTGGGGGGCAACAGGAGAGACACGGGGCATGAGCGGGGGGTAGGGGGCAACAGGAGAGACACGGGGCATGAGCGGGGGGTGGGGGGAACAACAGACACGGGCATGAGCGGGGGGTGGGGAGAACAGACACGGGGCATGAGCGGGGCAGTGGGGGGCAACAGGAGACAGACACGGGGCATGAGCGGGGGGTGGGAGGAACAGGAAAAAGACATGGGGCATGAGCAGGGGGTGGGGAGAACAGGAGACAAACAAGGGGCATGAGCGGGGGGGGTGGGGGTCAACAAGAGAGAGACATGGGGCATGAGCGTGTGGGGGGAACAGGAGACAGACACGGGGCATGAGCGGGTGGGGGAACAGGAGACAGACACGGGGCATGAGCGGGAGGGGTGGGGGACAACAGGAGATAGACACGGGGCATGAGCGGGGGTGGGCGGGAGGGGGAGAGACACACGGGGCAAGAGCGGGGGGTGGGCGGGAGGTGGAGAGACACACGGGGCATGAGCGGGGGTGGGCGGGAGGGGGAGAGACACACGGGGCAAGAGCAGGGGATGGGAGGAACAGGAGACAGACACGGGGCAAGAGCAGGGGTGGGCGGGAGGGGGAAAGAGACACGGGGCATGGGTGGGCGGGAGGGGGAGAGACACACGGGGCAAGAGCGGGGGGTGGGCGGGAGGTGGAGAGACACACGGGGCATGAGCGGGGGTGGGCGGGAGGGGGAGAGACACACGGGGCAAGAGCAGGGGTGGTTGGGAGGGGGAAAGAGACATGGGGTAAGAGCGGGGGTGGGTGGGAGGGGGAAAGAGACACGGGGCAAGAGCGGGGGTGGGCGGGAGGGGGAAAGAGACACGGGGCAAGAGCGGGGGTGATCGGGAGGGGGAAAGAGACACGGGGCAAGAGCAGGGGTGGGCGGGAGGGGGAAAGAGACATGGGGCAAGAGCGGGGGTGGGCGGGAGGGGGAAAGAGACACGGGGCAAGAGCGGGGTTGGGCGGGAGGGGGAAAGAGACACGGGCCAAGATCGGGGTTGGGCGGGAGGGGGAAAGAGACACAGGCCAAGATCGGGGGTGGGCGGGAGGGGGAAAGAGACACAGGGCAAGAGCGGGGGTGATCGGGAGGGGGAAAGAGACACGGGGCAAGAGCGGGGGTGGGCGGCAGGGGGAAAGACACACGGGGCAAGAGCGGGGGTGGGCGGGAGGGGGAAAGACACACGGGGCAAGAGTGGGGGTGGGCGGGAGGGGGAAAGACACACGGGGCAAGAGCGGGGGTGGGCGGGAGGGAGACAGACACACGGGGCAAGAGCGGGGGTGGGGGGTAGGGAGACAAACACACAGGGCAAGAGCGGGGGTGGGGGTAGGGAGACAGACACACGGGGCAAGAGCGGGGGGTGGGGGAAGGGGAGAGACATGCGGGCCATGAGCGGGGGGTGGGCGGGAAGGGGAGAGACACACGGGGCATGAGCGGGGGGTGGGCGGGAGGGGCCGAGACACACGGGGCATGGGTGGGGGAACAGAAGACAGACATGGGGCATGAGCGGGGGGGTGGGGGAAGGGGAGAGAGACACACGGGGCATGAGCGGGGGGTGGGCGGGAGGGAGAGAGACACATGGGGCATGAGCGGGGGTGGGGGGAGGGAGAGAAACACACGGGGCATGAGCGGGGGTGGGGGTAAGGGGAGAGAGACACACGGGGCATGATCGGGGGTGGGTGGGAGGAGGAGAGACACAAGGGGCATGAGCGGGGGTGGGCGGGAGGGTGAAAGACACGGGGCAAGAGCGGGGGTGGGCGGGAGGGAGAAAGACACGGGCAAGAGCGGGGGTGGGCGGCAGGGTGAAAGACACGGGGCAAGAGCGGGGGTGGGAGGGAGGGGGAAAGACACGGGGCAAGAGCGGGTGTGGGCGGGAGGGGGAAGACACGGGGCAAGAGCGGGGGTGGACGGGAGGGGGAAAGAGACACGGGCCAAGAGCGGGGGTGGGCGGGAGGGGGAAAGAGACATGGGGCAAGAGCGGGGGTGGCCGGCAGGGGGAAAGAGACACGGGGCAAGAGCAGGGGTGGGCGGGAGGGGGAAATAGACACGGGGCATGGGTGGGCGGGAGGGGGAGAGAAACACGGGGCAAGAGCGGGGGGTGGGTGGGAGGTGGAGAGACACACGGGGCATGAGCGGGGGGTGGGCGGGAGGGGGAGAGACACACGGGGCAAGAGTGGGGGTGGTTGGGAGGGGGAAAGAGACATGGGGTAAGAGCGGGGGTGGGTGGGAGGGGGAAAGAGACACGGGGCAAGAGCGGGGGTGGGCGGGAGGGGGAAAGAGACATGGGGCAAGAGCGGGGGTGGGCGGGAGGGGGAAAGAGACACGGGGCAAGAGCGGGGGTGGGAGGAAGGGGGAAAGAGACATGGGGCAAGAGCGGGGGTGGGCGGGAGGGGGAAAGAGACACGGGGCAAGAGCGGGGGTGGGCGGGAGGGGGAAAGAGACACGGGGCAAGAGCGGGGTTGGGCGGGAGGGGGAAAGAGACACGGGGCAAGATCGGGGGTGGGCGGGAGGGGGAAAGAGACACAGGGCAAGAGCGGGGGTGATCGGGAGGGGGAAAGAGACACGGGGCAAGAGCGGGGTTGGGCGGCAGGGGGAAAGACACACGGGGCAAGAGCGGGGGTGGGCGGGAGGGGGAAAAACACACGGGGCAAGAGTGGGGGTGGGCGGGAGGGGGAAAGACACACGGGGCAAGAGCAGGGGTGGGCGGGAGGGTGACAAACACACAGGGAAAGAGCGGGGGTGGGGGTAGGGAGACAGACACACAGGGCAAGAGCAGGGGGTGGGGGAAGGGGAGAGACATGCGGGCCATGAGCGGGGGGTGGGCGGGAGGGGGAGAGACACACGGGGCATGAGCGGGGGGTGGGCAGGAGGTGCCGAGACACACGGGGCATGGGTGGGGGGCAGGGAGAGAGACACACGGGGCATGAGTGGGGGGTGGGGGGAAGGAGAGAGAAACACATGGGGCATGAGCGGGGGTGGGCGGGAGGGGGAGAGACACACGGGGCATGAGCGGGGGTGGGGGGAGGGAGAGAGACACATGGGACATGAGTGGGGTTGGGCGGCGGGTGGGAAGAGACACACGGACATGAGCGGGGGTGGGCTGGAGGGGGAGAGACACACGGGGCATGAGTGGGGGGTGGGCGGCAGGTGGGGAGAGACACACGGACATGAGCGGGGGTGGGGAGAGACACGCGGACATGAGCGGGGGGTGGGCGGCGGGTGGGGAGAGACACACGGACATGAGCGGGGGTGGAGAGAGACACACAGACATGAGCGGGGGGTGGGCGGCAGGTGGTGAGAGACATACGGACATGAGCGGGGGTGGGCGGCAGGTGGGGAGAGACACACGGACATGAGTGGGGGGTGGGCGGTGGGTGAGGAGAGACACACGGACATGAGCGGGGGTGGGGAGAGACACACGGACATGAGCGGGGGGTGGGCGGCAGGTGGTGAGAGACATACGGACATGAACGGGGGGTGGGCGGCGTGTGGGGAGAGACACACGGACATGAGCGGGCGGCGGGTGGGGAGAAACACACAGACATGAGCAGCGGGTGGGAGAGACACACGGGGGTGGGAGAGTCACACGGGGCAAGAGCGGGGGGTGGGCGGTTGGGAGAGACGAGCGGGGCATGAGCGGGGCATGAGCGGGAGGGAGAAAGACACACAGACATGAGCGGGGGGTGGGCGGGAGGGAGAAAGACACACGGACATGAGCGGGGGGTGGGTGGGAGGGAGAAAGACACACAGACATGAGCGGGGGGTGGGCGGGAGGGAGAAAGACACACGGACATGAGCGGGGGGTGGGGAGAACAGGAGACAGACACGGGGCATGAGAGCGGGGTGGGGGGCAACAGGAGACAGACATGGGGCATGAGCGGGGGGTGGGGGGCCACAGGAGAGAGACACGGGACATGAGCGGGTGGGGGGAACCGGAGACAGACACGGGGCATGAGCGGGTGGTGGGGGGTACAGGAGACAGACATGGGGCATGAGCAGGGGGTGGGGGGCAACAGGAGAGAGACACGGGGCATGAGCGGGGGGTGGGGGAAACAGGAGACAGACACGGGGCATGAGCGGGGGTTGGGGGGAACAACAGAGACAGACACGGGGCATGAGCGGGGGTGGAGGGCAACAGGAGACAGACAGGGGGCATGAGCGGGGGGTGGGGGGCAACAGGAGACAGACATGGGGCATGAGCAGGGGGTGAGGTGCAACAGGAGACAGACACGGGGCATGAGCGGGGTGTGGGGGGCAAGAGGAGACAGACACGGGGCATGAGCTGGGGGTGGGGGGCAACAGGAGAGACACGGGGCATGATCGGGGGTGGGGGGCAACAGGAGAGACACGGGACATGAGCGGGGGTGGGGGGAACAGGAGACAGACACGGGGCATGAGCGAGGGGTGGGAGGAACAGGAGACAGACATGGGGCATGAGCGGGGGGGCAACAGGAGAGAGACACGGGGCATGAGCGGGTGGGGGAACAGGAGACAGACACGGGGCATGAGCGGGGGGTGGGGGGTACAGGAGACAGACACGGGGCATGAGCGGGGGGTGGCGGGCAACAGGAGAGAGACGCGGGGGTGGGGGCAACAGGAGACAGACACAGGGCATGAGCTGGGGGTGGGGAGAACAGGTGACAGACACGGGGCATGAGCGGGGGGTGGGGGGAAACAGGAAACAGACACGGGCATGAGCGGGGGGTGGGGAGCAACAGGAGACAGACACGGGGCATGAGCGGGGGGCAACAGGAGACAGACACGGGGCATGAGCGGGGGGTGGGAGGCAACAGGAGACAGACACGGGGCATGAGCAGGGGGTGGGGGGAACAGGGGAACAAGAGACAAACACGGAGCATGAGCGGGGGGTGGGGAGAACAGGAGACAGACACGGGGCATGAGCGGGGGTGGGGGGCAACAGGAGAGACATGGGGCATGAGCAGGGGATGGGGGGCAACAGGAGAGACACGGGGCATGAGCGGGGGGTGGGGGGAACAACAGACACAGAGCATGAGTGGGGGTGGGGAGAACAGACACGGGGCATGAGCGGGGGGTGGGGGGCAACAGGAGACAGACACGGGGGGTAGGGGGCAACAGGAGACATACACGGGGCATGAGCGGGGGATGGGAGGAACAGGAGACAGACACGGGGCATGAGCAGGGGGTGGGGAGAACAGGAGACAGGCACAGGGCATGAGCGGGGGGGTGGGGGGCAACAGGAGACAGACACGGGGCATGAGCGGGGGGCAACAGGAGAGACACACGGGGCATGAGCGGGGAATGGGGGGGAACAGGAGACAGACACGGGGCATGGGTGGGGGGCAACAGGAGACAGACATGGGGCATGAGCGGGTGGGGGGAACAGGAGAGAGACACTGGGCATGAGCGGGTGGGGGGAACAGGAGAGAGACACGGGGCATGAGCAGGGGGTGGGGGGGTACAGGAGACAGACACGGGGCATGAGCAGGGGGTGGGGGGCAACAGGAGAGAGACACTGGGCATGAGCGGGTGGGGGGAACAGGAGACAGACACGGGGCATGAGCGGGGGGCAACAGGAGAGAGACACAGGGCATGAGCAGGTGGGGGAACAGGAGACAGACATGGGGCATGAGCGGGGGGTGGGGGGTACAGGAGACAGACACGGGGCATGAGCGGGGTGGGGGGCAACATGAGTGAGACCCGGGGGTGGGGGCAACAGGAGACAGACACAGGGCATGAGCTTGGGGGTGGGGAGAACGGGTGACAGACACGGGGCATGAGCGGGGGGTGGGGGGCAACAGGAAACAGACACGGGCATGAGCGGGGGGTGGGGAGCAACAGGAGACAGACACGGGGCATGAGCGGGGGGCAACACGAGACAGACACGGGGCATGAGCGGGGGGTGTGGGGCAACAGGAGACAGACACGGGGCATGAGCGGGGGGTGGGGGAACAGGAGACAGACACGGAGCATGAGCGGGGGGTGGGGAGAACAGGAGACAGACACGGGGCATGAGCAGGGGGTGGGGGTCAACAGGAGACAGACACGGGGCATGAGCGGGGGGTGGGGGGCAACAGGAGAGACACGGGGCATGAGCGGGGGTAGGGTGCAACAGGAGAGACACGGGGCATGAGCGGGGGGTGGGGGGAACAGGAGACAGACACGGGGCATGAGCGGGGGGTGGGGGGAACAACAGACACGGGCATGAGTTGGGGGTGGAGAGAACAGACACAGGGCATGAGCGGGGCAGTGGGGGGCAACAGGAGACAGACACGGGGCATGAGCGGGGGGTGGGAGGAACAGGAAAAAGACACGGGGCATGAGCAGGGGGTGGGGAGAACAGGAGAAAAAAACACGGGGCATGAGCGGGGGGGTGGGGGTCAACAAGAGAGAGACACGGGGCATGAGCGTGTGGGGGGAACAGGAGACAGACACGGGGCATGAGCGGGTGGGGGAACAGGAGACAGACACGGGGCATGAGCGGGAGGGGTGGGGGGCAACAGGAGATAGACACGGGGCATGAGCGGGGGGTGGGGGGAACAGGACACAGACATGGGGCATGAGCGGGGTGTGGAGAGAACAGGAGACAGACACGGGGCATGAGCGGGGGGAACAGAAGACAGACATGGGGCATGAGCGGGGGGTGGGGGAAGGGGAGAGAGACACACGGGGCATGAGCGGGGGGTGGGTGGGAGGGAGAGAGACACACGGGGCATGTGCGGGGGGTGGGCGGGAGGGAGAGAGACACACGGGGCATGAGCGGGGGTGGGTGGGAGGGAGAGAGACACATGGGGCATGAGCGGGGGTGGGGGGAGGGAGAGAGACACACGGGGCATGAGCGGGGGGTGGGGGTAAGGGGAGAGAGACACACGGGGCATGATCGGGGGTGGGTGGGAGGAGGAGAGACACAAGGGGCATGAGCGGGGGTGGGCGGGAGGGTGAAAGACACGGGGCAAGAGCGGGGGTGGGCGGGAGGGAGAAAGACATGGTCAAGAGCAGGGGTGGGCGGCAGGGGGAAAGACACGGGGCAAGAGCGGGGGTGGGAGGGAGGGGGAAAGACACGGGGCAAGAGCGGGTGTGGGCGGGAGGGGGAAAGACACGGGGCAAGAGCGGGGGTGGGCGGGAGGGGGAAAGAGACACGGGGCAAGAGCGGGGGTGGGCGGGAGGGGGAAAGAGACACGGGGCAAGAGCGGGGGTGGCCGGGAGGGGGAAAGAGACACGGGGCAAGAGCAGGGGTGGGCGGGAGGGGGAAAGAGACACGGGGCATGGGTGGGCGGGAGGGGGAGAGACACACGGGGCAAGAGCGGGGGGTGGGCGGGAGGTGGAGAGACACACGGGGCATGAGCGGGGGTGGGCGGGAGGGGGAGAGACACACGGGGCAAGAGCGGGGGTGGTTGGGAGGGGGAAAGAGACATGGGGCAAGAGCGGGGGTGGGTGGGAGGGGGAAAAAAACACTGGGCAAGAGCGGGGGTGGGCGGGAGGGGGAAAGATACACGGGGCAAGAGCGGGGGTGGGTGGGAGGGGGAAAGAGACACGGGGCAAGAGCGGGGGTGGGCGGGAGGGGGAAAGAGACATGGGGCAAGAGCGGAATGGGCGGGAGGGGGAAGAGACACGGGGCAAGAGTGGGGGTGGGCGGGAGGGGGAAAGAGACACGGGGCAAGAGCGGGGGTGGGCGGGAGGGGGAAAGAGACACGGGCCAAGATCGGGGTGGGCGGGAGGGGGAAAGAGACACAGGGCAAGAGCGGGGGTGATCGGGAGGGGGAAAGAGACACGGGGCAAGAGCGGGGGTGGGCGGGAGGGGGAAAGACACACGGGGCAAGAGCGGGGGTGGGTGGTAGGGGGAAAGACACACGGGAAAAGAGCGGGGGTGGGCGGGAGGGAGACAGACACACGGGGCAAGAGCGGGGGTGGGGGGTAGGGAGACAGACACACGGGGCAAGAGCGGGGGTGGGGGGTAGGGAGACAGACACACGGGGCAAGAGCGGGGGGTGGGGGAAGAGGAGAGACATGCGGGCCATGAGCGGGGGGTGGGCGGGAGGGGGAGAGACACACGGGGCATGAGCGGGGGGTGGGCGGGAGGGGCCGAGACACACGGGGCATGGGTGGGGGGCAGGGAGAAAGACACACGGGGCATGAGTGGGGGGTGGGGGGAAGGAGAGAGAGACACATGGGGCATGAGCGGGGGTGGGCGGGAGGGGAGAGACACACGGGGCATGAGCGGGGGTGGGAGGGAGGGAGAGAGACACACGGGACATGAGTGGGGTTGGGCGGCGGGTGGGGAGAGACACACGGACATGAGCGGGGGTGGGCTGGAGGGGGAGAGACACAAGGGGCATGAGTGGGGGGTGGGCGGCAGGTGGGGAGAGACACACGGACATGAGCGGGGGTGGGGAGAGACACACGGACATGAGCGGGGGGTGGGCGGCGGGTGGGGAGAGACACACGGACATGAGCGGGGGTGGGGAGAGACACACGGACATGAGCGGGGGGTGGGCGGCAGGTGGTGAGAGACATACGGACATGAGCGGGGGGTGGGCGGCGGGTGGGGAGAGACACACGGACATGAGCGGGGGGTGGGCGGCGGGTGGGGAGAGACACACGGACATGAGCAGCGGGTGGGAGAGACACACGGGGCAAGAGCGGGGGGTGGGCGGTGGGTGGGGAGAGACACACGGACATGAGCGGGGGTGGGGAGAGACACACGGACATGAGCGGGGGGTGGCCGGCAGGTGGTGAGAGACATACGGACATGACGGGGGGTGGGCGGCGGGTGGGGAGAGACACACGGACATGAGCGGGGGGCGGGTGGGGAGAAACACACAGACATGAGCAGCGGGTGGGAGAGACACACGGGGGTGGGAGAGACACACGGGGCAAGAGCGGGAGGTGGGCGGTTGGGAGAGACGAGCGGGGCACGAGCGGGGCATGAGCGGGGGGTGGGCGGGAGGGAGAAAGACACACGGACATGAGCGGGGGGTGGGTGGGAGGGAGAAAGACACACAGACATGAGCGGGGGTGGGCGGGAGGGAGAAAGACACACGGACATGAGCGGGGGGTGGGGAGAACAGGAGACAGACACGGGGCATGAGAGGGGGTGGGGGCAACAGGAGACAGACATGGGGCATGAGCGGGGGTGGGGGCAACAGGAGAGAGACACAGGACATGAGCGGGTGGGTTGGAACCGGAGACAGACACGGGGCATGAGCGGGGGGGCAACAGGAGACAGACACGGGGCATGAGCGGGTGGTGGGGGGTACAGGAGACAGACATGGGGCATGAGCAGGGGGTGGGGGGCAACAGGAGAGAGCCACGGGGCATGAGCGGGGGGTGGGGGGAACAGGAGACAGACACGGGGCATGAGCGGGGGGTGGGGGGAACAACAGAGACAGACACGGGGCATGAGCGGGGGGTGGAGGGCAACAGGAGACAGACAGGGGGCATGAGCGGGGGGTGGGGGGCAACAGGAGACAGACTAGGGCATGAGCGGGGGGTGAGGGGCAACAGGAGACAGACACGGGGCATGAGCGGGGTGTGGGGGGCAAGAGGAGACAGACACGGGGCATGAGCGAGGGGTGGGGGGCAACAGGGGAGACACGGGGCATGAGCGGGGGTGGGGGGCAACAGGAGAGACACGGGACATGAGCGGGGGTGGGGGGAACAGGAGACAGACATGGGGCATGAGCGAGGGGTGGGGGGAACAGGAGACAGACACGGGGCATGATCGGGGGGTGGGGGAACAACAGACACGGGCATGAGCGGGGGGTGGGGAGAACAGACACAGGGCATGAGCGGGGCAGTGGGGGGCAACAGGAGACAGACACGGGGCATGAGCGGGGGTTGGAGGAACAGGAAAAAGACACGGGGCATGAGCAGGGGGTGGGGAGAACAGGAGACAAACACGGGGCATGAGCGGGGGGGTGGCGGGCAACAAGAGAGAGACACGGGGCATGAGCGTGTGGGGGGAACAGGAGACAGACACGGGGCATGAGCGGTTGGGGGAACAGGAGATAGACATGGGGCATGAGCGGGAGGGGTGGGGGGCAACAGGAGATAGACACGGGGCATGAGTGGGGGGTGGGGGGAACAGGACACAGACATGGGGCATGAGCGGGGTGTGGAGAGAACAGGAGACAGACACGGGGCATGAGCGGGGGGAACAGAAGACAGACATGGGGCATGAGCGGGAGGTGGGGGAGGGAGAGAGACACACGGGGCATGAGCGGGGGTGGGGGTAAGGGGAGAGAGACACACGGGGCATGATCGGGGGTGGGCGGGAGGGGGAGAGACACAAGGGGCATGAGCGGGGGTGGGCGGGAGGGTGAAAGACACGGGACAAGAGTGGGGGTGGGCGGTAGGGAGAAAGACACGGGGCAAGAGCGGGGGTGGGCGGCAGGGGGAAAGACATGGGGCAAGAGCGGGGGTGGGAGGGAGGGGGAAAGACACGGGGCAAGAGCAGGGGTGGGCGGGAGGGGGACAGAGACACAGGGCAAGAGCGGGGGTGGGCGGGAGGGGGAAAGAGACATGGGGCAAGAGCGGGGGTGGGCGGGAGGGGGAAAGAGACACGGGGCAAGAGCGGGTGTCGGGGGGAGGGGGAAAGAGACACGGGGCAAGAGCGGGGGTGGGCGGGAGGGGGAAAGAGACAGGGGTCAAGAGCGGGGGTGGGGGGCGGGAGGGGGAAAGAGACAAGGGGCAAGAGCGGGGGTGGGCGGGAGGGGGAAAGAGACACGAGGCAAGAGCGGGGGTGGGTGGGAGGGGGAAAGAGACACAGGCCAAGATCGGGGGTGGGCGGGAGGGGGAAAGAGACACGGGGCAAGAGCGGGGGTGGGCGGGAGGGGGAAAGAGACACGGGGCAAGAGCGGGGGTGGGCGGGAGGGGAAAGACACACGGGGCAAGAGCGGGGGTGGGCAGGAGGGGGAAAGACACACGGGGCAAGAGCAGGGGTGGGCAGGAGGGGGAAAGACACACGGGGCAAGAGCGGGGGTGGGCGGGAGGGGGAAAGAGACACGGGGCAAGAGCGGGGGAGGGCGGGAGGGGGAAAGACACACGGGCCAAGAGCAGGGGTGTGCGGTAGGGGGAAAGACACACGGGGCAAGAGCGGGGGTGGGCGGGAGGGAGACAGACACACGGGGCAAGAGCGGGGGTGGGGGGTAGAGAGACAGACACACAGGGCAAGAGCGGGGGTGGGGGGTAGGGAGACAGACACACGGGGCAAGAGCGGGGGGTGGGGGAAGGGGAGAGACATGCGGGCCATGAGCGGGGGGTGGGCGGGAGGGGGAGAGACACACGGGGCATGAGCGGGGGGTGGGCGTGAGGGGCCGAGACACACGGGGCATGGGTGGGGGGCAGGGAGAAAGACACACGGGGCATGAGTGGGGGGTGGGGGGAAGGAGAGAGAGACACATGGGGCATGAGCGGGGGTGGGCGGGAGGGGAGAGACACACGGGGCATGAGCGGGGGTGGGAGGGAGGGAGAGAGACACACGGGACATGAGTGGGGTTGGGCGGCGGGTGGGGAGAGACACACGGACATGAGCGGGGGTGGGCTGGAGGGGGAGAGACACAAGGGGCATGAGTGGGGGGTGGGCGGCAGGTGGGGAGAGACACACGGACATGAGCGGGGGTGGGGAGAGACACACGGACATGAGCGGGGGGTGGGCGGCGGGTGGGGAGAGACACACGGACATGAGCGGGGGTGGGGAGAGACACACGGACATGAGCGGGGGGTGGGCGGCAGGTGGTGAGAGCCATATGGACATGAGCGGGGGGTGGGCGGCGGGTGGGGAGAGACACACGGACATGAGCGGGGGGTGGGCGGCGGGTGGGGAGAGACACACGGACATGAGCAGCGGGTGGGAGAGACACACGGGGCATGAGCGGGGGGTGGGCGGTGGGTGGGGAGAGACACACGGACATGAGCGGGGGTGGGGAGAGACACACGGACATGAGCGGGGGGTGGCCGGCAGGTGGTGAGAGACATACGGACATGAACGGGGGGTGGGCGGCGGGTGGGGAGAGACACACGGACATGAGCGGGGGGCGGGTGGGGAGAAACACACAGACATGAGCAGCGGGTGGGAGAGACACACGGGGGTGGGAGAGACACACGGGGCAAGAGCGGGAGGTGGGCGGTTGGGAGAGACGAGCGGGGCACGAGCGGGGCATGAGCGGGGAATGAGCGGGGGGTGGGTGGGAGGGAGAAAGAGACAAGGGGCAAGAGCGGGGGTGGGCGGGAGGGTGAAAGAGACACGGGGCAAGAGCGGGGGTGGGTGGGAGGGGGAAAGAGACACGGGCCAAGATCGGGGGTGGGCGGGAGGGGGAAAGAGACACGGGGCAAGAGCTGGGGTGGGCGGGAGGGGGAAAGAGACACGGGGCAAGAGCGGGGGTGGGCGGGAGGGGAAAGACACACGGGGCAAGAGCGGGGGTGGGCAGGAGGGGGAAAGACACACGGGGCAAGTGCAGGGGTGGGCAGGAGGGGGAAAGACACACGGGGCAAGAGCGGGGGTGGGCGGGAGGGGGAAAGACACACAGGGCAAGAGCGGGGGTGGGGGAGGGAGACAGACACACGGGGCAAGAGCGGGGGTGGGGGGTAGGGAGACAGACACATGGGCAAGAGCGGGGGTGGGGGAAGGGGAGAGACACGCGGGGCAAGAGCGGGGGGTAGGCGGGAGGGGGAGAGACACACGGGGCATGAGCGGGGGGTGGTCGGGAGGGGGAGAGACACACGGGGCATGGGTGGGGGGGTGGGAGAGAGACACACGGGGCATGAGTGGGGGGTGGGGGGAGGGAGAGAGAGACACATGGGGCATGAGCGGGGGGTGGGGGGAGGGAGAGAGAGACACACGGGACATGAGTGGGGGGTGGGCGGCGGGTGGGGAGAGACACACGGACATGAGCGGGGGTGGGCGGGAGGGGGAGAGACACACGGGGCATGAGTGGGGGGTGGGGGGAGGGAGAGAGAGACACACGGGACATGAGTGGGGGGTGGGCGGCGGGTGGGGAGAGACACACGGACATGAGCGGGGGTGGGCGGGAGGGGGAGAGACACACGGGGCATGAGCGGGGGGTGGGCGGCGGGTGGGGAGAGACACACGGACACGAGCGGGGGTGGGGGGAGGGAGAGAGACACATGGGACATGAGTGGGGGTGTGGGGAGGGAGAGAGAGAGACACATGGGGCATGAGCGGGGGGTGGGCGGGAGTGGGAGAGACACACGGGGCATGAGCGGGGGTGGGCGGGAGGGGGAGAGACACACGGGGCATGAGCGGGGGGTGGGCGGGAGGGGGAGAGACACACGGGGCATGGGTGGGGGGGGAGTTAGAGAGACACACGGGACATGAGTGGGGGTGGGCAGCGGGTGGGGAGAGACACACGGACATGAGCGGGGGTGGGCGGGAGGGGGAGAGACACACGGGGCATGAGTGGGGGGTGGGGGGAGGGAGAGAGAGACACACGGGACATGAGTGGGGGGTGGGCGGCGGGTGGGGAGAGACACACGGACATGAGCGGGGGTGGGCGGGAGGGGGAGAGACACACGGGGCATGAGCGGGGGGTGGGCGGCGGGTGGGGAGAGACACACGGACACGAGCGGGGGTGGGGGGAGGGAGAGAGACACATGGGACATGAGTGGGGGTGTGGGGAGGGAGAGAGAGAGACACATGGGGCATGAGCGGGGGGTGGGCGGGAGTGGGAGAGACACACGGGGCATGAGCGGGGGTGGGGGGAGGGAGAGAGACACACGGGACATGAGTGGGGGGTGGGCGGCGGGTGGGGAGAGACACACGGACATGAGCGTGGGTGGGTGGGAGGGGGAAAGAGACACGGGGCAAGAGCGGGGGTGGGCGGGAGGGGGAAAGAGACACGGGGCAAGAGTGGGGGTGGGCGGGACGGGGCAAGAGCGGGGGTTGGCGGGAGGGGGAAAGAGACACGGGGCAAGAGCGGGGGTGGGCGGGAGGGGGAAGAGACACGGGGCAAGAGCGGGGGTGGGCGGGAGGCGGAAAGAGACACGGCGCAAGAGCGGGGGTAGGCGGGAGGGGGAAAGAGACACGGGGCAAGAGCGGGGGTGGGCGGGAGGGGGAAAGAGACACGGGACAAGAGCGGGGGTGGGCGGGAGGGGGAAAGAGACACGGGGCAAGGGCGGGGGTGGGCAGGAGGGGGAAAGAGACACGGGGCAAGAGCGGGGGTGGGCGGGAGGGGGAAAGAGACATGGGGCAAGAGCGGGGGTGGGGGGCGGGAGGGGGAAAGAGACACGGGGCAAGAGCAGGGGTGGGCGGGAGGGGGAAAGAGACACGGGGCAAGAGTGGGGGTGGGCGGGAGGGGGAAAGAGACGGGGCATGAGCGGGGGGTGGGCGGGAGGGGGAAAGAGACATGGGGCAAGAGCGGGGGTGTGCGGGAGGGGGAAAGAGACACGGGGCAAGAGCGGGGGTGTGCGGGAGGGGAAAGACACACAGGGCAAGAGCGGGGGTGGGCGGGAGGGGGAAAGACACACGGGGCAAGAGGGGGGTTGGGCGGGAGGGGGAAAGACACACGAGGCAAGAGCGGGTGTGGGGGGGAGGGAGAGAGACACATGGGACATGAGTGGGGGGTGTGGGGAGGGAGAGAGAGACACGTGGGGCATGAGCGGGGGGTGGGCGGGAGTGGGAGAGACACACGGGGCATGAGCGGGGGTGGGGGGAGGGAGAGAGACACACGGGACATGAGTGGGGGGTGGGCGGCGGGTGGGGAGAGACACACGGACATGAGCGTGGGTGGGTGGGAGGGGGAAAGAGACACGGGGCAAGAGCGGGGGTGGGCGGGAGGGGGAAAGAGACACAGGGCAAGAGTGGGGGTGGGCGGGAGGGGGAAAGAGACACGGGGCAAGAGCGGGGGTGGGCGGGAGGGGGAAAGAGACATGGCGCAAGAGCGGGGGTGGGCGGGAGGGGGAAAGAGACACGGGGCAAGAGCGGGGGTGGGCGGGAGGGGGAAAGAGACACGGGACAAGAGCGGGGGTGGGCGGGAGGGGGAAAGAGACACGGGGCAAGGGCAGGGGTGGGCGGGAGGGGGAAAGAGACACGGGGCAACGGCAGGGGTGGGCGGGAGGGGGAAAGAGACATGGGGCAAGAGCGGGGGTGGGGGGCGGGAGGGGGAAAGAGACACGGGGCAAGAGCGGGGGTGGGCGGGAGGGGGAAAGAGACACGGGGCAAGAGCGGGGGTGGGCGGGAGGGGAAAGACACACAGGGCAAGAGCGGGGGTGGGCGGGAGGGGGAAAGACACACGGGGCAAGAGCGGGGTTGGGCGGGAGGGGGAAAGACACACGAGGCAAGAGCGGGGGTGGGCGGGAGGGGGGAAGACACACGGGGCAAGAGCGGGGGTGGGGGGGAGGGAGACAGACACACGGGGCAAGAGCGGGGGTGGGGGGTAGGGAGACAGACACACGGGGCAAGAGTGGGGGGTGGGGGAAGGGGAAAGACACACGGGGCATGAGCGGGGGTGGGCGGGTGGGGGAGAGACACACGGGGCATGGGTGGGGGGGGGAGGGAGACACACGGGGCATGAGTGGGGGTGGGGGGAGGGAGAGAGAGACACATGGGGCATGAGCGGGGGGTGGGGGGAGGGGGAGAGACACACGGGACATGAGTGGGGGGTGGGCGGCGGATGGGGAGAGACACACGGACATGAGCGGGGGTGGGCGGGAGGGGGAGAGACACACGGGGCATGATCGGGGGGTGGGCGGCGGGTGGGGAGTGACACACGGACACGAGCGGGGGTGGGGGGGAGGGAGAGAGACACACGGGACATGAGTGGGGGGTGGGCGGCGGATGGGGAAAGACACACGGACATGAGCGGGGGTGGGTGGGAGGGGGAAAGAGACACGGGGCAAGAGCGGGGGTGGGCGGGAGGGGGAAAGAGACACGGGGCAAGAGTGGGGGTGGGCGGGACGGGGCTAGAGCGGGGGTTTGCGGGAGGGGGAAAGAGACACGGGGCAAGAGCGGGGGTGGGCGGGAGGGGGAAAGAGACACGGGGCAAGAGCGGGGGTGGGTGGGAGGGGGAAAGAGACACGGGGCAAGAGCGGGGGTGGGCGGGAGGGGGAAAGAGACACGGGGCAAGAGCTGGGGTGGGCGGGAGGGGGAAAGAGACACGGGGCAAGAGCGGGGGTGGGTGGGAGGGGAAAAGAGACACGGGGCAAGGGCGGGGGTGGGCGGGAGGGGGAAAGAGACACAGGGCAAGAGCGGGGGTGGGCAGGAGGGGGAAAGAGACATGGGGCAAGAGCGGGGGTGGGGGACGGGAGGGGGAAAGAGACACGGGGCAAGAGCGGGGGTGGGCGGGAGGGGGAAAGAGACACGGGGCAAGAGCGGGGGTGGGCGGGAGGGGGAAAGAGACACAGGGCATGAGCGGGGGGTGGGCGGGAGGGGGAAAGAGACATGGGGCAAGAGCGGGGGTGGGCGGGAGGGGGAAAGAGACACGGGGCAAGAGCGGGGGTGGGCGCGAGGGGAAAGACACACGGGGCAAGAGCGGGGGTGGGCGAGAGGGGGAAAGACACACGGGGCAAGAGCGGGGTTGGGCGGGAGGGGGAAAGACACACGGGGCAAGAGCGGGGGTGGGCGGGAGGGGGAAAGACACACGGGGCAAGAGCGGGGGTGGGGGGAGGGAGACAGACACACGGGGCAAGAGCGGGGGTGGGGGGTAGGGAGACAGACACACGGGGCAAGAGCGGGGGGTGGGGGAAGGGGAGAGACACACGGGGCATGAGCGGGGGTGGGCGGGAGGGGGAGAGACACACGGGGCATGAGCGGGGGGTGGGCGGGAGGGGGAGAGACACACGGGGCATGGGTGGGGGGGGGGTTAGAGAGACACACGGGACATGAGTGGGGGTGGGCAGCGGGTGGGGAGAGACACACGGACATGAGCGGGGGTGGGCGGGAGGGGGAGAGACACACGGGGCATGAGTGGGGATGGGGGGGAGGGAGAGAGACACACGGGACATGAGTGGGGGGTGGGCGGCGGTTGGGGAGAGACACACGGACATGAGCGGGGGTGGGCGGGAAGGGGAGAGACACACGGGGCATGAGCGGGGGGTGGGCGGCGGGTGGGGAGAGACACACGGACATGAGCGGGGGTGGGGAGAGACACACGGACATGAGCGGGGGTGGGGAGAGACACAAGGACATGAGCGGGGGGTGGGCGGTGGGTGGGGAGAGACACACGGACATGAGCAGGGGTGGGGAGAGACACACGGACATGAGCGGGGGTAGGCGGCAGGTGGTGAGAGACATACGGACATGAGCGGGGGGTGGGCGGTGGGTGGGGAGAGACACACGGACATGAGCGGGGGTGGGCGGCGGGTGGGGAGAGACACACGGACATGAGCAGCAGGTGGGAGAGACACACGGGGCATGAGCGAGGGGTGGGCGGCGGGTGGGGAGAGACACATGGACATGAGAGGGGGTGGGGAGAGACACACGGACATGAGCGGTGGGTGGGCGGCAGGTGGTGACAGACATACGGACATGAGCGGGGGTGGGGAGAGACACAAGGACATGAGCGGGGGGTGGGCGGCAGGTGGTGAGAGACATACGGACATGAGCGGGGGGTGGGCGGCGGGTGGGGAGAGACACACGGACATGAGCGGGCGGCGGGTGCGGAGAAACACACAGACATGAGCAGCGGGTGGGAGAGACACACGGGGGTGGGAGAGACACACGGGGCAAGAGCGGGGGGTGGGCGGGAGGGAGAAAGACACACGTACATGAGTGGGGGGTGGGCAGGAGGGAGAAAGACACACGGACATGAGCGGGGGGTGGGCAGGAGGGAGAAAGACACACGGACATGAGCAGGGGGTGGGCGGGAGGGAGAAAGACACACGGACATGAGCCGGCGGTGGGCGGGAGGGAGAAAGACACACAGACATGAGCGGGGGGTGGGCAGGAGGGAGAAAGACACACGGACATGAGCGGGGGGTGGGCGGGAGGGAGAAAGACACACGGACATGAGCGGGGGTGGGGGTGGGAGGAACAGGAGACAGACACGGGCATGAGCGGGAGTGGGGGACTTACTGTGCAGGCGGGATACAAAGCCTCTCATGCGAGGAACAAAGATGGCGGGCGTCTCTGAAGCCAGACGCACTGCACGCTTTCGCGCATCCAATGAGAGAGCACGTCAGATGTCCGCGGACATAACGCAAGCTGCTTGCCCAATCACCATCCTGTCCGCGGAGCGAACAGGGAAGTGTGTCCGAGAAGCGAACACAGATATCACTAATTTTTTTCACTTACATTTTTTTCATTTTTTTAAAAAACTACTGGATGGATTTACACCAAATAAAGCAAAGCACGCTTTCGGGACCAAGTCGCCACTTCTGCCGCTAATTTGGTGTAAATCCGTCCAGCGGTTTGGGCTGTAGGCGTGAGCAAAGTTTTTTCCCATTATGTCTATGGGAAAAAAAAAAGTTTTGGGACCCCCCTATAACTTTGCCCCCCCTGGACGAATCCTCACCTAACTTTGCAAATAAATTCAGAGTGACCCAAACCCAAATACTTTTTTTTGCAAAGTTTGGTGAGGATTCGTCCAGGGAGAGGGAAGTTATAAGCCGCCCAAAAAGTGCTCTTCCTATGGAAACAGCAACTTAACCATAACTACATGGCCACTAGGCCATGTAATATATATATATATATATATATAATGGGTTTGGTTGGGGGTTTTGCATTGGGTGTGGGGAGCTGCGGGGGTGTCCCCCCACATATATGAAACAATTGACCTTCAAAATTCGGTCAATTGTGTAAAGGTCAATTGTAATGCGAACAATTGTAGTCGAACAATTCATATACAACCGTTTTTCCAGTGTTAAGTCCTTCTGTTGCCCTCAGTTTCAAATGACTTTCTTGCATACTACAATGCCTTGCTACTGATAGGTCTCGTGTTCTCCTCTCTGTTTCCGGTGCTACTGACCCTAGACTCTGGTTCTGCCTCGTTTTCCTTGAGCGATTGTCCCCAGTTCCTCGTGTTCCTGTTGGAATTTTTGGTCCCCAGCAATGGCTTCTCAGTCTGCAGTGTTTTTATTCCCAATGTGTATGTTTTTGTACCAAGTCTCCATTTTACACACAGCTTTCAGTGCCCTTTCTGTTATTCCTATTCTTTTTCTGCCATTCTCTAGTTTCCTCATGTCTCTACCCAGAGCTCTTTTTGCTTATGTTTTATCTTCTCATGTTACTGTCTGCAGTATAGATCTTGTTCTCTTCTCAGTCTTTAAACCAGGAGTTGCAGTAGCCTTTTATATCTCTTTTGTAGAGTTTCCTTTGAAGGTTTGTGTTTCTCCATGTCTCTACTTATTTCCAAACGTGTGTGTCAGCAGCTTCCTGTCTGATAACTTCACTCCATTTTTGGTGTTCGGCTCCAGAGAGACTTTGGGCCCCATTACAAGTATGGTGGTCTGGAATTCCATTTACTGGCACATTTCCGGACTGCCGTATTACAAGAGTGGTTGCCGGATTTACCTGTACTCCGAGGTAATTCTGGCACTCCACCACCAAACAATGCGGGACTCCATGGAATGGGAAATTACCACCATTGCCGGCACTTGACATATGCTGGTAATTCCAAAGATTAAAAACTGTATATGTAACATTTTGCATAACCTTTCTGAGCCTAAGTGGGTGGGAAAATGAGCCAGGTGGAGGCTATACTATGTGCTTTCCCTCTCTAGAGGGGATTTCCATGGCAAACATTCCAGGGTGAGAGGGCACCTTTGGGTCCGTTCCCTCCCTAATTTCCACAGTTTTGCCATTAACCACTGAACCCGCCCCCAATAAAGTAGTCCATGTTTAGACTAATGTAAAGGCGGCATTACATCTAGAGCTGTTCTCACTGTGTCTGTCAGTTCCACAATATAACATTGGCATATGATGCTGACGAACGGGGGAGGGGGGGCAGCTAACAGCACTGCTACACCCTCATGATAGTGATGACTAGCCCACTCACTGAACGTCCCAGGAGTCCGATCTGTAAATTCCTTAAAATATGTTGTCACCCAAAACACTACTATGTGCAGTGTTTTGGATGACAGTATATGTGCAAGCCGTTCAGCAAGTGAAGCTCTGCTGTTAGCTTCACTTGCTCAGTGTGCCGTGCATTCCTGCAGTATGTAGACTGTCATCCAAAACACTGCAATTAGTAGTGTTTTGGATGACAGTATATACAAGACAACCTGCTGCGAGGTGTTAGGTCCCTGAGCCCTGCTGGCCCGAGGCAATACGGTGTGCTGAAGAGTGGCCTGTGCCAAATGCACTGTGCCAAAACATTGGGTGGCAAAAGGGAAGCACCAAAAGAGGGCACACTGAGAAAATCAGGGACAGTCAGCGAAAATGTGGTGATTCTCATTTACAAATGAGTGTCCCAAAAATAATCCCCACATGGGATTCCAGCGCTAGAAATGTTCATACTGATGATAATAATAATATGAGGACATGGACAAAAATCCGAGCAAGGATATGGTGCAGGATTTCCTCTGTATCTGTCATGATTAAAATAGCAGTGAATTAACCCAGTAGCCAAGTAATGTACAATGAACATCCTGGCATCCAAACCTGGGTCTGCTTTATGAAACCCGAGGCAATCAGGGCACAGCTGACCAACTGTGTCACATTTATTAGGTCCTACATCAACTGCTCCAAGGAGCACATGGCAAGTAAGATACAATCTACCAAATCTGCAATCTGCAAACGACCTTTGTCTCAATGCCAGTAAAACTGAGATTGTTTGCATTGGGAGCCCTGCCCCCGCTTTCCCACTCTTGCTATGGGCTGCCTCCCTTGGCCCCACGCCCACCCGCACCTGTGTGGCCAAAGACCTTGGTCTCATCTCTGACTCCACTCTCTCCTTCTCCTCTCACTTTTCTGACATCTCAAAAAAGTCTATCAACTATACCTCCTCAGAGGTATTCTACTGTTTCTCACTTTCCCCCAGCACTCACTGTCTCCAGAGCCTTGGTTCTCTCTAGACTGGACTACTGCACAGCCTCTTTCCAGTATCCCTGCTTCTTCTCTGCACCCTCAGCAACTCTTCCAGAACAGAACTGCAAGGCTTGTCCTTGGCCTCAAGCCCAGGGACTGCGTCTCTCTGGTCCTGAAATCACTCCACTGGCTTCACATGGCTGCAAGGATCAAATTTAAGGCCCTCTGCATTGTCCACATCGCTTTCTGGGGCCTTGTACCTACTTACCTTCAACATTTCCTTCCTAAATAATGCCCCTCCTAAGCTCTCTGCTCATCTACCTCCAACCTTCTGCGAGTGAGCAGGTTCTCCAAGCAGAGATTTGGAGGGAAATCCCTTTCCTCAGCAGGCGCCTCCCTCTGGAACAGCCTCCCTGGCAACCTCTGTCTTGAGCCTGATATTCTTAAGTTCCGGAAACTTCTCAAGTTCTTCCTCTTCTCGTCTTCCTTCTCTCTCACACTACCCTGCTAACCTAGCTCTCTGCTCTTCCTTCTCTCCCTCCTTTTAACATAGCTTACTGACTGGCCGTCTTGTGTACCTAAGGGTTTTACAGGTCCCATGTATCCGGACAGTCTGTTCTGCACTTGCCTTAGGGCCCTGCAACCAACCCACTCACTGCACTTGCAATAAATCCTTAAGAGCTTCTCTCTCCACTCTTCCCCAGTCTCTAATGACTGGGTGTACTTGGTCTCCCTGCCCCTCCCTGTCCTATCTGCTCTTGCATGCTCTGTATACAGCTCTGCCTGAGGATCGTTCTGTCTGTTCTTTCTTGTCTCCCACCTTAATGTGCACTCAAAATAAACCTGCCTATTTGCTGTATCTAAACTGTTAAATGTACCATATTCACTAAATCTGCCTGTGCAGACTGTTAACGCTCCAGAAATTCAAGGGCTCTGAGCGACTGTTGTTTTTTCCCTGTGTTCCCACCCTCCTTGAACGCTTTGAAACTCTTGCTTGTTTATAGGCACTTTATAAACAAACATTACCATACCATACAAATCAGCTTTATACAGAGGTCAAAGTGGGCGGTAGCGGTCGGGAGCGGGTCTCCTATACTTTTTATTTTGAAGTGTCACTGTTCCTATACATTTATTTAAAAAAGAAACCGTTCTGGAATGGTTTAGTTTTAAAACAAAAGTGTAGGAAGAAGTTGAAGCTTGCACTTCAGTGCACTGCACTGAACATTCCCATAAAGAGCAGGTGTGTTTGTTTTGGGGTTTGGATTGTGTGTCGGAGGAGGTGTGGTGATGGGGTCTGTGGGGAGCAGCAGCAGGCCAGCAGGGAACATAGTTCCACTACTTCTTTTCGTACACTTCGACCACTGGCTTTATACAAACTTTCCCTCTTGTGGAAATTAAGCCCTTCATATCAGCGCACAAATTCATATCTGCTGTCCAAGTCTTGGTCCTCTACAATCTGTATGGTGGCATTGCTCCTCTGGAATGCCTGCTGGCACCCACCCTAGCACCCCTGAGATTCGTCCTACATGCTGCAACACCACTCATTAAAGGTCTCCAGGCATTTTAGCACATCACCCTTACCCTCTTCGAACTGCACTGACTTCCACTCCAAGCATGTAGCACCCTCAAATCCCACTGCATCCTATGCAAGGCAGTTAACCCCAAGACCCCGGACTACCTCACTGGGATGTTCTGCATCTATAGAGGCCTAAAATATACCAGCAGTAAGGACATGCGTAGACATAAACTCAGCTGGTACAGGAAGGAAAGAACTAGAAGACAGGCATGCTTGTTCTATGCCCCAGAACTCTTGGAGCTCCTCACCATCAACACCAGACTCTCCACCTCCTTTCTACATTTCAGGAAGAAGTTCAAGATTCTGCAGTCAAGAAAATGCTCCTGCTTAAGACCTTGGTCCACACCCCCTTCACTTCCCACCTTACCTCAGACTGGGTGATCTGCTCCACTCTGTTTTCTCCAGTGATTGCTTGTAGATCCGTTGTTGCACAATTGACAATCCTCCCCCTCCCCATTGTTAGATCACCACACCCTTGTATTGATCCTTTGCAATCAGTTTCCTCCAATGACTTGACAAGCTCTCAGTTGTTTCCCAAATGGTTCTATGTCATTTCATCGCGGGATGTTTTTTCGCTGTGTTTTTTACCGCTTTTTTATGGAAAAACCCATCGAATATTTTTTCCATTATTTTTGCTGGGGTTATCCCCCAACCCCCCCATTTTCTACAAAATTAATTGGGGTTTTTCAAAAAGAAAATTTCGCTGTAAAAAAACCTGCGAAAAAACATCTCACGATGAAAGGACGTCCTACCTTTCATAGTGCATTACCGCCTCCTCCACATTGTTGTCATTCAACACAGATATCCCCCAAAGGTGTTCAATAAGTATAGACCTATGTTCCCTGTAAAGGGACAGATACTCTGCAAATACATTTTTATACACAAGACACATATCTATATAGTTTGTGGAAGAGTTTCAATTTTGGAAAGTAGCAAATACAATTGTGTGTCGGGATTAAAGGTAGCAAACAATCTATTGCGCATGCAGTGTTCCCCGGAATATCACACAGCGTAAAAACACAAAACATCGATATTGTCCAAAAAGAAGGAAGTAAGGGCACAGCTGGGTCTCCAGTCTCTCACAGTTGCCACATTTCCCTGCTGCACAGTGAGAATATATATTGTTGACAAACCGCTGTACTCTATGTAACTTGAACTGCATGTGTCACGAGAAGGCCATTTGCACAGAAATGCATGACCACACATCGGCTTGGCAAGCACATTTCCAGGCCGAGCTGTGCAAGATGCCTGTGTTGCAGGCTAAAGAGGAAGATGTGTTTATCAATAAGAAATCAGAATAGAGTGCCACGTGGTGGCGGCTGCTTTGATGAAAATAACTGTGCGATCAATGGGGGTTAAATAATGATGTATTCGAAGGTAATTTAGGGTGTAATTATAAAAACAATACGTGCATTTAAGTGACAAGTTTACTCAGAATTAGCAGTAATTTAAATAATGTGGCAAAAGCAAATACTTTACACTGTAGGCACAACAGAGTTTGAACTCTGTAGATGGGAGAGGGGGTTTATTTATGGGATTGTCTGGTTTTCTATTGAGGCAAAGGCCCTCATTACGAGTTCGGCGGTAACCATGCCGCTATTGGCGGCATGGCTGCCGCTGAAACCGCGTCGGGGTCCGGGTCCTCGGAATGAGGACTTACCGGGCCATTCCGAGTTCGGAAGGCCCGGTAATTCCTCCCTCCAAGGACCCGGACCCGGTCCTTCCCCATTCCCATTTCAGCCCTCATAGGGCTGAATGGGAATGGGAATGGGAGAAGGAGCAAACAACGGGCCATTACGAGATGGCGCGTTGTTTGCTCCGTCTTCCCCTCGCGGGACCCGGTAAGCACACCTGGTTTTCCCAGGCGTGCTTACCGTATCCCGCGAGGGGAACTTGTAATGCGGCGGTACGGATTGAACGGCGCCGGCACCTTTTACAGCGCCGTTCACTACGTACCGCCAGGGTCGTAATGAGGCCCAAAGAGTCGTTCAGTATCACATTTAAGGTCACCTGGCACGAAAAACTCAAACAAAATACAAAGGGTTACATCCTGGAAATCTGTGATGGCTACTAGTGATATATACACTTGTGCAAGGGCCTCTAATAATAACCTGCTGAAAACAAATGAGTAATTACAGTTCATTAATAAATATCACACCATCTATTTGTGTATCATGCTCGCCTTTGGACAAACTCATTATGGGGTGGGATATGGAAGGGGGCATAAACAACTAAAAAAGAAAAAGAAATCAGAAGACAATGGAATTAGTTGGGAGCTACTATTTTTTGTTAATTGATTTTTATTAAAAAGTAAATAATGTATATATAAACACATCTGAAATACATATCTATACAATATGTTTACAGTGCATTATTACGTATGATATAAGATTCAGTTTATAACTAGCTAACATGAATTAAGATTAATAAAGAACACTTTATGTGAATGATTATCTAATATAATAATGGTTAGTTTGAGACGAACAAGGGAAACAGACAAAACAAACAAGAAAACATATGGGAGGAGGGATACTCTTCAATCTACCAGGATTATGGTAATTCATATATATTATCAACATTTTCATATGTACGATTAATGCTTAATAGATATGGGTATTCAGATAATTGGTCAAAAGAATCACATTTGTTATTATGTTTCCTTATTTCATCTATACTGTAAGCATACCATTGTTCAATTATATGTACAAAACAGATATACAGCCTGATTCATGGAATTATTTGAGCGAATAACGCAGATTTGCGTGCCTTTCAGCCCGAAAATCCCTGTTTGAAGTATGGGGATTCTCGGGCAGAAAGGCGCGCAAATCTGCGTTTTTCATGCAAATAATTCCATGAATCAGGCAGATAATTCCACCACATTAGATACATTAATTTATTTGGAGATTTCAAATTGAAGGATATAGGTTGAAAACCAAAAGCATCAAAAATATTAAACAATTTTGCAGAAGTCATTTTGACAATATATGTCATGCCCAAGGAACCAGCAATCAAATTACCTACAGTAAGAGGTGCATTACATTTGAATATGTTTTGTAGAGCTAGCCAAACAGCCTTGCAAAATACATGAACATGTTTACAATTAAAAATGGAGGGCCTCATTGCATGTACGGTGTGTTAAACATGGTGGTGATGCATTGGTAACTGTGTTACCCGTCCATTAACGCTGCATTACCCTACCATCATACTATAACTTTGGTGGTGAGGTGGAGAAAAAACCTCCAGCAAAAAGCTGGCGGTAGTTCTGCTGCCTTAGTGCCCAAAAACGGGCAAATCGGCGGAATTACTGCAAGCAGTAATTCCGCGGAATACCCATGGAATCCTATGGGCTCCATAAATATGGACTAACACCCCAAACCACCAATTGTAATCTGGTGGTTATTCCGCCGGACCAAGTGTCTTTAATGCTAATTACATTTGTCAGTATTCTGGAGGATTTACCACCAGAATATGCTAAACTTGTAATGGGGACCAGAGTGTATAACATCTGAATTTGGAGCTATAGAGGCGCAATTCATGTTTGAGGAAACGGAGGAGAATCTAACAATTCAAACTGGTGAAAGGTAAGCATGTTTTAGAATAAATAACAATGTTTGTGTCATGTTTGCAGCAACACAGGTTTTCAAGCATTGTAAGGAAATGCTTTGCCAAGTGTCTGATGTTAAATGCAGTTCCATTTCTGCTTTCCAATGTATAAGATTTTGATTTCATAAAGTCTGTACTCTCATTTGTACTGAGCATTTCATAAGTTTTTCATGCTATCGAGGAGAAACTGCCCAAAAGGAGAGATAAACATTTTGAAAAGATTTTTGCCAAACTTTTATTTTTTTCAGGCATGGTGGTCAGTATATTATTATCCTGACTGTTCCGTAAATGGTAATGAGAAAGATGTCTTCTAAGAGAAAGTTGCAGACACAGGTATGACTGAACAAGGAAGGAGTCCTTTTTTTAAATGCACAGCATATAGGCACATTCCCCTGTGTCTATTTAGAACAGCTGCAAGGGAACACACAATGCATAACAGGGTCATGCTTCTGTCCTATTTGCATTTCTATCTCTCAAACAGGAATGGGCATGTTTTTTAAAAACATGTCTTAATGACAGGTATTTTCAATGGCAGTTGGTGCATATTTTAACTGGAGAGGCGTAAACGTATGTACCTACTATGCAGGTGCGACCCTGTGCAGGCAAGAGATCCTGAACCAAATAAGGTAGTAATACAATGGTGCATTTTACAGCACTTTCTGTGAAATTTGGGTACAAAGCCACGCACTTTGCAATCTGGTTTCTATGGTAGCACAAAAAAAAAACAATAGATGCAAGTCACCAACAGTGCACAGAATCATTTTCCAATGCATTTTCATGATCCCTTTGCCCACAATATATGCCAGTACATAAAATATTTTCATTATGGCTGTGCCCGTACATGTCCATGCATGCTGCACCAGTAGGCCAGTATTACATAATAGGACTCCCAGGCAGTAAAACATGTCATGCCATAGAAAGAAAATATAACCAGACTGGGTATACCAAAATAGGTCAGTGTACCACATAATCAGGCTTATGTTTCCTTTTACCCTTGATACAAAGTATAAACATGCCATGAAAAATAAATAATATATGGCTCGAGTGGAGCCACCAATATAAGCCAATTTAGCCACAAAATAATACTCATCATGTTTGCTTTAACTTTGATTCCAGGTAAGAATTAACACATGGCATGCCACATTATGAAGGTAAATGCACACTGACACAGTTGCCCAAGAAAGCGTTGTAATAACACCTATCATGTTTGATTTACAATTTATGCCAAGTAAGAAATTGCATGATACTTTAAACAAATAAATGTAGACTGGCACGCCTAATGTAGGTATTGCTAGCCATGTAATTACACTCATCATGTTGGTGTTACTCTCAATGTACAGTAGAAAATGCAATGTCACTTAAAGTATATGTAGGCTGACAATATTAGCATCAGTCTGCAAACATTTTCTTAATGTTGCATAGCATTTTTAACTTGGAATCAAGGCTACAGCAAATCTGATAAATGTTATTACGTGGTTAGTCTAGCATACATCCAATATAGGCCAATATAGCCATGTAAAAACATTCATCATTTTTGCATTAACGTTATACAAAATAAAAAATGCTATGGCACAATAGGAAAGTATATTGAGCTTAGCAGCCCTAATGCTTAACAGGAGGATAGCTTAACGGCAACGTGCGCGCCTTCGAAGCAAGACGACACAAAGCAACACAGGTTCGATCCCCAGGTCCGCGCTTAGAAACCTCTGGGTGTTTAAGTGCGTTATAAATACAACTAAGACAAAAAAAAAAGAATTATGCAACTAAAAAAAACGAACAATTCCTGTAACAGCGCCTCAATGCCCATGGGCTGTGTGAGCGCTTTAAAAATGCAAAAAAAAATAAAATATGCAGGCCGCTGGTCTAGCCATGTAATAACATTATTCTTGTTTGTTTTACCCTTGATGAACAGTAATTGTGTATCAAGGGTAAAGCAAACCTAAGTATTAGTCCATTGCTAGACTGGCCTACATTCAATGTAATAAAACATGATGAAACAAGGGTAAGGTAAACCAACATGTTATAATGTGGACATACTGGCCAACATACAATGTAGTCCATTCCAACCATGCAATGACACTTCACTTATCATGTTTGTTTTACCCTTCAAGCATGGTACTGCGCATCAAAGGTAAAGCAAAAAGGGATGCCATGCCCCCTGCAGACTCCACCCCAAATTTAGGGGCCCCACAGTACAGGGCCACAAAACATTAGGGTGGGAGCCGACACAAACACCCACACAAACAACTTTATTACCCACACATTCACACATCATTCATACAACTCCCTGCATGCACACATCCATACAAACACACCATCTTACAACCATACATCCACATTACATAAAAAAAGGGCACTTAGCTGCTTTCACCATGCACGCGTGCCACATAGCTAAGGAGTACTGGTTGCCCTCCTCTCTGGAACAGGAACACGCTGACTGACAGGAGAGTACTTCTCTCCTGTCATTTAATGTTTTTAAGCTGCTAGCTCAATAATCAAAGATGGCTGGGCCGGGCTCCGATAGCCCGCTGTTTCCCATTATTTTGCACAATGTTTGTTTCAGAGTCCAAAGGGACCACAGCATATTCCAATTTTTAGTATTTGGCAGGAAACCTTTGTTAAATAGGTGTAGCCTCTGATCCACTGCCCTCATGACCACTTCCTATCTTAATCAGGCAACAAAATCAACGTGGAGTGACGCTTGAGGATATCTAAGCAAGGTTGTATGTCCACTTTAGATCACCGAAATCCCACAGGAATGACCAAATAAGGACTTCGTTCACTATCAAACACTTTTTAGAACAGTTTTGATTAAAATGTTTTCCCTGGAAAGTCATTAATATTTTTTCAGCATCGTCTTCATTCATGATAGGCAATAACAAGGATTACAATGACTAAATGTTTTTGCAGGCCACAGAGAAGTCTTTCACAAATTGTAAGGCTCTGGCCACCCTGTCTTTTACTTACATTTCTTATCACTGGAATTGCACAGGGCTTTGTGTTTCATGATTAATATGGAGTTCAATTATGCTGTGTTTTATTTTTAAAATTGAAGCAATACCAAGCTTTTCACACACAATACATCACAGTTCGGGTTTTCTAACAGATAGATATTCATGAAACACTTCAGTGGTTTTGTATTAAATGCAAAACTTTACTTTACATTTTAATTGCCGACCTAATTACTTGCATTTTTCAAATTTACAGACTGTCTTTCACATGTCGTCAGAATGGATTATGAAATGTTACATTCACCTGGTTGTGTGCATTGATTGCTTAATAATTAAATAAATACCTCCAGTTCTGGGCAAGCGGGCATGGGCACACAGTCTGCTAGTGTGTCCCTGATCTTGCCATTCTCTGCACTGTCAGTACTTTAGTCTATGGGCTCCGGATGTATGTGCTTCCGTAAGCACTTACTTTTCATGTTCACTGCTCGGGTCAGGAAATCATTGGCTCGTTCCTGGGTTCCAATGTGTTGGTATAGATAACAGCATTGTTCAACGGCACGTGCATGGGCGTAGACTCAATTTCAATAGCTGATTGTCTTTTTTGGTTATGTTCTTGCATCCTGTGAAATGTATAACCAAAGCCATTATTCAAGATGCACCTATGGTTATGGTGTCCTCTTATCACGAGTACGCTCTGTGTAAGGTGTAAGGGAGGCATGGTATCACAAGTATGAAACTGGCACAAATGGTAACATTTGTAACACCTTTATTTAATTCTAGGAGTTTGGAAAAAGTCCTACTTTGCCCTATAGCTAAGATGTGTCTAGTCTATACCAGCCAATAATAAAGAAAACACAGTCCTAGTCAGTATCTTTCAAATCAAAATGGCCTTTACTAACAAAACTAACAAAGCCTGCCCTATCTCTTATACACAAATTGTGCAGAGGGGAATATGTATGCAAAAGAAAATCAGTGTTAGAATATAAAGAATAAAAGTATCTCAGTCAGCTCTCCAGGATGACACACTCTGGCTCAGGTTCTCAAAACACAGCATTTCAAAACTTGGATGAAGGCCTGCCTGACCTTCCACGTTAAAGTCACTTTTCCAGCGTTCCAAAAGTTCTTTACCAGTTCAACAAAAGGGTTCACAGTTAGACCAAAAGTTCATGCAGGTCTCCCTTGATTGGACTCGAACCTCTTGAAGTAAAGCTTCACGTAGGTCTGCCTCTGTCGAGCTCAGACTTCTAAAAGCATAAACAAAAGGTTCACATAGGTCTCACTCTGTCGGGCTCGGATCTCTTAAAGCAGAGCACTTGCAGGAGTTCCCTACCCTAAAGTTTATTCACGTTTGTTAGGGGGTCCTTTCCCCTAGCTTATCACACTTCTGGTCTCCCTCAGTGAGGCTCAGACCTTTTTCTGATGTCGAAGACTTTCGAATATGCGAGGCTTTGACTATAGACCTCCGCAGGACCACTTCAACTTTCTGTTCAACTCACACTCTTGTGTTATTCATCCCAGTGTTTCTTGGTCTATGTAGTTCAATATCATAAGCACAAGAGTTCAATGTTGACTTTCCGCTTCCCCTTTGGCCGGGGTCAATCTTGATCATCATGCTTTTCAAAGTTCATTTACTTTGTGGCTTTATAACAAAAACATTTCACCTTTTGTGGGACTTTCGAGTGGGCTACTTCCTTTCACTGGACCACTCCGCTACTCTGTATCATGGGCTTTACAGTAGTCTGTAATTTTAAAGTTCACGACAGGTCTGCCTTTCTTCGTGTCTCATCCACACGTGTACAGCCTTCAATTGTTAGATATATTGTTGCCACCTCAATCTTTCTTTAGCACGCAATAGTCGTTCATCTTGATTGCCAACTCACTGGCTGTGAGCTTTCCTTTCTTGTCTTTGCCGTTTTTTAATTCATGAGTCAAGGTTAATACCACATGCCTGGTCTCGCTTCCCCAACTCTGTCGTTCAACAGGGAGGGTTCTGGGTGCTTTTGAAATACAATGTAGTCTTCTTGTCTGGTATTTGGCCTTCTCCTTATATCTCTTATGGTTCTTTGAAGGCAATGACCACCTGTAGGGAACTCCTGGGTTCGCCTTCTGCCCAAAAGTTCTGCTGCTTCTTGTGTTCCACCTTGCTCAGAGTTTGTCTCTCTGATCCGCCTTTTATCCACGTGGGGAGAGCTAATGGGTATCAGATGCATGTGATTAAAGTCAAGTGCCTGACTTTGCCTGAACTGATTACTGGGACATGTCCAATGAGATATGTAAGGGTTAGTCTTGTTACTCTCAGTCACCCTCTTTCTCTGCCCAGTGTTTGTGTAGAAAGGGGGACGGGTTGGGACATCGCAGAATCCTATGAAATAGGAGGGGTAATGAGTGCGGTAAAGGGGGGAATACCATGTCTCACCATCAGTCACCTCACCCCCACTCTCCGAAACCCCACACCCATGTGATTCTCCCGCACTGGTCCTCTCCCAGGGTCTGGATCCAAAGGCGATGGCTGTGTCCTGGCAAGCTGAGAGAGAGATCCCTGGGTACTAGTAGGTGAGACACCCTTTAGTTTCTCACAAAGGGCTGAAACTAAGTTCACCACAGCTCTGTAGTAGGCTACAATTTTAGGTGCCATAAAGCAGCATGAAAACACCTCTGAGCTCATTTTGGGCTCCACATAACATAAACAAAGTGTGTAAAAGCCTTACTTAAGACTTTTACGCATAAACAAAGTGTGTAAAAGCCTTACTTAAGACTTTTACGCATGTTTTTTATACTACACCCCATTTTTATGTATTTGTATGGTGGAGATGTTTATGTTTATGACTACTCCAGCATTTGCACCAGCAGGGATTTTCATGTACTCCTGCAAGCACATCAGCCCATACCATAGTCCCCACCCCACGGAGCTCATCAGCGCACACCTTAGTTCCCAGCCCAAAGAGCCCATCATTCCCAGGGACCTACCCTGCAGCATAAGACACCCATCAACCTGCATAACAGGAAGCATATCACCCTGCCGCCCAGCAATACAGCAGCACAGGGACTGAAGCAGGGGTAGGAGAACCCAAAGGCCCTACCTACAGAGGGAGTTTAAGCTAAGGATTTCATATTATAAACTCACAGACTACCAGGTTCTGCACTGCATACCAGATATTCATACCTACCAGTCAGAAATAGAGCACTACATAGAGCCAGACACAGACACAGTCACCTCCATTCTCTCCTGTTAAAGCTCCTTACATGCTCCAATGTTGTGCCACATGCAGTTTCCACTACACTCTTGCCCTGTCACGTGACACCACGCAGTCCTGCTTTTCACGCAGCATATCAAAGTTCACAACTGCCATGATGAGATGAATATGCACTTCATTGCCTTCCGTAGAGCCCAAAAGTCCTCAACCACATCAAGGCCAGATTTGATCTAATTGCAAGCTTACCCTATGTCGTTGGAGCCCTGTACTGCACACACATTGATCTCATACCACTCAGAGCACAAGCACATGGCTACATCAACAGATGCATTGAGTATTCAATCATTGTGCAAATGGTTTGTGATGAACACATGTACTTCACACACATTTCCAGGGTTCAGGCACAACTTCATGATCCTGGCCCAGAGCAAACTGCCAAGCAACATGGAGGACCTATATCCATGCCAGGCACGGCTGCTGGGTTTGTACAAGAAATCACACTATCATACCTGTACATGGAATCATACTCACCTTGGCATATGACATGAGCAAAACACACCCTGAATGCCACCAGGATGAGAACGGTCCAAAGGCCTTTAACAAGTGATGAGGGCTGACTGTAGATGCCAAAACACAAGCAATTGGCCCCTACAGTCAAACATAGAAGTATTCAAACATAAGGACAAAGGTATAGCAATCCACCAGTAACTCCCATAACTGTGATGACCAATACTAACCTTCAGTGTATGACACACTTGAGCTGGCAAACCGTTGACTGCACCATTGAGTGCACCTAGTGATACCTGCCCACTCCCCACAGCTAAAGATCCAATTTATACTTGCTGACTGCACTGTTTCATCACCACCATGCCACACCCTAACGCATAATCTATGGGCAAACCTGTCCCAACCGATGTACACTGGACATCGAATGCTGTACATCCAAATAGCACAAAAAACATTAATTAAATCTTATGCACAGCACTTGCTTGGCAACTCAGCATGCCACTCCTGTCAATGGCCATGCCACTCAAAATGGACTGTCTGTTACCTGTTTGCCACTTATGCATGAGCGGAATGATCAACAGAAGCATGACAACCCTTTACCACTCGCCATTGCCTTCAAGGCAGTAGACTGTGTTCATTGACCTCACCAGGTGATGTTGGATACCCTATACCGCCCCTGGCTGATGATGCCACTGCGCAATCCAGGCAATTTCTGGGAGCACTGCTGTAACAGTGCCCACAACCACACCATGATTGAAAGGGACTTTGGTGCATTGAAGAACCGCTTACACAGCCTACATTGATCTAACAGGCATTCATTTATCACCCAGTAAAGGCATGCCAGATCATCACCATGTGCTGCATGGTGCACAATTTGCCCAATAGACATAACATCCCCATTCCTGATGAAGCCATTGCAGATGATGAGTCTAATGATGAGGATGATGGTGTCCACCAACAGCTACAAAGACACGGGTAGCTGCAGGACTACATTGATGGACTTGTGCTGTGTGATGAACTTGTGAATTGCTTCTTCTGGTAGAGGAGAGTGTATCCGTGCAAATAATGACACATACCACTCTCCTACCACTCATCCCTTAAAACAAAGCACCACTCAGAGACATGCAACACAACACTTCCAAGAAACACCATTTATTTGATATGTAATTAAATGAGGAGAGTGAACGAGACACACATCCTGTGCCGTGCAGGGGCAGAGAGAAGAACATAAAGTGCTAGGCACTTCCTAAATGAGACCAAAGCCCAAAAGAACAAGGGCCTGATTCAGAGAAGTGTTTTACAAAGGCACAATCCCATAGGAATACACTCTGTGAATCAGGCCTAAAGTCTGAGGCAAACCCCAAGGATGAGATGTGCAGGTCACATCTGGTATTGAAAACGCAACAGGTGAAACTAATAATGGACATCATGAACAACGCAAATACATTTCCAATTGGGAAGGGGAAAGTAGAGGAAGTCAGCAAACATGAGTGTGGGTCACTTACCCATGTGTGGCTGCTTTGCCTGCAGGCCCTGTCTGGTAGCTTTCGGTGGATGTGGAACCCACAGGCGGTGCAAGTGCTGAGTAGTGGTAGGCCTTGCAGGCAACAAAGGAAAGGCATGAGGAAGTGGTGGAATCCATGCCCACAAACCATCATGGCTAGGTAGTGCTCCTGGTTGGCGAGTATGTCAGTGTTGGCAGTCTGGGGCTAAGTATGCTAGAGGCTGGCATGCACCATCTGGTGGCAGAGGGGACCCGTAGAGTAGGTCAAATGGTGAACTGCCACTGAGGAGACACTGCCAGCATTGCAGGTGGCCTGGCTGTGCCTGGAGATCTGCTCTCTGCCAATTGGGTGTGTTTCCTGACCCCAGTCTAGGCATATGCAGTGGACGCAGCCACTGCAGAAATCTGCTGTACGGCCAGTCGGACATCTTACCTGGCCTCAGCAAAGGCCTCTGATGCCAGCGCAGCCGCCTGCTTCCTGGCAGATGTCCATCACTTCGCTACCTGACCTTGGATGAGATGGCTCCAGAGGAGGGGTGGTGATGTCCTCCACCAGGGTGTCCACACGCTTCAATAGCAGTATGTCAAATGGGGCCACAGTGACAGTGTCCATGGTGTTGACAGTGGTGATACTGTCCTAGTCACTGTGGCCATGCGTGATTGCTGTGCAGCTAGTGGAGTGCCTGGGCTCGAAGCTGTCAGCTGGTGGTGTCCTGTGGAGATTCAAAATCCTTGGTCTCTTTTTGGCCGGGTTGGCTTGTCCACACGTTTGTATCATCAGCATCACTATCATCCTCTTGCGCATCCTCCTCCTCCATGTCAGCTCCATCCCCTGTGAATGAGAAGACAATGGGGGTCATTACGACCTGGGCGCAAAGGGATACCGGGCACTAGTAATGACACTGGTGCCGGTATTCCCTCTGCGCCATATTCAGAGGTCCCTTTGCGGGTGAATGTAAGTGTCCCCGGAAACACACCCCCCTTAGTGAGAAGCAATAATGGACACACCCCAGAAGGGGAATGAGGCCAGGACCAAGTGCGGGTGAGATCAAAAGAGCTTTATATACTTCAATATAGGGCATGCCAAGGACTCTGCAAACTCCGAGAGCGCTCTGTCTGACAATAGCAAAGACAGTCAGTTATATTACAAATACACGTCATGCATGAGGTAAGCTATAGGGGCCACAGACTCTCAGGTATTGGGTGGTGATGGCTAGGTGGTATACAATGTATAAAGTTGCTCCTCCAGGATTGGCGGACGTTGGTGCTGCGCCACGTGGGGTGGGAGGTCTGCTGGGCTCATCGGGGTGTAGCGCCAGGCAGGACATGCCTTGTAACAAAGATTGATAACTAAACTAACATTTGCCCTTTCGGCCACACATTCCCACCCATTCGTCACACTTCATGCGTCCTGTTGATTTGCAACTCTCGTAAGCGCTGACCTTAGATCAATACATGACCAGGAACATTGATATGTGATCTGGAGTGTCTCAATACATCAGTTTGGGGGATACCTCAGGTTCAAACAATCAGGTCTCATGGGCATGGGCGGGGGTGCTTGACTAACCATCCTTGGCAATTTTGGTGAGGGATGGTATTACGATCTGTTGGTACATGTGCAGGCGCCCCCCTTTCTAGGGACATTAACTCGGGGTCGATGGAGGTACTACTGGCCCATGGGGGGCAGGTGACTGGTGCCTGAGAGGCGGTGGGATTTAGGAGCAGGTAGCTCGTAAGTCATGGAGTCAGGCTGTGTTGGCCTCTGACACGGGGGAGGGTAGCGGATGCTTGAAACGGGTCCAGCAGGATCGGGAGGGAAGGGAGGGCTGTGTCGTTTGAACACCGTCTATCTCGAGAGGGCCTGGGCAGGAGGAGGGGGAAATGGCCTTGCAGCTCCGTGCGTGTCATCTTTCACAAGGCGGTTTACTGTTGTATGGGTGAGGAGCGAGTAACAACACATGGGGTTTCTAAAAGCACTCATATGTATTTGCATTAACATGGGATACTAGCTGGGGATCATACTTTTTTACATAGCTTTTCACATCTACAGTTGACATACGAACATGAGGTAGTGTCAGACAGGTGTGTATAAAGAGAGCAACTCAGGTTATTGTTCACTGTTATCAGCTGTCCAGTCTTTGTACATCTCTTTATTATATGCAATATCGGTTGCACATTTTTCTCTTTACCCATTCTCCTTTACATTAGCAGCAAACGTTAGTCAACAAGGCACATATTACATAAATGGTTTCTACATGTTGCAAGGGTTTTCGGGGTGGGTATGGATGCAAGGCATCACGCCGTCAATAGTTGGGGGGCTTGGTGCAGGGGTCAGGGCCTGCAGGGTTTGGGCTGGTCTCAGTTACATTCTAATGTTCCCGTTCATGGCTGGGGCAATGATGTACTGCGGAAGGTTAACAGCTACATTGTTTTATTTTGTTGTTTGCTCGCGTCTGGTGATTCGTGAGAGCGAGTCCTCAGCGGATCTGCCATGCAGTGGGAGGTGGGGGAAGTGTGGGCCTCTGTGAGCGCGGTCAAGTGGGGGTCACTCTGCAGCATCAGTGTCTCTGCCTTGGGTTAGATATGCACATATCTAGCAAGATGGGGATGGCTTAATACAAGATGGCGTCTATGCTTTGCCACATAACGTGGTGGTGCAGCCCCACGTGTCGGCCTGCAACCGCCCTGCTGCCTGGGCCCGGGGGGCCAGGGGGCTACTGACGAGTCATGGGTCTTAACCAGGGTCGGACATGTAGTGGGAGGGGGGGTCCTATTGACCTACCCTCCCCTACTCAGGTCCTTCCCTTAACTCCTAGTTTTACCAGGCGTTATGGACGGGACCCGCAAAGGGATACCGGGGTCAATAACGGTACCACAATTTGCGGTATCGGTATTGACACCTTCCCCCTTCCCATTGAGCCCTTTGGCTTTTCAAATGGGGACTTACCGGTCCGGCAAAGGTCAGAATAGACCGGTAAGTCCCCATATCACCAAGTCGGTGGCGGTACCGATATTGGGGCTAGTCATGGCGCTAATAGCACCACGACTAGCACCAACCTTCGAATGAGGGCCAATGTGAGTCTTGCAGATACATGTGGCAATATAGGCACCACACAGAAATATGGCAGATGTGCTGCCTCCACAGTGGGGAGTGCAGTACACATATTACTTAGAAGTTCTTAATGGAGTCTCCCGTATTCAACAGCGGGGATCTGTTGTTTCCACTTTAGCAAAGACAGGTTTGTGCCACTAAATCTTCCTCATTTGCATGGGGTAGTGCGAATGCTGAGTGCATAAAAGCGGTGTACATGTTTGTACGCTGCCCTTTTGCACTCCGCCATGCAAATAGTGTAAACTCAGCCTGACAAGTACACACAGCAGGCAGTATTTACAATGGATTCCTAGAGACCCGGTCTGCTTTTTGCTGATGCAAAAAGCCAGTGTATAGGAATCCCCACCATTTGTGCAGGCATGAAAATCCATGCCGGTGCAAATGCTGGAGTATTTGTATGGAGGAGTAGAACGGGGCCATGTAAACATAAATTATGTTCCACCCCTCCTTTCATCCATACACATACATGCACATGAGTATTATCATAAATTGAACGCACACATGCCTTACACAAGATTTTTACACATGTATTTATTCAGTACAGCTCAAAACAAATGAGTTCTTTAGTGGTAATTTGCAGCAATAATAAGTATGTAGGTAAGGGTGTGAGTTGGCCATATGTGACAGCCGAGTGCACAATCATGCCCCTGACACCCTGTGCTTACCCACTGTTACAGCAAGTTCGTATCAAGCAATCGATTAAATCTGTATTTCGAAGGATAGATCCATCATAAAAGCAGGGCTTTAAGTGGGCGGGGGCCTGCCGGGGCTCAGCCCCGGCAGGCTCCGAAATTTCATTTTGAGGTGGGGCCCTGCCGGGGCCCACTAATGTCTCCTGGCAGCCCCGGCCACTACACGAAAAGGCATTTTTTTTCTACAGCCTGAAGCTCAAGAGCCTCAGGCTTCAGAAAAAAATGCCTTTCAGCCGTAATGGTGGTGCCGCACCTGCGAGGCATCCCTTTAATCAAGGGATGCGCGTGGGCCAGTGCCACCATTATGGAGAAAACGTGAGGCCGCTGGAAGCAGAGGCCTTGCTTTCTAAATACTGAAGCTCCTGCGGATTCGCGGGAGTTTCAGTCTTTAAGAAAAAGTCCTCTGCTTCCAGTGGCCTCACCCTTTTAGCCTTAATGGTGACGCTGCCCCTCCCCAGCTGGCGAGGGGCAGCGCCACCATTAAGGCTGAATAGGCGAGGCGCTGTCCCCTGCCAGACAAGCCTATACAAAATAAATGCAGAGATTAGCACCCTCTCCCACATAGGGGAGAGGGTGCTAATCTGCAAAAGGCTGCCTGGCAGGGGTTCCAGTAGCCTATTGAGCCGAGGCTTGTCAAGGGGGCGTGGCCTAACGGACCAGCAGGACCCCTGCTGTTAGGCCACGCCCACTCGATGAGCTCCGGCTCGATTTGTAGTGCCACTTAAGGCACTGCATAAAAGAATACAATACAGATTAAAAGACACAGCAATGCACACAAATGATAACAGTAAAAATCCTGTATGATCATTTTAAAGAGCTAATTTGTTTTTCTGATGACATTCTTTGCTAAATGATAATGCACATTCTATAAATAGATAAACACTGTGAGCATCACCTTTGTTCGACACTAGATAAAAATATGTAATTGCTTCATTAATTGTTCTGCATTTATTACTTCTGAATAACGTAATTACAATCCGTTGCCTGAGGTTGTGTGATAACGTGCACATTTTTTTCTTTCATTGTAAGATTGGCCAGAGTTTTGTTATTGCAAGGCCAAAAAACACATAGATGGTAACTATCGCTGTCCATGCGATGGCTCAACACGGTAGGTATTGGTAGGCAACTAGCACTTAGGCTGAATACGAGACTCCCCTTGTGCAGCTACAAAAACTAGGGTACATAATTAACATTTGACTCATGACAATCGTGTGCAAAATAATGACAAACTGAATGCTTCCTTTTCTCCACACTGTGATGCAGAGACCTTCTGTGTTCCACACATCGCAGTCGTACCAGGGGCGCATCCTTTTTTATTATATTAAATAATTTCCGAAGGCCGAGGGAGCTAAATTCCTTCTTCAATTGATTTAACCAAGGAATTTTCATACAAATATCAGAGACCAATAACTCTTAAATGATGCTGTGCGTTAGGCAAGGCTTTGTATTTCACAATAGCCTAATCCATAGTAGTGGTTTAAGACTGATTAAACCACTCATATAGTCCAGTCCTAATTCTCGGTGTAACAAATATGTCAGGACACATTTTGCAACTTCAAAGAGATGTTGCAAGGAGTTGTTTTCTTTGATCTGAATTGATGGATCGGGGAAAACCCTTGCACACACTAATTGCAATAGACCTACCCTGACAAATGGGGAATGTGGAATTAGTGGCAAAGCCTCATAAAATTAATAATGGTACCATTAGCCTGTGCAAATTCTGAGGCCGCACTATTAATTTGATCAATCCAGTTTGATCCACTATTAAACACTATCCAAAGATGAGTGAATTTGGGAACCCACTCTAATGTTCGTCCAGCTGCAAAAATACAGGGAAGATTATCACTGGGCTTGCCCACACATATATGTTTTGATTTGTCAGCTTTCAGGGATAGATCTCTCAAATTCATATATCTGACATATCCAGCTGTAAGTGTCTGTAGATCCATTGGGGTACGAGCCAGTAGGATAACATCATCCACATAATTATTGACACAGATATGTTTGCAAGCTATTCTAGGCGTGTCCTTTGAACGTTTGTTTCGCTCTAAGGAAAGTGTGCTGATTGTTAGGGAGAATTCTCCAGAATGGCTAATTTCCCTTACCTCAGCAGCTTTGCTGGATTTCTAGGATTTCTTTCTTTCACCTGTTAAGAGTGTGAGCCATTTTCCCACTCTTACATGTGATTTGCTGTGTGTGTTTTTACAATTTGTGTGATCTTGGGCTATGGAGCGTCACCTACTCCATAGGCATCATCTTTTTACTGTGTGTTACACAGCACCTTCAGTGAAGTGACACAGTGTTGTCTTTTAGACTTCCCATCTCTGACTCCATTTTCTGGGGCTGACTACTGTCCTCCAGAAAAGATAAAGTTGCCATTAACTTTATGTAATCTCTTTAACCACAGACCCAGTACACCCCATCTTACATGGAGTATTGGAAAGGGTTAATATTGATCCCTTTTTGTCTGTTTCTCTTGGAGCACTGTTTTGCTCCCTTTTTATCAAGATTTGCCTGGTGGCAGTGGTAATTACCCTATTTTTCATACAGCGGTTATCTTAAATGACTGAGGTAATGTTTTAGGCTATTTTGATAGCCTCACACATAAACCTGCTTGACCATATATATTTTATTACGGTTCCGGCTGGGTTTATTCACCATTTCTGTTTGTGAAAGTCTTTCTCGTGTTTTACTCTGTGTGCCAAACCAGGTTTGGTTCCTTTGTTCGCAGTCTTTTCAAAGGCTTCTGCACAGAAGCCCTCCTTAAGGCGCCTGAAAGTCTGGGTAGACAAGATGTGAGGGGGGGTCTTAGGACCCCTGCCATGGATTCCCTTGGTAACCCAAGTCGGATTCCTGTTTGATTGGCTGGGTGATTGTCCTTGCCAGGACAGCCACCCTGCTGTGTGATTGACAGCCAGGCTGTGTGAATGGGGGAGGAAAACTGCATAAAAAACATGTCTCTGGGACTGGAAAGGCAAAGTCGCCACTGGAACGAAAGAACCGATGAGGAGCTGACAGAAGAGGACCCCTACCACGACTGAACCGCCCGGTGAAGCCCTGCTGCAGGTCCGAATTTTCAAACTCCAACGACAGAGAGGATCCTCCAGGAATCTTCTTCCATTGAGCTGGTGGGACCAACCAGTTCACCCAAACTTCAAGCCAGGAAGGTCGGACCCTGGCTGGGTTTTAAGGAGTGCACCTTTTATTCACTATTTTGCTCTGCTGCTGGTTTCTTCCCTGAGTAGTGCAGGACCCTCCAGTCTTCCTACTTCTTGTCAGTCCAACAGTCGCTTCAGGAACCGTGAGCCTTCAGGAACTACCAGGAACATCCGCCTCAGCTACAGCTCCCTCTCTGTTTTAAGGTACTGTGCAAATCCGGTTGTTCGTTTCGTTCAGCAGCGGAGAAAGTGTGTGAAATATTTCTCCAATCCGAGGGCTTGTTTTTCTCTTCTTGTAACACTAACTTTTCTGGCAACCAACTTCGTCCGGAACTCGTGGCACAAACTTTACCGCAGACTACCCTGAACTGTGTGATCTTGAGCAAAAATACTTTTGTCCTATTGACTTTGGCCCTAAGCCTTTTCTACCTTATTCTATCACTGTAGTTCCTCTTGCTCAATTGCCCTGAATACTTACCTGTTGGTGTGGTGCAATTTCTACTTAACTTTGTCTTTCCCTCCCTTTAAAATTGCCGGAGTGCCATTTCGCTCCCACTTCATGTTGTGAGCTTAACTTGTCTGGAACTTATTGGGAGTGGTGCGGTGTATACAGAGTGTGATTTTTAAACTGTTTTACTTTAGTGAAATGTTATACAACTGATGTGTAAATAAATGTATATTCTTTTACTCAGAAAGCTTGAGTCAGTGTTTGTTTGAATCAAAGTAATTACTGTCCTTTGTGTAACTATTTTATACTGCTCACTTACTCTTGAGATAAGTCTGTCTGCTCAGCCATCGCTACCACTTTACTGTGTAGTACAGGCTTGTACCAAAGGTGAATTTGTACTGTCACTTGTAGTCTTAATTGTGTGTGGTGTTCCCAAAGCGTACTGCATATAATTCTGCCTAACACTGGTGGCAACGGTGGGATTGAGTATAGTAATTACACTTAGAGTGCTGCTATTACCTTGGATCAACTAACAACAAGGCTAACATCACTAAAAAGCAATATTAATCATGTCTGATATTGAAAGCTACAGTCAGGAGACCCTCCTAAGTTATACTGTGTAGTATCTGAAAACTCTGTGTAGAGCTAGGAATCTCTCTGGTAAAGGCAAAAAATCTGAATTGATTGAAAAGTTGTGAAAGAACCAAAGTCGGGGGAGTGGGTCTGAAATACCTGACTCACCAGCAAATGAGGAAACTATTGAGGATGATAATGTGTCTGTTAATGATGAGTTGGAAGAGGCAGGGCTGTCTCCTAACGTAGGCCTCACTGCTCCATTGCCTGATCAGCAACCTCAACCCTTGTCTACTGGGACCCCCACAGGTCCTACACTCAGTCCTGAATTCATTGCTCTAGAGAAAATGATGCTTGAATTGGAATTCAAACGTTTAAGTGCTCAAACTGAACAAAAGCATCAAGAACGTAAGCTTGGAGAAATGGAGTTGAATCATGAACTAGAAATGAAAAGGTTATCTCTTGAAAATGCTTCTCTCCCAGAGTCTTCTATGTCTTCCAGTCCCAAGAGACCCTGTATGCCTAAAGAAATTGTGGGTATCTATGAGGTTAATCTTGATATTTTGGATTGGTTGGCAATGTTTGAATATAACCATGGTATTCAAAGTTTTACAGGGAATCAGTTGCTTCCCTGGCTCTTCTCTAGGCTACCACGGTTGCATCTGATGTTGTGATGGAGTTGGGGGATGTGGATAGGATGGATTATGAGTGTGTGAAGCTAGCTTTAATTGCTAGATTTGGGAAGATCCCTTCCCAGTACCTTAAGAGGTTTAGGTCCCTCAAAAAGCATGATGGTACCCCTTGGGCTACCTGGGTATGCGACTGTTTGAACAACTTAGATTGTTTGATTAAGTGTTATGGAGTAAACACTTATGAAGGAATGAGGAATCTTGTTATGTTGGAGTCAATTTATAATGCCTGTTCTCCTGAGCTGAGACTGCAGGAGGCTGATTCTAAGGAGATATATCCCAAGAAGTTAGCTAAGGCTGCTGACTTGTGGGTTGCCAACAGGGCTACTCACAAGGATTCCGAGGCTACTCAGAAGAAGGATGAGGGAAAGCAGCAAGGGGAAACTTTCACCTACTGGCTGATGAACCCATGAGAGTCTCAGCTAGTGTTTCTTTAGTGTCCCTGGGCTTGTGGGAACAACAGAATTTAGATGTCTATAATTCCATCCCAGATAATACCAAAGAATATTATAAAGATAGTGTTCTTGTGAATGGTCAGGAGACCCCTGCCATCAGAGACACTGGAGTCAGCATAACTGTGGTGGATGAATCATTTTTCAAGGTAGAGATGTTGTTAAGGCACCCAAACGCCTCACCAAGTTAGCTGGAAGCCCTGTGCAAATGCTTCCCCAGTTACCAGCTCTCATCCAGTGTAATGATATCACTGTACAAATACCTGATAGTGTGCAGAGTGAAGTGCCTGGGAGAGCCCTGTTGGTTAATGACCTGAAAACTCTTGGAGTTGTGTCAAGCACCCCCAGGCCTCCCAGTAAATTGAAACAGGAGCTCACAAGGTCTGCAAGGGAGAGAACCATGAGAGGCTCTCCAGAGGAGTTGATAGAGGCAACTATCACTCCCACTCCACAGGAGTCGCTCATTGCTATTTCTAGTAAAATAGAGGCAAATGGGAAACCCAAGACCTCCAAGAAAAAGAAAGACATCACCACTGATCTACCGACAATGACCTCCCCAAGATTGTCCAAAGTCACACCTGTGACTTCTCCACCTGCTGAGGCAGAGTGTCAGGAATGGCACTCTGTCAAGTGTGACACAGGGTACCCAAGTAGGGTTTGGGTGGCTGTGCTGAGGTAAGGTAGCAGATAAGCACACACAGCAGGAAGTTCAACAAGAAAGAAGAGTAGGAAACAGTAGCTGTGAGCCAAAAGGGGCAAAAGATACAAAGGTACAAACAAACTGGATTCCCTCTTGGGGTGAATGCTGAAATGGGAAAGAGTGTTCCACGAACCTTAGGAAACTCCAGCCTTCTGCACAGATTGCTATAACAGAGGCCCACGCTGTATGCTCATGGCTGGGAACAACAGCAGTGGGTGTCTGTAACACTGAAAACGCGACAAAGGAAGGGGCAGAGGTTGCCTGCCGGAAACCAACAGGCAAGCTCTGTACAAAGGGATTACGTAAGACACATGAGAAGACAAGAACAGAAATATCCAGCGAAAAGGAAGTCAATGAGCAATCTAGCAGAAGGAAATGAAGCAAAGGCAGTTAGACTGAAATAGATAACCTAAGGTGGAGTACAGAGGACTCAAGGAAGAGAACAAGGAGCAGCAGTCAGGAAAACAGAAGGCTGCAAAGTAGGAAGCAGGTCTGCAGTCAAGAGTGGCACTAGGTGCAGGCAAACTGTATTGGACTGCGGAGGACTGTAGTAGGCTGAAAGGCAGGGAGTCCAAAAGAACAGGGCAGGGAGAGATTAGTAGTAGGCGACAGACAGAGCCCAAAAGAATAGGGCCGCTAGGTAGGGAGCCCAGAGGAGCAGGGCTGTAGGCAGCGAAGAGGTGCAGGCTGCAAGGTAGGGAGCCCAGGGAACAAGGGCTTGGAGACAGCAGAAGGTTGCAAGCTGCACGGTAGGGAGCCCAGAGGACAAGGGCTGTAGGCAGCCGGAGTGAAGCAGGCTGCAGAGCAGGGAGCCCAGAGGACAAGGACGGTAGGCAGCCGGAGTGAGGCAGGCTGCAGGGCAGGGAGCCCAGAGGACAAGGATTGTAGGTAGCCGGAGTGAGGCAGGCTGCAAGGCGGGCTGCAGAGGACTAGGACTGTAGGCAGCCGGTGTGAGGCAGGCTGCAGGGCAAGGAGCCCGGAGAAGGCACTGGAACAAAACAGCATAATGCAGCAACGGGAACAGCATACAAAGTAAAGGGTCAAGGCAAACAGGAGCGGGGAAACTCAAGATGCAAGACACTGTGCTCCTGCAGGCAGCTGCTTATATACAGCCCTGCCCTGTTCTGAGGCAGGCTAATTGACAGCACCTGTAGCAGCACACCTGAAGACAATCTGCCTCCTCCCTCTCTGGTCCTGAGCAGGTGGAAGCAGCACTGGCCGCTAGGGCTTCTGGGGATTGTGGTCCCAATAACGATGAATGAGAATAGCCAGGAATTGAGGACTGCAGCCAGGTGCATTATGGTAAATGTAGTTAATTGAATAAAATAAGAAAGAACCAAAGTTGAGCAAATGGAAATAAAACACCAAGGCGTGAAAAGGAGTGGTTCAAGGAGTATTAGGAGGGTAAATGAGTACCAAGTAGTCCATGATGGTTGCCAATGCGTGCGCCAGCGTCGCGGGCATGACACAGAGTGTGAGGTGCAACCTTGTGTGGTTGAGCCAGTTTCTGAAGAGTCAGATCTGGAAGAAGACACTGGGCCTCATTACGAGGTAGGAGGTAGCCATGGTGCTATTAGCACCATGGCTACCCCCTTACCGCATACCGGGTCCGGATCCTCGGAATGGGTACTTACCGGGTCATTCCAATCTTGGAGGACCCGGTAAATCCCAATTCTGAGAACCATTCCACATTCCCATTTGAGCCCCCATAGGGGCTCATTGGGAATGGGGCAGGAGCTAATAACGTTACCGCAATTTGCGGTACCGTTATTAGCTCTGAAGTCCCTTAGCGGGTCCCGTCCTTAACACCTGGTCAGACCAGGCGTTAAGGAAGGGACCCGCTAAGAGACCTCAGAATATGGAGGTAAGGGATTACTGGCACCGGCACCCTTACCGGTGCTGGTAATCCCTTAACTCCTACCTCGTAATGAGGCACACTGTCTTAGTTGGAGTTCTTGACCCTGTTGACTACCCTGAGCTGCAGTCTTTACTGGCAGAAGGTGGACCCAACAGAGCAGACTTCAGCCGAGGACAAAGAGAGTGTCCTACTCTTGAAGGTCTTCGACAATAGGCTGCTAACCAACTTGATGGGCAAGAAGTTGGAAAGCACAGGTTAAGCTGGGAAGATGGCCTCTTCTACAGTGAACCGACTGAGTCTACCCCTGGGGACTGCAAAAGAATTGTAGTGCCCCTTGCTAACAGACTCCAGTTCCTACAGTTAGCCCATGAGATACCTTTGGCTGGTCATTTGAGTTTCAAAAACACCAAGGAAAGGCTCTCCCTATACTTCTACTGGCCTAAAATGGGTTCAGAAGTTGACAAATTCTGTAGGAGCTGTCACACTTGCAAAACCCTTGGCAAGAGTGGAGCCAAGAATGTGGCACCCCTGGTGCCTCTCCCAGTGGTCGGAGTTCCTTTTGAGAGGGTGGGCATTGACATTGTCGGTCCCCTTGACCCTCCTACATCTTCAGGGAACAGGTTTATCTTGCTTGTAGTAGACCATGCTACAAGATACCCAGAAGCCATACCTATGAGAACTGTTACGGCTCAGGCTTTTGGCTAAGGATCTACTTGGTATTTTTACCAGAGTAGGTTTTCCAAAGGAAGTGATATCTGACAGGGGATCCAACTTTATGTCCCACTATATGCAAGCCATGTGGAAAAACTGTGGTGTCACTTACAAGTTCTCTACAGCCTACCATCCACAGACAAATGGACTGCTAGAGAGGTTTAATCGTACTATTAAGAGCATGATAGGAGCTTTAGAAGAGCCCCTTAACAGAAAGTGAGACCTTCTAGTGCCATGCCTTCTCTTTGCATATAGAGAAGTCCCTCAGGAGGGAGTTGGTGACAGTCCCTTTGAACTTCTCTATGGCCATCCAGTCAGAGGTCCATTGGCCCTGATCAAGGAGGGGTTGGAGAGTGCCCCTTCCCCCAAGCCAGTCAGAGTGACTGACTTTGTGATAGGTCTCACATGATGGCAGAAGCAAGTGATAAATTGAAAGCAGGTTGGCCGCTGGTCAAACATTGACCAGCATGAACAGAAGGCCAGCATGGTTGAGCTTACTCAAGACCAGCTTGTATTAGTTATGGTGCCAACAAGGCAGAGGGCCTTGCAGGATGAATGGATAGGACCCTTCAAGGTTGTGGGCAAACTTGGGAGAGGTGAACTACTTTGGTGGACTTAGGCAGACCTAAGGAGGCTCCCAGAGTCTTTCACACCAACCATTTAAAGGCAGATGTCTCAAGACCACCCCATTCCGAGGTTGATGGGGCGGTAATTCCCCATGCCGCCATGGCCCTTCCCCATTCCCATTTTTGCCCCATAGGGCTCAATGGGAATGGGGAAGGCGCTAATTACGGAACCGCAAATTGCGGTACCGTAATTAGCACCAAGGTCCCTTTGCGGGTCCCTACTTTAACGGCTGGTAAAACCAGCCGTTAAGGTCGGTGTCACAAAGGGACCTCGTAATTAGTCCCTAATGGGTTAACGGCGCCGCAGCCTTTTATGGCGCCGTTAACCCATTAGCGCCAGGGTCGTAATGAGGCCCATTATCTTTCTTATTTCAGGAGGAAGTGCATTCCAGGCCAGGGGGGCCTGAACATTGAAGGAGGTGCCACCAAACCCTTTAAGCTTGAATCTGGGTTGATGAAGGCTGGCTTGATCAGCTGAGCGAAGCAAACAGCAGGGAAGATAAACCTTGGTGCGCTTACAGAGATATGAGGGCCCAGGAGATGCAGGCATTTATGACTCAGTGTGAGATCCTTGTGGTTGACCCAATGTTTCACAGGGAGCCAGTGAAGCTCACTTCTCACATGGGAGATTTGAGCATTTCTTGCTAGACATTTGGTGGCCCGGACTGCCCCGTTCTGAATCACCTGAACTGCCAGATTAGCCTGGGAGGTGCCCAAAAACAGACTAATATAATAGTCCAGGCTCAAGTTAACAAAGGCTGAGGCCAGAAGGGACATGTTCCCTTGCAACAAAAAGGGCAGATGTGGCCAAGTAGTTTGTTAATGTAACCACAGGACGCTCGGAGGGGGGAGACCTGGGGCTTAATGGTGAGTTTGGCTTTGAGAATGACCCCAAGGGTCTTAATGGTCTTTGCTACTGGGATCATAGAGCCTGCAATATTAAAGCTTTGGAAATCTGTAGGTATCTTCCTTAGCCATGGCCCTGAAGCCACAATCAGAAGCTCAGTCTTTTCTTTGTTCAGGACCAACGCATTGGCTGTCATCCAAGACTGGATAGCGCGGTAGACCATATTAATGGTTGCAGTATCTTGCGTGTGGGTGCCCAAGAGTTTTAGGACAACCTGGGTGTTGCCAGCATAATTAGCATACTGGACACCCAGGCTGTCAAGGAGCATCAGGAAAGGCAGAATGTAAATATTGAAGAGCATAGGAGAGATGCAGCTCCCCTTCGGTACCCCACAAGAAATGGCCTCAGGGTTGGATCCGGCATCACCCACTGCTACTCTGGCATTGCAAAGTCCCAGAAAGGAAGCAACCTATCGAATAGCTGCCTCAGAACACCCTTCTACCTCCCGCAGCCTATCGACCAAGATGGAATGGTCCACAAGGTCAAAGGTAACAGAGAGGTCCAGCCACATCAATATGGTGTGGTGACCATCATCCACGATTAAAGTGAGATTGGACTTCAGATCGAAAAAAAGAGCCATCTCAGTGCCATGTCTGGCTCTAAAGCCAGACTTGCATGGGCCGAGAATGTTGTTTCTCTCAATATGACCCTAAAATTGTAAGAAGGCTGCTCGGTCCAGCACTCCAAGCAAAAATGGCACATTCGTGATTGGACAATAACTCTCCGCCTTACAAGGGTCAAGACTACTCTTTTTCAGAAGTGGCGTGATCCAGGCCTCCTTCAAGAACTGAGATGCTAAGGCCTCGGAGAATGAAAGGTTCACCAGCCTTGTAACCCATGGGACTATGTTGACTTTGCAGTCTTTAAACAGCCTTGAGGGACAAATGTCCCAGAGGCAGACAGTGGGTTTCAGGGAGCTTATGATTTTCAGTATGTCATCCTCAGAGAAAGGAGAGAGGGTAAACTCATTAACCATGAGGGCTGGTGTGGGCCTGACATTGAACCCAGTGACCAGGATGTCCTGCGTAGAGGGTGGATTAAACTTCCTCTCAGTGCAAATGGCCTCCTGATGTTTGAGAATTTTTTGTTTGAATTCATCGTGGATTTCCTGACACCACTTTGAGTCCGTAATGGAAGTTTGACCCATGACTGTCTTGGCCTTGAATTCCTTCAGTATGGTGAAAAGCTCTTTAGTGCAAGATTTAGCCTGGCTTAATCCTATTATTGAAAGTAGCGGTTTTGGCAGCAATAATGTTTGCTTTTAAGTTTTATACTGCTTGTTTGTAGAAAGCAAGCATAAGTGGCAAAGGAGTTGTGCGCCACTTTGTTCTGCTACCCTTTTGGCATGTGTCCTATCAAGAATATCCTGGTTAAACCAGGCATTCTTAGTAGAAGCAGGCTCAATTACTCTGGTCTGGAGAGGGGCAAGAAAGTTAACTGTCTCGTTCAGGGTTCCCATAAGAGGTTCCAGGTTGCAGTGAGTGGATGGTGGTGCCAAGAGCAGAAGGTGGGGTGGTTGCAGGGATTTGAGGTCATGTGCTCTCACAGAGTCCTGGGATCAAGTGCTCTCAAGGGGCCCTGGGGTCAAAGCTTCTCAAGGGTCCAGGGGACAAGGGCTCTCAGGGGTTCTTGGGGACAAGGGCTCTTAGGGGATCCTGGGGGCAGGGGAGGTCAGTGAGTCCTGTGGGGCCAGGGATGTAAGGGGGTTCTGGGGTCAGAGGCTTTCAGGCGGTCCTGTGGTCAACGGCTCTCAAGGTATCCCGCTGCAGGGAATGTCAGAGGGTGCGGAAGTCAAGGGATCTTAGGGGGTCCTGTGGTCGAGTGCTCTCAGGGGGCCTAGGGTCAAGGCATGAGAGGGGGTCTTCAGGGCAGTTTTCAGCCTATGCCTGGGCTTAGTTCTGTGGAACTGCTGAGTTGGGGTGATGTTGGGGGGTTCTGGGCACATGGAACGCTCTCAATGGCATAGTGCCATGTGCTTCTGATCCAGATACGCATCTGTCTGTGTGATTCTGATACAGATATGACGTAGTGATATGTGTGATAGCATGGCATAAATGTGAGGTGTATGTGTCCCGCTTTTATAACATATGCAGGCTCCCAAGGCGGTACAGCCATTCCTCCTTGGAACACTGCATATGGCATACCACTATAAAAACTGGGTGCATACGCATCGGTTTACACTTGTGTAAGCCTTCATTGTGGCGTAATTTATGCTACCATGAAAATTAGCACCACTGTGTTTTACTAAATACAATATTGTTTTTCCATTCATTAGGGGTACATAGAAGTGACCATTCACAATGGATGCCTATTGTTAGAAGTCTATTTCCCTCATTCCAACCCAGGTGGTAAGTTCCCTACTTTACCACCATGGTGTAAACTCTGTTTACACCATGGTGGATGGCGGATTTACCGCCCCATTCCAAGGTGAGTGGGGCGGTAAATCCCCAATCCCCATTTACCCTTCCCCATTCCCATTTTTGCCCCATAGGGCATAATGGGAGTGGGGAAGGCGCTAATTACGGCACCGTAAATTACGGTGCCGTAATTAGCACCAAGGACGCTTAGCGCCTTGGTACTTAACGCCTGCTAAAAGCAGGCGTTAAGTTGGAAATCAGGCGTTAAGGGTTAACGGCGCCGACGGCGCCATTAAACCCTTAACGCCAGGGTTGGAATGAGGGCCTATGGGCCTCATTACACGGTAGGCGGTGAGCCATGGCGCTTTTAGCGCCATGGCTCATGCCGGTAAAATACCGGCACCACCTTGGCGGAAAGGGGATTTACCGCCCCATTCCAAGGTTGGAGGGGCGGTAAATCCCCCTTCCGCCATTGCCCGTCCCATTCCCATTTCTGCCCCATAGGGCTCTATGGGAATGGGGAAGGCGCTAATTACGGCACCGCAATTTTGCGGTGCCGTAATTAGCTCCGAAGTCCCTTAGCGGGTTGGATTTTAACGCCTGCAAAAAGCAGGCGTTAAATCCCCCAACCCGCAAAGGGACCTCGTAGTAAGGCGGTAGGGATTTACCGGTACCAGTATTTTACCGGTACCCGTAAATCCTTACCGCCATCCGTGTAATGAGGCCCTATGTCTGCTGACAATGATAAGCACGCTCTAGTCCGTCTGTTTGGTTTTGTGATGTCATGGAATTTGCAGGGTGGAACGCAGCTCTGGATATGTGGAAAGTGTCAGTTAAAGGGCTTGAATCTGCAAGGGATACCTACCGGTTGTTGTTGCACACAATGGTAACAGACACCTAAATGGACATCCTGAGTACTGTTACTGTGTCACTTAGTAACCTGGCTCTCATTCTGCATATGCTGGTTGTGCTATCATGTGGGTTATTTCTCTATTCTGCAACTTCTTTGTGCTGGTGGTCTTTGTTTTGTGGCACATTTGAATCAGTAGAAAATACGTATGAGCTATTCCAATAGTTTTGACCTTGTATGAAGGCATTGACCTGTATTGAACCCTGCTCAACCCCTTGAAGACGGTTAAGGAAAGACGAGGAACTGAGGTCGATGCAGATGGGCACTAACTACCAGCGACATGCATCAATCACTTTATTAAACAGAATTCAATTTAGCATAGAGTCAGTGGGTGCCTATGTGTAACAGGCAATGAAGGGCAATGAAAGTAAAATGCGAAAAGTGATTGGAAAACAACAGAGAGGAGGCTCACAGTGGGAAAATGTGACAATTGATTATTGTTGACATCCTTCATGAATTAGCAAAACTCAAAGAACCTTACATACACAGTGCTTACTACTCTTTTCAATTAGTTAGGTGAGGGATATTTGAAGAGTTGAGATCTAAACGTGTATTTTGAGGATGTGTGAACTGTTTTATGTGCAATGTTGTGCTTACAATTATCTTGTGCATACTTTCACCAGAGCTGAGGCTAATTGAGTCTTATGTTCTGAATATGCCCTGGAGCAAACGAGGAGATGCTCGTCAGGATGCCACATTTGAGCCTGCTACATTATACCTTTTTTATCTGAAACCTTAACCTGAGCACATCTGGAAATTGAGGTATCATCATTGAGATTCTCACATGTCCATGATTCACAAAGAGTTTCTCAAGGGCATCTCAGAGATGCTTCAGGCATCTTCATATTTGCTCTTTTAAAAGAAATCAGATATATGGTGCCAGGTGAACATCTAAGAAGCATGTGATCATCCCCAATGTGCTTGAGTGCAATTTGTTAAACATCAACACCGTGGGCCTCATTAGGCGGTAGGCGGAGGACCAAGGTGCTATTAGCACCTTGGTCCATGCCGGTAAAATACCGGCACCGCCTTGGTGGAAAGGGGAATTACTGCCCTATTCCAAGGTTGGTGGGGCGGTAATTCCCCCTTCCCCCATTGCCCTTCCCCATTCCCATTTTTGCCCCATAGGGCTCTATGGGAATGGGGAAGGTGCTAATTACGGTGCTGCAAATTGCGGTACCGTAATTAGCACCCTGGTCCCTTTGCGGGTTGGTTTTTAACGCCTGCAAAAAGCAGGCGTCAAAGTCTTCAGCCCGCAAAGGGACCTCGTAGTAAGGTGGTAAGGGTTAACGGTCTCCGGTACCATTAACGGTGACCGTTAACCCTTACCGCCGCCCGTGTAATGAGGCCCCTTAATTTGAATGCTGTGTTAGATTTGACAAATAGTTATATTGTTAACATATCTTGAAATCAGAATGTATATGTTGATCATGTTCATCGCCCAAGCATTACAATAAAAGGGGTTTTTATTTAATAAATGATAACAGGGATATTGGCACTATTTGGACAGTGCACTGTGAAGAAGAGACAGGGGTGCAAAGAAGAGTGAGGGATTGGGAGCACTGTGAGCTGCATGGAATGGTGTGAGGAACAGGGGGCATTATGAGACACAGGCAGCGTTACGAGACTCAGTATGCACTGTGAGGGACAGGCGGGATTGTGATGAACAGGAAGGGGAGTGAAAAATGGGGGAACTGTGTAGGGAATTGAACAGTTGGAGGATCAGAGTGCACCATGATGTTCAGTGAATGCATTGAGAGAAAAGGAGTACAATGAGGAGGTATGGGTCCCCGATGACTCACTTGCACAAGTTCCTCATCTAAATGCACATATATCCTCTCAAAGAGGTCACCATGACCCCCTCAGTGAGATGCTCAAGGTTTCTTCTTTGATATAAATGATCTCTTGCTTGCATGTACTGAATTGATCAATTATATTTTCCATAAAGAGCAGTACATTAGAAATGTTATGCATAAGGTAAGGGGAATAGCACAATAATTTAGATTGTCATTCAAGAATAAGAGGTAAAGTGCTATTTGAGATGGATAGACAGAAAAAAGGAGATCCCCTAACAGAGAAAGGCAAGGAATTCTAGTGCTTAGAAGCAAATATTGAGAAGGAGCAAACCGAGACTGAGCACATGGTGGCTTAAGAACAATGAGGAGAACATGAGGTGACAGCAGAGAGAATGTGAATGTCTGTACATAAAGAAAAGCTAGGAGAGATGGCAGACCATTCATGCATTTTAAAACAATGACAGGGGAGGGAAGTCAGAGAGGAGTTAATAGTGTCACAATGGGAAATATCAAAGAGAGCGTGCACAAAAGAATTATAATTTGGCCAAGGAGCAACACGGTATAGCTGGGAATATTGACCAAGAAGGCAGAGTAATGATCAAGATGAGAAAAGATTACAGTGGACAATATGTGATTAGCAGTACAAAAACAAACACAAGGACATGATTTACTGATGTTATATAGATGGAAATTGCAAGAACGAGCAATGTTGGAGATATGAAAGGAGAACGAAAGTATAGGATTAAAAATGAACGCCAGGATTTCAGCTGGGGTGCAGAGAGAAAGCTGAGAAGGTGAAAAAGAAAGGAAAGGAACAGGCATGACCGAAAGAATAGTTGAGGCAGGGCAAAATGTATCTTCCTTCTTAGAGGAATTGAGATAAAGAAAGTGAAAGGTCATCCATTTCAGAATGGCCAAAAGGCAAGTAGAAAGGAAGAAAGAAGTGAGTCAGAGAAGGAGGAAAAAGAAGGACACATATCTGATTGATCAGCATGAAAATGTAAAGAAATATTAAAGGCAAGGAATGATACATGAGAAACAGAATGAAGAGAGAAAAGGAGAGAGCCCAGAGGATTACCTTGAGGAACAAAGAGGGAAAGTAGAATAAAGGTGACTAGATCAGGAAACTGAGTAAGTCTGACCTGCCAGAAATGAATGGAACGAGTGGAACATAGACCCAGAAAAGCATAACATCTGCAGAAATGTCCAGAAGGACAACGATTGAGGACAATATGGCATGACAACCAGAAAGTAACATGTTTGCAGTTGTTGTGGAGTGAGAAAGGAAGGACATTAAATTGATGGAGAGGAAGAAGATAATGGTGATACAAAAATGTGTACTTGGGAATAAGCCACATATTTGATAACTTTTGAGAGAAAAGGAGGACAAGAAACAGGGTGCAAATTAGCAGGGAGAAATTAATCAGAAAAATACATTTTTGGGATAGGAATATTTATATCATTTTTGAATTCAGAAGAAAAGTTAAAGTTGAAAGGGAAATGTTACAAAGACGAGTCAAGAATAGGAAAAATGAGGGATAGGTATTATCAAAAACAGGTTCCTGCACATGTCTGCCACCAGCAGACTGGGACAGGTGTAAACACTTTTGGCATCCTAGAAAAAAGGTAATTTTGCCACACCCACTACCAACCCCATGTGTCCTGACTATAAAATCCCCACTTTTTATGTTATGTTATGGTATTGAGGTTTCATAAAGTGCAGCAATACCCAAATATTTTAAGGCACTGTAGCAACAGGATCAGTATCACACTTCCTGTGGGTAGCATTGAAGAGAAAGGTAACAAGATAGCCAAAGGGGTCAAGTATGAGGTTTTGTTATAGAGAGATTCTGAGGTGTTTCCAGAAATGCATTAGGTCTGTCTCTGTTCGTAAAGTGAGTGGAAGACTGTTCCAGAGCCTGGAGGCCCGGACTGCAAGGGTGCAGCATCCCTGTCTTTCCTCCCGATATCTGGGAATGGTCAATTTCCTGTTCAGATTGGATTCTAGACAACAGAGCAGAAGGTTATACAAGCTGATTTTAGAAGCGAGAGGGTAAGATGTAGGAAGTCGCAGGATTTTAAACACTAAGCACATGCATTTAAATATAATCCAGTTTCTGATGCGAAGGCAGTGCAAGGAATTCAAGGTTGGGGTAACAAAATGTTTGCCGCAAAGATGTGAACTCTCTGGAGACATACAACAGATTGACCGTGGCTTCCAGGTATATACTGTTATTGAAATCTAGTCTAGATGGGGCTAGGGAGTTTGTCACAGTAACCAGATGAGGGAAAGTGAGAAAAGGGATAGTATGCTTTAGCTTCCTAATCATGAAGAAGCATAATGTTGTTACTGTTGCAACTTGGTTATTTAAAGTAAATTTGCTGTCTACTAGGATCCGTAGGTTTTGGACTTCTGTTTTTGATTCTGATCATTGCCCTAAAAAGTCTGGCCAGAACAAAAGGGAGCAGGAGTTAGGCATTTCATTCACTATGAAGATTTCAGTTTTGTCTGGGTCAATCTGAGTCGATTTGGGTTTATCCAGTGTTGTATAGAGAGCAAGCTATTTCTGATCCTAGTGCCCAAAATGTACATTTCTTCATTCAGATGCACCAGGATCTGAATGCCACCTGCATAGTTAAAAACCGTAACACCAGATTGGTGTAGAATGTCCATTAAGAGACAAAGGGCCTCATTACACGGTAGGCGGTGAGCCATGGCGCTATTAGCGCCATGGCTCATGCCGGTAAAATACCGGCACAGCCTTGGCGGAAAGGGGATTTACCGCCCCATTCCAAGGTTGGAGGGGCGGTAAATCCCCCTTCCACCATTGCCCTTCCCCATTCCCATTTCTGCCCCATAGGGCTCTATGGGAATGGGGAAGGCGCTAATTACGGCACCGCAATTTTGCGGTGCCGTAATTAGCTCCGAGGTCCCTTAGCGGGTTGGATTTTAACGCTTGCAAAAAGCAGGCGTTAAATCCCCCAACCCGCAAAGGGACCTGGTAGTAAGGCGGTAAGGATTTACCGGTACCGGTATTTTACCGGTACCGGTAAATCCTTACCACCATCCGTGTAATGAGGCCCAAAGAAATAGATTAAGAATTGGTGACAGGTCAGAACCCTGAGAAACCCCTTATGTCTGCGAATTAGTGTGGGAATGAAAAGGTACAAGATGTACTTGTTGAATTCTGTCTGTTAGAAATGACTGTAGCCATTAAAGGGCAGTGCTCTGAATGCCCATATTATGGAGGCTGTCGAGCATTGATGTATGGCTGACCATATCAAATGCGGCTGATAGGTCAAGCAGGATCAGTGCACCTGAGCTACCTTTGTCAGATCATTCTCTTAAGTAGTCTAGGACATTAATAGTGACCAATGCTGTACCCAGTGCCGGTCTAAAAAACATGTGTGCGTTGTGTAGGAGCAGTCGTGCCCCATCCAACTTCACATGCATATCTTGCCCACCATGTTCAAAGCTGTAGTTTCTGATGGTTCAAACAGATCCGTTCTATATGATTTGGTTAGTTGCTTCTCTCTGTGTTTTAAAGGAAGGCTTAGACACTGAAATAAGAAATCTAAAGCTCAGCCATAGCTAAAGTGTGGTTTGGAATCTTTCTCTGCATGACAGATCTGAAATATTTCCTCTATGTTGAGATAAAAATGTTTAGAGGACTAAGAGATGGAAATAGTGAGACATGTATGTTCTTCTGTTTTTAAAGGTTTGTATAAACCAATAAAAAATAATTTAAAAACGCAGTAGTTTCTCCATCATATTTTAGACTTTTTCATAAAAAGGTAAAATTAAATCACTTTCTCTTAAACACACAACATAAGCTATACAGGCAACATTACAAAGTTGTCCAGATAAGGATAGATTAGCAATATAAATAGGCAGAAGCATGACAAATCTATGATATCGGTAGAACTAAAAATAAAGTCACTCACACACTCACATGTGTGCCTCTGTGAGGCAGTTTTCCTATGTATTGTGAGCCATGTTATATACATGCACTAAGGATCTATTCAAGGGTTGTTGGAAGGAGGCTATTGCGCCTTCCACAAACCCTACTAGCTCTCTGTGTGCCGAGCACACCCGATTTAGAGGTGAGACTACCACTGGCTATGCTTGCAATTCCTCTACCTCTGCCTGGCCTCCATCTTCATCCACTAGGCCTCCACTAAAGAGAGTGGGAAAACCACTGCTCAAGTAACTGAAAGTGATAGGGTGTTTGTGGTTGTGACTATCAGTAGCTTTGCCACGGCCACCAGAGATGTTTTTATGGGTGGGCGAATGAGCATGTGCCCCAGACGCCCACCCCTGGGGGGCCCATCTGCTGCCCAACCTGGGGGTTGTGGGGTGGTGCTGCTTGGGCAGAGGGTGGGTGGCACTTGATGGTTGTTGCTAAATCACGTGGCCAGAAAACATTTTGCATTCTTTCTTTCTTTCTCTCATTTACATCATTATTTTGACACTGGAAAGAACATATGCGTTGTGCATGCATGCCTGCAGGCACATTTCACACACACAGGAAACAAGCATTGGCAATGCTAACAGGTTGGGCTTATGTGTAAGCATGGGACAGGCACTTGCCAGGCATTTCATACTCGTGTTAACTGCCCATTGATGGTAGCAGGTGCAAAATGGTGATGCTTACCACTTATACACAAGCCGAAGCTATTGGCTTTGCCAATGCTTGATTTTGACAAGACTTCAGTGAAGCACCCGCATAATGCTTATAAATTGAGTGGCTCAAGGCAGACCTGGTTGATATTTGTATTACACCAGTAGCATGTTTACAACTCCAATGAAGTCATTGGGCCTCATTATAACTTTGACCGTTCGGAATTAACATGCTGGTAATTCTATTTACCAACACGTTTGGCAGTGGGGTGGCCTGATTTACCTCCAGTCAAGAGCTGGCGCTAAGTCAGGCACCCCACTGGCAACAAACAGCTGCTATTTCCGGTGCCGGTAATTCTGGCAATACCTCCATGGTGGATGTCGGATTTACCGCCCCATTCCAAGGTGAGTGGGCCGGTAAATCCCCCATCCCCATTTACCCTTCCCCATTCCCATTTTTGCCCCATAGGGCATAATGGGAGTGGGGAAGGCACTAATTACGGCACCGTAAATTACGGTGCCGTAATTGGCGCCAAGGACGCTTAGCGCCTTGGTACTTAACGCCTGCTAAAAGCAGGCGTTAAGGTGGAAATCAGGCGTTAAGGGTTAACGGCGCCAACGGCGCCGTTAAACCCTTAATGCCTGGGTTGGAATGAGGGCCTTTGTCTGCATATACAGAGATGTTGCACTTTGGGAGGGTCAGCCGCCTGGCTACACGGCAAAGAAGTTGCTTTAAAGACTTAAACATGATAATGCAAAGTGTGCTGATGAGGTATTGCAACCAAGTTCAGATTAGATGAACATGGTGAGGAAAATAGCTCAGTGAGATAACCATGTGTTGCAGAGATCTGTGACTGTGTGCTTGGGTTCATATGTGTGTATATACATGCTGTTGATAGGAGCAATTACTGTGCTACTAAACAACATACTAAATATATACCACATATGAAATAACTATTCATGTAAACTAAAATTGCTTCATTATGGTACTGATCTAGTTAGTGGTGGTGCGTGTCTTTCCGCACACCAATTTGTTTTGTATAGTACGAACAGCATTGCAAGATAATGATATCTGCAATATTTCTCAGTGTCAGCCATTTACTGGTTTATGCAAAATGCACAATGGGAAGTGATGCTAGTGTTTTTCAAGGCACCCTTATAATTGCATTACTTTAATGTGTGCTTTCTCTGAGATGTATTTTTCATTCTATGGGTCCCCTTTGATCAATGCCCTGTACATTTGATCAGTTCCTGAGCAAGATGTGTCACATTTTAGAATGTACAAAGTGTGAATAATCTGGCAAGGGTGCAAAGCCCTGGAATATTTGATTTTTATTAATACATAAAATGATGCAGGTAATTCCATCTCTGAAAGGGTAATCTTCCAACTGGATTCCCCTGTTGATCAACTTCATGCCAAAAACATAGTGTACTTGTACCCTGCTGCATCAGTAGCCTGATCCACAGTGCCTTCTCTGTTCGTGGAATAGATGAGATTAAAAGGCCACAAGATGCCCACACAACAGCCACAGCAAAATTTAAGTTTCTACCACCCACGGTCGGCATTTAAGATACATTAGATATAAACTATGAAGATCATGAGCAACCCATGCTGGTAGCAGGGTAAACTCAAAAAAAGCTAGGCCTGAGTTTAGGCATGGTGCATGGTACTATTTATGTTCATGGCTGCCACATTCCAATTGTTACTGCACAACGTGACAGCTCCTGTGAGTCAGCTCTGCTGTGGAAGGTGATGTGTATTCTGGCCAGCACAGGAACCTGGAGGATTGGATGTCTTCTTTGATCTCTTTGTGAGGGCAGGTAATACCCTCCACCAGAGGCAGCTGTCCTGGGCCTCAAAGGAGAACACCTATTCTAATAGAGTTGCCTCACACCAGGGTGCAGCATCTCTAAGGGCCTTTGTTCTACGTGGGTAGGGAAGGGAGCGGGATTAGAGTAGGCAAGAGGCCCTAGTCAATGGAAAGATACTTCCACCATCTTGTCTCTCTCTCTCTTTCTCTTTCCTGTCCCATTCACTTGCTCTGGGGCAAAGCACTTTTGATGTGACATCAGAAGGTCAGAGTCCATTCCAAACCCCTCAACCTGAGAAGAAGAAAAAGCTGTACAAGGCGAAACGAAGGTCTGCCACCTACCCACTCCGAGGGCACATCGTAAGTGACCTTTGCTGTGGACCAGTACCTACCACTCCATGGCAGAATCTCCTTAAACTGGGAGTGCAGACAGTGAATGGAAGCATCCTGTCCACGAGTCCCTCTGAGCGGACTTTACAGCAGCTGGAGAGCCAAACCAGCTGAAGGTTTCTGTTCTACTGAACCAGTCGCTCTGTATTTATTACATTACGAATGAGAGGGAAGTTTGAATAATCTAAGGGTATTTTCACTCCTTCTCCCCCTGGATCCTCTGCTCAGGTGGCCAGGGGACAGCCATTGCTGTTGTATCCAGAACCTGGGGGTGAACAAGTGATGGAGGACCCAAGGGTCCTTGGGGATTAGGAGTGGGGTATCCATGGGCGAGATGTGTTGTCCCCTTTTTCCTACTGATGGCCAATCTACCCTTAACCCTCCCACAACCTCTAACCTCTTTAGGTTGTAGTAAAACATCTTCAAACATATTCCCAGAGGTAACATCAACTGGTACAGAGACACACCCTGCTTCCCAGTTATAGATAATCACACTCTCCCTCAGCCTTTAGGGGGTATTTTCAATCTCATCCTGTTCCCCCTCCCAATTTACAATATGTACTGGGACGAGGAAGAGGTGATTTATAAGGATAATGCATACGAACATCACTGTGCAGGGAGAGGCTTACATCACTCCACCTTTAGGATGTCCCATTTATAGAGTCAGGAGAGACCAGGCACTTGACAGCAATCCTACACATCTGTACTCTATTAAACACCACTTCAGGATTAACCAGGAGAGCGGGGTCCTAAGGGTCAGGCATGTCCTGATAATTGGAGTATTGGAGGTCAGGCAAACCCAGCCCTGACCAGACACGTGCAGCCCATTGATACAACACAGTTGTATAAAAGGAGACTGCTGAGAGAGCAAAGGGAGGAGCAGTTGGGAGAGTAGAAGGGAGGCTACATTGCTGAGGGCAACAGGGGATCCCTTCTCAGTCCCAAGCCATATTTTGAAAGTAAAGCAGAGCGACCTGTGAATCCTGATAGGAGCCGAGAAGCTGATAAGCCAAGGAGCAGGGAGCAGAGAGTTGCAGGGAGAGAAGCCTGGAGGATCTGGAGTGGAGCAACGTGCCAAAGTGCTAGCCCAGTGTGTTATCGGGCTGCAGCCTGGCTGGGGAGCTGTGTCTCCAGGGAGCCGGAGCAGGCTGCTCATGTCCTGATGGCAGTGTGCAGAAAAGTGCTTCTTCCCTTGGGACGTGTGCCGGTCCCAAAGGGGTGTGAGGGGCAGGTACTGAGTCCCTGACCTCGATCCCATAAGCTCGGCAGCGCAATGATACCTGGTGAGTTTCGAGTCTGTAAGTGGGAGAAACTCAGGAGCGTGCGGGAAGGGAGAAAGACAGATTTTGCAAGCGACATGAAGTGGAAAGCAATAGAGAAAACAGAAAGTGAATGGAAAGCGAGAGAAAGGCGCTAAGATAGCAGAAAATAAGCAAAAGGCTTGAAAGTGAATAGGAAGGGTGCGAGTGACCAGAAAAAAAAGGTGCAAGTGAGCACTAAAGAGCAAAATAAGTGTGCAAGAGGCACCATAAGGAAAAGGACAAGTGGAAGGGTGCACAAAAGTAAATGTGCAAGAGCACAGTGAAGAGAAATTGAATCAAAGGAAGGTGCCAGGGGCATGATAGGTTGAAAGAAGAGAAAGACAAGGAAGGTGCAAGTGTGCACAGCAAAGTGGAAGATAAGGCACATCCTGACAAGTTGAATTTTGTGTTTGAAACTGAAGGGGCCTACATTTGGGGAAGGGAACCCTGCGAGGCCTAAGAGGAACTGTGTTGTTAAACTAAACTTGTGTTTGGAACTGAAGGGGCTTGAACTTGGGGAAGGGAAACCTAAGAGGCCTAAAAAAGGCAAATACGTATTTGGTAAAAGAAGGAGGAATAAGCTTGGGGGAAGGGAACCCACAGAAGCCTGAGAGAAACTGTGTTACATTTTTGGTTTGTCTGAAACTTGGAAGGATTGAAACTTGGGGAAGGAAATCCCCAGGAACTAAAGACATTGGGAAATGTTTGAACAGAGTGCATGATCTTTGTGGAGAAGAGTTAACAAACAACCTCTATTTCATTGTGCTGAACTTTGATGATAATAAACAAACAAGCAACACCGGGTGGGAAAACCACCTAAAACCAGCCTTGGTATATATTTCTTTTTGAATCACTATTTTTCTTTAAAGAGACTTCCTACCACATTTTATCAAAGAGGGTGGGTTTGTGTGCAGTATTTTCTATTTTTTCTATTGTGTTCAGTGTGACTTATTTGCTGGTGAGTGGAAGGGCGAGGTGAAGAAGATGGGGTGGGGAAGAAGGATAGCTCACGGGCAAAAAATGTGTGTCATCGAAGCAAGACAACACAGCACAACACAGGTCTGAATCTCAATCCCGCACTTAGAAAACACTTGTTGGTATTAGACGAGTTATAAAAGAGCAACTATAATTTATATATAATTATAGGTTCAGCTGCTGCTGGCCTGCACAACACACACCAATTGCAAAAGGTTTCTGTGCCCAGTCTGCCCGGTATGCCCACTAGCCAGTATCAGGCTATCCATGGAAGTGGGAGGGAACAGCTAGGGAGCACGATCTAAGACTGCAGTGCAGTGTAGTTTGGCTAGAGCATATGTGGAAGTTTGGAGTGCAGGTGTACTGCAGTCAAAGGGCCATCAGTGTCCTCCTTGTTCAAAAGCACTGCCAGTAGATTATTAGTTGCTCTCGTCCTGCTTTTGAGTGGCATCAATTTGGAGGATTACACCTCCTTTTCCATCAACAAATTGCCAGTATGACCTTCCAGGTTTTTCAGTTTGTTAAATACTTTTCACAGTAAGTTTAACATTTAATCAGTATTGTAACGTCAGAAATTCCACATAAAACTTTGACAGGTTGAGTGCTATGCATTTACATTTAACATGCACATATTCTAAGCCATCAGGCTCTTGGATTTATAATTTGCACTGAATATTAATATAATTCATAGAGAGGAAGGCTTGACCAGTATGGCTCAGCATTGCTTTGAAAGAAAGCACAAAAAGATTTCAAATGAATCCGACATCTGTGTTAGCTTTCCATGAAATGATAATGCTTGCATGCACATGTGTATTAACCCAGATATAAAGAAATTAAACTTTCAAATAGTGTCTGTGCCGAAAATAAAGTCTATTTATTCATTAAGTAATTTTAAAGCTGCATGAATAAATATGCATTACTTCCACTTGAGAGCAAATACTTCAACAATTCAATTGAAGGATCAATATTAAATCAGCCCTTCCAGCATTTCTAGAAAAGTTATATCTATTAGGTTGTTCATGCTAATGAAAATGTTTCAGAGTAAATGTACTGCAAGCACAGCACACTTTGATCTATTCTGAAATTATGTGGCTAAGGCCCTTCAACTCATTTTTGCTGAAATTGTATAAAGCCCCTACACCCACCATCCTGCTTCTTCTACCTGTGAGATGTAATGTGCATGGCCCACGCTCTGCGACCCGAAGTTCAAGGAGGGTTCTACCATGGCTCTTGACTATCTTGGTGTCAGAGCTCTGGTTCTGACCATGAACATTTATCAACATTTCTACATGCTAGACCAGCATGCTTGTATTTGAGTCAGACTGTGATACTGTGCTGCTCAAATCAAGTGTCAATAGGCAATGGCCCTGCTTCCAATGCCACATTAGACACTCCAACAGGGAGCACCCCCAATCACAGAAAGTCCTTATATAGCTACTTTAATTCAGATTGGTACCAGCTCTTTTGTAATTCATAAAAGCAGAAGGGAAATCCTGCTCTTTGGCACCAGCTGGTGGCCTGCACCATAGGCAGCCAACGGGGTTGCCTAGTGCTTGCATCTGCCTTGCAGCAGACCACCTCTAAAAAGAAGCATGACTCGTTTTGAATGTACAGCAACTGAACATGATTGGGAATCGACAGGGCACTGCTGAGCAGCCGCAAGATGGCTCCTTCCTTCCAGTCTGTCAAACTGGCTGCCTGAATCCTGTTGACATAACCTGTCGACGATGTCCCAATCCCTGTAACGGCCGCTGATACCGTGGTCGGAACATCCTGAGAGCATCTGGTGAAAATTCAGAAGAGTTTTGTAAGCTAGGGCCGGAGATACCAGAGTTTCCTTGACTCATGTCCTGAGGGAGACTTAGCCTGGAGGCAAGACTGCCTGCAGTAACTGATGACATGGACCAGCACTGCTGGGCCTGTCTGGTGGGGTGTGCACACTGAACCCGCCCCCCTCCAGGGTATCATTTGCGGGGACAGCGCTACGGCACTGCTGATGCAGCACCACCAGAAAGCACAGTGACCAGACCTGGCATGTGGTGCCCGAGAGCCCAGTATTTGCTGAGACGCTGCCGCATCAGAAAGTGTGCATATTGAGAGCCGGCCGGTTGTGAAGGACCACAGGGGAAGTGCCCGGTGCGGTTTGCTGGTGCTGGCCTGCTACCCAGGTGAGGCGCTGCACTGCAGGTCATTGTGGGCCCACATCCCCCACTGAACATTACTGAAATGGAGTGGTGGGTGCCTCCTGCCAGCCTGTGGCAACATTAGAGGGCCAACCTCTGCACTGAACCACTGCACATTGACTGACTCAGGCTATGTGTGTGTCCTCGCTGCTAGACTGACATTGGTTCTGTGCCCTCCTGGAGGCAATCTTGACAAGAAGGCAGCCTGCTGCAGTGGCTAGACCATCTGAGGGCTTCCTGAAGGATAGCTGCTGTGGAATACAAGGACCAATTGATGTGCTTGGAGGTGGTGTCCACGTCATCAGTGGCTGAGTGCACTTTCTGCTTTCAGTGCCAGATTGAGGCAGAGAGGGGCCTACAGATAAGATTAGGGCCCTTTGGGTTGTGTGAGGAGCCACCAAGATGGAGAGCCCAATATATAGCCCTATACTCCGTTATTGGTGAACAAACAGAAGGGATAAGAGACAGAGTCAGGTGGTACCCCTACAAAAGCGAGTACTAAAGGCTGGTTACAAATGTACCACGGCTGCAGATCTGTGTTTGGGTGGTACCTCCTGGCCGTGCAGATATGACCAAGGGTGGGAGACATCAGAGGAAACAACACATGTTGGAAGCATTTGCACACCAGACCAATCGGCCTGCACAGAGACTCCACCTGAGGCCAAGGCATCGCCAAGCTATGATGACCGGATACTAGACACCACAAACCATGAACAGATTATGGAGAGCATGCATGCAGACGTTGCCGCCATGACAGACAAGCTGGATGCATTACAAGCAACATTAATACCCTCAATGGCAAAATGGAGCTGGTTTGTACACGAGTGACGGAGTCTGAAACACGTTTGGGACAGCAGAGGTCGATATTCATGTACATAAAACTCAAGTGATAGGCATGGCTAAAGACTTGAAGAGGGCCCTGACTAAATGTGACAACTTAGAATCTATATCAAGAAGGATCAATGTCCGTATTGTGGGGCTTCTGGAGAGTTTTGGGTGAGGCCCCATGGAAGTGGCTGTTGAGACCCTACTCAAAGAACTGCTGGGCGAACAAGGCTTCTCATCCACATTTGTGATTGAGCCTGCATATAGAACACCAACCATGAGAGCATGCGTGGGGGCCCCGCCCAGGGAGATAATTTCTAAACTCCTGAATTACCGAGACCGCGACACCATTGTGCAATTGGGATGAGAGAGGGGCCCACTGTGCAATGAAAATGCTACTGTGCACATGTACCCAGATGACTCCACAGTGGTGTAGCTGGAACGAAAATATTTTCTGGGGGGCCAAACACATGCTTTGCGAGAGGGCCATCCCCTATGCCATGGGTTTCCTGGTGAGTTGACATATGCACAACTGGGGCAAGACCCTATTCTTTACAATTTCAGAGGAGGCAGTGGCCTTCATTGAGGCCAATATACCAACCCAACCATATGTGGCTGTAGGCAATGAGGCGGAGGTGTTGTCCTCCTCACACTGACTTTGGAACTGGCAGCATCTCTACCCGGATGGTATTATCTGAATGATGTTTGTATGGTGTTGCTGCAGATGTGTCATCTACCTTGAAGCTAGTTTCAACAATTGGGGATGTTATGCCAAGTGTTTTAAAAAATGGTGGGCCCTCAAACTCCTTCAGCATTTATTGTGTGTTATGATGGGATACATGGATGTGGAAGCAGAAGTTCCAAATGCAAAGTTGCTGGGGTATGGCCACCTTTGTTGGAAATGTGGTCAGACTTGGGGTGACTGTTGGGATTAGGGAGGGGCATGGATGAGTTTGTTCCTATTTTGGTGGGGAGGAGGGTAGATGGGGGAGTTTACATTACCCTGTTTGGGAAGGGAGATGAGGGTGGATGGGGAGGGAGGGGATTCCGGGGAGAAAAGTTGTGAAAAACATTTGCGGACATATGTTTGGGCTGGAGCAAGGGGTCCCTGTTGTGCAAAAGTGAGGAATGTGCCCTGGAGATGGACACGTTGGGTACATGATTATTATGGAATGGGGAACAGGTGTACAAAATAGATGGAGAGGCTCTAGCTGCACGATATGTGGCAAATCATGCACCCACATGACCAACAATACACATTCTACTCTGCAGTCCATGACATTTCCTCACGCATAGATCTCATATTGGTTTCACGACAGCTGGCACATTATCGGACCACACACCCGTTAGTATGCAGTTAAAAATGGGCAGAGGGTCTCCGAGCTGGTCCTCATGGAGGTTTAGATTTGAGGCCCTGCAGGATACAGTTTTTAGGGCAGACATTGAAGCCATCATACACACCTATTTCACTCATAATACCCCTGGGACTTCTACGTGCGGCATGGTGTGGCAGGCGTTCAAGGATTTTATTAGAGGCATGGCCATCTCAAAAAAATGTGGGGTTCTCATGACCATCCGGCATGACTTGTAGGGCTGCAAATCCAAACTTAAAGGGTTAGAAAATGCTTATGCCATCGCACCAGACCCTGCCATTAGGGCAGAGATGCATACTACGCTGGAACAATATCGAACACATGCCAAGAGAGAAATTAAATACTTTACGGAGCCTGTGAAAGCCAGGAGATATGCTGAGTGAGATTGCCCTAGTAAGACACTGGCTAGGTTGGTGCAGGCAGAGCGCGGCCAATTATATATAGATGCCATATTAGATATACAGGGTGTGCTAAAACACTCTGTACAGGAGATGCTAGAGGTGTTCGGCCAGTTCGATGATGCTCTTTACCCGGCAGACCCGCCTACATTGGCGCAGGTTATACAATCACTATTGGGTAATATACCCCTGTCTAGGCTGTTTGCGATAGCTAGAGACCAGATTGATTGCCCAATTACCATGGAGGAGATTCTCATGGTTATCAGAGACCTCCATAGTGGCAAGGCAATCAGCCCAGATGGGTTCACTGCCGAATTCGAAGCTAGGTTTGGGGTGCTATTGGCCACCCTCTTACTGCAGGTATGGGATGAGGCACTAGCCTGCTCCGTATTACCGGAATCGCACCGGGAGGCAACCATCACGATCCTCTTCAAGCCAGGTAAGCTGGCAAATTAATTCTGATCATATAGACCACTATCACTAATCAATGTGGACATACACATTTTCGCCAAGGTTAGTGCTAATAGACTCCTTCCTCTGATTCCGCAACTTGACCCATGCCGACCAGGTGGGTTTCATCCCTGACAGGTCCACTGCAACTCTGAATGAGTGTAGAATGTTTAACACCATGTCTCACCTTTAACCGGCAGCCTCTGCTGTGGTGGTCTTGCTAGATGTGCAGAAGGCCTTCGACATGGTGTTCTGGGAGTATTTATTTATAATCTAAGAAAAGTATGGATTAGGGGCAAATATGATTGGGTTTATTAAACTATTATACAAATGACCCACGGCCACAGTGCTTGTCAACTCCCAGCTATCTAAACCACTGATGCTGGGAGTGGGAACACGCCAGGACTGCCCTCTCTTCCTGTTACTGTTTGATTTAGTTATAGAGCCTATGGCAGACATGATTAGGTAACGCCATGGGAAGAGGGGAATCAAGCTAGCAGGACCATCAGAGATTGTCTTCCTGTACGCCAACAACGTCTTATTGTACATCAGAGACCCAATTTGGATCCTATAATACAAGACATCATAAAGTTTGAGAAGCATTCAGGGTTTCTAATTAATTATACCAAATCCGAGATAGTTCCCTTTACTGATAAGACAGCTAGGCCACAGGGTATGTACCCTCTTCTATGGGCACCTGGTGGTATCAAATAATTAGAAGCATGGATAGCTATGGATAAGGGGTCCCTCCTCTCCCTAAATTATGCAGTCCAGGAAACATATCTCTTGGACAGATTGAAAAGGTGGAGGAGTGTCCCTCTTTCACTGGCTGGCAGACTGGCACTGGTGAAAATGATGCTGCTGCCCTAACTACTATATCTGTTTATGATTGTGCCAATATGGCTGGTAAAAGATTATTTTGCCACACTCCACCAGGCCTTCTAGCAGTTCATTTGGCATGAAGGCGCGGTCTGGAAAAAAAGGGATGACTGGGCGCAACCATATGATAAGGGTGGGCTTGCTGCATCTCATCTTGAGAACTACTGGCTGGCAGCCTGGTGCAATTCGCATCTTATTGGTAAGGGAGAGACGGGACCCCGCTGAATTTCCACTTGCGCTCTTAGCGGCTGATAAAATTGACACAAGAACCCTGATCCTCAGCACTACATACGTGGATGATTGCCCATTTGACCCAGTGCACACCATGGTAGGGAATCTTCCTCAGGATTGGTGTGACTCACCCCTTCTACAAATGGTTCCTTCTGTGGCAGTTCCTGGGGCTGGAACCCACCTGGAATAGCCCAATCTGTGCCACTTGGGAGAAACTGGGAATTTGGATGGTGGGAGACTTGTTTCCTGAGGGGAGGTTTATTGACATGCAGGCTTGAAGGTGGCGGCACACGGGCACTGCGGTTGAGACCCTACAATATTACAGACTTCAGCATCCAGTGTGTGGAAGGGTTTCCCTACTGAACTCCAAGAGGATGCGCTCGAGGCATACATTTTGAACTCCTCAGAATGCCGCAGACTACTGGCCACATTATATGGGTTGCCTGTGGATAAGTCACTGGTGCGGATATCCCACACTATGAAAAAATGGGGCGATGAGCTGCAGGTGGAAATCTCTGATGACCTTTGGGGTAGGATGTGCTCAATAAACAGGACTGTGTCGCTTAATTCCAGATTTAAGCTCATTCAATACAAGATTCTACACAGACTACGTTACACCCCCAACAAGCTTAAACGCATTATTGTGGAAAATTATGGCAGAAACCCTTGCTGCTATGTGGGGGAGGCAGATCACTTGCACATTTTGTGGGCCTGCCATAAATTACGAGGGTTCTGGAAACACATTATAGACACCCTATCCCAAATTGTGGGTCTAACACTGCCGTATTCGCCGATGAGTGACCTGTTTGGGGAAATGGGAAAATGTCCGAGAGAGGAGAATTAGATCTCTCCTTAACATGGGATGTGTTGTAGCAAAGCGATGTATATTACGAAAGTGGAAAAAAGCTGGATGTCTGACATGATTTGGGTTGAGAACTGTGAGGATCTCCATATTGCTATGCTGCCAGCTACGTCCAAACCAAAGGACATATGGTGTGAATGGACCTGTCTACCTGGCCAGCCTTCATTAACCTTTTTGGGGTGCCTGAGGGTGACTGGGGTGGCGGAGGGATTCAACATGGTGTGAATGTCTACTGGGGATGCAGTGGACCAGATGCCATGTTGTGCTGGTGATACTATGTGCCCTATTGTAATACAAGTCCAGAAAAATTCAGTTTCATTAATGTATGCAGTGATTGCCCCTTCAAATGCTGTCCATTTGTGCCCGCCAAGAATAAATAAAGTTTAAAAAAAACATGAATGGGAATCAATGCACTGGCCAATCAGTGTTGCTAAACTGTGTAATTGCACGGCAGAGGCACACGTGTGTGTGAGCATAATCATGTGAACAAATCCAGTCCATATGTGTTCCTATTATTGTTTGATTTTTAGTTGTTTTTCCTTTTGCATGCAATATTATGCATACATGAAATGTTTGTGAACATCAGTTTTATAATGTGTACATGTCACGCACTGTACAGTAAATACCATTGAAGAATGATTAGTGAATGCTGTCCCTTGCGCCCAACCAGCAGTGTCATATTAAACACTGCTGCAGGTAAGCATCTAGCTCATTTGCCAATGCTTGCTTGCTTGCTTGCGCGCATGTCACGTCCCAATCCCTCTTAAGCAGGTCTGTTCCAATATGAGACTGCGGACTGCGCTTGCCTCATGTACCACGGATTTATCCTTTTATCCACATGGTATAAAAAGTCAATCTTGCCTAATACGCTCATATGGCGACAGGGAACCCTCCCTTACCACTCTGTCCTATATATAGCTCACTTTAATGCACATTAGTTCTCTGAGGTGATTCGATGAGTTCGGCTGGAATACATACGGTCCACAGCATGTACCGACTAATGATATTATGATTTTCCTCTTGCAAAGATTGCCACATGTCCATCAAATTGAGGCGGCACGGGTACAGTAGAAAAACCTGCGAGCAATTTCTACTGATTGTCAAAAAGAACATGTTTTTTTAGAATGAATACTCCAGAAAAAAGCATGGCGATCTTAATACATTTGCAAGAAGGGATAACCTTTAATAAGGGATTACGATCAACGATGACCAGGCAATAAAGATCTTTGCGATGATTTGCACAGATATTTGCTTCTGATTTGTCTTGAACTTTGTTACTCTCAAGTATTTCACAGCGTATATTTAAATGAAGAGCCCGAGATATTAGGACAAGCAGCACCTTTGAAAAGGATAGTGACATCTTGGGTTAACCTTAAAATAACCTAAATAACCTAAGCAATTACCATGACATAATAAGGTTTAGGTTTCGATATATACGCATTCCCAAAAATGAATTACCCGGGTTGTTTACAAAACAAATGACAAGTACCTCACTCCTATATGAGTGAACAGACCCAGAGGATTCAGATAAAATGACTCACTTGAACTCTGAACAAGCAAACGCCAATTAACTTGATAACACCAGTGTGTTTTCCATTAGCAATATCACACTTGCATATAGTGCTTCATGACGGATTCCTCCCACTGCCATGCACTGTAACGAGAGGTGTTATTAAAATCTAAAATAAATGCTGAAGCGACGAATGCACACAAAGGATCACGACCTACCAGCATGTTCCCCTTAAGTGACTGTGCCTTAGACAATACAAGAAGTTCAAAGCGCTCTGCATCACCGACTAGGTCTTACATCGGGAGGGGATTCAATGCATCACAATACAAATAACAAGTTACAATCCCACAAGACTAGGAAGATACACCAGCATCAGCCCATCCTCCTGACAGTACCTCGCCTGAAGAGACCACACGAAGGAAGCTCACTGTCTGTAATCAAGACCACCAGAATATGGAACTTCATTCCCAAAAGAAGTTGGCAGGCTGCCTGAACCATGCAGAACGTGTTCAAAACCTGTCTTCACCAAACCCCTAAAAGTCGTGCCTCACTTGGAAATTATAAGGAGCAGTCACACCATAGTCAGAGAAACACCAACATCCAGACCCATTCAATGCCACTTAGGAAATAACATAACTTTTCAGAAGGCTAATGTGGCAAGCGCACCAAACTGACTTTAAAGGAGCTGGAACAAAGATGCAGCTACATGGTGGTATTAAATGTTATGGCGGTCAGGACACATTGCACAGTGTGCATGAAGATGAGAGTGTTTGAACCGTATGCAGCTGGCATATTCTTATTTTCCATTGTAGCGTCACAACTACATATGGGGTGCCCTCATATGAGTGTGACACATGCATCAACATGCATGATGTAGACAAATAAAGACTCATCAGGCATATTCGATCTGTATGGGACATCTCTTTATTGTGGTGCTACAAGTGGATGTTGATGCTTGAGTAGCCAGATATGCCTCCAAGGTAGATGCGACTTGGTTAATCAGTCCAACAATTTAAAGTGGTGCTGCATATAGAAGGATGGACTGTATGCATGTGGGCTAAACAAAATTGTGTTCCTAGTTTGAGAGTTTCCCAGTATCATGCTCTGCAGGTCTTGCTTCAAAGTGTACTTTATGTTGGGGAGCGGCACCCTAACATTGATCTTGTGTTGCAGCATCCAGTGTTCCCAATGTTGAAAGTGTTTAGACTGTAGATGGGGGAGACAGAACCATATTATACAGAGTCAATTGACCAGTAGATTAGAGCAAGAGGAATGTCATCATTCCAGTCAGTGTGCACAGCCTGTCCCTGCCATTATGGCCTATGATCTGTGCTCTCTCATGGGATTAGAACCTCGAGAGGTTTTGTCAGTTCATGTGCAGTATGCTCATCTTTAATATCCCTGCAAGAACCTCTGATGGGACAGCATTGATCACTTCATCCTATCCGCCCTCATATACCCCCCAGGAGCATGACCTCATATTGATCATCCTCCTGGGTTTGTTGTGGATTGGCATCTGTGGACAATGCTTATGAATAAATGTCATACACTGATGCATGCTTTATTGGAGACGTTCTGTGTGTGTGTGTGCAAATTCCTCATCTCATTGATATTGATTTTGATATTTTATTTCTATCGCGCTCGTTCACAAGTGTTTCAGAGCGCGACAAGGCAAGGGAGGGGAACAGGGAGAACAAAACAACGATCTTACTAGGCCCAGTGACATTGAGAACACTCAAGTGATGGGAGAGGGGGAGGGGAAATGTGCATGGAAGGGGGGAGAAGTGGAGAGTGCGGAGCAAAGGAGAACCGACAAATAATAATACATAAATAATAAAGGCAAAAAAACAGTGGTAACACAGCCAGCAATTGGCAAGTGCTGGGTTTAAGGCAGCAGACAGGGTAGGTCTGATAAGTGCAGGAAGAAAAAAAGGGGGAGGCTGTATGGGTACAGATATAGATCACAGTGCAAGGGGTGGCACGGAGGCAGTGCGGGAGGGTGGCAGGGTGAGCAGGTACCTGGGACCAGAGGACAGAGGGTGGCCAGGTGCATGGTGCCAAGAGAGAACATATCAGAAGGGGAGAGAGGGAGCGAAGGCAAGAGCAAAGAGTAAGGTCCTGAGGTGCTTCTGGAACCGGAGATGGTTCTCCTCAAGTTTTAGAGTGTCTGTGAGGCTGTTCCAGAGGGAGGCCCCAGCTAAAGACAGAGATCTACCCTCAGCTCGTTTCTTTGAAAGATCACATGACCGTGAGGGAGTTAGAGGTAGAGGAGCGAAGGGCTTGAGAGGGGGGGTATTTGTGGAGGGATATCCGAAGGTATTTTGGACCCAGGCCCCGGAAAACCTTGTGGACAATGCAGAGAGTTTTGAATTTAATCCTTGCATCCACTGGGAGCCAATGGAGAGATTTCAGAGCTGGAGAGATACGTTCCCAGCGCTTGAGGCCAAGGAGTTGCAAAGGGCGGAGAGCAGAGGCAGGTAGATTTAAAAAGAGGCTATTACAATAGTCCAACCTAGAGAGAACCAGAGCTTGGGAGACCATGAGCTTCTGGGGGAAGGAGGGGAAAGGCAGAGTACCTCTGAGGAGGTGCAGTAGAAAGTTTGACTTTTTAGAGACATCAAAGATGTGGGCGGAGAAGGAAAGTGTGGAGTCAAAGATGACCCAGAGGTTCTTGGCCTCGCAGGTGGGTGTAGGAGGAGGGCCAAGGAGGCCGGCCAGAGAGTGAGGGGAAAGGATGGTGAAGGTGTGCCGAAGAGGAGGATCTCCGTCTTGCTTGCATTCAGACAAAGATCATTGGCAGCACACCAATCTTGAATGGCAGTTAGGCAATCAGAGATGAGAGAGGGAGAGTAGGCTGACGAGGGCAGCCTGAAAATTAGTTTAGTGTTGTCAGCGTAGCACTGCAAATGTGAGCAGAAAATGGCAATGCAATGAGTGAGAGTTTCCAGGTATTGATTGAAAAGCCAGGGCCAAGGGTTAGGCCCCTGGGCAACATCACAGGTAGAGAGGAAATAGATAATAGGAAGGACCCAGGTTGGACCTGGGAGGGTCGAACAGAGAGGAAAGAGGTCAGCCAGTCCAGAGCCTGATCAGTGATACCCAGGTTATTACGGAGATGGTTGAGCAGGATGGTATGGTTGACCGTGTCAAAGGCATAAGAGAGATTGAGGAGGATGAGGACAGAGGGAATGTTAGAGTCAAGGTTGAAGAGCAGATCTTCAGGGATGTTCAGGAGAGCAGTTTCCATACTCTGGCAGCTCCGAAGTCAGACTGGTGGTCATGGAGACAGCCAACAGAATTGGAATGAAGGTTAAGCTGAGAGATGGCCATCCTTTCCAGGAGTTTGGCCAGAAAGGGATTAATGGAAATTGGGTGATAGTTAGTCAGACAAGATGGATCAGCTGTGGGTTTCTTGAGAAGAGGATGCACAATGGAGTGCTTCAGAGGGGAGGGGAAGGATCCTGAGGCAAAGGACTGGTTGCAAAAATCAGCAACGGCCGGAGTGAGGGTGTCAATGTGGTCCTTGATGGTTTTAGAGAAACAGGGATGAACCTGTTTTGACGAGGCTTTCATTGGTTGGTCATGTACTTTTCATTGTAAACCCATGACTTAAGTATCTCCCAAAATCCCCACTATACCCACAACTGTTCCCGCTCTTTAGGCTCTTTCCTATAATATCCTGGTTGATACACTCAACCCTCAATGCTACATCCAAACCTGCAAATACAAACCCACAATTCATGTAAAAAGTCATGCACATGGTCACCTGATTGTTTCATCTCTGCTTGCCCCAGCAACCCCTAGTGCAAAATGGTACAGCACCACTGACTCTTCTGTTAATGTGAAAGTTGCTGTGACCTGGCATCCACAATTAGGGCCAAAGCCACATGCCTTCACTTTGGGGCACAATGTTGGATGTTCTCAAGCAATCAGATCAATCTAATCAGGACATTATTATTCCTTTAGTAAAGAAATAAAAACGAAAAAGAGAAATTTGTGCAGGTCAGGGGCTCCCACCAAATAAGCTCAGTCAATACAGTGTCAATCTAACCACCAACAAACACCAATTCTTCATTTATTTTGTGTTGTTTAACTATGGGATATTTTTTAGTAGAGCTAAGTCATGCTCTGGTCCAAGTACCATTGAATACATTATAAATGTACAATTTTAAATCTAAAAGCCGGAGTAATTAATATAACAACAAATGAGATTGTCATGTCTATCTTGTTTGTTCAACTTCGTCAATATGAGAAAGGACCGTCTTTGACAATCAAATGTAAACTCTTTTTACAAAAATATAAAGAGTAAACTCGCAACACGGCTTCCAGAGAAACCATATGTCTGTACTGTAATAAACTACTACAGGAATGCTCTGTTGAAATGTTGTACAATAATATTAGACAGAGAAAGTAACCACCCACCACCAGAAGTGAGGGAGCAATGAGCCATTAGTTGTGAACGTTTTCTATGACCTTACGTTTGACATCGGTCAAGCAGTAGTTATGTGTTTCAAAGTGTGTTTGAACATTGCTCCACTAATGTGTTGGCAGTCCCTTCCAACCACAGGCCATTGCAGTCAATAAACCTCAAAGAACTTCATGGAAGCAACCCTTTATCTGCTGTAATCTTTGTAAAAGTATTCATCCTATCTCACATGTGAACAACAAGATTTTGGCACAGTCAAATCTCAGGTGAAACTTACATCGGGTCTCCATGCCTCTTTTGATGTATTACATTCAGAAGGTTTGGATTCTGAGTAAAACCTTTGATTTTTTCGCTGGGCTTAATTATCTAATCAAAATCCTCTACAGTTGATTTGAATGGTGTCAGCCAAACAGAGCCCTCAAATCTCCTAAAGGAAGTGCAATCTACTGCAAAAGGCACAGCTCACTTCATATTCCGTCATGGGTTTTTCTGGGCTGTGTGTTAACAGGTTACACAAGATAGGCAAACAATTAGAAGTTGTTTTGAACATTTTGAAACATTTTGTGGAGTTTCTGGAGCAGTTTTGTGATTTGCTTGTTTTTCGTAATTTAATGTTGTTTTCAGACTTTATAATATATTATACTTTTTAACCACAATCCTGCAACACAATTAACCTTGCCCTGAACTCTGTGCTACTCACAGATGACTGATCACCACCACTAACACCAACTACTAACAGAGCACTATAGCCAAAGCCAACAACAAAAGCAAAATGTCTTTAAAGCCATCAAGCATTGAATCAATAAGATCAGCATGATCCACTAACGCATAGACACCAATGTTTGACAGCACAGCACACATCCCATCTCACAAAGCCACCCCTACCTGGTCAACATTCAATATGGACACCATTTGAGACCTGACTGCCACACTACCATCCCTCAAGGCCACATAATAAGTGTATGACATTCGTGTTGCCTCTATGCTCAAGACCCTTTGACTGAACCACACCTCCGTTACTTTGCAATCATCAACAGCTCTCTCTCTCAAGGTGCCTTCCCCTAGACCCTCAAGATAAGGCACATTCTTCTGCTTCTAAAGAAAACAGCACTGGACCCCATTGAACTCAGCAACTACCATCCCATTAACATCTCCCCTTCCTCAGTAAGATCCTTGAGAAAGCAGTAGCTACTCAATTCCACCAACACATTGATATCAAGAACCTCCTTGAGTCATACAAATGTGGCTTGCAGCACGAACACAGATATCATCATTGTGGTGTATGATGCTCTTAACATCCTTGACAATGTCCATCCTTGTCTGCTGATTCTCCTCAACCTCTCAGACCTAATTAACACAGTAGACCAACAGACACACATTGATATGGCACATCCTCACATCAGGATCTTACCTAGCTAACAACTATCAATGTGTCCAAATTGATTATTCTGAATCACCAATGCTACCTATCACCTGTGGAGTCCTGCAAGGATCCATCCTAACCCTTTGATCTTAAATAAATACTTGGAACTTTTCAGCACCCTCCTACCTCCACAAAACACCCACATCCATCAACACACAGAGATGACATGCAACTGTACCTCAAGAAACATTCTATTGATGACATCCACTGGCTCAAGGTCTGCCTCACTTTAAGTCAGTCCTGGATATTCTGTATTACCTCAAGCTGAACCCCTCCAAGACCAAATTCATACTGCTGACCACCAAAACTGAAAATCCTGACATCCCAACCTGGCTCTCCACTATGAACCTCAAGGTTTTTACACCCTAGCTGACTACATTTGCCAAGTACCTTGGTTTCCCAATGGAAAGCTAACACTGCTTCGAATAACCCATAGCAAGGAAGAAGCAAGGAAGACACAACAATTTGGTACCATATTTCTCTTATCTGGAAAATTAAACCTTTTGTCCCTGTAAACAACATTATTCCTTCTGTTCAAGCCTGGGACATCTTCACTCTGGATGTGGCAATACCCTTCTACCATTAGCCATGAAACCAGGGAAGCAGTAATGGGGAAACCCATGGAAATAGTGACAGGGAGAGACAGAACATGAGCAGAAGGGTGTGACTGAGAAATATTCAGCACATTCCCTTTGGCTTCATCTTTTGCATAGCAGGGAGACACTGCAAACAATATTATCTGTGTCTGTCTCCTGTAGCAGATAGAAACGTAAACATGTTCATAGCTTGCATGTCACAAGGACAAGTTGAACCAATCTCTTTTTGGTGGCTCTTTTATCATGGAAAGAAACCGAAAAAATATCATGACGGAAGCTCTCACATAGCAGAGAGTCTTCATATCAGCCACATTTGCTCAGCTTATTGTATGTGTTTGTATTTATTATATTGAACTCTATTAAATAATGCATAGTCAGAGTGATGCTTTGCTCTTTCCCCGCTTGTGTGGCCTCAAAGCCCTTTCTGATAGGAATGCCCTTGGTGACTGTAGACAATGTGGTGAAAAATTCTAAGGGGTTTAGTTTAGGAGATGCGTGTGTGCATTTTCCCGGTCTAGGAATTAGGCAGCAAGCTAGGCTCGACTAAGCAGCCCAAAGAGAGGCCAGGCATGTGGGTGGGCACTGTTGGTGGGCTGCGATAGATTGCTATTAGCTAGAGAGTCGATGTGTGGCCAGCAATACCAATTTTCTTTAGGATGTTAGTCACTGTATGATAGTGGCAAAGGTGTTGTGGTAAGTTAGGTGTTTCAGTCTGGATGGCTATGTGTGTTGTTAGATCGTATCTGCTTAGCCATAGCAGTATTCTACAGTGCATTGTTGAATTGCCGTGCCTGTGGCCTGTGTCCACACTAGTGGTGTTTATACGTACCATAGGCTTGTAAGTTATTTGCCTGGAGGTTTCACGATGTAGTAGGCCGAGAAAGGGTCTAAAGGTAAATTTGAGATTCCTGTATAGTTGGAGAGAGGTCTAGTTTTCACGCTACAATAGGTTTGGTTTTGCACCAAAATAATAAGTGTTTAGTGTTAAACTTAAGGAAAAACATGAAATTGTTAAGGACTTCAATCAGGCACACACCCAGGTCTCACCTAGCATGTAGTGTGCAATGAAACCCTTATTTTATTTGTTCTATAAGTTCAATATTCTGAATGATATACCACTCATATCACACCCTTCTCAAAATACCCCCAGGTCACACTGAACCAGGAATCAGGCTAGTTTGTAAAGGAAAAGATTTATTTAATATTCAAATCACACATACGTTTAATATCTATATATATGGAACAGCAATAATCTAACAGTGACAATACAATTCAGAATATAAGTCAAGCAATTGAATTCACTTATAATGATGCAGCATAGAAAACACAGGAAAAAGAACAGTTTTGGTTTGTGAACAGATAGCGTTGGGGTTAATATTCCCCCTGCAAAGTTTTGTTTAAATACAAATGAACAATCCTACACATTTGTAAGTAATCAGCAGGTTTTCAGGAATGAAAGACAATAATGTTTAGAGTTTAAATGCAATCTTCCCACCCCCAAACAAGAGATAAAACCGTTTTTGGAAAATGACCCTTTTAAACTGACAGGTGAAAATTGCTTTGTAGAACAATGCAAAAAGGGTGCAAAAATTCTTATATGGATAGTAATTCTGAGGAAAGCAACACTAAACAGGTCCTAACACACATGAGCTATAATATAAATAACAGAACACACTTTAGATCAGGATGGGATGGAAGAAGCACTTTGAAATGGAAAAAAGGCACGTGTAAACTTGTGAAAACTGCAAATTTGCGGCAAACTTTTACTATGCGATATTGGAGAAAAACGGGTCAAATACACTGTTCCGCGATGCAGTTTTTAGTTGTGCATGTAGCTAAGGGTCTTAGGTATCAGTGAGAGTTGAAATTTTGTTTCTATTGAAGAAGATATAGAGGTTTTAGTGAGAGGCGTTTTTGCAAAATAGGAGTGAAAAGCAGAAGTTCAGTTTTGAAAGTGACAGATAGGTTTTATTACACTATTTTAATGATTATGAAAAAGAGGAGACCACACATGAATCTTCACAGTTACGTGGCCAGCACAACCATTCACATGGTGGATACTCAATTTCTTTCTGGGATTTACTTTAGTTAATCAAAATCACTAAGGAGATGAGAAAAATCAGCACAAGAAGGATTTTAACAATACTAGGGTTCTGAATTTAAATATGGGATGGGTTGAGATTGGGATGATACAATGCAGACATGCTATGGGTCACTGTTCTTCCTATTAATACTTACAGTCCTTTGTAATTAAATTGGACCGTCACCGTTCTGGTCATTGTATTGTTTCAGGTCTACCGGCAGCAGGGCACCTCTGGAGGGATTGGATTTGCGGCGTGGTTCTGGTCAATTTTGGACTGCACCTCAGACTGGATTCGGATGGGCCCTTCTGGTCACTGGACACGGCAGATTACAGGATGCAAGTTTCAGCGGGCAAGCCTTAATGATAGTGAGCCAAGCTGAATCAGAATAATTTTTTAAATGTTTTGGATGTTTGAAATTGGGTCTAGTTAGCAAGAGTTCAGCAATGCTAAAGTCTGGATTCTGCAAAAAAAAATATCTGGATCTTCAGAGAACTCTGGAGTCAGCTACAAGATGAAGAGTTCTGGAACAAGGTGCTGCTCGGAAATCTGGAGGGGTTCTGGAAGAAGTCTCTATGTGGAGTGAAGTTCCTATATTTATACTGTCAAATGACATCCCCCAGTTTATGGTGTGGGCAAAATTTCAAAAACACACCCCCACGGCTATGAGTGGCTGCAGGCATGTGCTTTGTTTTGGTTGGCAGTCAGAACAGAGCTGTCATCTTTACGATCGGATTTAGGAACTCCCACATTGATTTTTACCAAAACATAACTTTTGCACAAATGTACATTTCTAAGATTATGTACCCTAATAAAATCGGACACATACATTTCATATTTGATTATCTATATTCACATTCACTCCCCATCTTTGTGAGAGCTGTCTTTGTCATTTTACAGATTTTTATCAATTTTAACCATAACAGTTTGGATTAATCATTTTTAATTTGGTACATCTCTGAAAGCTTATCAGTGGATCATGTACATACAATCTTAGGTTTGCAACATTAATCGTTCTGCTACAGTGCACATTTTTCATAATTCTGGTACCTTAAATGGTACAGGTTTCATAAATGTCTTCAAATCAAAATCCTGAAATTAGGTTAGTCTACAATTTTCAGATGTATCCCTCTTTAGGTTGCTCAGTTAAAGAGTTTCAAACTTAATCACAATTATGCATTTTAAACAACAGATTGCTTTCAGCAGTTTTTCTTTTCTATCATTTCAACAAACAACAGCTGTCAGATCCCTTTGATCAGGTAGGTGTGTCCCCTTCCTGGAGAGGGAAGCTCCTGCCCCTCCCAGCAGAGGTCAATGCTCAGACTGTCCTTCTTGGCTCAGCCAGAGATGAATGTCTAATGCGGTCTCATTGTGCTCCTTGTTGTCATTCTGCGGGAACCATTATGCTTGCTGTTTTCAATGGAGTGTCAAACTGAGATGTCAACTTTCCCAGACCAGGCATTGTCAGGCCACTGTCCAATCAGAATTTAGCAGTTACTTAACTCCAATACTGGGTTGCTTTAAATTAAAGTCTTTTCATTTCACACATATAAAATATAATTACAGTTTATAAGGGATTTAGACATTTAAAAGAATTAGCCCTTCACAAACATGCTTTAAAGAGGTGAATTTTGCAATTTTAATCAGGAAACAAAAACCCTTTTAAACTGGGTTTGACACATAATGTCCTTAAGCAGCTGTCGGGCAGTGAGGCCTGGATTCCTCTGACTGCCTAGAGAATCTATGATTTCAGCACACTTTTCCTTTCAATAATTCACTGGGAAAATGACTGAATTTCTAAAGACATTTTCGGATTTTAGCCCTTCTGTGGCCTTGCTTCAGGTGACAGGTGACTGTGACAGGTAACATTCATTGATACCTGTTTTTACAACAATTGTGCCTGTGGGTGGCAGGGTGTGCAGCTCTTTTGTGGTTTATGAACCATGCACAGTCTTACAGATTTGGCACGCATGGGGGTTATAGCCTCCATTTTTGGCAGTTTGTTTCCCTCATTGGCAAAGGGGTGTAGTAGGGTGCATTGACATGGGTAAAAATATTCCACAAAATTAATTTTTAAAACTATTTAAATTGCATAGAAATAAATGTATTCGTTGTGGTGCATTTTAAGCTGTGAATTTTAAGCAAGCCTAGAGGTATTTGTTTGCATACGTCATCTCTTATCTGAAGCAGGAATACCCTGACAGCAGTACTATTTACTTTGAGAAATGATTATAAGAGTTACTATTTTCCAACTCTGTTTACTGTAAACACAGGCCCTCTTTCCAAGGTCTAAGAAATGCATTTAAATGCAATTATTCTGCCTTAGAAATTCCCAATCCATGGGTTGGTATTTTTTAGTTAATTTGAAAATCAAAATTGTAGTTTCTGGTCAATCATTATGTGCACCTTTAAATAATTGGATGCCTTGGAGAGGTCATGGACTCAACATTGGAAGATCATTAGGCCTTTGAAGAATATTTCTTTTCCATTTAACCACTGATTAAAATGATCCCTTTGTTCAACAGAATTGCTTTCTCTGCAGGTGACTTCTGCTGATACATTGGGGTAGGTCCAAACACTGTTTAGATAGATTGAATAGGTTTGATTTGAAAACCGTGTGGAGATTCAGTAGGAAAAACACAGATTGCATGCATTTAAAAAATAATATATTAAAATGATGATGTATTAATAATTCACATATATGACTCATTCTGTAATGCATGAAGTGACAAGTCACACAGATTATACCTCCAAATTCAGAACAGCCTCCAAAATTTGCATAGATTGTTTACAATAAGACCACATTTTAGAGAATGAAAATAAAAATGAGTATTCCAGTTCAATGTTGAGTTCTCATTCCAGTGGGGATGGCACATGTATAGAGAAAACATCCCCATTTGAAACAGGTAATTCAATGGGCAGAAGGAAGCAGGGAGGAGGACATGTGTGTGTTTGTGTAAGAAGGTTAAGCTGCCTGATCCAAACATGCTATATCAAATGATTTCACATGAACAGAGTTTGCTAGGTATTTAAAGTCAAATATACAGGAGGAAGAGAGAGGTTTTATGAACACAGATAAGCAAGACTTGTCTGACAGAAGAGTAGCACATTTGAACCACAACTGGATCTAGTTCATGTGGACATTTTCTTACAATTACTTTTTTACAGAAGGGACTGAATGCAGAGGCATTTTTCCAAAGCATGATCAGATTACATGACCAAGACCTTGGCAGCAGGTGTGCAGACTGGAAGAGCTTACCAGCGAGAGCTACCAGAGGTCAGTCAGCGTCCCTATCTGACCTGGGCCTTTGGAAAAAGAAGCGAAACGTGAGTACAATGATCCCAGACTATTTATATAAATGTCACAATAATTAATTAAATCAAAGTTAAAAATTAAAGGTTTTTAAGAAAACTGTTTTTAATGCTACATAAAGAATATTGGGTAAGGTGCACATGCTTTGTGATTTACAATTACAATTAAAACCCTAGATTGTACCATCATCATAAGGTTTTCCTTCTGCAATCTGTGATCTGAGGAGGCCATTAGAAATCGCATATTGAGATATGGAATGACAAGTCCTTTGAGTGGTGCCTGCCATAGTCAATAAAGTTATTGAAATATATCTCTTAATGGACATATAGGACTGGGGTGTTGTGAGGGTGAACCTGATTCCTTGTGACTCTGGAGAGAGTTAAGCACTGCTATAATAGCATTCCAAAAGAAATATAAACCCTAAGAAAGCTATGCCTTTACAATTATTTTAAACCAACATAACATCCTAAATATATCAAATTGGATCTAAGAAATGTGTCACAAATAGTGTACAACATATTAGATTTCAATCATTCTAATAATTGGTGAACTGTATTGCAATGAGCAACATGTCTCCCTAATGCCAATACTTGTCAATGGTTTCAGAGAAAACAGATTACATTTGTTTTGTTGAAGGTATGCTTCAAGTTTGGTTTTCATGAGGAGATGAGTTTCAGGTAGACATCATTCTCTATGCTATAGATTGAGGGTTGAAAGTTAAATCAGATAATACATGTCAAATTCAGTGCCTGCATTGTGGTGTAGTAGAGCCTAGTGTATAGAGTAATCCCACATATGTTTATGACACGTCTGGAAGTTTATGTGATTTGGAATCAAAGCATTATTGAGACATCAGCAGACAGGTTGTGTCTGCATTAGGTTATCCATTTGCATTAGTGTGGGTGTCATCACAGCATAGCAACTAAGGGGACCACCATTAATTGTTCATCATTTTCTTTGAAATAAATACAAATATTTAGATTAAAATGAGCCTGTTTCTTGCTCCAGATAGAGACTTGTAATTGTTGTTGATGGGCGTCAGGGAAATTTCTCTGTAATGAATCAATCACTAGAAAAGTACATTTATTCTATAGATGGGTGTCTTTACAAGCTTGGGGAACCTGGGCATCCTCATGCAGGCAGCTTTTGTGTATCATAGAAACATTTAAAATTCTTGAATAAATGCTCATGTTGGTGTTTCTTGTGTGTGTGTCGTTGTCTAGCGGGAAGAAACCTAAATAGTCTCAACTATACTTTCTGCCCTGTTGAAAGATTGATCATCACTCCAGTGCGTTGGTTCTGCTAATGCAAGAGGAGGACTAAATTGAACTGTAGTAGAACAAACATTAGAAGCATATCAGCATATTTCTGTCACCAGGGGTTAGTTTAAAAAGCTATTAATTTCTGACTCGTAAGCCCAAATTAACAACCCCTCTCAATGTTCTCAGCGATTTGAAATGGCTAAAATGTCATCATGTTAGGAGCTGGCATGTTGGCTTTGTCTAGTTATCTTGCCATAGTCCTCTTCAATGAAGAGATCATTCATTTGAATTAATGTTAATTGTTCACCATTGGAATCTACAGGGCTTCCTTAATAGTCCTTAATCATTCTTAAAGCAATACGAATAAAAGAAATATCCTCTGTGCATTTTATTTGCATTGCCGTCTGTGAAGTTAAAGTGACAAATTATAAGCAGAGTCAACAACAGCCCTATGGAAATGTGCAAGCCACCTTTGCCAATATGCTGACCTGCACATTTTTTAAAGCAATGCAAATAAAAATGTATCATCTATGCAATGTTTAATTGCATTTACATTTGGAAATTTTGTAGTAGGCACCTATTCAAAGACCTCAATTTCTTGTCAGATGCAAACACAGAGTTTATTTTGTTTTTCGTATTGTAGAAAGGGACAGGTGCAAAACCATTTGTCATTTAGACACTGCTTTCTTTGAACATCACTTTATACTTTGGTTTCAGGAACAGTTCTGACATCTTTATACCAATTTTTCAAGCACAGTTTCATCAGCAAGAATCATCAAAGCTTAACTTCTTTATGTCTCCTGAATCGTTTAAAAGTTTGCCTGAACGCAAATAACCAGAATATAGTGAACATTTGGGTGATACAGGGTACAGGCGAGTGTAATCCCCCAGGCTAAGTCATGAACAAATCAAACAGGCTTTTACATGTTCTTGCTGCATCTGTTCTTCATGCAATTTAATGTCGCCTGACTTTAGCAGTGCATCTTTTAACTGTGTCTCTCTCTGTTGAGTCCTGTTCCACAACATGCACCTGACAAGCAACCAATTTCATATTGAAACATGGCCAGAAAAAATGCACCATGAGGAATTGTCGTGCTATCTTTCAAACGGCTATGTATCTGTTCAAGCTTTTGCCTTGTCAGCAGTCCTGTATCCACCCGATTAGCCAAATCAGGGACACAAACCATTATTGACAGGTTGAGTGCTACCAAGCACAACAGTATCAGAAGCTTGCTGAGTGATGGACAGTGACAACCAGCATGTTTGTTGGCCTCTTCAAAGGAAAGCACCACACATTAGTCATAATACACCAACCTTCACTGTCTTGATGTAAAGAATTTCCCAAGTTAAGCCCACATGTGACTGTTAAAAAAAACAGTAATGGCTTTGCTTTGTTCACATTGATGGTCACAAATGTGCAAAGTAGAATTCCAGCGGTTGGCGATCACAGTCTTCAAGTGGTAACTTGTGGTGCACTTGCAATCGGTGCAGCACATTTTTTGTGCTCTCACAGCCATATAGTCAATGCTCTGACCACTGCTCCACATGTGCATGGTGAAGAGTACTTTCTGGCCCATCGTGTGACCTAGTGCCTGCCTTAATGTGAAACTTATCTCAGTGTACAGTTTCATACATACCTTTCATGAAAAGAAATGTTGACTGGGAATTTCCCAGTGGTGACCCGCTTTATACATACACTGTTAGAAACCAGGCTTTTTGACAAAGAAATCGGTCAAGGGGTACATGGAATACATTACCACCACATTGCCATTAAGCAGGTACACATTGGGCCTCATTACGCGGTAGGCGGAGAACCATGGCGCTATTAGCGTCATGGTTCATGCCGGTAAAATACCGGCACTGCCTTGGTGGAAAGGGGAATTACCGCCCCATTCCAAGGTTGGCGGGGCGGTAATTCCCCCTTCCACCATTGCCCTTCCCCATTCCCATTTCTGCCCCATAGGGCATAATGGGGATGGGGAAGGCGCTAATTAGCTCCCTGGGTCCCTTTGCGGGTTGGTTTTTAGCGCCTGCAAAAAGCAGGCGTTAAATACCCTAACCCGCAAAGGGCCCTCGTAGTAAGGCGGTAAGGTTTTACCGGTACCGGTAAAATACCGGTACTGGTAAACCCTAACCGCCTACCGTGTAATGAGGCCCATTGTCTTGCCAAAGCACAAGGAAGTTATGCAATCTGTGATAAATGTGTCAATTCAAAAAGGCACATTGCAAATTGATATTACTGTCTGAAAAAGTGCTGGGAAACAGCATCTATGACAATGTTGGCAAGGCATCAGTATTTCATAGATTGACAATATGAGCTGGTTGTGGATTAGGGAGTGTCTTCTGGTTTGAGGGCTCTATTTACGGACATGTGTGTTAATCCCATTCCAATGAATATTGAATCATTATAGGGGAATGCAAGTGGTATTTATTGATCTTTGATCTTTTGAAAAAATGGCACACTGAATTTTTGTAGGAGGCTAAGCATTTACTTCTTTACTTATCTGGCCATGAAGATAGTGTTGATGGTGGCATTGATGGTCTGGTCGAAATAAGTTGATGTTTTGCGCTTCCCCATATTTCTTCGATGCATTTGAAAGGCATGCTCTCCAGGTAGAAGAATAGCTTTGAGTCCCTTTCCTTTCTGTAACTGTTGGATTTTCAGGTTCCTCCCCTTCTGTAGCTTTACAGAATCATGTATTTCAGCATCAAAACAATAGTTCTTAGATGTACTGTATTTGAGTGTTGATGGAGACCAGGATCTTCCTGTTTCATATTCATCTTCACAGTGTATTGTTTCTCCCATCTCCTCATTCTCCACTTCACTGTATATTGTTGGTCTTGGGACATTACTGAATGCAATAAGCATCTCTCCCTCTTCAACTCCATCAACAATGGACTGAACCTCCTCGTCCTCCTCTGACTGCAATACCTGAGATTGTACAGAAATGCTGCTGATTGTGATAGTGATGCCTTCAATTTACCACATGCAATTGTTGCATCCCCTGTGCACACAACAGCTGATGTGCCTGATTTAAAACAAACTCCAGATGCATGCATATCCCTGAAATGTTCCTGTTTTCCACGCATGTTAGCACTTAAAATGAGTTACTGACAATAAATGGTTCTTGCCTGTATGTCCCACAAGGTGGTCACAGTGAGCCTCAACACCTGACTAATAGCTGGCACATGATGATAACACTCGTACTGCGCACTTCGTTACTACCTCTAAAAGTAATCTGCTGATTCCAAAATGTGTTTGCAAATATTTTTTAGATTTGTCTCATCACAAAATGCTGGCCCACTGAGATACATCACTGAATGTAACCTTCTGCCTCACAAAAAGTGCTTGGCTATCTGTGTCACAACTATATTTCGTCTTGTGACAAACAGTTGGCACAATAAATCACAGAATGCAATCCCCTGCTTCCTAACATTTCTAAGACTGTTCCTTCTGCAAATTCATTCATTCATTACCACTGAATTCCACTCCAATGCCCTCTTTTATGGTTGTGTACTAATTCAAATATGAATGAAGTGCACTGATTAATACATAACTAACATTACCAATCTATTGATTTTCAGCATGGACAGATCACATTATCCGTCCTAGAGTGTGGTGGGGAATGCATTTACATGGCCAACGAAGGGCAAACATGTGTATGAGTCTATATCAAGACTTTCACATTTAAAACAGAAGTCCACAAGGCTTCCAAGATCGGCACACCATAAACAGCAAAATCAACACGTTAAATGATATATCAGTGATATATAACGATAAACATATGTAGTACCAACATCACGTAGTATAACATCCTCATTGAAGACATAAACACTTTGACATGAATGCCCTATAATAGTATTGCTTTCATTTTGCTCATTTTGAAATAATAAGTTAATTTTTGCATTTCAGACCACATGAGTCTCACTGGATGAACACTTTAACCGCTTTATTGCAGAAAGGGAAATGGCTGCATTGCAATTGTTTCAGTTTGCAGAGTATTTGGATGATTAGGCATTTGCCAGCACATGTTAAGAGATTCCAGAACTTTATGGTGAAGGGTGTGGCTGCTGTGAGAAACCTGCAGGTTTCTCCCTGACTAGTCCCTAGGGATCTGTCATCCAGGTGGCCAGAACATGGCCATCGCTATTGCATCCTTTTTGTGGGGGTGGGCCAGTGAGGGAGAATCGCCTGGATGGGGGGGTCCTTGGGGCGTGGAATAAGGACACAGATGGGCAAGATGCAATATCCCCCTTCTTCTAACACCTTTTCCCATTCTACCACGTATGATACTTAGACACTCTACCCCCTCCCTTTTCTGACACAAACACTTTTGCACAGCACGAAAGGCAACGGACTAACATCAGAGCTGTTTACCTGACATGTCCCAATACAAGGGTCAGGCAAAGTCAGACAACTGACCAGAATCACACACACCTGACGGCCCTTTCCCGTCCCCACAGGGATAAAAGGTCGAGCATAAGAGCACAATATGAGCAAGGCAGACCGCACAACGGGAGATCTATCCAAGCACGGCAGTACAAGAGGAGGAGAAAGGCAGTGAGAACTAAAGGGGCGACAAGGAGAGAAGCAACCTTGCCCTTTCTGACCCAGACCTGCAAAGCCTCTGTAGAAGAAAACATAAGACTGCAAACAATAGCCAGAGTGTGTTGCAGCAGATGTCAACTGTACACGGAGCATGTCTACACTGATTAGGAGGACAGAGAGAGAAACCGGCTACCGTGGTTCAGTCCTTAACTCTAGATACAAGTAAAGCCAAGCAGTCTATCACAACCGGTGATCGTGGGGAAAACCGATAAGAAACCGAACAGTGTTGAATGAAAGTCCCAAAGTGGCAAATTAAGAAAAGTGCAAAGAACTGTGAACATTGAGGGAAAACCAGCTGCAGAGGTGTCCGGCACCACATGGATGCTCACTCGAGACACTCTGGTTGATCCCACGTTTGTTTTGTTGAAATACCGATTCCAGAAGGTTCTACGAGAGCTGCAAGAAAAAGGTCAAAGTGGTCGTACAGGGATCTAGAAAAAAAACTCTACAGTTGAAAGTCTTTGACCTGCACGTAATATGAAAGCTAAGGGAGGTGAATCCTGTATAGTGAATTCAAGAGAAAGAACTGTGGAAAAGGAAAGAATTGGCAAGAGTGAACCTGGCAGAGGAATTCCGATAGAACGGGGCGAAGTCTGAAGTGCCAATGAACATTGTGCTGACAGCAGTGGAATCTCCACAGTGAACTGTTTAAAAAGACATTAAAACTTGTGAATGTCACATGTGAGATTGTTCTGAAGAGCCATAGTGAACCCAATGGATGTAGGCTGAGATTTGAGATGGGTCTGAGCCCAGAAGAGGGGGGATCCAGTGGTGAAAACTCATCCCCCAAAGTACATGTGGAAATGAACTTATATTTATTCTTTCAAACACATAAGGTTTTTGGAGCCAAGAGACTTTTTATAGAAAAGAGACTTAACAACTGATGATCCTGATATATGAGAGCGGAACTGTCATCTTGTGCATGGAAAGCTCGAGCGTGTGGTGTACTTTGGAGTCCCGCCTTGTCCCGTACTCAAAACATGGGGAAGGGAGACGCCTGGCTACCACATCCTGACTTATCATTTGTGAACACTTCTTTCTTTCTTGTGAACCTTATCCCACACTCTTTCTCTATTTAGCGTAAGAACTGGCAATAGTTTTTTTTTTCTTAATATAGCTCCTTTTATTTGACAAGACAACACTAGGCCTGCCTTATTATAATTTGATGGTTGTAGCTTGCTCCCACCTTAGACTTAGGTTTAGATTAAGTGTTTTTCCAACTTATACAGTTTAATAAACACCCTTGAACTGTGATCCCTTGTCTGTGTCTTTACTGTTGCCACCATGAGTTCCATACACTGCCTACAGCCTGGGATCTAGTTCTAGGATGATGCCCGACTGAAATGTGAAACTCTTCTTGAGGAGACAATCTTCGATCACCACAAAATGGATTCATTATTCCTCCCACCTCCAAAAGAACTAGAAACTCTGAGAAGAAACCCTTGGAATGCCAATAGATGCTCCTACACTGAAAAACAACATTGTATAAGATTTGTGAACTTCAAAAGCAGCTAATGGTGGAAAACATAGAAACAGGGATCTCTTAAAAGCTCTTGAAAACAAACTCAAGCTAATGTAATTCAGAAAATTGCAACTCATGATGTTAAGGAGGCTTCATGACAATATTAGACCTTAGAGTCGCCAAAAAAAGATACAGAATAATGTTGAAATAAAATTGCATTAACTGAATCAAAGCAATAAGAAAATAACTTAAGATTCAAGGGTGAGCGAGGGCAGTCGGAAATTGAACATGCTAACCGTTCATCCCTCACGTCAAAGCCCATAGTTGATGTGTTAAGTTACAAACATGCTTAGCCTGTTGACATTGAAGATGGCTACATAATGCCACACTGACAATAGCCACCCATGCAGATCCTGCTTTAATTTGTGATGAAATAACACACACAGTTCATTTTGAAGGAGTCACTTTGTAAGGCAATACTATTTCAATCATTCTGGGCCTGCCATAAGCAGAACTAGTGGTACGTATTCCAACCGATGTTAGGAGTTTAGTAAAAGAGATGCACACAAGAATCCCATGTTTGCCAGACTGTGTTGTTAAAGTGTTCCTAAACAATAAGACGTAAGTGCTCAAACACTTGTCAATGGATATTATTATTATTATTATTATTATTATTATTATTATTATTATTATTACTATTATTGTTGTTGCTGTATACTCATTTCATTAATGAATATTATCATTATTTCATTATATTATTAGTATTAGTAATACTAATACATATTATTATTGTTATTTTATTGTTATGGCTTGTACCGCTAGAAAGATGATAAATTATAGACGCAGAACAAAGCTATACACAATGATGAAAGGGAAGAGGAAGAAAGAAGGAGGAAAGCTGCATCAGGGTGATCTACATTCCTATCAATTGACATCATCTGTCATTCCTATTAGATAAACTTGCCAGCTTTATACATGTGTCACGGGGTGTGGATTGAAGTGGATACTGATAGAACATACATAAACCATTGCAGTATAATACAAACCTGGAAAAGAGAGGGTTTGGACACTGCTGCATAGCATTCTCAGTTGAGGTTCCTACAGGAAGAAGCAAGTGGGCTAGGGCAGTTTTGGGAATGATTCCTAATCTGTGCGTGCCAGTTGTGAATGGGAAGAGAAAGAATCAGAAATTGTGATTGTTTCTCAGTAGACCTAACAACATTCTTTCCCATGAAGTTAGTCTTACAAAAGTGATTCCAGCATTCTGTGAGAGAGAGCTGATGTAGTGTTGGCACAAAAATGTGAAGATATCCTTGAATGCAATCTTGACCTTAAAGTAAAACCGCCAAATACTTACAGCAGAACTTCAAACAGATGCCCTAATGGCCAAACCCTAAAGCATTATTTTCGGCACTAATGATGGAAACTGGATCTCAAATATTAAACCAAGTTTGTCCGACACCTCTGAACAAAAACAAAATGGATGAACACACAAAACTTATGAGCACATTGAAAAAGTAGATGAGCCTAGTCAGCGACCACAGGAACAACACATGTCTGAGTTCCCATCTCCTCATTTAGTTACTTTAATCAGTGTGAGCAGTGTTCTATGCATTACAAAGAAGATCATCAGAATAATTGTGGCTGATGTAGCTTTGCCCAGATCCTGATCTGTGCTTCAAGATCAAAGGTACATCCACATTCCAATACCCATTGGGAATGCAATGATTTAACGGATGTGAGACATTTATCTCCTCCCAATTTCTATTACGTTATGGAGGCTCTGAACAGACTAGGATCATAGGGTCAGTCATTTAGACATTCAATCAAAGATTCAACCAAAGTGACACATCCTCTGTTTAGTAGACAGTAGACAGTTTAGTTTAGTTTAGATAACAGCTGACCACATTTATGTATGCTCCTATCTCCTATCATATAGCCTACATCTCACAGAACCAGATCTATATGAAAACCCTCCAAAGTAGCTGACCCCATCGGCACCAAACTTACAATCTGTTCAGTACATGAGGAGCACAGAGGTAAATGTTTGTTTAAAAACTGGATGTGATGAGCTTCCTGGCAAGGAAGATATAAGCAGCCTTTCTCGTAAGATAAGAAGATCTTTGGTGCACATAAAATCACCTTGGGATCTGGAAGTCAGCTGTAAAGGTTCTGCACAATAATGCATACATGAAAAGTATGACTTTCTAAATTTCAACACATTTGGTGAAACCCACTGCCCCTCTTACTCTTTGGTTCCGTAAGTTTCCCCAGTGCTATTCGTGCACTACCACCCTAACAGAAACATCTAGGGAGAGCTTTATCTTGAGTTCTGTCATGAAGAGCATATGAGGAGTTCGATAATGTTGCTTATGTCCAGGTGCCCAACATTATAGTTTTAAAGGGGACCATGAAGAGAGGAGACTCTTACTTTTGTCTATGGTGAGCGTAACCTTCTGCAATATTCTAGTGGCAATCAAGAAGGCAATGGTTATGCCTAAATGTTTAAGCTTAACTGGACTCCATATCATACAAGACCCCTCATAAACCCTGGGTGTACAGCATTTGGTTAGTGGCATGGCCTCTGTTTTATCAGCATTTAATGTGTGACCTGACTCTTGAGAGTGTTAATGTATCAAGCCGATACATTGAGGCAATGTTGTCTGGATCACAATACAAATCTTACTGTCATCTGCCTATGTGGACAGCTTGGTAGTCAGATTAACTTCTGTGATACCCTTAATTCCATAGGTCTGCATGATGAGTACTTAGTGTGGTTCCAAGGGCAGATCATACAGAAGGGGATAAAGGAGACAGCCCTGACAAGTTCCTCTGTGTTGAAGCAGGTAGAGAAGGTACTATTAATAAAAATGCTTGCTCTGAGTGCCTGAAAAACAGGTAAAATTATATGAAATGACCCCTCAGGCCATGCCACTTTAGTACCCCACAAGAAAAGCACCACGCCATTCGGTTGATAGCTTTTTCTGTGTCCATTGCCAAAGCAACACAGACCTATGGCAAATGCTCACCCAGTTTGATCCACACGTATCAACTGAGGAAGGATTTACTTCCACCTGGTGCCGAGGTTCATTGCATATATTTCAGAATCACTTGTCCAAATCTTGTTTTTAATTTATTTGTAAGTTGAAAAATGACACCAATCCCATTTCAAGACTTAAATAAAACATTTAAAAACTATTAGCTTCCAAGAAAATTATCCTGGGATGCTAATATCAATACAACTCTCTGGTCAGAGCATTACCTGGTCTGCTGATACCGTGTTTTATTGTATTATTTTATTAATTAACATCTATTCCATCTTCCACTATTTTGGGGTCAGCCAATAAAACTGGGCGGCCAAGTAAAAAATGTTCCATATTTCAGTAACTATAGACAGTAGATTATACATTAAAGATGCACAATATTTAATGCAAAACTCTCTTACCATAAAGAACATCCGTAAATCATCATCTAGGAGGGAATATTGAAGGAGAAGATTGATCCCTTACCAGGCTGCCAAACATTGAAGTCAAGCCATTCATATATGTATCAGGAAGCTGTTAAAATAAAGGCTCATACCATTATAAATTTGTGCATAAAGAGCAACAAGTAATCTCAAGGTCAGTACTAGCCTAACATAAATGTGTTAACCTCCTGTATAGTGACAGTGTGAGCATATCACAAGGGTATGATTATTCATTTCAGTTGTACAATCGAATCAGTGAAGGATCACCCGGAGCAGGACATTTATTGGGCACCATCAGTTTACCATGCTAGGCAAACTTATTTTATTATCTCCAACCCTGAAGATGACACCCAGCAGAAAAAAAGAACTATGCCTTGAAGAGGAGTCTGACCAGACCAACAACTCAGTCTTACTAGATAGGGAAACTGAATTCAACAATTACTTCATGTGATTGGGGTCCACCTGAAAGCATCCTGAAATCCTAAATTGATTACCTTTATCAAGGAGCGACAAAACTTCTAAAGATTAAGATCAAAAGAAATGTCACCAATGGTAGTACACCATAAACAGTGCCACCAATAGAACAAGTTTCCAACTCTACTTTTCACAGCAGATCAATGATAAAATGCAGGTCCTCTGGGTCTTCGGAGGGTATTAAGTGAAAACATAATCTGCACTATGCCGAAAAAAAACATTGATTCAGAAAGACCGCTCTGTGACTGCACAGAGCAGTATTTCCTAATCGAACTGTCAGTCCCTGTGATACACACGAGTGTGTGCAGGGGCTGACAGGCACACTGAGACCCGGAAGAGCCATTGCAGTTGTGTCAAGTAAGTGTATGTTGGTGTGTGTGTGTGTGTGTGCGTGCCTGTGCGTAGTGAGCTTGTGTGTGTGTGTTGTGCTAGGAAGGGGTTGGTGGGTGGGGGAATGGAGAGTTAATGGGGCCTAAACCCCCCAATTAAGAATACGGCTTGGGGGAGTTGGTGGGGATCACCTTGAGAGGGGTTGGCACAGAAAGTGATATTTCCGCATTTTAAAACGACATGAAAACGGCCGAAATACAGTTTTGTGTTTGATTTTTAAAATGCGGAAATATCACATAAAACCCTTCGTAGACACTAATTCTCCCATTCAAAGTCACTAAACAGGGGCATGGCTAGAATAGACAATAATTGCCATTTGCTTATTTTACCAGGGGTCTGTCTGACATCTCTTGTGCCACATCCTGTGAGTAAAAGAGATCATGGCAATAAAAAAGAACAGAGTCCTACTCCTTTAGAGCTTTCAATATTGCCTTTAGTTGAAGATGTTCAAGTGAAAACAAGTATTATCCCTTATGACTTCTGAGCAATTGTACCAGCAGAAGATAGTTGAACTATTTGATGGTTGGTCTGGATGTTGAGAGGAGAAGTTTGTCTATTTTAATGTGTAGGAGCTTCAAAACAAAAGTGGCAACACAGCCCTTCACATTCGCAACGTCAGTGGGTGCCAGTAGGCCATATGATCAAAAGTAGTTTTTCTCACTTTTCTTTCAATACATTCACAGTGCTTCTTCAATGCAACAATATTCTCCTCCAACTTCACTGGTCTGGGTACAATGTCTTGGATCTAATAAGCTTGCCACTCGACCACATTGATCCACCCAATAATATCACCCACGTTCTTTAATATCTTCTGGTGACAACTTCCTCCAAGAGCCTATGCACAGCCATTTTGTGCTGATGGATTAGGGATTTGGGATCTTGGATGCTTTTTGACTCCCTGCAGGAACGGGGTGTGTCACAGTGACAGACACTGCGCGGTTTTAAGATTAATCTGTAATACTTTGTGATATAAATACTATTTATGTTGCCATATTATCAGCACAAAAATCTTCCGTCTAATTTCCAAGTGCAGTCTAGCAGAGCCAACCACTGAATGTGAGTGACTTGCAATCAAAAACAACATTAAATCAGAAAAGCCTTCTCAGTACAGTGGGAATGATATATGCACCTCCAGATGGAACCAGTATTTCACAAATCTGAGTGGCCCACTTTAATTGCCCTTTAACATTCTTTGAAGCAGAGAGTGAGCCATGACTTGTTGAACTGGAAAGGGGATAGTTTGCTTATTAGAATGTTTGAGCCTCACAGTTGCTGAACTTGGAAAAGGGGACTAATCACGTGGAGGACAGATAGCTCAGGGGCAACTCACAGTAAAACACAGGTTTGAATCCCGACCCCAGGCTTAGAAACCACTCGTTGGTATTAAGCACGTTATAAAAGAACAATTATAACTTGCACCAGAGCTATGCCTTTTTTTGCATCAGCAGGAAGTAGGCATATCAAAGCATTTGATCAGCTCTCTCATAACATAGAGTGAATGCAAATATAATGTTTAAATGAAGTCTAATTTTAGGGCATCGCCAATGATGGAGCAACCTGATCCATATCTCCCAGTTTCCCCAATCAAGCAAGCCTCAGCTGCACCATACAGAATTATATGCCAGTACTTATTATTATTATTATTATTACTATTATTATTATTATTATTATTATTATTATTATTATAATACCACTTCACTCACTATGTGTACCATTTTAGTCTATACAATTCCTCATAGGTCAAGAGGTGCTACCAAAATGGTCACACATGTGTACATGGCTGTTTAAAAAAACGTTTTTTACCATGATCTCTTTTTGTTGACGGCATTATTAATCTCAATTGAAACACTTTTTCTTCAACAGGAAATGTTACGCACATGCTTCAGACTTTGAAATTACGACATCTACTTAAATATGTTCCTCTTAACTGTTGATTTATGGCAGTTACTTGAATGTGTTCCTCTTAACTGTTGCTTTATTTAACCAGGCAATGTATGTAATGAAAGGCACCATGGGCAGTAATGTATTTTTCTGGAATATTGCAATAATAAATCTGCAAATTGCTTCAGTAATATTCATTGTGCTTCTGCTCAATTCAGGCACTCGCTGTCAAGTGTAATCAAGAGCCTTGCAGACATTTTGCAAGTGATTTGGGAGGCTTTAAAACAAATAGAGAATTCTATCTCTCTTTCGCATACTGAAAAGAGACATATTTTTAAACACCGGTATATGTGGCATAATTTAGGTTAAGGAATTGATTAAAACAATGATTTAAGAAATCTTAGTTTTTAATCCTGGTGTTTTCAAAACAAGGATAATGGCATTGCGACAGGGTGATCTTTTATATTTTAAAATCGGAATGCATAAGCATTAGCCTTTCTACACTCTTGCAGGTGCTTTCAATGTCTGCCCTTAGGGCCAAAAACAGTAAAGAGGGTTAGAATCTGAGGGATACTTAGGGGGAGAATTTGTCTTCAGAGAGGTTCCAAATGAAGATCAGGGGCAGTGTCAAACATATTTAAAGTACATTGAATGCACATTTGCCAAAACAAAGTATATAATGTGATGTTCCCCTCTCACGGTGTGCTTGCGTTGCCAATTCTATTACGCTTGAAAGCACAGCCCTGCACACAAACATGAAGAAAGGCAGGTGTAATTCTAGTCAATATCTGCAATAGGCAGCGTGTTAATAAATGCACTGTCCAATCTCACCATAGAATTATGCCATCTCATACAAGTTGTTAATCTATGTGTTAAATTTTCATTTTACATTATAGATTATTAGAAGTTGGAGGAGCATTGACATTCAAAGCAGTGCCCCAAGCATGTGCCTCTTTAAGAACCAAAGGAGTGCAGATCTATTATCTGAATGCATGCTTCAAAATGTGAGGCCAATCGCTTTTGAAATCATGAGTCAACCAGCTAGACCACTCATACATCTATAAATAAACCCATTAGGAGGACTGCACCGACCGCAATACATTTTAAATTTAGAAAAATAGACAAGAAAGACATTGAAACCAAATTCTGAAAATCTCATTTGGGCAGACTGAGACTGTGTCTGGAGCACTTTATGACTGAAGTCTGCTCTTTACAAAATAATACTTGAAGAAGTTGATCCCATTTAGATTTTGGCCTTTGACTTCTAGCTCAGCCATAATAAAATTGCATATTTCCAGTTCTAATTGATTGTTGATTCCCAAGAGACATGAGCCAGTTCCATTTCATTTAATGCTGAAAAGGTGTGTTCCAATGCACAGGAAAACATGCATGTTTTAATTTGCACAATAATACAGATCTTCTTATTTACTCGGCTGTTGCAACAATTTGGACTTCAGAGAAAGCAGATATAGAGCCTCATTCCAACTTTGCCGGTGTCCTGGCAGAACATCTGAATGGATCCCAGAAAAAGCATGTACTGTTACTGCCGCCTGATGTCCCAGCACTACCAGTAAATCCCCATTCCACAGAGTCTCATACAACAATACAAGTGCTGAAAATACTGGCTGTTTTATGTTGGTGGGGGCCTGATCTTTTGGCTGGAGGTAAGTCACGTTACCCCCACCAGTATACATGTCATGGGTGTGCGTCTTATCAGTGTACGGTGGTGGCGAGAGTTATGGTTGCTTAGCTTACCCTAACTGACAAATTTCAAGGATTTTTTGGTGTTACTTGTTACCATAATGTTCCTTTAACAAAGAGGTTTCCCTGAATTTCATTCGTTTTTACCAGTGCACCCTACATTTGCTACCACTTCCTTATATTATACTCACCCGCAGTGTAGCAGCTCCAGTGTCTGCGGACAGTACAAAAGTCTTTGGACATCAGGTAGCATTCACAATGCCCAAAAGCACAGAGGAGAACAAAACATCTTCTACCCTTCAACCAACAAACACATATACATAAAACAGCATTACTTATACTTACTACACCCAAATATATCTTTTTGTACACAAAAATCGTAATTTAAAAATGTAGTAATTAATCTTTTATTTAGCACACCATATAATGGAATGCACCAAGCACAAACCATGACTGTACACCTCATATTATCACTTCAGTACAACCATTCATACAGACAGACTTCTTACCCCCAGCAATCACCCTAGGTGCTCACTGGCACTACAGGGCCCCTGCAGCACCCACGGTGTAGGGGGCCCCATGCTGCCCATGCCCAGTGGGATGGCCCAGTGGCAGTGGTGGGACCCTCAGCAGGGCTTGCATGGGGGACCCCACATCTTGTTTTATGCCAGTGCAGGTGCTCATTCCAAAACAATCTCTAACAAAATAATAAGTAGATTGTATTTATTTCTGTGTTATTACCCTTCATTATGTAAACATTTCTTATAAACAAAAATCAACATTTTTTAGTTTTCGCAGGAATGGCAAACACACTTGAGTGGTTGGAAGAACACTTCTCAAAAGAAGAAATGAGTGATGATAATATCTCTAATGGTAAAAAATACAAAAATAATATAAAAAATGATGTAATTTTTACAGTACTCAGTCACATAAAAATGTCTTCTCTTCTTATAGCACATACTTTACATGAAGAAACAACCCCCAAATAAATTATGGAGAATCCCAAGAATCATAAAGACAATTTCCGTCCCCAACTGTACATAATGAAATCATGATCTTGTCTGCAAAATTGGATGAACTTAGTAAGGACTTTAATGAACATTTAAATTATGTTTAAAATCACGTTACCAGAAATGTTGATTATCACTGTGCTTCTTGTACCTGTCCTTCTTACCCCCAGCAATCACCCCCATCAAGTTCCCAAAATATAAATGGAAGACGCTTTGATGAAACTTGACTCCGTCCCTCCCCAGATGATCATTGTATAGAAATTCCAAATTCTCCCATTAATGTTTCCCATTCCGATACCCTATCCCTTTCAAAAACACATGTATTTTGTATACTATAAATATTGTGTATATTGTTCTTACATATGGATTATACGACTGTTCGGGGTGCCCAGTTTACGAAATAGGGTGTCTGAGGAAATCATGCAGTGTCCGGAAATGTCTGTTCTAGCATGACACACTTTTAATTAGACCACAGGCAGTGCACCAGTTTGCAGACACTCATGCACATGTGCTCGGAGGCCTCTTTAAGTGCCACTTAGTGTGTGCAAGTTTAATATCTTGGCAGCACATGCATACTTGCTAACATATCTGTAGGTACTTATCCAGTCCTTGTTTTTTCTGAGAAGTGTAGTCCAAGTTTTCTAATGCAAAAAGTGCAAATACAACTCCAACAATGCAGAGAAAATATACAAGACTGAATATGCACCTACATATTGGAATGGATCATGTTGGCAAGTATGCATGTACTGCCAACATATTAAATCTCCACACATCAAGTGTCACTTAAAAATGTTCTACACATCTTTTCCATCTACTTTTCTTTCCTTTTACAAAAAGCTACACACAGTCGCGCTATATGCACACATGCATGTTTTAACTTTCATGAAAATGCTCCTAAAAAGAAACATTTTTATATGGTCAGCATTTTCCATTCGTCATTCCATATAAATATCACACTTTGCAACCTCACTCATTACATCCCTTACACTGACCTCATTCTCCACCTGCTCACACATATCTGAATACCACTAACGTTTATACACAACACTTCACCTTACATATAAAATGCTCTTCTTTCCCAACCTCTATTCTAAGGCACCAAACACTGCTGCAACAACAATCCACCATTGCATTACCACAAAGCCACAGTTTCCCTATTCTTGCAAAAGCACTGCAACACATTACACATACATTACACCACAAACACATCACTCTTTTCATTAATATCAGCAGCACAGAAATAACCTAGATATGCACCTATTTCTCACACCCATGTTGCCGTGTTTTTTCTAATGTGCCCAACAGCACTACTCATACTCCAATTGTTCTAACAACATAGTTAATACACTTTAGTACACCACGCATAACACAACTTCACTAACTCCTTTTCTCAAAACCTCATCTTACCTTAAAAAATAACAACATCCCTTACAAAATGTGCTTCAACATTACCAAATATATCCACTAACTTTCTTTCACAATTACAGGAAAGAAGAAGATTTCCGAAGACAACTACCAAAAAAAAGAACACTCTTCACATCCTACAAAGTAAGCACATTAATATAGCATGTGTGCTAACTCTAATTGTAACAATGCACTTTCACCACATATAAGTCTAGATTATTCTTTTTGAATAAACAACATGTATTTCACTCTTACTCATTATATTACAACATTCCCAGTATTTCTGTTCCCATCTTAACACCACCATTGTAACACCCACTGTTTTTGTCAAAACATCATAATGTCCCTACTAATTCAATCACATAACCACTCCCTTACTCACTAACCCGAACCCATCACACCTCTACAAACTCGTATTCATAGAACCTTACCAACCACACCTAACATCCCACTACACAATCACACAACGCTCTATTCAGATCTGAAATCACACCCACACACCCTTGCATATGCATTCACAACTTTTGAAACCAAAGTTTCTTTTTTTCCCCAACAGATAGAACAAAATGCCTACTAAAAAGCAACTCTGTAGAAAACAAAGAAAAAAGTAAGCAGATAAGAATAAAAACAGGGCATATAATCATCCATCTCTAAAACAATTTATAGAAAATGTTAAAACAAAACAGCTAGTAACTTCACTGAACAAAACAAAATCAGCAATCACTAAAAAAAAAGGTATGGCCCCGCAAAAATTAAAAGTAAAAAAACATATACAAACAAAAGCAGTCCTACTAATGAACCTAACACAATATCTACCAATGTTAACATAGTAACAGTAACGCATTCCAAAACAATTATTGTACACCATATATTCCACCATACAGTTCTTCACAATCTTATAAAGACAGCTAAAAGGTTACGATCTACCCTTAAAAACTACCGCAGATGACTAATCCTCGAATCTCTAATTGACGGCACATTTCTACTAAAGAGAAAGTTGTTAATATTGTTAAACAGAATGAAACCACTAACTAAATTAATCATTACATTGCTAAAAGTACTTTTAATCATGTGCAATATCAATATAGATACCTTTTCAAACTTCTGTGAAGGTAAGTGGATTCACACAAGCTTCACAGAACCATATTTCAGTGAAGAGGATTATTAACAAGAACAAAAAAAACAATATCCACATGCAGTAATTGCCAAGGGTATGAAATGGTAGGAGACACCATTATGGCAAAAGAAACCATTATAGAAAAAACTTCCCCAACACATTTCTTACCAAATGTTCCTTTCACCCAAACAAACCGTCCAGTGTAGAAATGGACATGCAGCTCAATATGTAAAGTATGCCAACAATCCTTCACAATTCCTCAATCACAATATGAAACTAAAAGACAAAATTATAATGAAAACTTTACAAACCAGGCTCCTGCCCAGTACGCAGCCACACTAGACTGCAAGGACATTAATTAGCCAGCCTTTCCGGAACTGATTGCAAAAGCAACTATACCAAATCTTGCAAATAGACTTTACTATGCAAAAAGACATGCTCAAGAACTCCAAAATGTAATAACATTCTCCTATATGGAACAGCCAAGAACGCCTTTGAGAAATAGAGCACATCCAACGTAAATATTTTGGAACTGAAGTTGACTTGTAAAATTCAGTAACTTCAGAAAACATTAGCAAAAACCTCACAAACACCAACCTCCTACCAAACACACACAAAAAAGATATTGTTAAGTTTCAAATCAGATCTGCTGAAATACCAGACCAAGTATGTGTTTGTTGTCGCCGAAAGTTTTTTATAAAAAGCGCACACAAATAGATATGGCCTACGAAATAGAAGACAGTGAGGAATCCCAATGGTTCCACTTAGCTTTAGATCTAACAACAGGAAATAAATACAAAATAACTAACCCCTGAATAGTTTGCACATAATGCAATACAAAGCTTGACAATAACCAATTGCCATCATGTGCTTTTACCAACAACTTAGAAATCTTCCCATTTCCGAAAGCTCTCCAACAACTTTACTTCTATGAGAGCATTATAATCCAAATAGTACACCCATTTCAAGCTATAATACACCTTCAACAAAAAACAGCCAATTTGCCTCCATCTAATTACTAAAAGGCATTTGTGCCAAAGTAATATATTTGCCATTAGGTCTTTAAGAAAATGTAGAAACTCTAGAAGTACAATGGCCAATAGATCAACCAAGACAAGATCAAACAAATTTGGCAATAACTAGTCGACTTAAACAAAGTTAGACATGCCTTGCCATATTTAAATGAAAACAATCAATACTACAATGATATAAACAAAAAAGAAAACTTTAAAAAATCCACAGAGATAATTCAAGATTCTCCACTAACTGGCTAATTTGAATGAGTAGATCCTGTTACTGAAGCCAACATTTTAGACCAGTATACAATTCACCCACTACACTCCAAAGACACCGTAGAAGATGCAATAGAAACATATCAAATGCATCAAGCCAAAGGATCTCACCTATGCTAACATTTTAAAAAGCATTGGAACTGGTCTGTTTACTAAAGATGCAAAATGCATCTTAAATACTAGACTAATCCATGAGCTATATGGGCAAAATACATCTGCTCTTTATGTCATGGAACAATTAACTCAACAAAATATATAATGCATGTCCTTAATGCCAACTCTTGCAAGCTGTAGTCAATTCAATGATATAATGTTGAAAAAAGAAATACAACCCACACTGCATATCAGCTCCACAGACAAACTTGAAGTGCACGGCATGCCACTGCCTATGTCTCAACAAGCAACAGCATGACTAAACAGCTTAGTAAAATGTATCTCACACCCAGCTAGATTAGAAAAAGTATTAACTCTGTTTCTAAACATCAGAGTTATTCTAAAACATAATCTTGACGTAGAACAAGATTTATTCAATGGAGCAATTGGTACACTTTTTGGTTTCCAAACATATCCACATGACAACAACATCCAGTTTGTCAACATCCATTTCGACAAACTTACAGACGTTAAACAAATAGGCCACACAATAGCACGTCTTCTTCTTTTCAAAGACATATACGTACACAGAGAGAAATTCTCTCTATCTCTTGCATTTGCTGCAACTATTCACAAATTGTAAGGACAAAACCAATATCATGCATTGATTGACATTGGAAGCACAGTCTTGAAAGAAGGTATGAGTTATCTAGCAGTTTCACATCTGTGTACACTCAATGGTACATTCCTAGTCAACTTTGATGCAAACAAAGTCAACGCTGACATTCCTTATATCCTATAATACAACAGGCTGTACATTGTACACCCCCTTCTAGATATGTACCCTTGTACCCCAAAAAACATAACCTTTAAAAAGAAAACTAATAGCCTATAACAGATCTCCAAAAAATATCACAAAAAAATAAGAACTGTTGTTCCACCAAATAAAACAACCACAAAACTGTCTTGTCCAAAATCAAGTGCACGCCATTCAAAATACAAAGAGACACATGTCTTTTCTCAAAAAAGAACTGCAGACCCATCAGAGGAAACAGAATAACAACTCTCTGGTCCATTTAATTTCAGCAACACATTTGAAGTAAATTGCTATGCAAATGTATTAATCAATCTTCTCGTCCAATTATCAACAATTGTTAACAAAATGTACTTAAAAGGCTTGGACCAGTTGTGTTTGCAAATGATTGTCCTGCATAGAAATACCACAAATAATCCTAATAGCACATACAGTGTCTCAGGTATAAGGCAAGAATTGGACTACTGTGCAGGAATGGTTAAATTCGCCATAAACACACAGGCATGTCCACAAGAAATCCTAATGTACTTACTACAAGTACTGGAAACCAAACACATCCCTATACATCGAATCTTCCATATTTCATACACATGGAAACATACATGCACTCTCTGCAACCATGTTTCACAAGAGCACATCCCTAATTACAGTTTTGTGTATGTATTGTTACCGAATAGCATGCCCTTTTTGTAATTCAGACAATCATTCCAACGTAAATATAAACTCACATGGCCAATATGTGATATTAATGCTTCTAAGGTACAATGCAGATAGTACCAAAAACAACTGTAATCTTACTAGCATCACAAACGGACAAGTATCTATTGGCAATGAAACCTTTACAAGAGTGGGCATAATCTACCACACTGTCATTAAAACAACTTCAGGCCACTATACTGTGTATGTCAAAAAAAGAAGTGGTTGGTTTCAATGTAATGACACATCCATTACTCCAAAACATAGGTTACCAGCAAATCTAACAAATGCCTACTTTATATCCCTTCAACCCAAATTTAGTCAATAAACTGTAGTACAATAAAGAAAATACAACAACAATTATTTAACTACATTCATAATACTATAATAGTACTTTTGAAAGCCAAGAGAGTTAGAATACGCCAACATCACACCTTGAAACACTTCTGTATAGGAGTGTTATGAATGCCATATTATTTCATATCATATCATATGATAACGTGTATCTAACTAATTTAAAAAAGATCTACATTGCAATACAGTTCACATATGCCATCACAGTTCTTGTAAGTGCCATACTTCTTGTAAAATCCAATATAATTACAATACACCAACGTTACCACCAAATCTAACAAATGCCTACTTAATATTGCTTCACCCCAAATTTACTCACGAAACTATAGTACAATGAACAGTTATAATACACCATCTGGTATCTAACTACATTTAAAATACTACAATACTACTTTTAAAACCTCAAACAGTTAGAATACACCAACAGGTATCTAACTACTTCAAAAATACCCTTCATTGCAAAGTACTTCAAATATGCTATCACAGTTATTGTTATTGCAAAACATCTTGTAAAGTCCAATATAGTTGCAATACGCATACAGGTATCTAACTCCTTTGAACATTCCCTTAATAACAAAACACTTCAAACAAACATACCATCACACTTACACTCACATAATCATAATAGTTTTAAAAAAAAAACCTTTATGGATTTGTTTCCCAATTACCCAATGATTATTTCATGTCAATACAACAACAGGGTAGCACACACTAATGTTGTACCAAACATAGTGCACAGAATCTATTGTTTATGATGGTGAAACATTTTTATCTATTTGTAAAATTGTATGCAATTAAAGCTTTTAAACTACCCTGCTTAAAATATATACCGTTTGTTCTCAAAGAAGAAGAACCCGAGTCCAGCTTTATTAACCTGTGAAACTAAGTAACCACATCAAGTATTATCCTATTTGCTAACTTCACAAAGAAAAAAATACATATTCCATGAGCACTATCCTCAATTCTACTACAATCATAAATATCATATACATTTCAATCATATCATTCCACCATATTACTATACTGTGTGTTGCCAGTGGACAGATTCTTGGGGGCATGGCAAAAACAGCTCCATGTTAACTTTATTTTACTCCTCCAGCAGCATGACCCATAGCCTGGAGGAGAACAGCATGCATGTACGCTGGCCCAGTGTTTAGAAGGGGCTGCTGCATGGCTAGGGAGCCGTGTCTCCAAGGAGCCAGTGTGTGGCACCCTGCATCCTGCTGTTGGTGGTCAGAAAACGTGTGTGTTCCCTTGAGATGTGTACCTTTCCCAATGGTGTCTGAGGGACAGGTTGTGAGACCCTGACCTCCACCTGTGTATCCTGAGAGAGAAACTTTGGAGCGTGCAATTAAATGGAGTGCAGCAGGAGAAAGACACAGTTGATAAAGCAGCACAAAGTGGAAAAGCGGGAAAAAGCTTGTAAAGCTGCACGGAGCGGTAAAGTGAAAGAATTGAGAGACAGCTTGTAGAGCGGCAAGGAGCGGAGAAGTGAAAGGAAAAATGGGAAAGACAGAAATAGATAAGGAAAGCAACAAACAGAAAAGGCGTTAGTGGCGCACACGGAAAATAAGGACAATAGGAAGGTGCAAGGGTGCACGAGAAAGCAAGGACTGTGCAAGTGTGCACAAGAAAGCAAGAGAGGTGCAAGTGTGCATGAGAGAGCATCAAAGGTGCAAGTGTGCATGAGAAGGAAGCAAAGGAAACAGAGAAGACAAAGAAGGGGTGTAGCAAGCACCTGAAGGTGAAAGGTTAAAAAAGGAAGAGCAAGGAATAAAGAGAGGGGTTACAGATCAGAGTGGACATGCCTAGGATGAGCAAAGAACCTGGCAGTTTCAAAAGTCTCTGATTGTACCCCACAAGCCCACAGTGAGCCCACACAGTAAAAATCCACAGATTACTCTTAGACAGATGTATATCAAAAATACATGTATTGTAGGCCTTTATAACAAAACACAAATAACACACAGTACGAATAAAACAGTTATCACGCATGCTTTTCACTATGTGACATATATACAAAATGCATTTAGCCTCATGCTAATGAAGGGGCAGAAAATAACAGCAAACTGCAACAGAACAGGAAAGTTCTACCCAGATATCGCATTAGGCAGTTCTTTGAAGTCAAACACTACTTATGCAGTCCAGCCCTGAGAAGTGAGGAGCCTTATGCTCAAAGTACAGCTGTGCGCTAACAACACGTGGTTGAGCATAAATCGAAAGCGGGTTCTCTTCAGGGATGTAGCTCTTCAGGAAGGGGGTTGAGGCGATGAAGAATAAAGCCCTATTCCTTGGATAGGGTCTAACCTTGCAGGAAGAGTGACTTTTGGAGTTCGGGAATAGCAGGAGAGTGCAGGCTAGCCCAGCCAAGGTGAGTATCTTTTAAGGGATTCTCACGCATAAAAACAGATGAATGTGCCAGCAGTCACCGGTAAGTGATGAAAGTACTCATTGACCCTCGACACAGTCAAGACCAAACCTTGCCAGTCTAGTCCACTTCGCTAGTAGGTTTCACCCCTGCAGTTAGAGGACCCTCTGTCTATCAGCGGCTGCGGGATGGGACAATTGTCCGTGGTGGGACAGTAGCCTTTCATCAGCTCTCGAAGAAAGGAAAAGAGTATTTCTGGTGCAGCACGTCTCAGGGCATGGAGGGGCAGGTCTGCATCAACCTCAGTGATAGTCACCACAGCGGGGTGATGCAGGGATTATAAATGCTTGCAGTGTGGTGCGCTCTCATAAATTGTGACCCAGAGGAGGTAGGACAACAAGCTTTGGTGAGAGAGGGCCCAGGACCAGAAGTAAGCGGAACCCAGAGCCTTGAGTCTGAATACGAGATGGTGGCGCTCCTGTGCGATATCCCTGGTTTGAGCTGGTCAGTTCATTGGATGGCCCAGGAACACTTCCAAAGAGGCTCTTTGCGAGGGTAAGAGTAGTTGGTCCCACTACTCAAAAGGGTCAAAGCGCTCTTGTAAGCCTTCTTGGTACAATGTGAAGGCATGGTTTTGACGGTATAAAAGCAGGGTCAGGGTGCCAAACCTTCCTAGCATGTCTCAGGTGGTTCCACAAGTCTGCTCTTTCATTCAGGACACTTGGCTCCTCATGTAGTTCGGTGTGAACTTCAGGTGATCGACCTGAAATGGATGCAGAGCACATTCTCATATCCAAGATTATTCTTGCGCCCAAATCTAAGATAACCAATTGAAGATCTGCTCTGAGTTGCACGCACAGCAGGCGTGGGTCAATCGTGGCCCACGGTGGTTCCAGTCATTCAGGCCTACCAGACATACTGGCACCAGTAGTGTGGATTGGGACCAGACATTTCCAACCCTTATCCTGGGCACTAACGAACGTGACATGCAGGAAACCGCGAAAGATGAGGTTTTCACAGGAGGCTGTAAGGCCAAATAAGGAATACCAGGGTCTCTCTCTCGACCTGGGGGAAGGCAAAGGGACAAAATGGCCATAGGACAGAACAAAAGACTTTGTGGCATGGCTATATTCGGCACTGGCCACAGTCTTGGGCCAAACCTGGTAAACGTGGTATGGTTCATACAAACACAGCAAAAATACTGTAAAAGTGAACTTCTGCCACCAGTTTGCCCTAGGTACATGTGTACAAAAACCAAAACCATCCCTAGAGGGTGGCCAGGGATATAAAACAAAAAGAACCCTATGCACTGTACGATATGTTACTAGGCACATAGATAAAAACATTTCCAAGAAATGGCAACACAGTCGAAGACTAAGGGAAACATAGTTTCCCAGTACTGACAGCCTGAAGCACATGTCAGTTTCCCCATTACAAATGAGCGGAGGCCCAGAGGATTGCAGCTGAAAGCTGTGCTCCACTGGAAAAAGTCAGGTTAGGTAAGCCAAGAAAAAGCAAAACATTTGGGGGGTCCATAAATGTAGGGAAAATTGCATCTAGGGGAAATCTTTCCTAACACTCACCCCTCCCAGACCTAAGGACCGGGGGACTTAATCCATCCCTGGATGAGTCTCATGTTCAGGTCGACTAAACATTCTGGACAACCCATCAGTGTTGTTATGTTGGATACCTGGCCTGTGCTCAATTGTGAAGTCAAACCCTTGCACGCGTATGCACCGCCTGAGCAACTTTGGATCTCTCCATTCATGTTCATTAGCCCCTTTATGGGCTTATGGTCAGTTTGCAGAGTGAAATGGCACCCATAGAGGTAAGGCCTTAGCTTTCTTAGGGCCCACATGGCAGAGAAAGATTCTTTCTCTACAGTATAGCACCCGAGTTCTCTGTCCTTAAGATGGTGACTAATAAATCCAATTGGGTGTTCCTTAACTTTTTCATTTACCTATGATACTGCACCTATCCCACTGACAGAGGCCTCTGCACAATAAAAGCATGTTTGTATTCAGGGGACCTGAGGACATGGGCCTCGCACAGGGAGTCTTTTTAAGCCATTGAAGGCCTTGTCACACTCCTCAGACCAAGATACATTCTTGGATTTCTTTGGATTAGTGAGAGCTGTCAGAGGGGCAGCTATGGTACCATAGTCTTCCATGAAGTTTTGATAATACCCAGTGAGACCTATGAAGTCTCTCACCTGAGTTTTTGTAGTGGGGGGAGGCCAGCCTTGTACTGCTTGTAGTTTACTGGGTGGAGGTTGAATCGTCCCTCCACCTACTTCATGTCCAAGGTAGACTACAGATGCTTGTCCAATCTGGCACTTACTGGCCTTTATGGTCAAGTGGGCCTTCGGAAGAGCCTGTAATACTATTCCCTGGTGCTTCACATGTTCTTCGCAGGTGAAACTGAACATTTCTATATCATCCAGATATGCTAAGCAGAATTCATCCAACTCATTTGGGACATGATTCAGACACCTTTGAAAAGTAGCAGGTGCATTCTATAATCCAAAGGGCATTACCCTGAACTGGTAAAGACCCTCTGGGTTGAGAATGCTGTCTTCACTTCGGCATGTTCTGCTAGGGCTATTTGCCAATACCCTGCATTGAGGTCAAATGTGCTAAGGTACTTGGAGGCACCAAAGGTAGCCACCAGCTCATCAGTTCTAGGCAAGGGGTGGGCATCTGTCCTGGTGACAGCATTCAGAGCCCTGTAATCCACACATAAACTCTGTTCAGAGATACCTGGTTTTGGCACCAGAACCACAGGACTGGAACATAGACTACTAGAGGGTTCAATCACCCCAAGATCACCCCAAGATCTACCATCTTATTGACCTCGGTCTTGATGTAAGATCTCAGCTTGTCTGACATCCTGTTCCCTCTACCTTTGGTAGATACACTGTCCCCTGCATCAATTTCGTGTTTGCAACAAGGTGTCAAACCAATAATCAATGAGAACAAGGGGAAGAACTACCTAAGCAAAGTTCTTATCCCTCTTTCTGGGTAGGAGTCAGGAGAGGGGCAACCTTGGAACAAGTCAGGCAGAGATTTGGATTCCTCCTCTTCTCTGTCTGATGCCAAAAGTAGCATGGCTATTTCAAACATAGTGATACAATCCTTGAGCCTATCTATGTGGAGCACTTTGGGGGCCTGACCAAGCCTCTTCAGGTCCACTAAAAAGTTTACCTCATCCAGTTGTTCCACAAGTATGTAAGGGCCTGACCATATGTCCTGTAGGGCTCTAGGCCTTATAGGGTTCATAATCAAGACTTCTTAGCATGAGTGAAGTAAATCAGTGAAGTCTTCTGGTCATGCCAATGTTTTACCAGAGCCTGACCTGCATTCAACTTATAATTGGCCTGAGCCATTAGAAGGACTATTCTCTTCCTTAACCCCAGCACATTGTCTAGTACATTGGTAGTGTTGGAAGGAGTAGGGAGCTCCTACCCTTCACTGACTATGGCCAGTGGTCCCCTAACAGGGGGACCAAAAAGAAGCTCAAAGGGGCTGAAACCAACACCCCCCGAGGTACTTCTCTGTAGGCAAATAGTAAGCATGGCAACAGGAGATCCCACTTTCTCCTTTGAGGTTCTTCCAGAGCACCAATCATGCTTTTGAGAGTCTTAATAAACCTCTCAACTGAGCCATACGTTTGTGGATGATAAGCCGATGAAAATGTATAAGTAACCCCACACTCTTACTACATGGCTTGCATGTACTTAGACATGGTTGCTGCCTCTGTCTGATACACCTTCTTTAGGGAAGCCAACCCATGTAAACAAAATCAAGTAATGCTTTTACACATGACTTGGCAGTCACAGTCTTTAATGTTATGGCCTCAGGATATCTGATGTCATGGTCAACCAGCACCAAGATAAACCTATTGCCAGAGGATGTCTGAGGATCGAGGAAACCAACACTGCCAATCCCTACCCTTACAAATGGCACCCCCACCACAAGGAATGGAACCAATAGAGCCTGTATTGTGGAACCACTCTTACCAGAAGTCTGACAAGTGGCACAACTCCTCAATGGCCTTCTGCCTGGTCGCCCATCTTGGGCCAGTAGTAATGCATGGATAGCTTCTGCTTAGTTCTATTGATCACAAGGTGACCAGCTAGAGGAACTTCATGGGCCAGTTGTAGGAGTAAGGGTCTTAATTGAAGGGGAACCACCTTCCCAATGAATCCTATGTTTCCCAGGAGGTTCACCCTGAAGCTGGGGACAGGCCTGTCTCCGTAGGCCTTCTAAAGATGGGCACTCACATTGACCCTTACTAAACACTTTCCTATCAGAACCACCTTCTACCAATACACTTTGGAGTTCGGGATGGTCATGTGGGTTGAGAATTTCAGGCAGCTCCTCTTCCTCATCAGATAAGGTGCTTGGCCAACTTCTTCAACCTCAGTGGCAGGTTAGCTATGGGGAATATTTTCTTTCCCTCTTCTGAGTGTTTTGACTCCCTTAGCCTTGGGGTTCCCATTTGGCTTTGGCTCAGCCTTGGAATTGGCCAGGGCAGCCTTTGGTTGTGGCTTTGTGCATGGTATTTCTGCTGCCAATGCTCCACAAGACCTAAGTCTCTGAGGTCAATTCCCAGCAGAACCTTTCCAGGGACTTGCCTCTGAACATTCACAGGTATCCTTCCTACTGTACCATAAATGGTTAGATTTATTGGCCTTACTGGGAACTTGAGAGGGTGGCCATCATATAACTTTGTGGACATCAAGGGAGTTCAGGCAAGCTCTTCTTGGTTTACTGAAGTGCAATCCACCACAGTTCTGATGGTCCCACTATCCTCAAGGGCAGGAGTGTCAACTGCATTGATTAACACACTGTCTTTAAAATAGTGCTTGCTATTACCAGGAATACTAGCATAGGCCTCTGGAACTCTAGGTTCCCAGGAATCCAGGGATACTAAGACTGCTTCAGATTCTATCTCACTGGGGAAGGAGTCTGAAGAGAAGGATGCCCCTGGGACAATGTCTTCCTCCTTGTATCAGGGGAAGGCCAGACTCACAGAGTGGACCCCAAGGTTTTGACCTTACATCTGGGGTCCCCCTTCACATGGTCTCTTGGTCCACAAGCCACACAAGAACGACTGGGTCTTGGAAATTGGGAGCCTTACTGTAACCAGAGCTGTGCTTGGGAGATTGATTCACACTATTCTGAACATGCTCATGTGACTTATCCTTGTTATGCTTTTTGTGGCTCTTATGGGAGAACGTTTTATCAGACCCCCCCAGCCTCCTTATCTTTCTGCTGTTTCCTCTCCTCCTGCTTACCAGAAGCAGGCTTGTCCTAATGGGACACTCTGTGTGACACCCATGTATCTGCTTCACTGGTGAACTTCTTTGGATCTATCTCCTTAGAATCAGCGAAGTGCTGCATAAGCTCAGGGGAACACGTAGCAAAAATATGTTCAGGCATGACTAAACAAATCATACCCTCAAAGGTGGTGACCTTATAACCTTTCCCGCAGCCAGTCAAGTTTTTCAAGGAATCAGTTACATATGATACCCAAGTATTGCCTTCTTTCTTTTTGTAATCATTGAATCACTTCAAGTATTGGACAAACTTTAATACCAGTGTTTGCTTCAATTTCACAAAGTCTTTTCTGTCAACCTTTGACATTTCGACAATAATAACACTGCAGCCAGAATGGGGTAATCAACTGAGCAACCATGCAATCTTATCAGCATCCACAACTTCTTGCACTTCACATGCATACACAAATGCAGTTAACCAATCCATGATGTCATTCCTGTCATCATACACACTAAGCAGATCTTTTGGAATCCTTGGATGAGAGGAGGAGCTAGACCTATGATCCTCTAGCGGAGCCATTGGCAGCTTATAACCTAGCAAGCTCAAACTGGCATTGGCAGCTTATAACCTAGCAAGCTCAAACTGGTGATCCCTGCCATTCTGTTTCTCTCCTCTTTCCAGTTCTAGCTTAACCATGCAGTATTCAAGCTCAGTCTGCTTAAACAGCAGCTCTTGTCTTTTGAAATCCAGCAGGGCCTCAGTCTCAGAGTCAGCAAAAGACGCATGGGACTCTACATCATTCCTATCATCATCTGCCCCCTAAATGACAACAGCAACACGCCTTTCATCAGTGTTACTGGGAGCAGCCCCAGCATCTTCTGCACTGTCATTTGAGGGACAAGCTGAGATCTAGCTTTCCTGCCATTCCATGATCTTTTGGATCATCTCAGCTTTTGGCCAGAGGCTCACAAGCCTCTTTCTTTACAGAGCTTCCTTAGCATTTCTGATTTGGAAGCATTCAAAATTATGTTCGCAATTGCTTCCATGCTATTAGTGAGACATGTGGCTTACAGTTACATTTTAAACTAAGGTCACTGTGTTTTCTGTGTAAGATTAACCTGGGTATTTCCCCAGTGCGCAATACTGGGTACATCTGATCTGATCCGCTGCTGTAGACCAATTTGTTAAGATGGATTTCTAATGGAAGACAGAAGTTTAGTAGGCCACCCTAGTTTAGTGGAACAGGGGAACCTTCTGGACAAAGCAGACCAATCTATGCTAGCTTGGCAGGCAGTCAAGACTAAGGGCCTCATTACACGTAGTGCAGTAAGGGTTTACTGGTACCGGTAAGGGCACCAGTACCGTTAAACCCTTACTGCTTTACTACGAGGTCCCTTTGCGGGTTGGTACTTTAATGCCTGCTGTTTAGCGGGTGTTAAAAACCAACCCGCAAAGGGACCAGGGTGCTAATTACGGTACCGCAATTTGCGGCACCGTAATTAGCGCCTTCCCCATTCCCATAGAGCCCTATGGGACAAAAATGGGAATGGGGAAGGGCAATGGGGGAAGGGGGAATTACCGCCCTGCCAACCTTGGAATAGGGCGGTAATTCCCCTTTCCTCCAAGGCGGTGCCGGTATTTTACCGGCATGGACCGAGGTGCTAATAGCACCTTGGTCCTCCGCCTACCGTGTAGTGAGGCCCTAAGTCTCAGGAGGGGTGAGAGTGATCGGAAGACTGCAGTGAGCACACAAAGTAAAACTCAACGGATTAATCTTAGACAGATGTATATCAAACATACATGTATTATATGCTTTTATAACAAAACACAAATAACCCACAGTACTAATAAAACAGTTATCATGCACGCTTTTCACTATGTAATATATATACAAAATGTGTTTAGCCTTATGCTGATAAAGGGGGAGAAAATAACCACAACCTGCAACAGAAGAGGTGAATTCAACACAGATATCACATTAGGCAGTTCTTTGAAGTCAAACCCTATCTTATGCAGCCCTGCCCTAAGAAGTGAGAAGCAGGTTCTCTTCAGGGAGCTGTAGATGTTCAGGAAGGGGGTTGAGGTGATGAAGAATAAAGCCCTGTTCCTTGGGGAGGGTCTACACTTGCAGGTAGAGCAACTTTTGAGGTTTGGGAATAGCTGGGGATTGCAGGCTAGCCCAGCCAAGGTGATTATTTTCTAAGGGATTCTCATGCGTAAAAACAGATGGATGTGCCAGGGGGACACCGGCAAGTGATGAAAGTACTCACTGACCCTTCAAACAGTCAAGACCAATCTTTGCCAGTCTAGTCCACTTCGCCAGTAGGTTTCACCACTGCAGTTACAGGATTCTCTGGCTCTTAGCGGCTGCGGGACGGGACAATCGTTGGTGGCAGGATAGGAGCTTTACTCAGCTCTCGAAGAAAGGAGAAGGGTAGTTCTTATGCAGCACATCTCAGGACATGGAGGGGCAGGTCTGCAGGCACTGAGTTTTGGTGAGAGGGCTCAGGACCCCTTGTAAGCGATGCCCAGAGACTCAAATCTCAACCAGGGAGGGCAGCGCTCCTGTACGATACCCCGGGTTCGAGCTGGTCAGTTCACTAGATGGCCCAGGAACACTTCCAAAGAAAGTCTATGTGAGGGTAAGCAGGAGTGCAGAGAGTAGTTGGTCCCACTACACCTAAGGGTCGAAGCACCCTTGCAGGCCTTCTTGGTACAATGCAAATGCAGGGGCCCGATGGGACAACAGCAGGGTCAGGGTGCCAAACCTTCCTAGCACATCTCCAGCAGTTCCACAAGTCTGCTCTTTTGTTCAGGAAACTTGGCTCCTTCTGTAGTTTGGTGTGAAATTCAGGTGATCAATCTGAAATGAATGCAGAGCACCTTCTCTTATCCAAGATTCATTTTGTGCCCAAATCTAAGATAACCAATGAAAGATCTGCTCTCTTGCATGCACACCAGGTGTTGCCCAATCATTGCCCATGGAGATTGCAGTCATTCAGGCCTACCAGACTTACTAGCACCAGTAGTGTGGATTGGGAACAGACAGTCCCAAGCCTCTTCCTGGGCACTAGCACACGTGACATGCAGTAGCCCGCGTAAGAAGTGTTTTTTGTTGGAGGTTGCATGCCCAAATAATAAATACCCGGGTCTCACGACCTGGGGGAAGGCAAAGGGTCAAAATGGCCATAGGACAGAACAAAAGACTTTGTGGCACAGCCATATTCTGCACTGGCCACAGTCTTGTACCAAACCCTGTAAACACAATATGTTTGATAAAAACTAAGTAAAAATACTTTAAAAGTAAACTGCCACCACCAGTTCATCCAAGGCACACTTGTACAAACACCAAACAAATCGTTAGAGTGAAGCTAGTGCCATAAAACAAAAGGACCCCTATGCCCGCTACGATAAGGTACTTGGCACATAGATAAAAAAGTTACCAAGAAACAGCAACATAGTTGAAGACTAAGGGAAACATAGTTTCCCAATACTGACATCCTGAAGGACGTGTCAGTTTCCCCATAACAAATGAGCATGAGCCCAGATGAGTGCACCTGAAGGCTGTGCTCCACTGGAAAAAGTCAGCTTAGGTAAGCCAAACAAAAGCAAAAAGTTTGGGGGGGGAGTCTATAAAAGGAGGGAAAATTGCACCTAAGGGAAATCTTTCCTAACACCAAGGAACTTAAGACATTGAAAGTGTAATACTGATGTAAGAACCGTGGAGAAGTTCTTATGAACAGCCCTTTTTGATTGAACTCATGTTTGTGAAGCTGACCAACACACACCTGGTGAGAAGACCACCTGACAACAACCTTGGTTTCCTATTTTCTGTTGAACCACGACTTCCTAACACATTTATTCAAGGAGTGAGGGCAAGCATAGGTTTAGACACAGACAGAATTTTACTTTGGGCTTTCAATCTTCGATGGCCCTTGGTAGAAACAGTTATGGGAACCATCCCTTTAGTGTTAGGGCAAGTAAGGCTTTACACCAAGACAGGAAACTTAGTAAATTAAGGTTTTTAAACTAACATCTTTGAATCTGTGTCTCTCTTGATACCATGCCTGTCTCACGACACTCACAATGCCATTATGTAATACTAATGCTTTTAAGGTACAATTCAGATGGCACCAGAAATAACTCTAAGCTTACTAGCTCCACACACAGCCAAGTATCTTTTGGCAAGAAAACCTTTCCAACAGTGGGCATAAGTACCACACTGGTGCTAAAACCACTTAAGGCCACTTTACTGCATATGTCAAAAAAGGTTTGAAAGTAACGACACCTCTGCTACTACAAAACATAGGTTACCAGCAAATCTAACAAATGACTACTTAATATTCCTTCAACCCAAATATAGTCACTAAACTGTGGCACACTAAACTGTTAGATTACGCCAATGGGTATCTAACTACATCCATAATACTACAATAGTAGTTTTAAAAGCCAAGATAGTTAGAATACTCTAACAGGTATCTAACTACTTCAAAAATACTCTTCATTGTAATACACTTCAAATATGCCATTCCAGTTCTTGTTAGTGCAATACTTCTTGTAAAATCAATATAATTACAATAAGCCACTGTTACCACCAAATTCAACAAATGCATTTTTATTTAAATTGTTTTATTTTCATTTTTATTTCATTTTTATCACATTTGACCTTTACAAAAGAAACCATTATACCAATCAATAAAAAATAACATATAAAATAGAACACCATCATTTTTCGGCTCCTGGAAAAGTTCTACTAAAGACAAAACGATTTACAGAATCTTGAAAGCAGGAAGGAACATAAGGACAATCAGGCACAGTCCGCCACTATATTCCTGATTATTTTTGATGCTAGTATCCTCTTTCTGCCAGGTTTCCTTGGAAATCAGAGCAATCTTTGATAAGATTTGTCCCACCGCAATTGTTAGGGCAGTGCTATACCCCGATGTCAAAAGATTCCAAATGTTTTCCGATAGTAAGTGTTCTATATTGTCAACGAACATAGAAAACAAATTGTTCTAATGTCCCAAGTCCCTTCACAATCTCGAAGTAAATGCTGCAGGTTTTGCTTTTTGGGGTCTGCACAAAATTTGCACAGAGTGATAGCATTATGATTTTGTCCTCTAATGTTTAGAATTTCTCCTGTGTGGATTAAATGTAGGTGTGCCCTGAGGAATATGTTTTGTGATTCCCTGTTTGGGTGCTTTTGTAGATACTTTGGTATCCCTCCCAGTTTTTTTCCACAGTTAGAAAGCTATTTTTTGGTTTTGCACGCTGCATATCCACTCCTGTCCTAATCCAATCCATTGTTTCAGTTTCTTTCTTCGCTTTCAAAGGATTGACTTTCAGAGTGTCTATCGAAGGGTCTGCCTCTGCCAGACTTTTAACAGCTCTGATTTCTAACTGATGAAGTAACATGACCCCTCCATTTGAAGTTGCATCTTCAAATGCATATTTAATATTCCTTCACCCCAAATTTGCTCACTAAACTGTAGTACAATAAACAGTCAGAAAACGCCAACTTGTATCTAACTACATCTAAAATACTCCAATAGTACTTTTGAAACCCAAAACAGTTAGAATATGCCAACAGGTATCTAACTACTTCTAAAAATAAAACCTTCATTGCAATACACTTCAAATATACCATCACAGTTATTCTTACTGAAACACGTCTTGTAAAGTCCAATACAGTTAGTATAAGCCAATAGGTATCTAACTACTTCAAACATTCCCTTAATTACAAAACACTTTAAACAAACATACTACAACACTTACACTCCCATAATTATAATATTTAATTTTTTAATCCTCTATGGACTTTTTTTCCTAATGACCCAATGATTCGTTCATGTCAGTACAAAAACAGTTTAGCAAACACTATTGTTGTACCAAACATAGTGCGTAGAATGTACTGTTTATGAGGGTCAAAAAAGTAAATGTACATGTAAAATTGAATGCAATTAAATCTTTTAAACTATCCTGGTTAGCAAATGATATTGTTTTATTTGACAGAAAAAGAAGCATTGATTCCAGCTGTATGACTGTATGCAACTAAGTAACCATTCCAAGTATTATCCTATTTATTTTCTTCACGATGAAACAAATACATATTCCATAAGCACTATTCTCAATTGTACTACAATCATAAATACCATATACACTGGAATTATATCATTCCACCATATTACAAATACTGTATACTCCCCCTACAGTACCTCTAATTATATAAACACATCACTATACTTTCTGTTGACAGTGACCAGATTCTTGGGGGCATGACCTACAGCCATAACAAGACTCGCCCTGAACCCCCTGAAATCCAAATGATGTCCGCGGACACTAAAAGTGACTGCAGACTCGGTGCCACCTGCACACCTTTTCTCACCAACTTTATTACGCTCCCCCATACTTTTCAAACCCTCGTTCGGCCACCAAATAACCCCAAATGTGTTTTCCAGATGTTTTTCTCACGGGGCTGTTCATGGTCAGCAGCGATGTGCATGGACTTGGCGGCACCTGCCATCCCTTTTTTCACCTAAGAAACAGCTGCATATCAACTTTATCCCATTCCTCCACCCTTTCCAGCCCCTCTTCCGGCCACCAAATAACCCCAAAATTGTTTTCGATACTTTTTCATCACCATGGTATCCGCAGACACCAGCTGCTGTCCATGCAACAAACATGACAACTGTTCCCAAAAATATGACACAGCTCACGTTTTTTGCCATCCAATCAGCAAGTGCGTACAATGCCCGCGGACATCACGCCGGAACCTAATTGGCCCAGAGGTGTCCGTGAAGGCCAAATCATGAAATTAGTCCATGGACCAGACCCAGATATTACACATTTATTGTACTTACTTTTTGGGCATTTTATTAAAAACTACTTTACAAAAGACGGATTTACAAAAGGTTTACAAAGGAATTTACAAAAGCATGCCTTTAGGACCAAGCTGCCGCACCCAGCACAAATTTGGTAAAAGTCTGTCCAGCGATTAGGGCTGTAAACACGAGCAAACATTTTTTCAAAAGCATCTATGAGGATCTCCACACATTTTGGGACCCCCTAGAACTTTGCCCCCCACGGACAAAACCACACCAAACTTCTCAAAATCATTCTGAGGAGGCATATACTTTTTTTTCAAAGATTGGTGAGGGGGCAAAGTTATAAGCCCCCGGAAAAGTGCTTCTTCTATGAGTTGAATAAATTGACCATAACTACAGACCAACATGCAGCATGAAAACAGCTTTCATCATTGTAATCAATGATGCTCTTAACAACCTTGACAAGGTCCATCCTTGCCTGCTGGTTCTTCGCAACCTCTCAGCCACGTTCAACACAGTAGACTACCAGACACTCATCAAACCTCTACATCACCACATGGAGATCTAACCTAGCTAACAACTATCAATGTGTCCAAATTGATTAATCTGCTTTACCAATGCTACCTATCACCTATGGATTCTGGCAAGAATCCATCCTACCCCATTGATCTTCAAAATGTACCTGACCTGTTCAGGACCATGCTACCTCATCACAACATCCACATCTGTCAACACAGATATACCATGCAACTCTATCTCAAGATACCCTCCATTGATGATATCTACTGGCTCTAGGTCTGACTCAGTTTAAGTCCATCCTGGATATTCTATATTACCTGAAGCCTGGACCTCTCCAAAACCAAATTCAAATATTTGACCAACAAAACTGAATACCCCCATTTCCGACTGGGCTCTCTGCTATGAACCTCAGGGTTTTCACACTCCATCTGACTAGCTTTGCCAAGTGCCTTGGTGCTCATATGGACAGATACCACTCCTTCAAAGAACCCATAACAAGGAAGAGACACACAGTTTTGTACCATCTTTCTCTTCTGTGTAAAATGAAAACCTTTATCTCTCTAAACAACTTTATTTCCTCTCTTCAAGCCTTGGACTTCTCCAACCTGGATGCAACAATACCCTTCTGCAAGTAGTAGTGAAATCTGGGAAGCAGTTATGGGGAAACCTTTGTAAACATTAGCAGGGAGAAACAGAAAATGAGTAGAAGGGTGTAACTGAGAACAATTCAGAAAATTCCATTTGGCTTCAGCTATTGCATAGCAGGGAGACACTGAGACAAATGTTATCAGTGTCTGTCTCCCGTAGCAGAAAGACACGTAAACATGTTCATAGATTGTGTGTCGCAAGGAAAAGATGAACCAATCTCCTGTTGGTGGTTCTTGTGTCAGGGAAAGAAACTGAAGAAATATCATATTGGAAGCTCTCACGTAGCAGGCAGAACCTAAAAAGTCCTCATGTCAGCCACTTTTGATCAGATTATTGTATGTTATTTTATTGAATATATTGTACGCCATTAAAAAATGCATAGCCATATTGATGCTTTGCACCAAAATATCAAGTGGTTAGTGTTTCTTCTCTTTGAATAACACGCTGTGTTTGCATGCTTTAATGAAAGAAAATGATTATTTTAAAGTTTCCACAACTTGGTTGATATCATTTGAAAGGGAAACATGGTGAATTGTGCAACTTGAATTTTAGCATTAAATAGTATAATGTAACACAGAACATTATTGCAAATCACATGAGAGGTGAAGTATGTTTACACATCCAAAATTATTGGATTGCCATTATGAGTAAAATAAATTTAAACTGTAGATATCTGTTGCATAGAACTGGATTCATCCATCCTGTTGCATTTTAAGCTGTGAAATCTAAGCAAGCATAGAGGTATTTTTGTGCATAAGTCATCTCTTTTCTGAAGCAGGAATGTCCTAACAGAAGTACTATTTACTTTAAGAAATGCTTAAAAGAGTTAATTTGTTCCATCTCGGTTTACCGAAAACAAAGGTCCTCTTTGCATTGTCCAAGAAATACATTTAAATACAATTGTTTTGCCTTAGAAATTCCTAAATCCATGGGTTTATATTTTTAGCTAATTTGAAAATCAAAATGTTAGTTTCTGTTCAATCATTATGTGCAACTTTGAATAAGTGGATGCCTTGGAGAGGTCATGGACCCTTAACTTTGGCAGAGCATTAGGCCTTGTGAAGAATGGTTCTGTTTCATTAACCACCTATTAAAATGATACCTTTGTTAAACAGAATTTCTTTCTCAGCAGTGATGTTTGCTGATTAGTTTGGGGTAGGTCCAAACAATGCAGTTTATAATGAATGGGTATGATTTGAAAACTGTGTGCAGATTCAGATTCAGTAGGAAAAACAAAGATTGTATGCATTTCAAAATAATATATTAAAACTATGATGTATTAATAATTCACATGTATGACTTATTCTGTAATCATGAAGTGACAAGAAACAGCAATTGTACCTACAGCTTCAGAACAGCCTCACAAATTTGAACACATTGGGCATCATTACAAGTTTGGTGGTAGCTTTGCCGGTAAAACCAGCAGGCTGCCATCAAACTTGCAATTTTTTTACGGCCCTGCTGGACCCGGTAATTGCCCATTTGCGGGCGCTGGAAATAAGATGCTCCCCATTCCCATTCGGCCCGATAGTGCCGAATGGGAATGGGGAGGTCGGATGCACCGGCACCGTTTATAATGGTGTCAGTCCATCCGACATCCTGTGCTCGTGGGTGCCTTTGTGCCCTCCAGGTCCAACCTGGCTGGCAAAAAGGCACCCGTGAGCACAACTCATAGTTTGCCGGTCCGAGAAATACGGTACCGACATGCTTACGGGTACCGTAGTTCCCAGACCGGCAAACTTATAATGAGGCCCATTGTTTACAAAAAGACCACATCTCAATATTGAGAATTAAAATACAAATTAATATTAAAGTCTAATTTTGATTTCTCATTCCAGAGGAGACAGCAAATTCATAAGGCACAAATCCCCATTTGAAACAGGGAATTCAATGTACAGAAGGTAGCAAGGAGGAAGACCCACATGTGTGTAAGAAGGTTAAGTGAAATTATCAGTGGCTCTGTCCAATCCAAAATGTTGTATCAAATGATGCCACATGAATGGAGTTTGCTGGGTATTTAAAATCAAATATACAGGAGGAAGAGAACTTTTTTATGAAAACAGAAAAGCCACGGAGCTTGTCTGTGATTAGATAAGCACATTAGAAAAACAACTGAAAGTACCTGATGTGGAAATCTTCATACTAGGAACTTTTACAGAAGGCACTGAATGCAGAGGGATTTTACAAAGCAGGATCAGATTACATGAGTGAGACTTTGGCAGCAGGTGTACAGACTGGAAGAGCTTACCAACAGGCCCTTTTCTTGCCGGGGCCTTTGAGAAACAAATGAGAAGTGAATACAATCATTCCAGACTACTTAGATAAATGTCAAAAAAAATGATGTATATTCCAATTAGAATTTAAAAGTATTTGATAGAACTCTGTTTGACAGCTTTATAGCAATATCGCTTAACAATGGAATATAGTGTAAGTGTATGTGCCTTGTAATTTGCAGTTAAAATTAAAATCCGAGATTGTATCATCGTAATGAGGCTTTTCTCCTGCAATCTGTGATCTGAGGAGGGCATTACAAATCGCATTTTGAGATATGTAAAGACAAGTCCTTTGAGTGGTGTCTGCCATAGTCAATAAAGTTATTTGAATTGATCTCTTAAGGGACACATAGTACTGGGGTGTTGTGATGTGGTACCTGATTCCTTGTGACTAGTGAGAGAGTTAGGCGCTGCTATAATAGCATTCTAAAACAATTTTTAACCCTGAGAAAGCCATGACTTTGAATGGAGTTTAAGCAACCTAACACCCTAAATATATCAAATTGTATCTAAGAAATAATTTGTCACAGATAGTGTACAACATTTTAGATTTCAATCATTCCAATAATTGGTGAACTGTATTCTAATGAGCAACATGTTTCCCTAATACCAATACGTGTCAATGGTTTCAGAGAAAACTGAGTACATTCTGTTTTTTTGAAACATGGTTTTCATGAGAAGATGGATTTCAGGTAGACAGAATTTTCAATACTATAGATTGTGGATTTGAAATGAAAAAGTAAGATCAAATAATACATGTCAAATAGTGTGTCTGAATTGTGATGTAGTAGAGCCTATTGTATAGAGTAGTCACAAATAATGTGTTTGACATGCTTGGATGATTATGTGATTTGGAATTAAAACATTATAGAGACATTATCAGACAGGTGGTGTTTTCCTTTCTGCCAGCAAGGTGCCAGTATCCGTATGAAGTATAGTGGGTGTCATCCCCAGCATAGCAAATTAGGGGACGGACCTTTAATTGTTTTTTATTTTCTTTTAAAGTTTTCAAAATATTTAGAACAAAATCAGCCTGTTTCATGTTCCAGACTTTGACTTATAATTGTTCTTGTGTGGTGTCGGGATATTTCTCTGTAATGAATCAATCACTAGAAAAGTAACTATATTCTATAGATTGATGTCTTTACAAGCTAAGGGAACCTGAAAATCCTTATGTTGGCAGCTTTTGTCTAGCAGGGAAACCTTTACAATTTGTGTGCTGGTCTGTTTCACGTAGCTCAGTGAACTTGAAACATGCTATTTTGTCCTTTCTCGTGCGGGTCGTTGTCTAGCAGGAAGAAACCTAAATAGACTCAACAATACTCTCTGCCCTGTTGAAAGATTGACCATCACTCCAGCACGTTGGTTCTGCTAATGCAAGAGGAGGGCTACAATTCACTGTACTAGAACAACCATTAGAAGCATATCAGCATATTTCAGCCACCAGGTTTTAGTTTAAAAAGCTATTATTTTCTGAATCGCAAGCCCAAATAAAGAACCCCAATCAAAGTTTACATTGATTTGAACTGGGTAAACAAGTCTTCATGTTAGGAGCTGGTGTGTTTACCTTGTCTAATCATATTGCCATAGTCTTCTTCGTTGTAGAGTTAATTTGAATGAATGTTAATTGTTCACCATTGAACTATGCAGGCCTTCCTTCATAGTCCGGGCAACAGACACAACTCCCTCTGATTGCACACGGTCATGGTGTAAATTAGGAATTCTATGGCTACTCTCATAAAGGACAGACTACCTCCTGTACAATTACTGTGATGTCTCATCATCCATTCTAGTGTGAGATGTGTCAAGGGGACAGAAGCCACCATCTAGGCTCCTTAATATCAGCTGGATATAATTTGTATACCTTTCTGCTTTTATCATCCCTAAAGATGGAGGAGTGCATTCTATATACTTTTCTGCTCCAAACTATAACTATCTTTATAATCTGTAGGATGTCTGTAGGGTAAATGAACTGGTATCACTGGCAGAAGGTTCAGAACTCCACATTACAAGCACACCACAAAAGTAGATCATGCCTACAGCCAATTCCCAATGACACCCTGGTGGATATTTGTACTATAAACAGGCTCAAGCTTGCATACCTGCAGCCAATTCCCAATGATGTCACAAGCAGATCTATTTACAATACATCTGATCTTGCATACCCATTATAATGCAAAAAAAAAATATACATTTTTTAAAAAAATTAGATCCTTTTGTTTTCGGTCGAATTGACTCGACCCTTTTGTCATTCAACCCTTTTGAGTCGAAACTTTGACCGGACACCGCTTGGGTCAACTGACTCAGAAGTGATCCATGGGCCCTCTTGAACCTCATACAGTTATGAATTTTCCGTGGAATGTTCTTCAAGACCAAATGTGCCTGGTTCACCTTTAAGAGCCATATCTCTTTAGTTTGAAAGAGCATTGGGCAGGTTTGGACTTATTCATGGAAAGAAAATATGCAAAAAAGAACTTAAAAGGCTTCAAGAAGCAATATAAAGATAAGAGGATAGATGGGAGTTCAACTGAGACTGTGCGTAGGGTCAGTAAGAGAAGGGATTGAGCCCTGTTCATCTGTGAAAGTTATCCAAGTAGGACAGCAAATTAAACTCTGCAGTAAGCTGTCTCATTAGATCAATGAACCTACTTCAGAGATCTATGTGTACTCTGACGATCCCATGTTTGAATCTGGTTAAGAAAAACTCAGCCTTTCATCCCTCTCAAGTTGATCAAATTAGTTAAGTCGAAGGGAGGAATTGAAAGCAAAGTCAGCAGCAGCCCTAAGGAAATGTGCAAGCCTTTTTTGTGAATAGGTTGGCCTGGAAATTTCTTAAAGCAATGCAAATTAAAAAAACAAGTATCCTCTGTGCATTTTTATTAGCATTGCCTTTAGAGAATTTTGCACTAAGCATATTTTCTTTTAAAGATCTCCATTTCTTGTCAGCTGCAAGCACAGAGTTTATGTTTTATGTATTGTAGAAAGGGCAGGTGAAAACCATCAGTCATTTAGACACTGCTTTCTTTGAGCATCACTGTATACTTTGTTTGCTTTGAACATATGCTGGCAGGAAAGGTTCTGACATCTTCAAACCAATTGTTAAAGCAGAAGTTCATCAACAGGAATCATCATAAGATTACCTGGATCAGTCACTTGAATCCTTTAAAAGTTCAGCTGAACCCAAATAACCAGAATATAGTGAAAATGTGGGTGGTACAGGGTATGGACGAATGTAATCCCCTAGACTGAGCCATGAAAAAAATAAAGGGGCTTTTACATTTTATTGTTTATTTTTTTCTTCATGCAATTTCATTTCCACAGACTTGCAGTGCTTCTTTTAACTGGGTCTCTCTCTGTTGAGTACTCTTCCACAACATGCACCTGACAAGCAACCAATTTTCTATTGAAATATGGGCAAAGAAAGTGCACTAGAAGGAATTTCTGTGTTATCTTTATTTCAGGCTAACTTGATCAGCCAAATCAGCGACACAAACCATATTGGACAGGTTGAGTGCTACCAGGCATAACATTTCAGTACCTAACTGAGTGATGGACAGTGACAACCAGAATGCTTTGTGTCCTTCTCAAAGGAAAGCATCAAAGAGTAGTCAGAAGAAACCAACCTTCACTGTCTTGGTGTAAATAATGCCCCATTTAAATGCTCAAATTTGACGGTTGAAATAATCAGTAATGGCATTGCATTGTTCACATTGATGGCCAAAAATGAGCACATTTGAATTCCAGGGGAAGCCGATTACAGTCTACAAGTGGCAACTTATGGTGCACTTGCAATTGGTGCAGCACATGTTTTGTGCTGTCAAGCCACTCAGTCAATGCTCTGACCACTGCTCCACATGTACATGGTGAAGAATATGTTCTGATCCATCGAGTGACCTAGCGCCTACCTTAATGTGAAACATATTTCAATGTACAACTTCATATATAACTTTTATGAAAATAAAGGTTTACTGGGAATGTCCCAGTGGTGACCGGCTTTACGCTTAAACTGTTAGAAACCAGGAATGGGTCAAAAGGTCCATGGAATACATTACCACCACATTGCATTAAGCAGGTACACACTTTCTTGCCATTAAGGCACACCAAAGTTTTGCAATCTGTGACAAATGTGTCAACTCACAAATGCCATCACGCTGCACGTTGCAAATGGGTATTACTGTCAGAAGAAGAGCTGGAAATCAGCATCCATAACAACGTTGGCAAAGCATCAGTATCAAGCAGCCACTGGGCCAGCACCGAAGGTAAGCACTGTTGTGCCTGCCAGCCCACCAAGTCATACATCTGCAGGGATCTTCCACCAAGCCTTCACTGCATGGCACTGTAATCCGAGCGAGGAGAACCAGCTTCGTACCAAAATGGCAACCACCGTTTCCAATACATTCTTTAGGCCGAGTCTGCCCACTTTCATCAACACCTAATTGGCCCCAGCTGCCTGCAAATGGACCTATGGAGGAGCGCCAGCAGGTGAAGCCGGCCCCCTCCAAAGGCCCACTCACAAGGCTGCTTCCTGTCTGGCCCTGTCGGCCACTTTACTATCAGGCACCAGCTGCAGCTACCACTGAAGACCCTATATGCCCCCTCAAGCCTGAAACACCCGGAAATGCCACTGTGCCAGCACCGAAAGTAAGCACTTTTGTGCTTGCCAGCCCGCCAAGTCATACATCTGCAGGGGTATTCCCTCAAGCCTGCAGTGCATGGTGCTGTAATCCGAGGAAGGAGAACAAGATCCGTACCAAAATGGCGGCCATCGTTGCCAATACAAGCTTTGGGACAAGTCTGCCCACTTTCATCATCACCGATTGGCCCCAGCTGCCTGAAATGGACCTACTTTTTGCTTTTCTCCCCTTCCTCTTACCTGCGCTTGCGCAATCAGAATGACACACGGCCTAGTAAGATCGTGATTTTGTCCTTCCTCTGTTTCCCCCTCCTTGTCTTGTCGCGCCTAGAAACACTTGTGTACAGGCACGTTATAAATGCTGTATCATATCATATCACAAGACTGCTTCCTGCCTGGTCCTGTCAGGCCACTGGAGGCCTGGAGCCTGCCACACAGCCTGATCAAGCTGCAAGAATTTCTGGTAAGGAAATCCTAATCTGATCCCTGCAAATGTCCACACGACTATCTGTCCCTTTAAGCATACCACCGACCAGCTTCCTACCTTCCTACCTGCGCACCACAGCAAAGCCCAAAATGGAATATGAGCGAGATCGAAGCTGCACTGCAGAACCAGCACACCTTAAAGGAACAAAATTATCGGCTATCACTACGAGCTGCCATCAGTCAACCCCCTGCGACCTACCCACATCCTAATTGCAGAGGCGCCTGCAAGCCTATGCCAATACTCTTTGCCCTTACCAAACATACCAAATGTGCATCATATGGACCAACCGTACCACAATGATAGCCACAAGCCCACACTTACTTCAGAGCCCGCGTCTGAGCCCCAAACACCTAATAACTTGGACAAACACACCTCCAGTGTTATCACACCGTATGCCCCCCACCCAACTAAACCTTTTGCTGCCTTTCTGCTCACGCCTTGCCCAAAGGTATTCAATGAAGCCTCTATGTATGTGCCCTGCCTAAGTAAACCAAATGATGCCTCAGTGCATGTGCCCTGCCTATGTGAACCAAATGATGCCTCAAAGTATGTGCCCTGCCTAAGTGAACCAAATGATGCCTCAGTGTATGTGCCCTGCCCAAATGTATCTAATGAAGCCACTGTGTATGTGTCCTGCCTAAGTGAACCAAATGACACCAGAATGTATGTGCCCTGCCTAGGTGAACCAAATGATGCCTCAGTGTATGTGCCCTGCCCAAATGTATCTAATGAAGCCACTGTGTATGTGCCCTGCCTAAGTGAACCAAATGACGCCTCAGTGTATGTGCCCTGCCCAAATGTATCTAATGAAGCCACTGTGTAGGTGCCATGCTCAAGTGAACCAAACAATAACATGAATGCCTCTATAGCATACAACAAACACACACCAGCAAACACTATTTTTGGGCTAATCAACGCCAGATCACTACAAACCAATCTCATATCTCATCACCTCGAACCAACTTGACTTACTAGCCGTCACGGAACCTTGGCTGCATTCAGCCGCCGGCCCGTACCTCTCCCTAGCTATCCTTGAGGGCTACACCATCTTCAGGAAAAACAGACCTCTCACCAAAGGAGGAGGTGTGGCCTTTATTTGCAGAATGCACCTGTCTATTAGAGAACTGCCTAGCCAAACCTTCCTGTTAGTTGAACTGCTGTCAATCAAACTCTCACTCCTTGGAACACCCTCACTGACCTTCCACATCATTTACAGGCCACCGAGCCCACCCCTGTCCTTCAACAAGGACATAGTCTTCCTCCTTACCAACAATTCTAATTATTATTCTGGATGATTTCTAGGTCTCAATGACCCTGCAGATGTTAATGCCTTGACCATCAACAACACAATCGAATCATTAAGAGTCACACAGTGCATCACCCACACATCTACACACAGCAAAGGCCGAACGATAGACTGGCTGGCGGATATGAATGGCAAAACTAATGTCATCTCCAACCAGACATGCGCCTGGTCTTATCATAATGTCATTACCTTTTACATCCTGAAATTCACTACACCCAAAGCTCTGCCACAATTAACTTTAGCCTCGCGATCAAGAAACACATGCAATGTTACCCCGGTGAACATGCTCCCTTTGCTACAACCAATCACTAACCATCCACACATAGCGTGCAACCCAAACTTTATGGTAGAGCTCTACAATCATACTATCCTTCTGGCAATAGACAGTGTCACTCCGCTGAGCTCTCGTAAACCAAAACCACTAGCTCACCTCAACTCCTAGTATACACCTAGCCTCAAATCCTTACGGCCCACCAAGCAAGCTGCCGAGGCCACATGGGCAAACAATGACCTCACAAATTAATAAAGACCAGTTCTTCATTGCATCAAAAATCTACAAACAAGCCATCCTCCAGGCAAAAAGCCACACCCATAGAGAGTGCATAACTAATGCTAAAACATGCACAGAATAATTATTTGCCCTTTTGAAGGAACTCGAATCTCTGGTCGACCCACCAGAAAGTTGTCTTAAGGACACCGCCTTGTGGACATACATCCAAAAGGCACTCCTGGACAAAATCACCAAATTACAAACCAAAATTGCCGACAAACAAAACAAAAAACTACTAGCTACTCCCACTGACACCAACACCTTGCCCAAACTCAATTATCTATTTAAATTCAAACCAGTCTCAATTCCAGAAAGTTACTAAAATCATTACAGGCCTGAAGCTTTTAAGGTGCCATCTGTCCTGCCCCCTTTATCAAAGACTGTGTGACAGAACTAGCCCCCTTCATCACATCTCTCATCAACAATTCCTTCAGTCATGGCATCATCCCGAATATAAAAGATGGCTGGGTCCTCCCTCTCATAAAAAAATCCTTCACTAGACCCTAATGTTCCAACCAACTAGTATCTCATCACCACTGTCCCCTTCCTCCTTAAAATCTTAGACAGAGAAGCATACTTGCATATACAAGAACACCTCGAAGTAAGCAACCTCCACGCCCAACGCCAATCAGGCTTCTACCCCAAATATGGCACAGAGACAGCTCTCCTAGATCTGAAAATCCAAATGGATGAGATCATAAATAATGGGAATCTACCCATCTCACTCCTGCTCAATCTCTCAATCTCTCTGCCACATTCGACCTAGTGAACCACAAAGTACTCTTCCAACACCTATCCTCAGCGGCCGTTTCTCCACTAAAGCCATATCCTGGATTGAATACTTTCTATATGATTGCACAATGAGTCTTCTTCAACATAGCGGCCACCACTCCAGCCCCAGTTCCTTGAGGCATGCCCCAAGGATAACGTGTATCACCTATACTCTATAAAATCTTCACAAAGCTTCTGTTTGACCTTTTGGATGAATAAGGCATCTCCTACACCAACTATGCGGTCGATACGCAGATCCTCTTGCCTATCTCTGGGAATCGCAACAAGGACACCGAAGCAATCGACAAAATGTAGCAAATCATCCAAACATGGATGGCACAACATGAACTTTGTTTTAACGATGACAACAGAGAACTCCTACTGGTGGGAGACAATCTCGACCCAACAAACTGGTTGCTGACTGCAATTCCTTAACTATAGATGTGAATTCCATCACTGTCCTGAAGGAAATAAAAACCCTAGGGGTCTATCTAGACTCCTCACTCTCCTTATTCAGACAAGTCAATGCAACAGCCTCTGCTGTGGCATACACAGCTAAACCTATTAACGCCTGCAGACCATTCATAACGACAGACAGCTGCATCATACTAGCTAGAACCCTCACACGTTCCAGAGTAGACTACTGCAATGCCTTCTTCGCGGGTTCCTCCACAAGCAATATAAAAAACCTACAAGTCATCCAGAATAGCGCATTGCAAGCAGCTCTAAACATCTTCAGGAAAGAACACATTTCTGAAGACAGATGGAATGTCCATTGGCTTCCTGTTCAAGGCCGCATCGGATTCAAAACCCTCTCCATCACGCACAAATGTCTAACTAACACAGCCCCAAAGTACCTCTCCAACATTCTAGCCAAACCCCACGCCAACAGACCCACTTGGGCATCTACCTCACACCTCCTCACTATGCCCAAATTCAAAAGAGCTAAAGCAGGGGACTGCAGCTTCCCAGTGGTGGCCACCAAACAATGGAATGCCATCCCCTTATCACTCAGATCCGCCCCACCCCTCTGGTCTTTCCAAAACAACCTCAAGACTAGTCTCTTCACACAAGACCCATAGATCACAATGTATACTATTGCTGTTCTTATGTCTATTGTTGCTTGCTTTCATGTATGTATTCTTCCCAGTGCCGCAATGCCTGAGGTTAGATGCGCTTTACAAATGCTAAATAAATAAAGAAATAAATATGTATTAACAATATGAGTTGGATGATGTATTATTGAGTGGCTGCTGGTTTGAGGTTTATGTGTTGGGACATGTGTGTGTTCATCCCATTCCTATCAGTAGTGAAACATCATATGGGAATGCAAAGTTGTGTTTTCCGTGGTGGTCCCAGTATCGCCCTTGGAAATATTTTTCTTGCTTAGAATGGAAGTTGTATTTATTGATCGTTGTGCTTGTTAAAAAAATGGCACACTTTGAATTTTTGTGGTGTGCTAAGACTTTACTTCTATACTTATCCGGCCATGAAGATAGTGGTGATGGTGTCATTGATGGTCTGGTTGAAATAAATTGAGGTTTTGAGCTTTCAGATTTTGCTGGGATGCATTTGAAAGGCATGCTTTCCAGGTGGAAGAATAGTTTTGAATGTTCCTTTCATTTCTGTTACTGTTGCATGTTCAGGCTTCTCCACTTCTCTATCACTGCTTTACAGAATCAGGAAAGTTCAGTTGAACTCATATAGGTCATATCATAATAATTCTTATATGTACTGTATTTGAGCTTTGATGGAGACCAGAAACTCAATTTCATATTCATCTTCACAGTGTATTGTTTCTCCCATCTGCTCATCCTCCACTTCAATGTACATTGTTGGTCATGGGACATTACTGAATGCGATAAGCCCCTCTCCCTCTTCAACCCCACCAACAATGGACTCAACCTCCTCCTCCTCCCCCTCCTACTCCTCCTCCTCTTCCTCCTGCAATACCTGAGTTTGTACAGAAATGCTGCTGACTGTGATATTAATGCCTTCATTTTACTATTTGCATCCCCTGTGAACACAGCAGCTGGTGGGTCTGATTTAAAACAAACTCCAGCTGCATGCATATCCCTGAAATGATCATGTTTTCCACACATGTTAGGACTTAAGATGAGTATGGCTCCTCTTACTGACAAGAAATGGTTCTTTTCTGTATGTGCCACAAGAGGGTCAAGATGAGCCTCACCACCTGACTAATAGCTCGCACATGATGATAACACTTGTATTGCACACTTCGTTACTACCTGTAAAAGTAATCTGCTGATTCCAATTTTTTTTTTTTTGCAAATTTGTTTTAGATTTGTCTCATCACAAAATGCTGGCCCACTGAGTTACATCACTGAATGTAACCTTCTACCTCAAAGATCCTGGCTGATTTATTCACAACAATATTTCGTCTTGTGGCAAACAGTTGGCATAATGAGTCACAGAATGGAATCCCCTGCTTCCTCATATGTCTAAGACTGTTCTTCCGCAGGCTGCAAAAGTACCCATTACCGATGCATTTCACTTCAATGCCCTCTTTTATGGCTGTGCACAAATGAAAATTAATATAAATGAATTGCGTTGATTAATACATAACTAACATTACCAATCTACTAATTTTCTGCATGGACAGATCACATTATCGGTCCTAGAGTGTGGTGGGGAAAGCATTAAAATGACCAACGAAGGACAGAAATATTGTATGAGTCAGTAGCAAGACTTACACTTTTAAAACAGAAGTCCACAAGGCTTCCAAGATCTGCACACCATAAACAGAAAAATTAACATGTTAAATGATATCAGTGATATATAACAATAAACACATGTAGTATCAACATTGCATAGTATAATATCCTCAGTAAAGTCATAAACACATTGCCATGAATTAAGCAATGAGCCCTGAGCTGCGGGGGCATTGCCAAGTTAGGCAACGCCCCGGGGCACATAGTTATAGCATGCCGGAAGACCGGGATACTAATAGAAATTTTCTATTCCGAAATGCTGCAGCGTTTTGGAACAGAAAAAATAAATGAATACATTTTTAAAAATGCCCGCCGGGAATGGGAAAACGAAGTCAGTTTTCCCTTTCCATGGCAGCCATCAGGAGCGGACGCACTGGGGACAGATGTGTTCCCAGCGCATTTGATCCTGAAAAAGGAGAAAAAAGAAGGTAAGTGGGGTTGGGGCGGCACGGAGGGGATAATTTGCAGGGGAGAAGGGTGGAAGAAAGAAAATACGTACCTGAATCCCTGGCGGGGGACGATGGCAGCCTCCAGCTGTGTGCAGGCTCAGAGCGGGGATTTCCCCGTTTCGAGCCTCCTCATTGACTGAGGGGCTGCCATGGCCCCTGCCGGGAACAAAGAATAGAAATCCCGGCCTGAGGGATTCCCGCTCGGGTAAAGCCCCAGCGAGGGTCAATTAGAATGTTTGTTACCTCGCTGTGTACTAATGTGCTATAATAGGATTGTTTTCATTTTATTTTGCTCATTTTGACATAAGTCCTTTTTTTGCATTTCTGGCCATATGAGTCTCACTGGATGAACACTTTAACCACATTATTGCAGAAAGGGAAATGGCTGCATTGCAATTGTTTCAGCTTGCTAGGTATTTGGATGATTAGGCATTTGCCAGCACATGTAAAGAGATTCCAGAATCTCTAGTGATAGGTGTGGCTGCCTAGGGGCTGAGATCTAGTTCTAGAATGATGCCCGACTGAAATGTGAAATTCTTCTTGAGGAGCCAATCGTTAACCATAACTAAAACGCTGGGAGGTACTTACCAGAGAGCTTATTAGAAAATCAGCATTAGCATTGCAGAACACTAATTGGGATTTCAACTAGCATATGTTTTGAATTCTTGAATTAGAACTATATTTGTATTTGTTGCGACTACTTGATTCAGGACTTTGAACTCCTATATGCTTTAACTTTGTCCCACGCCACAGACTCATAAGGAATTGTTAGTACATTATTCCTTGAACCCTCGCGCTCAGAAGTACTTTTGTGCCTTTCATGCTTTGAGACCTGCACTTTCATGCAGCAAGAGGAAGCACTCGCAGCAGGTTTTTGTTAAACTACCAACAGGGTACGCAGTGCTGAGGCAAACTACATTTCCCAAGAACCCAGCGCATCATTTCTGGAGACGTCAGGTGCTTCAGAGGCAAGCCAGTCCTCGCCAGTCCTCGTAGTCATCTGCTTTAAAAGCTTAGAAGCTGGGACACTTAACACATCACTCGATCTGCGCCCTATTAAAGTAAGTAATGGGGTACATGAAACATTTGAAATTATTACTGGACCTACAAAATCGCATGACGACTGTGCAACAATATGTACACGCGGTTTTGGAGGAATGGAGACCTAGTGCAGTCAGTACCAATTTGCTAGTTATAACACCTCACAGAGTAGAACAAATTACCACCACCACAGATACAGATGTGGCAGATTTTGTAGAGGAACAGGCCTGCGAAGCCCTGCGCACACTCCAGCAACGGAAAACTAAACTGGATTATCTTGAAGGAGCCAAAACACCTAAACAAAAGGAACTAACAAGTGCCTCTCATATGAAGACATGTTCAATGACTGCACAGGAGTTAGGTACTAGCAAATAAATTAAAATGTGCTTGCTTAATTCGAGATCACTGAACAATCATGCCCAGAGTATACACCATCTCATCATTGAAAACAACATTGATATGCTTTGCCCCGCTGAAACGTGGATATGTCACTCGAGTGGGCCCATGATTGAGCTTGCATTACCAGAAGGTTATACACATTTCTGTAAGAACAGAGACAAGGAGCGGGAGTGGTGATCAAAGCAAATAATAGTATTTGTATGTTCGCAACCCCAAGCTGTTGTCAGAGATGTGAAATTATCCTTCTAAAATTCACTCCCACAAATAACAGCTGTACAAACATCATATTGATATACAGCCCACCGTCACCTATGATAGATTTTAATGAGGAAATAATTCAGCTGCTAATCAATCTTAAGGGTTCCAATACAGCTACCTTATTCTTGGGTGACCTAAATCGTTGGAGGGGAGACACCAGGGATAAAGAGGCCTTGGTATTAGAAAAATACCTTAATTATATAGACTTCAAGGTCTGTAAGATTGAACCAACCACACCTAATAACAAACAGTTTGGATGGTTGGTATCTTGCAACCTTGATATCAAAATGGAAGGGACCACACCTGGCTTGGCTGACCTCCTTCCTCTCTGCTCGACCCTCCCAGGTCCAACTTGGGTCCTTCCTCTACTCTATCTCTTTCTCTACCTGAGGTGTTCCCCAGGGGTCTAACCTCTCTCCCTGGCCATTCAACCAATACCTGCCACTTCTTGCCCACGCATTGCTGCTCTCTGCCCCAACTTTCAGTGCTATGCAGATGACACTCAGCTCATTTTCAGGCTCCCTTCTGCCACCTCATCTCCTTCTCTCATATCTTACTGTCTGTCAGCCATCCAGAAGTGGTGTGCCACCAATTATCTCTGCCTTAATGCCAGTAAGGCCCAGATTCTCCTCATCGGCACACTGGATCCCTCCTTTCCTGTCACTCTCTGGTTGGCCTCTCTTGGCCCTCTTCCTGCTCCTACCTGTGAGGCTAAAAACCTTGGGGTCATCTTCGACTCCACACTTTCCTTCTCTCCTCACATCTCTGACATTTCCAAGAAGTCTCACTACCAGCTGCACCTCCTCAGAGGTATTCTTCCTTTTCTCTCCTTCCCCCAGAAACTCACTGACTCCAGAGCTCTAGTTCTCTCTAGGCTGGACTACTGTAACAGGCTCTTTCTCAATCTCCCTGCCTCTACTCTCCTCCCTCTGCAACTCATCCAGAACAGGACTGCCAGACTTTTCCTTGGCCACAAGCCCATTGATTGTATCTCTCCAGGACTGAAATCTCTGCATTGGCTCCCAGTGGCTGTGAGGATTAAGTTAAAAATACTCTGCATTGTCCACAAGGCCTCTGGGTCCTGGGACCTCAGTACATTCAACTCTCTCTTCCTAAATATCTTCCTTCTCGAGCTCATCGCTCATCCGCCTCCAGCTCCCTCAGGGTTAGTCGCTTCTCCAAGCAGCAAGTTGGTGGTAGATCTTTCTTCTGCTGCGGCCGCCCTCTGGAACAGCCTCCCTGCCTCTTTGAAACTTGAGGAGGACCATCTCTGGTTCCGGAAGCACCTCAAGACCTTCCTCTTTGCTTCTGCTTTCTCTCCTCCTCTCCCCTGCTGATCTCCCGGCTGAATCTGAAACTGCACTGGTTTTCCTGGCCACCCTCTGATCTCTGGCCCAGCCCCCCCCCACCTATTGCACACCTGCACTGCCCCCCTTGCATCCCCTGCACTCGGGGACTGTTCTGTATCCCTACAGCCTCTTCAAGCACTTGACACCTGATGTGTGCACTTACCCTTGCACTTGCCACCAGATGGCTGCACTTCTATTTATTCAATTTATTTTCTACATTTATTTCACTGTCATCCTATGTACTGCACTGCCCCCTCCCCTTTCCCCCTGCACTTTTACCCTTCCCACCTCCCCTGCACTTGCGCACTCTGAATGTCACCTGGCCTAGTAGGATTGTGTCTCTTTCTTCCCTCTCTTTCCCCTCCCTTGCCTCACCGCGCCTTGAACCCTTGTGTATAGGCACGTTATAAATGCCATATCATATCATATCATATCATATCATGTATATGGTCTGACCATTACAAGGTGAACTTCTCAATAACATCGCAAAAACCAGTGCTCAATATGAATAATGAACCTAAAAGAATCCTGAATAGGAACTTAATATAATCACATCGGAACAACTAGCACAGTGTATAAAGGACATTATGGCACGAACAACCGATGCAGACTCATGCGAAAATATAGTCTTGATCCATAACACACTAATGCAATAACTTGTTGATCAGGTGGCCCCGGCCAGGTGTAAATTAGTTAGGGTGAACACAAACCTACCCAGACAGCCCATTTTTAAAAAGGGAGAAGAGAAGACTGGAAACCAGATGGATAAAACAGCCTATGACTTACAACAAGAATAGATGGAAGGTAGTGAAGTTACGCTATAAACAAAATATCACTAAGTCAAACAAAAACTTTTATAATGAACAAATAACCACCGCATCCAATTCTACAAATAAACTATTTGAGAGCTTGAGGTCGCTAGAAGACCCCAAGGCTCAGTCACCTCCATTCCAACCATCACTGTAAGAGTGTGTAAAACTTCAGATGGCTTTTTCAGCAAAAATTCTGAAGGCATGAAAAAAGCAATTAGGACCTTCCAGGTCATGGCCCCTGATCAGCAAAACCCACCAATAGATTCACAGGTGCAGAGAGTAGCAGAAATATTTGACTTCAGACTCTTCTACAATACATGAGACCCTTCTGACATCTATGAGACGACCCACGTCATGTGCAGAGAATATACTGCCCCATAAGATGATCTTAGAACACAGAGACGTCTTCATACCCTTCCTCGAACGACTGGTAATTTCATCTTTTACAGATTGTCACATACCAGAAGCCATAAAAACAGTCACAGTCACTCTGATATTAAAAAAATAAACATGTTTGGATCAGAACGAACCGAGTAACCTACGTCCAATTACTAATTGTAATTTCTAGTGAAAATTCTTGACAAAGCAGCTGCATCGCAGCTGAAAGCATTTGTGGAGTCGAATTATATCCTACATAAACAACAGTCTGGCTTTAGAATGGCCCATAGCACAGAAACTGCTATATTAGACCTCCAGACCCATATGCTTAGAAGATTTATGGTCATTTCATCTAAAACAATTGCATCTAATGCCATTCCATCAAAATGTTTCCCTCTATAAAATGCCCATCTATTGCATTTTTTTTCTTTATGGGACCCCCCCACCCCCAGTCAACCCCAAACCCTCGTTTTTTACCCTTTAAAATGCACCTGGACAAAAATTAACCCTTTACCCCCCAAAAACATCTATTAGATGGATATTTTTTAGATGGATATATTTCGATGGAATGGTATTAGATGTAATGGATTTAGATGAATTGACTAGATACCTGCTTTAGCATCATGGACAAAGGCAATGCGGGCATGCTGGTATTACTTGACCTGTCTGTGGCCTTTGATTTACCAGATCACAAACAACTACAATGGTCATTAGAACATATAGGTGGCTGTTCGGCAAATACTACCAGATGCATCCTCTCCTTTCTGGCCGACCGAAAGTCAAAAATTAATTGGGGGGTAAACTTCTCACTTCCGACCTACATAGACTCCTGCAGGGGACTAGTCTGTGGCCCCCCCCGCTTTTCAATCTTTATTTCAGATGGCTTTGCACAGTGCTTGATAGCACCAGAACTTTCATTATGAACTATGCAGATGGCACTCAGCTAGTGATTGAGCTGAGTGGCAGCTACGACATAGATACCCGTAAAGTTGAATCTACCTACAACATCATCGAGGCCTGTATGAAAGCCAATTGGATGTGCTTAAACGGGATCAAGACGGAGTTGATTATCTTTGGATCATGACAGGCACGTGCCAAAATAGGCAAGGAATATGAGATATTCCAGATCAGAAACTCCCCAATACAGCTTCTTGAAAAAGCAAAGACCACGGGAATGTATCTAGAAGCGTCACTAAGCCCTTAATCCCATGTTAATAAATGTTAATAACATGAAAAGAAGTTGCCAAAACTATTTACAACTATTAAATGATATCAGGCCTTATCTGAACAAAAAAAGAAATAGTGCCACTATAGCAAGGGCCATGATACTATACAGGCTGGACTACGGAAATGCTCTGATGATAGGAGCAAATAATGGCTGCATTGCTCAATGCCGGACCATACAGAACAGTCCTGTAAGAATTGTAAAGAAGAAAACCCAAAGGGAACATATTACAGCAGCCAGAAGAGCCCTTCACTGGTATCACTCAAGGACCGGATTACTTTCAAAACCATGACTATAGTCTATCGATGTCTTTATGGACAGTCTAAATAAATAAATAAATACAAGGGATAAAGCATTCCTCCCACCCCCAGAATAACTACACACTCTGAGAGGAGACCCTCTGGAATGCCCATAGATGCTTCTACACTGAAAGAACCAATTATAACTGAAATTCAAAAGCAGCTAATGGTGGAAATCAGAGAAACAGGGATCTCTCAAACTAATGACATCCAGAAAAGTGCACCTCGTGATGTTAAGGAGGCTTCATGACAATGTTAGTCCTTAGAGTGGCCTGCAAATAGATACTGGACGTTTTTTCTTTTTAATGTTGCATTAACTGAATCAATACAATCCAAAAAGAATTTAAGATTCAAGGGTGAGCCAGGGCAGTTGGAAACTGAACATGCTAACCTTTCATCCCTCATGTCAAAGAGCATAGATATGTTGTTAAGTTAGAAAGAAAGCTTGTTGATATTGAAGATGGCTTCATAATGCAAAGACTGTCACACTGACAACAACCACCCATGCAGATCCTGCTGCAAGTATTGATGCAATCACACACATAGTTCATTTTGAAGGAGGGAGTCACTTTGTATGGCAATAATATTTCAGTCATTCTGGGAAAGGCATAAGCAGAATTAGACGTATGCATACCAAATGATGTTGGGAGTTTAGTCAAAGAGATGCACACAAGAATCCCATATTTGCTATTCTTGCTTGTTAAAGTGTTCCTCACCAATGATGCGTAGGTACTAAAACAGTTGTCAATGGATATTATTATTATTATTATTATTATTATTATTATTATTATTATTATTACTAGTATTATTGTTATTGTTGCTGTATTATCATTTCATTAATGAATATTAGCTTTATTTCATTATATTATTTGTATTATTATTAATACTACTAATCTGAATACATATTATTAGTAGTGTTATTGTTATTTTATTATTATGATTTGTATCTCAAGAGCATAGACACATGATAGATTATAGATGTGGATCAAAGCTAAACAAAATGGGGAAAGGCAAGAGGATGAAAGAAGGAGGAAAGTTCCAGCAGGGTGATCTAGATTCCTTTAAATTGACATCATCTCTAATTCCCATTTGATAAACATTCCAGCTTTATACATATGTCACTGGGTGTGGATCGAAGTGGTTACTGATGAAACATTTATAAACCATTGCAGTTTAATACAAACCTGGAAAAGATAGAGTCCAGACACTGCCACATAGAATTATCAGTCGAGGTTCCTACAGGAAGAAGCAAGTGGGCTAGGGCAGTTTTGGGACTGACAACTTTATTTTCCATAAGGTTAGTCTTACAAAAGTGATTCCACCATTCTGTGAGAGAAAGTGATGTAGTGTTTTCTCAAAATGTGAAGATATCGTTGAAGGCAATCTGACCACAAGCTAAAACCACCTAACACAGCAGAACTTCACAGAGATGCCTTAATAACCAAACACTCTAGAAACACTTTCTGCACGGATGATGGAAACCAGATCTCAAATATTGAACCAAGTTTGTCCCACCCCTCTGAACAAAGATAAAATGGATGAACACACAAAAAGTACAAGCAAATTGAAAATGTAGGTGAGCCTGGTGAGCTACAACAGAATCAACACATATTTGAGTTCCCATCTCCTCATTTAGTTACCTTAATCAGTGTGAGCAGTGTTCTATGCATTACAAAGAAGATCATCAGAATAATTGTGGCTGATGTAGCTTTGCCCAGATCCTGATCTGTTCTTCAAGATCAAAGGTACATCCACATTCCAATTCCCATTGAAAAGAAAGATTTAACGGATGTGAGACATTTATCAGCTCCCAATTTCTTTTAAATTATGGAGGCTCTGCACAGACTAGGATCATAGGGCCAATCATTTAGACACTCAATAAAGATTCAGCTGAAGGGACAAGTGATCTGTTTAGTAGACATCTTATATAACAACTGACCATATTTATGTGTGTTCCTATCATATTGTCCAAAAATAGCCTTCATCACACACAACCACATCTATATGAAAACCAACCAAAAGTTGCTGACCCCAATGGTCCCAAACCTGTGAAACCCCCAAGCTTACGATCTGTACTCGAGGAGTGCAGAGCATAAATGATTGTTTAAGAACTGGATGTGATGAGCTTCCTGGCAAGGCAGATATGAGTGGCAGTTCTCATAAGATAAGAAGGTCTTTCATTGCTTGGTGCACATGAATTCACTTTGGAAGCGCAGAGTCAGCTGTAAAAGTTCTGCACAATGATACATACATGAATAGTATGATTTTCTACATTTCAACACATTTGGGAAAACCACTCCACCTCTCATTCTTTGGTTCCTTAAGATTTCTAGTGCTATTCTTGCCCGACACCCTGACAGAAAAATTTGGGAAAAGTTACATCTTGAGTTCGGTCATGAAGAGCATTAAAGGAGTTCCATATTTGTGCTTGTCCAGGTGCCCAACAGTATAGTGGGACAATGAAGAGAGGAGACTCGTACCCTTGTCTATGGTGAAGTTAGACTTCTGCAATATTTTATTGTCAATCAAGAAGGCAATGGTTATGCCTAAATGTTTAAGCATAACTGGACTCCATATCACACAAGACCCCCAAAATCCCTGGGTGTACAGCATTTAGTTAGTGGCATGACCTCTGTTTTATCAGCATTCAATGTGTGACCTGACTCTTGGGAGTATTGATGTATAAAACTGATACATTGAGGCTTTGTTGTATGTGGATCACACTATACATATTACTGTCATCTGCCTATGCGGACACCGTGGTAATCAGATCACCTTCTGTGTTACCCTTAATTCTATAGTTCGACCTAATGACTAATTGGTGTGGCTCCAAAGCTGGATCATACAGCTGGGGATAAAGTCGACAGCCATTACAAGTTCCTCTGTGTTGAAGCAGGTAGAGAAGGCACTATTAATAATGCTTTGAGTACCTGAACACAAGGTTAACACGTTCTATGAAAGGATCCCCCAGGCCATGTGACTTTAGTACCCTACAAGAAAAGCACCAAGCCACTCAGTTGAAAGTTTTTTCTGCATCCAGTGCCAAAGCAACAGAGACCTTTGGCAAATGCTCAAATTGTGATACAATCAAACATATAGGGCTAATGTTGAAGGTAGATCTTCTGCACGTAACAAACCCAGTTTGATCCATGCGTATCAACTGAGGAAGTATCTACTTCCATTTGGTGCCCAGGATCATTGCATATATTTCAGAATCACTTTTAAACAAATAAAATGTTTGCTAGATCTTAGGGAGATCTGTTCACAGCTGGGCTCAGGCATTCCTATAATAGCCATTCCTGAGGTTGCTCCCACTATTGCATGAAACTCATGAAAATGTTGAAAAAATTCAAGTAGATTTAGAGCCAGAGTACCCAGGAATGTAGCCATAATTTCCAGGGAGATTTGGTCCAGACCATGAGAACAACCACTCTTAAGGTTTAAGGTTGCTTTTAACACCTCTTTGAGGTGGAATGGAGGCAACAAGTTTGTACATGCATGCATTACTAAGATTGTGAAGTGTTACAGTATTTAAGAATTACTCTGTATTTTTCACACTTAGAATGTCTGGGGTATTTAGTGCCTCATAGAACACAGCGTTCACATAAGCAATGTCCCAACTAGACTTGCCTCTAATGCAGGCCATATCATGCATCTCAGAACTTTATGTAAGTGGTTAAAATCCTTTCTCTGTTATTTTCCTCTCCATAATATCTGGAGATAGTAGATAATAAAGTGCAGGCGATACAGAATCTTATTAAATGCAAATCATACCATGAGGAGGTCATAATAAGATAGCAACAATTATTTTCTCTGCATGTTTAATTTTCACCATGATTTCCTTCTCAACCTTATGGTCTGCTGTCAAGTTTCTTGTCATGTGGTATCTAGTTGCTGTTTTAAACATGCCACAGTATTTGTGTAAGCTGTTTTTGTGGTGCATTGTTCAGAAGCAAAAGCACTGTGAATTGTATAAGCATGTAGGCATGGTCAGAGAATGCAAGTGGCAATATTTCAGAGCTAGCATGGAAGGTAAAATGCACTTCTTGAAGGGAAAGTGAGCAGTGCAGCAGGGATTTGAAGGTTAAGTCTTTATCCTGCAGATAATGGAGCTGCCAAATATCCTGCAGGCCTTTGTCCACTAAAAAGATCAAAAGATCTATGTGATTTGATGAACACAGGAATTGTTTTGATTTCATATCAGCATTAGGTCATCAAATTCATTGAAATCCCCAGCAACTATCATATTTCAATTGAGGGAAAGCAATCTTGCATCACAGTGAAATCCCACATTTCTCATTCCTTGGTTGGGACCATTGATATTTTCAAAAATAAAAAGGAGTTTTGTCAATAGTAACCCAAAATGACAGCCAGCTACCTTCCCGCTCAGAGTTCTACAATGTTATTACTACATTCAGATTTCTAAGAAAGAGGTGGGTGACCCCCACCCTTCCTATAATGTGTGGGCATGTAGGCCACTTGCAAACCCATTTCGTCTTCAACGTTGCTGACTCATCGAACCCAAATCTATCTCCTGGAGAAATGCTGCTGGTGCTTAAAGCTTACAAACATGAGTCACAATCCTATGCCTTTTGATTGGTTAATTAAGACCCCCATTATTCCAGGTGGCAAGGAATTTAACCAAGATCTAATATTATATATGTGGTAATCAGTTGCATATTATGCTTCAATTGGCCTTAATGTACAACACGTAGTACAAGAGGACAGCAGATCGGATATCCAAATGAGTGGTGTGAATTGTGAACACAGAACAGGGTTGTCCCGAAAAAATGCAGTGAGTGAGTGCCGGAGAGGATGAAATAAAGCAGGTGAAAACAGAAATAGATCATCCCAGTGGTTCTCCAAGAAAGAGTAGAGCCATTGATGGCTAGGAAGACAGAAACGTAGGCCTCCAAACCCTCCCTGCATCCTCTGCACAGGCTCACTTGCCTGCTTTGCCCTCCTCCTCCTCTGCACTGGCACCCTTGCCATGCCACACTGCCCCAGCTCCCTTGTCAGCCTTGGCCCCTCCACCATCATTCACTATCCTGCTGGCTCTCTTGCCACCCCTGGGGGTGACCACCATTCCCTGCACCCTCCTCCGTGGAATGCCTTCAAAGATGGCAAGCTGCTCCATATTGCAACACTTAACTCTCGCTCTGCAGTCAAACACTCATCTGACATCTGCAACCTCCTTGAATGCATGGATCTGGATGTGCTCTCCATCACAGAGACAGGGGTCAAGGACAGCTCTGTCACAAGCTTTGAAACACTCCTCCCTGAAGGATACAAGATCCTCTCTGTGTCCAGCCCCAAGGGATCAGGAGGGGGAGTGGTGATGATCTTCCCAGAATGGATGCCCGCGTCTATCATCCCCACTCAGGCCTACGCCTCCTTCGAATGCCTAGTCTGCAGGCTCTCACTCTCTCCTAAATCTTTTCTCCACATGGCCACCTTCTATTGGCCCCAGGACAGTCCACTCTCTTCATCTCGGAATGGGCTCACCTGGCCTCCTCTCTACTTTCCTCCTCCTCTAAACACCTCCTGCTGGGTGACCTCAACATCCTGGACTCTCCTGACTCCTCAGGAACTTTCTGCAACCTATGTGATTCTCTCTCCCTCTCTATCTTACCTTCTGGCTCCACACACAACGGGCCACACTTTGCATACTATCTTCTCTACCGACATCCCTCTTTCTATCCCTCTCACTACTTCTATCTCTTGGACTGACCACTCTCTTCTCTCTACACACTTGAAGCTCTCCTCTCCCCTTGCATCGGCACACCCGGCATTGCCACTTGGTTTCAAAGTCACCAGACCCATGAAAAGAGTGACAGTGGCTGCCTTTGGCTCCAACCTACTTTCCGGATCTGTGTGATTTTCCCGCTGGTTATTCACCCGCGATGGAAATGACTGCATCGGAAATGTATGCAATACAAATATGTTCAAACATTTCCCATGCGGTCATCCATTTTCAAACAACCCCAAACACACATCCGACCCACACCCCCAACAGACCCCCACCCACACCCCCAACCCCCTACTTTCCTTTCCTTCCCACATGCTGTTTCCCTGCGGCACCAGTTCCCTTTCACTTCCGTGATCGTAAACCGGCGCTGCAGGGTCCTTTTCTTTTCTTTTTTTTCTTTTTTACTTTTGATCGGGTGGACTTTCGGACAAACTGGCCTGCCTCCTCCTTCAAAGGCAATATCGATTCTGCATCCACGAAAAGAGTCTTTATTCAAGCCCGCATCCACACGGCATCAAACAAAAGGGCCAAACTTTTTAAAGTCGGTAAGGAACTGGCCAATACTGCTGCTGCCTCCTCTTCTGTCTCACCCACCCACGACCTTTGCTCAGCCCTAGGCTACACACTTCACAGCAAAAACCCAAGACATCCTTTCCTCTCTCACTTCCACACCACTTCCTACACCAACGCCTCTGGAACATCCCTTGGCCCCTGCACCACTTCTCCTCTCTTCTCTCACTCCCATCACACCTGATGAGGTCGCCAGTTAAGTTCAGTCTATGAAGGCCTCATCCAAACAGGCGGACCCCGGCCCCTCCAAAACCATTAAGGACAGCATTGACTCTCTCGCTCCAGCCTTGGCTGGTCTCTGCAATCTCTCTTTTGCCACTGGAGTATTCCATACTTTTCTTAAGGACTCCATTGTGTACCCTCTGCTTAAGAAACCCTCTGCCGACTCCTCCATTCCGGAGAACTACCACCCCGTCTCTATCACTGCTTTTCTGGGCAAACTCCAGTAGAAGCTGGCTATCTCTCAGTTTACCTTATGTAAAGCCCCTGTTCTGAGCGGCCTCTGAAGCAGGAGGCTCCCATCTTCCCTGCCGGGACAGCAGGTAGGTGCTCCCCCAAGCCCTTTTTGCCCAACACCACGAACTTCCACTTCACTTCACCCTCTAGACCCCCTCCCACTTACCTGCAGCTTCTTCATCCCTCGCCATGGCGGCAATGGCTGTGTGTAGTTCCCGTCTTACTTGTCCATAGCGGCCATTTTGTTCTGAATGTTTTTTTTACGTTGAAAAATGACATCCATGCCATTTCTCAACTTAAATCAAACACTATTAAACTATTAATCATTCATGCATGCTAATAACAATAAACCTCTATGGCTAGAGCATTACCTGGCCTTGTAATGCCCTGTTTTATTTGTTTTTATTTTATTAATTAATTTCTATTCCAGCACTCATTCTTTTGAGGTCAGCCAATAAAACTGGGGTGCAAAGTCAAAAAGTCCCATATTTCAATAACTACAGACAGTACTTTACACATCAAGCATGCACAATATTAAATGCAAAACCCTCTTTCCATGAACATCTGTAAATCATCATCTAGGAGGGAATATTAAATGAGAAGATTGATCCCTTACCAGGCTGCCAAACATTGAGGTCAAGCCATTCATATATGTATCCGGAAGCTGTTAAACTAAAAGCTCATGCCATTAAACATGGGTGCATAAAGAGCAACAAGTAATCTCAAGGTCAGTGCTAGCATAAAATAAATGTGTTAACCTCCTGTATAGTGACAGTGTGATCATTTAACAAGGGTATGATTATTCAAGTCAGTGGCACAGTCTAATCAGAGAAGGGTCACCCTGAGCAAGAAATGTAGTGGGCACCATCAGCCTACCATGCTAGGCAGACTTTTTTTTAATTACCTCCAACCCTGAATATGACCCCCAGAAGGACCAAGAACTATGCCTTGGAGAGGAGTCTGACCAGACCAACAGCTCAGTCTTAGTAGATAGGGAAACGGAATCCAATGGCTGCTACATGTGAGTGGGGTGCACCTGAAAGCATCCTGAACTCCTAAATTGATTACCTAAATAATGGACTGACACAACTTCTCAAGCGTACAATAAAAATAAATTTCACCTATGGTAGTACACCTCAAACAGTTCCACCCTCACACCAAGTTTCCATCCCTTCTTTTCATAGTAGATCAATGATAAAATGCAGGTCCTCTGTGTCTTCGTTGAACCCTCATTCTCCCATTCAAAGTCACTGAAAATAGGCATGGCCAGAAAGACAATATTTGCCATTTGTTTATCTTAGCAGGGGTCTTTTTGCCATCTCTTGTGCCACGTCCTGTGAGTAAAAAAGACCATGACAATAAATAAGAAGGTTTCCTACTCCTTTACAGCTTTCATAAGTGCCTTTAGTTGAAGATGTTCAAGTGAAAACAATTATTATCCCTTATGCCTTCTGAGCAATTATACCAGCAGCAGATAGAGGACTTAGTTGATGGCTAATCTGGGTGTTGAAAGGAAAGGTTTGTTTATTTTGATGCGCAGGAGCTTCAAAATGAAAGAGGCAAGACCATCCTCCACATTGACAACTTCAGTGGGTGATCGTAGGCAGTATGATCAAAGATAGTTTTTCTCGCTTTTGCTTTGAATACATTCAGAGTGGTTCTTTAAAACAACAATATTCTCCTCCAACTCACTAGTCTGGGTACAATGGGCCTCATTACGAGACCGGCGGTTACCCGCCGGTGCTACTGGCGGGTTGCTGCTGGACTTGTAACACTGTTTCTGCCGCTTGAGATCCTGGTGCCACTGGGACATTACAAGTCCCACCGGCCCGGGATATCAGGCGGCCGAAAGTGTAAGTCCCCATGGGGACACAGAAACATCAGCATTGTTATTAATGGTGCCAGTGCTTCCGTGACAATTTTGCCTGCCGAGGCCATTGTGCCCAGCAGCTCAGACCTGCTGGGTGGAATGGCCCAGGGATGCCGAGTTGTGGTGTGGCGATCCGGAAAGGGTGCTGGTATGGTGCAACCGGCTGCCTTATTTCCAGACCGCCACACTTGTAATGAGGCCCGATGTCTTGGATAAACTTGCCACTCGACCATCTTGATCCACCCAATAATATCACCCAATTTTCCTCTCTGGATATTTGGTGGTCATTAGTTGTCCCTATAAAATGCTGAATGGCCTCTACGTTCTCTAATATCCTTGCCAAAGCGGATTTGGTTGCAACTTTCTCGAAGAGACTGTGCAAAGTCACTTTGTGCTGATGGATTAGGGATCAGGAACGGTTTGTGTCACAGTGACAGACACTGCATGGTTTTAAGATTAATCTGTAATACTTTTATTTTCACTTGTACTCAGCCATATTGGCTCCTTAACAAAATTCGGTGGCCATGAAGGATATCACTACTATATATGTTGCCGTATTATGAGCACAACAAACTTCAGTCTAATTTCTCCAGATGGAACCAGTATTTCACACCTCTGAGTTGCCCACTTTAATTGCCCTTCAACATTCTTTGACCCAGAACCTTGATCGAGTGAGCATGACTTGCTGAACTGGAAAGGGGATAGTTTGCTTATTGGAATGATTGATCCTCACAGTTGCTAAACTTGTAAAAGGGGACTAATTCAATGTGCTATGCCCCTTGTTTGAATCAGCAGGAAGTAGGCATATGGAAGCATTTGATCGGCCCCCTTGTACCATAGAGTGGATGCAAATATAACGTTATAAATTAAGCCTGTTCTTAGGGCAGCACCAAGGATAGAGCTACCAAGATTAATATCTTGCAATTTCGCTAATCAAGCAAGCCTCTGATGCACCGTACTGAATCCTATGCCAGAACTTATTATTATTATTATTATTATTATTATTATTATTAGTAGTAGTAGTAGTAGTGGTAGTATTAGTATTATTATTATACCACTTCACAAGCACTCCCTTCACTATGTGTACAATTGTCGTTGATATAATTCCTCATGGGTCATTAAGTGTTACAACAATGACCACAAATGTGTATGATGCGGTTTCAAAAACGTGTTCTTAACATGATCTCTTTTTGTTGAAGACATTATTAAGCTGAATTGAAACACTGTTTCTTCAACAGGAAATGTCACGCATATGCTTCCAAGTTTGAAATTACCACATATACTTAAATATATTCCCCTTAACTGTTGATTTATGACAGTTACTTGAATATGTTCCTCTTAACTGTTTATTTAAAAAAGAAATGTATGTAATGAAAGACACCACAGGCAGTAGTTTTTTTTCTGCCACATTGCAATAATAAAGCTGAAAATTGCTGCAGTAATATTCATTTAGCTTCTGCACAATTCGCGCACTCTCACTGTCAAGTGTAATCAAGAGACTCTCAGAGATGTATCACGTTTTTTGGAAGGCTTAAAAAATGCAATTTGAAAATTCTCTCTCTCTTACGTATAGTGAATAGATACATATTTTTAAACACCAGTATATGCAACATCATTTAGGCTCAGGTATTGATTAAACAATGATTTAAGAACTCCTAGCTTTTAATCCTAATGTTTTCAAAGCAAGAATAATAGCATTGCGACAGAAGGAATAAAATGTATTTTAAAAAATCGGAATGCATAAGCATTAGCCTTTCTTCACTCATGGAGGTGCTATCATTGTCTGCCAGCAGGGCCAAAAACTGTGAAGAGGGTACAATCTGCTGGATTTTTAGGGGAAGAACCTGTCTTTGAAGAGGTTGCAAATGAAAATCAGGTGGCAGTGTCAAACATATTTAAAGTAAACTGGATGCACATTGGCCAAAACAAAGTATATATGTGATTTTCCCCACTCACACTGTGCTTGCGTTGCCAATTCTTTTACGTTCGAAAGCACAGCCCTGCACACAAACATGAAGAAAGGCAGGTTTAATTCTAGTCAAGGTTAACCCAGTCTTTAAAAATGCAAATTAATTGTATATGTGCATCAGGCAGTATGTTAATAAGTGCACTGTCCAATCTCACTATAGAATTATGCCATTTCATACAAGTTGTTGATCTATGTGTTAAATTTAAATTTAACATTATAGATTATTAGAACTTGGAGAAGCATTAACAATTGAAACAGTGCCCCAAGCAGGTGTCTCTTTACGAGCTAAATGAGTGCAGGTATATTATCTGAAGGCATGCTTCTAAAGTTTGAGGCCAATGCCTTTTGAAATCATGAGTCAACCATCTGCTAAAGCTAGACCACTCATACATCTATAGATATACCCATTAAGTTGACTGCACCCACTGCAATACATGTTCAATTTAGAAAAATAGTCAAGAAAGACATTGAAGTACACATTCTGAAAATCCCATTTGGTCAGACTAAGACTGTATCAAGAGCATCATGTGGACTCTCCCCAGCCCTTTATGACTGAAGTTTGCTCTTTACAAAACAATACTTTGAGGAAGTTGATCCCATTTAGATTTTGACCTTTGACTCCTAGCTCAGCCATAAAATTCCATTATGTCCAGTTCTAATTGATTGTTGATTCCCAAGAGACATGAACCAGCTCCATTTCATTTAATGGTGAAAAAGGTGTGTTCAAATGCACAGGAAAGCATGTAAATTTTAATATACACAATAATACAGATCTTCTTATTCTGTCTGACGTGGCAAAACAGAAAGCAGATATAGGGCCACCTTCCAGATTTGCCCGTGTCCTGGCAGAAAAACTGTCAGTATAACGGAAAAGGCCTGTACGATTTCCACTGCCTGATATCATTTGAGATGTCATCTTTGATGTCCTGGGTGTTAGTTTTAGGAGTGCACGGTGGTGGCGCGAGGTGGTGGCGCGAGCTATGGTTGCTTATTTTACCATAACTGGTGAATTTCTGGGTTTTTTGGTTTTACTTGTAACCATAACGTCTTCATTTAAGAAAAACGAACCTTTTTTCAGGCATTTCTCGACCATTGGGAGCTGTTGGACGCTGTGCCTGTGCCGGGAGTAAGCGCTGGGAGTCGTCATCACTCGCGCACCCACAGGCAGCCACAGATTAGCATTCGCTTCCTGGAGGAGGCGGAGCTTTGTGGATCACGTGACCGATCACGTGACATCCTCTGCCACAAAAGCAGAGACAGCGCTGCCGAGCGGCGCATTCTTCATTTAAGAAAAACGAACCTTTTTTCAGGCATTTCTCGACCATTGGGAGCTGTTGGACGCTGTGCCTGTGCCGGGAGTAAGCGCTGGGAGTCGTCATCACTCGCGCACCCACAGGCAGCCACAGATTAGCATTCGCTTCCTGGAGGAGGCGGAGCTTTGTGGATCACGTGACCGATCACGTGACATCCTCTGCCACAAAAGCAGAGACAGCGCACCCTCGCGGCGTTGAGCCCGATAGGAGTAGAGGGCGCCGGCTGTTGTGTGGCTGTTCGGTGGCGTGGTGCGCATCCCCCTACACCTGACCCCCACTCAAAACAGCTGCCGGGATGAAGTCATTCCTTGCGGCTCCAAATAAGTCGGAGACGGGTTTGAGAACAAGGCTGCAGGTAAGGCAAAGACTGGCGTCACTCCCAGGGGTGACTGAGAGTAATGATTATCCCCAAAAATCGCAAATGATGAAACAGACTCGCTTACCATTCTGTAAAAAGCGAAAAAGCGGTTCTGTGGGGGATATTACAGACATGGGGAGTTTTAGCCCCTCTATGAGATCAAAATTAGACACCCTCTTATTAGTACCAAACACGCCGACTCAACCAATGGCCTGTACGGTTCCTTCACTTGATGAGCCAACACCCCAGACAATCGGAGGTCAAGCTCAACCAATAAAACTCAAAAGATCATTAGATCAGGTAAAGGGATGTTCGCACCTTAGTGGGGAGCCAGATGGAAACCACCATTGTGAGAGGGGCACTCCTCCTAATGATCATACTATGAACCCAGCTGAGCCCCATCTCCCACTGGAAGATCGACCAGGGGAGACTTGGGATAATCTCGACAATATGGGACTTGAGGAAATAATCGAAGGTCAGATTCCTGAAAGTACCCTAGAGGTGAGAGAGGCGATACTGGGGTCTCCTAGTGAAGAGATCCGCTCTTCGGACGAACTAGGTGAAGACCCGATACATAGATCTAATCAAACAGGCATTGAACTTGAGGTAAGTATGGAAGGCTCACAAGAGTTTGGGGAAAAGCCATGTATAAGTACTTCCCCTAAACTACCGAGAGAAACAGCAAATAATCTGGAGGTGGAGAGGGAAACACCCAATTACATGAGCAAGGATCCTCAAGTGCTAGAGGACCCTGGAGGTCACTGGGAAGACCATGAAATGGCCCAATGGGAAAAAGCCATCGTCGATCCTACAACTGTCAAGGAGGGGAAAATATCACTACTGAACCCAAGGGGGTCAAATTTAGAAACTGTTGACATTTTTCAACCCTATAGAGAAGATAACTATGCTCCTTTAACTAAGGTCAAAAGCACTCAGAAAACACAAGAGGGAAACCAGGTTGCCCACCAAGACCCAAAACGAAAAAAAGTCACCGAGAGTGGCTGTACATACGGGCACTTTGAAAAGTTATCATTTGAAGTTCCCGTTTGTAATGAGAACTACCCTCCACAAAATTGCCTAGTTAAGCAAGGTCCAATGGAAACGGAAGGGATGACCCCCCCAGGTACTCCAGAGACTAGCAGAAACTTGATGCAATCACCTATAAAATTGACTAACTTAAGCCTGGCAAATAAAATCAAGCATGATATCATGATACTGACGGGGAAAATCGAAAGGGAAAAAAGGAGAAGCTTTTCCCTAATAAATGAGAGGATGGCCGCTCTGGACAGGGATCAAACCAAAGGGGGACCCTGTATGATGGATGACGCGAAGACTACTTTGAACCCCCAGTCACCCACCAATCAACTGCTAGAGACCAACTTCGAGAAAATCAAATCCATTTCAGATAAGAGACATCAAGACCCTAAGGGACAACTAATGGCCAACGATCACAATAGGGCATCGGAAATGATACAGACCTCGATAATGGATGAGATAATGACACCGCCAGCTTTCCTTCAAAAAGATCAAATAATACAACTTATCAGTGAGGCCTGTGCAATCGAGAGAGCTAAGGACAGTGAACATATTCAAAAAGTGGTGATGGCCTCATTGAATATTTCTCTGGCTCCTTTTCTGAAACTATATGAAGTCATTAAAGATTCAGTCCAAGAGGTAACCACGACGATTCTGCAAATTAAGGAAACAAATCGGCAAACGGGCCTCTCTCTACAGAATTTAAACTCAAGAGTAGATAAAGAAGCAGAACAAACTCAGACTTGGCAAAATCGTCTGGGTGACTTGGCCAGAAGGGACGCTAGTGATAAATCACTCCTTATGGAAGCAGTATTAGAAGACTGTAAATGGATGAGATCCCAGCACAAACAAAGTAAATTGGACCAGCAAGTTGCAGAACAGCCAAACCGAGGTAACGGGCCAATGAAATTGAAACAAGGAAAAGTCACTAAGCCCATCGAACCAGAACAGCGATGTGGAGATGTAATTCTCATCTCACCGAGCAGTAAGGAGGGCCAAAAACAAGACAAGCCACCCATAAAAGAGCAATTGAACTTTGCTATCTTTGCAGGTACGGATAATAAATCCAAGGAGCACCAACTTGAAACCTTGCCTGCAAATAATTTCAAGGAAAAGGGGAAAAAAAACAAAAACGAAACACTTAAACGAAAGGTGAATGGATCAAGAGCTTTCCTGAGGAATCTAAGAACACCACCAAGAAGGGAAAACCCACAGTGTACCAAGAAGCCAAGAAGAGAACTCGTGATGGGTGTCTTGGATTGCATAGAAGCCGAGGGGGAAATTGCGTCAAAAACATCTGTGGGATCAGTAGATGAAAAAATGGAGGACTTGGAACAATCAGCCGTTTTGAGTGATTTAATCGAACTTCTCTCAAATAACAGTGATGAAGAGGGGTGGGGGAACATCACGCCGTCAGAATGGAAAACAATTGACAACTGGGATAGGGACGAGCTAAACTGCCACCTGAAGGACAAGCAGACTGAGAAAAAGGATCGATCTAGTAAACCTAGGGAAGAAACAGAAAAAAGTAGGACTTCGCCTTGGTATGATCACGACATGGAAATAGAATATTCGAGGTTTAAAACACTAGAAGAAAAAAGGAGAGAGTTGGCGCATAAGGGAAAAACCGTCCACTTTGAACCAAGGAAGCATAATCTAAAACAAAGAAGTCATAGTAGAGAAAAAGATCGTATGGGCAGTAAGACCAGTAGAAAGTTATTAACTGATAAGCAAACACCCTCCACCAAAGACCACCTTGTGAAACTGGGAATTACATCGAAGGGGCCGAGGAAGGCCCTTTTGAATAGATGCTACGTGATGTCTCTATGCAAACAAACTCCAGCGCTCAGAGCGATTTCAGCTGACGATATAAGAATTGTGGAATTCCCAAAAGAAGGAAGGATGGATCAAGTAATATTACATCTCGTCTCAAAGGAAGTAAAACAAAAATTCCTAAAAGCTGACGATTGCCTTAAACTAAAGGGCTATCGACTGGAGGACGTAGATTGCAGTAGTCAACTGAAGAACCCAAAAGAAACAACAAGGGGCAAAGGGAGACCCAGGGAAGTGGAGAGGGAGGACGGCAATAATAAAAAATATATGGTGAAGGACTATAATAATAAAGGACGAGATATGGAGGAATTGGGGAAAAGGTCCAGAAAACTAAGTGACAAAGTGAAGGTGGTGGAAATAAAGAGTGATACTAAATCTCAGAAAGCAAATTCCACCTTGATGAAGTTCTCAGATGAGAATTTGAAAAACCTGAGATTTACGGTGGACAACTCGGATAACCCAAAGAAGGGTAATTCTACATTGAATAAAAAAGGCCTGAAAGCAAATGGGCGGCCCGAACCAAAGAACACGAGCACCACTAAGAAGAAGCAATAGAGTGAGGAGGCCCGGCAAAGATCGGTCTCTTGTGCCTCATGGAATACCCGAGGCTTTCAACACTTATTTTCTAAGGAAAGTGATTTCCTGGCTGCCTACGATCTAATTTCGATCCAGGAGTCGTGGCTGCGTGAAGCACCTATGTGTGAAGGCTATGAAGTCTACTTTAATCCGGCTAAGAAAGGCCCTAGAGGTAGACCTTATGCAGGCCTCATGGTATTAAAGAAATTGGACTCGTCACTACAAGTTTTGGAACATGTGATCCCAAATCCCTATGTGCAGATATTAACAATCAACCTAAAAGAAGACACTAAGGAGAACTTCGAGAACATGACAAATAAACAACAAAAGAAAAAAATGGCGACGATGACTCTAATCAATACCTATTGGAGTGAAAATATGCCGAACCAGGAAAATTATCTAAAAACCATCATGAATGCAATAGATAAATCTATGATGGAAGACAAAGAACGGCTAATTCTACTGAACGGGGATCTGAATATCAAACTCCTTGATAAGAAGGGTAAAATAAGAGATATAGAAAATCTACGAGGTAAAGAAAGTCTCTGGACAAAGGAAATGTCTACTCGTGATATGAGGATGTTAAACAGTCAGACGCAAGGTGATCTAATGGGTGCGAATACATGGCATAGCGGTAAAACAGGGGCCTGTTTAGATTACTGCTTTGTCGGAAACAACACGCTACCCTGGATCAAAACATTTACAATAATCAAACAAGCAAATAGCGATCACAGCCTCTTGAGAACTGAACTAGTATGGAATACTACATTACCACCATCGATGAAAAAATGGAAGGAAACAGAAGTATCCTGGGGAAGAAACCGACTGAGACTTAGAAATCAAGTTATACCGAAGCTGGTAAAAGACTTTAAAGAAGCGGGTAATAAAGGCGATGAGACAGTAGAATATAAATGGCTCCTGGAAGCTTTTGTGGTTAAGTATGATCCAGCAAAAGTGAATAAAATTGAAAGAAAACATGCGTACGATGATTCTGTGGTCACTAAAAGGAAGCAATATAGAGCAGAACTTAAATGTATTAAAAAAGAAAATTCCCCGGTGAAAGAGATTCTCCTGCGGAAATGCCGGCAAACTTATAAAAACTGGCTGCGCTCGACCCGCTTCTTAAGAACTCAAAGAGACGCGGAAAAAATGCTGGCGGCACTATCTACCAACAACTCAAGAAGTACCTGGGACTTAATTAATAATAGAGATCTAAATCAGTCGGCAATTGGTGTAAATCAAGTCTCAGAGGAAGACTGGTATCGGCACTATAATGAACTGTTTAAGGGGAAAACCATGGGTACACCAGCAGAAAAAAGTAATACGAGTTCAGCTTGGGATTTCGAGTTTGACAAAGAAGATATACGGATGCTTATTAAAAAGCTCAGCAGCTCCAGGGCAACCGGTCCGGATGGCATTTCCAACAAAAAACTAAAAGAGAACTGCGGAGATTGGACTGATTTGATCTATGCCCTTTTCAAAAGAATAGCAAAAAAAAAGCAAATTCCAACAACATGGACGGAGGCGTATATAGTTCCCATCTTCAAAAAAGGGGATCGATCTAACCCCAAAAATTATAGGCCAATAGCCTTGTTAGACTCTATTGGGAAACTTTTTGCGGCCATCCTATTAATGAACCTAAAAAAATGGGCCACAAGAATCAACATCCTAGACGAAAGACAAACCGCCTTTATAAGCGGGGTGGGGACATCTCTAAACCTGTTCTTGTTTAACCTTTTGAAAGCTAAGGCCTTGAAAGACAATGTAACAACTTATCTGGCTTTCATTGATCTTCAACAGGCATTTGACAGTATCAACAGAGAGCGACTATGGTCGAAATTGAGAAACTGGGGATGCCCGAACGCCCTGTTGGCAGCAATCCAAGCGCTATATTCCAATACCTCAATCCAGGTCCAAATTACTACTAATGGAGGGCTATCTAGAAAAATCTATACCACTCGGGGAATCAAACAAGGATGTGCTCTGGCTCCCTTTCTATTTGTTCTCTATATGGCGGATATGAAGACATCCCAAGAAAGGATCCGTGCGTTCCCTCCAAAAGTGAACGGTATGGATGTCCCGTGGATGTTATACGCAGATGATGCAGTATTTGCAGATCAGACTCCTATTGGTCTGCAACGGAGAATTGAAGCTTTCAACAAATATCTGAAAGAAAATTACATGCAAATCAATGCAAAGAAATCAATGATACTGTGCATGAAATCGAGTCGTGGAAAAAAACCTGCAGGGAAACGACAGATATGGATGCTGGATCAAGAGAAACTTGAAGAAGTGGATACTTCCATCTACCTGGGTATTAGGATAAATAAAAATTGCAATGAACAAGCACAATACACCCTTATTCGAGAGAAACTCGCAGCGTTAACTAATCAAGGAATTCTACTGCACTATAAATATGGAAAATTTTCGCTGCAGCCAATTATCACATTTTATAAGCAAAAGGTGGTTGCAGTGTTAACATATGGAGCAGAGGCACTTTTGTCTTTGGGATGGGAAAGTTGGAATCTGTGCGAGGCCTACTTTTGGCGAAGGATCCTACATCTTCCGAATTCATTGCCCTTAGTCCTGATAAGATCGGAACTCAGACTTCAATCTATGGTTTCAATCACGGTGTGGAAATCTCTTTCATTATTTCGGAAGTGTATTTTGGACAATCCGGCACAGCCATTTAATGTTTTAGCAAGACCTGGGTTGCACAATGAAGATATAATTTTCCAGGAATGGAAGAAGAGATGTGAGGAAACCTTAGAACATCTAGGTATCTCACTGGAAATTCTAAAGTGCAATCCTGACAAGGCCAAAAGAATCCTGCGGGAAAAAGACTGGGAGGAAACCCAGGTCACTAAATTAGCAGGAAACTGGGCTCACAACATCGTCTGGGAACGCAAAGCATTAAATATTCTCCCACCATATCTTCAGAAATTTCCATCTAAACATTACAGAGATCTGCTATTACGATGTAGATTAAATATCTGGCATTCCCGAGAGGTTAAGCTGAGAAGAAGGCTCATTGGAAAAGCATCAGCAATCTGCAGGTTCTGCAAAATGAAGGACCAACTTGAATCAGTGCGACACGTGATGCTAACATGCCCGGTTCTGATACCAAAGCGATTAGCGTTTTTGGGCAACTATATAAACAACATCACGATGGAAACAGAAGAAGAATACTGGGAACGCCTTCTAACAGCAGATAAGGTGGGTCGTACTATTGACGCACTAAAGTTTGTCGAATCCCTAAATCTGGACCAGGAAGAAACGGAATTGGAGGAGAAAATAGGAGCCCAAAAGACTACTGGATGCATCTGTTACGATAAAGGGCTTCCATTGGAAGGATAACTAAACCGATTGGAACTCAAATAATACTTTAGAAGAGGAACTTTGAACTCTTGTTTCTCGGACTCCTATTTGAGGCTATTTGAGGCCTGTTAAAGGTTTACCTACGATTAACCAATAAAACATTAAAAAAAAAAAAAAAAAAATAACGTCCCTTTAACAAATGTTTTTCATTGAATTTCATAGGTTTTTATTAGTCAAACTTTACCATAACATCCCTTTAACAAAGTTTTTCAGTGAATTTGAAACTTTTTATTTTTGCAACTTAACCATAATGTCCCCTTAACAAAGTTTTTTCATTAAATCTACTCTATATTTCTCAGTAAAGTAGATAGATGCAATATGATTTTCCAAAATTTCCATTTGCCTTTTGTGTTATGCTAATGGAATATTGTGGAGTTTATCCTCCATTTCAGGAACTAGAACAGTGGATAACGGCCTAGCAGGTCAAGTTATCACCCAAGCGAAGCAAGGGTGGATAACAAATTCTCTGGACCATTATCCCCCCTTCCAGCCCCTGCAATGAGGGATGAAGGCCATTAGCACCCTAGGTCCCCAATGCGGAAACTCGGGGTGCTAAAAAAAAAAATGTTCTTCCTACACCGGGACGCCTCTGGCGTCCCGCTTTAGGAAGTAAAATCCTTTTTCATGATGGCTACAATGCAAAGGGAAGGCGAGGTTCCATACAGGGCCCCTCTTTGCTTTCCATGACAGCCTGCGGAAGGTGAATGCAGAACCCTATGGCCATATTACCATGAGCACATTTGTCTTCCTTTTCAAACCTATCCTAATTTCGATTAACTTTACCACAAAGTCAATCCCAGGTGGACATGGCCACTTTAACCCCATGTGTTGTCCCTCGTGGTCATGGCCAGTAACCAGATTGTCCGGCCATAACCTGATTCCATGACCCAGACGGTCTGGCCACTGCCCATGGCCATAGGCTACACCTCATTCACCAAGGGTATATCACTATTTACTGTACCTACATTATGGCACTTGTCAAAAAATAAAACACGGGCACATTTGCAAAACTATGCTTTCAGGTCCTTGCCAATGTTCCTTACACAAGTTTGCTGGAAATCCACCCACGTTTAATTTTTTAAAACATGTCATATGTATGCACTTACAATAGTCATATAACCTAAGCCCCACTTGACAAAATCCATTCTGACTTTACGAAACCATTTACATCTAGTTCTATGATCTTTTTGCAAACCTTTGTGTAGATTTCTCAAATCGCACCACATTTATAAGCCTTTATAATATTTTGGAACCCACCCCTAATTTTGCCCCAGCTTGACAAAATCCCACCACGCTTTAAAAAACATTTATATGTAGATCTATTATCAGTTCGCCAAAGTAAGTATACATTTGTCACATGGCACCTCATTCATAAGCCTTTACATTATTTTGGGAACCCCCCTTTAATTTTGCCCCCTCTTGACAAAATCTCACCAAACTTTGCAAAAACATTTAGATATAACTATGTTATCTGTTAACCAAATTAAGTGTAGATTTGTCAATTGGCACCTCATTTATGAGCCTTTACATTATTTTGGGACCCCTCCTCTAATTTTGCCACCTCTTCACAGAATCCCACCAAACTTTGCAAAGTCATTCAGAATTAGGAAGGGAATAAAACTGCAAAATTTCAAGCAGTTTCATTAAAGGAGTAGTGCGCTCAAAAATATTATTATCCCAAGCGTTTGGGCATGTCTATTTAAGCATACGTTGATCGACCATAAAAACTTTTCCTATGCACCTTACTGTGGTTTTCCTCACTTTTAAATATGCAAAATCAGGTAGCAGGGCGTGGCCATTTTGTGCTAATCTTATCCGTTGCCGCATCGCCCTAAGCTCACGAGTCCTTTTGGCACTAAATCATAGTCCCTGCCCCTGAAGCTGATATCACCATTCCTAGCGATATTCCCCACCTATATCCATGACGCTACTGTGGAGCATAGCCAACCGCAGCCAATCATCATCTACGTCCAGACGTCAATTACTCAAAACCCAGAATATCAACACACATCCTTTCACAGCACAGCGTGTCCAAATTCTCAATACAAAACACTATCTTTAAAGGAAACCGCAATTCTCTGCAATTTAAAAAGTGCTTTTATTTCACAATAAACACTCCAAGAACATCCACCCATTACCATAATCAACCACATTTTTAGTTGTTTTCTTTGAACTCAATACAGAAATGTTTATCGTGAGACACACAGTGTTCCTTTAGGTATAAGCTCGTTGGATGGTGGCACTGTGATTCACAAGGCTTTGGCATCAGCTTGTTGCTACACCACCGCCAATTTCCATATCCAACAACATGTTTTGTTGCTTTCTTTGTTCTCCATACAGAAATGTTTATCGTAAGTCACACTGTGTTCCTTTGGTTATAAGCTCATTGGATGGAGGCACTGTGATTTGAAAGGCTTCGACATCAGCTTTTTGCTACACCATTGTAAACGAGTTCAAGGTACTCCTTATTGCGGTACCGCAAAAGGACATATGGGCCCAGGGCGATCATCCCAAAAGAGCGTTATGCTCATCCAACCATTGAGATTTATCACGAACTGCCGGCTAAAGAAGCCATCAATTGGTATCTGGAAATTATGACATTTGCAGTAGGGCAGGATCTGGCTGTTTAGAAAACATAACAGAAATATATCTCAGGATCCGTTCTTAAATCTATTCTAATCAATCCATTACGTATGCACCGTGTGATAACTAAGAAAGAACACAAACGAGAAACAATGCAAACACAGAGAAAACAACGTGCAATGTTGGTGTCAACTATGTGATGGAGAGTTTAGTGCTATGCAGTGTGTTAAGCTCGCAATGGGGGGCTGATGTAGAATTTAACTGAAGAATAGCACATACACAGAATTTTAACGTAACATTAGGCTAGAATTGGGCGTTAGTGGAACCTGTGCTAACACTGACGTGGACTCCATGCATTTCTGTGCTGGAAAGCCCATGTGCCATGGGACAAATACAAGTAAACACCGTTTGTTTTTGAGTCTGCTCACCAATTACAAATTTGTCTACTGTAAAACTTACATAATAATTGTCATTTCCATTCTCTTGGCATAACACGGAGTGTCTCTTCAGATCAAGGATCTTTCATCAAATTAAATGAAACGTTACCTTCTCCAGTATTAGAATGCTAACCCTTATCATGTTTCACGTTTTTACATACCACCTAAAAAAAAGGTTTTCCTTACAAATACTCCCTTTATTTCCAAGAACAGAAAACAATAAAGACTTATGCCTAGCTTGCTTTTCCTAAGTGGAAGCAACAAATTCCCTCGGCAGGACGCGAGGGATTAGACAGCTCAAGGCATCAACCTTCAGGCCCTGTAGCATTAGGAATATGTATTAAAAACAAACAAATTGTTTGCTTGCATTCAGCAATGCCGTGTGAGAAATTTCTAGAGATTTACTGATTTTATGAAAACTCTCGGAATTCATAATCCAGCTGTCAGCTGATCACGCCTCCAGTTTCGTGCTAGTGGCTCGAGCGCCACACACAGCGACCACCAACAGCCCCCACAATTGCAAATGCTGTGACCAACAAACAGTGACTGCCCCCCACCTTTTTCCTGCAGCGCCTATGTCAGACTACCAATTTGTCATGGCTGGTCTACCGTGAAGTGTTGTAATTTTAACAGTGTATTGCTTTTGCTTCCACTCATAAGGTTTTTGAAAAGCAGTATCCCTGTACTTCCCACCCCTGCAATCATTTGGAAAGGGAATGTGTTTGATATAATGTTTACAGGGCGGCGGATTTATTGGTGCAGACAGCGCACACCAACAAACCCCACGTTTGCAAATGCTGTGTGCAATGAACAGTGTCTGCCCCCCACCTTTTTCCTGCAGCGCCTATGTCAGACTACCTATTTCCCACGGCTGGTCCAGGGTCAAGTGTTATTATTCAAACAGTGTATTGCTTTTGCTTCCACTCATAAGGTCCCCAACCCTGCACTCATTTGGAAATGGAATGTGTTTGATAATGCTTTACATGGCGGCAGAGTTATCAGTATGCTAAATCTCTATGAAGACTGCATGCTTCTCAATGCCACTCTCCTACTCTCATTCCCTTATTGATGTGTACAATATTTATAATTATATTTTGTATTTAGTGGACCTTGCGCCTTCAGACACTACCCCCGCACCACCTCAAAATCATCTCCCATATACCTAATATCACGGTCTTTCGCGGTGAAAAACACCTGTTTTTTTTTGCTTCTTGCAGCCATATCCCATCCCATCCATCCTCATGACCCCTCACCTGCTCAGAGGTTATTTGATAAGTTTGACAAGTGCAATGTTGTGTTTTTTTAATATGTTTTACCGCGTGGTGGCCATGTAGTTATGGTTAAGTTGCTAATCCTATAGCAAGAGCTCTTTTTGGGTGGCTTATAACTTTGTTCTCCCTGGACGAATCCTCACCAATCATTGCACAAAAAGTATATGGCCCACTCTCAATGTATTTGCAAAGTTTGATGAGGTTTGTTCCAGGGGGCGCAAAGTCATAGGGGGGTCCAACAATTTCTTTTTTTCCCATAGACTGAATGGAGACACAACTTTGCTCACGCCTACAGCTCAAACCGCTGGACGGATTGTGGCAGAAGCGGTGGCTTGGTCCCGAAAGTGTGCTTTTGTAAATTTGGTGGAAATCCATCCAGTAGTTCTTTTTATAACAACCAAAAAGTAGGTCTAAAAAAATTAGTGATATCTGTGTCCGCTCCGCGGACAGGACACAGATTGGCTAATCGTCATGTGTCATGTCCGTGGACACGCAACGTGTTCTGTGATTGGCTCGGATGAGGCGTTAGGTGTGTCACATTGTTTTAGATGCGTACACCATATTGGATCCGTGGACCTCCGTGGACAGCGCGGCGCTGAACTGAGCAAAAATGCAGTTTTCGAGAGTGTGTTGGTTTGAGGGAGTGCTTGGGGAGGGTGGGGGAGTAAGAGATGGGTGAAATGCTGTATTTGTTTAGGTGGTAGGAGCCCTTGATGTGTTTGTGGTGTCCGCGGTCGCATACTAAACACTGGGCGCTCTACTAGCTATTTTCCTTTAGTATGATGTTGGTTTTGGGTTGTTAGTAGAGTATTGATTGTGATAAATATCACCTATAAGCGGCTCACATACCACAGTCAACATGTTTGGTAGCATGAGTGTATTATGCTGTGGTGGTTGTGGCCAGGACACAAATTAGTAAATGTGACCTTCTATCTAATCCAAAGTACGGTCGCTCCCCATTTCCATTGATCCCTATGGGGGCTCGAATGGGGATGGGTATTTTGAATGGGGATTCACCGGGTCCTCCACGGTTGGAATGACTCGTTAAGTCCCCATTCAAGGAACCCAGACCTGGACACGAGTTTGGAGGCAGCTATGGCGCTAATAGCACCATGGCTACCTCCAAACTCGTAATGAGGCCCAATGTATTTGATTTATAAAGCAGTCAGTTTGGAGATGCTCTCAGCAGCACAAGGCATGCGAAATTCATTGAAAGCTCTTTCAATGCCATCTCAATCAAACTGACATATCCTTTTCCAGTGACTTTATTAATCCAGATTGAAGGAGTGCGGTCACAATGATTGCATTGTAATAATTGATGTACTTGGTCCCTTTTAATGTTGTATGTGTTTTTAGGGGATTTGCCTTTTACACTGTGTCTAACAGAAGACTTCAAGCTATTTACTTGTCCTTTTTTGCAAACTGGTCTAGGGAAGTCAACCCAACATTTGGTATAATATGTACCTTTGTTTTTATATGTACATTGGCAGTATTTGCCATACTTATATTTTTGGAAGCATAAGATTTGTGCACATAGGTCACTATGTGTGGTTGTTGAAGGGTTGCCGCAGGTAATTTATTTTTCAATAAAAGTGTAAAAGAGTGGCAACACTGTCATTGCCAAATCTGGGAGTATCTTTTATCCACAAAAGCATGTAGATATGTGGTGCTCCTCTGGATTGATGTTATTTTCTCCAAATGAAGTGTTGCACTTCTCAGAGCGGAGGGGTAGTTTTATTGCAAGTGAAGTGCAGCATGGCAATAACGCGATGATCAATGTACCTTGATACATTGACAGGGTCAAGAGAACAGAGTTCTCCTGTATTTTTAGATCTGTTCCAGCTTTATTTTGGTTTGCAATGCATAAGAAGTCGTGCAAGTCATCCCATGCGTACACTGCTCAACTTAAAGTAAGAAACCATGCGGGTGGGCCTAGGTTCCTTAGCATACAATGCACATCAATGTTATGTCAGAACCGGTATTCTTTTGTACCACACATGTTTGCCAAGAGATGTGTGATACTTGACTGAAAAAACAAATCTTTTGTCTTTTGAAGCAGTTGGGTAGCGGACATGCTTAAAAAATGAGTGTCTGTTTTTATCGTCTGTGCAGCTCTATAACATAGAGTTGCTAGTTCACTTTCAAACAGGAGATGGAAAATGTATTGTACATTTTGTCTGAATCTGGGGTCTTCAGAATACATTTGTAAAGAGCGTTATTCGGATGCAAAAATTTGTGTAGATCTTTCATCATATCTTCCTCCTTTCCTGTAGGAAAGAGTAGAGGAAATTAACGTGCTTGTACAATATTTTTCCCACATGCTTATTGGGGATCTTTTGGCTTGACGCATTTGATATGTTTATAATGCATCTTCAATGGTGTCTTTGGAGTGTAGGGGGTGAATTGTATACTGGTCTAAAATGTTGGCTGCAGTAACAGGATCTACACAATCAAATTGTCCAGTTGCTGGTGAAGCATTAATTATTTGGGTGGTTTCTCTTATGTTTTTCTCAATTTTTATATCTTTGTAGCATTCCTTTTTTTTCTTTCAGATATTGTAGGGCTTGTCTAACTCTGTTCAAATTGACAAGATGTTGCCAAATATGTGTGTCTTTTGTTGGTACACCATTAACTAGTACAATGAAAGATTGATCTATTGGATGCTGTATTCCTACACATGTTTAAGATCTAATGGCAAATATACTACTTTGCCATGGATGCCCTTTAGTAACTCAGATGGAGGCGATTTGGCTGTTTTCGTTTAAAGGCGATTAATAGCTTGAAATTGGTGTATTGCTTGGATTATAATGCTCATATACAAGTTAAGTTGTTGGAGAGACCTTGGAAAGGGGAATATTTGGAAGTTATTAGTGATAGCACATGATGTCATTTGGTTGTTGTGAAACTTTATATTGCAGTATGTGCAAACTATTTTGGGGTCAGTTATTTCATATTTATTTTCTGCTGTTAGATATAAAGTTAATTGGAACCATTGGGAATCCTCATTGTCCTCTATTTCGTAGGCCATATCTACTATTTTTGTGGTCATTTTATATAATGTTCTCTGCCAAAAGACAAACCCTCTGTATTGTCCACAATGCTTTCTGGGGCCAGGGTTCGCCTTTCCTTCAGCTAGACCTCTGTAAATACCTCCCCCTCTCGAGCTCTCCACTCCTCTACCTCTAACTCCCTCAGGGTCAGCCATTTTTCAAAGAAAGAAGCTGGGGGCAGATCTCTGTCATCGACTGGGGCCTCCCTCTGGAACAGCCTCCCTGCCACTCTAAACCTTGAGGAGAACCATCTCTGGTTCCGGAAGCACCTGAAGACCTTACTCTTTGCCTTTGCCCCCGCTTTCCCCTGCTGATTCTGTTATCCCTCAGTACCGTGTACCTGGCCGCCCTCTGTCCTCTGGGCCCAGGTACCTGCTCACCCTGCCACCCTCCCACACTGCCTCCTGGCCACCTCTTGCACTGTGGTCTGTATCTGTACCCATACAGTCCCCCCTTTTTCTTCCTGCACTTATCAGACCTACCCAGAATGCTGCCTTATACCCCAAACTTGCCACTTGCTGGCTGCACTACCACTGTTTGTTGCCTTTATTATTTTTTTAATTTTTATTATTATTGATCTGTTTTCTCCATGCTTGTCACTCTTCTTTTCTCCCCCATTTTATGCTTTTCTCCCCCTCCCCAACTCCCAGGCACTTGCGCGTTCTCAATGTCACTGGGCCTAGTAAGATCACTGTTTTGTTCTCCCCTGTTCCTCTTCTATTGTTGCGTTCTGAACAACTGGTGTATGAGTGTGATAGAAATAAAATATCATATCATATCATATAAAAAAAGATCTGGTATTTCAGCAGATGTGTTATGAAACTTAGCTATTTCTTTTTTGTATGTGTTTGTTAGGAGGTTGGTGTTTGTGAGGTTTTCACTAACTTTATCTGAAGTTACTGAATTTTGTAAGTCAATTTCAATTCCAAAGTATTAACTTTGGATGTGCTCTATTTCTCAAAGGAGTCATTTTGCTGTTCCATGTTGGAGATTGTTAATTAAATGTTGCAGTTCTAGAGCAGGACTTTTTGCATAGTATTGTTTATGCACAGGTTCTGTATAGCGGAATGGTGCGTGCTAACGTGATGTGGTGGAAAGTGCTTTTGCAAGCTGTTCTTAAAAATGCAGTCTAATGAATGTCCTCTAAGTCCAGTGTGGCTGCGCACTGGACAGGAATCCACATTTTGTACATTTTTCATTTTACTTTTGTCTTTTAGTTTCACATAGTAATTAAGGAATTGTCAGAATGATTTAAAGGATTAATAATAATAATTTTCATTCATATAGTACAAAGAACCCTCAGGTATCTGAGCACTGTTTATTAATACCCACATGTGTGGTGTTAATTTATCGACCTCTGAAGGATTAAAGGCTGAGTTTTACCCTGCTGGGATTCGAACCTCCAAGACAGGCTCTGCACGGAGGTCAAAATGAGCACTCTACTCGCTGTGCTATCTGCCCGGATTGTTGGCATACATTACCCATTGAGCTGAATGTCAATTTATACACTGAACGGTTTATTTGGGCAAAAGTTACATTTGGTTGAAGGTTAGTTGGTGATATTTATATAATTTTTCTTTTGCCATAATGGAGTCTCCTACCATTTCATTACCTCGGCCATTACTGTCTATGGCAATTTTTTGTTCTTGTTCCTAAGCCTCTTCATTGAAATATGGTTATGTGCTGCTTGTGTGAATCCATTCACCTTCACAGAAGTTTGAAAAGATAGCCATATTGGCATTGTGCATGTTTAGAAGTACTTTTTGTAATGTATTGATTCATTTAGTTAGTGGTTTTATTCTGTTTAAAATCAATATAAACAACATTCTCTTTAGTAGAAATCTGCTGTCAATCAGAGCTTCGAGGATTAGTCTTCTGTGGTAGATTTTAACAGAACAGCATGACTTGAACTCTACGGTGGAACATTTTTTATAAAAAACATTTTTGGAATGCTTTACTGTGACTACGTTAACTTTGATAGACATTGTGTTAGGATCATAAGTAGGTGTGATTTTGTTTGTAAATCTTTTTTTACTTGTTGTTTTTGCAAGAGGGGCCTTACTTTGTTTAGTGGTGCCTGGTTTAGTTTTTTTGATTGAGGTTACTAGCTGTTTGTTTTAAGGTTTTCTATACATTGCTTTAGAGGATATGACTATATGGCTTGCTTTTAGTCGTATCTGCTCTATTCATTCTTTGTTTTTACAGAGTTGCTTTTAAGTAGGCATTTTGTTTTGTCTGTTGGAAACAAACCTTGGGTTTGAAAGTTATGGAATGTATTTGTATGTATTGTGCATGGGTGTGTGGGTGTGATTGTAGAGAGGAATAGAGTGCTGTGTGATTGTGTAGTGGGAGGGTAGATGTGGTTGGGAAGGGATATTATGATGTTTTGAGGAAAACAGCGTGTATTATAATAGTGATGGTTCGATGGGTTAGATGGGAATAGAAAGAGTGTGAATGTTGCAATATAATGAGTAAGAGTGAAATTAATTATAATGTTGATTCAAAAAGAATACTCAAGGGTAATATGTAGTGAAAGTACATTGTTACAATTAAAGATATATGCATATGCTATATTAATGTATTTACTGTGTTGGATGTGGAGAGTTCTTTTTTCAGTAGCTGTCTTCGGGAATCTTCTTCTTTGCTGTAATTATAAAAGAACGTTAGAGGGTATATGTGGTAATGTGGCAGTACTTTTAGTAAGAGAGGTTTTTATTTATGAAGGTAAGAGAAGTTGTTGGGAGGAAGAGTTAAAACAGTTGTGTTATGAGTGGTGTACTAAAGTATGTTAACTATGTTGTTAGAACAATTGGAGTATGGGTAGTGCTGTTTGGGACATTAGATGGAACAGGGCAAAAATGGGTGTGAGAAAAAGGTGCATGTTTAGGTTATTTTTGTGCCGCTGATTTTAATGAAAGAAGTGCAGTGTTTGTGGTGCAATGTATTTGTGATGCTTTGCAATGTTTTTCAAGAATAGGAAAACTGTGGCCTAGTGGTAATGCAGTGGTGGATTGCTGTTGCAGTCGTTTTTGGTACATTGTAGTATAGGTTGGGAAAGAAGAGTACTTTATATGTAAGTGCTGTCATAGATACTATGCCGATATACAAATATGTGTGAGCAGGTGAAGAATGGTGGCAGTGTAAGGAATTTAACGAGTGAGGTATGAGAGTGTGATTTGTATATGGAATGAAAAATGGAAAATACAGTTTTTAAAAATGTTTGTTTTTAAGAGATTTTTCATGAAAGGCAAAAAATGCATATGAACATTTATAGCAGCATTGTCTGCACATTTTTTGTAAAAGAAACGAAAAGATGTGTAGAACATGTTTAAGTGGCACCTGGGGTGTGGATGTTTAATATGTTGGCAGTACATGCATACTTGCCAACATGATCCATTGTAATGTGTAGATGCTTATCAAGTGTTGTTTTTTTATTTGCATTGTGGGAGTTGTAGTTTGATAATGCACTTTTTCAATTAAGAAACTTGGACTACAAGTCCCAGAATGCAGGGAAAAAAAAACTAGGAGTGGATAAGCCCCTATCGATTGGAACAGGTCATGTTAACATGTATATACTGCCAAGATATTAAACTTACACACTCTAAGTGGCACTTAGAAAATGTTGTACAAATGTTTTGCATCTGTTTTTTGTTTATTTAGAAAGAAGTTACACACAGTGCTGTTATTAATGCATATATGCATATATGCATTTCTTAACTTTAATGAAAATTCTCCTAAAAATAAATATTTTTAAACACACTTTCCATTTTTCATTCCATATAAGTGTCACACTTTCTGCGACTTGTAGCCGGAGTTGTGTAATGGGAGAAGTGGAATTACAAGTCACAGAACGCTAAGAAAAAAACAAGATTTGATGAGCAGATATAGGGCCCGCTCATTTGGTGGGTTTTGCCCCATGCCTGGCCACTTTCACCCCTGGCAGCCCGGGTCCCGTGCCTGCATCCGCGCCGACATTCATTTCGGAAACAAAATGTCGGGCGCGATGCGGCGCCACAACGAGGCTGGCTTCCTTATGGTTGCTAAGCAACCCATTGTTTGAAATACCGCCGAGATCCACCGGCAGGCGGAAGAGCCGGCCCACCGAAGGCCATCTAAGGCCCTGTTTGCCCCTGCAGCCACCAGAATCACCTCCCAGGTGTCGAGGGCAGGAGCCCCCACCTACATCGGCACCGGAGGATCAGCGGATCCATTGCCCATGCCACACCGTGCACCTGCTATCTAGATGCCCTTCTCCTGTGACTAGCTGCCCCCTGCTGCTCAACCCACTGATTTGGTGAGTTTTGCCCCATACCTGGCCACTTTCATCCCTGGCAGCCCGGGTCCCGCGCCTGCATCCGCGCCGACATTCATTTCGGAAACAAAATGTCGGGCGCGATGCGGCGCCACAACGAGGCTGGCTTCCTTATGGTTGCTAAGCAACCCATTGTTTGAAATACCGCCGAGATCCGCCGGCAGGCGGAAGAGCCGGCCCACCGAAGGCCATCTAAGGCCCTGTTTGCCCCTGTTTGCACCGATTGTGCCAGTGCCGTCCTGTATGCTGCCCCTCATCTTCACCCATCAGTCCTATATTATGAACGTGTTGCAATCCAGCCGTCGTTCCTCGTGCTGTACCCTTTGGTCACCATTAGACCACATTTAACATATGCTGAGACCTATCTAGCGCCCTTTGGTCGCCATTAGACTTCATCTATTCTGTGCTGTGCTTTGTGTTGTGCCCTATGGCCGCCATTAGACCACATTTGACCCATGCTGCGCCCTTGGTCGCTACTTGATTTATGTTATGCCTTGTGCTAAGCCTTTATGTCAGGCCTTGTGTTGTGCCCTATGGTCACCTTTAGAGCACATTTAACATATGCTGAGACCTACGTTGCGCCCTTTGATCGCCATTAGACTTCATCTATTCTACGCTGTGCTTTGTGTTGTGCCCTATGGCCGCCATTAGACCACATTTGACCCATGCTGTGCCCTTTGGTTGTTATTTGACTTATGTTGTGCCCCGTGTTGTGCCCCATGGTTGCCACTAGACCACATCTGACCTATGTTGAGCCCTGCGCTGTGCCCTATGGTCACCATTAGACCTCACCTGACCCAGGCTGAGCCCTGTGTTGTATTCTGTGGTCGCCAGTAGACCACATCTGACCTATGCTGAGCCTTGTGCTGTGCCCTATGGTCGCCATTAGACCACACCTGACCTATGCTGAGCCCTGTGTTGTACCCTATGGTCGCCAGTAGACCACATCTGACCTATGCTTAGCCCCGTGCTGTACCCTTTGGTCGCCATTAGACTACCCTGACCTTTGCTGAGCCCTGTGTTGTACCCTATGGTCGCCAGTAGACCACATCTGACCTATGCTGAGCCCTTTGTTGTACCCTTTGGTGGCCATTAGACCACACCTGACCTTTGCTGAGCCCTGTGTTGTACCCTATGGTCGCCAGTAGACCACATCTGATCTATGCTGAGCCCTGTGCTGTGCCCTATGGTCGCCATTAGACTGCATTCTCCTGCCACTGGAACTGGAAGGATGCCATACCTAGCATTAGTCCTCTGTATCATGGCTACAATCAGTCAGGTTGTCCCTAGCAGTCAAGGTCACATCGTTCAGTCACCAACACCTACCTCAAACTTCAGCCAACTCTCTACTAACGCTATGCAACCTAATCTCTCCACATTCTGCAAGGCCCAAGAAACAATACACTATGCCTCCCTACCTTGCACCACTTCCAATAGAAACAACAGACTTTGCGCAAGACTAGCCAAACTACATGAACCACTGAGAAGAGCCCTTCCAGCCTCCAACCTCAAAACCAACTACAAACCTAGCCCACGATTGCCCAGCCACTCTAAATGGCCTACTCAAACATCTACCTTGAATGTGAACACCATCCAGCTTAATAACCTCCAACCTAAAGCTTGCTCCACTGTAGACAAACCCATCCGAGCTAACAAAACTCCTGAGGACCCCCCTCTCAAGGGAGCGCTCCTTAATGCTAGATCACTAGTCGCTCACGCTACAGATATCGCCGATTTAATCACAGAAGGGAACCTGGATTATCTTGCAATTACGGAAACTTGGCTCCATAATGCAGCAGGACCTGCCCTCATGCTAGCTGTCCCTGACAACTACACCATAATCAGACAAGACCGTGATAACGCACAAGGTGGCGGCATTGCGATTATTTCTAAAACGGCTCTTGGTCTCAGACTAGCCCCTACCCAGCCTCTACAATCATGTGAAACCCTCACTGTCAAAATGCAGATAAACAAGTCGCAATCCATTACCATACACCTTATATACAGACCACCCAGCCCTCTTGGTATCTTTGAGGAAGACTTGCATAATATAATTATATACAACCTGAAACCTACCACGCAACTACTTATATTAGGTGATTTCAATTTAGGATTTAACGACCAAACGGACAAAAATGCCACAGAAATAGCTAATACGATCAAAGCACTAGGCCTTACCCAAAAAGTCACTACACCCAGCCACCTTAAAGGGAGAATATTGGACTGGGTAGCGGACCTTAACTGTTCTGCCACTATCACTTCCATCCTGCCTTTAGCATGGACAGACCATTCTTTGATCTCCTTTCACTTATCCACTATCAGACCCACTCCACTGGCTCGACCACGAGTGCCACCATGCCCAACCAGAAGCAATAAAAGTATCACGGTAGAAAAAATCATCCCCGCCATACTACCTACTCTCAACGCACTGCCTGATAATCTCGACCCCAGCAGCCTAGTTCAGGAATTTAACAACATTATGCTCACCACATTGGATAAAATTGCCCCTATCAAACTCAGACCGAGCAAACCCATAGCCCACCTAAACAAGTGGTTCACCCCACAACTCAAAGACCTTCGCACCTTAAAGAACAAAAGTGAAACAAATTGGAGACTATGCCCCTCTAGTGAGAATAAAGCCAAATTAACTGCACTCTCCTCACAGTACAAAAAGGAAATCTGCCAAGCAAAATGCGACTCCTACGACGAACGTATTGCTAACTCAAACTCAAGCATGAAAGAACTCTTCTGCATACTTAAAGAACTTGAGTCCCCTATTGCTATCCCGGAGGTCTGCACCAAGGGCAAATCCTGGTGTACAGATATCCAACAAGCCTTAGCGCATAAAATTGATACACTTCAGAATAAAATTCAACTAAAAAAGAAGGCTCTAAACCTACAACATTCGCCTAACACTCTCCTGCCCAACGAGCCACCACCGGCACATAATGCCACATTCCACTTCTCTAAAATGTCCATCCTAGAGGTAGAAAAAATTATCCTATCATTGAAGCCCTCAAACTGTAAAGGTGATATCTGCCCTGCACAGCTAATAAAACACGCTGCTAGAGAACTCTCCCTATTTATAACCAAATTGATAAATGCCTCATTTGCTACAGGTACTATACCTGCCAACCTCAAGCAATCCTGGGTGCTACCACTCCTCAAGAAACAGACACTAGATCCCCTCATCCCTACTAACTACCGGCCTATTACCACGGTCCCTTTTTTACTAAAAATACTGGATAAGGACGCCTACACTCAAATTCAGAAGTATTTAGAATTACTCAAACTCCTGGGCAACAGACAATCTGGCTTCCGTCCACTGCACGGAACTGAGACTGCCCTAATTGACCTTAAGTCCCAGATAGACGAGTTGAGAGACAAAGGTAGGACAGTACTCCTGCTTCTACTCGACCTATCCGCTGCATTCGACCTGGTCAACCACAAGGTCCTATGTCGGCACCTTGACTCTGCAGCTCACTTCTCCACGGACGCTATCAAGTGGATTGAGTGAGAGGACCATGAGAGTCTTCTCCCCCTCAGCATCAGCCGATCCTACACCTATCCCATGTGGTGTTCCCCAAGGATCCTGCGTCTCGCCTACCCTCTACAACTTCTTCACTAAGCCACTGTTCGACGATCTGGACCAGCTGGGTATCACCTACACTAACTATGCAGATGATACTCAGATTCTCCTACCACTTTCTGGGGATTATGGTACGGACATGGGCCTAGTGAACAAAGTTTACCTTATCATCCAAGCATGGATGGCCACACACGGTCTATGCTTGAACGATGATAAGACTGAACTAATAATATTGGGCTCGCAGGCCAACATAAAAAAACTAGGTCAAGAATATTCATCTTTCAATATTGACGGCAATACTATTAAAGTCTCCAAGGAAGTAAAAACCTTGGGATTCTACTTGGACTCCACACTATCCTTTGACAAGCAGGTCAAATCCCTTACCTCGGCTACGGCTTACACATGCAAACTTCTTAGAGCTGGTAAACCATTCCTCTCTGACAATAGTTGTCTGATCCTGGTTAGAGCTCTTATACTCTCTAGAATCGACTATTGCAATGCCCTCTACATTGGGGCTAACAATTCCACCATTCATAAGCTCCAAACGCTACAGAATAATGCCTTAAGAGCAGCCCTTGGCATAAATAAGAAAACCCACATTTCTGCCTTAAGACGTCAACACAAATGGCTCTCCACATCCAATAAAATACTTCTAAAAACACTCTCTTTGACACACAAAGTCTTGAACAATGCGGCCCCTAGTTACCTTATAGACAAACTTCAGAGAAGAACTTCTCTCAGACCCACTAGGAGTGGGAACACCAACTGCCTAAATATCCCCAAATACAAACTTACCACCATCGGGGGTAATGGCTTCACTGTTAAGGCAGCCAAAAGCTGGAATGCACTGCCCCAGGAGTTGAGAGCTGACCAACCATATCCACTCTTCAGGAAAAACTTAATAAAACACATCACTGCCACCAATCCTTAGCCCCAGGAGATGAGAGCTGACCAACCATATCCACTCTTCAGGAAAAACTTAATAAACACATCACTGCCACCAATCCTTAGCTTCCCATCACCTTCTCCCCTGAGGACACTATCCTGCAATTATGAAATAGTATATCTTGCTATATTCTTTCTTTATGTAAATACTGCAGCCTATGTATATGTAGCCATATAAGATGTATATCCTTAGTGCATGTACCCTTGCTTCAGTCCTTGTATATATCCTATAATCATGCAAAATTGCTCATCTTGCTATATGTAAATTCTGTAACCTGTGTATACGCACCATGTAAGCCTTGCATTTCCTTGTCGTTGCGCCCTTTTACTTACGAGTCTGGTGCGCTTAACAAATGAATAAACAAACAAACAAACAAACAAACAAACAAACAAACAAACTGAGTATATCTGAAGTGTTAAACTGAGATGACAGAGTTACATGTAGAGTTTTTGGATGTGATTGGTGAATGAATGTGTGACTGTTTGAAAGCAGACAATGAGGGGTGTTACTAATATAAAAGTAAAAAGGGTAAAAGGGCAGCCCTGTGCTACAGTGTCTGCCGTCACTGCGGTAGTCCGCAGACACCACACATGCCATCCAAGTCTTTTAAGGATACCTGGCGTGGAAAGGGGACTGCAGAGATCGTGGACAGTCGTGGATGTCCACGGACATCGGTTGATCAGCCAATCAGGCATCCTGGGTGTGGTGTGCAGTAAGACAGGGTAGCAGGAGTTTTGTTTGGTGAGTGCACTGAAGATGGCTATGGCTATGTCGTTGAGGAAGCAGATTTTATGGATTCTTAGAGACTCTTTGATCCATTGGCTGAAGGTGTATTCTGAGCATTGTGCATTGTCTGAGCAGATGGAGTGCATCTGACTGATGTGGGCAATCAGATTTTTCGGGAACATGTTTAAAATGCATTGAAGAAGTTTCTGTAAACACAACATATGGATCCAAGTATTCTTTAGTAGTAGAGGTAAACAAAAACGAAAAAGAGAACACAAAATTAAAAGCACTTTTTGTCAGTTAGAAAAAAATATTTTAATTTCAGTAGAATATTTGTTAGTTTATTACATAAAACCAAATAATCAAAAAAAATGTAAAAAGCCGAAAAGAGAAAAAAAGGTTCTTTTAAGAGCCACCATTTTTTAACGAAAAACTATTAAAATGATTTTCATTCCCCCACCCCACGCCTGGAATTTTCCAGGTGTCAGCAGACTACTGCACTGTCTGTGGACTATGCCTGTGAGTTTTTTTAAGTTTTATTTTTTAACTGTGAAAGGTGGCTCCTGTAGGAACTATTTTTTTGATATTTGTGATTCTTTTGGGCGGGGGCTTTTTTGTTTTTCATAGAAGAGGCAAAGTAAGGTGGGTGAGTGAAGGGAGGGAAGGTGTACCAACCACACCTTTGGCCTAGCAGGAACGCTAGAATGACATTTGGCTAAAGTGTGGCTGAAATTTACATGGAATACTTTCTATTCATAAGAAAAACAAAAAGCAATGGTGGAGTCAGAGAACAACTTATATTTGCATAAAACCAGTGTGGCAACATTAAGGCGGTATGTGCCAGTGCGCTAATAATGCCAATGCATTTCAGACTTGTGGCCGTTCATCAGGGAAATTAACTGCAAGGGAGACCACAGGGACCCCCAGCAAGTACATGTTACATGTAACAACAATATAGGAATCCACCTAATAACACACAGTCACACATGGTGTGTGATAGTGACTCAAACACAGTGTGATGAAAAAATTGATGTGAGCAGAAAAACACAGTGTGAGCAAAATAGACACATATCAGTGTCCAAGGGGCATGTTATTACTAGTTGTTCACATCATGTCAGACCATTATGAAAATTGGACCAACCACCCCATAGTACAGTGAGCCACAAGATGGGTGTGTACCATAAAACACAGTGTGAGCGAATAAACATCAAATTTGAGCACCCAAGTGCCATATTTTGTAAGTCGTAATGTACATACGAACAACAGTACAATAGCAATAGAAATTTCTCAAATCAAGACTGTATACACTGATCCAAGTATCACCATACGACCGGCTGACAAAGGCAGAGCACTGGTCAAACTCAACACCACTGACTACCATGTAGAATGCATAATACAGCTCCAAGACCAGAAGGTGTATGCTCCCATTGAACATGATCCTACAGCTGACATAAAATCCAATATAGTTGATATACTCCTTAAAGCTGAGGAATTGGACTGGATCGCACACAAAATCAAGGCGTGTCAATCCACTACACACCATGCTGTTCCCATCTTATATCTCCTTCCCAAGATACACAAGAGATTGGTGGAACCGCCAGGTAGTCCCATTGTGGCAGCCACAGGCAGTCTGCTGCAACCATTAGGAACATACATTGACCACTTTGTCCAACCACTCACTAAAGCACTCCCATGCATGTGAAAGATACCACACATTTCCTTCAAATACTTGAGACCACCGAACCAACAGAAGAAGACACACTCTTCAATGACGATGTTACAAGCCTCTACACAAGCATTCCCCATGACCTAGGATGATAAGCGGTCAAATGTTTACTGATACAGATGGAGAACATTGGCATGGCCAGAGAGTTCATTATGATCTTGCTCAAATTAATTTCCCAGACTTCTTACTTTAAGTATAAAGACCAATATTACCTTCAAACGTCAGGCAGTGCCATGGGTGCAACCATGGCTCCAGCATATGCCAACAGCCTCATGAATATATTCAAGTGTGTTTTTCTTTCCAGATCAATGTTTTGATCACACTGTGTTTGTGGCACTACCACACCATTTGCGACTGTGTGTTATTGGGTAGATTCCCATTCTGTTGCTAGATGTAAGATTTACTTGTTGGGGGTCCCTTTGGTCTCCCTTGCTGCTAATTACCCAGACGAACGACCACAGGTCCGAAATGCATTGACCTCATTTGCGCATTGGCACAGGCCGCCTTAAAGTGGCCACACTGTTTTTTTGCAAACATAGAGTTGTTCTCTGACTCCACCATTTTTTAGTGTTTTTATTATAAATCGAAAGTATTCCATGTACATTTCAGTAACACTTTGGCCAAATGTCATTACAGCATTCACTTTAGGCCAAGGGTGTGCAGCCCTCACCGATGGCTTTTTTAGCCAAGGTAAACAGTTTTGCCACTATTGGTAATGCCCTCTGCAGAGGCATTTTCTATAGGGTATGCACCCCAAGATTTGACATCCAACAACGATAACCACAACCAACTTTACTAAGTAAATGAATCCAGCTGTGCCCACTCTCACCTGTGATTTGTATCAGAATGGGGAACATACATGGGAGGATTTGGAATGTCTATACAATTATCATTAGGGGTGGGAGTGAGTGAAGTTTCATCAAAGCATTTTTCATTCATACTTTGGGAATTTGATGGGGGTGATTGCTGGGGGAGGGTGACAAGTACAAGAAGGACAGGGCTAATCATCATTTCTAATAACATAATTTTTGACATAATTTAAAAGTTCCTTAAAGTCATTTCTAAGTTTACCCAATTTTGCAGACAAGATCATGATTTGATTATGTGCAGTTGGGCATAGAGATTCTCTTTCTGATTCTTGGGGTTCTCCATAATTAAATTGGGGTGTCGTTTCTTCATGTAAAATATGTGCTTTAAGAAATAAGATATTATTATTTGAATGAGCTCTGTATAAATTACATTAGGTGTTTATATTGAAAGATGTACTGTTTGCCATTAAAGATGTCATCATCACTAATGTCTGCTTTTGGGAAGTTTTCTTCCTGCCACTCAAGTGCACTTGCCATTTCTGTGAAAATAAAAATAAAAATAGTTATTTTCGATTATTGGAAATGTTTACATAATGAATGATAATAATAGAGAATTAAATACAGTGTACTTACATTTTGGCAAGAGGTAGTTTTGCAATGATCGCCTGGTGTATGTGAGTCTGTATGAAGAGTTATCTTGAAGTGATAATGTGAGGTGTACAGTTATTGTTTGTGCTTGGTGGATTCCATTATATTTTGTGCTAAATGAAAAAATAATGTGTATATTTTGCAATGATCACTTGTACAAAAAGGTATGTTTGGGGTAGTAAATATAAGTAATGTGTTTTTATGTTTTATGAGACACTTTTGTATAGGTGAGTTATAAATGCCATGTAATATCATGTATCATATGTATATGTGTTTGTTGGTTGAAGGCTACAACAGGTTCTGTTGTCCCCTGCACGTCTGGGCTTTTTGAATGCTCCCTGCAGTCTGCAGACTTTCGTACTGTCCAAGGACTCCAGAGCTGCTGCATTGGGATGAGTATAATATAAGTAACTTGTAGAAAATTAAGGGTGCACTGGTAAAAAGCTATGCCCAGAAATTCACCAGTAAGCTAAGCAACCATAACTCACACCAACAACATGCACTGCTAAGACTAACACCCAGGACATAAAAGATGACATCACAAAGATGACAGTCTGCATTAAACCATTTAGGCATTCCTTTTGGTGACCTTTTGTTGGTGGTGATGGAGTTGGCCACATTCGGCAGAAGATTTTCAAACACCCCTATTTTAGTCTTTGGGCTCTTGTATCAGCCATAAGGACAATTCAGCCAAAGAGGATTTATGCCCGGGCCAATTGTCCTCAAAACACTGAGGCAACCATCTAAGTCTCCTGTTTTTGGACAGTAAGTCATTAACCACTTTAAGATTGCCTCATGGTGTCCTGATGGAACCCTAAATGTATTCTATTAAGTGCAAGGGGGTCACATTTTACCATTACTGGATCAGAAGGATACATATTCAATGATGATGCTTCTAATGGTTATGCCTTCATATGTAGTGCTACCATCTTTATCTGATGCTATCATTCAAAGATCTCAGCCCAGCATCAAATAGGTAAGAGGGTAACCAAATGCTTCTATAGTCTTTCGTATCATCTTGTAACTTAATCAGTGGTGGAGGGCAGGGGGGTTAAAGTAACGAAATCTTCCATAAGGTAATAATGGTCATCGGGCCTCATTACGACCCAGGCGTTAAGGGTTAACGCCGTCGTTAACCCTTAACGCCTGATTCTGATTTTAACGGCTGCTTTTAGCAGCCGTTAAAATCCATGGCGCTAACCCGCCATGATGCTAATTACGCCACCGTAATTTACGGTGGCGTAATTAGCGCCTTCCCCACTCCCATTATGCCCTATGGGGCAAAAATGGGAATGGGGAAGGGAAAATGGGAAATGGGGATTTACCGCTCCACTCACCTTGGAATGGGGCGGTAAATCCGCCATCCACCATGGTGTAAACATAGTTTACACCATGGTGGTAAAGTTGGCGTACTTAGCGCCTGGGTCGTAATGACCCCCATCCTCTCCGTAACTGCCCATTTTGTAATGAAAGAAATCCTCCAAAGATATCCAAAAATAAAATCAGGGAGTGCAATCACTACATTAACACTAGAAAAGGAGCACCCGGATTTTCAAATTGTCTTCAGCTGTCATCTGAAATTGGATATTGTTTTCAGTTTATATTTTTAGTTTTGCCTTGTTATATATTGATGTAGATTCGACTACGATGTGACCTGTAACTTACAAACATATCTCTGCAGCAACTTGGTTAACTCAAATGCTTAAACTTAGAATATAAAGCCTAATGTTTAAACAGAGTGGTTGGAGCATTATCCTATTGATATATTTCAGTGTGACTGGAGCATGTGACCTAAGGATCACAAAAATACACATACATCCTTGCAGTGGGTGCAATGATACATTCAAACATGTTATTGTGAATGGGTGGGATCTGCTGGTTACCCAGATCTCTGCAGCAGGAGTTAAAGCCACTGAGTATTTTTACGGGAAGTGGAAACCCTGTCCTTCAGATCACACACCCACACATCTGTGCAGCAAGCACATTAAAGCACTGATCTGTTCTTGAAATATGTGACTGACAGGTAGCATGCATATGTGCACAACAATTTTGCATACCAACATTAGGTACATTGCAAAGCAATTTGCAAAAGAGTTTTTCAAATTGACTTTAGAACTATTTAAAATATATGTATTTGCTTTAGAGAAGTGTTCATGTAACTTATTAAATATTACATTTAGATTGAATGTAATTTGTATCTTATTAATGTCATAAGATGTCATAGGGATCACATGTCATGCGATGGTGGGCCCAGTGTGGTGAGGAAGAGGACAGGGGAATCTATATTCACCACTGCAAGAAATGTCCATATCCTTACCCATTCAAAGATGAAATACAACACTTTCCTACTAACACTCATGTACTTTGTCAATGTTGAATATATCTATATTGTACTTCACACTCTGCATTTCTATCATTAGAAATGATATGGAACACCACTATTGCATACTTAGCCCACAATGTGAGAGCAATTCTACTGAGTACAAACACACCTTAACTAGACAGTGCTTTTTGGAAGCTGCACATTCATGACAGTCCACAGTCACATGTTAGGTCACTGTGTCTAGCTAAAGGAGGAGTATCCATTTGGATTTCACTCTATCTAGTCCAGAACAAAAGCACTACGCAATTCTCCTCTGAGCAAGAGTATTAATAGCAACACAAGACACAAGATTGTGCCTTGTTGGGTTTTTCCATCGAGCTGATGATGTGACTCTCTAGGTACAATGAGCAAGGGGTCCACGTCTGGACGCTTCATAATTTAGGGCGAACACCTCAAATCTTGAAAACCTATAATTGGAGAGCCCCTCCATTGAGGACAAACATGGCTTAAATTGCCTGTTTTGAAGAAAGGCCATCAATTGGGAATGTCTCCAATAAAGTTGTATTTAGCTGTGCTTTACCATTGGCATATCAATTTGATTGTGCCCACAAGGAAAGCCCAGTACCAAAAAGAAAGGCAATCCTATTTTTAATTTAATTAATATTTTATAAAGTGCTTACTAAGCAAGGGAGTGTGCGTCTTACTTGTGTTGCTCTGTGTTTTCTTCCTTCCAAGATAAATGTATTGCCCCTTAGCCATCCTACTGGCCCCGTGTTTGTAATTATCTGTCTTATGTTTCTGCTCCATTTCCCTCTCCACACCCTAAAGGACAGAACATGTATAGGATGGTCAGTGAGAACAGAGATCTTGCAGACTTCCTACAAGAGTTAAGGTTAATGGGTCACTGACACAAATGATCACCTTTACTTAAATACACTGCTGTATCTATGGAGACTAACAGGGATCAAAGCTAAGTTAATTATGAAGTATTACCATCTGGAAAGTGGGATAAATGTCTTAGTTTTTTTATTTGTTTAAATAATTAAAATGATACAGGCAATCCATCCCAGAAAGGGTCGTCTGCTAACCAGACCCCTCTGTCAGTAAACTACATTCGAAACGCATATTGCACACCTATGCATTGCTGCCTCCGTAGGCTCAGCTGCAGCCCCCGTAGGCTCAGCTGCAGCCCCTGTTCTCCAGTGGCGCAGAGCAGGCTCAGAGATCCCTGTTTGAGAGCTGCACTGACAGCCAAATGACTTCAGTACAGAGGATGATGTTAAACTACTCACCTGGTGGCAGGGTGGAATCTGATAATATAACTAGAGAAACAAAAACAAGGCCTAAATGGTACCTTGATTCATTCTAACACCGTGTATATCGTGTAAACACAAAAAAGGAAGAAACCTTCTTAGTCATCAAAAAAGTACTCAGAGCAAGTCACTGCCTGTAGGAAATGTAAACCGAGCAGCAGGCAGCAACACGCAAAGAAGCGAACAACACGTGGAACGCAAGCCGTCGGCTCTAAAGATATCGGGCCATCTCATTGATGGGAAAATGACATAATGGATTGCACGTAGCATTAGCAGCTCTTGATCCACAGCATCCCACACCAGAGAAGTTCTCCAGGGAAGGGCATCTCCAGTCCTGAAGAAGGCAATCTAACAACCAGACTCCTTTGAAACGGGTCGACTGTGTACACAGGTGAGTAATATAATTATATTTTCCCCAATCAATGCATGATTGCTGCCCGAGATTGCAAATTTGTAAACACACCCTCAAGAGGAGTCTTTAGTGCCCACTTTGAGTAAATGGATAAAAGTGAACCTACTTTTGTGAGAGTACCTAACGGATTTAAGAATAAAATTAGTGGATCCATCTGGGATACTGGTTTTAATTGTCTATTTGGGTGTGAATAGTTCCAAACATGGTGCTGAAATAATAAACAACAATACAAAACATAGAAAAAGAAACAGTGCAAGTTTCTCCTTCTGTCCTCTTTCCTTAGATAGGCAGGCCACCACCACATTCTAGTGCTATAACCATTACCCAGGGACTATAGAGACTTTCCTACAGGGGAAGATAGTGACGTTTTCTGAGCACTTTTATGATAACTAAGAATGATTCTTTCTTTTTATGTTGACATCTGAAAATATAACCCATACCTATCTTTCTTTTGGGACACTATGTAGGCATAGCTACCAACATATTGCCAACACCCTTGCTACAGAGAAGAGATAGAGTAAAGGGAAGCCAGAAAGCTGAGTTTGCGGCGGGCATGACAACTGGAAATGCTGCGGCATAATCGACTGCCTGGAGCAATGCAAAGTGTACTTTTGCAGTGCAAAGTGACTTTGCACTGCAACAAATACACTTTGCACTACTCCATGAATAAGGGTGTTAGTTGGCAGTGCAAAGTCACTTTGCCCCAGTGAAAAGTCAATTTCCACCATGCAAAACATTTCAAGGATCAGGCCCCTTAATGCTATTTCTTGTTCAATTACACCAATGTAATTCAACAGCAGCTTGTTTAACAATTTTTCTCTCATTCAGGAGTACTGTATCATGTGAAGTGTCTGTGTAACTTTCAAAGCTGGAGCAGAGTAATGATCTTTTTTTTGCAGCCAAAGAGAGTTGTGATATATTCGGCTACTTTCCTAACCCTTTGGCATAATCCGCCAACACACTAAACATTATTTCTTTTTCCATTACGGCAATGTTTTCCAGTAGTTGCTGTTTAACTAATGTTCTCCCAATCAGAAGTACTGTATCATTTCAAGTGTCTGTGTAACTTTCAAAGCTGTCATAGGGTGTTGAGCTACATTTGGGCTACTTTCATGGCCGTGTTGAGCTACATATGGATTTCTCTTTCTGGGTGCTGTTAACAAAAAACAATTCTTTTTTCTGGAGGTGATGGACCACTGATGACATAGAGATGTCCTTGTGAGAAAATATGTCTTATGAAGACATCTGTATGTTGTCAGTGTTACTACACTTCTCCATTAAAATACATTGTGATGGCAAATTAAAGTTGTAGTTCAATGGAGAGGTGCAGCAACACTGGCACATGCTTTTTCCTGCTCATAACCTGTTTCAATTTCTATTTCCTTTTTCCCTAGATCTTGCTTATTTTTTTTTGTTGGAGAAATGCAGTTTTACTGACAACGTACAGATATCCTCATAAGAACTCTCAATGTGATTTCTCATGAAAACATATGTATGTTTTCAGTGATACTGCACCTCTCAAATCTCAATGCGTTATGAGAAAACCTGTATGTTGTCAGTGATACTGCAGCTCTCCAAGAAAATACATTGTTAGGACTTCTGCAGTTGCAGTTCATTGGAAAGGTTCAGTACCAGTGACAACATAGAGGAGTCCTTGTAAGAAATTGCATTGTGATTGAAACTACAATATAGGACAACTACTACCAAAGACTGCAATTATATACATACAACCAACAAATGCCACATCCAATTGTGCTGTTCCTCCTCTTGTGCTGTCCCTACACCTTTACACTGTCCCTACTCCCACTTGCGCTATCCCTCCTCCCCAATGAATGCCCCTCCTCCCTGATTGCACTGTAAATCCTCCCCTCCCCCTTGCACTGTCTCCCTGTGCACTGTCGCTCCTCCATCTTGAGCACCCTATCCTCCCCCTTGCGCTCCTACTTCTTCCCTCTCTAGCACTGTCACTCTGCACATCAGTGTGCTTTTGCGTCCATCCCCTTTGCCCTTCCACTCCTTCCCCCCATTGGCGCTGTCACTCCTTCCTTCTAATGTTGTGCAATGCTCCTGTGTACGGTTCCTGGGCTAGCTTTCCTCTGTTGTATTTTTATGTTCCAAACATGTTGCCATTTATCTTTCATTCCTCCTCCCACAATACTTCCTTCACCCCATTGTAGCCCTTCATTCTCTCCCATTCTGTCATTTCTTCCTCCCAGTGCTGTCATTTCTCAGTCTCTCTCTCCATGCTAAACATATATACATATAAAACAATGAACAACTGCAAAGGCTGAAAGTATTGGCTTTGCCAATGCTTTTTGGTATGCTGGTGGAGAGTTCACATAATTATCAAAGCCACATCCGATTTGTAGCATACTGGAGTCATCCTTGTGAGCACAGAGAGTTGTGAGAGAATATGTGGATTTCAGTCACCTGCTTTTCTAGAATCCAGTGATTGATAAGAAAGGGCAAGATGCATACCTGTATTGACTCTTTGGGACAGAAGGTAAACACGTTCCTTACCAGGTCTGGGATCACTCAGCCGGAGACACCCTACTGGCATGACTCATTCTGCAGGGCACACTCTGGATGTTCTGATCTCCTCAGACCTTCCAATCTCTGCCCCTCTCTCCACTCCTCTCTCCTGGAGTGATCACTTTCTCCTATCCTCCCACCTCACCCTCCCTACCCCGCAGGCCAAGACACCTCCCTCACTGCCACCCACCTTCTTGGTCATCAGACCCATGAAGCGCCTGTCAGCGCCCGCCACCTTCTCACCCCCTCCTCACCCTCTGGCTGACTCTCACCCTGACACTGCCCTCTCCACGCTCGACTCTTCTATATCTGATACTCTTGATATCTTTGCCCCTGTCATAAGAATCTGCCTGAAGCCCAAAGTCAAGTGTAACTCCTGGTATGACTCAGACCTCGTCACTCTAAAACTCAAGTGTAGGGTGGCCAAGAGGAGATGGCGTGCTTCGAGCTCATCCTCTGACAAACTGGCCTGCCGCCTGCTGGAAAGGCAATACTGGCTCTCCGTCCTCTCCAAGAAGAGAGCGCATATCCAAACCCGGGTCTCTGCTGTATCTAACAACTCGGCTGAACTCTTTAAAATCTGCAAGGAACTGGCCAATCCTGCCACAGTCTCCACCTCTCCTGTCCTGTCCCAGGCCCTCTGCACGGCACTGGTTTCTCACTTCATTTCTAAAACTCAGGACATCCTGTCCTCACTCTCCTCCTTTCTCCTCCCTCTCGCTTTCCCTGCCATTCCTCTAGCCTTTCTGCAGCCACCCCTCCTCCCTCCTTCTCTTCCTTTCCCCTTTTCTCTGCAGACAAGATTTCTAGACAAGTCTGATCTATGAAAGTCTTGTCGAAACAGGTTCATCCCTGTTCCTCCAAAACTATCAAGGACCACATCGACTCCCTGGCTCCTGCCCTGGTTGATTTCTGCAATCACTCCTTCGCCACTGGAGTCTTCCCTTCCCCCCTGAAGTACTCCCTTGTGCACCTTCTTCTTAAGAACCCCTCTGCCGACCCCTCCTGCCCAGCTAACTATCGCCCAATCTCCATCACTCCCTTCCTCGGCAGGCTCCTTGAGAAACTGGACATCTCCCAGCTCAATCTCCACATTGAATCTGTTGGTTGTCTTCATGACCATCAGTCTGGCTTCAGAGCTGCCAGAAGCACAGAAACTGCTCTCCTGTACATCCGTGAAGACCTGCTCACCAACCTTGACTCAAACACCCCTTGCGTTCTCATCTTGCTTGATCTCTACTCTGCCTTTGACACTGTCAACCATGCTATCCTGCTCAACCTGTCAAAAGAGAAATTATATCGTGCCTCCTATTGCAATAAATATATGTATATTGGCCTACGCCAAGCTGCTCGAAAGTCGCTTGCGAAAGAATCCGTGTTGACCTTAAAATCAATGTAAGCCGCCATTTTAGGCCAATCTGCCATTTTAGGATTCGCTTTGTAAAAGTCACCCTGTGAGTTAAAATGGTGGAGATGTCATTCCAGAATACAACATGGCTGTCTTGACCTCTGTACATAGCTAATATGTAACTTGCCTGCAGGCCACTTGTTGAGGTCGTGAACTGAGACCTTGTCCTTCGTTGACTTGTGTGTAAGGGATTACTAGTGTAAAGAAACTAATCCACGAGTATAACATAAAAACAATGTATTCAAATACTGAACATAGAACACTTGTTTAACCACATTGTATTAATGTTTAAGAAGACTAACATGGAAAATCCCAGATTACACAGTTGCTGTATAGGCTTGTTGATACATGTATTAAAAGTGAACCAGTTATATGTGTTTGTTCGAGACTTGGCATGAAGTCGAGATTGGTGATGTATTAAGTGGATATTAACCCGAAGTGGGGCTGGACATCGTGCTCACAAAGTGTATAAAAAGCCAATGCATTCTAATGTACAGCGTCTCTCACTGGACACACTGAACCACGCTGGAGTTCGTTGTGTTGTACTGAGGGCCGATAGCTATCTGATTTTGCTCTTTTTTTGTAACTGGATTCAGTATAAAATAAAGTACTTTTTATGTTCCTTTGTAACACGTGTTCGGTGTATTTCCTTTTGGGGTACTCAGCCTCGATATTTTTGCCATGTTTGCTGCACTCAAAGGAAAGAGACTTACCGATTCTGCTTTTTGCACTCTCTCAAAGTCTTTACCACTGTGCTCATATCATCATGCTGGCCCAATGCTGCATCACCCCAGAAGAGTATTCTCACCTGTATGGCTCAAATACAAGAGCACTGTACGGATGACTCGCCACAATAAAGAATGCATTGGATGCCCAGGACTTTGCACAGACTCTTAACAGTGGTACCTAAGAATCAGAAGTCAGACAACAAGGCATGGTTCACAGGTTTTTGTACCTTTCTGTCAAGTTTATCTATTTATTTTTTTATTGGTTATTTATAAAGTGCCTATACAACAAATCGTGTTACAAGCCAACACAAGACAAAAAAGGGAGTGGTGGGGGCAGGGGAAAAACAACTATATTGGTCCTACTAGGTCTTGTATCATTTGGATTCGGTAAGTGCAGTAAAGAAGTACAGAAGAAATGGGCAGGGGGGGAAATGCTCTGGGTGGGAGGGAAGTGAGGGGCAGAGTGGAGGCATACAAGTAAAGGGGGAGGGAGGAGGAAGGGTAGAAGAGGGTTCCTGGGGCTAAGCAAGTGCTAATGGGAAGCCAGATGGCTAACAGCCAGGGGATTCAGGGAGTGAGGACCACATGCTAAGTGCAAGAATGGGGTGGACCAGGTTCGGTAGGGATGCACACCTGCCAGGCTAGTCAGGTGAAGGGGGCCCAGAAGGGAAAGTGCAGGTTAGGGGTGTGGGGGAATACTGAGCAAGGAGGACCTGGTGTCCTGCTGGACCTAGAAGGGTCCCAGCCACCAGTCAATGTGGCAGAGGGAAGATTTGGCATGGGTGCTGGAGAGGGAAGGAGGAAGAGAAAAGGAGGGTCTTGATAAGCTTCCACAACTTAAGGAGATCCTGCTCACGCATGAGAGGGTCAGGGAGGCCATTCGAGAGGGAGCCTATTGCCAAAGAGAAAGACCTATCCCCCAATTTCTGTTTGGAAAGCATCTGATAAGCAGAGATTTGTAGCTAGAAGACCAGAGGGCTCTAGCAGGGAGGTATTTATGGAGAGATAGTTGGAACCTCGCAGCCACCTGGAGGCATTGAATAGATTTTAGAGCTGGAGAGATGCGGTCCCTGGGCTTGAGGCCAAGGATAAGTCTTGCAGTCTTATACTGGATTAGTTGAATGGGGTGAAGGGAGGATAATGTTAGATTGAGGAAGAGGCTGTTGCAGTAGTCCAGCCTAAAGAGGACCATAGCGCTGCAGACATTATATTTCTGGGGGAAGGTGGGGAAAGGGAGAATGCCTCTGAGGAGGTGCAGCAGAAAGTGGGCCTTCCTGGCAAGGTCTGCGATGTGAGGAGAGAAGGAGAGAGAGGGCGAAGATGATGCCAAGGTTTTTAGCCTCACAGGAGGGTAAGGGGAGGGGACCCATGGAGGGCAACCAGAGAGTAGGAGGGAAGGAGGGAGCAGGGGTGCCAATGAGAAGGATCTCAGTCTTACTGCACTAAGGCAGAGATTGTTAGCAGTGCACCATGCCTGAATAGCAGTCAGACTGTCAGGAATGAGAGTGGAAGAAGAGGAGGCAGTGTGTGAAGATAGAAGGAGATCTGTGTATCGTCCGCAAAACACTGGCAGTGAGTAGAGAAGGTGGAAATCAAGTGGGCCAGAGGGGCAAGGTAGATGTTGAAGAGCCACGTCGAGAGGATAGAGCCCTGAGAGACGCAGCAGGTGTAGAGTGTGGTGTAGTAGAGGAAAGGGCTCAGTTGGACCTGGGAAGGTCGGTCAGATAGGAAGGAGGTCAACATAGTCAAATGCCAGGTCTGTAATGGCAAGGGTATCACAGAGCCAATTTATAAGGGTGGCATGATTGATGGTTTCCAAGGTAGTGGAGAATTGGAATCGAGATTTGATAGCAAGTCTTCGCGGGTGTTCAGGAGAGCAGTTTCCATGCCTCTGGCAGCTCTGCAGCCAGACTGGTGGTCGTGGAGACAGCCAACAGATTCAAAACAATGTTTCCCTAAGACTATCAGCTTTTACACTATACTATTATAGAAATTCAAAAGGTCCGTTTCATGAGATCTTCTAAATCGATATTGGTCCTCAGTCCACAATCCTACTCTCACCTATCACTGTCCCTATTTCCCAAAGATAAACATCAAACAGAAACAAAAAACAGAAGTAGAAAGTCTGTGTTTAACTATCAAGTCAAGGGGATGGCTGCTAGATCCTGGCCTTAACCTTATTCCTATCAGTAAGAGGCTTTCTCCCGGTGTTTTAGTTCAGGCAAGACAGTTTCTGGTCTGACGTGAGATTCTACATGTGTTCTTGTCCAGGTCTTGCTCTGTCTTTTCCTCACCCTGAGGGTTTTTTAGTCTTTCTTCCTTCCCCCTATGGGGATCTCTTAGTCTCCCCCACCCCACACAGTGTGGGTTCTTCTCTTCCTGACTCCCCACACTGGGGTATTCACTGTCTGTGGATCTGCTTTCTTTCACTCCCCACTCTGGGGTGGTCACTGTCTCCCCCCACTCTGAGGCTTCTCTTTTGATTTTCCCACTCTAGTGTTCAATTTCTCTCCACTCTTACGTCCTTCTGTTTCACACTCCCTGCTCTGGGAGATTCACTCTTTCACTCCACTATGGACTTCTTTCTCTTTTTCTCCACTTTGTTGCCCATCTCCGTTTCAACTGGAACCATTGCATACCTGTTGGCCTTGTGAAGTGCTCCACATGAGTGGTGTTCAGTCAGGCTACTTCTCTGATGCTTGCATGTCTTCTTCGCTGGGTTCCCCTTTAGTCATAGGAGATCCTTGCTCCTCATTCTGGCACCTGATTGTGCTGGGTGGAGCCACATATGTGTCCTATCAGCTGGGCTCTGCACTGGCCCTTCTATGGTCCTCCTGCCTCACACTTTCAGTTTCTTAGACCATTCGGTTGAGCTCCACATCAGTCCTTGGAGGCCCTTGTATGCATCCTCTATTGGTACGTGGACACTGGTGCTCTCTCTAGCTCTTGCCGGCCACTCATCCTGCTTCCTGTTTGGTGTGTTTAAATTCCACACTGCCTGCTGAGACTCCCCTGTGACCCGTTGTCCCTGGCACGCTGGTCCATGTGGCTGGTGAACTCGTCTCTGCTCAGTATCTATAGAAGATTGGGCACATGTAAGGTCAGAAGACAAGTAGGCCAATACAACAGGGATAATTAGGTTAAAGTAAACATTAACTCCTCGATACCCTGCAAAAGTGTTATTCACTGGGGGATGGAGGGGAATGGTCACCTATACCCCTTCTGGGGTATCTGTCCCCTAAAGGAGAGTCACTTTCAGAGGGATCCTGCTTACTCTGTTCCCTATGAGTTGTTAAGCATAGTGGGCTCACCTCCCTAGCCCAAAATGAGGCGGTTTCCATTTGGGGGGTTGTGAAGATCTCCCTGGATTGGTCACCCAACTCTAAGCACTGACCAATCATGTTACTTGTCGACCATAACCAGCAATACTCAACATTTTGAACCACACCCAATCATCGACCTGCAACTGGTGATGCATTCAATTTGTATTGCTGCATGCCACCTCAAACCGCATGGATTACCCAGTTGAATACGATGCACCACCGACGCTCTACCTGGGATCAATGTGACTCCTTTTAACAGTTTGCCCGCAAGCAAAACCTTCCGAAGCCTGGTTCAACACCACAAAACGGCATTACGTTGGAATCAGGTACTTTTGAAGTGACCTATCCTTCTAGTCAATTTCTGGGGGCCCTAGAGACTGGGTAAATCCCTTGTCATCTTTTTCCAGCGAGAAATATCTTTTTTAACACATGGTTGCATTTCTTGACTGTTTCCTCCGTGACAAAGTATCCACAGTGCTTATATCATTCGGTTCCATCTTCTGTCTTCATCTTACAGGGATTGTTTTACAGTGTTTTTAATAGTTGATTATAGTATTGATTTAATTAATTAAAATATACAATTTCATAGAACCTTGAATGAACAAGGTTTCTATTAGCAAATTTAGCTATTTGGACTGCTACTGGCTGACATTCACACCTCTTCTGAGAATAGAGCCTTCCCTTGACCCACGTTACTACAAACGTCAAAGGAAGTATATCTCTTAGCTGTATCGGTTTTACCTTCAGGACTGTTGGTTTGTAGTAGTGTGGGGGCTGAGTAGGCAGTTTAGAGAATACTTGTTTATTTACTCCTGCAGAGCCGAAGGTTCAAGTCATTTCCACATAGTAATAACATAGAAATCAATCTAAAAAGAACTTTGGTCTTGGAATGTATTGGATTGTCTGTGGCAGCTTCTGTCCTCCCTAGTAAAGCCGATGAACATGCACACAAGAACAGCATTTCCACGAAAGTCACAAGACTATAGTAAGGCAGCAAAATGCAAGACAATCTGGTAACGTTACAACGACTGCTTTGTGTGACAACGTGAAGAATTGTTTTGCTTTGCAATGCATATAGAGTTCTTCTTTGTCCTGAACATGTCAAGTGTTTACAATCATTTTTAAAAAAGACCTTTACCGAAAGTAGAAGCTAGCTTTTGGAGAAGACCAAGAAGAGGAAAAGTGGAAGTGTGGATATGCCATAAAAGGGGTTCTCACATCAAGCAGAGGAACGCATGCACTCATTTCCTCAACTCGGGTGACAATGGGGGCAAGGAAAAGTGGTGACCAAGACTGGAACTGCTTCTACTCCAATGGAGACACATAACTGTGCCCGCCGGGTTTGGTGCGCTTCACAAATGCCCAAATACATAAATAGATAAATACATAACGTTGACATAAGAAGGATATCTCGCTCTATTCATTCGGACACCCAGCACAAGGCGTTAAACTAAACACATTTTAAATGTATACATGGAAAGGCATTTTGGATTAAATACATTGAATTTATGCCAATTATGAAGTAAGATGTTATCAGTTTGTCTCTTAGAACGTTACCTAAAACGTATGTCATTTTCGTGCCACATAAATGACCATATCAGAAAAATGCCATAGTGTGCATATGTGTAGTGGGCACAAGGGAAATGTCCCGTTGTAGGAACACACTGAAGCACAGTGACTCTTCCAACTGACCGACAGACTGCCCTGCAAACCATTCAAGCAAAGGCCCTTCACCTGCCACTCAGGATATTCATTGATTATAACATATGATATGGGATTTATAATGCACTATAGACAAGTGTTGCAAGGCCCGATGAGGCAAGGGAGGGGGGACAAAGGGAAAACAGAGACAACGATTTTACTAGGCCAAGTGACATTGAGATTGCGTAAGTGCAGCAGAGAGGGGTGGGGAAAAGTGTGAGGGGAAATGGGAGGGGCCAGTGCAATATATGGGATCAAACAATAACAAGAAGTGTGGCCAACGGGTGGCAAGTGCAGGGGTAAGTGCAGACAGCAGGTGTACAAGGTGCAGGTAGGGGAACTGTAGGGTTACAGATACAGGCACGGGGGCAATGCAGAATGTTTTTTTTGTTTTGTTTTTTGGTGGTGGTCGGTTCAAGGTGGTTTGCACAAAGAATATTTTCCATAATATCACTTCTGGCGGTGGTGGAACAGAGCACAGACCATCTCTGGGGCAGTCTATGCTGTATGAAGCCCTCTCTTTACCTAATCAATGAAGTAAGTAAAAGAAATAAAAAAAGTTTAATCAGATGCAGCTTACGCCAGTAAGCAACCTAAGTTTAGGATGCTACACAGAAAGAATACAGCAGTGTGAATGTATTAAAACAAGCCTAGCTTTGCATTTAGTCAACTAGGATTCTTCCATTTGAATACGGCCATGGCACCAAGTAACTCATAAAACACTCTGTTTTCCACGTTCGACCACTTGAAAAGCGTCCAGGTGTGTGTTTTTGCAGTATGGCCATGTGGCTCCTTCTGTTATACTAAAGTGGGTGGCCAATACAGCAAATGGTGCAAAAGGACATGCGCACTTGCCCCAAGCTTGCCAACATTAAGTCCTGTTTTCGGTCTGCCCTTCCTTCTTCCATCTATGGTTTCCCTCACTCTGCGATTAATTAATTAATCTTTTATTAAGCGTAAAACCGGAGACCAGTCCAATCCTATCTCTATTTTGCTTGTTAAACATCAAACAACACCTTTTTGACTCCTTGCATTTTACTAACTGGAAACTGAGATGACAAATGCATAAGCGTTCAAAGCCTCACAGACTCCTTTATCAGATAGTGGTCACAGGATAAAAAGAGCAAGGGAAGACAAAGAAATGCTGCGACCACCGTGTGACGAAGACGTCTATGGGACTTCAGAAGTTTATGTATCTAGCATCTCATCAGACACACTCGGAAGGTGTTTGATTTTTTTTAGTGGACTAAGGTGGCATGGAACCTTTTCTCTGAACATGCTGAACAGCAATCCCTTCCCGCCTTTCTTCTCTCTCACCCACACATAGCACAGTCACAGAATAGCACAGATGTGGATTTCTAGTGTCTAATGGAAGACCCCTTCCTCTTTACGAAAAATAAGCTCATACAAATGCCACAGGAGTGAAACTACCCCCCAATTAGACAGCATGAAACAGAATGCTGGAGATCTCCCCTTGCTTGAATATTTCTAGTGAGTGCAATATTGAATGCATAGTGACACGTGCTATAATAGGATACATTTTAAGGGCGAACGTTTAGAAGTAAGGCCGTGCCCAAAGTGCTCTTGTATATAAATATGTGTGCTTTGTGAGCAATGCCTCTGATTCCATTTGTGAAATCTGTGGCGTGCTCGCTGCTGGTGACATGAAAAGAATCCGCCTGATGGCATTGAAAAATCCAGCGGCGCTACGCAATGGAGGCTGTGTGATTATTTCTGGGAAATCTAGCTCATTTATTTCCGAACTGTCAACAGAATTAGCATGCCTGTTGGTCTGAGAATATTTAACTTCCCTTCTCAAAAGCAGCGCATATTGGCCTGGAATTGGTTTGCCGTGTGTTGTCTTCCTTTGATGAATCATCTCATCGCGTCTCAATTAGAAAGCTTCAACCCCCCTGATCCGGCCAATGTTAAGTCCAGAAAACAGATAGGCGCGCTCTCGGAATCCTTCCACCCCCCCCCCCCATCCTCTGCAAACAGACTGTTCTTCCCCCGTCTCTCTGTGGTTGCCAGTACAGAGCTTAAATGGCCGCTAAGCACATTCTACAACAGCAACATGCAATCGTGTCTTAAACCTGCAGCGTCTGTGTCAAGCTGACAACACATTTATGTACTGAGCAACAAACACAGAAGTAGGACAATGCCTCTGCGAACAAAGGGGAGACGCGAGTCCTGTAAATGCAAGGCACACTGCTATATTTTCACCCATAGAAATCCAAAATTACACAGGGATAATGGAATACATTATGACCCAATTGCCTTCTGTAGCAACAGCTCTATTTAATTGTTTTATCACCATCAAATATACTGAGACTACTGCAGTATATATTCTTTAAGGGGCCGATTCATGGAATAAATGTGCGCCGAAAATCTTGGCGCAAGTAGGTGCAAGCTGGTGCAAGCGTGAAAAAGCAGGCGCACGCGCGATTCATGGAAGGCCCTCCACGTGTTTTCCTGTGGATGTGCGCCAAACCCGTGCGTGGCGCACACGGGCGCACACGTCATTGCAACATCCAGGATGTGGTGCGCAAGGCGCACAGCGAAAGCGCACAACGTTAGCGCACACACCAAAAAGGATGTGGAACACGGGGCGCAACGCGCAGAATGGGGAACAACTCGTGAAAATAAGGGCGTAAATGGGGATGTACTACTGGGAAGTACACAGGAACGCCCACAAGCAGGCGAACCACACGTATTCATGGAAACGAATAGGCCAAACCCACCCACGGCCAAAGACACGCACAGGCCTAAACACATCTGCCACACAAAGGCAGGCGGCAGCGTCCATGCGCATTACAAAAGTGTGCGCAAACAAAAAACACGTATATACAGCTACGATGAATGTCCCATTCAGTGGCCCCCTAGAATAAATGATGTGTCACGCAACGCACAGGCATCCCCGAAAAGCAAGTAAAAGAGATAAGCGACCCCTGTTGCCTACGTGCGTGTAAAAAAACAACGCGCAGGCTAGTATGCCTGTAAAAAAAGGGGTACGTAACAAACATGGACACCCCCAGTGTGAAAAATAGCGTGTGCGACTCACCGTCTGCCTTGCGTGTAGAAGAAGAATGTTTAGCCAACACCCACCGTGAAGTAATCGCGTGTGAACCCCAAACGCCTGGAAAAAACATGCACCGCTTTCAACGAAAAGCACGCACAGAGCGATGGCAACCCACATGGGACCCTCAACCTGTGCCAGGGAAACGCCTGTGCGTGTTACGTCACATGCGCGCTTACGCGCTAAGGGCCTTTCCTCGAATTACACACTGGTGTGCAGTTTTTTCACATGCCAAATCACTCCGTATCAATCTAGCCACGCAACAACACACGGAAGACCATGCTCCTGCCCAGAAGGCCATTTTCCTGCCCCCCAAGAGCCCCGAGCACGCTCCCACCTACCATCTGCTGCTGCCTGCCTGCCTGCTGCCCACGTGCCCTGATATTTGGTGCCTGCACGTCAGCCATCTACAGGGCTGCAGTTGCTGTGACCACCCCTGCTGGAACAGAAGACTCCCGACTGGGATACCATCGCTCCACAGCCCAGCCCCAGGACCCAGTTGCCCACCCACACCTGCCTCTGGGGTTGCCATGTCGGACACAGCACCATCTGGCACCACTGGCAACCCCCAGCCAGAGAGGCAGAGGGCTGCAGCTTCAGTGCCAGTGAAGTTGGTAAACTGGTGGAGCAAGTCCTGGGGCAGTATGATGCCCTCTTTGGAAGTTTGCGCGCCGACAATGAAGGATGGAAGAGGATCTGGATGGACATCGTGACTGCCATCAAAGAGGAGGGGGTGGCAGTCCGCGACATTCAACACGTCCGGAAGTGCTGGGAGGACTTCAGGTCCAGGACCCTCAACAAGGCCTGGCGCCTCTTGAAGGCACTGATGCCAAGGGGTGCCAGGTCCGCCTAACCACAACCAAATGAGGGTCCTGGAACGTATACGCCCAGCGCTCCACCTCCAGGTCCTTGAGAGGCAGACCTGTCTGGAGTCAAGCGGTAAGTGTACATGTGTACTGATTGGACGCTGTGCATGTTGAGGTGTGGCTGGAGTGTGCAGGTTGTACATATGTCTGTGTAGGGCCATGTATGCATTTGTATGTACAGGGAAATGAGCATGCTGCATGTGAGTTCTCTCATGTGTAAGACACATCTATGGTGTATGTCTTGGTAAGCATGCTTGGCAAATGCAGGTGTGGGTGCACACATTTCTAAAATTCTGTGTCTGTACTGTGGCATGTTTGTGGTGTGGATGCTGCTTCCACCTGCATGTATCTGCACTATGTACATTTGCATGTGTGTGTATTTGACAAGTGTGCATCTGTGATACACCATGGACGCATGTGACAATGACATGTAGGAGGATGATTGCCAGATCTGACATGGATGGGGGTGTTATGACAGCGACAGGTGGTGGAGATGTACAGATGCATGTATGTCTGGTGGCGTGTGTCCATGTGTTCTGCACTCCCCGTGTTGCATGTGACGTCAGGCTCACCTTCGGCTGCTCATGCTGTTGTTTGTATATGGATGGTGCTGTCTGGTGCAACATTCCTGTTGATGTGCTCATTTGTGTAAGTTCAAATGACATGTGTGTTGGGGAGTGTGATGCCATGTTTGAAGTTTGACACTGCCACTCATGTACAACTGTCATGTGTGTATCAGACCATTGTACAGTGCCCTGATGCCTGTGTTCTATCTCTCCCTGTCTGCAGCGTCAACCAACTGATGAAGAGGGCAGAGACAGTGCTGTTGAGCAAAGCGGCAAGGATCACACCGCCAGCAGGAGACACAAGGCCCAGCTCCCCTCCTATGTTGTCATCTCGTCGGGGAGTGAGAAGTCTGGTGCCGCATCCGTGGCCGCAGCTGCTGAGGGTAGGTCCAAGAGGCGGAGTTCAGAGGTGGACTCGTCGGCAGCAGAAGGGGCAGCTGAGACCCCAGAGGGTCCGATGGAGGAAGATGGCACGGAGTCATCCAGGTTGGTGGGGGGTTTGGTTGAGGAGGTGGCCGTGGAAGGGACACACACAGGGTCTGGATGGGGGGATTCCACTGGTGCTAGTGGTGCAGTCCAGGGGCAGAGACAAGAGGCAGCACAGGCCGCCGCGGAGTTGCTTGTGTGTAATCCTGTCCCCGATCGTGTGACTGCATCATCCCGCACCAGCAGGGATGCCTATGTCCAGACCCGTTTTCAGAGAGGGGATGAGCGCACAACAACTGGCCTTCCTCTCCCTGCGGAAGTGGCAATCCGGGACCGGGTTGAGCCTGTCCTGCCTGGGATGGCGTTGCGTCAACGGGGCATGTGAGGTGACCTGCAGTGTTTTCATGAAGAAACTGCACTTCATCTCGGATGTCTCGTTGACTGCGTCGACCTACTGGGACGGGTCACCAGGACTGGATTCCTCTGTCTGCTGGACCTTCTTTCGACCCCCTCCTCAGCTGAACCCCCTATGCGCCAGTCGTACTCTGTGCCATCTTCTGGCCCATGTATCACCTGGGTACCCTGTGGAGCTGCCTCTGACCCAGCAGCCAGGCTGGCGAAGGACACATCCCTGCCCCAGCCGGGAGTCGAGGTACAGCAGGGGTGGCCACACCAACAACTGCACCCCAGCAGGAGGAGGACGTTCAGGCATCAAGAGCCAGGGACAGGCGCAGCAGCAGGCTCAAGGTGGGAGTGATGATGGCTCAGGGCCATCAACATCAGAGAGGCAGTTATCGGACGGAGGGCTGGAGGACCCTGGATTGGGAGTGTCTTCCATGTGGCAGCGGTTGGACCAGCACATAGATGCGGAGCGGCGGCGGGCGGAAGAGGCACGGCTCACTATGGTCAGGGCAGAGAACTCCATGCGCAGGGCGCTGAGACGGGCCGAGTGCCTCGAGGCAATTTGCAGGGAGTTGGAGTTGGACATGGCGTTATCCCAGCGAAACCTCGGAGCCATGGAACAGGCCCACGTCCAGGACATAGAAAAGGAGTTCGATGATGCCCTGGCCCGGGAAATCGGCAAGTGAGCCGTAGGACATGCCCACCACCATTGTATATAGTTAGTTAGTGTTAGGTTTCATTTATATTTTTCTTTCATTTGGGGCGCTTGGACTATGCCCCACCTTTTTGTAGATAGTTCTTCATTAGGTTGTTTTTTTTGTAGGTTTCATTTAAATGGTTGGGCTCATGGACCCTGGATTTCTTATTTGTATATAGTTGAACAGTGGATTTATCGTCATTTTATTTTATTTTTCACCATGGAGCAATGGATTTTATTTATTTCTTTCCCTTTGAATTTGCTTTGTTGGAGGGTGACTTTGGACACATTTTCATTTGGATTTATTTGGATTCTGATTTCATATTTTTTTTCATTTTGGAACATGCTGCATTTTATTTCTTATTTCCATTATTGTGTGTTGTCATTTCATTAACTTCATTTTGTGTTGAATACTTTTTTGTTTCATACTTCAATGTGTGGTATTCTCTCATTGGTTTCATGCATGTCACGATGTGGGATTTCACATTTCCTGGCACCCATTGTGTGTGTGTGACAGCCATGTGTTGATGTACATACATGTCATTTGGGTTGTTTCATGGGCATTTCAATGTGGGGTGGATGTAATACTTGGTTGGTTCTTTGGGCAGGGGTGGCGTGCGGTGGGATTTGGATGGCCATGAGGGCCATGATTGTGGATCATGATGACGTGTTGGGGGGGACATGAGTCGGGGCCTGCTGGCAGGTGCCTGTCACTGCTGGGTGGGTGGGGGTGTAGGGGAACATGAGTCGGGGCCTGCTGGCAGGTGCCCCTCACTGCCGGGTGGGTGGGGGTGCAGGGGGACATGAGTCGGTGCTCACTGGTGCATGGTGCCATGTGGGCTGGCTGGGGGGCATGCCCAGGGTAGATGGGCTACCTGCGGGGCATGCCCAAGGTGGAGGGGCTGCCTGCGGGGCTTGGCCTGGGGTGCAGGGTAGTCCCCTGTTTTGTGGGCTGCCTGCAGGGCCTAGGGAGGGGGGAGGGGGCACACCTGGGAGGACACACACTGCCAATTTGCGTTGGGGCACCCCAGGAATACACTCACCCCTCCTGCTGCAGCGAAAACGCATGTAAAACTCCCTGCACACCCCTCAGAATACATGTACCCCTCCCGCAGCAGCGAAAACACATGTAAAACTCTACAAACACCCCTCAGAATACACGTACCCCACTCGCACTGGGCCTATCGCGTGTAACATGTCCCGCGCACCCCCAGAATGCACGTACCCTGCTCGCACTAGGCATATCGCGTGTAATATTTACCGCGCACCCCCAGAATACACGTACCCCTCCAGCGGCAGCAAAAATGCATGTAAAACTCGATGCGCACCCCTCAGAATACACTACCCTGCGTGCACCAGGCTTATAGGATGTAACACGTCCCGTGCACCACCAGTATGCACGTACCTCACTCGCACTAGGCCTATCATGTGTAAAACATACCACACAACCCCAGAATACACGTACCCCTCCCGCAGCAGCGAAAACGCATGTAAAGCTCCACGGGCACCCCTCAGAATACACGTACCCCGCTCGCAGTAGGCCTATCACGTGTAACACATCCTGCACATGCCCAGAATGAATGTACCCCGCTCGCACTAGGTGTATCGCGTGTAAAACATACCACGCAACCCCAAAAGACACATACCCCTCCCGCGGCAGCGAAAACACATGTAAAACTCCACGCGCACCCCTCAGAACACACGTACCCCGCTTGCACTAGGCCTATCGCGTTTAACATGTCCCGCGCACCCCCAGAATGCACGTACCCTGCTCGCACAAGGCCTATCGTGTGTGATACTTCATGCACACCCCCCAAATACACGTAGGCACCGCATCCACCCAGGACATGCCCCACAGGCAACCCATGCCACAGTGGGGTGATTTTTGTACGCTATTTACCTGGTGCGAGTGGGGTTCGAGTATTCAGAGGGGTGCGCAGGGAGTTTTACACGCGTTTTCGCTGCCGCGAGAGGGGTACGTGTATTCTGAGGGGTGCGCAGGGAATTTTACACGCATTTTCGTGGTTGGGGTGCTGTATGCTGGTCCATTGGCCTTTGCGCCATGTACTGGATTTGTGCGCTGGTCATGGCGCACAGGGCGGGGTTGGGGGCGTAACTGGTGCTGCTGCAGGGTCGCTGCACCACTCTGCGCCACTGCTGCTTATGGATGTTGAAATCTATGAATACGCTGTGCGCTGAAATGGGTTTTGGCGCACGCGGCTGGCGCAGACTGCCGCACACGCACACTGTGCGCCAGCCGCGTGTGACACTTGTGCGCCAAATTCTATGAATTACCCTGTAAATTACCCTGTGAGCAATTTTGTATTATTAATATTGCAACTGGGTTGTATTGTTCCCTTCTCCTTTGTACCTTAACCCTAATGTTGCAACTTCATATTGCTGTTGATGGCCCCATTCCTTTTTGCTACATATTGTTGCACTCTGTTGCCACCTTTTAGCTGCAACATCGCTTCAAAGAGGAACATGTAGAGAAACAGTGGTGAGAAGTATATTATGTGGTTGTCATGGCAAATGGCAAATACAATTTACATGAATTGACTTCATCCCAGATACTTATTTTTTGTGTGTAATACTGCTCCTAATGCTTTCTTCTAGTCCTTCACCCTAGTGTTGTCTTTTATCATAGTCCTGCATCATTCTGCTTCATCATTGACCTGTGCCATGTTATTTCTCCCTCATCATAGTCCTTCATCAAGGTCTTTTGTCATAGCTCTTCTCCTTTATCACAGTCACTTCTCATAGTCATCCTCCTGTATCCTGGTCCTTTTCTTTTATCATATTCCTTTGTTACAGACATCATCAAAGACCATCTCCTTTGTCCTAGTGTTTTTATTCTTCATAGTCCAACATAGGAATTCCTGTTCTTCCTGCTCCTTTCATATATTCTTTTGTCATAGGCCAACATTCTAGCCATTCATCTAGGACCTTCTGCTTCATCAAAGTACTTGTCCAAATTATTTCCGCCATCACAGTCCCATCTATTCATCCTGCTCCTTCTCTTTCATTATATTCTTCAATCTGTACATGGGGCCGCTGGGAGTCCACGTAGCTACACACAGCATCCACCAATATGCTGATGACACAGAAATATCTCATGATTGACTACATCGAGGACATCCACGTGTTCAAAACCTGCCTCTCACTGATGCAATCTTGGATGTCCAGTGCACACTTGAAGCTCAACCCCTCCAAGACCGAATTCCAGCTCCTCAACAACAACACCAAACACCCAGACATACAGACCTAGCTATCAACGATGAACCATGAGGGGTTCACAACCAAGCTTACCTCCTGTGCCGAATCCCTCGGGTTCCACATCTACAAACAGGTCTACTTCAAGACACACATAGCTAAAAACAAAATCAGACAGCTTGATATCAGCTCTCCCTCCTGCAGACAGTCAAGCCCTTTCACCCTCCAGACAGCTTTAGATCCACCATTAAAGCAGTGGTCCTATCCCACCTGGATGGGGGCTATGCCCTCCTCCAATATCTCCCGTTGTCCTCCCTTGTGCCGCTGAGAAGTGTCCTACACACGGCCGCATGCCTGATCAAGGGTCTACACAGATACAACCACATCACTGCAGCCATTATTGACCTTCACTGGCTACCACGTCATGCACACATAACCTCCAAGTCTTGCTGCATCATATATAATGTGTCACCCTCAAATCACCCATCTACCTTGCAGAGAAACTCAGCATCTGTGGTGGACAGTGCACCAGCAGAAGCCAGGACAACTGAAGACTTTAAATATGCCACTGCAAAAAGGAAAGGACCAGAAAACAAGGCTTTTCTGCCTAAACCCTGAGACTATGGTACCACATCCCGATCAGTATCAGAGTTGCCCCCACGCTTCTACAATTCAGCAAGGAACTCAAGACTCACTTCATCAAAAAGAATATCCTCCTCAACACCTAGGCAATCACGTCCCACCCTGATTGTCCTGACTTGTTGGACCTCATCTGCCCTGCCCCTCTCCTCTCTGCCACCCTGTACAACTGTACCCCTCCTCTGTGCCCCCTTGTATCCTAGCCCCCGTTGTATAGTTGTTCTGGTGTTACCTCTAAAAAGTGCTCCATTATGCATCAGTACTGTGGTTTACCCCTGTAAAGTACTCTGTTTTGTACGTGTATTGTTGTATACCACTGTAAACCACTCCATTGCATCTGGAAGCTAGGTCGGCTCTCAATAAATACAATAGTAATAATAATAATAATAATAATAATAATAATAATAATAATAATAATAATAATAATAATAATAATAATAATAATACTTCTTTTGTTACAGTCTTCATCAAAGTCTCCTTTAATAAATTCTTTCACCATAGACAGCATGCTACCCCTTGTCCCTGGGCTTTTTCCTTTCCTTCCCTTCATCATAGCCATCATCATACTCCTACTCATTCATCCTACCCTTTTTCTCTGATCATAGTCTTTCACCCTAGTGATTGCCTTAATCACCATCCTTCATCCCAGATCATGTCTTTCCCCAAAGTTCTTTCTCATAGTAATTCTCCTTCACCATATCCCTTTGCCATTAAGCTTCGTCTTCATCATATTCTTTCAACCTAGTCTGTCTCCTTCATCTTAGTCTCTCACCTTCGTTAGAGCTTTCCATTCTAGTACTTTTCTTTCAACATATTCTTTCATTACAGAGTAATTGTCATTGACATTTAAAATATTGACACACCACTTGATGCATCTTCTGCACTGATACTCGCCCCACTGTCTTAGCAACAACGGCAACTGATCTTTGGTTGATTTACTTTGTTTGTTTCATGTCCGGTAGACCTACAGACAAAATAATGACACCTCTCACTCTCCTATACGGCGGTTCTTCAAAGACTTATATCATGCCCTTCACAGCTTTTCCGAAAACCCATTTGGTGTAAGACTTTTTATGTTGCAATGTAGTATGGTACAGCATAATGTTTATCACTAATTAGAGGTTTCTTCTATGTTCTGCAGGCATGCGTAGGAAATCTGCTTATGTTAAAGAATTACAATTTCATTTTTTTAAAAAAAAATGTTATTAAATGATTTTGTTTATTTACAAATCTTTTTCATTATATCCCCCAGTTTCCTTTGTAGTTAAACATTATTGGAGAAAACCCCCCAAAGTAAACAAAACATTTAAAAAAAGAAGACAAAGAAGTCAACAGAAAAGAAAAAAACAGGGTGCTAAAAGGAGAGACATAATTAAAGTCCAAGGCGAAACGTGTGCAATTCAGACCAATGAAATGTCGCTTCTTCTGACATCCTAGTACAATCAAATGATGAGCCACAGCTTGGTCTATCTCGGATTCTGTCTCATTGCATTGAAGCCTTTCCAGTCAGTTCTCTCCAGAATTGTATCCCTCTGAATATTTGACTCTTGTTGCCGCCTAGCATCAGGGTTGCACAGCGATCTTCACCAGATAGCAAAGCCCTTAAGGAGGAAGCATAGCGGAATGTATTCTTCTTTTGTTCGCAGGACCTGGGCATTCTATGATGAGATAGTAGAGCGATTTTGGTTGGGCAGCAATTTGGCAGAACCGACATGTATTGGAGGTAGCCAACATTTGTTTGGTATGTGCCAAGACCTCTGATGTCAGTAGCAAATTAATGCAAATGTAGAGGAATAAATCTCGAGTCTGCTGACAAGGGAAAAGCTTCAGATATGGCGGTAGTTGGTTTAGGGCTCTGCTTTCATACATACAGTTTATCGTCAGTTGATATTGACTTTTCTTGTCTATAGTTTCTATCCAATCATTGCGCTGTATTATTTTTTTTCAAGTTGAGGGGTCGCTGTAGCAACATTTCCAGTGTGCATTCCATTTTATCTAGCATCTGTATGCAGGCTTCTTTCCATTTATTGAGCATTGCATCATGTGATGAATTTGATCTATCTTGATCTTAATAAGTGAATTGGAGGTAGATGGTCTTCTGTTAAGGTTTTCCTGAACAGGTCTAATGATTTCCATGCTACGACTGAATGCATGGATTGTAAGGCTAGTTCAAAGCATATGCGTTGAACAGGATATGATTTAGGGAGGGACATGATTTTTCTCCAAAAAATATCTGCAAGGAGATCCCAGTTCTAACACAGAAGATTGAGTATTGTTTCACTTCCATAGATAAGTAATGGTACAATCTTATGGCAGTAAAAAGCAATAGGAGTCCTTAGGGGGAACCTCCTGTATTTTATTTGTATAATCATTCTTTGGCGGGCTAGTGACTCAACTATGGCTCTCAGGTGATCTGCCCATTGTTTTTCGCAAATGCTCGGGTTTAGCCATACTCCTAGGTATTTGGTGGTTTTAACATGTTCTAGTTTACATACGTTTAAGTAGACCATGACATCCCTCTTCCTTTTTCCTGGTTGGAAAGCAAGAGACATAGTTTGTGATTTCAATGTATTGATGGTAAGATCATTGTCGTCTATGTATTTCCCTAGGGCATTGATTCACCTTTGGAGGCCCCCTTGCGATCTATCAAGTACTATGTGATTGTCTGCGTACATAATCCAAGGTACAGAGATCCCATTATAGATCGGTGGGTTTGCAGTTATTAAGTTCTGAGAAGCTGCAAAATCTGAGGTGCATAAATTAAAAAGGATGGCTGCGAGCGGGCAGCCCTGTTTCAGTCCATACCAAGTTGTAATTTCCTTTGTAACTGCGCCCTTTTGTAAGAGCCTTACTCGTATGGTGATATTCAAGTACAATGCTTTAATCGTTTCCAGGAGGTCCATCAAACACTTCCAGGAACGTAATTTCTGCCATAATTTTTGATGGTTTACACTGTCAAATGCAAGTTCGAGATCCATGAACACTGTGAGGATTTGTGTCTTTGTGCTTATTGCTTCCAATTTGAGGTGGTTCAATATGATCACTTTAATGTTGGCACCCACACGTTTACTAAGCCCTATTTGTCTGGGTTCTTCTCTTCGGGGTCATCGGTTGCTGAAAGTTACTCTTATTTGATGGTTTCTCTGTGAAGTCTGTTAAAGTTGGAGTCTTGGCCTCTTTATTTTGTTGTATGTCTTTATGTGGTAATCTTTTATCTATTCTTTCCAGTTCATCTTTATTCGATTTCTCAGTCGCTATCTCTAGATCCTATGCTGAGAGTTGGTTCTCAGGCTCTGTTGCAGGAGTTTTGATGGCATTGTCTTTTGTACTCCAAGTTAACGTCATGGTCAGTACCATATCTATAATTTGATAGATATCCAGGTTTGACTTGATGATTTTCTTGTTGGTGAGCTCTCGGACATCAGTAGTCTCTCGCCGGAGTAATTTAATCATGTCCATCTTCACTGTAGTCATGCCCGCTTTAACGTTGTGATCACTCCTCGCAATATCAAAGAGCCATGCTTCCCATTGTGCCGTGGTCTCAGCTTCCATATCTAGACTTGTTTGTATTTTGTTTACAAAGGCTTCCATGTGTATTTGCTTTGTGTGAATGAGCGCTAACAAGGTTGCCTGGTCTTTCATTGCATCGCTATATGGTGGAGCGATTTGTCTGGGTAATTCTGATAACGAACGAGACTCCTCCATGCTAACTAGTTATGCGACCACCAGCGGTCAGCATTCAACTTCTTAGAGGGACAAGTGGCCTTTAGCCACACAAGATCGAGCAAAACAGGTCTGTGATGCCCTTAGATGTCCGGGACTGCATGCATGCTACACTGAATGGATCAGCCAGCGTGTGCTTACTCTTCACCGACAGGTGGGGATAACCCGCTGCACCCCGTACGTGATAGGGATTGGGGATGGCAATTATATCCCATGAACAAGGAATTCCCAGTAAGTGTGGGTCATAAACCTGGATTGATTAAGTCCCTGTCCTTTGTACACACCACCTGTCGCTACTCCTGATTGGATGGTTTAGTGAGGTGCTAGGATTGCCCCTGTCGGGTTTGGCAATGGCCCTGGCAGAACTCAGAGAAGACAATCAAACTTGACTATCTAGAGGAAGTAAAAGTCATAACAAGGTTTCCATAGGTGAACCTGCGGAAGGATCATTAACGGTGGAACAGCCAGAGGGAGAGCCGATGGCCTGACCTCAGTTGCGCCCCAGACGTGCACACCCATAGCCCGGGGCACCCCTCATGGTACAGTCTGGCCAGCAGAGTGGTACGCAGCAATGTCCCCAACCATACACTGCAAAGGGAGCCTCGAGCAGCCCCCATCCTCTCATCACCAAGCTGGCCCCTGAGATGCCACACCATCCGGGGGTGCGCTCCTCCCCTGATCCACCAGCAGGCGAGCACTGGTGGGTGCACTCTAGTTGGCAGGGAAGTCCCGAGTGGGAGCAGCCATGAGCCGAGGGAAGACTGGCTGTTCTCGAGGGACGCCTCCCCAGGTGGACAGGGGCCCGGCATGCCAGTCGATCCCTGAGCCATGGTGCACCCGGGCTTACTCGGCGGGTGGGCATAGAAGTTCTGGCCATCCACATCCATTGGCAAGTGATGACCATGCCTGCTGGCACATCGAGCAACCTTCCCCTCAGCATGGGAAATGTGGCATACAGAAGACTGTCTCCTCGGTGTCGCTCAGGGGGCCCATGTCCTTCTGATCAAGGCACACCCCACGGACAGTGTTAGGCTGGTAGTGGCCCCTGGTGTGCCGAGATCAGATCTTCTCGGAATGCAGCCCAAAGCGGGTGGTAATCACCATCTAACGCCAAATACGGGCACGAGACTGATACCCAACAAGTACTATAAGTTGAATAGAACTTTGAAGAGAGAGTTCAAGATGTTATGAAACCACTGTAACGTAAATGGGTGAGGTCTGTGCAGTCCACCCGGAGGATTCAACACAGGGGCAGGTCGGTCAGCCGGAAGTAGGATAGCCCCTATCTGCTATCTAGCGAAACCACAGCCAAGGGAATGGGCTTGGCAAAATCAGCAGGGAAATAAGATCTGGTTGAGCTTGACTCTTGTCTTGCAAGGGAAGAGACACGTACAGTGTAGGATAAGTGGGAGGCACTCGGGCTGCTGGTGAAATACCACTACTCTTATCATTTTTGCACTTACCCAGTGAGGTGGGGGGTGAGCCGCTGGGTGCAACTCGCTCCAGAGACAGAAGGGGAGTTTGACTGGGGCATTACACTTGTCAAACGATAATGCGGGTGTCCTAAGGTGAGATCAGGAAGCACAGAAACCTCCTGCGGAGCAGAAAGGCAAAAGCTTGCTTGATCTTGATTTTCAGTATGAATACAGACCGTGAAAGCTAAACAGCCATCTGTGGGATTATGAAAGTCATCCTCTGAGCCTAGCTTTTCTCAAAAGGCAACGCTGCCGCCACCAAGGGTCTCCATCCTTCCTTCCTCCCGCTGTGCTATGGAGTGCACAGGAAACTCCCATCCACCCTAGGTGCACACCCGCTGGGGTGGTTGGGCTTGGAGGGGAGCACTCTTCTTCCTTCCTTATCAGCCTGGCGAACCAGAGGTCCTTGGCCTCAGGCCACCAAGGTGGTGCCTTAAGCCCCGGCGGGGAAGAGAGGTGACAAGCCACCCCAGAGCATGGGGTGGTACATTAAGGCTGTGCCCCTGGATGGTGGGGTCAGGGAAGGCATGGCCGGTGAGCTGCTGGGCCATTTGTCCAGGGGAATATGCCCAGATGGCCCTATTTGTGGCTTGCGGACCAGATGACATAAGTTGCAGCAGGTGCGGCTGGCTCCTGCATTTGTCTCTGGTTGGATTCCACTGTGTGGGGGCTTATGTACCACCTTGGTTTGGTAACTTAAGCCCATGCCCCTGGACGGTGTGGTCAGGACAGGCACGACTGGCAGGTCACCGGCCATCTGGCCTGGGAGTTGGCACAGATGGCCCGAGTTGTGGCCAGCGGACCAGATGGCCTGAGTTGTGGCTGGGGCGGCTGTCTCCTGCATTTTGTCTCTGGTTGGGTTCCATAAACTCCTACTGCTTGACGGTTTAATATTCGTTGTGGAAGTGTCCCCTAGGCCCCAGCCCGAGTGCACAGATTTGGTGCCTTAAGCCCAGGGAAGGGAGGCGGCAGCTTAAGCCGCCACCCCAGAGCGCAGGGATCATAGTACCTGAAGCCCGTGCCCCTGGACAGTCAGGTCATGGCAGGCACGGCAGGTGGGCCTCCTGGCCATCTGACCCAGGGAGTAGGCCCATATGGCATGAGTTCTGGCCTGGCCCTTTACCCCCATACCGGGTTGGTACTGAATACCAAGAATCACATAAGGGACATCAATATGGTACATGTACAAAACCCTGCAGGGGGCTACATCCCTCTAGGCAGCAGAGGTTTTCAGGGGTGTCAAGCTGACTAATTACTTGGAGCTGTGGGGGCTGTGCACGTCTTTAAGATGCTGGCCTTATAGTATGTCTATGGGAAATAGGGTGATGTGTTCCATTAGACCTTGAAATTCTGTAAAATTGGAAGAAGTGCAGCCCATAGGTAGAAGCCCATTCTTCAATAGATCCATGCTTCTTCACCTTTGGGCTAGCACTTCATGCTTATCATCAATCACTTCCTCAGATATGGTCCAATTGGAACTGCATAAATGGGGGAGTCTGACGAACTGGGTCCTGATCAGATTTGTTTCTCCAATGATTGTGACGTTGGTGTGTGCAAACACTGGTGTTGTACTGTCCATCGGGCTGAAATTGACCATTTGCAATGAATTAAATATTTCTACTTGGTATGTTGAACCCCTTACGGAGGGTATCCATACTGTAGGGAAAGTCAGTGATCGAAATGTCAGGCAAGAAAAACGATTTGGCAGAGGTTTGCTGCCGGGGCATTTGTCTGCAGGTTTCAAAGCTGTTCAATGGGTTATGCGTCAACACAAATAAAGGTAGCCAGGAGTAAAATCAGATTGAGCAAAACTGACCCCTGAAGATTGCTAATTCGAACACTAGGAGGTTCAGTCATTTACTTGGTAAAGATGGGTCAGTTAAGATTCTGGTGCAGTATGACATCCTTATGTTGCAGGAAACCTGGTTAGACTGTGCCTTATTAGTGTATGGTTTCTTTATTTACCAAGTTCCTGTAAACATAGGGCCCCAGGATAGACCATTCGGGGGGCTTATAATTGGAGTGAGACACAATATTTGCTAATTTAGGGTGACTCAGATGACCACAGGGGCCAGTGTGTTGGCTGTGGAACTGTGGTCGGATATTCCGGATGGCAAATGGAAGATGCTCCTCATAAACATTTATGCCCCACCAGGTTTGGGTTCAATGAGCATGCTGTTTGAGCAGCTTGAGGAAGCTCTCTCTTTGAATAAAACAGTCTGTGGGGACTATTATGTACTCTTGGGAGGAGACCTTAATGCGAAATGCGAGGATGAAATATCTTGCACCCCAAGTGAAAACATAGTTAAGCAGAGTATAATGCTACAAGATGGGGGAAACCCCAAGGGCAATAGGTGGATCAAGTTCCTGAGATCATGGGATTTGATAATGTTGCATGGCCAGACAAAAGGTGATATCCCCGGGAAGTATACTTGGCATGGAAACCATGGTCATTCGACACTAGAGTACTACTTTGGGAATAATCAGTGTCTAACGCTACTTGTAAGAGATTTTGTTTTATTGGGGTAAATTCAGGATTTGGCGGTATTTTCTTACCGTAAAAATATTGGCAGTAAATTAGTCTTACATTTAAATTGGGTTTGGTATCACACTATTTTAGTGACCATACCTTGTTGGCTTGTATTTTTGGTAATTTTAGTGGTACATTGTTTTGCAGTATTTTATTCCTGTGGTATAGTGGTGAGCATGATTTCTTTTTTATACTATAACCCCAATCATAAAACAAACCTTTCCTTTCTATTACAATACCTTCTAGTTGTCTGTAGAGATCCCCAGACCTAGCACATCTAGTAGAACCCAATGGTTTTATTTATAGCGCCACCTACAGTTTGTGGCTGGTGTTACTGGCTTATGTGCAGCCAGTGATCTATGTATCAAATCAGGCACCTTCCCATCAGCATACAAGGAAGGAAACATTCATCACACCGCACACAAACCTCTGCTTTATAGTTGTTTATTACTAGCTTTCTCTTGGTTGCTATTTTACTTACAGTGGTAAATTGGTAAATGCACTATATGCACTAATATGAGCCTCCCCTTTATAATTCACTTATGTAAATAATTCACAGATGCATGAATGACACAAAATATCTAATTTGTTTCTATAAAGGCTTTTTGTATTGTATCTCGTTTAGAAGTCACAAAACCTTACCATGTTATTAACAGCATCATCTGCAATACAAAAGAACAAAACAGAACAAGTAGGTTTTTTTGAAAACATGAATCAATGTTCCCACGCTTTGAATTTATATAGAGAAAAATAAACACGCAATGATTTCCTAACTTCCCTACACTGCAATAAATCTTAGTCACACATGCAGCATTTTATCTGGTCCTCACTTAGCACTTATCTTACCAAGGTCGGTATTTCTTTGACGTCCCCGCACAACCTCGCTGTGTACGCAGATGCAGACCCAGTGTCAGCGCGAAACTCTTCCGTAAACTTGTGTGGGGGAGCGCCAACTGATTATGTCCCAAATCCAGTGCTTTATCCCCTGGAGCCCCCGCCTGTCTCCTCAGCCCAGCATGAACTAACTGCTCTCTTAATTTCTATTTTCCCCAAAAACTTTTGCCCGTCCCTTTATTGACGTGGTTTGCCTGCCTACATTTTCTCACAATCAGGTTAAAAAGAATGTGCTCTGTGCCACTCTTCATTTTCAAAACAATGAAAGCTTCAAGTCCAAAGTTACTATTTCACTTTTTGTTTCCTGAATTTTGCATATTTTCTGTTCTCCAAAGCAGAAGAAAACGCCAGTGTGCCTTTAAAAATGAATCTCAGCAGTGCCACCAAAACATGGATTTCACCTCATTTTGCATAGAAGAATGCATTTTAATGTTAGAGAAGTTAGAATTAGTATTTTAGTAATGATAATAATGTTAGTCAGATTCTAATGTCATCTCCATACATGAAGCATATAAAATACATGGTGCACTTCATTATTTGAACCTGCCAGCACACTAAGTTTTTATATGCATGCTCTGAATATCTGCAGTTTCAAATTGGGCCTGGCTGTGTTGTAAATCCTGTCCTTTGCATACTACCAATAATGCTATATATTATACTGGCTTGCAAAAAAAATGATATATTTCATACTGGCAAAATACTATCATATGCTGGCAAAATTCTGTACATGCTGGCAAAATGCTATACATGTCCTTAAATACCACAGAGCTCAAGCTGATCTATAATGAACAAAGCAACCACAGTATTTTGGCCATCACCCATTATATCGAGAACCCCTATGTGTAATGCCAGAAAGCAGGCAGTATAACAACTTATCACAGTGGTAACCACATCCACTCGGCTACCAGACAAATCCAGAGGGTTCACAAATACATTAAAAATCTCATGCAGGAAAAACTCAAAAGTTTAGGCTCACTTGGTCCTAATTAAACTGAGTCATGTTTAAAGGACATGGCAGAAAAACTGAATCTTGGGATAGGGCACACAACACAAGCTGTAGTAAGCATGCACATAATTTCGACAGAGCTACAAAGATGCAAAATGTGAGATATGGCGTAGGATTAGGTTGACTCACCACACCAAGATTTCTCCTAACGTGAGGACTCTTAAAATGAAACAAATTAAAAAGGACTACACTTGCTGGTTAGATAATTGGAAATTCTCAACTCTAAACTCACATTGGCAACACATTTTCTGGTGCTCTGTAGGGGTGAACCTAGAAGTATATGGGCAGAATTATCTAAGGACAGAAGTGACCCTAGAGTTAAAATCCTGAATCCCATCGTAGAAGATAGTTGGATGGATTACATGAAGGAGAAAAGGGGGGGGGGCACAAGTAGATTTGATATGGTGTGATTTTTTATTTGTATCCCGCTCATACACAAGTGTTTTGGAGCGCGACAAAGCAAGGGAGGGGAACAGGGGAGAACAAAACAGCGATCTTACTAGGCCCAGTGACATAGAGTATGTGCAAGTGCATGGGAAAGGGAAAGGGGGAAAAGTGCATGGAAGGGGGAGAGTGGAATTTGCGGAGCAGAGGATAAACAGATAAATTATAATAAATACAAATAAAATAGATAATGGAGCAATAAATAGTGGTAGTGCAGCCAGCAAGTGGCAAGTGCAGTGTTTACGGCAGCAGAACTGGGTAAGTCTGATAAGTACATAAAAAGAAGAAAATGAAGGGGCGGAGGACTGTATGGGTATATAAACAGTCCCCAGTGCAAGGGGCGGCCGGGAGGCAGTGCAGAAGGGTGGCAGGGTGAGCAGGTACCTGGATCAAGGGGACAGAGGGTGGCCAGGTGCACATGCCAAGAGAGAGCAGATCAGCAAGGGAGAGGGGGAGCAAAGACAGATGCAAAGAGGAAGGTCTTGAGGTGCTTCTGTAACCGGAAATAATTCTCCTCAAGTTTTAGAGTGGCAGGGATGCTTTTCCAGAGGGAGGCCCCAGCCGAAGACAGAGATCTACCCCCATCTCGTTTCTTTGAGAAACGACTGACCCTGAGGGAGTTAGAGGCAGTGGTCGAAGTGAGCGGGAGCGGTCGGGAGCGGTGCTCCTATACTTTTTAAATTTACCTTGTACAGCTCCTATACTTTTATTTTAAAAAGAAACCGTTCCGGAATGGTTTTGTTTTAAAATAAAAGTGTAGGAAGAAGTTGAAACCTTCACTTTCAGTGCACTGCACTGAACGTTCCCTTAAACAGCAGGTGCAAGTGTTTGGGGGGGTGTATTGTGTGTGGGAGGGGTTGTGGCAATGGGGTTTGTGGGGAGCAGGGGCAGGCCAGCAGGGAACATAGCTCCACTACTTCTTTTCGTACACTTCGACCACTGGTTAGAGGTAGAGGAGCGAAGAGCTCAAGAGAGGAGGTATTTGCAGAGGGATAGCTGAAGGTATTTTGGACCCAGGCCCCAGAAAGCCTTGTGGACAATGCAGAGGATTTTAAATGTAATCCTGGCATCCACTGGGAGCCAATAAAGAGATTTCAGAGCTGTAGAGATACGATCCCAGGGCTTGAGGCCAAGGACAAGTCTTACAGTCCTGTTCTGGATTAGTTGCAGAGGGCGAAGAGTAGAGGCAGGTAGATTTAGAAAGAGGCTGTTACAATAGTCCAACCTAGAGAGAACCAGGGCTTGGGAGACAGTGAGCTTCTGGGGGAAAAAGAGGAAAGGAAGAGTACCTTTGAGGAGGTGCAGTAGGAAGTTTGACTTTTTAGATACCTCAGAGATGTGGGCAGAGAAGGAAAGTGTGGAGTCAAAGATGACCCCGAGGTTCTTAGCCTCACAGGTGGGGATAGGAGGAGGGCCAAGTGAGGCCGGCCAAAGAGAGAGGGGAAAGGATGGAGAATGGTTGCCGATTAGGAGAATCTCTGCCTTGCTAGCATTCAGACAAAGATTATTGGCAGCACACCAATCTTTAATAACAGTTAGGCAATCAGAGCTGGCCATCCTAGTTGCCAACTGAAGGGGTGAGGCCTGGATGTCAGGGAACAAGACATTGAAAAGGTAATATGGAGCACCCGGGCAGAATGGGCTTGCTAACGTGGTTCTGAAAGAAAACCTAGTTAGATGGGCATGTATACTCAAACTTCTATTTGATAAAGCTTGTAGATCACAAACTATCCCTCACTCGTGACAGCAGTCGATACTGGTCCCAGTTGTCAAGAAAGGGGATCCTACTTATGCCAGATAACAATCACCTGCTGTCGTTCCTTGACGTTACCGGGAACATTTTCTCTATATTCTCTCTGCAGGCTCTTGAAAGTTGGACGGCAAGTATTGACCTTTTGCACTTTACCCAAACAGTAGTTCGGCCCGGTTGCAGTACAGTGCATAACTTGAGGGTCTTAGATATGTTTATTCAGGGAGCTTTGTTTGCTAGCGGGGCTACAATTTATGTCACTTTTGCAGATTTCCATGCTGCTTTTGATGGAGTCAACCATGGGTAACTATGGGCTAAAATGAGAAACTGGGAGTGCCCGGAATGGCTCCTTAACCTTCTCAGGGGATTGCACCTAAATACCCAAGCTCATATTCGATTGGATGATCAAGGCATTATGTCACATCTGGTGGAGATACACAGGGGAGTTAAGCAGGGGTGCCCCTTGGCTCCTTTTTTGTATAACTTATATATGGCAGATTTACTGAAGTATTTTGGGCTGGAAGTTGGGTGCTTCCCAAGGATGGGAATTGCCTAATCCTGTTTATGCTGTATGCAGACGATTTGATCATGTTTAATTATACCCTGCTGGGTGCTCGAGCTTTGTTTGAAACCTTAGTAGGGTTTTCTAGAGATAATTATTTAACAATTAACCTTGGGAAGTCCAAGGTCATGACCATATTGTCCAAAAGAATAAAGCATATGAGCTTCGTGACCAGTCTGGGTAGGATTAATTATGTGAACTCATACCCATACCTGGGGCTTGAGGTGACTGCCAATAGGGCCTACAAGGAAATCAAATTGACTAAGTGTATAAAGGCCCGTCAACTGACGGTTTTAATAAGATCCTTTCCAGCTAAAACTGCTGGTCATACCCTTGATGGAACTACAGCGCTCTACTCGCAAAGTTTTTTGCCCAATGATATTGCATGGGTTGGAGTCGCTTTGTTTGGCTAAAGGAGGCTGGACATTTTAGAAGGCCACTTTTGGAAACGATTACTAAAATTGAGGCCCTCCAACCTGATGGAGAATCTCTGATTAGAGCTGGGGCTGTTATCCCTGGAAGGGCAATTGATTACGAGACAGGGTTTACTGCACATTAAAGGCAACTCACACCCACACTGTAAATTACTTGCCACTCTTAGTGAGACAGAAGGTTGCCTCAATAGACAGTGTGAAATTGAATGTGGCACCATGATGGCCCAGATCTACAAGCGGATAGGATGGTGCCCAAACTTCAATCGAGGGACGAGGATACAGTCTTTGAACCAATTGTTAAAAAAATAAAGTGAGGAAGGGAGACTGGATAAATAATTACTTGCATTTGTCCACCCTCAAGAATTATAAGCATGCTGTAAATGTTACTCACACTTACTCTTGAACGCAAAGATACTTGAGGCAAAGCCTGGGCCCAGCAATGCAGTCCGTTTATCTAAAATTACGCATTAATAAACTACCGTTGTTTATATTTTCTGGAGCCAGGAACAACGACCCGGAAGTGGATAGGATATGCTGTATATACTAGGTACCCGGGGCGCTTGAAACGCCTCGACATGTTCTCACCCAGTGCAAAAAACTAGGAGCTGTATATATGACTGATTTGGGAGGCTTCGTACGTGGATATGATGCGATAAAAGAAGAGGATTTCTGGAATTATTGTTGAAATGCAGAATCTGAAAGAATTTAGCTTGCCCTATTTCATGTATGTTGCTTGGTTGCCAAAAGGCTTGCTGATGTTAGTAGTGAAAAGTCAGTAAACAATATCCAGGTTGAGGGTTAGAACTGTAGTGTTCTACTGTCCAATCACCCAGTAATCTCTTTTGTGTGATAACGCAATCACCACCCCACATCAGTTTAATATTTATGAATGTATTGAGGGTACACATGGTGGTACCCTCGCCATTTTTAACCAACTCTCGATTAGTAATAAAGATTTGATTTTAGGTTTTAAGTGTGTTGGGGTGGCCAACTTGGAACTCGGAACACATACTCTCTCCACTTTTCTCCACTTGTTTTGGCTAATATCTGCAGTGCAGTGGTATTGGTATTTGACTGGCATGTGCATCCTGCTCCTTCTACATGGAATAGATTTAACCAGTCCAACTCGGGCTCTGAATTTTGAATTTTCAATTGTCTATTATGTTTTATTATAATTGTTTGTATTTCATTATATGTGCATGAATGATCATTTTAATTTTAATATGTAATGTTGTAAAAGATCTTTGAGCTATTCACAAATAAATAAATAAATTAATAAATACATAATAAAATATCTACTAGTCGGATGCTTTTGTTTGAGGACTTGGCTTTCCTTATATGAAAAGATGTAAGTCTTTATTTTGACTTTGCCAGCATTGACTTCGCCAGCACTTACCTTGTCACATTTACTTCACCAGGCATTTGATTTTGTTACCATCACTTTGCTACACATTTTCTTGTCATTCAGAGGGAGACACCCAACAGGCCCCCTTCTTTTCTACTCCATGTCGCCCCTGCTAACGCTGGACCCCAAACCCAACCTTCACATTTCCATATTCACAATGTGAAAATGCAGACACAATAAAGGCATAACAAAGTAAATGTATGACAAAACAAATGTTTGGTGAAGTGAATGTACGACAAAGTGATGGTTTGTGGCAAAGTAAAGGGGGACCATATGACACAGAGCCTTTAGCCAACACTTCCTACATGATCATTCCAATTAGCTTCTTGATCTCTGGGGGATCTTTCGCTACTTGTAAGAAACAATTCTTGTCATCAAGAAGATGTTTCATAATTGCATAATATGCTACTTCGTCCATGATCAAATATGTATTATTGTATGGCTTGATCACTATTTAGTAGTCAATGTCAAGGCTTCTCATGGTTGCTTGCTCAATTTTTGTTAGGTTATTAAATGCCTGTTAGTTGCAACCGTCTAACTCTTGTGATTCCTTACAAATTGTTTTTTTTCTTTTTTCTTTTTTCTTTTTTTTAATCTGGCACTATGGTAAGGTAGTAAGTAAATGGTGGGGCTAGAAAGCCAATGGAGTATGTAAACCAGTAACATCTCTCTGTTCCTCCTGATTTACATTTCAAAACATTGTTTTAATCTAACCTTTCACATATATCATGTCAATTTAATGCATGCACATAATCCATTATGCTTAGTAGAGAGAAACTGAAAATGTTTTAGTAACTTCAGAATCTATGTTTGAATGCTCATGCCTAATCAAATAAATCAATACACTGTCTGCAGTTGGAGGTTCTTATCCCTGCTTCATATTACGCTGGGGGAGTTGTCATGCCTGGGTTCCTGTCTCTTCCTTTTCCTCAATCGAAACAATATCCACTGCCCATCTATATCAAATGTATCATATCGCACTTTCCTCTGTTTGAATTTGCACAATCATATCCAGATGTTGAGGGTAAAGCTTCTTCACAACACGTGACACTGAAAATGTCAATTTCATAGTTCTTTGGCATCTATTTCAGTGTTGGACGATTCCCTTCTTCATCCTTCACAGCTCAGCACAACAGTGACAGAAGCTGCTCAGGTTTAAACACATTTAAATATGTATTCAATGTAATCACATGTGTATTCTAAATACAATTCCTTAAATTCCATCAACTCCCCACTTGGTCAATTTCTCATTGTTAAACGTCATTGTTCATCACTTGAGGAATTTGATCAAGGAAGATTCCCCAGTGCCAGTACTTTGAATGGTCCCACTCTACTTTGAGTTTTGTCTGAAGGAGATATATTTTTTTGAGATGAATTGGTTTACATTTGGGAAGTTTGTTCATCCGTGTGTATAGCACATTACTTCTGCAATCTAGCGTACACCTATGAAACATCCTGTGTTTCTTTTTTTCTGATTCCACTCTTTACTACTCTAACTTCAAATAACACCTAGATTGTATTCATAATTGGTTGGGAAGCAAGAACATTCATATCAGTTTTAATCTCTGCTATAGTATACTCCAATTCAGTGATTTCCTTAGAAAGTTATTCACTGGTTAAATATCTAGTCAATAGAACTTCAATTAAGAATCGTATTCCACTTGTTAACAACGTATTTACACATCTACAAATTGATGATGCAGTAACAGGAGTGCATAGGCACAAGCAAGGAATGTACAATCATGTTATTAGATTTTGTTCTTCATCATAATTATTTCAGTTAACGTAGTCAATTTTAATTTAAAATGTTTAGAACATTGATGGGTGCATGCATGGTGTCCCCTATGCAAACTGTTTCATGAACACATTTTATTCAAGATCCTCAGTCTAAACGGGTCATAACACAATGGGGTTGTTATAACAACAACATGTTTGTTATATGGCCAGGTACTTTATTCTAAAGTGATTATGAAAATAATGGATCCAAGAATCCAAATTCCCAGCTGCATATGACGTCAGAAGTATGTATGTTATGGCTGTGACCATTTGCATTAACATTTGACAGAATGTTACATCACTGTATTTAAAAGCAGCATATACAAACACTGTATTGCTTCATGTGTGGTGTTATGTCCCGAGTACTGATCATGGTCTCCTGTTCAGGCAGTTGTTAAGGTTCAGAGTAATTGTCAGTGATGACATGCAGCTGAAGTACACATTTGATTGAATTATTAAAACATGTGCACAAAGAGATCATTCACATGAAGTATTGATAGTATCGGAACATAAAACCCCCCGCCCACCCACACACATGGACACACCTTTCTCGTCCATTCCGCTTTAATTGTATGCCCAGTCATCTTCAGAGTGTATATTCCACCCAAAATCTATATAAATACAATTCTAGAATTTCATGCGGAAGGACCCAGAACCCAATCTTGTAGAATTAAAAAATGAACTTTCAGAAACCGCCCTCAGAAAGTGTTTTTCAGGTCGATGTGAAAGGTCAGTGCTGCCTGTAATGAGACATGACACATCATTAAATCTTCCCAGGGCCATTTCCATATTGTGAGAAGTTTTAATCTATATCACCACCACTGCTCAAAATAAACATTTCAGCAGTCATTTATGAACTGCACCGGAAAAGGGCAATAGGGTTGGACATTTAATATATTTACAGAATTCTGCACATAGCCAAAAACTAAAGGCAAGCAATTGCCGTGGATGGTAAATCGTCCTACACCTTTAAACCCCGCACCCAGTACATACCTTGCTATGGGCGTTCTATGTTCACACAGAGGGTCGGCTTAGGCACAGTCTGCCTGTGCCATTGCCCAGGGCCCTTTGTCCATTCTGGCCCTGCCGGTACATCTGCAGAATGTATACCGGGTAATACAACATGTATTTTAAATTGGGTGGGCTTCTTTCAGTCAAGAGGCTCATGTTCTGCCGTGAGGCTGCAACCTCTTAACATCCGGTGACAAATCCCCCCCCCCCCCGTTCCCCACCCCATGACAGTGGCTCAGCAGTAGATGCACAGTAGGTCACATAGGGATACACAGAAACATAACTATATATCACTCTTTGATCATTTAAAGACACTTCTTATCCGTAACGTTTCCGTGATTAGGTGATTATAAGTGCAAAAATAGTGCAGTTTCATACTTCCCAAAATGACCCATTCTAATCTGTAGGTGTTTATCCAATCATGTGTTTTTTCCTTTGCATTCTGGGATTTGTAGTTCCACATTTTCATTTTAAAACTCGGACTATAAGTCCCGGAATGCAAACAAAAAAAAACAGGACTGGATATGAATGGGTCATGTTGCCAACTATGCAGTTTAATTCTGTAAAAAATAACAGATCACCAGTTAGAGGGCCATATCTAAGCCTTCTTCCAACAGAATTAAAATATGTCACACAAAGTTTACCCTGTCCACCTTATGTCATGTACTCCTAATTACACAGAATATCACATTTTACTCAAAACATATATGAAGCATGCCGTTTTAAACAATATAAAAAAAACAACCGGATTAACTGCACTTATGATATTTTGTTCTGTATCTTGAAGTCTTGAAAGTTCATTTTCAAAACCCACGGGACATTTTTTAGCCTTCCACTTAATTGCATTCTGGCATGTGCAGTCTCCCATTCAGGTTGGTGGCAGGGGGTGGGGGCGCTCTACAATTGACATCTTTTTGCTTAATATTTCTATAAAGAGTTATATGTTTGCCTAAGTACTTTCTTATGATAAGTGTACTTTTCATGTCATCTTTAGAAATCAGAGCATTCTTGAAAGCCAAACATAGTCACAAGAGGCATGTGGAGAATGTGACATGATGAATTAACTGGAATGTGGGAAGAGCGGTTTCGGTCCAGGAGACCGGCGAGTTCCCCCACCACAGTTCTGAATATGAGTAGGTCTAATACCTTAGTACAGGAACATGCATTTAGTTAATACCTTTGTCTGACAGTGATGTAATCTGCGTGATGTAATCTGTGGATTTTGAGGATGGGTGCAAGCCCTTCTCTCTTGGCATATCCGCCGGCGACTTCAACGTAGTACTCTTAGAAGAGTGCTTGGACCCTGCATGGGACTTATCACTAGACAGTGGTTTCTTAAGAGGCAAAGAGTGTTTGGTCTTGTCATGGCCCGAAGACGATTAGTCTCACCTGTCCCCTGCTTTTTCTCCACCGGCTCCTCGGACTTGGACCTCTGATGTGGCGGTGATCTCTTGTCAGAGTGAGTGGTTGCTCTCCCACTCCGTGACGAGCCAACCTCTGACAGCGGGTAGGTCCCTTCATTGAGTCAACAGAGTGCGCAGATTGTTTATCTAGGTTAACACATTATGTAGACTCTGATGAATGTGATAATGATGGTGAAGAAGTACTTAACGTGACTCAAGAAGTGGTATCTGAAGATGAGTGGGAAAAGGCAATGGAATCAGATGAGGTTTTATGCAAATTGAAAAAATGCATTTGTGAGGGAGTCAAGAATAAACCAATTTATCTACAATACTGTGTGAGCCAATACTTCAGTAGGTCACTGTTTCCAATCCATCAAGAGCTCGAAACATTTGACAGCAGATTAAGTTTTAGCCAGAATTAGAAAAAAAAAACATCAGATTTACTGCTAGCTCTGGACATACATCATCTCAGGAAAATCACTAAACCCACTGAGCTACATTTGCAGTGTTCCGCTTTAGGACTCATCATTCAGTTTCTACAGAATCCAACATCAGATGTGGAGCACTGGTAGAGATAAAAAACAGTTCATGACTGATGGTACAGATCATTTCCAGCCGATCGACACTTCATACATTTTGGATCGAGAGACAAACTAAAAGCTGTAAACTGTTTTATGGGGGCAAAGTGTGGTCCATGCCCCCATTGCTAAAAGGACTGTGGGGCAGTTCCTACCTTTGCCCCCTGTACTCTGCTCCTCTGTCGCAAATAATATGTCAACCAACTACAGCAGCGATGATGTGCTCAAGTGCCTAATTTGGAAACAGGTCTCAAATCACAACTTCACCACTCAAAATGTTTGCTTGCGGGCAAATTATTTGATCTCACTCGCCTTATCCTGCAAAATCGGAAGTCCTTAGCAATGATTCAGCTCACATTCATCATACGGCCATATATGTAATGTAATGGACTATTTATAAACATGACATTACAAAGTTTGTCTCTTGTCTCACTCTTGACCACTTCTTTTGACATAACTTCAAACTAACCACTCGGATATAAAGTCTCATGCGGTGATGCCATTTTCTGTGATGTCATTACATAAGCAAATTAGGGGGTAACACACATATTATTACACCACAACTCCTGTGAGGGGCATTTCCATACAGTTTAAAAGTAGTCAAAATATGGCAAAGTAGTCATCAGATAATTGTAAGTCAGTTATCTAGGTGGTGTCAAAAGAGCAGTACGTTCATTCTGAAATGTTGTATAATGGATCTAATTGGTGCTGCCAAAATCGGAATGTTCAGACACTCTACACGAGATGTTGTGAACAAAATGGTAGCAATGGACATATTCTTCTAGCAGGCCTTGCTTCCAGGAAGGTGTCATGCTGGGGTGGTGCAAGAACTGACATACCACAACCGTGCATAAGCAGTGTTTGAATAATAAAGACAACAAAGGGTGCAGTGATGTCATTGAGGGGTCACCAGGGGTCGCAGATGCGACCCGCGAGGCCTCCAATGCTACCCCTGTGGTCTCGCTTTCTACCTCTAAAAGAAAATGCAATAAAAACATGTTTTTATTTTTGCATGGGGGCTCATGTGCTTTGGCCACCAGCCTGTGGCTCTTTGCTTTGCTTCTGGAGTGACTGGTTTTCTGATGGTTATAACCGGTGAGATAGCTAAGTGGGTTGAGCGCTGGCTGCTGCAATGTGTGTGTGATCTGCTGGTTGCAGGTTTGACTCCCAGCACAGTCAGCTCAGGCTTTCATCCTGCTGAGGTTGACAAATGAGTAGCAACACAGGTTGGGTGATATTATATGTATATTTGTTCTACATGAAGCGCTTAAGCGTAAGTGCTATGTAATAACATCATTATTGTTTGGCCTTGGACGCCTGCTTTCATTCACAGTGATTCTGTAATATGGGCCTATACGCAGCTATCCCTTTATTTGACCCAATGGGTACATCTGAGTGGCTAGCTCTCAAGGATCCCAGGTGCCCATTGTCTGTGCTGACCAAAAGAAAAAGGCAAAAGGACCAGGCACAGGGAGAACCTGCAAATTACAGCACCCAATGCCTGTCATTGCTGCACAAGACAGAGAACCAAGCTCATTGGAGTTTTGTATCACAAACAACATGACGTTTTGTTTCTTTTACCTGATCACTTTGCTTTCCCTGGTGACTAAGAGGTACGAGTACACAAAAAGGTTTAAGGTTTGAGCCAGGAAGGACATCGGGAGCACTATACTCATCTCATCTGTCCCACAAAATATGTGTGCAACTGGTGCCTCTGATCTGGTGCCTCAACTCCACTTGGTCGATTCGCATTGCATGCCTCATTGTTCAGCTTGCCTGTACATTATCGTAAACCAGAGCCTGGACTCTGCCGTAGCAGAAAGATACCACTATGCCATACCTCCTGCACGCTCTCACCTTTGACTGAATCTCAAGCTCCACTTCAGGAACTCCTGCCCCTAGAGGAGCCGAAACGAACATAAACGAATACCCTCCCTGAAGAGAAATAAGGAGAACCCCCCTTAACAGAGCAATATCAACTGTTTCCACGTTTGCAAAACTATTGAAAATCTGTGTCTTCTCTCAGCCTTACCTTAAACCCCTTACCTTTCAGGCCATATTGACCAGTTCCAGGAGTATTCCCCAGCATATGGTGCAATTTAATTAGCTAAAATATCCATAATTACATTAAAACGTGCATGCAAAGTATATGCTTGTGTGTGCAGGCTTATAATATGTGCCTGTCTGTGTGTGTGTGCATTTTGTGGGAATGCAGTGTGCACCGGTGTTAAATGAAAATTTTACAAAAATGCATGCTCTTTATGTCATTCTACTCCCAGAGGCAAGCAGAGTTCCTCATTCCATACACATCCTATTTGTATGTAAATGTTTATTACTGCATTTGCGCACACATTTACATATATGTATTACATCTATTTAGCACGAATAATACGTTTTTTCTTCTTCAGGGAACAGTAGTGTAAATGTTCTTCGAATTTGCTAACTTTCAAAAATCTTTACATATAAATGGCTAATTTTTTTAATAAACTCAAAATAAAATCTGTAAACATTATACATCTGAACGCAATATGGTGGGCGTGTGTTTAGGCATGTGACTGCAGCAAATAAGAAAAGGTTATCACAATGCAGCAATATAATGTTGTTGCCTTGTTAGGTGTATGGAGAAGCAGACACTCTTAACTGAGTGGAAATGGATTTCAGATTAGATTGGTGTTTTGTTAAAAGAAGACAGGTCATTTTGAGTCTTTTTAATAAATGTTTTGCCACAATGTACGAAAAAATTCTTGCAATGTTATCACCTTTCTTCATGCAACAGAACCCCACAATGCAGCAACAATGGCTACAATAGGATTCAATTTCCTTTTGACAAGGAACTGAAAAGTAGTGGCTCAGGCCTCCCTCCTTGGTCCAAGGGAAAGCGATTTTGGAGTTAATGGTTGGCCATGGTTTACGATATTCGGTCATGGTCGGTAATGGGTGAGGTATGGTTGGTGATGGGTTGGACCACGGTTGAGAGTGGGTTGTCCATGGCTGGCAATTGTTGACCATGATTTTCAACAAGGTTGTTGACAGTAGGCCATAGTTGGCAATGGTCAGCCATGGCTGGTGATGGATCTTCCATAACCAGAAATGATTCAGCCATGGAGGCTGAAGAGTCTGCCAGGGATGGCATTAGTTAGGCCATGGTCAGTGATGCAGCAACTCTGGATGGTGACAGTCAACCATGTTTAAAGATGGCCGACATGGATATTGAATACTGTGGTAATATTAGATTATCATCAACATGTTGTCCATCTGCCTTGATAGGACTCAATGGGAATGGGGAACACGGAGGCCTCTGTGAAAGTCTGCAAGCGGCTGCCATTCCGCCTGCCAGGTCAGACCTGGCGGGCAGGGCCTACATCCGCTCACAGAACTCGGAGTGTGTCGGTCCGGTACTTTTACCGGCACCATTGTTCCCGGACCGGCACGCTCGTAATGAGACCTACAGTCTTTGAAAATGCTGCGCAGTTCTTCATGTAGGACCATTGCTTGCAAAAATTTTATTAGGCAATACATGTTCTTGTTTGTGTGGTCACGTTTTCGATTGTCTTTGTGCTTCTTAGGCATATCCTGCCAAATAGATTGCCTTCTGGAGAGTCTAATAGACAAGGAAAGATCCATTGTGACATTACTCCCCAGTGCAAACTCCTGGCAAAAAACAACTTTGTCCAAAAAAGAGCAGCCATTTACAAAACACGCATCTTAAAAAAATGTATTTTATGGACTTCTGTTGGAGCACTAGATATCAGAGTTCACTCTGTTCAGCTTGTAGCCATTGAGGATGTTTAATGCCTCTTATACCTAATGGCACTCAGCTGGGTCTGTAAACACATACACAAATTCAGCTAATTGCTTCTCATTAACTGTGGCTAATAAACTGTTTCGTGGTTCACAAATATTGGACCTATGTAGATAATGCCGCATCTGCTTACAGCACTGCAGGGAATAGTTGCTGCCCTAATGTGCACATCATTCTGAGGGATCAGAAAGCAAATAAGCTGAGCAGGCCACAATCAGATTTCAGACACAGAATTAGTATGCGTGCCTAATGAAGGCTCGGGGTATCAGTCAACAGAGGGGGCGCAGGGACTCATTTATCAAGCCCTTGTAAGACCTGCACGATCCAGGCTAAACTAAAATTCAGGTCGGCGAGGGACCGGCTATTAAAAAAAAAAAAAAAAACAGCCGCATGGTATTTTGCAAAAAACCCTTTGCTTTGACTTTTTTTCTGTGCAAAGTCATAGCAATGACAATTTGGGGAGTTTGCTAATTTAGATTGCCCTTTGCCCATAATGTGGATGATTTATAATTTCATTATGGCCATGTTTTAATATCAAGAGGAGCGGCCCAGCTACAAAGGAGTGCACTGCACTGCTTGGCTGCTGTGTGATGGCAGCAATTGGATTTGGAGGAAGGGCAGTGCTTAAAATGGGCCGGGGCCTGCCAGGGCCGGCCACTTGACGGCGGGTCAAGATGAGCGTGCCGTCAAAAAGTCAGGCAGCTGTGACTGACACAAGTGCAGGACAGTCACAGCTTCGCTCAAATTTGCGCGAAGCTGGGGCTGGCTGACACTTGTTTTAGTCACAGCTCAGGGTCCCCACCCACCATTAACACCCCTTTGTCTCAACTCCTTGTGCTGAGAGTAACAGGCACAACAGGAGTGGAGACAAAAGGGTGTTAATGTTTGACCCATTAACCCCATGACGGGAAGGGGTGGGGGGCTGAGGAGGAGCTCACTGATATCTTGGCTGGAGGTGAGTGAGGCTTGCTTCAGGCAGTGTTGAGTGGCCTCGCCAGTAATTCGCCCTTTTGACATAATTATGCATTTTTAAATTTTACAGCTTTTCACGCAGTTAAGGATGCAGCCATTGCCGTGGTTGACCCTCCCCTGGTCCTTGCTCAGCAGTTTTGTTTCTCATTGGGTCAGAGTCCATTTTTGCACTTTTGTAAGCGCCACCACAATACCTAACTTCTCGTTGCCACTAAAATGAGAAATTGGATGATTGCCTCTGCATTGCTAATTGTCCCAATGACGAAACGTGGCTGCTCTTGGCTCTGACTATACTTGCACCTGTGTTAACACTCAAATTAACAAAACTCAACAGGTTGTCCTTGTGCCAGCCCTGCCCATTTTGCAAATCCGTTCATGTGTTGAATCTACAACGATTCCCTGATGCAAACGTCTGACCACACCCAGACAAGATAATGAATGTTAGCATGCGCCACACTTAAAGAAACCTCCCCGAATACAAGGACTGCTTGTATTTTAAGCAGTCAACATTCTCTCTTTTTCAAAAGCCTCACCCTCAACACTGCAATTAAATGATTTGCCCAGGCCCACACGATTTGGTTGTACCAGCAGTGTTGCAGTATGCGCTTAGTTGTGTAGACAAGACCACCTCTGTTCATTTTTACATGCTTTTCATTAGGCTGTTGGAATAGAAATAATATTATCCCTCCTATTGTAATAGTTATATGTGTATTGGCCTACGCCAAGTTCTCTAAACATCATGCGCGAACAAACTCCACGGCAAGGTCTTGATCTCAGAGAAATCAATGTAAGCCGCCATCTTGAATTAAGCCGCCATTTTAGGTTCTCTTGTTATGTAGAAGTCACCCTGAACATCAAAATGGAGGCCAAATGACATTTCGAATAGATTTTGGCCGTTGTGACCTCCGTACAGCTCAATGATTAATATGCCTGCAGGCAACTTGTCGGGGTCGTGAACTGAGACCTTGTCCTACTGTTGACCTATATGTAAATGTACTACTTATATCAGCAAAACTCATCAAAATGCATATATTAAAGGTTGACCTGGCAAGGAACCCTAGACCAGTATTGTATTTCGCAGAATGGTTAACCCGCAAGAGGGTTGGCCAAGGGGTGGACAAATTGTATAAATGGCCCGGGTATTCCAATGTGCGGTCTCTCACTGAACACATCGAACCCTCGTTGAATTTAGTTATGTTATACCGAGAGCCGAATAGCTATCCGTTTGTCAATCGACTTGGTAACTGTTGTAATTTGAAATAAAGTAATTTTATGTTTCTTTGTAACCTGTGCTGGTGTGTTTCCTTTTGGGCTTCCCGGCCTCATATTATTTTTCTGTTTTCACAGTTGGCACCCGAATAGGGACCCTCAAGATTGATGCCGGATCATTGAAGGTTGATGCAGGCTATCGAACCGGGATCGGACAGTGTGATATTGCAGGCCTGACCGAACGAGACGCGATACCTCGGCAGCGCTGCACGATCCGATCCTTGGACGATAGTCGTGTGGTCTGAAACGGCATCTTGACGAGGGTCCATTTTTGAGGCGGGCAGATTTGTCGAAACCACCAAACACAAGGTCAAATTTGTTAGGTAAATTCTTTGGTAAACCGTACGGTCCTCCTTGGATTTGGCGTATTGTATCTGCAGACACAATTATTGACCAGGTAACACCAATTTTTTGTGAAATGCCTGGGAAATTGTCTAGCTGCTTTAGGGCACTGTTCCGCAGCCATCGACAATCTTTGGAATTTAGCCGCCCGGCACCACAGGAGGGGTCGCCGGCGTGTACTATGTACTGTAAGCATGGCATTGGAAGTATAGTATTTAATGATATTTGGCACAGACAAACCAGACATGCCTCTGAATTTCAGTGGCCAATCAATGGTAGTTTCGAGATCCCCCGTATTGAATACCTAGAATCGGTCTTGTTAAAGAAGAAGGCCAGACCTGCTGCATTTGATGTTTTGCAGAATTGGAAGCGTTGCAGCAGCTTAAAAGTAGGGATAAACATGCACGCCGTCATAAAACGAATGCTGAAAAGGTGTTGTTATATGATAAGGAAAAACATTCAGAGTCAGTCAAGAATATGGATAGGGCTTTCTCACTCGGTATCCAGAAAATCTATCCCTCTAAAGATTTTCATGTTTCCAAAGAATTTATTGACAAATTGTTAAACGAATGAAGGCCTGGTGCCTCTGCGCCACCTCCGTATGATCCTCTCCCTGGTGCTCTGCCTATTCCTGATGTTATTCCTGCTGTTATTCCTGTTCCCCCTGTACAACCTATTGTTCCTATTCCTCCAGTTGTTGTTCCTCCACCTACTCTACCACCTCTTCCCCTTGCGCCAATAGTTACACCTCCATTGAATTTGCCCGCACCTCCGCTCCTGAGTGGTTCTGTACCGACTGTAGTTGATCAGGGTGCGGGGTCAAAGATTGTCACTCGAAATACTGTCTCTGCAGAAAAGAAACGGGAATTATTTGCATGGGCTAAGCATTGTATGGAGAGAGATAATCAAGCTAATGTTTTTTCTACATTATCAAATATGGGCAATTTTCCAGAGAAAAATGTTTTTATTGAAGGTTTGGGGACTCATTTATGTGTAATGTGGGGTAGATTACATAATGCAGATCTCCCACAAGGGTTGAGGGATCTGAATACTCTAGCGTTTTCAAGGGACACTGAGGAGAAAGTACATGGTCATGTCAAGAGGTTATTTGAATATAGGAGGGACTTAGAAAAATTGCGGGATGAGGATGATGAAGACGACAGTATGTATGTGCAGAAAAGATTCATTCCGTGTCATAAATCGGCATCTGAGGAAGTACGAATCTGTACAAAAGATGCGATTCGATGGATCTCGGATTCATCGATACCACCGGATGAAGTGTATGACACGTATAGTCAGTATACAGTAGAAATGCAGAGGACGGTGATTCAGGTAATGGTGCAGTACCTGCAGGATGAATGTGTAAGGAAGAAGGTTAGTTGTCCTACAGAGTTATTGGGTATTTGTAAGAGGGCTTTTTCGCCCGACACTTCTTCGACTGCCTTAGCGCTCGACCTGGCTCTGTTGCTCAGTAAGCGATCGGAATTACCTATATCTCAGTTGCCTATGAGAGAGGTTCCTCCGACATTTGTCCCAAAGGTTGAGATTCCTGCTAACGTTGAGACAGTTGCACCCGCTGTGGACATTCCCGCACATTATGTATCACAATTTATTCACGTCCCGTTTTCGCGACAGGAAGTGAACACTATTAGACAATCAATTCCTGATATTAGGAAAAATCTGACAGGATTCTACAAAGCGATAGAGTCCGTTTTGCAGTCCTCTGTGTTCACCCTAAGTGATATTGACTTGTTATTCCCTGTACTCCTGCCCGTAGATTTATGGAAGCAGGTTCGAACAATAGACGATGTGCCTGGGTTGGGAGATACGTGGGCTAACATAACTAGGCTTGATGGGGAAAGACCAGCTGGTGAGAAACCACCTCAGGTAATACTCACTTTGCCTGATAGAATTGTTGCAAAATTGAAAACCATAATTCCTGAGAAAAGAATTATTTGGGACAAACTTACGGCCTGTGTTCAAGGAAAATCTGAGGGTGCCACCGAATTCTTTAATCGATTCGAACAGGTATTCTCTGACTTCAGTGGACAGGACTTGGGCACAGAGTCTGGGAAAAGGTTGTTTGTGGACACATTTGTGCGTGGATTGCTGCCTGACATCCAGTCACAGATTATGTCTTCTGAGAGCGCTTGGCAGGCGAAATCCCAATCTGAAGTTTTGCACATGGCTCAGTATTACGAGAACCGTGTCAATAATGAAAAAGATAGAGTTGAGAAGAGGAAAGGAGATTTGAAGACTAAAGTATTGTTACAGCAAATTGGAGGAGGTAATTCACAGACCAGAGGTCAGTATGTTCCGCAAGGGAACGTCCCCTTGGGCCCTGTGAATATTAATCAATGTGCCTATTGTCGCCAGGAAGGTCATTGGCATGCACAGTGCCCAGTCCTTCCACAGAGGTCAAACAACACATTTGGGAGTGTGGGTAGATGACCTAGAGGTCGCCTCGGAGTGGGGGGCCCTGATAGAGGTCAGTTCTCACAAGATCCTCAGCAACCTTTTTCACAGGATAATCAAACTCCGAGTGTGGACACAAGAAACATATTTGATCACCCTTCTGCTGCCTACCTTTCTGAAGAGCTTCCTTTCGACGACATTTTGTTTCGTTAGGATTGCCGAAGCAGGTTTTGGAACCTTCACCTATTCCCGTTAGTCAAAAAGGTCCCTACGTTGAACTGTTAGTAGGGAATAGGAAACATCAGTTCTTGATAGACACTGGAGCACAGAAGTGCTCCATTGACCATTCTCGGGTTCCAAACATTCCACTGTCAGGGCAAACTAATGTTTCTGTAGGGTTTTCTGGCATGCCAGTTGTTTGTCCGGTTTCTTCACCGGTGCCTGTTTCTTTGGGACCCTTTACGGACCACTGTCCATTCCTCTTGACTTCAAACTGTGAAGAGAATTTGCTGGGGTTAAATCTGTTGAAGAAATTAGATGCAGTGATTCATTGTTCCCCTGACGGAGTGCGACTGATGATTTCACCACAGCAACTTCCCAGTTCTCAGTTTCTGACTCGACCATTGCCTCCTGAATTTAGCGTTGTCCCGGAATGTTTGTGGGCGGTTGACGACAATGATGTCGGGGTATTACAGGTTGAACCCGTTAAAATAGTTTTGAAACATGGAGTTAAACTACCACGCATTCCGCAATATAAAATCTCAGTTGAGGGCGAGCGTGCTTTGAAGTGCATTGTTTCCGATTTTGTGCATCGAGGGGTGATTGAAGAGATTGCAGGTAGTTTATGTAACAGTCCGAGTTTACCCGTGTACAAGAAAGGTGACAATGCAATCCCATTCCATTTCATAATTGATCTACGTGCTATTAATAAAATTGTCGCCCCACAATTTCCAATTGTGCCTCATGTGACACCGATATTAACCATGATCCCTGCTACAGCTACTCACTTTAGTGTTGTGTATCTGAAGAATGCTTTCTTCAGTATTCCTATACACAAGGATAGTAGATATTTGTTCGCGTTCACCTTGGGGGGACGTTCGTTCACATTTACTCATGAACCTCAAGGTTATACTGAAAGTGCAAGCATTTATAGTAGGGCTTTGAAAGAGCAGCTTGACATCCTTGAATTGCCATCTACTTGTACACTGCTTCAGTATGTCGATGATTTGCTTTTAGCTGCAGATTCTGAAAGTGCTTGTAAAGAAGGCACTGTATTGTTGCTTATTCATTTGGCTGAACATGGTCATAAAGCTTCGCTTAAGTAATGTCAATATTGTTGTCAGGAGGTCGCCTATTTAGGCTATCTCCTGTCAAAGGAGGGGAGAGGATTGACACCTGAAAGAATAAAACACATTTCTGGCATGTCTGTCCCAAATACACAGAAGGAAGTCAGAGCCTTAATAGGTATGGCTTCTTACTGTAGACTGTGGATCCCAAACTTCTCACTAGTGATAAAACCGATGTTGGCCTTAACGAAGATGGGAATTTCTTCGCCGCTGCCATGGAAGTCGGAACATCAACAATCATTTGAGCTTCTCAAAACCGCGTTATGCTCTGCACCGGTTCTGGGTACTCCAAATTACAATAAGGCCTTTGTGTTGTTTGTGCATGAATGTGATGGATGTGCTTTGGCTGTATTAACACAGGAACAGGGAGGGACGAATAGACTGTGCGGCTACTACTCTTCCGCCCTTGATCCTGTCGCATGCGCTTTGCCAAGATGTTTGCGAGCTGTCGCTGCTGCTGCCAAGTCTGTAAAACAGAGTTAGGGAATGGTCCTAGGCCATGATTTAACCCTAATGGTACCTCTATTGAATAAAACCCAAACACAGCACCTCACCTCTACACGGCTGACGAGGTATGAATTGACTTTGTTTGCCCTTCACATTCAAATTAAGAGGTGTTGTGTTCTTAATCCGGCTGAACTCCTACCTTTCCCGCAAAATACTGTTTGCGGTGACGAAGAATCACATGACTGCCTGTATACTACTGAACAGGAAACAAAGGGCAGGATAGACCTTATAGATACTCCTTTGGATAATGCGGAAGGGGAGCTGTTTTGTGATGGCTCCTGCTTCAAACTTCCATTTGGTACATCTACATCTGCTTATGCAGTCACTACATTGAGTATGGTTGTTGAAACTAAGAGAATTCTGCATAACTCAGCGCAGGCCGCTCAGATTATAGCATTGACCCGAGCTTGTGAACTCTCTGAAGGGCGTACAGTAAATATATATACTGATAGCCAGTATGCCTTTGGGGTGGCTCACAACTTTGGGAGGCTCTGGTCGGAAAGAGGGTTCCTAACCTCACATGGGACCAAGATTCAGCATGGCCCCCTGATAGTGCAATTGCTCTCGGCACTCGAACTCCCTAGTCAGTTAGCGATCATAAAGTGCGCAGCGCATCGCAAGGTCATAGATGGTGTGGGGAAAGGGAACGCTTTTGCTGACCAGATAGCCAGGCAAACGGCCATAGACCTTAGTACAGACATGTATGCTCTAAGAGAAATAAGAGATGCCTATGTAATGGATGAGGGAATTGGGTCTGTATGAGATATCCAAGCTGATGTCACAATAGAAGAGTCTAAAAAGTGGGCCGAAGGGATGGGGAAACTAGATGAAGATGGGTGTTGGGTGGACACATCTGAAGGGAAATGGTTGCTCCCTAATTCATATGTGCTGATGATGGTGACGATGGCACACGGTCCTACGCATGTGTGTGCTCAGCAGATCACGAAAATATTAGAGAAAGTCTGGGTAAATGATAAAATTTTGAAAATCGCTCAGCATTATGTCCAAAATTGCATGATGTGCTTGCAGCACAATGTGGGGAAGGGAACAGCAACTCCAAGGGGTAGTTTTGGGCCTCCTTCTGTCCCCTTCTAGGTCATCCACTTTTATTTTATTGAGATGGAACGGTGTAACAATCTAAAATACGTCCTTGTGATCATTTGTGCCTTTAGTAAATGGGTTGAGGCTTTCCCCATTAAGGATGCTACTGCCATGACCACTGCGAAGACTATGGTAAAAGAGTTCTTCCCACGATTTGGGTTGCCAAGAGTAATTTGGTCGGACACCGGTCCACATTTTGTTGCAGCAGTAATCTTGCAGATATGCACAGCATTACACATCGAAAAACGATTTCATTCGGCTAGACATCCTCAAAGTGCTGGGTTGGTAGAGAGACATAACGGTATCCTAAAGAATAAGCTTGCTAAAACATGTGCCGGCACCAAACTGAAATGGCCGGACGCCTTGCCTATTGTGTTGTTAGCCATGCGTACCACACAGCAAACTAAGACTGGGCTCTCTCCATTCGAGGTGGTGATGGGGAGGCCTGGCAATATTTGGGGTCTTCCGAAGCCTAAAGCGCTGAGAGATGTCGAAAATGTATTGCTTGCAGACTACTGTAACCAGTTGACTAAAAATCTGTATTTAATTTATCATCAGGTCCGATCAGCTTTACCTGTACGGTTTACGGGCCCAGGACACAATATTCAGTCTGGAAGTTGGGTCCCGGTAAGGTCCTACGAAAGGTCCTCCTGCCTCGTGCCTCGTTGGCGGGGACCCTACCAGGTGCTGTTGGTCACCCAGACAGCAGTGCGGGTGGCTGGAAAGAAGCATTGGATCCTCGCAACGCATGTCAAGAAACTTCCTCACCCGACGCCACACGTTACAGAAGAAGCAGAACCCCTTGCTGATGCTACAATCTCTGATCCTGGAGTAGCAAATAGCACTGTGAGTGTGTCGGAGAATCTCTCTGAGCCCATGGAGCTTAGGAAACCGTCCATTTTGTCTCTGCACTCTTCGGAAAAGTCACTTCCGGAAAACGTTGTTTCAAGTTCTGCAACTTCCGTCGCCTCTGATACGTTGCTTCCCTCAGGAAGTGACGTTACCTTATTTCCGGATCAAGTAGTACCGGGAACCACCAGGTACGACCTTCGACGAAGAAAATAGAACTACGGCACAGGTTTTGCCTTTGCATCTGGAAAAGAAAAGAGTCATTGAGAGTTTTGTTCTTGCAAGGAAAATTTTGGAAAAAAAAGGGGATTCTGCTGGCTAGGGTTGGGGAAGGACTAAGAAGTCGCACGACCGTAGTGTCGCCAGCAACGAACATTGGGGTCGTTGATTGATAAACTACGATGTCTGCCACCTCCACCGCTACTGCTCGTATTGGACTTGTAAATAAGGGGTTGACCAACTCGGACAATGAACAATGTGCCTGGGCCCCACAAACGTATTGCTGTGTTGTGATGATAATAATTGGGATTTGTATAGTCACTGCCGTGGGACTCTGTTACTTTGAAGAAATGTATCCTCTAGAGCCTCTTTTGCCAATTGAAATTGTACCTACTGCTCTGACTCCCTCTGTACACCTTCATACTCTGTCACCTAGGGACTCCCAGCATAGACGAAAGTATCATAATAACACTTTAATGATAATAATGAATTTGGCATGCCATTTTTAATAAGAGCAACTGCTGGATCTGCACCCATTTACCGCAACATGGGAACAAGGGGCTAGGATGGTATATTCACCCTTTACCTTTAACGACTGCTTGCTATGCTTCTCTTAGAGCACTATTCTTTGGCCGTTGGAATGGTAGCATCTCAGGGAACTTTGATGGAACTAATTTAAATGATTTTGAGAAACGTGTATTGACTCCCCTGGGATGCTCGCTTTTTGCAAATAGAAGTAAGCCTAATGTTGCTTCTATTAGGCCATCTGATAAACTGTCTCTTCCTTTCCAAACTCTAATTTCCTTTAAAATGGCTCCGATAGGCAATAAGGATGCTGTGCCTCCTTCCTATTCTATTAACCATAGCCCCGATTCAGTTCCCTTCTGTGTACAAAGGAATGGCACCCGGTCAATGGAAGATTTTGAAGGTTGTGCGAACGTTGTAAATTTGACCGGGGAGAACAGGCCTTTGTATGTAGGGGGGCATGTCTATTTCATTTGCGGTAGTACAGCATTTCCCTGGTTGCCCAAGGATTGGCAGGGAAACTGTTATTTAGGGATCCTGTTACCTGGGGTATTTATAGCTAGTACATTGGAAGTTTCTAAGGCTCGTCCATGGTGGGACGAGAATGGAGATACCCCTGGGCAAATCTTGGGAGATATAGCAAAATCAGTTGTGCCATTTTGGGGACAGATAGAAAAATCTCAAAATATTAGGGGGCTAGCAAGAGTACTGGAGAGAACCATCAATCGAACCATGGATATACTCTAAAATATGACACTGGAACAGAAAGCAATAAGATTGGTAGCGCTCCAAAACCGGATGGCATTAGATGTCATTCTGGCAGAGCGTGGTGGAGTATGTAAATTAGTGGGGTCCGCTTGTTGTGTTTTCATACCAGATTCCTCCCCGACAATTTTCAAGGCAATACAGAACTTGCAGGTCCTTAGTTCAGAAGTGCATGTTCCTGAGGGAGATTGGAGTATTAGTACTTGGTTGTGGGACTCCTTACGATCCTGGGGTTGGAAGGTGCTTTCCGTCATACTGGTTATTTTGGGGATTCTGCTATTCCTTTGTTGCTGTATCCAATGTCTACCTAGTGTATGTGCAATGCTAGGGGATGTTGCGCTCAGGCGGTGAACACGATAGGACATAAAGTGTATGCCCCAGATACAGCATCTAAAGAGTTTGTGTTGCAAGAGGTTCTGGTGAACGACCTAATGGCTATAGATATTACAGATAACGATTCAGGATGTATGGACGACAATGCATGGAGTTATTTGCAAAGACATCAGAAATAGTCTTAGCACTTGCCATAAGCCAAAAGGGGGGTTTGTCGGAATAGAAATAATATTATGCCTCCTATTGTAATAGTTATATGTGTACTGGCCTACGCCAAGTTGTCTAAACATCATGCGCGAACAAACTCCACGGCAAGGTCTTGACCTCTGAGAAATCAATGTAAGCCACCATCTTTAATTAAACCGCCATTTTAGGTTCTGTTATGTAGAAGTCAACCTGAACATCAAAATGGAGGCCAAATGACAGGGTTGGCCAAGGGCTGGACAAATTGTATAAATGGCCGGGTATTCCAATGTGCGGTCTCTCACTGAACACATCGAACCCTCGTGAGAAGTTCGTTATGTTATACTGAGAGCCGAATAGCTATCCGTTTGTCAATCGACTTGGTAACTGTTGTAACTTGAAATAAAGTACTTGTATGTTTCTTTGTAACCTGTGTTGGTCTGTTTCCTTTTGGGCTTCCCGGCCTCATATTATTTTTCTGTTTTCACAAGGCCACGCCTTCAAGTTTTAGGCCACGCCTATCAGGCAAGCCACTCCCCCAAATGAGGGACCCCCTCAATTTCTTATCCCACTTAAAGCACTGAGGAAGGGATTTCACTTACCAAATGATACACATTGTAAAATATTATATTGGTTCTCGGGAGGATAGCTCACCGGCAACGTGCTCGCCTTGGAAGCACGACGACAAGAAGCAACACAGGTTTGATCCCCAGGTCTGTGCTTAGAAACCTGTGGGTAGCATGCATATTATAAATAACCTATCATATCATACATGTGACCAGGCTCTCGTTTGTTGGCATGAGAAGTAAACCATTCGCATAAGTGGAATAAGTGATTGTCGTCTTGAGAACCAGGGATTTAATCTGACCTTTTTTGTAGCCACATGGAGTTGCGTGGCGGTGCAGTCAGAGAGCGGCAATACAATTGGGGCAAGCTTGTGTGCAGAAGGGTAAACAAACCCGAAAAAACATGGCAAATCAGGGCTGTTGCATTGTCATTTAACAGTTTGAGAAAATGTATTTAGATGGACATAGGCACTAATTCACAGTTGAACCTGTAAATTCACTGCTGTTCAAATGAAACGTGCAGGACTGTTGCACTAGTGGTTGGAACCTTTCATAAAACAGGTAGAGTTTAGAACATATTAAGAGTTTGGCGGTAATGGATATGCATGTAGTATTACTGAAAAAACGACTTGTTTTCTACCACGCCGCCAAATTATACGTTTCACAAATGAGACTCAACAAAATGTGTTACCATGTATAGCATTCCCTCGTGCAGTAATCTAGCATTTGCGTGTGGAGTCCTATAGGACCCGAAAATGGGAAATACATGATGGAGCCACATGACTCCGAGTTGGTGCTGCCTTCCCGTTGCTGCATGGTACAGCAAGAAGTAACAGTATTTGAGTTTGGCCAAACAGTTTGACCTCCTTAATGAGGCCATTGATGCTGAGCTGTTGCAATGTCTATTTACCTTCAATTTCATTGTGTGTGGAAACTAAACCATCGAAGAGGCAGATCCAGAAATAACATACACCTCAATACACAAACTGTCAGCCAAAAAAAGAGTTTTGTTCAATCCTAAACAGTGCGGCCATAAGTTCAGCACCTTTCCTCAGGCAATTTTAACTGAGTTGACACCTAAATGGAATCTGAAACCCGTACCCAAAAAGTGGGATTTTATTGAATTACAAAAAGCATGTCATGTCATGTTATTGTGACTTGTACCGCGCACCTCTGCCATTTTTCATGGTGTCCAGGTGCTCAGGCGGATCTGAAAAGGGGGGGAGTTTAGGTGGTTAGTAGGGCTTAGAGGGAAAACCTGCAAGAGAGCTTTGATGTGCTGTTGGTAGCTTCAATTTGGAAAAACGGGACACTTCGTGATGGTATGATATAGTTGATTGTGTGCTTTTATGTGGGAGGTTGTATCTGGGTGTGTGTTGGGATAGTGCCAATTGGTTTGTGGCAATGATCTGGGTTGGATGGTGGGTGTGCAGAGGATTGTAGAGTTTTTAGCAGGGTTAGTTGATGGTTGTCTGGTTTGTTTTGTGTTGGGTTAGCCCTTCAGCTTAGTTGTTTACCTTTTTGGTTTAGTGTTGAATATTTCTTTGGCTGCTCCAGTTGCATAGTGTTTTCTTGCATTGCGGCGGTGGTGATCCCTCAAATATTTATTTTGTGTATTGTTTCTGTTAGAGGCACTTGTCATTGTTGGATCTTAGTGTTCGTGTTGGTTTGTAGATGGTGATTTTCTCCTGTATTAATGCCGCTCCTTGGCCATGGATCACTCTGTGTGATATGCAGAGAATTCTGACGAAGATTGTTTTTTTGACTGGAAACCAATGCAGTGTTCTTAACGCTGGGGTGCTGTGTTCTCTTCTATTGAGTCTAAGGAGTAGTCTTGCTGCTGCGTTCTGTATTTGTTGTAGCTTCCTCATGAGGGATTCTGGCATTCTGAGGTAGATACTCTTGGCGCAGTCTATTCTTGACATGATGAGAGCGATAATGGTGAGAGTTCTGTGTGTGAAGTAGAAGAAGGGAAGTATCTTCTTAATCTTGTGTAGGTGGAAGATGCATTTCTTAACTACTGCATTGACGTATGGGTCTAGTGTTAGTTTGTTATCCTTTAGGATGCCAAGATTTCTGACCACTTTGGATGGTTCTGGCTGGTTTCCCAGCTCAGTGGGCCATGGAATGTGAGGGTTTTTTAACAGGTCGTTGGGTGAGATCCTCATTTCAGTTTTGTCCGGATTGTGTTTAAAGCTGTGGCTGCTTATCCACTGGTTTAGCTCAGTGAGGCAGTCGTTGAGTGTTGGGTTTTGCTCTTTGCTGGCATTGATTTTATAGATGATTTGAGTGTCATCTGCGTAGTTGTAGCAGGTGTGGCCATGTGTTTTCATGAGGTTAATAGGGGAATTAATGTACATGTTGAAGAGTAAGAGGGACAACGATGAGCCATGTGTGCCTCCGCATGTTGTTTTCCGTGTTACAGATTTGAATGGCCCTATCCTGGTTGTTTCTGTTCTTTCTGTCAATACAAATTTTAGTCACAGGGGATCTGTGTTGCCGATCCCAATATCTTGTGGTCTTTTCATTAGTGTGTCGTGGTTGACTGTGTTGCAGGCGGCTGAGAGATAGAGTAATATTAGTGCTGAGTTAACATTAGAATCTGTGTTGGTTTTAGATTGCCCCATATAGATAGTAGTACAAATTCTGTTCCTCCCATAGGTTTAAAGACTACTTGTGCCTGGTCTAAAAACTGGTTCTGAGATTTGGTCATAGGTGTAGTTTTCTAGTAGTTTCACCGGGCATGGGATATTTGAAATTGATCTGTAATTGATTAGGTCTTCTGTGCTTCCCAAAGTATCTTTGAGGGGTGGCTTGAGTGAAGTTTCGTGGCATGTTTCCTGTTGCTACTGAGTGGTTGAAGAGGTTGAGGTAATATTCTGCCAGTGTTTCTCTGGGTCAGGATGATCTTGTAGATGTCTGGTGGGCAGGGCTCTGCTGGAGAACCTGCTTTGTTGCTGATAACCAGGCTGTTGAATTTATCCATTGAGATCGGCGGGAGGTGGTTTAGTCTAGTTGGTGGTTCTGGTATTGGCTGGTTGGGGTGGTCACTGGTGCTTTTTGGCTTGCTTTCTATGATTTGGTGGATGCTGCTGATTTTGGTTTTTAAGTGGTCGGCAAGTCGTGGCACAGTTTTTGCGTAGGGGTTGGCGCGTTGTTGCACAGGGATCAGTTACTTATCTCATTTAATGTCGAACATTTGTTTCTGGGTATGGCTTGATTTTGTGATCCGTTCATAGCAGTATGTCTTTTTTTTACTTTGAATATTTTGGCTTTGTATAGTCTTTGTACAGTCTAATCTGTCTTTGGTAGGTGTTTTTCTGTGTTGGTCGTAGTTTTTTAGCTATAATTGTTCTAGTTTCCCGTTGTTTTTTTTCAGTGATTTGAGATGGGGCATGAACCATATTGCCATTATTTTCTTTAGTGAGGTGGTGAAAGGTTATTCTGGTGCAATGTCATCTAGTGTTTTCACGATCCATTTTTGGATTGTGTCTGTTCTTTCTTCTATGCCGGATGAGTCTGAATGGTGATTGATGGTTGTGGCTTCCAGTCTTGTGGTTAGGTCCACAATGTAAATGACTCTCTAGCTTCTTTTCAGAATTGGAGGGCTTTTAGTGGGGATGTCAGGTATCCTTGTTGACAATTCGTTCACAAAGGTTAGAATGAGGTGGTCACTCCAGAGGATTTGCATTGGAGGTGCAGTTGTGAACAGGGTTTGTTGCATAAGATTGCATCTAGTGTGTGGCCTGCTGGGTGTGTTGCTCCTTTCACCAGTTTTTGTACATACATTGTCGCTAGTTGATTAGTTAATGTTTTGAGTGAGTTCCTGTTGTCACACCCAGAAGGGGGATACGCAAACCCCTCCCTTACTACCAAAGCCGAATGCAGTACGACCCTCCCACCTTGGTGCTTGTAATACAGGTCACCAAATGGCAGTCAATGGGAGGAAGAGGATTAGGGAGAGGTTGTGGATAGGTAGGCGGAAAGCGGATTAACAGAAAGAAGGTTAGGGAAATATATGTGGATAGGTAGAGGTTTTCTTGGGAAAAAGTCATGCAAACCTTCACACATACATACTAGTGGCTCAACACTTCTTCCTTAGTGCCCGAGCTGTTCATACCAGTCCTGCAGACACCAAACCTACAATCCTGCCTCTAACTGTGTTCAAACTGAATCTAACCAGCCCACTCTCCAACACCTCACAGACATGATTGTCAGTATGATCACATACATACATGAGCACATGAAGAAATGAACACATAGTGGCATAAATGAGCACATGAAGAAGTCAATAAATGATGGAATGAAACACACAGTAAATTGAAAAACATGATGAATGAAACATAAAGTCAGAGTCTGTGGACACACTCAAACACTGATGCCTATGCCCAATTATATGTATGTGGAATTCTCCACCTGTACTTGCACACACTGAGATCACTTCTATCACCGTACAGCGTGCAAACCCAGTTTATAGCTTCATGCAAACACTTATACTTTGTGTAGACAAGCGACTCTGTTACCGGACAGAGCGTTCCTCAAGTACAACTATGCATACAAAACGGATTATTCTTGTGAAATGCTCTGTGATGGGGCAGTACTTATCTTAATCTCTGGGGCCTCTCAAGGCTACCCCGAGCATATCATAGAAGGTGAAACTCCTCAGAATGGCACTGCTACTCAGGGCATGGTGCTAAGCAAGAGTGTGCTTGCGGTATACTCGGTTGGTTGTAAGAGACAGAATCCCGCTTCTAAAAGCAAGGATTAGTTCACCACCACCTGCTCTGGGTTCACTACCTCCCACCTGCTCCTCACATGATCTCCTGCTCCATGCCGGCATTCCATCTCCATGTTCCATGCCAAGCCTGTGCCTCCAGAAGTTAAAAGAAATCAGCAAGGAGCACAAGCATGTGCAGGGCTTTTCAGGACCAGGCGGCATGTGCATGATGCATGTTGCCAACAGGAATCATGGGATGTGTAGTCCCCCCAAAAGTGTGTGGCACCAGTGACCCACAACACCAGGGTGTATCTGCCCAGGCCTGATGGCTATGTCCACAGGTAGCCCCACAAATCCTTACAGATGTTCCCTTCTCTGAGCCAGATGTTGAAGTCTCCACGAATGATCCGGTGATCAGGTTTAATGGCCATATTGGTGATGTCATCCACAAAGGTGTCTACGAATGTCGAGTCATAGGTCGGTGACCTGTAGACAAGTAGAAACGTAAGGTTGGTTTGAAGGTCTAAGGTTAGGTGTAGGATGAGTGATTCACTGTTTGGGATGTTGAACGGTGGTGTCATTATTTTAGCTGGTCCTTGTATGCTACAGCGATTCCTCCCCCTCTTTTTGCTTCTATGTTGGCTTGCTTGATTGTGAAATTGTTGGGTAGGCCGTTGTGCACTATTCCCTCCTAGTTTTGAGGTAGCAAGGTTTCTGTGTGAAACATGATGTTTATTCCTCCATCGCATAGCAAGTCATATATTTCTAATATGTGCTTGGACATTGATCTGGCATTGACTAGGTTGCAGGGTATATTTCTGTTTCTTGTTGTCTGCTTGGTCTTTGTCTGTGTATTTTTCTGGTTCTGCTGGTGTTTGTTATTTTTTCCAATTGATTGTTTTTTTTGGTTTCTTGATGCTGTTTATTCGTGGAGTAGTTTTGCCAGTTTTCGTATTGGATTGGTGTCTTCTTTGTGGTTGTCTTCCTGATACATTAGTCGTACCTTTTTGTTGTGCCAATTTTTGTGATGAATGGCATGTTGGTGTTGTTTTCCTCTGGTTTGATTCTGTGTGTTCACATCTTTCCCCTAGGATTCTGGTTATCCTGATAATGTGCTTATGGTTCTTGAGGATAGATGGTTGTTTGAGTGGGAGGTAGGTTGACAGGTAGGGTGTTAGGTAGAGCGATTTTGGTATTATTCTTGTGCATGGATCTTTTTGCATTGAGTGTTTAGGTGTGTTATCCCTTGGTATGCGTCTGTTCCCAGGTGTTTTGTTCTGAACTTGTTCCACTTTGTTTTTTCTGTTTTAGGTATTCCATTTGCAGGGCAATTTATGATGGGATCTGTTCTGAGGTAGTTCTATCCGGGGAAGGGGGGGTTGAGATTTTCCTGGGGAAGGGGTTACCCCAGGGGTTGGTGGTGTTCTAGTGGCTGTGGGTTAGACATGGCAGGCAGCGACTAACCCTGGCTGTTGGGGATTAATTCTCATTGATTAAGACTAACCCTAACTATTGGGTACTGTTAAGACGGATTTCCAAACTCTGACCTGGTGACCTGAGGTTCAGGAGGCCAACCTAGTTTCTTGGAACAGGATAACCTTCTGGACAAGCCAGACCAATCAAGTAGCTATGGCACTGGTCAAGACTAGGTCTCAGGAGGGGTGAGGGTGACTGAAAGACCTCAATGAGCACACAGAGTAAAGGACACTTACAAATCACTCCCAGTCAGGTGTATGTTATTAAAAAATACAAATACATTTATTCCAAGGCCTTTGTAATTCAGCACACTGTAAGAAAATCACAGCAATACTATTATACCAACACAATCCTAGCTATACACATATAGACAAGACCAATGGGGTCCAAAGGATGAATGGACCAAATGGGTCCAAAACCTAAACAGGGAAGGAAACAGGCAGTGCAAATAGTCTTTAGGCCCATCTGCATCAAACACAATCCTAACTGAAAGACAGTCAAATCCCTAAGATGAGGGGAGCCTAATGCTCAAATGTACTTGCGAAGCTGGCGCACGCGGTAGTTCAAATGGGCAAAGCAGGGTCTTTTGTAGGGGCTGTAGCAGCTCAGCAAGGTAGGTGAGGTGATGCAGAATAGGTTCCCACTATTTGAGGAGGGCCTCCACTTGAGGGCAGAGTCGATTTCAAGAGTTGGGAATAGTTTGCTAGTTTGCACTAGCAGTGGAAAGGAGAGGGGCCCTCAGGGGTCACTCATGCGTAAAAATGGATGGATGCTCTAGGAGCCACCAGTTAGGGTTGCAATTACTCACCAACCCCCGGCACATGCCGGAACAAACTTTGGCTGTCTAGTCCACTTCGGTTGCAGGTTCAAATGTGGCAATCTCGCAGCTCTGCGGCTTTCAGTGGCGAATATACAATGTTGATTACCTACAAGACACTGGTGATTTCTCCGTTCCTGGTGGATGGATCAGGTCAGTTCCACTGCAGCCGGCTTCAGGGCACAGAGGACCGCAGCTGCAATGAACTTGCAAAGTTCGTCACCGCGACTGGGTGACACAGCAACTGTGTAAACTCTGGTTCGGATGCACTGACCTGGGAATGCCAAGTGTACAGAATTTGGAGTGAGAGTGCCGTGAAGAAAGAGCTTGCAATGTGCAAAGGGCTTCCTTGAAATGCTGGCGTTACCATGGCAAAATGTCTGCGCAAGCTGGTCAGTCCACTGCTTGGCCCAGGGACACTTCCGAAAAGGCTTACTTGCAGGTTAAGATGAAGGTGAAGGTTGGTTCCACTATTCTATTGGGTCAAAGCGTCTTCGCAGTCCTTCTAGGATGACCACATGCAGAGGGGTCCAGCGGGGCAACAGCGGGCTCAGGGTGCCAAACATTCCAGCGGGTCACCAGTGGTACCTTGATTCAGCTTCTTAGTTTCAGGATACTTGGATCCTATCCTTTATTCAGTGAGAACTCCAGAGATCGACATGGTATGGGTCTTTGGGGCCTTCTCTTATCCTGAATCTCCTTCGCCCCAAAACGAAGGGGACCCAATGGGAGATCTGCTTACATACAGGCAAACCATACATGGACCAATCATGGACCATGGTGCTCCCAGGCATTCACAGCACTCCAGACTCTCTGGCACCCAGGATGTGTATTGGAACCAGACGTTCCAGCCTACATCCTGGGGGCCGTGCACACAAGGCATGCAGAAGCCTGCGAAAGCTTGGTGCTTTGCAGGAAAATGTATGCCCAAATAAGGACTGACCCAGGTCTGCTCGACCTGGGGAAGGTGAAGGGGCAAGATGGCCTAAGGGCAGGACAAAGAACATTGTGGCATGGCCATTTTGGAGCCAGGCCACCTAACTGTGCCAAATGTGGTAATTGTGGTTTACATGGCAAGAAAGGGTTAAACATATGCAAAATAATAGGCTGCCACCAGCCCTGTCCAAGGTACATCTGCACTTCTCCTAAAAAGCCTTTGAGAGTATCTAGGGCCTTTGGAAATGCCTAGACCCAAGTGCACTGTATTATAAGGTGCCATGTACACTAGTTACATGTTGCAGAAAAGTTAAAACATGGACAAGTACTAAGGGAAACAAGGACTCCTAGTACTGACTGTCTTAAGGGCATGTCAGTTTCCCCATAACAAGTGGCAGAAAGCCCAGAGGAGAACACCAGAAGGCTGGACTCCTCTGGTAAAATCAGACTATGGTGTTTAAACAAAGCAAAAGGTTGGGGGGTACACAACTGGAGGGAACATTACACTTGGAATGGACATTTTTACTAACAGGTACTAACCCTGGCAGTTGGTGATTAACTTTGGCGATTGAGGATTAAATGCTGTTGGTTAGTTGTTTTGGGTTCATAGTAGTGCAAGCCTCCCTGTGGTAATCTGTAGTGGTTTGTGGTGAGGTCTTTCCTTGAGGGTTCCTGTTTGGCTGTCTCTCCTTGTGGAGTACTGTGTTTTTTGTGGTAATTGTATCGGGTTGTATCGGTCTCATCATACCGTGGGCCTCCCTGTGGTGACCTGTGGTTGCCTGTGGCTATATCTTTCCTTTTGGGCTCATGAGTGGATGCCTATCCTTGTGTGTTAGTGCAGTTTAGTAGTTGTATTTGTATCAGGTTTACTGTTACGAAAGCCTCCTTGTGATGCCCTTTGCTTTGATCTTCTTTTGTGTTGACCTCTGGTTTTGTTGTTGTAGTTTTGTTGCTGTAGTTGCATTGGGTTCACAGTTGCAAGAGCTTTCCTGTGGTCGCCTGTGGTTTGAATTTCCTTTGTGGGGTCCTGTATAGTTGTCTCCAACTGCTGGCTTGTGTATTTGAATTGGGTTCAACAGTGGTGAAAGCCACCCTGTGGTGACCTGTGGTGTCCTGTGATTGGAGTTTCCCTTGTGTGGTGGCTGTCTCGCCTGGTTGGTTCCCTTAGTTTAGTGTTGTTGTATTCGATTCACAGAGGTGGTGGCCTTCCTGTGATGACCTGTGGTTTAGTAGTTATAGTTGTATCAGGATTACAATGGTACGGGACACCCTGTGATGGCATTTGGTTTGCTCTTCTCTTTTGTGTGTCTATGGTTTTGATGTTGTAGTTGTGTCGGGTCCCAATGGCAGAAGCCTCCCTGTGATGCTCTTTGGTTTGATCTTCTCTTCTGGACCTGTGGTTTTGTAATTGTGCTTGTATCAGGTTCAACAGTAATCGAAGCCTCCCTAAGGTGACCAGTTGTGTTCTGTAGTAAATGTTTCCCTTGTGGGGTCCTGTGTGGCTGTCTCTTCTTGTTGGGTCCCATAGTTTTTTAGTTGGATCCGGTTCGCAGGGTTGGTGGCCTTCATCTGGTGACCTGTGGTTTTGAAATTGTAGTTGAATCGGGTACACAGTTGCAAAAGCCTCTTTGTGGTGACCTGTGGTTTGATTTATTGTCCCTTGTGCGTTCCTGTATAGTGTGTTTCTCCTTCTTTGAGATCTTTTGTTTATATTGGAGTCAGAAGTTCAACAGTGGTGAAAGCCTGCCTGTGGTGACTGTGGTAATGCCTTCCCTTGTGGGGTCCTGTGTGACTGTCTCTCCTTGTGAAGTCTTGTAAATGTTTTGTTGTTTCTGGTTTACTGAGGTGGTGGTCTTTCTTTGGTGTCCTGTGGTTAGCTCTTCCCTAGTGGGGTCCTGTGTGGCTGTGTCGCCTTGTGAGGTCCGATTGCTTTTTTTATGTTTATCCGGTTCAAAGAGGCAGTGGCCTTCCTATGATGACCTGAGGTTTTGTAGTTGTAGTTGTATCAGGTTCACAATTATGAACGACTCCCTGTGGTGACCTGTGGTGGTTTGTGGTAGGTTGTGCCTTGTATAGCTGTCTCCCTTTGTGGTCCCTTGTAGTTTGGTAGTGGTATTGGGATCAACAGTGGTGATAGCCTCCCTGTGGTTAGTTCACATGAACTCAACAGTAGCTATAGTCCTATAGTTCTCCTATATTCAACAGTGACTATACTCTAAAGGTTCATCCGTATTTAGCAGTGTATATACTCTAATAGTTTGCCTAGATTCAACAGTATTTATTCTCTGACAGTTCTCCTAGATTTAGCAGTAGCTGTACTCCAATAGCTTTCTAGATTCAACAGTGTAAAGATTTAAGATCATTGTAAATTTCACATGAATTCAACAGTATCTGTACTCTAATAATTCACATAGATTCACAAGTGGTTGTATTCTAAATTTCACGTGAATTAAACAGAAGCTATTCACAAATAGTTCTAAATTTCCCATAAATTCAACATTAGCTATACTGTAATATGTCTCCTAGATTCAATAGTGTTTATTTTGTAAATTTCAAATGAATGGAGTAGCTCTACTCCAATAACTTTCCTAAACAAGAGTGGCTGTATCTAACCGTTCTCTTAGATTAAACAGTGTCTGTAACAGTACTCCAAGAGTTTTCCTAGAGCTGTGGTAGTGGTGGCGGTTGGAGAGGTAGTAGTGGTCAGTGAGTATTTTACCGAAACCTGAACATTTGTATCCCTCTGTCAATATTCTTTACCCCCTATTTTGGCGGTAACAGATTACAGAAAAACAAAATAGGTGATGGCTGGAAAGATTAGAATGAATCGTAACCTCTGGCTTTGCTCTTGGAAACCCTCCAGATCTTTGACTGTATCACCACTTTCACCACACTATAGAATTATAGGTTTGACCTCGAAGTGGAGGATTTACCATCCAGCAGAAAGAGGCAAATCGTGTATTGTCAGACACAGCATCATACTGTCTCATTCATACAAGCCACATCCAATCGAATCTTCTGTTAATGTACTACAATTCCTAAAAGTAAAACTGTCAAATGGCAATTTGATCTACGTGTCCGGTAGAGGTACTGCAGTCTCACATACCACTTGGCTTGCAAACACAGGCTAGGTCTACACTGTCTACATGTGTTTTAAAAGGGGCAATATAAGCATAACCATTCCCTCTCAGGAAGAGATTCTCTAGTTAAAAGATCAGTCTGCAACCTAACATGACATACAAACACAGCCCCACAGCTTTACCTCGGATGAATGACTATTGATTTTGAGCTTCTTTGTTTGAGGTCAATGCAAATTGTATTTGTACATCCTCGCTTCACCTATCCTACTTTTCCTATTGATCTGCTATGTCAGAAAATGATTGCTTTCTGCACATGCTCAACATTCACCTTGATACACTGTTGGAGGATAATACAATTCGCCATACAGTTCGCCATAATACAATGCAAGTAAATACGCATTGTCTATTAATGGGTTTAGCCCAGATGACAAAAGCCGAAAGATTGCTCAGACCTCAACTAATGTACAAACAAAATCAGTATTTGTTTTATTGTAAAGAAAGGGCATTGTATTGTAAAAAATCCGGAAACAAAACTACCCATGGGAAATGTGTTGTAATGAAACAACTTATTACATTTGATTAAGTATGCATTTAGCATTAGGCATTTGAATAATTGACACAGACATACAAAGCATGTGGACAGTAGTGCTACGCATACAAATAAGATAGCAACCCTTGGAAAAACAAATGGTACATATTGAAAAAAAAATGATGCAAGCAATAAAATAAAGTTGTGTGCCTTATGCTGCCTAATCAACTACCACTTTCCTCATATTATGTATGCAAACATCCGAGACAAAGTGTTTGAATATTGTTGAATATTTGCAATATACTTTACTTTGACTCACTGGTGCCTTCTGCCTTTTCATCCCTAGGCAATTAATGGTCCAGAACATCTGCACTGATAACATCTTGCATAGTATGGCAGGGTGGCCCACAACAAATAGCTGCATTGGAGATTGGAAGAAGTAGCAAGGGTGTTTATTTAAAATTACAAGTGGTTGGTCTAAGAGATTCAAGGGTAGGTCTCATGGCTTGGGAGTTCCTTGGGGGATTCTTTTTTACTAGGGACGTCACTTGCTACCTATCTCCTGCCAGTTAACCCTCTCCCTAAACCAGACATCCTTAACAGGGATATTAGTCACTACCGGGACATCTATCTGTCTTTTACTTCCTTATACTATTGGTGGTTTCCTGAAGGTGCTGGCTGCCTGTCTCCCTAGAATTCTTCTAATTGTCCCTAACCTGGCCCCGCTTTGTGTTCTAGGGATGTTTGGGATGGTTCCTTCTTCCACACAGTTTCAGCACCTCATAATTCACACTCTTCCTCACCTGGCCCTTCCCTACCCTGGGTCCCAAGATGTCCTAATGCCCACTGTACCTCCAAGTTCTCACTCTGCCTTTCCACATCTACCCTTTGATCTTACTTCTCTTCTTACTCCAGTACTTACAATCAATGTTATAATCAAGTATCACTGCTCCCTCTACTTTTATACTCTGCTATTATAATTCCCTCCCTCCTTACGCAAGGCTTCCGCTACTTCAACTATTAGTACTGCCCTGCCCCTCCTTTCTTAACGCTACTCCTACCACAACTCCTGTTCTCCCATTTCCTGTCACTTCCCACTTCCTGTCCTATCGCCACCACTTTGCTACCACTACTATCTCTCAGCTCTTCTATGATTACCACACCCAAAGACCCACAACCACTCTACTAATCCCACAACTACTACCACCTCCATTATGACTACTGTTCTACCTCTACTCTTTACACTCTCCACTCACTCAAACATACTCTACAGACCTCCTCTCTCTCCAATACCTTCTGCACTCTGATTGCTCTCGCCTCTTCTGGTCTCTCTAACCAGAGCTTTCTAAGTGTGGACCGGGGATCAGACCTGTATTGCTCCGCGTCATCCAGTCCCTGGTAGCCATTACCGGCTCCAAGTTAGAAATGCAGCTAGACAGCATGGAACATGGTTGGGTTTACCAGAGTTTATCAGCCCTCACTAAGCCTCTCCAGTCAAGCCCCCTAAAGGAAGGTAAGTGATTTGCTAAGGTAAGTGTGCCAATCCTGGGCGGGGGTGGGGTATTTTAAGCAGGAGTGTGAGAATGGTTGAGTGTGGGTTAGTTGGGTGAGGACAGGAGTTGGTGGAGGACATCCAAGAAACAAGAAGAGGCGAGAGCAATCAGAGTGCAGAAGGTATTGGAGAGAGAGGAGGTCTGTAGAGTATTTGTGAATGGGTGGAGAGTGTGAAAGGTAGAGGTAGAGCTGGTGTAACTGAGCAGTAGTCATAATGGAGGTGGTAGTAGTTGTGGGAGTAGTAGAGTGGTCGTGGGTCTTAGGGAGTGGTAATCAGAGCAGAACTGAGAGATAGTAGTAGTAAAGTGAAGTGGTGGCGGTAGGACAGGAAGTTGGAAGTGACATGACCTGGGAGAACAGGAGTAGTGGCAGGAGTAGCAGAAGCCTTGCTATTATGATATGGTCCCCTATCAAATCAGTCTAATTTTAAATTTCCTACATTACATTCACAGCAAATTAACTAAATTATTAACATTGATAACATTATGAAAATGAATTCCACAAATATATGTCAAATATCCACGTGTGCATCCTTGTTGGGGGCTTACAGAAATCTGTATTTTATCAATGTGTCATATTGTTGTCATTAAATGTAAAATATGATTTTGCATTCAAAAGTATAGAGAGCAAATTGGGGCCCACCTTTTTCATATTCATATATGAACACCCAATAAAGATTGGGGGTTTATTTTTAGTGGGGGGGTCTGACGTTTATGTGAGCCAACTGAAGGACTTGAACAATTAAAATGTGCAAGGTTATTGATTACAAAGCATGGATATATAATAGATCATAAATAGGGAACACACAGAGAATGATTAGGATGTTTGAATTATTCAAAGAGTGACGAACTAAAGAGGTGTGATTTAATGGGGGATTGTGTATATTAGCCATGTCCACAAGGAAACCAGGGACGTCATTTCACCAAAATGCCAGGGGTAGCGGAACTGACATCACACAACCCTTGACCACTGATGACATCACAGGAAGCAATATCATTTGACCTCACCCCAAAGCGATAACATGACCTTTCACCCCATGACAAAACAGGAAACGCCATCACATAGCATTGCTCCTAAGTACACTACAAAAAATAAGGTTATTTTATCACTATAATGTAATATACATTTCATACAAGATAGGATTGTCATATGCATTGTAAAGATAAATGTGTAGAGGCCCATATTAACAAATTACTGTGAATGCAAGCAGACATCCATGGCCAAATGATAATGATGTGTTATTATATAGCACTTATGCTTAAGCGCTTTATATAGAAAACATATATATATATATATATATATATACATATATATATATATATATATACATATATATATATATATATACATATATATATATATATATATATACATATATACAATATCACCAACGTGTATTGGTACTCATTTATCGACCTCAGAAGAATGAAAGGCTGAGTTGGTGTTTAAGAACAGACTAAATCAGTGACTAAGTGTGCCTGAAATAAACCTTTAATGAGTCTAGCAATTATTGTATGGAATTCCAGAAAGACACATTAGTTGTTATTCCTATTCTTTGTTATTTAGGGTCACTGCTGAAAGTATTAGACTTGTGTAACCCCTGTTGTTTTTTTATTTTTTTAAGAGACCTGAACAAGAAAGCCAGCCCCGGGGGGCATAGCCAAGCATCAGCGGAAATGGACGTGTAGCGGGAGGGCTCCGGAGCTACAGAGAGTTATTTTTTATAATTGCGCTCTTCGTTCCAAATTCAGTTGTGGAACAGACATACATTTTCACCTTCGGAATGACACTTGCAGTAATATGAGTTTTAATTTGAAATGAAATATGACTGCGCTGGGTGTCATAAGAAATACGCCATTGGCTGGAATTGCTTCTCTTCATAAACGTACATAATTCGATATAGTAATGTAAGTTTCCAGCAGTTAAAACATTGCATTACTTACTGGCGGGCTTCTGCTGCAAACTCCCTCCTAATGTGCTCTCCTACATGTTTCAATTTTGCCTTGGAACTCAATTAACTCTATCCCATTGTTCCTCCGATTTTTCCAGTGTTGTGCATAAGGAACTATATTTATGAGTATATTTTAAATTTATATGTTGATACGATCACCATCTTCTTAATGTATTTTAATGTCTATTAAAATAACTAGATGGAATGTTAAAGGTTTGGGAACCCTATCAAGCTCAGCAAGATTATTTCATTTTTGTCTAAGCAGAAATCTGATATTATTAGTTTACAAGAAACTCATTCTCGCTCCAATGAAGAAAATCTTAAGATCAAAGCTTCCTCTGTAGATAAAAAAGCTGGAATCTCCATATTAATTAATAAACGTTTACAGGCCGATTCATGGAATTATTGTGCGCCGCGCAAGTGTGCGAAAGCGTGCGAATCGCAGTGCCAGTGCGAAAATCGCAGCACAAGCGTGCGAAAGCCTTGCACATCGATTCATGGAAGTCCATGCACGTGTAAATCCTGCGATGTGCTCTAAAATCCTGCGTGGCGCACGCCTGGCGCACACGTTATCAAATGGCATGCGCTAAGCATACAGCGAAAGCGCACATAGCGTGGTGCACACAACAAAAGTAGGCGGAACATGGGGCATAACACACGGAATGGGGAACAACGCTTGAAAATGTGGGCATTACGGGGGAAGTACAGGAGGCAAATGTGCGGAACGCCCACACGCACACCTACAAAACGTATTCATGGAATCTAACAGGGGAAATGTGTGCGCCAATAAAGACACGCTAATCCGTAAACACGTATGCCAGCAGTAAGCAGGCGTACGTGGCACCCCGCAGCATAAAAGTGTGCACAAACAACAAACAAGCTCAGACGCTACGATGAATATACCATTCCTCGCAGCAGTGGTCGTGGGACACCACAGGAGGAGGAGGATAGCCAGGCCCAGAATTTTTACACCCAGGACCATGCTTTTTGGGATGCCTGATGACCAGGTGTATGGGAGGTACAGGTTCCCACCACACATAATACTCGACCTGGTGAGTGAGTGGGAGGATGACCTCACATCACCCACCCTGTGCTCCCAAGCACTGAGCCCCTTGGAAAAGGTGCTCAATGTACTGCACTTCTTGGCCACTGGTTCATTTCAGCAGACGAGTGCCATAATGGGGGGGGGGGGGGTGTCACAGGCCATGCAGTCACGCTGCCTACACCAGGTGTTGGCCAACATGACTGTACGCTCTTTAGTCCCCAGGCACATATACATGCCCAGAACACCTGCAGAAAGGCAGGCTGCCGTCCAGGACTTTTACGGGGTGGCATTCTTCCCAAAAGTGCTAGGTGCCATTGATTGCACCCATGTGGCTCTACCTCCTCCCAGGGCAACTGAGCACATCTATAGAAACCGCAAGCACTGGCATTCCATCAACGTGCAGGTAGTATGTGATACCAAGGGAATCATCACCTCAGTATATGCCAACTATCCAGGGTCCACCCATGACAGTTTCATTTTCAGAATGTCACCCCTAAACCGGGACCTAGAAGCTGGGCGGCACGGCGATACATGGCTGCTTGGTGAGTATAAATGCCTCTGCACATGCATGCATGTCAGAAACTGAGTGATGTCACAACCCCACTAATGATACCCATCATCACCTCCCCAGGGGACAGTGCCTACCCTCTGAGCACCCACATGATGACGCCAATTTGGAACCCCACCACACCATCCGAGGTAAGATACAACACAGCCTATATTGCAACCCGGGGCATAGTGGAGCGCACATTCGGAGTGCTCAAGTCGTGCTTTCACTCCCTTGACTGCTCTGGTGGGCAGCTGCTATATGCGCCCCCAGTAGTGTGCAGGATCATAGTGGCAGCATGTGTCCTGCACAACGTTGCAACATGCCGGGGCCTGCGGGTGGACATGGTGGTGCCCCCACATCCCCAACCACATGCACGGCCACTGCGCATGGGAGGGGAAAGGGCACGTTGCGAGGCAGCCCGTACGCAGCTGGTGGCTAATTACTGTACCTAAAATCAGACCCCTGTGGAGTGCACACAGCCCTGGCACATACCAGCTGTCAATCAATGATGATGACATAAGGGACAGTCAACTGTCACAACCATAAGAGCCTGAGATTGGTCACCTGGAAGTGTTACACTGTGTGCATCCCTACCTACTGAAAGACAACCAATGCTGTCTCACAAAAAGGCATGCATTTATGCTGCATGACTGACTACCCCCTTGCAAAATACAACATGAAAATACTGCCATGTCACCGAACCCCTCCCCATCTCAGCTACCCAACACACCATGGCATCTCATGCAATGTGAAACCAAACAAATCAATGCACAACACATGACACAAGTGTCACAAAGTGCACTGTCCCAAGTGGTAACAGGTCACAGACAATGTGCTCCCAGTAATCAATAACAAACAGCACAAATGAACAAATACTTACCAGCAACACAATACAGCAACACAGGATGAAACAGGGCCAAAATATGACAGTACAAAATCAAAGTAGTGCAAGTTTTACAACCTGAATAAGCCAGCACATCGACCCCTTCCAACTGCAGAGGGTTGCTGTCAGGCAAATGTGTCAGCGTACTGCATACAACATGAACTGCATCTGCAAAGGAGACGGCCTTGTGAAGACATGAAGAAGGTACCTGTGAATAAGGAGAAAGACATGAATGCACAAGCACATATCAATACACCATGCAGTGTTCAATACAACAACAATCCCCACTAGGGATGTCCACACAGTTTTGACTACAGACTGCCCCCACAGCTCATGGGAGCCCAATGTCACTGTGTAAGTCACTGTCACTTGGTCACACCCTTTGCAAGCCCATGGAAATGGGAAACAGGAGGGGTGTGTGTGTCAGGAACCCATGCATCTAACCCAAACACAGGACAAGCCTGCATGTGCCCAGCTGGAATACACAGTGGATGCCCACGGGAGCCAGACAAGGCAACACACTGTAAAAAAAAAGAGACAATGGCCATGTGTGGGCCAGGGGGGGGGATGTCACCCAGGAGGTTCCAGGACAGGGTGCACACCAACACCCACCTGCGTGGATGTTGCGGGAAAAAAAATACCTCCATGGGCTCATGGCCTGCTCGGCTTCACCAATGTGGGAGAACTTTTGTCGCTCTCTTCACCCTCTGCTGCTACATCAGGAGGTAGCGGTGCTATGGGAGGCAGCCCACGCAAAGCCCTGGTATGGTCCTCCATGGCAGCAAGCATGCGGGTGTTGAAGGTCTTCTTCTGGAGGATGATAGTACGGAGATTCCCATGCACGCATGGCCTCGCGTGATGCCTGGATCTCCTCACGAGTTGCCTGCAGCTAAGCTGAGAGCGAACGTGTGAGCAGCTCCAGCTGCTGTTCTGCCCTAAAATTTTGGGAAGCCTCAAGTTCTACCAGATTCTCCCTGAGGAAATGGAGTTCTAACCTCAGGGCTTCCCTGTGGCCCTGGGACTCCACAGATATGGCTTCACGCAGAGTCTCCAGTGCCGCCCGTCGGTCCCTGTTGGACGCCAACATGTCCTCCCTGTGTGCTTGGCAAATTGACTCTGTTGCCTGCTGTTGGAGCTCCATCTGCCTTTCAGGGGGGAGAATGGAAGTGGCCACCCTCTCCATTGCCTGAGCGATCATTTCAACCGATGCTCCCTGGTGTGCTGCTATACCGTACATGGGGTTTTCCCATACAGTATTGCCTGGTGGTGCACGGCCACCGCGTCGGCGGGCACCACACCTGTTTGGGGCAAGGCGATCTGCACCTTGCTGTGCTGGAACTGCCTGAGGCTGCCGGACTGCATTCCCCATCTGATGTGCTGGCCCAGGAACAGGATCAGATGTTGTGGAGTGTGACCCTGCATCCGTAACTGCCAAAGGTGGAGTTACCAACACTGACATCCACATAGAGGGGTCTACCCCTGGTGCAGGTGGGTTGGACAGAACAGCATCCCTGCCAGAAACACTCACCTGTGACAGCACATAAGTCTCACCATTCGATTCAGCACCTGAATCATAGAGGTCTGGGGAGGTGCACCCAGAGACAGCCCTGGACAGTATGGTCTGCAGGAGGATTGGGATTTCACCCACTACCACACCGCATACTCCACTGTAGCCCGTTCATGCCTGAGATTCCTCCTGGGTCTGCACCATCTCCTCCACCTCTACAGCATCAAGTGCATCATCACCTGCAAAAACATAAAAGACAACAAATGGAAACAGGCATGAGCACCATAGCACCCACATAGGCCTGACAAGCCAGAGATCCAGTACATGAACAACACATATCCCACATGACCATACCCTTGGCATGCATGCACTGTCAATGATTTGGAAGGGGAGGCAAAAAGCAGACACTGAGGACTCCAAGATGGAAAATGAACACATGTGCTGCATGCTGGATAGCACTGTCATCACATACTAGCCTGTGAGTGGCATGGTCAATCCACATACATGGCACATGCCAGCACACAGATGGCACGTAGCATAGCCATGGTACATTTGACAAGTACAGCCATATGTCAGTGAATGAGTACTGTCACCCATCCATGTGCTATGGACATGATGAGATGAAAAATGCAAAATAGTGTGACAAAATATGCATGTGCCACACACTGCAACACATCCAGTGTGCAATAATACATTGCTTGCAGGTAGATGGATACATCAATGGTTGGTCACTTCAACATGACAGAAAACAACAGTCATGTTCAACATTCAAACAGGGCCCAAAAATTAATGTGAGCAGGCCCTTACTCAATCAGCCTGAATGGTCAAATCATTCCCATAACAAGGTAATCAATGTTGGCCAATGTGGGTTGTAATCTATGACAGAAGCATGTCACATATGTTGCATTAGGGCAGAAAAATGTGTTGCAAAAATGGGAGGATAGAAACAATCAGGCTGAATGAACACTGAAAAATCACAACAATGGTGTTGCAAGATGACAGTTCAAGGGCAACTGCAGTAATGTGGCGCTAATTGGCTACTGTGGTCAGAAGGGATACTGTCATACCCAAACCCAAGGCTGGTGAATGGTTTGGAGGAAGCACATGGGTGACCCATACCACTCTGGAGTACACACCCTCACCTGGCACTCAATCATTACACATCACCCAAGAAACATACACATGGATTACACACACTTGCATGGGCACTCACCGGACAATGCATCATAATCTCGTAGGTCTCCCACGCCTTGGATATGTTCCACTGTGACGAAGGTTCCAGCAACAGACTCATGTTCAGTGAGTTGGTCGTCCTCTGGTGGAGACACACCGCCAGTCACCAGAGTAGAGGCATGATTGGAAGCTAGCTTGTTCTTTGCTCTGAGTTTCAGATCATTCCACCGCTTGTAGCAATCATCAGCGGTGCTCCTCACAAATCCAAGGGCACTAATGTGGTCCGCGATGGTCTGCCAGTGGGCCCTACGTTGAGCAGGCATAGTCTTACAGCCTGCAGTCACCAACATTCCATGGCTATGTGCCGACACATAGGCCACAAGTGCATCAAGTTCGGGGTCATTGAAGCTAGGCTTCCTTGACGTGCCGGAGTGTGTAGCCGTGTCTGTGGTCTCAGCCTGTAGTGCAAGATCACCCTTCTTCTTCTTCTTGTAAGGTGGTGCGGATCATGAGTGGCTTACACCGCTCTGGTCAGTAGGGGCAGAAGAACAGGTGGACTGGATACTAGAATCCTTTAAAGGCACAATGACTTAGGTCTTGGTGCAGGCATTGGCTGCAGGGTGATGTCAGCAGGGCCAACGTCGGTGTGATGGACCTGGACCGACACTGTCCCGTCTGGGAGACTCAGAGCTGGGGTGGATTGAGCTGCAGCTGTCCCTGAAGCCTCCCCACCCTACCTACTTGGTGCAGCAGATGACATTGCTGCCCCAGATCCACGTGGCCTGGTGACAACTTTCACCGGCACACCTGGATTAGACTTGCTGACCTGGAAGTCAGCCTGGGAGTCATCCTGTGCCGGTTCAGGTGACAAAATGGGCCGGTCCAACAAGGGCTGAGCTGGGATGGTGTCAGCTGCGTTTCCCACAACCATTGGGGGGGGCATAGGTGTCCCCGATTGGTCCTCCACACACGGGGCTCTAGGGGTACCCTGCAAATCCTGGCCACGTCCCCTAGCGTGCCCACCACGCCCACCTTTTGGAGGTCAGCCACATTTGCCTCCCTTACTGCTTGGTCGCCTCCCAACCATGGCACTGATGTTGTTGTGCGTATGGGAGTTGCAGTAAACAATTGTCCTGGGCGATTGGGGTGAAAGGGGTAGGGTACTGGATGGAATTCGTACCCTAGTGCTCTAGCAAGGCTGGATGTGACCCCTGGTGGAAGATGACGGGTCACACAATGCACAGGCACCCCAAAAACAAAAGTACACATGCACACAACCCCTGGTAGAACACGTGCGTGGAAAAATGAACCCGCACTATGCTGTGGCACATAGAAACACAAAAATAAGCATACAAGTGTTACACACAGCCTGGGGTACGCGACACAGGGGGCAACCACAGTTGGAAAATACATGCGCGACTCACCGTCTGCCTTGAAAAAGAACATGAAAAAGATGCGCGTGTGCGCGTTGGCAACACCCCCACCAAAAGAAGAAAAGAACGCACTCTGAGGAAACAGAGAGTACGGACTGGAAATGTTGTGAAGTAATCGCATGTGAACCGACAAGAAGTAAAGAAACAACTGCTCGCTCTCCACAAAAAGCACGTACGAGAAAATAGCGTGATACTCGTATCTTTTAAGCCAGCCCACACGTGCAACGTCACTTACGCGCTTACGCGCTAAGGCCCTTTCCTCCAATAGCACGGGTGACGTGCAGTTCTCTTACATGCCAAATCACAATGCACCCGTGTTGTGGGGAACGCCCGCACGCGTAACGTCACTTACGCGCTTACGCGCTAAGGGCCTTTCCTCGGATTTCACACTGACGTGCACTTTTTTCACGTGCCAAATCACTCCGTATCAAGCTGGCCATGCGAAAACACATGGAAGACCATGCTCCTGCCCAAATGGCCATTTTCCTGCCCCCAAGAGCCCCGAGCACGCTCCCACCAGCCATCTGCTGCTGCCTGCCTGCTGCCCACATGCCCTGCTATTTGGTGCCTGCACATCAGCCATCTGCAGGGGTCCAGTTGCTGTGTCCACCCTTGCTGGAACAGAAGACTCCCGACTGGGACACCATCGCTCCACAGCCCAGCCCCAGGACCCAGTTGCCTACCCACGCCTGCCTCGGGGGTCGCCATGTCGGGGCAAACACCATCTGAGACCACTGGCGACCCCAGCCAGAGAGGCAGAGGGCCACCATCTTCAGTGAGAAGAAAGTTGGTGTCCTGGTGGAGCATGTCCTGGGGCATTATGATGCCCTCTTCGGAACATCACACACCAACAAGGAAGGATGGGATAGGATCTGGGAGGACGCAGTGGTTGCCATCCACGCGGAGGGTGTGGCAACCCGCGACATCAAGCACGTCCGGAAGCGCTGGGAGGACTTCAGGTCCAGGACCCGCTACAAGGCCTGGCGCCTCGCGGAGGGGGGCCGGGTCAGCATGAGCAACATCCAGCTGAGGGTCCTGGAATGCGTAGGCCCAGCGCTCTACGCCCAGATTCTTCGGAGGCAGACCCATCTGGAGTCCAGCGGTAAGTGGCCAAGCATTGCTGTGTGAGACAGGGCATGTTGCAGTGTGCTGGTAGTCTGATACTTTTCTGTATGTGTGACATAGGCCATGTATCGATGTGTGTGTGCAGGGACATCATGGTCATGTATGTGAGACCAGTAATGTGTGAACCACATGGATGGTGCATGTGTTCCAATGCAACATGGGGAGCTGTATGCGGAATGCACACATGAATGCATGCCAGTCTCTGTTCTTGGACATGGAGGGGGGGGTGAGGGATGGGTGCTGCTCTCATGTACATGTATGGTGCACATGTGTGTGTATCTGAGAAGTGTCTGTGTGACTTTCAAACGCCATGGATGCATGACACATGTCCTTGATGATGTGTAGATTCACTCATGCCGTGCGGTCACCGTTGTATCCACTGTGTCTATCCACAGTGTCTGTGGTGTACAAGCCATGATGCATGACCCTCCGATGATGTGTGTGCATGGGATCAGTATGAGCCATGATGCATGTGAGATTGAAGGCAACATTTTGGTTAAAAAAGGCCCTTGTACATGGATGCTGATGTTGATTGCAGGCGCCATGCCTGTTTCTGCATGTGTGTTGCGTGCATGCACCCATGTATTGTGGAGGGACAGGATGGAAGTGACATTTGACAGAGCCACTCATGTGTTATTGCTTCCTATTTAGGAGAATATTGTACTGTACCCTGATGCTTGTGTTCTATGTCTCCCTCTACGCATCGTCAAGTGAAGAAGAGGGCGGAGATGGCACTGTGGAGCCAAGCGGCGGGGATGCCTCCACCGGGCGGCGATGCAAGGCCCAGCCACCCTCCCAGAAATTGCCATCATCCGGGAGCGAGGGACATGGTGCCGCGTCTGCCACTACGGCTGTAGCGGAAGGGCCGGGTGAGCCCCCACAGGGGCTTGCAATGGCAGAAGATGGTGTTGAGACATCCAGGTTGGTGGTCTCCACAGAGGAGGAGGAGCCCGCTACTGAGCCGCACATGGGGCCTGGTGGGGGTAGTACCACTGGTGCAAGTGGTGCAGTCCAGGGCCAGGGTCAGGAGGCAGCACAGGTCTCTGCAGAGGGGCCTGTGCATGTCGCTGTCCTTGACCCTGTAACTGCACCACCATGCATCAGCAGGGATGCCCTGTCCCAGGCCCGTCCGCAGGTAGGGGGGAGTGCCACGTCATCTGCCTCTGCACTACCTGCAGACGAGGGGTCCCATGACCGTATGGGCTCCGTCCTGGTTGGTGTCGCGTTGCGCACGTGTGACATTCGTGATGACGCACGTGCTTCCTGGGTGGAGCACGCATGCCATCACGAACAGCAGCGTCGCGACATGGCACTGTTGGGAGGGGCCCTGGTCGGTGGGTTCCTACATGTGTCACGCACTCTGGCGGACCTCAACTCCTCTGTGGAAACTATGCGCCAGTCGTTCTCCCTACCGTCTTCCGGGCCAGATTCCACCAGGGCCCCCTGTGGACCTGGCCTGGCCAACACAGCCAGCTTGGTGGAGATCCCATCCCTGCCACAGTCGGGAGTCGGCGGTCCAGCAGGGGTGGACACCACAACAACTGGAGACCAGTTGATAGAGGATGTCCAGGCATCATCAGACAGGGCACATGGACAGCACCAGCAGGCTCTAGATCGGAGCAATGATGGCTCGGGGCCATCGACATCAGAGGGGCAGGCATCGGCCAGAGGTCAGGAGAACCCTGGAATGGGTGTGTCTTCCGTGTGGCTGCGGTTGGGCAGGCGTATAGATGCGGAGCGGCGGCGGGCAGAAGAGGCACGGCGCACGATGGTCAGGGCGGAGAACTCCATGCGGAGGGCACTGAAGCGGGCCGAGTGCCTCGAGGGCATTCGCAGGGAGTTGGAGTCCAACATGGCATCGTCCCTGCGAACCCTCGGGGCCATGGAAGAGGACCGCCTCCAGGACATCAAGCAGGAGTTTGATGATGCCCTGGCCTGGGACATCGGAAAGTGAGCCGTGGGACTAGCCTGCCGCCATTGTAAATAGTTTTTATTGTTAGGTTTAATTTTAGTTTTCATTTCTTTTGGGGTGATTGGACTATGCCCCACACTTTTGTATATAGTTCTTTTCTTAGGTAGTTTTTTAGATAGGTTACATTTCTTTCGTTGGGCTCATGGACCATTTTAAAATTGATTAGACATAGTTGGACTTTGGATTTATGTGTGTATTTTATTTGGATTTCTCCGTGGGGCAATGGATTTTTGATTTTACGTTTCCTTTGGATTTCTTTTTGTGGACAATGATTTTGGACCATTTTTCTTCAGTTTTTTTTTGGATTTCATCTACATTTCATTTTTCATATTTTTGGACATGCATTTAATTTCATGTTTGTTTGATTGTTTGGCCTTTCATTTCATTACATTGATTTTGTTAATAATACATTGTGATATTTTAATTCCATGTGTGGGATTCGCTCATTGGGTTCAAGCATGTGAAATTGTGGTTTTACACAATCTATGGCAAACAGTGTGTGTTTGTGACGGACATGTGTTAATGTACATGGTTGACCTTTGATTTGTGTCCTGACATAGGCATGTCGGTGTGGGGTGGATTGGTGAAATCATTGCATGTCAAGACTGGGGTGGCGTGCAGTGGTATTTTGGTGCACATGAGGGCCATGATTGTGCATCTTCCTTTTGTGTTGCAAGGGGACCTGAGTCGGGCCATGCTGCCAGGTGACCCTCACTGATGGGCGTTGGGGGTGCTGGGGGACATGAGTCGGGCCCTGACCCTCACTGATGGGGGGTGGGGGTGCTGGGGGACATGAGTCGGGCCCTGCTGGCAGGTGATCCTCACTGATGGGGGGTGGGGGTGGTGGGGACATGAGTCAGGCCCTGCTGGCAGGTGACCCTCACTGATGTGGGGTGGTGGTGCTGGGGGATATGAGTCAGGCCCTGCTGGCAGGTGTCCCTCACTGATGGGGGGTGGGGGTACTGGGGGACATGAGTCGGGCCCTGCTGGCAGGTGACCCTCACTGATGGGGGGTGGGGGTGCTGGGGGACATGAGTCGGGCCCTGACCCTCACTGATGGGGGGAGGGGGTGCTGGGGGACATGATTCGGGCCCTGCTGGCAGGTGACCCTCACTGATGGGGGGTGGGGGTGCTGGGGGATATGGGTCGGGCCCTGCTGGCAGGTGACCCTCACTGATGGGGGTGGGGGTGCTGGGGGACATGAGTCGGGCCCTGCTGGCAGGTGACCCTCCGTGATGGGGGCTGGGGGTGCTGGGGGACATGAGTCAGGCCCTGCTGGCAGGTGACCCTCACTGATGGGGGGGTGGGGGTGCTGGGGGACATGAATCGGGCCCTGCTGGCAGGTGACCCTCACTGATGGGGGTGGGGGTACTGGGAGACATGAGTCGAGCCCTGCTGGCAGGTGACCCTCAATGATGAGGGGTGGGGGTGCTGGGGGACATGAGTGGGGCCCTGCTGGCAGGTGACCCTCACTGATGGGGGGGTGGTGGGGGACATGAGTCGGGCCCTGACCCTCACTGATGGGGGTGGGGGTGCTGGGGGACATGAGTAGGGCCCTGCTGGCAGATGACCCTCACTGATGTGGGGTGGGGGTGCTAGGGGACAAGAGTCGGGCCCTGCTGGCAGGTGACCCTCACTGATGGGGGGTGGGGGTGCTGGGGGACATGAGTCGGGCCCTGCTGGCAGGTGACCCTCACTGATGGGGGGTGGGGGTTCTGGGGGACATAAGTCGGGCCTGCTGGCAGGTGACCCTCACTGATGAGGGGGTGGGGGTGCTGGGGGACATGAGTCGCGCCCTGCTGGCAGGTGACCCTCACTGATGGCGGGTGGGGGTGCTGGGGGACATGAGTCGGGCCCTGCTGGCAGGTGAACCTCACTGATGGGGGGTGGGGGTGCTGGGGGACATGAGTCGGGCCCTGCTGGCAGGTGACCCTCACTGATGAGGGGTGGGGGTGCTGGAGGACATGAGTCAGGCCCTGCTGGCAGGTGACCCTCACTGATGGGGGCTGGGGGTGCTGGGGGACATGAGTCGGGGCCTGCTGGCAGGTGCCCGTCAATGCTGGGTGGGTGGGGCTGCTGGGGAACATGAGTTGGTGATCACTAGTGCAAGGTGACATGTGGGCTGGCTGGGGGGCATGCCCATGGTGGATGGGCTGCCTGCAGGACATGACCAGGGGTGCAGGGTAGTCCCCTCTGGTGTGGGCTGCCTGCAGGGGCCATGGAGGGGGTAGAGGGCACGCCTGGGAGGACCCACACTGCCAATTCACGTGTAAAACTTCCTGCGCACCCCCAAAATACACATACCCCGCTCGCACAGGGCCAATCGCGTGTGAAACTTCCCGCGCACCCCAGTAATACACGTACCCCGCTTGCACAGGGACAATCGCATGTGAAACTTCCCGTGCACCCCAGTAATACACGTACCCCGCTGGCACAGGGACAATTGCGTGTGGAACTTCCCGCGCAACCCCGAAATCCACGTATCCCGCTCACACAGGGACAATTGTGTGTGAAACTTCCCGTGTAACCCCGGAATCCACATACCCCACTCGCACAGGGCCAATTGCATGTGAAACTTCCCGCGTACCCCCGAAATCCACGTACCCCGCTCGCACAGGGCCAATTGCATGTGAAAATTCCTGCGCACCCCAGTAATACACGTACCCCTCTCGCACAGGGCCAATCGCGTGTGAAACTTCCCGCGCACCCCAGTAATACACATACCCCACTCACACAGGGACAATCACTTGTGAAACTTCCTGCGCACCCCCGAAATACACATACCCCGCTCGCACAGGGCCAATCACGTGTGAAACTTCCCACGCACCCCAGTAATACACGTACCACGCTCGCATAGGGACAATCGCGTGTGAAACTTCCCGCAAACCCCAGTAATACACGTACCACGCTTGCACAGGGCCAATCGCATGTGAAAATTCCCGCGCACCCCAGTAATACACGTACACCGCTCGCACAGGGACAATCGCGTGTGAAACTTCCCGCGCACCCCAGTAATACACGTACCCCGCTCGCACAGGGCCAATCACATGTGAATCTTCCCGTGCACTCCCGAAACCACGTACCACCGCTCGCATAGGGCCAATCGCGTGTGAAACTCCACGCGCAGGGGTGTACGTGTATTCGGAGGGGTGCACGGGGAGTTTTACAGGCGTTTTCATGGTTGGGGGCCTGTATGCTGGTCCACTGGCCTGTGCAGCGTGTACGGGATTTGTGCGCTGCTGCAGGGTCGCTGCGCCACTTTGCGCCACAGCTGGTAATGGATGTTAAAATCCATGAATACGCTGTGCGCGGAAATGGATGGAACTTCACCCTAACTAATGAGGAAAAGGATCCTGAAAGTAGATGGATTATTATTGAAAGTATCATTAATACTCTTCCCACAACTATTGGTAATGTATGTGGTCCAAATGCCCCTAATCCCTTCTTTTGGTCCTCTTTACACTACACACCAAACTTGTACAAAAGACCTCTGATACTCTATTTCTTGAGGAGACATGAACACGATAGTCGACTTTGTTCTTGACCGGAAATCATCATCCAACTTTATCAATTCTAGATCCCGAACCAGCTTGTTTATTACAAAATGTAAAGTTATTGGATTCATGGTGTTTCTGCCATCCTCAAACAACTGACTTTACATTTTACTCCCCACCTCACCAATCATTCTCTAGGCTTGATTACATTTTTATTAATTCATCATTAGCTTCCTCTTATCTAAACACTGTGATTGATCCTATAATTATCTCAGACCATGCACTAGTCTCTATGGTACTTGAATGGTCTCTTTCTAATAAATTCTCACTGAGATGGAGATTTAATTCATTTATCTTAAAAGATCAATCCTTCATTGATAAAACCAATTCTTTCATTAAAGAATTCTTCTTTAATAATCTCCGTCAACATACTTCAATTCACAACAATTGGGATGCCTTTAAAGCCTCCTTACAGGGTTTTATTATCCAATGTGTTGATATTAAAAAAAAGGCAGTCCGGAGCTATTCACAATTCCCTCTTAGCTTCAATAAAAGAACTGGAAAAATCTTATTATGCTAAACCGGATCCGAATATTTTGAAAACCCTTATTATGAAGCACCTTGAATTTAATAAAACTTTCATGGAACATATTATGTTTGTTTACTTGTTGAGAATTACTGGGGAAAATGCATTTTTAGCACAAACATGTTCACTAAACATTTTAACATTGATTTGCAGAGCCGAGGATCACTGTGGTTAACAATGGGTGGGAGGATGTGGATATAAGAACAGATGATGCAAGGGAGCTTGAAACATGAACCAGGGACTGGGACAGCAAAGCATGATATATGAATGGGGTAGTTTCTCTTCAAACCTAATAAATCTTTTGCCTTTTACTAAAGATTTCCATGGAGAGGAACATTAAAGAGTTTCACTAAATATTTTGATAGTGCTGGACCTCTCAGCAGCATTTGACCTTGTCGATCATCAACCACTTTGCAGCCACCTTGCATTGACAGCAAACTTCTCACCATCAGCCAAAGAGTGGATCAGAACCTTCCTGGCTGACAGATCCTCCTGAGTCTTCATTGACAATCACGCCACCTCACCGATGCCAGTAACATGTGGAGTCCCTGAAGGCTCCTGCCTTTCCCCCACACTGTATAACATTATACAAAAACCCTCTTCGATCACCTTGACCACCTCAGAATATCCTACACAAACCACGCTGACAATACCCAACTCCTTATCCCCCTATCAGGCACCTACACCCAAGATGCTGCAACAGTCAACGCAGTCTACGAAACAGTCAAAATCTGGATGCCAACCCACCTGCTATGCCTCAACAATGACAAAACATTGTTGGCTCCCACTCCACACTCTGAATCATTGACCCAGCATACAAGGAGTTCAATATCGATGGTAATATGATCCCCAACTCATCTGTAGCTAAAACAATGGGCGTTTACCTTGACTCTACTCTTTGACTCTCTCGCTAAGTAAACTCCAATGATTCATCCGCTGCATAAACCGCCAAGCTACTCAATGCCAGCAAGCCCTTCCTCTCCACTCCAAACCATTTTACGATAGCAAGAGCCATCAGAGTGGCCATACTGGATTAATGCAATGCTCTATTTGCAGGAATTTCTGAACGTAATCTGAACAAAATACAGATTATCCAAAACAATGTCATAAGTGCTGCCACAGGGCTATCCAAGCACGACCACATCATCGAAGCTAGAAGCAACACTCACTGGCTTCCTAACCACGGGAGGATCACGTTCAAAACCTTATCCATCATGCGCAGATGCCTCTCCAACACTTCGCCAGTGTATATCTCTCAATGGGCAGAAAGATACAGCCCCATGCAGCCACTTTGACCTGCAAACTGCCACCTAGTCTAAGTCCCCAGCATCAGACAAAAATCCACTGTAGGCTCGAACTTCCCTGTCATGTCCACCAAACTATGTAACAACATCCCCATTGACTTGAGAAAGGAGCCATCATACTGGATTTTCAGAAAAACTGAAAGACCTGGCTGTTCATTTAAAGCACCACACTCCCAGACCCAATCTACCACCATCTTCATCTCAGTGTACTGAAACTTGTATACTTGACCCTTCATGTACCACCCTACATCTTTCCCATCCCCTCTCTTTCTGCTGTTCTGTCTCTTGTAACAAGCGCCCAGATATACGAGGGTTCAGCGCGCTGTAACAAATGCAAAATAAATAAATACATAAATAAACATACTGGAGGAAGCGCCATGTTTTAGGATGAAGGGGTGAGTGATATGTGCTGTGTGGTGGTCATACAGAGGTAAGGGGAGAGGAGAACAGGGAGGTGTGGTGGTGTAGAATGCTATGCAAGTGGTTCTTCAGAAAGGAGAAGAGCTAGAAGTTTGGATTTAGAGATAAAGTGGTATTAGTGCAATGGCACAAAGCAGGATAATTCCAGAGTATGAGAGCGGGGCGAGGAAGAGAGCAGAAACAAGTTGGAGCACAAAGGCATGAGAGGTGGCAAGGAAGTGAGCCAAGGATGTTTGTAGGGAGTGATGTGGGGAGTAGTGAGTAAGATGGGCCGATAGGTAAATGTGTGTATAATTTCCATTTCATGGGTTTATGCCTTGTTGTAGTCAACAAGAAGCAACCCTTCTTTGCTTTACTCCACCTCACTGGTGGCTTGCACGAGTTGCATATCACAGTGCCTTCCTGCTTCCTCCTAGTATTCTCCTCTCACAAGCTAAAATGGTCCTATGACCTCAAAGAGGTAGACACTCTCCTTAGACAAGATCCATGTTCTTACTCTGTCCTGCCTGAAACTTGACATGAGACACTGCTTCCTGTTCGTCCCTATCTACAAGAGCCAGTATATGTGCAGAGGACTCAGGATCTTCCTTCTCCTGGCACTTATGCTGTGGGAACACCTCTATGACTTCTACCTATTGCTCTTCATTGCATGTACCATCATCTGTACCCTCTGCCCACATGTCTCTATGCAGCACAAGACCTCTGCTGAATCCTCTCCAATTTTACTAAAATTTCCTCTTAAACTGCAAAACTGAGCAAGGCATTTTCCAGAAAGCAGTCTAGTGTGTCTGTGACAACTATAATGCCGTCTTGCTTTATCAAGTCATTGATCACATGCCAGTCACCTCATAATGAGCAACTCTTGTATATGGTCTTTCTGCACTAGCCTTACCTCATTTCCCCTTTCCTTCAGTGTCTCTTCTTTTTGAAGAGATACATTATTTACCAGCTCTGTCACTTTGTAAAACCTGTTTGACTTATGCTCCCAGAACAACCATATGAATAAAATCACAATTATGTTATATGTTTTTATATGTTGTGCCATACATTTGTGTATTAATTACTCTTATCTGTTTGTAAATAAATGTATATGATTAAAGGGACTGTGTTAGGACCACCAATATGTATTAATGTGGCAGGAGCGCTGAACATAGAACCCTGGAAGTCGCTGAAGAATACTTCCTACAATTGTAACTTTCTACTGTGTAAATGTAACAGACAGAAAGGTCCAATAGTCGGAAGAGGTGACCCACACCGTTAGGCGCCAACTAGGAAAACAACAAAAGAAAGCTTCATCAATACCACTGATTACTTGAGAATGCTTAATATATCTGTTAGGGATTTTACACCAACCTGAAAGGTGGTTGTCAGCAGGGGTGGCACAGGTGTCATGTAGATGGTATTGATCCTCAAGGGGGTCGAACGAATGTCCACCTAATTAACCAAGTACAAGAAAAAAAAAACATAAAGAATAAGCAGAACCGGATCCAGACAATAAGCACAGATAGTCACAGCAAGTGGTCTTACCAGTAGGTGTTCATTTCTGTCTCTGAAGTCCCAGTTCAAACATTCCAAGGTCCTGACCCGATGGCACGAGAACGCCTGACAGTTCCTTGAAGCACAATTCCCAGGATCCAGAAAACCTAACCCGACGGCAGGAGGACGCCTAGATAACACAGAGCAAGCCTCTCTAGTTTCTTTATTGTTCCAAAGTGCAGTTGCTTTGAAATTATCCGCTTGGTGGATGAGTGATGATAATCCGGTTTCCAGATGGGAAGGCCATGTGGAGACAACATCAGAATTCTACATGTGAGGCTTTGGAACTCCCGATGGATATAATGGAAAAATCAACATGCGTGCCACAGCAGGTAAAATAACGTTAGGCGAAAAGCAGTCCTTTAAACAGAAATGGGTCTAGTGTCTTGTGGGCAACAGAAGGTAATCTAACGGGAGGCAAGGCAGTCCAGGGGGGCAGAAAAAGGTTTGGCAGCGTGCATGGGGGTTGCAAGTATAGTACTGTTGGCCAAAGGCAGTCTGTGTGGCAGAAAAACTTTCAAGGCACTCGCGGGCAGGAATTTAAAGGTGAGGCCAAGAAGTCAGGGTCACAGAAATGGGTCCGATAACGAACAGATGGGCCACAAGAACAAGGTAGCATACAAGGAGAAGACCGTGGATACAAAGCAGGAGGGCTGAAATGAGGCAATCCAAGAGCGAAGCAGAGGTCGAAACAACCACGTTCAAGGTAGCAAAGAAACAAAAAGTGAAGTCCAAAACACTTAAGTCAGAAGCACTGAACCCCGCTCTGGAGGCCAGCTTTATTCCCCTGATGTCACGTGTGCTGGTATCACGTGACGGTCTTCCGGCAGCATGCCTATATGTATAGTGCTTCCCTCGTCACCACGGTAACTGGTAATGAGCCATCAACTGAGCTCTCCATTGTAGTATATTCGATGGTATTAACCCTGTTTTTCGAGGAGGTGTCGATTTTGCTTTGGGTTTTTTCAGAGTTGGTAATCTGTGTTTGGTGGGAATCTTCCCCCAAGCCTGCGTACGACAGTGGTTCCTAACAGACTGGGTGCCAACTCTCACTGTAGAGTACCTGATTTACTTGTTACAGTCAAATAAAACATGCCATTACACATTGTTGAGATGGACCATAGGCTCCCAGTCCCTAATGTTTAAATATTAGAGGTTCATGGCAGGAGGATTTGATTTTATACGTCACTGTAAACGTCACTGTACTAGGTGCCAAGATGCAGGGATCTTCCTGAATTGTAGGGGGCTGAAGCAAGAGCTGTCCATAGCACCACTGATGGTAGTTCTTCCACTATCTAAGCTCATCCTGCAGTCCCTGGACTAAGCTGTTGGTGGCACAGACACGTTGATAGATAGGTGTAGATGCCTGGAGAGAATCAGTAGTAGGGCTACGTTCCCCATAAACGAGGGGCTTGCAGGACCCTCTGATTATTCAACCTCCACCAATCAGGGAACCAGTTGATTACCATCTACTTGCCAGGCATGTATGATAAGATAGAGCAATATATAGATGTTCCTTGACTTCACAGGCAGATGTGTCTGGTAAAACCCCCAACAACTTCCAGGGTGTGAGAATATTTAAATAAAATATCAGATTAGCTATGTCAAGTATTGCAATAACAATCTTATAATATGGATGCATTGTTTTGATATGTTGTACCAATCAATCAATTGCCCGAGAGGTTATCCTATTTATTGTTCAAATCCCCAAAATCTATGCATATATGCAGTTGTAATCACTTCTCATCTTGGCTACAATTGCCATGTGGCATGTTTATGAGCAATCAGCCATCACGTGCTTCATGCTTAAAGTTCTAAAACGTGTTTTCAAGGCTGCAAACAAATTTGAATGTTTTAAAATCTACTATGGTACTAAATAGAGACAATTTGACATATGTTTCTTTCTTATCACCCAAACGATCATCTAAATTACACATCTCACCACTTGTAGCTCTAAATAATCTCTAACGCAGAGGTGATACAGCCATGGATACCCTGTTTGTTGTTTTGTGACCTACTGTCTTCTTCTCATGCAAAAGGGGTCAACGCACCTGAACCTGCATGCCCTTTCTACAACACAACAGGCACACCTTATTCAGACACATAGGAGTTCCATCACATTGCATACCCTCCACATTGGTGAACAATGAATTAGATCATTATCTCTGGGTGAAGTGATCCGCCAGCAGTCCCAGTTCAGGTTTTATCCCCACCCTCTGTCTATTCTTTATTCCAGTCATTTAACAGCAGACAATGCTGATGATATAATGTGTTGATTGAACAGAAATAAGGGATTAGTGATGTGGAGGTTCTGCTGCTTGTACGTCCATAGTGGGATGCGGTGTTAACAAAGAGAGAGAGATTGTTTTACTCCACCTACTCTTTATTAATGGTTTGTTTAAATATGAGATTTAGGGGGTGTTATTATCAAGGACAGAGCTCTGTATCACCAATATTTTCCTTCATTTACCTTGTTTTAAATCCTGTTGATGAGGCATTCATTGCATTTGTGCTGCAAATGTTCACCGCCCTGTTATCACGCCAAATCTGTAGTCTCTTCATTCATCTATGTGCGTTCCCTCTGTACTTAGAATGTTCCCTCATACTGCTAATACTATTCCTATTTTCTATTACACTCACTGGTTAATGTAATATCTCTCGCAAGTAAAATATACCCTGTTCCTTTTACAGACGGTAATTTCATTGTTATTCATGCCTTGCTTTGTGTTTGGCTTGGCAGTTTACCAGATTTGCCTGCAGAAGCCATGCCATCCTGACAGGGGCTCACAGCACAAGAAGAAGCAAAGCAGCTGATCTTCTGTGTTGTACAGTGCGGAACCATCATAAAACGTGTAATTCAACTGGCTTTGCCTGCCTTTGAACCAACACGATGTTCAGTGCTGTCTTTTTCACTTCTTTAAACCTCTTCAAACCACTGTTGCTGCATCATTCAACCGGCACAAAGTCACATCACACCAAGCGTCTTGTTTGATTCAAGCAACAAGCACACCACTGTGATTTATGTATCTTTGAACAGTGCATCAGACAATCTAGTTCAGCTCTTCGAACCACTAGCCCTCGAATCAAACCACTGGAAAGATTGAGTCACTTGTGGACCTGAGCCAGCATTTACCAATGTATCGAACTGTTTCGACCTTCGAACTGACATTGCTGAGCCCTCTGAACTGCATTGCTTGAAAACTGTGCTAAAACTGCACCAAACTAGTGCTTCAAAAGGACTCAATGCCAGCTCTTTGACTTGGACCAGCATGAACTTTCTGCACCAAAACCTGTTCTGACCCACATCTACAGCATACAGCAGCCTGGTTATATCCCATTAAACCTTCTAAGAACTGGTATCAGGCACTATTGAGAACACTTCCCCCCTTGGTCCACTTTTGCGGCCTCAGTGACTGGGTAAAGCAATTGTTGCACCTTTCCTTTAAGAATATATGCCTTGGGTGACATTATTACATGTCTTGTCGTCTTCCTCCCTGCGAAAGTATCACATGTGTCTACACATATGTGTTCTACTTCTTCCGTCTTCTTTTACAGGCGTTGTTTTTTATAGTGTTTTTAATATTCATCTGTATGATTGATGTGTTTAATTAAAATTATTTATATTTTATAGAACCTTAATAGTACCATCTTTTATTGTGCACATATTGTGCTATTGCTCTTTGTGTTGCTAATATCTGAAATGCACACCACTTCTAAGATTATAGGCTTCGCTCAGCCATGTTACCACAGCAGGCAGAGGAAGTTCACTTCTTGGCTGTGCCCATTTTGCCTTTATGAATCGAGGAACTGTTGATGTGTATAGGTTTGAAGCCTGAGTAGGCAGTTTAGCCACTACACAACCTTGTACTCCAGAAGAGTTGAAGTCATTTTATCAATCCCAAAGGTCTTGTCAGAAGTGATGCATCTGTCACCTCCCCTTCAACGCCTACAAGCTTAACACAGTATAGGAGCTCTCTTGCACCTCTTCTGGTAGAAGAACATTGGGTGGAGAATTCGTGACAGCCTGTGGAAATTCAGAGCATGCAGTGAGTATTAGCACACAGCAGTTGGCATGATTGCAGTAATATGCACCATGTTGGTATACATACGGCATGGGGTATAGAGAGCCACCTTCTTTGTGATTTTGATTTATAATCATTTGAAAGGAACCCATATGTTGCGAAATAGCGTGCATAATAGCACTTTTTGAAGACAGCAGCGCGCATGTGAGATTTGAAATAAATGACAGTACTACTGTGAGCTTCCCAGTAAATCGTCGTTTCAGGCAAGCGTGTGTTCTGGACCCTCTTTTATTTATTTTGCATGTAAATGGATTGAAGAGAAATTTCTTAATGGGTACGATGCAGTGCCGAACATAGCAAAGAACCTGACACAATTGCTTCTCTATGTAGACCATTCGGTGTTGGTGGCCAAAACCGAGTGTGAACGGTGTTAACTTTTTGTAATGCACAGGACCCTATGATTACTGTAAATAAATTGATGGTCATAGGAGCATCACCAAGTTAAAATTCCTGATAGACGGCAGTGGTCTGGAAATCGTGTGGACTTTGATTGACATGGGATTGGTTCTCTTAATTTATAATGGCCTTCTCTAACAGCTCTGGCAAAAAGCAGGTTTAACCAAACAGTGGAGGCTATTTTATCGTTGCACTATTGGTTAGTTGCAACCTCGGCTGCCCAGATAAAGTATGGTGCAGCAGTATTGGGTTTTTAGGGAAGGAAGAATTTTCTAAATATGGAAGATATTTTCCTACAGATATTTCTGGGAGTATCCAAGGGTGGAACGAATGAAATAATCCACTGGGAACTCAGCCTTCCTTTTATTGAAGATGGACTATTACACAGCATTGCATTTCACGGCTGAATTGAGGCACTAGCAAGAAAGCACACTGCGCGGCGCACTGTGCAGTGCACACATACGAGAATTGCATGCACCTGCTGTAGCCCACAAGATTAGTTGGTTAAATAATATATATTCAGAAGCCACTTGCACGCCGGACAAACAACGGGGGACGAATGGCTTTCATGACCAACCAGTCAGTCAGACATGGCCTTTGACGGCCCACAGCCGGAGCTGAGACACACACTACCGCTCCAGTGGAAAATAGATCTAATCAACTTTGGCAGAATCCAATCAAAAGAGCTTGGTAAGGGCATATGTGTCATATATCGTGGTTGAGAGCCCTATTGTGTATCTGGATTGAATCACCAGAGAAACAGACATGTTCATGTGCACATGAGTATGATTTGACATGCTACTATTAAGGTCTATTTTAGTATAATGGAGTATCTATCTGATTAAAGTGAGTATACATTAGGACAAGGGGACAATACTCTCACTTCCTCTTGTTGTGTTCCTTGCACAACGAATAGTTTAAGATCTCTAGAATCTTTAACAATAATATTTGAAACTTTGGCAAACACTGTTTATTTTAGGAATCATGGTTATCCAGGGCCACACTGGGTAACTGTCCAACAGTATACGTGTAGTGTAAACTGATGCAATCCATGTCCCCAAATGTAATGTATGTTGGATGCCCACTGCTGCTACAAACTGGGACCTGTTGAGGGACAGACCGACTGAAGAATCCATAACTAGGGATTCTATTAGACAGCAGGTAGCGTAATCCCTGCCTCCTTCCTGTCATGAACCTCTAGCTCTTTCTTCAACTCAGACTTCAGAGCAACTTGCAATCACCAGTACTCCTAGTAGGAGCAATAGACAAAGCTACACGTCAGGCCTCCTCAATCCAGAAACTGAAGATAGCAGTGGATTTAAGACCTCGGGAAAGGGTAACCATTAGTCATTGTAAGTAATTTCATCCCTTCAACATCAGTATCCCCAAAAGCCTATTTTACTAGCTCACTCATAGATATCAGATGCTTCGAGAAGCAAGTAGGTGGGGGAGGTTAAAAGGGAGATTACAATGGCATAGGTGGTGTGTAGCACAATGAAAGTAAGGAAGATGGGATGGAAGTGGACGATTATGTTCTGGAGGGCATGGTAACACAGATTGGTGATGTGGGGAGAATGAAAGGGGATATGCTTATTACACAGAAGTAGAGCAACGTTTTTTCCTGGTCTGTGTAGTTAGGTAAGACATATCTGTTGTAGTGACTGGGGCAGAGATGTCCTGATCAGTTGCTGTCTTATCTTACAAAGGCCTTTCCTTCACTATAGTGTGAGTAATGTATTTGAATCCTAGCATTGCAGCCTGATCGCACCATTTGTCAATAGTTCTCATGTTCTCCCACAGGGTGGAGCACCCACTAAGATTCTCAGGGTCTCACAAAGGGCACAGTCCCTCACTGTTTCCTTCGGCTGTTTTACAGGGCACAGCTAAACACTGAAGGCCTTGTGCTCAATCACAGGGCTTGGCCATCGTCTCAGGTTATGTTGCTCTTTCACAGGGCACCACCACCCATTAGGTGTCTTGGGCTCTTTCACAGGGTGCAGCCACCTGGCAAGGATCTCATGCTCTGTCAGAGTGTGCATCCACCCACTAAGGTTCTTGCGCTCTTTTGCAGGGTACAGCCAAACACTAAAGTTCCTATTCTCTTTCACAGGATGCAGCCAGCCACTGAGGTCTGTGTGACTTTTCATGGGGCACATCCCCCACTAAGGTTCTTGGGCTCTATTGCAAGGCGTAGCTACCCATAAAGGTTCTCCAGCAGGCTACATGGAGAGAGATGAATTATGTGACTGGTACTCCTTCTTGTGTCACCTGTGTGTGTTGTTCGTGATGGCCATTTTACCTAGAGCACAGCCTAAAACCCTTCCACTCTTACACTGCTTTGCTTTCTTCCCACGGTACTCCGCAATACAGAAATGCTCAGAATCTTTGCTTCTTATGGTCTTCCCTGGTGGCAGGAGAATGGAGAGGCCCCTCTTCTAACATTCCCTCCACTACCTGCTCCTCCTCCTTCATATCAGTTAGGACCATTACCTGCTGCAGCTACTCCATAGATTGGTCCTCCCCCTAAGCCTACTTGTGTTGGATCTCCCCCTCATCCATAACAGCACCCTTGCCTTGTAGGATGAAGTCCATGCCATCCTATGCCCCCTACCCACACATGAGCTGTCCCAAACTCCTCCTCCAGGGCGCTTGCTCCAGCTGCTTCTGCTTCCCACAAGAGGAAAATGCCCTCAATGTTCAGCCACCTCTCTGGGGTATGCAAATGAGGCCCTGCTTATCCTGCCACTGTGGAGGTATCCACATGAGCCCTTACCTTACCTTATCTCTGTGCTACTTGTCTCCAGGGCCTGCTCAGATGGTTCTGTCTCCACTCCAACTCCAGGGACTGATGACACTGGGCCTCATTCTGACTTGGGCGGTAAGAGATACCGGGCACCGGTAAGGAGACCGGTGCCGGTAAACACTTAACTGCCCAATTCCGAGGTCCCTTAGCGGGAGCCGCAAAGTATGTGTGGTCGGACCACACGTTCTTTACGGGTCCCGCTAAGGGACCAGGGTGCTAATTACGTGCCTGCTATTAGCAGGCCCTTAATTAGCGCCTTCCCCATTCCCATTAAGCCCTATGGGGGCTCAAATGGGAATGGGGAATGGTTGGTTGAATGGGGACATACCGGGTCCGCACAGGTCGGAATGCACCGCTAATTCCCCATTCACCCAGATCGGCCATGGACCCAGGTTTGGAGGCAGCCATGGCGCAAATAGCGCCATGGCTACCTCCAAACTCGGAATGAGGCCCACTTTCTCAACCTCCCCCACTGTCTCTGAGGATCAGAGAAGATGTGCGTACTGGACCCATGAACTGACACCCAATAAGAGCTCACGGTTTCCCACTGCACATCCATAATGGGAAAATCCTCCTTTGAGAACCCAAAAGTGTGAATTCAAAATAGCCCCAGAGACGAAGAGCACAACCCAAAGTGAGCAATCCTACTAATAAAAGCAGTACTACATTTTTTTTAAAGTGCACTACTACAACAATATACTAATACAATACTACTGCAAAACTATACAATACACAAAACACTGTACACGAAAAGCACACAGAGAGAAACTGGGAAAGTTTTCACGCGTTTTGTAATTATTTTTTTTTATTTTTTATCAAAGAAAACCTCCAAACCTGGACACCATAATATAATTACACTTTCCATTTCAATAATGAGGCACCACTTTGTGTATCAGGGAACAACTACTATAGGATGCTGAAGAAATATGTAGGACTGTACATTTTGCAGCCTTTTACAAACATATCTATGGGAGCAACAGTCAGCAGAAACAACATACGGATGATATTGTGCATTTTCAGTTATAACCCCGGGTAGGGGCATAATACACCGTTGACAAATATTTGGTGCTTAGAAACTATTAGAGTGGTGATTTGGCGCAGAACCTACGCATAGCAACATTGTGTGTGCAACAGATTAGCAGAATGCCATCTTTATTGGTGGATAGGTGCGTAATGTGTGGCAGGATTCTTCTTCATGGTGGAAGGGGTGTTCCTTGAAGAGATGTGTCTCCTTCTCTTTCGAGGAGGATAGGAATGATTGAGCATGCCTCAGTTGTGTGATTGTCATACACCATATGCTGGAGGCATTTCTTGAGAAGTATTTTCTTCAAATCCTTTCATTTTGTAACTTCTGGATTTCAGATTTGGATGTTGTGGTTTCTTGTGTTTTGTTGTCCTTCTGAGATGGTGAGATTTTCAGCATGGAAAAAATGTTAATGGTGCACTTGGCAGACATCTTGTGATGGTATATCATAGTGAGATGATGTTTGAACTTCTTTAACCATTAAATTCATTTTGATGAGCAGAATCGCAGTATGCAGGAAGCGTGTCACAGGTGCAGAAGTGGAATCACTCATTCAGGTGAGTCGGGTGTTGCCTACACTTGGATGGCAAATGGCCAGGGAAAGCATAGCGTTTTGAAATCTCACTCTGAGAGTTTTTTTTTTTTTTTTTTTACTAATCAAGTTAATTAAATCTAAAGAGACATACTCGAAGCGAAGTTGGTTAGATCATATTAGAATGTTTTGCGGCCCACAGGGATTTCATAACAGTAAAATGTAAATGCAATGTTAGAATTGAAATAATAGCTACATCAATCTAAATGTAAGTTCTTATTGATTGTTGAAAAATGTCACAACATCATGGCATGGGTGGGGGCACTGAGTCTTTGAGCAGAGAGCAGGCATGGGTGGTGCTGAGGCATGGAACCAAGGACAAACACCACATGCATCTAATTCAAACCAGGCTGTATCTGAAGAAACTTGGGTGTGAGGATCACAGAGACACGGAAAAATGACTGCTATGTAACAGACATGCAGGCTTGAAATTGTGAAGAGACGTGGAAGAGATGGACTGTGATGATGGTATAAAAGACAGGTCATGGAATGGCACAAAAGCTAGGAAAAGAGAAGGGACAGGGAGGACAGATTTCCCATATTCATGAAAAGGGACTTAAGGTGGGAGGTGCCCAGAAGCATGGAATAAGGATAGGGGAAATATTATAGATGCAAGGCACTGGGAACGTCTAGGGTTGTCCCCAAGACAGATGAATTAATGAACAAGAGGACGGTGATACTGTGAAAAACAGTCAAACAATGTGTGACAGAAATTAGAAGCACTGGATTTTTTTATTTTAATTAAAATAATAAAATGATATGCTAATTCCATCCGATGAACAAAATCTGCTCATCACATAACCCTTTCATAAGCTTCAAGCCAAAAGCATAGTGTGCAGCTGAATGAGGATCCTGGTCTGCAGCACCTGATCTCCAGTGGAACAGAGCATGTTCCGGGGGAACAAGTGCCCATCTGGCAGCTTCACTAAGAGCAAAGTCTTTGCAGCACAGGAGCTGCATTTAGGTACGCACCCATGCTCCCAGAATAACATAACTATGAGAGCTACTATCCTGGTGGCAGTTTTAAACTGTAAATATAAGCCATAACGAAGTTTAGGTTATGGTGCAAAGTATCTCTCACATTTTTCCAAGTCACATCAAATTGATGTCATGGAGTATCAACAAGTGTCTTGCAGTTACTGCAGTCTATACTGTTTCTTCTGCCTAATCGGACGTCATCTCTTTTTGAGCACTCCAAAACATGATGGCCGCAAATACCATTTGCTTGGATTGTCAATGAGTGTCTTGCGGTTACTGCAGTTCATTTACTATTTCCTCTAGCTAATCAGAAATCAACTGTTTTTGATCACTCAAAAATTCACAGGGGAGCACATAGTGCTCACGCGGCGTGTCGACAAGTGTTTTGCACTCACAGCAGCCTATCTACTATATCCTCTGCCTAATCGGATGGCAGCTGTATTCCAATTCTCATACATTTTCTGGGAGCACGTAGTGCTTGCACAGTGTGTCAACGATTGACTTGCAGTTACTGCAGTCTGTCTATTATTTCCTCTGCCTAATCAGACATCAGCTAATTTCATACACTCAAAACACGCTGTAAGCACCTAGTTGCTGCGGGTACCAGGGGGCTGCTGGGCAAGACTGCCCTATGCCGTCTACCTACTATATTGGTGAGTGACATGGCCATCCTGAGACCTACGCAATACCAACACTAACTGCTGGCCCTTGAGGTACGGGCTGTAATCAGGTTTCTAAGGAGTTGGAGCAGATTTTAAAACTCCCATTCGCAATTAATCATTTAAGTACTTTTTTAGATATAGGATGGCCTCCACCATGTATAGATTGCAAAGTAAGTCTGCAGCAACCTCTTTTTTGTTTCCGACCCTGCCCCAAAAGCACAGTCAAAGGTCTTTTCAGGCTAACGTCCCTCAATGCACCAGTCACAATCCTCATACTTTGACCACACTTAACAAAAAATCCAAGGAAAGATCACTGAATTTCTGCAAACCACAGCAGATACACAGAAATCACCTACTGACAGAGAATTACTCTGTTTGGTAACACAAAACTCTTTGGCTAATGATGAAAGAGGGCCAGCCGTTTCTGTTAACTCACAGGCGGGGCCCCCTCACTGCTACAAGCAGTTCATGCACAGCCAGAAAGTATCATCTCAGTGCCTCCAAAAAATGATTTTGTCCTAATCTGCTGATTTATGGCCCAGAATGCAATCTTTATTTTGCAATGATGACACAAAATCACCCGTAGCCTCTTTTTATGCCCATTATCCATCCCCTACACAGTTAACCTCACCCTAGACACAGGAATACCTGAATGATACCCATCCAACTTCTCAAACAGCAATGTTTGCTCTGAATTTCATGCTAAATTCCCTGGTAAAGCTATATGACAATATTCACCAAGAATTAAGTAATGCTGTTCACCATCGCAGATGAGTTGAACTTATTGGAAGGGTATATTTGTGTAAAAGAAACAACAATGTCCAAAACCCTCAAACAAAAAATGACCTACATGAACTAAAGCCTCGTGTACCCAGGATACACAATCCACAAGATGTGTCTCAATTGACAGCCGAGTACAAGAGAAACGAACAAATAGATTGTATGAATGAGACCGGGGGATGTGGCACTCCAAGTTCTGTGATTGAGGTTTCACTTCTAAGTTCACAGATGGAACCTATGAGATATGATATGATGTGGCATTTATGAAGGGCATGTACACAAGATTTTCTAGGCGTGAAAAGAAAAGGAAGGGGAGACAAGGAAGAACAAAATAAGGATCTTACTAGGCCTTGTGTCATTCAGATTGTGCAAGTGCAGGGAATAGCGAAGGGGAGAAGTCCCAGGAGGGGAGGGGAATGGGATGTGCAGATAACTCACGAGTAGAGCCAGCGGGTGGCTCATAAGTGCAGAGTGAATGGACTGTAGGTTTGCAGATACAGACCCTTAAGTGCTGGGGAGCTCGAAGGCAGTGTGAAGCCAACTGGACCTGCAGGAGCCTGGGCCTGAGTTCAGAGGGTGAACAGGTGACCAGTGCTTGGAGTAGTCAGGTGCATCAGTAGGGGAGAGGAAGAGAGAAAGCGAAAGCGAAAAATAAGGTCTTGAGTTACTTCCGGAACAGGAGGTGGTTCTGCTCAAGTTTGAGAGAGGCAGGGAAGCTGTTCCAGAGGGAGGCCCTACACGAGGAGATAGATCTGCCCCCAACTCTCTGCTTGGAGAAGCATCTGACCCTGAGAGAGTTGGAGGTGGATGAGCGGAGAGCTTGAGAAGGAAGATGTTTTGGAAGATAAAGTTGGAGGTAGAGCGCTCCCAGGCCCCAGAAAGCCTTGTGGACAATGCAGAGGGTCTTGAAGTTGATCCTTGCAGCCACAGAGGGCCAGTATAGCGATTTCAGAGCTGGAGACATAAGATCCCTTGGTTTGAGACCAACGGCAAGTCTTACAGTCCTGTTCTGGATTAGTTGTAATGGTCAACAAGTAGAGGCAGGAAGATTTAGAAAGAGCCTGTTTCAATACTCCAGCCTCAAAAGACCTAGAGCTCTCCAGACAGTGATCTTCTGGGGGAAAGTGAGAAAATAAACAATACCTCTGAGGAGGTGCAGCTGATAGTTTGACTTCTTAGAAACGTCAGAGATGTGAGGAGAGAAGGAGAGGGTGGAGTGAAGATGACACCAAGGTTCTTAGCCTCACAAGAAGGAGCAGGAAGAGGGCCCAGAGTGGGCGGCCAGAGAGAGAGAGGAAAGGAAGGAGTGGGTGTCCCAATGAGGAGGATCCCAGTCTTAGTGGCATTAAGGCAGAGATCACTTGCAGCAAACCATTCCTGAATTGCGGCCAGACAGTCTGGTATGAGAGAAGAAGCAGAGGTGGCTAATGGGAGCCTGAAAGAGAGCTGAGTGTCATTTGCATAACGTTGAAAAGTGGAGCAGAAAGTAGCGATGCGGTGGGCAAGAGGTGCCAGGTAGTGGTTGAAGAACCAGGGAGAGAGGTTATAACCCTGGAGAACACCACAAGTAGAGAGAAAGATAGAAGAGAGGAAAGGACCCAGTTAGACCTGAGAGGGTTGCTTGGTAAGAAAGGAGGTCAACCAGTACAGGGCCTGATCAGTAATACCAAGGTTGTCCCTGAGACGATTGAGCAGGATGGCATGGATGACCGTGTCAAAAGCAGAGGATAGATCAATGAGTATGAGGACAGATGGGAGATTAGAGTCAGGATTGGAGAACAAGTCTACATGCATGTTAAGGAGAGCCGTTCCCGTGCTTCTGCTATCTCTGAAGCCCAACTGGTGGTCATGGAGGCAACCAGCAGATTCAGTATGTAGATTAATCTGCGAGGTGGCCAGCTTTTCTAAGAGTTTGCCTAAGAGAGACACCGAAAAGAGACAAGCAAAAGTAAAAACAGCAAAAACCTTCTGCATTAAGAAATATGGATTCCAGGAAATTCCAGTGAAACTAAAACTTCCAATAATGGAAGGAAAATCTGGCATACCATCACCCTCTTTGGAAGAGAGTCGGAACCCACCGCAGCCTAACATCTCTCAGTCACATCTAGGCTTGAAATAAGCAGCCCAAATTGGCAGACCATTGGAACAAAGCCCCCATCACCCAAACAAATTTAACAACCAGGAAGCCATACACGACTGCACCTGAGGAGCAATGGCTCCCACAACAAAGCGTAATGTAGGGACTGACAATAACCCAGAAGAGGCGTCAAACATGTCAGACTTATCTACATACTCAATTCAGGAAATAGAAAAGGACCTGCCATTATTGGACACACCGACCGCACCATCAATAACAAACACCTTTGGCGGGTCTGTTTTGGCTATGAACCCCACACATGTATGCGCCACAGAAAATAAATACTCACTTTCTGGAAAATTGACAATGCACAAATGTGCGTTTGGTCCAATGTCAACACCTCAAACTTTTGTATTTTAGAAGAAAATCAAAACCAGCTCTCAAGGATGGATAAAGCACCTCAATGTAATTTAAAATCATTACAAGCAGCTCTGCCAAACTGTTTATCATCAGCAGTATTTGTGGTTGGAAAGCATCTTTCAATCCTCATCCTCTGCTATATTAAATCGACACAACGTTGTCTTGCAACTTCATGAACTCCCTTGACAAAGACAAATCTCCTCAAAAGATATTGACCTGGTGATTTTCCCTAAGGACGACAGAATCAATTTGGTCCATATACACTATCCTTCAAGCTGAATTGCCTCTGTTGTTATGGACCAAGTACCAGTGCTGGGTCAGATGGGCTATAATATCTTTAGGATAAAAAATACCACAGCCACTGATCTTAAGGTGACATCTATCATCCATTAGGACAAGTTGCCTGACTTTAGCTCAATTGGACCTATACAAATCTAAAAACAAGTTACTTTGATGGACCAGCCAAAATTCACCTCAAAGTTGGAGGACCGAGACCGGCCCTGGTTAGCGTCATCTTTGATTTGGGGATCTATTACTCTAGAGGATCTTTCCATGAAACCATGTTCCTCACAACTAAAGATAATTTACTGGAAACAGTCCCTCCTTCATTGACTCTAATCACAAACTTCCTTTTTTTGAATGTGACATTTTATGCTTCCAAGAAACTTGGCTGATAGATTGCCCCTTGTGGAACGGCTACACATTCTTTCATACAACTGCACATAAAGGTCTCAAATGGCGGACTTGGGGCGGTCTCCTAACTGCCATCAGATGAAATAGTAAGGTTGTACAATCAAGATTTGCTGTAACAAAATTGTACTGGTGGACCATTTTTCGTAGATTTGTGACACAGGAAAAATACAAAATTGCTTGTTGCTAAATGACTATTGGAATCCTGACAAAATGAGTCAGGAAAGCTAATTCCAAGAAATGGGGGCTAGCTTAGCAGACTGGAACAACACGTCCTCACCCAAAATAATATTGGTTTGGGATTTGAATTCCAAATGCTTAAATGCAAATGAGACAGCTAAGAAGCGACTGACATGAGTGAGTGAAAAATTAGAGGGAAACATTGAAATGCTTTGATGGACCTATGGATATGCGTGGAATGTATGGTAATGTACCAGCAGATACACCCACCAAACCTTTGTGGAAGAGAGGGAAACAGTTATCACTGATAGATCATATTTTTATTTCCAGATTCTTTTGAAATCATTGCTTAGCTGGCACCATAGACGATTGCACTACCAACGATACTACAACTTATTCTGGATTTTAATGTGGGGCGTAGAGGCAACAACACTCTCCTAGCTTAGCTTCTGCCAAAAGAAATCATGCTGATTTCAAATTTAGTGGAACCCTAAAGTAGTGCAACAATTCAATAAACATTCAATAAACATATTTCCAAATACTCAATGAACAAATTAGCAAAACTAGGAGAGTTCCTGAACCCCTTCTCACTTTCGTTAAAACCCGAGAGCACCCGAGAGCACTCTAATGTTCAGCCACACTCCCTCCTGCATGAATCTGACTAGTTTGTAAATTAAAACAACAACAAAAAATGAACTCAGACGTAACTTGAAACAATGCCAAAAATCTGTTCCTGGTTTAAATAAACTGCAAAATGTCAGAAAATTATAACAGGTATTTAAAAATGGGATTAAGTATAATAAATCCACTTTATTACAACAGAATTTGGAACGCATGCTAAAAATATTTACAACCAACCAAGACATGTGTTTTTAGGAATTGATCAACTTCATGGATATACATTCTTGAAGAATTACAGCAAATCCTATATATATATATCAGAAAAGTGTGGAAACAATACTATACGAAAATATGTTTGAAACCCACCAAAAGTCCAGTTTTAAACCACCCTGACAAGGACATAACTTGGTCTCTTGCCTTTGAACTAGAGGAAAATGTCAGTATGGATGGGTTATCAAACACCATCTTGAAAGATGACCCAGTGATGTGAGCTCAAATCTTATTTCAATCTTTTAAACACATCATCAAGAAGAAACTTATTTCATCCTCCTGGCAGATGGCTCATATCATTCCAATTTATAAGAAGGGTGATATGCTGAAACCTTGTATTTACACACCAATAACGTTCCTGAATGTCCAGTAAAATCTTCACATCTATTGCATTATGTGAATATGTTGCTAGAACATTCCGAAATCCAGGACTGGAACCAATCAGTGTTTAGACAAATGTTAGGTATGTCCTTGAAGGGACTAGTTCTGTACCAACTGCAAAAAATTGTCAAAATTGACGGGAAACAACTGTTTACATGGCCCGGATAGTCCTAACAATTGCCTTTGATAAAGTCGATCTAGGCAAATTATGGACAGTACTAAAGGCAGGAGGCTATCCAAGCCATCTCTTAGACATATTGATTAAAATTAGATTGGTTAGGGAAGGTGCCTTAGCTGCTCCTAATTAGATTCACTGTGGCCTTGGACGAGGTTGTGTCTTGGCCCTGGCCCTTTTCAATTTATATATGGCTGACATCTTGCGTAATCTCAAAATTACAAAGGCCTTTACCCCATGTCTGTGTACACTTAAAATTCAACATCTCACTTACGCAAATGATTTTATTTTACCGGAGCAGACACTGATTGGACTGCAATGTTAAAACAACAAATTTGTCAGGTACAGTAGAGACCTCGATCTCGAGATTAACTCCCAAAAAACTATACATTGTATTACGTACCCCAAAAGACTCAATGGTGACACATTCAAATGGTACCTCAATAACACCAAACTAGAAAATGTGGACACGTGGAAATATCTTGCCTTTCATTAAAATAAAAATATGGCAATTCCAATGACTTTAATGAGATGTCTAAAAAAAATGGCAGCTCTTGTGGTACAGATGAGCTAAGGAAACTGGACGTTTGAGACATTCTCCCTCCTGCCTGGCATACAATTCTACATGGCAAAAGTCATCCCTCCTTAACATATGGAGGAGAGTTTAAAGGCTCTAACTTTCCATGGGACAAAGTCGAGGTAAACTTTAGAGACAGGTATTGAAGTTACCCAAAGGTATATCCATTGTCATAATTAAATTGGAATTTGCCCTCATTTCTAACAAATCCATGGTAGAGTGAAACATTCTGACCCTCTATGCCAAGATCTTAATATCTGTGCCAAACCCCCTTTATTCAGATTAAGATATGTTGATAACACATGGCTGCTGTACCACACTTACAATTTGGATCCAATACTGTTCTGACATTATAAACAGGTTAATTGTGTCAAAAGAGGATCATGATGAAACTATTAGGATCGAGAAGTAAGTTGGATGCCACGGCCAGGGTATGTTGCTTCTGCAAAAAAACAGGAAAAGTAGAATCTCTGAAGCATCTATTTGTTGATTGTAATAATTTTATAAAGAAACGTAAATGTTTCAACGATATAGATACTCTTCAGACCGAATGTTTCTGGGAACGAATTTTAAATGGTAGACCAGAAATCCCTAATTATTGGTGCAATACAATACATTCAAACTGTTTTGAGCACAAATTTAAATTTGACAAACCATTCTTTGTACTGCTCGATTGTATAATGAATTTGTAATGAAATCTCATTAATTAACAAAATAGTACTTACCTTTTATTCAGAACATAATATGTGATGTATTGTAATTCATTGCTTTATATGTGGTGCACTTCTCATTAATGTGATATTAACTTGTGATATTAATGTTGTGTATTCTTGAATTGTTTGCTGTTTTGTGAAGGTGTTAATAAACCATATAGAAATAAAAAAATAAAAAAAACAGTATCTCTCATAATTATCCAAGCCACATTAAATTGATATCAAACACTTGTCAGCCCTGTGAGCCCAGCTGTGGAAAGATTATGTGTATTGCCCTCAGCCATGTGCCACGCTGTCGCCGCTGCTCCTAGCCAGACTGTAGCTCCGCGGATAGCCTCTCTGTGATCCATGGTGAAATAGGGTAACACCTCTTCCACATCACCTAGCCTCTTAGCAGGAGCTGCTTGGGAAACCCGAATCAAGGGCACAACATCCCAAAATTACTAATCTCACACATGGGTGTTGCATACCAAATTGGACTTTGATGCTATTCACAAGGGAAGGGGACAGAGTTAGTATAGGCAGAGGGAGTTCAGAGCATTCCAACCTTCTTGTTTCTCTCTAACTCTACCTTTCCTTCCAGCCCACTCCACCTCCTTTAGTACAAAGCACGTTGGGTGTGATGTCAGAGGACAAAGACGACTTGTCTCAAAAACTGGGATTGGATCCCTAAAGCAAGCTCTGGACTTCAGCTCTTGAAGAAGAATTAGCTGCACCCTGTTAGGAGCCAGAATTCTCCAATTGCGAGGTGGAGACAGGTATCTAAGGCAGAGGCAAGCTCAGCTCTCTAATCATCCTCGGTGCTCTTTAGGGTAACTGTCTGCTGTAGAAAGACCCGCCTTTCTGCCAGCCAAACTGGCACCCTCACTGCTGAGAGTGTGTGCCAGCCTCCCCCATGTTTGGGAGCCCACCAACAAGGGCTGCTCTTGCCCCTGAGACCTAGAATCGGGACTCATAGCACTTGAGAGCCAAGACAGTCGGGATTATTGCACTTTCACCATGACACTGCTGCAAGCCGTGATTCAAAACTTTTCAACCCCTTTCGAACCAACAGGAACCTCAGGAGCTACCTTTGGCACTCCCTGAACTTTGATATGCTGACCCACATGTTCGAACTATTTCACTGCAGCACTGTGCCACCTAAAGCACATCATTGCCTGAGCTCAAACAAAGAAGCACCACTGCACCTGCAACGCTTAAACTTCTATTCAAACATCAAGACTCTTTATTGCCAACCCCGTTCCTGGTCAAATAGACCCGGTGAGCTCCTCGAACTATGCCCTTCGAGCACTGCATTGAGCCGATTTGCCTCGAGCATCCTGACATCAGCTCATCTACCATCAAACCTCTATCATTGAAACATAACTGGTTACTTTAATTTATTTTAAAATGTTTTTATTGGTGACTTTAATGATCTGCATCACTCGAGCATTGCTTTGAACTGTTGCAACTTTCAGTTTTCCCCCACTAAACACCTGCTTCCCATATTGAATTCTGTGGCTGCTGTATTTGTACCCGAATGGAGCCACCACCACTGCGCTAAAATGCTTGGTTTGCTGTTGTCGAATTGCCAAGAACAGACAGCAAATACAATATTGCCTGATATCTGCCCCCTGGTCCATTTCTAGAACTTAGAGAGTGGCTAGCTCACTTAAATACATTTTCCATTCAAAAACATATCTTTTTTTGAAGACAGTTGCGGTTTTTATTGCCTCCCCAAACAGAGTGCCGCATCTTGTTATCTTTGCATACTCTGTGTTCTTACTACACGGGTGTTTTTTGTATTGTTTTCCATTAGTTAGTAATGGACACTTTGGCCCTCATTAGGACCCTGGCGGAGTGGGTTTCGGCCAGCGCTAATCGCGGCGGACCCGTCCGCCGTACTACGAGTTCCCTTAGCGCCATGGAGGTTTTCTCCGCCTGGTTTTACCGGGCGGAGAAAACCATGGCGCTAAGGGACCTCATTGTTAATTACGCCGCCGTACTTTACGGCGGCGTAATTAACTCCTTCCCCACTCCCATTATACCCTATGGGGCAAGAATGGGAATGGGGAAGGGTAAAATGGGGATTGGGGATTTACCGCTCCGCCAAGGTCGGCATGGGGTGGTAAATCCGCCAACCCCCATGGCGCTATCGACGGCTTTCCGCCGTGCTTCGCGGTGCATTTAGCACCGCGAAATCCGCCAGGGTCGTAATGAGGGCCTTTGTGTTTAATTAAAATAAATATATTTAAATAGATCTTCGATGGGACATTTGAATATTTTGGAATGATGTAATTTGCTGGTCATGTTGCTACTGTTTCACAATCACACCCCGCTTGAGAGAATAGCTTTTCCTCTGCCCACATTACCACAAAAGGCAAAGGAGGTATATCTCTTAACTCTGCCTGTTTTACCTTTAATATTAGCGTTGGCTCTTGGTTTGTCGAAGTGTGAGGGCTGTGTGGGCGCTTTAGCCTCAACTCATTCTTATACTCCTGCAGGGCAGAAGTCAATTCTTCACAGGGGGCATGCTTATTCTGATACAGTCTCCCCATTAAAGGTGATTTTATTGTTTCCTTCTTTAAAGGGGTGCTTTATTCTGGTGCCTTAGTCTCCCCTTTCAAGCAGAGGTATTCTTATACTGAGTTACCATTTCTTTGGGGAGACCTTGTTCCGACAGAGATTCTCCTGCTTCAAGGTGGGAGGGACTTATTCATATAAAGAGTAGCTTCCTTCAAGGTGGAGCCTTTACAGTGTGTAAATGCAGACAATCCACCTTACTAACCAGAGTTTTCTAAATCCCACCCTGGAAGGGATGAGACCTGGAGCCTTATTACAAGTTTGTCGGTAATTTGGAAGTAAATCTGCTTACTAGGGTCTCATTACAAGTTTGGCGCAGCAGGAAACAATTTGCGGTAACAAAATTACTGCCACTTTTCCCGCTCCGCCATATTACAGGTATAGCAGGTATGGTTCTGGAGTTCAGGAAAAGTCACTTTGCACCATGAAAATAAAGTCCATGGGTCTCATTATGAGTTGTGCGGAATGGGTTTTACGGCGCCAGTAATGGTGCCGGCGCCGTAAAACCCATTCCGCACAATTACGAGTTCCCCTCGCGGGACCCGCTCTGGACATCTGGTTTTTCCAGACGTCCATAGCGGGTCCCGCAAGGGGACCAGGGAGCTAACAACAGGCCCGTTCGTAATGGGCCCGTTGTTTGCTCCCTCCCCATTCCCATTGAGCCCTAGGAGGGCTCGACAGGGAATGGGGAAGGACAGGGCCCGGGTTCCCTGAAGGAGGAAATACCGGGCCCTCCATACTTGGAATGGCCCAGTATTTCCCCATTCAGCGAACCCGTACCCGATTCTGGAGGCAGCTATGCCCTTATTAAGGGCATGGCTACCTCCAAAGTCGTAATGAGGCCCCAGGAATCAAGCCCTCATGGGCCCATTCATAACACTTCTTTGAATCAGTCCCTAAATATGTTTGTTGAAGTTGAAGAATGCTTAATAGAGGGAGACTGTCTCCATTGCTCTCCCACATCATGACATGAATAGGAAGGTGCTTAGTCCCTCACTCCTACATAGCCCCATTGTCTCCAACATATCATTTTGGGTGAGTTCGTGTTCAAAAGGAAACCGCCGCATCCCATCACAAGGTTTGCCACTGCAATCATCAATATGGCATTTAATTGATCGTTTTAATGGTGTTGCTGAGTCAGTGGGGTGGATGAGTGGGTGCTGTACCCTTTGTAGCACGAACACACGATCCGTCCTGCGGCATGCATGCACATGCGGTAACATTTGCCACACCCTTACATTAATCTGTGCGTATCTTTGTGCTGAAAGTCAAAGGCCTTTCTGATTTAATTCCCAACAACATGCATGACAACGCGCATTTTGCTAGATTGGCAATAGCGTTTTAAATACATTTGACCCGAGGATGCTATTATCAATAATAACATCCTTATGGATTCTCCCATATGTTTCCCATGAGATGAATCAGATGCCGACTCAGATATATACAAAATAAAACAAGATTGGATTCTGCTGATGCCCGGGAACGTGCTCTCCCCTATCGCAGAGCACATGTTCTGTGTATAAATGCTTATTATGGTAACTGAACATTTGCTACACGAGTTATCAAGGTTATGTTACAGAACACAGCGAATGCCAGGTGGCGTGAACTCTTAAAGACTTGATACTTGAAGGCGGAAGCCGGGCTCAAGATGAAAGACGCGCAGATGAATTCCCCCGCATGCCATTAAGGAGGCAGGCTATTTGCTGTAAACATTCTGATTACGAACTGCTTAATTAATAGCAAACGAAAGAAGTGGTTCACTCCTTTAATCTACCCCAGCGCAGCTGTATAAATTGAGACGCACTCCCACCGCCCGCCCTGGAGGTCTGTTGTGACTTTGAAGCATATGCCGGTGAGTCAGGAATAATGCCGCGGGAAGCAGAAAATAGCAGTGCAGTGCATTCTGTAAGGGTGGAGGAAGAGGGAGATGTTGTCCTGCTATCCAGTGCAATGATCTGCAGCTGGTAATTCTCTCCACATCGTGCAGTGCAGGAAACACAACACGAATTCTACCTAGGTGATTTACTTGTCTTGGAAATTAAACAGGAGCCTCGAAATTCTGCCTGTGCCAACTTGGCTGCATGTTTAACACATTACCATGTGTTATTCTAAAGTTAGATTCTAAACAATGACACGAACCCATCAGACACAGTGTGCACGTTAACAATGTCAGCGGACAGTGGGCGATCCACGGAGGCCACGACAGTGGACAAAGGCGCCATCTGTAGCACTGGCGCCACACAGTCCCGCAGAGCACCCGCCTTTGTTATTTGGTCCAATGACGATCAAGTAAGATTGCAAAACACATCCACGTGTTTTCTTCTTGATATTTCTGATTAAATGAAAAAACATCGTTTTGTTTGTGACTGAAGTCTAAAATAAATAGGGCCATGTTACAAAACGGTGTAGGGTCACTGCAGCCAATATTCAAATAGCATAGCGAAGACAGCCCACAGCTGCCCCCACCTCCCCACAGGCTCAGGCTTCAAGCACGACATCAGTCGTACTGGACCCCAAACGTGTGCCCGCTCTCCCTCCACCTCCCCAAGGTCCCCTGTGGTTTTCCTGAAATAAAGAGGCAGGACCAGTCAGAGCCAGACTGGGAACCAAAAGTGGCCCTGGAATATTTTTCAAAGTGGCCCCATAGTTCACTGAACGAGCGTGCACATGACGGGAGCTCAACCCTCCTTCTATGAGGGGATTTGAGTTTCCCCCAAGAAAATGTTTACTAGAATTAGTCGAAATGAGTGCATTTGAAGCATGTTTTAAACATATATGGATTGAAAAGTCATGTCTTAAATAAATTCATGATCTTTCAAAGTAGATGATAGAGGGACCAGGGACATTCCACATTTTGCAGATGAGAAAAATTAATTCATCTAGTTTAAAGGTACCCAGACAACATGCATCCCTAATCCATTTCATCCTATTCTCATGCTAGGATGGGGATACAGATAAAAGGCACTATTAAATGAGCACTGGCAATGCCAACAGTGTTGGCTTTTGTGTAGGCATGGTGGTAGAGGAATTTGTCAGGCACTGCTGTAGTCGTACTAACTGGATTGTAGCAGGTGGAAAGTGGTGAGTGTACCTGGGCATATAACAGCAGTGCCTGGTGAATGCCTAATATTGATGCACAAGCTTAAACAGTTGGCTTTGTCAATGCTTGTTTTGAACAGGACTTCAGTGAAGGACATGTATAGTGCTTATAAATCGAGTGGCTGAAGGCAGACCTGGTTGACATTTTTATTACACCGGTAGTGCTTTTGCAGTTCCAATTAAGTCATTAACTCTCAGAAGACTGCTTTGAGAAAACACTGGCAGGCACTTTGAGCACACAGTTTGATGGTAAGGCTTGATAAAACTAGCTCAAAGAGATCACAGGAGGATGTGTTTTGGTTGGAGAGGGGCTGAAAGCAGGTGGAAATGGCCGTAGGGCTTATCATAGCCATGCACAGTCAATAGCTAAATAAATAACTAAACACCTACAAGCTTTGTGTCCCACCTCGTGCTATTTCTTCCTAGCTATACTCTAATGCAATAGTTTCAGCTTCTATGTGGCACTTTAGCCAATTCCAATGGTCGAAGTGAGCGGGAGCCGTTGGGAGCAGTGCTCCTCTACTTTTTTAAATTAAGTTTTCCTGTTCTTATACTTTTATTTTAGAAAGAAACCGTTCTGGAAGTTTCATTTTAAAATAAAAGTGTAGGAAACAGTTGAAATATGCACTTCAGTGCACTGTACTGAACATTCCTTAAACAGCGGGCACATTTGTTTGGGGGTTTGTATTGTGAGTAGGAGGGGCCATGGAGATGGGGTTCGTGGCGAGTGGTGCAGGCCAGTAGGGAACATAGTTCCACTACTTCTTTTCATGCACTTCGACCACTGGCCACTGACCACTGGCCAAAACCAATTTCCGGGCCGCCAAATTTCAAACCTTGTGAAGCTTTCTGCATATTGCTGTGGTTATGCCCAATACGTAGATACCAAGTCACTGCACAAGGACCTTCAACCGCACACTAAGAATCCGAAAGAAAGCCCATGTGAGCCAGTGTAGAGGTGACAGTTGACAACAGCTAATCTTGATTTATTCTTCCTCCTCTCCCGTGCAATCGCGCCTACCGATGGCTAATGCATCATCGTGCCATAAATGTGCTTAAAGCATACCATGTACGCATTGCAGTGGCAAATTATTTCACAGAGATGTGCTTTTTCTGGAAACTTTTAAAAAGCAAAGTTGGGAGGGGAACAACAAGAGAGATCCATATTACGAACCATGTTTCCGTGTTTAAATCAAATCCCATATCAATGCATCGGAAGTCGTCCTCCGCATGCACGTGCAGTGTGCACGTTATGTTTCCTGCAGTGCCCACAATGTTCATCCAAATCTCAGTGCCAAGCACGTTGCTACCCCCTTATTAGAGTTCGCCCCTCTGTATCACTCTTCTGTTTTCTAGCTAGGTTTGCGCTACACTAACGTATTCTACATACGCACATACTTATAGCGCTTCCCAGTGCAGCGGCGCCTAACTCCTCACTTGACCTTATGATTATGAACCATTTCAGACCCCAATGCCAGTCACATTTATATACTGTCGGGATGGAAAGGAACAAGGACGAATTTCTCATTACGTGCCTGCAGTCCCTCTCATAAACAGCATTTTGCAGTGCTGTGATAGACTTAAGTTGGTACTCATGCCGCCTTACCTTTCTGTGAAAGGAACGAGACCTGCTGCCCTGAGCCAGTGCCAAACAGTCAATGCAGATGATGCAGGCCCACAGCCTGCCTCATCGTCGAGTCACCAAAACTGTAACTGGCATGCGTTGGGCCGCACATGCGCATGCGAGCAGCATACTAGGAACGTGCAGTTTCAGTGATGTGCCTGGCCGATGACTCCCATAATTTGCAGACGCACAAGCCACGGGCAGAAAGGTCATCCAGGCAGCACGCCGCGCAAACTGCACCCAGCCCAGCCTGGCTGGATGCATGGGATTATGTCATGATTTCCCTTTGATTATGTATCCCTCCACCAAGAAAAGAGGCCCTACACCTCGAGGCCTACCGGGGAAACTCCCGGTGTCCCGGTGGGCCAGTCCCAGTTGTCAAAGGTGGAAGTCACAAATGCTGCAGCAAGCTTTATTGAATATCAAGCCAGAAGTTAGCTTAGAGGTGATTCGTTTCTCCACCACGTCGCTGGATTCTGCGCTGGACATGGCTTCCGAATCCCCTCCCCACCCGTAAGTGTCCGGAGGACACCGCCGGGTGGATCCCATCCCTCCCTATTCCCTCTCTAGGCCATATTTATTTATTTATTTATTCATTTGTTTATGTATTTATTTATGCTCTTTTTTCTTCACATTCTATGCTTCTATTCATTGGCTTTCTTTCTTCACATTCTATACTTCTATTCAAGATTTTTTCTCACTTCATATTCTATCCTTCTATTCATATGTTTTCTTTCTGCACATTCTACCCTTCTTTCATAGTTATTTCTTATACTTCCCTTCTATCCATTGGTTTCCCCTTTTACATTCTTTCATTCCCCCCACTCAGGACCCCTTCCCCATTCTAACCCATCCCCATTTCTGCCATTCCCTGAGTATCTTCCCTCCCCCATGCTTTCTTTCTCCTTTTTGTCCTGTCCTTTCCCCTACTATACCATTTCTGAATACATTATGTTGCCCAAATACCTAGCATTCCCTCCCCAATTCCTTCTATGCCCCCCATCTGAGTGCCCACTGCTTTGCCTGTCCCCACCCCTACCATTGCTCATTGATTCCATCCCAGTACCCGCATTACGCCGGACTGCCAATACCCCAAACCCCAAGTCTATTTAACCACCATGTTTGTTCCAGTCCCAAACTCCCTGTTTCCCCCAATGCCTTTCCAACCCCAACTCTTTCCCCATTCCCCAACCTTTTCCCATTCCCCAACTCATTCCCAATGCCGACTCATTGGATTCCCCAACTCTATTAATTCCCCCAGTTCTTTCCTTACACAATTCCTTTCTTTCCCCCAATTCTTATCCATTCCCCAAGCCCTTTCTTTTCCCTAAGCCTTTCCATTCTCTAATTCTTCCTGTTCCCCACTACTTCCCATTCCGTGCTATTTTTCATTCACCCACTACTTCCCCTCCGTTCCCCACTAGTTATGATTCACCCCTTAGTATACTTCCACATTTGCTTTCATTCTCCTTCTCACGAGATTCCCACCCCTCCCCCCACGTTGTTGGAGTTGGAAGGACTTCCAAGCCCCCTCCGCCAGCCCCTTTTCTTTGGCCTCCCCTGAGTCTAGTACTCCTGCACCGTTCTTTCTAAGCCAGTGGCTGCACAGTCTGCTTGAGGTATCTGTCAACGCATTCTACTGGGATTGACCTGTGACACTGCCATGACTCTCTGCTGGTTACCGGCGGCAGAGAGTTTCCGCCAATCACCTGGTTGTCTCTCGTACTAGAAGTAGGCACTCTTGATAAACCAACCACTTCACATCATACATGCGCAAAAACACTTTCACACGCAAGATCAATGCCACATTCTACCCTTTTTTTCATAGTCATTTCTCATACTTCCCTTTTATCCATTAGTTTCCCCTTTTGCATTCTTTCATTCCCCCAACTCAGGACCCCTTCCCCCTTCTGACCCATCCCCACTTCTGCCATTCCCAGATTATCTTCACTCCTCTGTGCTTTCTTCCACCTTTTTGTCCAGTCCTTTCTCCCCCACTATTCCATTTCTCAATTCATCATGTTCCCCAAATACCTAGCATTCCCTCCCCAATACATTCTATGCCCCCATCTGAGTTCCCACTGCTTTGCCTGCCCCCACTCCTTCCATCGCTAATCGATTCCATCCCCAGTACCCTCATTCCCCAAGACTTCCAATACCCCAAACCCCAATTCTATTTAACCACCCAGTTCATTCCAGTTCCAAACTCCTTGCTCCTCAATGCCTTTCCATCCACCAACTGTTTCCCCATTCCCCAACCTTTTCCCATTCCCCAGCTATTTGCCATTGCCGGACTCATTGCATTCCTCAACTCTTTTCATTCCCCAGTTCTTTCCTTACACAATTCCTTCCTTTCCCCCAATTCTTATACATTCTCCAATCCCTTTCATTTCCCTAAGCCTTACTGTTATTTAATTCTTCCTTTTCCCCACTATTTTTATTTCCCCCACTACTTCCCCTCCCTTCCCCATTAGTTATCATTCACCCCTTAGTTTACGTCCCCATTAGCTTTCATTCCCCTTCTCACAAGCTTCCCACCCCCCCATGTTGTTGGAGTTGGAAGGACTTCCAAGCCCCCAACAACTCCCCCTTTTCCTGGGCCTCACCTGAGTATAGTACTCCTGAGCACTGTTCTTTCTAAGCTAGTGGCTGTGCAGTCCCCTTGTGGTATCTGCCAGTACTCTCTACTGGGATCACCATGTACCAACCTCTGGGCAAATCTGGAAGAAAAAACAGATAATTATAATATCGCCAACAGGACCACACAAGAAAAGGGGAAGGGTGGGTGGGAGCCTCTGTGCTGTAGGAAGCAGGACCTAAGAGGGCACAAACTTTGGCCCAGGTCCCTTATATAAATGCATCTTTGGTCCTGCTCGCCTTCCATCGCCCCTCTGTGATGTGGCTTCTGCCCCCCCAATTGTCAGGGGCACCTAGTACCCCACTTAGCATAGGGCCGGGTGTGTGTCCCCAATATGGGAGGTACCCACCATCACCGTCCTGATGGGGAGCTCGCCTGGCGGAGTTGATCCTTTCTCATGGTGTCGGATGCAGCTGTTTTCCTCCTTTCGTTGCAGTTTCCTATGGTGTTGCTTGACACCACAAGGTGCTTTACTCTACTCCATTCGAGGAAGTGCTGACTAGTTCCGAGCTCTGAGCTGAGAAGTGAGAAATAAGTAGTGGGTAACCGCGTTAAGCTGCTGCTTTGCACCTACGCCCGATGGATACTTAATTCAGCCTGCTTCTGCTCCATCCCACACCCACGGAGGATGGAGACTGTAACGCTCACCTGACTCCCACGGGGGCGCTGGTCTGGTTCGTGCTGCTGTGACCTCGTCTAAGGTGATGCGCAGGGTTCGGAAGACGGACTGGACCGGGCCCCAGATCTGGCTTGTCTGACTCGCAGAAGTATCCTTCTGTAGGTGAGAATAGGGGGTTAACTGTCTGCGGGGTAATGCAATCGGCCTCCCACTTACCCCTCGCACCCTCCTCAAAACCCTTCTGTGCTTCCCCGTAGCGTCTCACCTTAGGGTCTGGAAGGACGAGCTCTCCATCCTGCTTCTGATGCAGGGGCGCGTTGGTATCCAGTTACGTCACTGGATTTTCGGATGGGTGAGAACCAAACTTGCTTGGCTTCCAGGTAAGTTTTTCTATAAGTGGTTCCCCTTGTGTCCATGCATTAATGTTCTAATGCTAGTGTCTTTTTCCCCATAGGGGCCGGGGTACGGAATGCCGGGGAACAGGCACCGACCCGAGGTGAGCGGGGAAATCTTTGTGGAAATCAGGTAAGTCTTTAATGAGTGTTTTGGTAATGTCTTTTCATTCACTCATATACGCTGATGTCTTTTTCCCCTTAGGGGCCGGGGTCCGAAAATGCCTGTATGCGGCTCGGACCCGAAATGAAAAGGGAATGACCCAACAGGTAAGTCTTGACATGGAGTTTTAGCTTCCCTTTTCCCTTCTTTCTCTCACCTTTGTTCTTGTCTTTTTCTCCCTAGGCGCGGGGGCACAACTGCGAATCCGGATGGTCGCTGCTGAACATGGAGGCGCCCTGTAAAGGTGAGTAGAATGCGGCGCTGCAGCGATCGAATCGATGTGCTTTTAAAAAGAAATGTCTTCCTTTTCAGGATTGTCGGCGAAATGTCTCTGGGATGCAGATTTAGCAGGTGAGGCCTATTCCTTCTTCTGTTCTCTTGTTCCCTTCCTTTGCAAGGGATTCAGGATGCTGGCAGGTGTGGCAGAAGTCAAGATGTAGGAGCAGACACGGTGAGCGTCCAGCTGCTAGATGCAGAACAACGCGAAGCACGTGTGGCTGATCGGGTGTGGTTTAAATAGCCTTGGAAGAAGTTCCTAGAATGTGTCCTTCCTCCAATCAGGTATGTATCCTTCCCTGACCACGCCCGGGTGGTAAATGAGTCCCACAGGTAAAGTAGTTCCTTTCAGACCTCAAGGAGGCCGGGGTTCTGCAGCATGGTCTGCATCAGGTAAGTGCACCCAAACACTTTCATAATGAGCCTGGCGCCTATGGCGCCAGGACTGATGTTTTCTATGAGCCTGGCGGCATAGGCGCCAGGACGCTGTCCAAAGGGCCCCTATAAGGGGTTGCTGGGACCTTCCCCGGGGACTTGATGTCCGCTTTCGGGGACGCAGGGCCTGAGCCGGCTCCCCGGGAGCGGGCATCGTGACAGCACTCCCCCCCAAGGCCCCTCCCAAGGTTGTTCCCTCCAGGGGTTTTGGTTTGTTTGGGAAGAGTCGGTGGAATTTCCTGACTAATCAAGGTGCATGCACATGGTCACTGGGTTCCCACGACCTCTCCTGAGGTCCGTACCCCTTCCAATCAATTAGGTAGAAAAGCTTTGACCTAAACATTTTTGAATCTAAAATGTTCTTCACTTCGAATTCGGGTTCCCCTTCTATTTGAATAGGTTCTGGAGGTTTGAGTAGTCGGGTTCCGGGGACCACTGGTTTCAGAAGTGACACATGAAAAACAGGGTGAATTCGCATATTAGCTGGTAAATCAAGTTTAACCGCTACTGGGTTAATTATTGCCGTAATAGAATAAGGTCCCAGATATTTTGGGTTAAAAGTTCGAGGCCCTTTGAGCGGTAAATGTCTGGTAGTTAACCACACATGATCCCCAATCTGATACGGAGGTGCTTCACTACGATGTAGGTCAGCATTCTCCTTGTATTTTCTCTTGGCTTGTTGTAAATGCGTGGTTGCCTCTTTGAAGGCTCGGGTAATGGTAGAATGCAGATGTTCTACTGCGGGCACTCCGAGGTTCTGAGGTGAGTCGAGGTTTGAGGTTCGAGGGTGATGTCCAAACAAGGTATAAAAAGGACTATGGCCAGTTCCAGAGTGTACCGAATTATTATATGCGTATTTGGCTATCCAAAGAATGTCTTTCCAGTTGCTTTCAGATTGCTGTAACATACACCGTAAGTACTGCTCAAGGGTCTGATTTGTCCTCTCGGTCTGACCATCGGTCTGAGGGTGGTGACTGGTCGATAATCTTACGTCGATTTGTGCCATTTGACAACATTTGCGCCAGAAGTGGGAAATGAATTGGCTTCCTCGGTCAGAGATTAGTGTAGATGGGAATCCATGTAGCCGAACAATATTTTCGAGGAATTCTTTGGCTAGGACAGAAGCTGAAGGTAAACCTTTCAAAGGAATGAAGTGGGCCATTTTGGAAAACAAATCCACAATTACCAGAATGGTATTGTATCCCGAACAAGGAGGCAAGTCCGTAATAAAATCCATTGATAGGGTGTGCCAGGGTGCTGGCGGAATGTCTAGAGGTTGAAGGAGACCGGCTGGTCTTTTCTTTTGACCTTTATTTTGGGCGCAAACACCACAGGACATCACAAAAGATTTAACATCCTTTCGCCAAGAGGGCCACCAGAATTGTCGTTTCACCTTTTCCATTGTGTTGGCAATACTGGGGTGTCCCTCTATTAATGTATCATGATAACCTGAAATAACTAGTTTGTGTAAATCCTTGTGCGGCAGGAATAAGCTTCCTTGGTAATAAGGTAAACCATTATCTATGGTAAAGTCTGATCCCTTTTGTATCCAATCCTGTAGGACTGTAGGGTCCAAGAGTTGTTTCACTCTGACTTGAATGTCTTCAAGCGTCTGTAACAAAGTCATGCCTAGAATTCTCTGTTCGGGAATTATCGGTACTGGTTCTGAGTTTGTATCAGATTCTCCCATTCCAATTCGGGATAAGGCGTCTGCTTTGCCGTTCTTGCAGCCAGGTCGATAGGTAATCACGAAATCAAATTCAGCGAAAAACAAAGCCCATCAGAGCTGCCGTGATGACTGAGCCTTGGCGGTTTTCAAAAACTGTAAATTCCGGTGATCAGTGATCACTGTGATGGTATGTCGAGTGCCAAGCAGGTAATGCCGCCAGGCTTTAAAAGCGGACTTTATGGCTAACAGTTCTTTGTCAGTGATTGCGTAATTAATCTCTGGTGCCGAGAATTTTCTGGACCAAAATGCTACGGGATGCAGTTGGTTGGTTTCAGGATCTCTTTGAGACAGAACTGCTCCCATGGCTAGGCTGGATGCGTCAGTTTCGACGACATACGGGAGATCTGGACGTGGGTGTTTCAATATAGGTGCGGAGGTAAACTTAGCTTTTAAATCCTGGAAGGCCTGCTCGGCTTCTTCAGACCATTCAAAACGTTTATTTTTCCTCAAGAGTGCAGTAATGGGTTGTACTATGCGTGAAAATTCTGGGATAAACCTGCGATAGAAATTGGCAAAGCAGAGCATGCTTTGAACCCCTTTTACAGAGCTAGGTGATGGCCATTTGAGGATGGCATCCACTTTTCTTGAGTCCATTCGGACTCCTTTGGGTGTCAGGATGAAACCGAGAAACTCAACTTCTGTGGTATGGAAAACACATTTCTCCAGTTTAGCAAATAGTTTGTGTTGGCGCAGTTTTTCCAGAACTGCCCTAACGTGTTTTCTGTGATCAGATTCCGAAGAGGAGTACACTAGAATGTCATTGATATAGACGACAACACAAACATCGATGAGTTCCCGAAGGACATCATTCATGAAGAATTGGAAGGCAGCAGGCGCATTGCACAACCCGAAAGGCATTACCTGGTATTCGAATAATCCATATTTTGTACGGAAGGCTGTTTTCCATTCGTCGCCTTCTTTTACTCGCACCAGATGATATGCCCCCCGGAGATCTAACTTGGTGTATATGCAAGCGTCCTTCACCTGGTCAAGGAGTTCAGGAATCAAGTTCTAAGGTCGCCTTCTTTTTTAGGCACGAAGAACAATGCCGAGGATGCCGGGGACTTGGACGGGCGAATAAAACCATTGGCGAGGTATTTATCCAAATATTGTCTCAAATGCAGGTTCTCAGGTTCGGTAAGGGCATAAATCCTGCTACAAGGGGGTTGTGCACCGGGCACCAGATCGATTTGGCAATCGTACGATCGGAGAGGAGGTAACGTGTTGGCCTGTTCCTTTTGGAAGACGTCCTGAAAGTCCTGGTATTCCGGAGGTAATTGCATGGAGGCAGAGGTTACAGATGCTAGATTAATCTTCAGGTTTTCTGGGTAGCATGTTTGTGCACAATCCGGGAAGGTTATTCTCTTAGCTCACCAATCAATTCGAGGATTATGTGTCTCTAACCAAGGAATTCCAAGAATAACCTGAAACTGTGGAGCCTTGATTGCATCAAACACAACTGCCTCCCGATGGCCGTCAGGACCAATAAGAGTCACCCCAGTAGTGGAATGTGTTACCGGTCCAGAGGCAATTTCAGTTCCATCGACTGTGGTGATGACATCTTTGCTGGTTTTAGGACGGAGAGGGAGGTTAATCCTAGAGGCCAATTCACGATCCACATAGTTTCCAATAGCCCCACTATCGATGTATGCCTTTATTGCATGCAACCGCTTAGGCTTTTCTAGATCTACGAGAACCATTGGCACAATGAAATGCAAGGTCTGAGAGTTAGTTTTCAAGCTCGGCAAGCGGACCCCTACGCTTGTCGGGCTGAGTCGTTTCCCAAAACAGAGTCTTCATGGTTTTTATCAGCGGCTCCTACCGCTTTTCGGGGCGGTTTTGCCGGGCAATCTCGTAGAAAGTGTCCAGAGTTCCCACAATAAAGACATAATTTTAACTGCCGCCTCCTTTCACGTTCCTTTTGAGTTAAGGGTTCTTTAACCCCTCCAATTTGCATAGGCTCAGAGACATCAACTCCCTTGGGGTTAGCGTGGGACTTGACCAACACCCGGGTCTCAAACCTGGACCGATCTGTTTTTCTGTTTTGAAGTCTGTGATCCAATTGGACCACTAAGTCTATATATTCTGTGCATTCTTGGGGCGGATTTACAACTTGGGCCAAGACATCTTTAAGTTCTCCGCGTAGACCTCGATAAAATAACGTGACTCTTTTATCCTCTGGCCATCCCGTTTCCACAATTAGTCTATTAAAGGTTGCAATATAGGATAGTAGGTCCTGATTGCCCTGTCGCAGGGATAGAAGTTTGTCATCCAGAGCCTGCCCCTGAGAGTGTCGAGCAAATAACCTTTCCATGCTTGCTTGAAATCCTTGAAAATCACGGAGAATCGGGTCATCTTGAGTAACCAGTGGAACTGACCAATCGGCAGCGCAGCCGCTGAGATATGACAATACAAAGGCTACTTTGGTCTGATCATTAGGGAAGGCCCCAGGTCTGCATAGGAAGTGCAAACGACACTGATTCATGAATACGAAGAATCGTTTGGGGTCCCCAGCAAAGCGTTCAGGTGGGGCCAGCGGCATGTTTCCAGGTAGATTAATCTGCACAGGGTTACTGGGAACCACAGGAGCGGGGTTCCCTCCGGAACAGGGTAGAGGAGTTTTTCCAGCTTGACCTTGCAAAAGCTGTCTGGCCAGGTCATCAGTTCTTTCCTTTGATATTATTAATTCCCTCTTGAGGGCATTAGTCTCTTGACGAGCGGCATGTACTTCGGCCCGTAATTCCCCCAGTAATTGGGCCAACTGATCAGTCTCAGAAGTTCCCATAGCGCCTGGGTGGGAATTTGTAGGAAGGCTTCGCGTTCTGTAACGCTCACCTGACTCCCACAGGGGCGCTGGCCTGGTTCGCGCTGCTGTGACCTCGTCTAAGGTGATGCGCAGGGTTCGGAAGACGGACTGGACCGGGCCCCAGATCTGGCTTGTCTGACTCGCAGACGTATCCTTCTGTAGGTGAGAATAGGGGGTTAACTGTCTGCGGGGTAATGCAATCGGCCTCCCACTTACCCCTCGCACCCTCCTCAAAACCCTTCTGTGCTTCCCCGTAGCGTCTCACCTTAGGGTCTGGAAGGACGAGCTCTCCATCCTGCTTCTGATGCAGGGGCGCGTTGGTATCCAGTTACATCACTGGATTGGGTGAGAAACAAACTTGCTTGGCTTCCAGGTAAGTTTTTCTATAAGTGGTTCCCCTTGTGTCCATGCATTAATGTTCTAATGCTAGTGTCTTTTTCCCCATAGGGGCCGGGGTACGGAATGCCGGGGAACAGGCACCGACCCGAGGTGAGCGGTGAAATCCTTGTGGAAATCAGGTAAGTCTTTAATGAGTGTTTTGGTAATGTCTTTTCATTCACTCATTAATGCTGATGTCTTTTTCCCCTTAGGGGCCGGGGTCCGAAAATGCCTGGATGCGGCGCGGACCCGAAATTAAAAGGGAATGACCCAACAGGTTAGTCTTGACATGGAGTTTTAGCTTCCCTTTTCCCTTCTTTCTCTCACCTTTGTTCTTGTCTTTTTCTCCCTAGGCGCGGGGGCGCGACTGCGAATCCGGATGGTCGCTGCTGAACATTGAGGCACCCTGTAAAGGTGAGTAGAATGCGGCGCTGCAGCGATCGATGCGATGTGCTTTTAAAAAGAAATGTCTTCCTTTTCAGGATTGTCGGTGAAATGTCTCTAGGATGCAGATTTAGCAGGTGAGGCCTATTCCTTCTTCTGTTCTCTTGTTCCCTTCCTTTGCAGGTGATTCAGGATGCTGGCAGGTGTGGCAGAAGTCAAGATGCAGGAGCAGACACGGTGAGCGTCCAGCTGCTAGATGCAGAACAACGCGAAGCACGTGTGGCTGATCGGGTGTGGTTTAAATAGCCTTGGAAGAAGTTCCTAGAATGTGTCCTTCCTCCAATCAGGTATGTATCCTTCCCCGACCACGCCCGGGTGGTAAATGAGTCCCACAGGTAAAGTAGTACCTACCGGCACGGCTGCCACCAGAGTAATGAATTTACTGGCACCCGGCAATGAGGACTTACCAGGGCATTACAGCCCCAGAGGACCCGGTAAATCCCCATTGCGGGGTGCCGGTAATTACCACTCCCCATTCCCATTTGAGTCCCATTGGGCTCAATGGGAATGGGGAGGCCGGATGCACATGCACCATTAATGAATGGTGCCGGTACATCCGTCGACGTCTGCTCACGGGTGCCAGTCCACCCACCAGGTCAGACCTACCTTGTACTACTATTTTGGCTGAGGTTCAGTCGGCCTGTTTAGCTAATGTTTCGTTAAGTCTGACGGATAAGCAGGGTAATGCTTCATTTATGCTGGACTTCCCCTTGGACTTATCATCAATGGCCCAATTGAACATTGACTCATCAACTTCAACAAGCATATTTACTCCCGGGCACGCTCAACTGTGTAGACTTTCAGCAATGCTTTGACATATGGAGCATAGAGTTGAGGGTGGACAATCAGACATCTTAATGTACATTAACCAAGTTATTTGTCTACTGGTTTCTCTTTAGGAAGTGATCAAGACTGAAACCAAGTCGCACACAGCCATGTTTGAATCACTTTTTTCAAATTTGGAAACATTAAAGTGCAAAGCACTCTAAAAGATGTTTTATTCAGTCAGTAACGGCACCTATCACACACAGGAAAAAGACACAGAATCTAACAAAGACAACTGTATTCGTGTGCCACCAGTTGTACAAAATAAGAGGCCTGGAGTCATGAGTATGCCCACGATCTCCACAGATACTATATCTCTGAAAGGTGTCCCCAACAGAGTGGACCCTGGTGTGAAAGTATATATACATAGGATTAATCATCTCTCGCCACCCGCTGTACAAATGGAAACTGTAACTCTTGATTTTGCAACTGATTACACTACTTTTTCCTGAATTGCCATAATGCCTCAATATAATGTCATGCTGGCTACTGGGGACTTGAGTATGACCGATCTAGTGGTTAAAAAAACAAAACCGTGTTTTGGCAAAAACAACGGAAACAATTGGGGTAGAAAGGGGTGATAAACAGCTTCAGAAATCCAAAAAACATGCAATTGAGTAACCTTAACAAACAAGCCACAAGGAAGTTGGTCAACATGGCCTTGGGGAAAGATAATGTTAAGGTCAGTTGCATAGGGGACGAGAGCTCTAGGGCAGTCAAACCTGTAGTAAGTGATCCCAACTGTATTGTCGTAAATGCGTTTCATCTAGTGCTGCGCATATGCTAGTACCTGATGTGACAAACATAGATCCTGATTCAATGAACATGGGTCCCTGTCTTAATCATTCAACAGTCAATGTCAATCAGGCAATCAATCTTCTGAACAATGTGTCTGCCCTTCCAATCTTCTGCAGACATCTTTTTTTTGTCCCTCCTAAATCAAGTGAGGCTTCTGCTCTCAACTTGACCGGGATCTTTCCTGATTATCAGGGTAGTCCCGTAGAGAGATGTTAACAGTGTCCGTCTACTGGGAGAGATGACATCTTGGAAGCATTCCAACTGGTTTATAGTGCCCTAAAGGGATCCAAGGGAATGGGAACCTCAGTCTGAATACTCTGATTCACGTTACCCGGCGGGTCCCGATAGGAGAAGACATATGGTATCAGGGGGTCCTTACAGACCAGCGAATATTATGAACAGCAACCAGATCTTTAAAGTTTTAATAGAAAGTGTTCTGTCTGAAAACAAGCACATGATGCTGAATCGATGCAATACCCTTTGTCTCCTCAATGCGATCCTGGAATTAAGGGCAATCACCTCAGCAGACATAGGTAGGACTGATTTTATAGATAATTTTAGAACTGAATGGACAGTCATCTATTTTAGATCTAAGATTATATTTGACATTGTTAGGAGTGAAGTGTCCACTGTCTGTGTACTCAGGTTTGACCTAACACCCTATGTTGATAGGAGTTATTCTCGGGGTAGAATTAACAATAGGACTCAGAGTGTGCTATTACCCATTAAGATATTAATCTCCTTGGATCCCAGTAGAGGCTAAGATCACAGGATCCTAGTCTCTAAGAATAGTGTAAATGCTGTTGAACATATTGTGGACTGGTTGTGGATAACGGGTGCATTATGTGTCCGTGTGCTGGACAGGTCCCCTATTCTTATAAATCTCAGTCTTAGTATACTAACTTTTCTCTCCGGGAACACTCGTGACCATATTCATTTACTAACTAATCAGATAGTAGAACAATTTATAATAACTCATCTTGTAATATCCCTACAAGACACATGGCTGACAAATGTCCCCGTAATGGACGGCTTTGTCTCAAATTCAAATTTTCAGGCATCTTGGCCACTCATATTAGATGTGCTACAGAGCAAACATTGTACATTTTGATATTCAATGTCTATTGGCATGCTGGCATTAGTAACCTGCACGTGTTTATAGATATTATTCTGAGATGTTAAAATAATTGGAGTGACAGATGAGCTGGAGGGCAAATACTTTTTTCTGGGGATATAACTGCTTCATGTCTGTGCCCGTAAGTTAAGCTCGGATTTTCCCTAAAGATAGTGGGAAAATAATTTTACAGACTTCTATGGTCGAACAATCTTAGAGGGATGGGCCTTACTGTGGTAAATGGTGCCATAGAGGGTGACATCCCAAGTAAATTCACTTTGTCCAACGTTTCTTCTCATTCAACATTAGATTACATGTTTGTCAGTAGACGTCCTTTTGAGAAATGTAAATCCCTTCACATGAATCCAGCTGACTTTAGTGACCATTGTACCTTGACTTCTGGGCTCGAAATCGGAAGGCAAAAGTGTATAGATTTAGTATGTGCCCTCTGTGGCTTAGGAATGAATACCGCAGGAAACAGAGTGCACTCGAATCCCTGCACAGTTGACTGTGTGAATGGAACTGCCGCTACTTATCTAAGTCTTTCTTCCGACGAATGAAAGTATAACACCTTAACGCTGGATAACTATGATGAAATTATAGACGATCTAATAGATTATTGTTTTTAAACTGATAAAATGTGAACGCTGGGGCAGGGAAAGAAACGTATGCATCCTTTAAACCCTAAAGTAGCAGCAAGGAAAGGGGATATAAGAGCCCAGTTAAGAATCATTTCTAGGTCTAGGGATTTGTCATCAAAAGAAAAGTACATTTGTATTAAAATAATGAAGTAGATCGATAAGAATTAGCTTAGGGGAAATCTGGCCTTAAGGAGCAAGAGGGACGTTGAGCCTATGTTACTGGGAATATGTAATGGAAACTCCCAGGCATTTGAATCCTGTATCTGAGCAGGCTTGGGTGGCAAAATATAAAACCCTACACGCACTTCCTGAAGGACAATGGGCGAGTGAGTCTAAGAGAATGCCTTTGTTTGTTAACGATTGGCATTTGCATGCAAATCGTGATCAGATTGAGGAGATAATTATAAAAATGTGTACTTCTCAGGCCCCAGGGCAACATCGATTGTCTAATCTACTGTTTAACGGGAAACCAGAGGTTTGAGTGAATTTCTTGTCCATTTTATTTGAATGTAATGCAGCTGCTGACAGATTACCTAAATACTGCTCAACCGCTAATATCTTGCCAATATATAAAAAAAGGCTCTCGCCAAGACCCGCTAAATTATCAACCTATAACCATCTTGCACACCGACAGCAAGGTCTTTACTGCTGGGCTATTGCTGCACTTTGAGGAGTAGCAAACTAAATCAAACACGATTAAAAAATGACAGACAGGCCCCCGAAAGCATCACAGAGCCTCCCTCAATGTTTTTTTTGTTTTTTGTTTAAGTACATCATGAGTCAGGCACAGTATAAGAAATGTGATTCTGCGTATTTGGCAACTATCGATCTATCGGCTGCATTTGATGTGGTTGATCAGAGCTTTTTGTGGGCCAAACTAAAGAAGTTGGGGATCCCTGATGGTTTGGTGCACCTAATTATTGGTTTATATTCCAGTTTGCAAATTAGGTTGGACCAGCAGGGAACCCTGTCACATAAGATCTTTGTCAAACAATAAAGATAAGCAGTTGTTATCAAGGGGCCTGGTGAAACCTTCTTAAAAAAGTTACACAGATCGCTTTAATAAATGATTTTAGGGTCATTTAATTTATTTCACAAGTAAAGCACAGGTTCTTTTTAAGAGGTGAAATCCTATATTGAATGTCCAATTTCAGATTGAATCTTTTGGAATCTGTGGTTTTATCGATTCTTGTATCTCGTAAAGGAATGGTGAGGCTCTATAAAAGTCCCAGCTCACAATAAGTCATTCATTTGGACGCAAAGCAAGGGAACGTAGAAAGTATGTAAAGAATATGATCATAATGAATTGTTGCATAGTGCAAACATATAAGCATTACATGTAATTATAATATAATACATTAAGGGGTCGATTCATGGAATTAATGTGCGCTGAAAATTCCAGCGCAGAGGTGCCAAAACGTGGGATTTGCAGTAAAAGTGCGAAAATCGCAATGCAAGTGCGAAAATCGCAGGGAAACCAGCGCACATCGATTCATGGAAGTCCGTGCGCGAGAAAAACATTGCATGTGCGCTAAAAATGTGCGCCGCGCACGCCGGCGCACAGGTCATCCAACAGCGTGTGCCACGGCCACTGCGAAATCGCACATAGCGCGGTGCACATCACAAAAGTAGACGGAACACGGGGCGTAACACTCGGAATGGGGAACAAAGCGTGAAAATATGGGCATCGCGGGGGAAGTACAGGAGGCAAGTGCGCGGAACGCCCACACGCTCGCCTACAACCCGTATTCATGGAATCGAATAGGGCAAACCAGCGCACGATCAAAGACGCGCACAGGGCCAAACAAGTACGCCACAAGAAAGCAGGGGGTAGCGCCCCTGCGCCTGAAAAAAATGTGCGCCAAAATGTGCGCTAACAAAAAACACCCATATACAGCCATGATGAATGGTCCATACAGTGGCCCTCTAGGACAAATGAGGTGCAAAGGGGTACCGACAAACACGGACACCCGCTGTGTGAAAAATAGCATGTGCGTGTGTTCCTGGGTGCGCGGGAAGTTCCACACGCGATTGGCCTGGGTATGTGTACTTCGGGGGGCGCGGGAAGTTCCACACGCGATTAGCCTGGGTACGTGTACTACGGGGTGCGCGGGAAGTTCCACACGCGATTAGCCTGGGTACGTGTGTTTCGGGGTGCACGGGAAGTTCCACACGCGATTGGCCTGGGTATGTGTACTTCAGGGTGCGCGGGAAGTTCCACACGCGATTAGCCTGGGTATGTGTACTACGGGGTGCACGGGAAGTTCCACATGCGATTAGCCTGGGTACGTGTGTTTAGGGGTGCGCGGGAAGTTCCATACGCGATTGGCCTGGGTACGTGTACTTCGGGGTGTGCGGGAAGTTCCATGCGCGATTGGCCTGGGTATGTGTACTTCGGGGTGCGCGGGAAGTTCCACATGCGATTGTCCTGGGTACGTTTACTTCGGGATGCGCGTGAAGTTCCACACGCGATTGTCCTGGGTACGTGTACTTCGGGTGTGCAGGAAGTTCCACACGCGATTGGCCTGGGTACGTGTATTCCGAGGTGCGCGGGAAGATTCACACGCAATTTCAGCAGGGTACGTGTATTTCGGTGGTGCCGGGGAATGCTACACGTGATTTGGCCGTGTGGGTCCTCCCAGGTGTTCCCTCTACACCCTCCACGGCCCCTGCAGGCAGCCCACACATCAGGGGACTACCCTGCACCCCTGCTCATGTCCCACAGGCAACCCATCCACCATAGCCATGCCCACCAGCCAACCCACATGTCACCTTGCACTACTGATCACCAACATATGTCTCCCAGCACCCCCACCCCTCAGCATCCAGGGGCACCCTCCACCAGGCCCCCACTCATGTCTACCACCACCCCCACCCCCCGAGCCACCAGGGGCACCCTCCACCAGGCCCCCACTCATGTCCAACTCATGTCTCCCTGCACCCCCACCCCCCAGCTACCAGGGGCACCCTCCACCAGGCCCCCACTCATGTCCAACTCATGTCTCCCTGCATCCCCACCCCCCAGCCACCAGGGGCACCCTCCACCAGGCCCCCACTCATGTCCCTTACCACCCCACACTCCAGCTACCAGGGGCACCCTCCACCAGGCCCCCACTCATGTCCAACTCATGTCTCCCTGCACCCCCACCCCCAGCCACCAGGGGCACCCTCCACCAGGCCCCCACTCATGTCTACCACCACCCCCACCCCCCAGCATCCAGGGGCACCCTCCACCAGGCCCCCACTCATGTCTCCCATCACCCCCACCCCCCAGCAGTGCAGGGGCAGCCTCCACCAGGCCCCCACTCATGTCTCCCACCACCCCCACCCCCCAGCAGTGCAGGGGCAGCCTCCACCAGGCCCCCACTCATGTCTCCGACCACCCCCATCCCCCAGCATCCAGGGGCAGCCTCCACCAGGCCCCCACCTTGTCTCCCACCACCCCCACCCCCCAGCATCCAGGGGCACCCTCCACCAGGCCCCCACTCATGTCTCCCACCACCCCCACCCCCCAGCAGTGCAGGGGCACCCTCCACCAGGACCCCACTCATGTCTACCATCACCCCCATGCCCCAGCAGTGCAGGGGCAGCCTTCACCAGGCCCCCACTCATGTCTCCCACCACCCTCACCCCCACGCCCCAGCCACCAGGGGCACCCTCCACCAGGCCCCCACTCATGTCTCCCACCACCCCCACCCCCCAGCATCCAGGGGCACCCTCCACCAGGCCCCCACTCATGTCTCCCACCACCCCCACCCCCCAGCAGTGTAGGGGCACCCTCCACCAGGACCCCACTCATGTCTACCATCTCCCCCACCCCCCAGCAGTGCAGGGGCAGCATCCACCAGGCCCCCACTCATGTCTCACACCACCCCCACCCCCCAGCCACCAGGGGCACCCTCCACCAGGCCCCCACTTATGTCTACCACCACCCACACCCCCTAGCCACCAGGGGCACCCTCCACCAGGCCCCCACTCATGTCCAACTCATGTCTCCCTGCACCCCCACCCCCCAGCCACCAGGGGCACCCTCCACCAGGCCCCCACTCATGTCCCCTACCACCCCCACCCCCCAGCCACCAGGGGCACCCTCCACCAGGCCCCCACTCATGTCTCCCACCACCCCCACCCCCCAGCAGTGCAGGGGCACCCTCCACCAGGACCCCACTCATGTCTACCATCACCCCCACCACCCAGCAGTGCAGGGGCTGCCTCCACCAGGCCCCCACTCATGTCTCCCACCACCCCCACCCCCCAGCCACCAGAGGCACCCTCCACCAGGCCCCCACTCATGTCTACCACCACCCCCACCCCCCAGCATCCAGGGGCACCCTCCACCAGGCCCCCACCCATGTCTCCCATCACCCCCACCCCCAGCAGTGCAGGGGCAGCCTCCACCAGTCCCCCACTCATGTCCCCCTGCACTCCCACCCCCCAGAAGTGCAGGGGCAGCCTCCACCAGGCCCCCACACATGTCTACCACCACCCCCAGCCACCAGAGGCACCCTCCATCAGGCCCCCACTCATGTCTACCACCACCCCCAGCCCCCAGCCACCAGGGGCACCCTCCACCAGGCCCCCACTCATGTCTACCACCATCCCCACCCCCCAGCAGTGCAGGGGCAGCCTCCACCAGGCCCCCACTCATGTCTCCCACCACCCCCACCCCCCAGCATCCAGGGGCAGCCTCCACCAGGCCCCCACTCATGTCTCCCACCGCCCCCATCCCCCAGCATCCAGGGGCACCCTCAACCAGGCCCCCACTCATGTCTCCCACCACCCCCACCCCCCAGCAGTGCAGGGGCACCCTCCACCAGGACCCCACTCATGTCTACCATCACTCCCACACCCAGCAGTGCAGGGGCAGCCTCCACCAGGCCCCCACGCATGTCCCCCTGCACCCCTGTTAGGGAGAATTCTCTGTTTAGGATGAATTTCTTAACCTAGAGAGTCCCCCAGCAGCTTTGCTGGATTTCTGGAGGTTGTTTTTTTCATCCTGCCAAGAGTGAGACTCTTTTTCTCCCACTCTTGGACATGAATGTGTGTAATTCCTTTAAATGTCAATGTGTTCGATGGGATATGGGGTCTTTTACTCCATAGGGTCTCATATGTTTTTCTATATGTGTTACACCGCACCCTCTGTGCCGTAGCACTGGGGCGTCCTAGCGGACCTCCATCATAGACTCCATACCCGGGGACTGACTACTGTCTCCCCAGGCATGTAAAGTCACCATTGGCTTTACTAGACCTAAATTTACTAACAGAACTAGTACAAACCATCCTATTGTGGACGTACTAGTAGGGATAATTTGATTACTCCTGGGTCTGTTATTCGAGGGGGCACTGTCCCGTCCCACCTCGTCGAGTTTTGGCTGGTGGCAGTGGAAACTACTAGTTATATTCAACCCCGAATATAACCCTATGGGATTCTTCCCATTGTTGGAGATTAATACTTTTTCTCGTTAATCTCTAACATACCACCGGTTTACTTATCTTAAATAAGTCTATCGAGTGGTATTTTCTGCCAGAACTCAGTTTATTAAAATGGCGTCTGTGTTCGTCTCTGTGACTCCTAAAACAAAGGTTAAGCCCTTTGTTCCACTTTTGGCGGGCTTCTGTACAGAGACCCTCCAAAGTGGTGCCATTCTGTCTGGGTTACCACAGGGGTGTGGGAGGGGGTTTAGGCACCCTGGACTGAGTTGCCTTGCCAACTCCAGTCGCACTCTGGTGTGATTGGCCCAAGTGGTGAGCCTCCACGCTCAACACTTAGCGTGTTTTGAGTGACAGCTAGGCTGAATGAATGGGGGTTTTCTGCATAAAAGCAGGGCTTTTGGGAATGGATCTTTAGAAGTCGCCACAGGACCTAAGAATCCGATGAGGGTAAAGCTGAGCCGACCTGCAACGACGACACCTCCGGTGGAGCCCTGCTGAACCGACTCACCACTTCCCGACGACAGAGGAGATCTCCCTGCCGGAGAGTCTCTTCCCCTGACTGGTGGGAACAACCAGTCGCCTTTGCTTTTTCTTCGCTCCAGGACGCAGTGGTCGAATTGCCCGTGCAGAGCACCTCGGCAACTGGATAGCCACTACCCCTGTACCACGACCAAAAGGTGGTGCCTTGTGACGGAGCACTCCGCGGCTGGTCTCTTCCCTGGTGGTGCAACGATCTTCAACTTTCCTTCGACGACGAGATCATCTCTTCTTGTGGCAAAGACCCGACGTGCATCCACCACCAGGAACAACTGCCCCCGCCAGAGCTGTCTCTCCACAAACAAGGTACTGTGTCCGCCTGGCTTCCCTTTCTGCCGGATAGAGTGAGGTGTCTTAATCCTCGCCTTTCCATTCGGTCGCCTCCAAGCTTTCTTTAACTTTCTGTTCTGAACTGGTCCAACCTTTCCATAACAATTTGCGATAAAGACTCGAAGCGCATTTCCACTGAGACACTTTTGGGACATATCGCCTTGCCTCTCTCCGAGTGGGCCTGGCCTCTGAACTTTGTGATCTGCAGTAGACCCTGCCTTACTTGCCTTGCATTTGTCCGAAAAGTATTGGTACCGAGTTGATTTCATAACCTGCCTTATTTTTCTCTCCCGTCCTAACGATTATTAGAGTGCCATCTAGGTTAAAGCATACATCTCTTTCTGCAAATAAGTGATGCCGGTAAACCTAGACTTGTCGAACTATTGTTAGGGGGATTGATCTTTTTCTTCGTATAGTATTGTGATTTAAGTTGTTTGCCGTATTAGTGCCTGAGTGTTTTCCATAGATGTGTTGTTATAAATAAATACCTTTATATCTTTACACCGAAGCCTTGTTCCGTGTTTGCTTGTTCTACTGTGTGGATTGACCTATATTGTATACTCCACATACTGCCTAACTCTTCTTGAGGGAAGTCTGACTGGTCAGCCACAGCTACCAAGTGAATCTGTTTGGTACAGACTGCTACCAAGTGGGTTTACTGCCAAACACCTGTAGTCCTAAATCTTTTGCAGTGGTCCCAGAGGGAACTGCACAGGTTTCCGCCTAACACTGGTGTACAGCGGTGGGATTAGTATCGAGTATACAGTTTAGAGTGCTTTTTGACACTTTAGGATAACTAACCACAAAGCTTAGCACTAAAAAGCAACTTTCAAAAACATGTCTACTATGGAAGCTTACAGTCAAGAATCCTTGTCAGGTGAAAATACTGAGAGTTTACGAGCTTTCTGTAGGCAAGAGAATCTTTCTGTAAGAGGCAAGAAGTTAGAACTGATAACGAGATTGCTGGCGAACCAAAGTCTGGGTACTGGTTCAGAGGAACCAACTTCTCCAGCAGATGTAGATAACAGTGATGGTGTTGATCTAAATCATAATTCTGATGATAGTGATGAAGAGGCTAAAGAGGAAAGAGAGGCTAACGAAACTATCTCCCCTGCCCCTCTGTCTGCCTTACCAGCTGTACCTACTGGGCCTATAACAGGTCTCACACTAAGTCCTCAAGTCCTTGAACTAGAAAAAATGAAAATAGACTTGGAATTCAGAAGGATTACTGCTCAAACTGAACAGAAACACCAAGAAATGCAACAAATTCTTAGGCTCCGAGAAATGGAGCTCAAGCACGAGTTAGAAATGAAAAAGTTGTCTGTCTAAACTGCTTCTGTCTCTGGCTCTTCTAGAAGCTCCAGTCCCAAAAGACCCCGGATGCCGAAGGAATTAATTGGTATGTATGAACCGAAGTTGGATGTATTGGATTGGCTGAGTTTGTTTGAGTACAATCATGGGCTCCAGAACATCACAGGTAACAAATTGCTTACCTGGTTGTTCTCTAGACTCTCCCCTGTTGCAACTGATGTGGTAATGGAGTTGGGGGAGGAGGATAGGAAAGAGTACGAAAGTGTGAAACTAGCTTTGATAGCTAGATTTGGGAAGACCCCTTCCCAGTATTTAAGAGGTTTAGAACCCTCAAAAAGCATGATGGTACCCCTTGGGCTACCTTGGGCCTGGTGAGTGAAGGGTTAAAAAACTTAGAGGGATGGATTAAGGGTTACAAGGTGAACACTTATGAGGGTATGAAGAATCTTTGTATGTTGGAGTCGATTTATGATGCCTGTTCTCCTGTGCTCAGACAGCACTTGGCTGATTCGAAGGGATTGGATTCCCGGAAGCTGGCTAAGGCTGCTGACTTGTGGGTTGCCAACAGGGCTACTCATAAGGATTCTGGGGCAACTCAGAAAAAGGATGAGGGAAAACAGCCTAAAAAAGACTCAAAAGAGAATTCGAATAACTCAAATTCCAAAGAGGGCCCCAAACAAAACCAGAAGGGTAAGCCACAAGGAAAACCGCAGCAGAATAGTGTGTCTTCTGGTGCCAAACCTGAAGGAGGGCAGAACAAGCCACCATTCCAAAAAGCATTTGGTAAATGCTTGGTTTGTGGCTCAACTGACCACGTGAAAGGAGATCCCAGATGTAAGGGTAAACCTTCAGGGGTCCAACTTGTCTCCTTAGCCTTCGCTCCAGAGGAGGAAGTCCAAATGGCAAGTGGAAACTTTCTCCTGCTAGCTGATGAACCCATCGGAGTCTTAGCCAGCGTTTCTTTAGTATCTCTGGGGTTGTGGGAACAACAGAATTTAGATGTCTATAATCCTATCCCCGATAATACTAAAGAATATTATAAGGACAGTGTCCAGGTGAATGGTCAGGAGACTCCTGCCATTAGGGACACTGGGGCCAGCATAACTGTGGTGGATAAATCGTTTTTTAAGGCTGAGGATGTTGCTAAGGCACCCAAATGCCTCACCAAGTTAGCTGGAGGGCCTGTGCAGATGCTTCCCCAATTACCAGTCTCATCCAGTGTAATGACATGACTGTAAAGATACCTGTCAGCATACAGAGTGAGGTACCAGGACGCGTACTGTTGGGTAACGATTTGAAAACTCTCGGAGTTGTATTGCATACTCCCAGACCTCCTAGTAAACGGTTACAGGAGCTAACCAGACCTGCAATAGAGAGGACCATGCGCGGTACTCTCCAGGAGATGATGAAGAAAGAAATCACTCCTGCTCCACTGGAATTGTCGGCAGCTGTCTCGAAGAAATCAGAAGCGAAAGGGAAACCTAAGACTTCTCTCCAGAAACCAGCCGCCAGCATTCCAGTGCAGCCAGCAAGGACTTCCCCGCGGTTGTCCAAAGATACACCCGTAACTCCACCTCCAGCTGAGGCTGAGGGGGAGGTACAACACTGTGTGGTAGAATTAGACTCTGATGAAGAGATAAGGGAGGGCCAGGAACTCATTGGAGATCTGGATCCTGTTGACCATCCTGAGCTGCAGTCTTTACTGGCAGAAAGTGGACCCAGCAGGGCAGACTTCAGTAAGGGACAGAGAGAATGTCCAACTCTGGAAGGTCTTCGCCACCAGGCAGAAGCTCAGGCTGAAGGGCAAGAGCCTGGGAAATACAGGTTGCACTGGGAAGATGGCCCCTTCTACAGTGAACCGACCGAGTCTGAACCTGGAGACTACAAGCGGCTTGTAGTACCCCAAGGGAACAGGCCACAGTTCTTGCAGTTAGCCCACGAGATTCCTTTGGCTGGTCACTTGAGTTTCAAGAAGACTAAGGAAAGGCTCTCTCTCTACTTCTATTGGCCAAAGATGGGGGCCAAAGTAGAAAAACATTGCAGGAGCTGCCACACCTGCCAGACCTCTGGTAAGGTTGGCTCCAAGAATGTGGCACCTTTAGTGCCTCTCCCAGTTGTGGGAGTCCCGTTTGAGAGAGTAGGGATTGACATTGTTGGTCCCCTTGATCCTCCAACCTCCTCAGGCAACAGGTTTATATTTGTTGTAGTAGACCATGCTACTAGGTATCCTGAGGAAATTCCTATGAGGACTGTTACAGCTCCGGCTGTGGCTAAGGCCCTCCTTGGTATTTTTACTAGGGTCGGGTTTCCTAAGGAAGTAATCTCTGACAGGGGGTCGAACTTTATGTCCCACTACATGAAAGCCATGTGGGAAACCTGTGGAGTAACTTACAAGTTCTCAACAGCATACCACCCACAAACCAATGGGTTGGTAGAATGGTTCAACCGAACCATGAAGAGCATGATAGGTGCTTTAGAGGAACCCCTTAAACGTAAGTGGGACCTTCTACTGCAGTGCCTTCTATTTGCTTATAGAGAAGTCCCTCAGGAGGGAGTAGGTTATTCTCCCTTCGAACTTCTCTATGGTGATCCCGTCAGAGGTCCATTGGCCCTGATTAAGGAGGGGTTGGAGAGTGCTCCTTCCCCCAAGCCAGTCAGAGTGACTGATTACGTGATAGGTCTCCGGAGGAGAATGTCGCACATGATGACAGAAGCAAGCGATAACTTGAAAGCTGGACAAGCATTGGTCAAGCACTGGCACGATTAAAAGGCTAACATGGTTGAGTTCGCTCAAGACCAGCTCGTTCTCGTTATGATCCCAAAAAGGCAGAGGGCCTTGCAAGACAAATGGATGGGACCCTTCAGAGTTGTGGGTAAACTCGGAGAGGTCAACTATCTGGTGGACTTGGGCAATCCCAAGGAGGCTCCGACAGTCTTCCACACCAACCGACTCAAAGCGTATGTCTCCCGACCTGATGTAGGAGCGTTGCTTCTAGCATCATCCTAGGAAGAAGAAGAGAGTGAAGCTCTTCCGGATCTCCTCAGAGGCTTACCTTTAGACGAAAAAATTGAAGGAGTAAATCTCTCCTCCAATCTGACACCCGAGCAACAAGAAGAGTGCAAATCTATGTTGAACCAGTTTGCCTCTCTGTTCTCGCTCTCACCAGGCTTGACCCCTTGGGGCCAGCATGACATACTCACTGGTGATTGTCTGCCAGTCAAAAGCAGAGGATACCGAATGTCAGAGAACGTACGAACCCACATCAAAGGTGAGGTCAGCAAGATGCTCGATCTCGGGATAATAGAGCCCTCTACTAGTCAATGGTCTAGCCCAGTTGTGTTAGTACCAAAGGCCGGATCTAAGGAGCTTAGATTCTGCGTGGATTATAGAGCTCTTAATGCAGTCACCAAGACTGATGCCCACCCTTTGCCCAGAACAGATGAGTTGGTGGATAAACTTGGCGCCGCCAAGTTCCTCAGCACATTTGACTTGACGTCAGGCTATTGGCAAATAGCCCTGACAGACCATGCCAAGGAGAAAACTGCATTTTCTACCCCCGTTGGCTTATACCAGTTTAAGGTAATGCCTTTCGGATTGAAGAATGCACCTGCTACGTTTCAACGGATGGTAAACCAGGTTCTGAATGGGATGGAGGACTTCTGCATGGCATACTTGGATGACATAGCAGTGTTTAGCAATTCCTGGGAAGAACATGTAACCCACCTGAGAGATGTTTTGCAGGCTCTTGGATGAGCCAATCTGACCATAAAGGTGAGTAAATGCCAAATTGGACAGAGTAAGGTAGTCTATCTTGGACATGAGGTAGGAGGTGGAGAAATAAGGCCTTTGCTCAGTAAGATTGAAGCTGTGCAAAATTGGACAACACCTACTACTCAGACCCAAGTGAGAGCCTTCCTAGGCCTCACTGGGTATTACAGGAATTTCATAGAGAACTATGGGACCATAGCTTCTCCACTGAATGTCATCTCCTCACCCAAATTTGCTAAAAAGGTTAAATGGAACGAAGAGTGCAATCAGGCTTTTGAAAACCTGAAAAAGGCTCTTTGCCAAGCCCCAGTACTCAGAGCTCCTGATTACTGCCAACACTTCATTGTGCAGACAGATGTTTCAAATGTAGGAATAGGTGCTGTACTCAGTGAACTGGATGGGAAAGGTAGGGAGCACCCCGTTTGCTTCATCAGCCGCAAGCTGAAGGATCCTGAAACAAGGTGGGCAACAATTGAAAGAGAGTGCTTTGCTATCGTGTGGGCTCTGAAGAAGTTTAGGCCGTACTTGTATGGTTCTACTTTTGTCATTCAGACTGACCACCAACCCTTGAGATGGTTAATGCAAATGAAAGGGGAAAACCTGAAACTATTGAGATGGTCGATCTGCCTGCAAGGGTTTGATTTCACCATTGAGCACAGGTCAGGGTGTCACCACCAAAATGCTGGTGGTCTCTCTAGGATTTATGTCATCGACTAGAGGTATGAGATTCATCCAGGAGTGGATTAAATCCTCCTGTCCCTTAGTCTGGGGGGGCGAGTTTTAGGGAGAATTTTCTGTTTAGGCTGAATTTCCTTACCTAGTGAGTCCCCCAGCAGCTTTGCTGGATTTCTGGAGTTTGTTTTTTTCATCCTGCCATGAGTGAGACTCTTTTTCTCCCACTCTTGGACATGAATGTGTGTAATTCCTTTAAATGTCAATGTGTTCGATGGGCTATGGGGTATTTTACTCCATAGGGTCTCATATATTTTTCTATGTGTGTTACACCGCACCCTCCGTGCCATAGCACTGGGGCGTCCTAGCGGACCTCCATCATAGACTCCATACCCGGGGACTGACTACTGTCTCCCCGGGCATGTAAAGTCACCATTGACTTTACTAGACCTAAATTTACTAACAGAACTAGTACAAACCATCCTATTGTGGACGTACTAGTAGGGGTAATTCGATTACTCCTTGGTCTGTTATTCGAGGGGGCACTGTCCCGTCCCCCCTCGTCGAGTTTTGGCTGGTGGCAGTGGAAACTACTTGTTATATTCGACCCGAATATAACCCTATGGGATTCTTCCTATTGTTGGAGATTAATATTTTTTCTCGTTAATCTCTAACATACCACCGGTTTACTTATCTTAAATAAGTCTATCGAGTGGTATTTTCTGCCAGAACTCAGTTTTTTAAAATGGCGTCTGTGTTCGTCTCTGTGACTCCTAAACCAAAGGTTGAGCCCTTTGTTCCACTTTTGGCGGGCTTCTGTACAGAGACCCTCCAAAGTGGTGCCATTCTGTCTGGGTTACCACAGGGGTGTGGGAGGGGGTTTAGGCACCCTGGACTGAGTTGCCTTGCCAACTCCAGTCGCACTCTGGTGTGATTGGCCCAAGTGGTGAGCCTCCACGCTCAACACTTAGCGTGTTTTGAGTGACAGCTAGGCTGAATGAATGGGGGTTTTCTGCATAAAAGCAGGGCTTTTGGGAATGGATCTTCAGAAGTCGCCACAGGACCTAAGAATCCGATGAGGGTAAAGCTGAGCCGACCTGCAACGACGACACCTCCGGTGGAGCCCTGCTGAACCGACTCACCACTTCCCGACGACAGAGGAGATCTCCCTGCCGGAGAGTCTCTTCCCCTGACTGGTGGGGACGCTCCAGGACGCAGTGGTCGAATTGCCCGTGCAGAGCAACTCGGCAACCGGATAGCCACTACCCCTGTACCGCGACCAAAAGGTGGTGCCTTGTGACGGAGCACTCCGCGGTTGGTCTCTTCCCTGGTGGTGCAACGATCTTCAACTTTCATTCTACGAAGAGATCATCTCTTCTCGTGGCAAAGACCCGACGTGCATCCACCACCAGGAACAACTGCCCCCGTCGGAGCTGTCTCTCCACAAACAAGGTACTGTGTCCGCCTGGCTTCCCTTTCTGCCGGATAGAGTGAGGTGTCTTAATCCTCGCCTTTCCATTCGGTCGCCTCCAAGCTTTCTTTAACTTTCTGTTCTGAACTGGTCCAACCTTTCCATAACAATTTGCGATAAAGACTCGAAGCGCATTTCCACTGAGACACTTTTGGGACATATCGCCTTGCCTCTCTCCGAGTGGGCCTGGCCTCTGAACTTTGTGATCTGCAGTAGACCCTGCCTTACTTGCCTTGCATTTGTCCGAAAAGTATTGGTACCGAGTTGATTTCATAACCTCCCATATTTTTCTCTCCCGTCCTAACGAATATTAGAGTGCCATCTAGGTTAAAGCATACACCTCTGTCTGCAAATAAGTGATGCCGGTAAACTTAGACTTGTCGAACTATTGTTAGGGGGATTGATCTTTTTCTTCGTATAGTATTGTGATTGAAGTTGTTTGCCGTATTAGTGCCAGAGTGTTTTCCATAGATGTGTTGTTATAAATAAATACCTTTATATCTTTACACCGAAGCCTTGTTCCATGTTTGCTTGTTCTACTGTGTGGATTGCCCTACATTTTATACTCCACATACTGCTTACTCTTCTTGAGGGAAGTATGACTGCTCAGCCACAGCTACCAAGTGATTCTGTGTGGTACAGACTGCTACCAAGTGGGTTTACTGCCAAACACCTGTAGTCCTAAATCTTTTGCAGTGGTCCCAGAGGGAACTGCACAGGTTTCCGCCTAACAACCCCCAGCCCCCAGCAGTGCAGGGACAGCCTCCACCAGGCCCCCACTCATGTCTACCACCACCCCCACCCCCCAGCCACCAGGGGCACCCTCCACCAGGCCCCCATTCATGTCTACCACCACCCCCACACCCCAGCCACCAGGGGCACCCTCCACCAGGCCCCCACTCATGTCTACCACCACCCCCAGCCCCCAGCAGTGCAGGGGCAGCCTCCACCAGGCCCCACTCATGTCTCCCACCACCCCCACCCCCCAGCAGTGCAGGGGCAGCCTCCACCAGGCCCCCACTCATGTCTCCCACCACCCCCACCCCCCAGCATCCAGGGGCAGCCTCCACCAGGCCCCCACTCATGTCGCCCACCACCCCCACCCCCCAGCATCCAGGGGCACGCTCCACCAGGCCCCCACTCATGTCTCCCACCACCCCCACCCCCCAGCCATGCGATTTGCCTGGGTACGTGTATTCCTGGGGTGTGTGGGTAGTCTCCCATGCGATACCATCAGGGAACGTGTATTATGGGTCCGCGTGAACTTCCACACGCGATACCAGCAGGCTACGTGTTTTATGGGGTTTGCGGGAAGTTCCACACGCGATTGCCCTGGGTACGTGTATTTCGGGGTGCGCGTGAACTTCCACACGTGACTGGGCCTGTGAGAGTGGGGTACGTGTATTCTAGGGGTGGGCGGGAATATTTATTCGCGACTGGGCTTGGGAGAGCGTGTTACGTGTATTCCTGGGATGGGCGGGATGATTCACACGTTCGCCTAGGACGCGCCGAAAAATAAATGGTCCAATCCTGAAACACGTACGCCAGCATGAAGCAGGTGTACGTCGACCCGCGCAGCATAAAAGTGCGCGCAAACAACAAACAAGCTCAGACGCCAGGATGAATATACCGTTCCTAGCAGCAGTGGCCGTGGGTTACCAAAGGAGGAGGAGGAGGATAGTGAGGGCCTGAATTTTCACTCCCAGAACCAGCCTTTTTGGGATGCCTGATGACCAGGTGTATGGGAGGTACAGGTTTCCACCACACATAATACTGGACCTGGTCAGTGAGTGGGAGGATGACCTCACATCACCCACCCTGTGCTCCCAAGCACTCAGCCCCCTGGAGATGGTCCTCAATGTACTGCACTTCTTGGCCACAGGATCATTTCAGCGGACAAGTGCCATAGTGGGTGGGGTGTCACAGGCCACGCAGTCACGCTGCCTACACCAGGTCTTGAACATCATCACTGCACGCCCATCAGTCCGTAGGCACATATACCTGCCCAGGACACCTGCAGAAAGGCAGGCTGCCGCCCTCGATTTCTACGGTGTGGCACAATTCCCCAAAGTGCTAGGTGCCATTGACTGCACCCATGTGGCACTATGTCCCCCCAGGGCATCTGAGCACATCTATAGGAACCGCAAGCACTGGCATTCCATCAACGTGCAGGTAGTATGTAATGCCAAGGGAATCATCACCTCAGTATATGCCAACTATCCAGGGTCCACCCACGACAGCTTCATTTACCGAATGTCTACCCTAAGCCGGGACCTAGAAGCTGGGCGGCATGGCAATACATGGCTGCTTGGTGAGTATGAATGCCACTGCACATGCATGCTTGTCAGATGCAGACTTATGTCACTACCCCACTAATGATACCATCACCTCCTCACCAGGGGACAGTGCCTACCCTCTGAGCACCCACATGATGACGCCAATTCGGAACCCCATCACGCCTCCATAGGTAAGATACAACACAGCCCATATTGCAACCCGGGGCATAGTGGAGCGCACATTCAGAGTGCTCAAGTCACGCTTTCACTCCCTTGACCGTTCTGGCGGGCAGCTGTTATATGCGCCCCCAGTAGTGTGCAGGATCATAGTGGCAGCATGTGTCCTGCACAATGTTGCAACACGCCGGGGCCTGGCTGTGGACATGGTGGTGCCCCCACATCCCCAACCACATGCACGCCCGCTGCGCATGGGAGGGGAGAGGGCACGGGGTGAGGCAGCCCGTACGCAGCTGGTGGCTAATTACTTCACATAGAAATCACACCCCTGTGGAGTGCACACAGCCCTGGCACATACCATCTGATAAGCAATGATGACTCGACCTGACTATTATGATGAAAAAAAGGGACAGTCAACTGTCAGAACCATAGCAGCCTGAGATTGTTCATGTGGAAGTGTCACAATGTGTGCATCCCTACCTACACAAATACCACCAATGCAGTGTCATCAAAAGACACACTTCCATGCTGCAGAAATGAATACCCACTTGCAAAATACTACATGAAAACAGTGCCATGTCACCCAACCCCTCCCCGGCACGGCCACACAACAAACCATGGCATGTCATGCAATGTGAGAGCAAACAAATTAATCCCCACAACATGCCCCAAGTGTCACCAGCTACAGTGTCCCTAATGGAAACATGGCCACACATGAAATGCTCACAGTAATGCAGGACCTGCAACACACATTACCAAATACTTACCAAGAATACCAATCACCTACACAACCTCCAACCTACCTTAAACATGACATTACAGACTTAAAGATTTGCTAGCCTCACTACCTGATGATGCCAGACCTTCGAATACTTCCAAGTATACAGTGTTAGCGCCACGCAAGAGTGTAGGTGCACTGCTTACAACATGGACTCCAGTTCCAAGGTGGACCGCCTTCTGAAGACATGAGAAATGGACCTGCAAATTAGGAGGATGAAATGGATGCAGAGGCACATATCAATACACCATGCAGTGAACAATACAACAACAATGTGCACTATGAATGTATACACAGTATTGACTACAGACTGCCCACACATCGAATGGGAGTCCAATGTCACCATGTACGTCAATGTCACTTGGGCACACCCTTTGCAAGCCCATGGAAACGGGAAGCAGGAGGGGTGTGTGTCACAAAAACCCAAACATCTGAACCAAATTCATGACAAGCCTGCATGTGCCCAGCCACAATGCAGCGTATGCCCACGGGAGCCACACAAGGCAACACACTGTCCCAAAAAAAAAAAAAAAAAAGAAATCAAAAATGGCCATTAATGGTCCCGAGGGGGAGGTGGGGGAGGCCACCCAGGAGGTCCGAGGACAGGGTGCACACCAAAACCCACCTGTGTGGATCTTGCAAAAAAAAGACACCTCCATGGGCTCATGGCCTACACGGCTACCCTATTGCGGGAGAATCACTGCTGTCGCTCTCCTCACCCTCTGCAGCTGCATCAAGAGGTGGTGGCACTATGGGAGGCAGCCCACGCAAAGCCCTAGTCTGTTCCTCCATGGCAGCAAGCATGCGGGTGTGGTAGGTCTCGTTCTGGAGGATTATTGTGCGGAGGTCCCCATGCCCTAGTTGCCTGCATCTCAGCTGAGAGTGTACGTGTGAGACGCTCCAGCTGCTTTTCTGTCCTTCTGTTGGTTGAAGCCTCAAGCTCAACAAGAGTCGTCCTGAGGTGAAGGAGTTCCACCCTCAGGGCTTCCCTGTGGCCCTGGGACTCTATGGAAATGGCTTCCTGCAGAGTCACCAGTGCCGCCCGCCTGTCCCTGTCGGACGCCAACATGTCCTCCCTGTGTGACTGGCAGATGGAGTCTGTTGCCTGCTGTAGTCGCTCCATCAGCCTTTTGGGGGGGACAATGGAAGTGGCCACCCTATCCATGGCCTGAGCCATCATCTCTGATGATGCTGCCTGTTGGGTTGCCATACCGTATATGGATTGCTCCCATCCGGTATTGCCAGGTGGCGGACGGCCACCACGTTGGCGGGCACCACACCTGTCTGGGGCAAGGCGAACTGCACCTTGCTGTGCCGGCATTGCCTGAGGCTGCAGGACTGCATTCCCCCTCTGATCTGCTGGCCCAGGAACAGGATCAGATGTCGTGGAGTGTGACCCTGCATCCGTAACCACCAAAGGCGTACCTGCCAACACTGACATCCCCATTGAGGGTTCTAACCCTGGTGCAGGTGGGTCGAACAGAACAGAATCCCTCCCAGGAACACTCACCTGCGACGGCACATAGGTCTCATCATCCGAATCGACACCTGAATACAGCTCGGGGGAGGTGCAGTCGGAGACACCCCTTGAGAGCACGACCTGCAGCAGTTGTGGGTTCTCACCCACCACCACACCACATCCCTCACTGGTGGTTGGTCGGGCCTGAGACCCCTCCTGGGTCTGCACCATCTCCACAACCCCAGCAGTATCAAGTGCGTCATCCCCTGCAAAGACATAAAAGAAAACAAATGGAAACAGGCATTAGCACTATGGCACACAATTAGGGCTGAGAGGCTACAGAAACATTACTTGATTGACACATGTCCCACATGACTAAAACCCTCCCATCCATGCACCGTCACTGCGTGTGAAGGGTAGGCAGATGGCACACATTGATGACACCAAGATGGAAGATGAACACATTTGCTGCATGCTGCCTAGCAGTGGCATCACACATTGGCCAGTGATTGGCAGGTCAAATACACATGCCATCACACAGATGGCATGTACCCTAGCCATAAAGTGAAGAAGGAGAGGAGGGCACCAATTGTTCATTCAGTCCAGTTTGCTCATGAAGTTGATTTTTTCATTGAAATGGTTCAAATGTTTAACCTGGAGCTGCCAGTCCAAAATGGTCCTATAGCACAGGGACATGTCTAAACAAATCATGTCCAGGAAACAAAGCCAGTCCACTGTACCATAGCCATGTCAGACATGTGACAATAGGACTGAGAAATCCCGAGTAAAAGTGGTAGTATGCAAACAATCTGCCTGAATAAACAGAGGTAAATAAGCAACAATGTTGTGGCAAGATGATACTTCAAGGGCAACTGGCGTGGTGTTGGGCTGGATGTCTAATGTTGGCAGAAGGGATGCTGCTATACCCAAATGCTGGTGCGCAGAATGCATAGGATGAGGCACATGGGTGACCCAAACCACTCAGGCACACACACCCTCACCTGGCACCGAAACAGAAGCCCTCCCACACACACCATGCACATGGATGACACACACATGCATGTGCACTCACCGGACAATGCCTCGTAATCTGCCAGTTCTCCCACGCCTTGGATCTGTTCCTCCGTGACGTAGGTCCCAGCAACCTGCTCATGTGGAGTGAGTTCTATGTCCTCTGCTGGAGACCCACCTCCAGTCACTAGAGTTGCGGCATGACTTGAGGCCAGCTTATTCTTTGCCCTGCGCTTCAGGTCATTCCAGCGCTTGTAGCATTCAGTAGCTGTGCGCCTCACGATTCCAAGGGCACTTATGATGTCTGCAATGGTCTGCCAGTGTGCCTGACGTTGTGCAGGTGTGGTCTTGGATCCTGCAACAATCACCATTTCACAGTCATGTGCAGACACATACTCTACAAGTGCATTTAGTTCGGCCTCATTGAAGCTGGGCTTCCTTGACGGGCCGGACTGTGTAGACGTGTCTGGGGCATCAGCCTCTTCCTCTTCCGCTTGGAAGGTGGTGGGGATCCTGAGTGTCCTACGCCGCTCTGGACACTAGGGGCAGGGGCCCCGGTGGACTCTGTACTAGGAGTGTGGGATTGCACACTCAGCATGGGAGTTGGTGCAGGCATTAGCTCAAGTGCGATGGTGTCAGGGGCAATGTCAGCATGATGGACTTGGACTGACACTGTCCTGGCTGGGTGTGTGAGAGGTGGGGTTGATGGAGCTGCAGCTGCCCCTGCAGCCTCCCCAGCCTGCCTACGCGGGGCAGCAGATGACCTAGATGCCCCTGATCCACGTGGCCTGATGACACCAATGTTCACCGGCGCACGTGGCCTAGACCTGCTGACCTGGAAGTCAGCCATGGAGTCACCCTGTGCCAGGTCTGGTTCCACAGTGGGCTGGTCAAACAAGGGCTGAGCATGGATGGTGTCAGCCACGTTAACCTCAACCAGGGGGGGGGCATGGGTGTCCCTGACTGCACCTCCACACATGGGGGGCTAGGGGTACCCTGCAAGTCACGGCCACCACTTGGGGCTCGGCCACCTTTGCCACCCTTACGGCTTGTTTGCCTCCCAGCCATGGCACTGATGTTATTGTGCGTATGGGAGTCGATGTGAACTATTGTCCTGGGCAATTGGGGGTCAAAGGGGTTGGGTACCAGATGGTAATCGTACCCTAGTGCTCTAGCAAGGCTGTATGTCACCCCTGGGGAAAGATGATGGGTCACGCAACACACAGGCACCCCAAAAAAGGGAAGTAAGGTGCACGCAACCCCTCCTAGACCACGTGCGTGGAAAAATAAACCTGCACTACGCTGTGGCACCCAGAAACACAAGAATGAACATATGCGTGTCACACGCAGCCTAGAATGACCTCTGAAGGGGTACGCGACACACGGGGCAAGCACAGATGTTAAATACGTGCGCGACTAACCGTCTGCCAGAAACAAAAGCGTGAAAAATATGCGCGTGTGCGCGTTGGCAACACCCCGCCAAAAGAAGAATTGTACGCTATCTGAGTAGACAGGACAACAGTAGAAGGGAACGCTGTTTGAGGAAACAGGCCCAGGAAAAAGAGGAAAAGAGAAAAAGCTGTCAGAGGTAACAGGGAGTACGAACTTGAAACGCCGTGAAGTAAATCGCGTGTGAACCGACAAGAAGTACAGATTTCACCCACTCGCTCTCCACGAAAAGCACATACAAGGAAATGGCGTTCTACATGTACCTTTTATACACACGTCACAGACGCGCATACGCGATGAGGCCATTTCCACCAATTACACGCTTTGACACTCGGACGTGTATCTTTTTTTTTTACACGCGCCATTCTCTACGGCCATGCGCGTGACGTCACAGCTGCGCATGGGGGCCTTTGGGCCAATGAAATCGCGTATGCGTGCAGACGCGCTTACGCGCTAAGGGCCTTTCCTCGAATTACACGCAGACGTGCAGGACTTTTCACGTGGCAAATCACTCTGTATCAAGCTGGCACACGGAAGACCATGCTCCTGCCCAGAAAGCCGATTTACTGCCCCCCAGAGCCCCGAGATCGCTCCCACCTGCCATCAGCTGCTGCCTGACTGCCTGCTGCCCACGTGCCCTGCCATTTGCTGCCTGCACATCAGCCAGGGGTGCTGTTGCTGTGACCACCCCTGCTGGAACCGAAGACTCCCGACTGGGATTCCATCGCTCCACAGCCCAGCCCCAGGACCAAGTTGCCCAACCACTCCTGCCTCTGGGGTTGTCATGTCGGGCACTGCAACATCTGGCACCACTGACAACCCCCAGCCAGAGAGGCAGAGGGGCACCAGCTTCAGTGCCAGGGAAGTTGGTGTCCTGGTGGAGCAGGTCCTGGGGCAATATGATGCCCTCTACGGAAGGGTGCGCGCTGACAAGGAAGGACAGACTCGGATCTGGACGGACATCGTGACTGCCATCAACGCAGAGGGGGTGGCAGTCCGCGACTTCCAACAAGTCAAGAAGCGCTGGGAGGACTTCAGGTCCAGGACCCTCAGCAAGGCCCGGCGCCTCTTGAAGGCAGCGGATGCTAAGTGGCGCCGGGGCCACTTGTCGGAAGATCAGATGAGGGTCCTGGAATGCATATCCCCAGCGCTCCACGTCCAGGTCCTTGAGAGGCAGACCCGTCTGGAGTCGAGCGGTAAGTGTACATGCATCATGATTGTAAGCTGTGCGTGTGGTGATGTGCCAGTAGTGTGCCGGTTGCACATCTGTTTGTATGGGGCTGAGTATGGGTGGGGGTGTACAGGACCGTGAGGCTAACACATGTGAGCGCTGTCATGTGTGAGATATGGATGGTGCTTGTGTGTGTAGGCTTGCATGCCAAATGCAGTTGTGTGGGCACACATGTTTGGATGAATGTGTATGTAAGTAGGCATGTACGTGATGTCACGCATGTATGTTGTTTTCAGCTGCATGTATCAGCACTGTGTACATGTGCATGTGTGTGTATTTGACAAGGGTGCAACAGTGATGCAACATGGATGCATGTGACAGCGGGATGTGGAAGCCTGATTGGCAGATGTGACATGGATGCCCATCGGAACACTGCGACAGTTGGCTGAGGTGTACACATGCATGCAAGTGTGGTGGTGTGCGTGCATGTGTAGTGCACTCCCTGTGTTGCATGTGATGTCTGGCTCACCTTTGCCTGCTCATGCTGTTGTATGTGTATGGATGCTGCTGGCAGTTGCGATGTGGCTGTGGTATGGCTCATGTGTGCATGTAGAAATTACATGTGTGTTGACAATTGTGATGCCATGTCTGAGGTTTGCCAATGCCACTCATGTACAACTGTCATGTGTGTATGTGTCCATTGTACAGTGCCCTGATGCCTGTGTTTTATTTCTCCCTGTCTGCAGCGTCAACTGATGAAGAGGGCGGAGAAGGTGCTGTGGAGCACAGCGGCGGGGATCGCACCACCAGCCGGAGACGCAGGGCCCGGCTCCCCTCCCAGGTTGTGATCTCGTCGGGGAGTGAGGAGTCCGGTGCCGCGTCCCAGGCCGCAGCTGCCGGGGGGAGGTCCAAGAGGCGGAGGTCGGAGTTGGACTCCTCGGCCGCAGAAGGGGCAGCTGGGACCCCACAGGGCCCAACGGGGGAAGATGGCACGGAGTCATCCAGGTTGGTGGGGGGTTTGGTGGAGGAGGAGGCCGTGCAAGCAACAGAGACGGGGTCTGGAGGTGGGGATTCCACTGGTGCTAGTGGTGCAGTGCAGGTCCAGGGACAGGAGGCAGCACAGGTCGCCGCGGAGGTGCCTGTGTGCAATCCTGTCCCTGATCCTGTCACTGCATCATCTTGCACCAGCAGGGATGCCTACGTCCAGACCCGTTTTCAGGCAGGGGATGAGCACACGACAACTGGCCTTCCTCTGCCTGCGGACGTGGCTATCCGGGTCCGGGTTGAGCCTGTCCTGACTGGTGTGGCGTTGCGTCAACGGGCCATGCGAGGTGACCTGCAGTCTTTTCATGAGGAGACTGCACGTCATCTCGAATGGCTCGTTGACCGCATCGGCCTACTGGGACAGGTCACCCAGGCCGGATTCCTCCATTTGATGGGGCTTGCTCAGACCCCCTCCTCAACTGAACTCCCTATGCGCCAGTCATCCTCCGTGCCATCTTCCCACCCATCAGTCACCTGGGTGCCCTGTGGAGCTGCCTCTGACGGTGCGGCCAGGCTGATGGAGGAGCATCCCTGCCACAGTCGGAAGTCGGACGTCCAGCAGGGGTGGCCACATCAACGACTGCACCCCAGCCAGCGGAGGATGTGCAGGCAGCAGGAGGCAGTGCACGGGCAGAGGCGCAGCAGCAGTAGCAACGTGGTGGGAGCCATGATGGCTCGGGGCCTTCGACATCGGAGGGGCAGGCATCGGCCGGAGGGCAGGAGGACCCAGGACGGGAAGTGTCTTCCGTGTGGCAGTGGTTGGGCCACGCCATAGATGCGGAGCGGCAGCGGGCGGAAGAGGCACGGCTCAAGATGGTCAGGGCGGAGAACTCAATCCGCAGGGAGTTTGGGGGGAACATGTGGACGGCCCTGTGGACCCTCAGGGCCATGGAGGAGGAGCGCCTCTGGGACATTGAGCAGGAGTTCGATGATGCCCTGGCCCGGAACATCCCGAAGTGAGCCGTCGGACTAGCCCGCTGCCCTTGTAAATAGTTTTGTAGTTAGTGTTAGGTTTCCTTTGGTTTAGCATTTTTTTTTGGACCTTTTGGACAATGGGCCACATTTTTGTATATTTTTTTTTTTTTAGGTAGTGTTATTAGATAGGTTTCATTTCTTCGGTTGGGATCATGGACCCTGGATTGGTTATCTGTATATAGTTGACTTTTGGATTTTCATTTTTTTTATGATTTCCCCATGGAGCAATGGTTTTCGATTTTAATTTTCCATTGGATTTACTTTTGTGGACTGTGACTTTGGACACCTTTCGTTTGCATTATGATTTGTGGTTTTGCATTAGTTCACGTACCTGCTGGTTTAAAAAAAAAAAAATCCATTATTGTTTGTTTATTTTTGATTCAATTTATGTTGCGTTTAATACATATTTTTTCTTCAAACTTCTATTCAAACTTCTATGTGTAGTATCATCTCATTGGTTTCATGCATATCATGATATGGGTTTTGACATTCACTGACACCCATTGGGTGTATGTGAGGGACAAGTGTTCATTTCCAAACTTGCAATTGGGGTTATATCATGTTTTTGCCATTTCTAAGTGGGTGGATGCAATACTCAGGTGGGTGTATGGCATTTGGAGGCTGGCCATAAGGGCCAGGGATCTAGATTGTCGTGACATGTTGGCTGGGGGACATGAGTGGGGGCCTGGTGGAGGGTGCCCCTGCACTGCTGGGGGGTGGGGGTGCAGGGAGACATGAGATGGACATGAGTGGGGGCCTGGTGGAGGCTGCCCCTGCACTTCTGGGGGGTGGGGGTGATGGTAGACATGAGTGGGTGCCTGGTGGAGGGTGCCCCTGCACTGCCTGGGTGTGGGGGTGATGGTAGACATGAGTGGGGGCCTGGTGGAGGCTGCCCCTGCACTGCTGGGGGGTGGGGTGATGGGAGACATGAGTGGGGGCTGCCCCTGGTGGCTGGGGGGTGGGGGCGGTGGGAGACATGAGTGGGGGCCTGGTGGAGGCTGCCCCTGCACTGCTGGGGGGTGGGGGTGATAGGGGACATGAGTGGGGGCCTGGTGGAGGCTGCCCCTGCACTGCTGGGGGGTGGGGGTGATAGGGGACATGAGTGGGGCCTGATGGAGGCTGCCCCTGCACTGCTGGGGGGTGGGGGTGATGGGAGACATGAGTGGGGGGCCTGGTGGAGGCTGCCCCTGCACCGCTGGGGGGTGAGGGTGATGGGAGACATGAGTGGGGGCCTGGTGGAGGCTGTCCCTGCACTGCTGGGGGGTGGGGGTGATGGTAGACATGAGTGGGGGCCTGGTGGAGGCTGCCCCTGGTGGCTGGGGGGTGGGGGTGGTGGGAGACATGAGTGGGGGCCTGGTGGAGGCTGCCCCTGGTGGCTAGGGGGTGGGGGTGGTGGGAGACATGAGTGGGGGCCTGGTGGAGGCTGCCCCTGGATGCTAGGGGGAGGGGTGATGGGAGACATGAGTGGGGGCCTGGTGGAGGCTGCCCCTGCACTGCTGGGTGGTGGGGGTGGTGGGAGACATGAGTGGGGGCCTGGTGGAGGGTGCCTCTGGTGGCTGGCTGGTGGGGGTAGTGGTAGACATGATTGGGGGCCTGGTGGGGGCCGCCCCTGCACTGCTGGGGGGTGGGGGTGATGGGAGACATGGTGGGTGCCTGGTGGAGGGTGCCCCTGTTGGCTGGGGGGTGGGGGTGCAGGGAGACATGAGTTGGACATGAATGGGGGCCTGGTGGAGGGTGCCCCTGCACTGCTGGGGGGTGGGGGTGATAGGGGGCATGAGTGGGGGCCTGGTGCAGGCTGTCCCTGGTGGCTGGGGGGTGGGGGTGATGGTAGACATGAGTGGGGGCCTGGTGGAGGGTGCCCCTGGTGGCTGGGGGGTGGGGGTGTTGGGAGACATGAGTGGGGACCTGGTGGAGGCCGCCCCTGCACTGCTGGGGGGTGGGGGTGATGGTAGACATGAGTGGGAGCCTGGTGGAGGGTGCCCCTGATGGCTGGGGGGTAGGGGTGGTGGGAGACATGAGTGGGGGCCTGGTGGAGGCTGCCCCTGTACTGCTGGGGGGTGGGAGTGGTGGGAGACATGAGTGGGGGCCTGGTGGAGGGTGCCCCTGGTGGCTGGTGGGTGGGGGTGGTGAGAGACATGATTGGGGGCCTGGTGGAGGCTGCCCCTGCACTGCTGGGGGTGGTGGTGATGGTAGACATGAGTGGGGGCCTAGTGGAGGGTGCCCCTGGTGGCTGGGGGTTGGGGGTGGTGGGAGACATGAGTGGGGGCCTGGTGGAGGCTGCCCCTGTACTGCTGGGGAGTGGGGGTGGTGGGAGACATGAGTGGGGGCCTGGTGGAGGGTGCCACTGGTGGCTGGGGGGCGGGGGTGGTGGGAGACATGCGTGGGGGCCTGGTGGAGGCTGCCCCTGCACTGTTGGGGGGTGGGGGTGATGGTAGACATGAGTGGGGGCCTGGTGGAGGGTGCCCCTGGTGGCTGGGGGTGGTGGGAGACATGAGTGGGAGCCTGGTGGAGTCTGGCCCTGCACTGCTGGGGGGTGGGGGTGATGGGGGACATGAGTGGGGGCCTGGTGGAGGCTGCCCCTGCACTGCTGGGGCGTGGGGGTGATAGGGGACATGAGTGGGGGCCTGGTGGAGGCTGCCCCTGCACTGCTGGGGGGTGGGGGTGGTGGGAGACATGAGTGGGGGCCTGGTGGAGGGTGCCCCTGGTGGCTGTGGGTGGTGGGAGACATGAGTGGGGGCCTGGTGGAGGCTGCCCCTGCACTGCTGGGGTGTGGGGGTGATGGTAGACATGAGTGGGGGCTGGTGGAGGGTGCCCCTGGTGGCTGGGGGGTGGGGTGGTGGGAGACATGAGTGGGGGCCTGGTGGAGGCTGCCCCTGGATGCTGGGAGGTGGGGGTGATGGGAGACATGAGTGGGGGCCTGGTGAAGGCTGCCCCTGCACTGCTGGGGGGTGGGGGTGATGGGGGACATGAGTGGGGGCCTGGTGGAGGCCGCCCCTGGACTGTTGGGGGGTGGGGGTGATGGGAGACATGAGTGGGTGCCTGGTGGAGGGTGCCCCTGGTGGCTGGGGGGTGGGGGTGCAGGGAGACATGAGTTGGACATCAGTGGGGGCCTGGTGGAGGGTGCCCCTGCACTTCTGGGGGGTGGGGGTGATAGGAGACATGAGTGGGGGCCTGGTGGAGGGTGCCCCTGGTGGCTGGGGGGTGGGGGTGGTGGTAGACATGAGTGGGGGCCTGATGGAAGGTGTCCCTGGTGGCTGGGGGGTGGGGGTGCAGAGAGACATGAGTTGGACATGAGTGGGGGGTTGGTGGAGGCTACCCCTGCACTGCTGGGGGGTGGGGATGATGGTAGACATGAGTGGGGGCCTGGTGGAGGGTGCCCCTGGGGACTGGGGGGTGGGGGTGGTGGGAGACATGAGTCGGGGCCTGGTGGAGGCTGCCCCTGCGCTGCTGGGGGGTGGGGGTGGTGGGAGACATGAGTGGGGGCCTGGTGGAGGGTGCCCCTGGTGGCTGGGGGGTGGGGGTGGTGGTAGACTGGAGTGGGGCCTGGTGGAGGCTACCCCAGCACTGCTGGGGGGGGGTGGGGGTGATGGGAGACATGAGTGGGGGCCTGGTGGAGGCTGCCCCTGGTGGCTGGGTGGTGGGGGTGGTGTGAGACATTAGTGGGGGCCTGGTGGAGGCTGCCCCTGGATGCTGGGGGGTGGGGGTGATGGGAGACATGAGTGGGGGCCTGGTGGAGGCTGCCCCTGCACTGCTGGGGGGTGGGGGTGATAGGGGACATGAGTGGGGGCCTGGTGGAGGCTGCCCCTGCACTGCTGGGGGGTGGGGGTGATAGGGGACATGAGTGGGGGCCTGGTGGAGGCTGCCCCTGCACTGCTGGGGGGTGGGGGTGGTGGGAGACATGAGTGGGGGCCTGGTGGAGGGTGCCCCTGCACTGCTGGGGGGTGGGGGTGATGGTAGACATGAGTGGGGGCCTGGTGGAGGCTGCCCCTGCACTGCTGAGGGGTGGGGGTGATGGTAGACATGAGTGGGGGCCTGGTGGAGGCTGCCCCTGGTGGCTGGGGGTGCAGGGGGACATGCGTTGGTGGGCAGTAGTGCAAGGTGACATGTGGGTTGGCTGGGGTGCATGGCCATGGTGGATGGGGTGCCTGCGGGAGATGTGCAGGGTAGGCCCCTGTGGTGTGGGCCACCTGCAGGGGCCGTGGAGGGTGTAGAGGGAACACCTGGGAGGACCCACACGTGCAATTCACGTGTGGTGCTCCCGCGCAGCCCTGGAATACACTTACCCTGATGGAATCGCGTGTGATACTTCCTGCGCACCCCTGAAATACAAGTACCCTGCTGCTTTTGCGTGTGATACTTCCCGCGCACCCCTGGAATACACGTACGCTGATGGAATCGCGTGTGATACTTCCCGCGCACCCCTGAAATACACGTACCCTGCTGCTTTTGCGTGTGATACTTCCCGCGCACCCCTGAAATACACGTACCCTGCTGCTTTTGCGTGTGATACTTCCCGCGCACCCCTGGAATACACGTACCCTGCTACTTTTGCGTGTGATACTTCCCGCGCATCCCTGGAATACATGTGCCCTGATGGAATCGCGTGTGTTACTTCCCACGCACCCCTGATGTACACGTACCCAGGACAATCGCGTGAGGGACTTCCCGCGAACCACTGAAATGCACGTTCCCCGCTTGGCGTTTGCTGTTTGCCAGCCCTATGAACTGGTCCAGGGTTAGCGCAGCCCTTTGCGATGATTTGGGGATTTTGAAGGCTTTTCCTTGTGCGAGGGCGTTCTTGGGGGCGTAACTGGCGCTGCTGCAGGGTCGCTGCGCCACTCTGCGCCACGGCTGGTTTCGGAGGCTAAAATCCATGAATACGCTGTGCGATGAAAAGGATTATTTCGCACGCGGCTGGCGCAGTGTAACGCATGGGGACACTGTGCGCCAGCCGCGTGCGCCATTTTTGTGCGAATTTCTATGAATTACCCTGTTAGTACATATGTTATACTAGGGACATTAGTAGAAATAAGAATGCAAGTATTTTTATACATATTGTCTATTATATGATAATATAATATAATAATTAAATATTTTGTATAATATATATGTATACATATAAATGTTCCTATGTGTATATATATATTCAGTGAAAAAACATTGTTAAAGGGACGTTATGGGTCCAAGTAAAACCCCAAAAACCCTGAAATTCGCCACTTATGGTAAGCTAAGCAACCATAACTCGCACCACCACCGTGCACTGCTAAGATTAACACCCACAACATCAAAGATGACATCACAAATGTCATTGATGACATCACGGATGACATCACATGTGTATGTACTTTTCATGAAATATGTGTACAAGGGATTCTTATTATAATGTTGCAAAAAAAGTATCAAGGATCATTGCAATAAATATCATACCCTAATTAGTGCATTGAACGATGCATTGATATAAATAGCATTCTATTATGGGGTTCTATCTAGTATACTAAGCTACTCATGCAGAAACATAGCATTGTGTGCAGCATACAAGATGAAGGTATAATATTCGTAATGTCAATATGTTGAATAATGAAATGATAATTGTTTTCTTAATAGATTTTTGTGTACTGTGAAATATGTAATAAGTAGCTAATAAAACCCATGTATTACATAATTGCATTACTATAGACAAAACACAAAGAGACAAGAACACATACCTATATGGGTATATACAGGGAAAGTGAAGTTAGCAAAAAAGCACAAGTAGTAGCAGAAACAATTCCTAACCTAACTGATTATTTTCATGCAAATAAATGATTGCTCTGTTTCAAAGCTACCATTTACCCTATGTATATGTATCACTTGATGTGATTGGACCCTAAGGAAAGTAGTGTGAGTACAATGTATACAAATATGACCATATACAGGGAAAGTACACCCATGAAAAAACAACAGAACTATCAGAAAGTGCTGATAAGTCTATTGATTATCTTTATGCACAAAAAGGATTGCTGTCTTTCAAGCTTGTGTCTTCCCCTATGTATATGTTTCATATGATGTGACTCGACTCTAAGGGAATTACTGTAAGAACCTACTTGAAGGATATGTCTACAAATAATATACAATGTTTAGTTTCTGACTGTTACTGAAGAAAACCATGTGGCCTAGATATGTCAGCAAAAGTAAAAAGAGTGAGCCAGACATGTGATGTCATCAGTGATGTCATCAATGACATTTGTGATGTCATCTTTGATGTCGTGGGTGTTAGTCTTAGCAGTGCACGTTGGTGGCGTTAGTTATGGTTGCTAAGCTTACCATAACTGGCAAATTTTTGGGGTTTTTCGGTTTTACTTGGAACCATAACGTCCCTTTAGCAAAGTTTTTTCACTTAATTTCACAGGTTTTTAGTAGCGGAACTTAACCATAACATCCCTTTAACAAAGTTTTTTCACTGAATTTCATAGGTTTTTAGTAGCGCAACTTAACCATAACGTCCCTTTAACAAAGTTTTTCTCACTGAATTTCATAAGTTTTTAGTAGCACAATTTAACAATAATAACTTTGGCTTTATGTACATGTAATATGGAACATACTGAACCCCTTCTACTGAATTTGATGTCCGCAAACTTTTTTGATGTCTGCGGACATGTTCGGACAACAGTACCACTACCTAAAAACTCTGGGAGGGTATGTTTAATTGTTATATCATAACATAGTAACATTTGAAAGATTCACAAAGCAGCACACATACATATTATATGTAGTAATTCATAAGAAATGTAACCCATATATTTAACACACTAACCATTCATTTAAATACAATATGTTCTAAAATGGAATATACCACAATAAGATAAATTGGCTTCCAACAAAATTACCTCACAGACACTCCACAACTAAGAGCAAGACCAGATCTACAGAGTACTCAGAACATATCTTACCTGAAATAGTAAGTGCACTTCATTTTACTCATATATTTATAAACTTTCTGTATTAGATAAAAAAATATATATTATCTTTTTTTTCTCACAGAAATGTCTAGTACTCTGGAATGGCTAGAGGAGCATTTCCCACATGTGGAAATGTCTGAATATAGTGAAACTAATGGCACACACTTTACAATATAAACCATTTAATTATTATTATTTTATATACATTTAACATATATATTTTTTTTTTGTATACCAAAATAGAAAATACCTCTGAAGAAACTGTTACGGATAACACTCTTGACAGCATAAAAGAAAAAATGTATATATTGTTGACCAATTTCAATAATTTGAAAACCTTTGTTGAGGAGCATTTTAAAACAAAAACCTCATACCATTGTGCCACATGTACATGTCCCCCTCACCAAATCCCAGTCAATTATCCCCAATCCCTCTCCATAACCCAAAACATTTTGATGAGACTTCCATCCCTTCTTCACCTGATACCAATCATGTTGAAACCCCTAATTCTCCTGTTTTTGTATCTGTTTCTGCCTCACCTTCTCTGTCATGAATGGTTAATATATGTTAAATAAAGTTACATTTTTATATTGTGTTGTAATTAGTTTAGGTGTCCGCGGACAGCGCGTTTGTTCTGAAATGTTCATAAATAAATGAAAATGGAGGTGTCCTGAAGAACACTATACCTGTCCGTACTGTTCGCTAGTAAGTTGAAACTGTTCTAGAACACACGCGGTGTCCTGAAATGTTCGTAAATAAATGAAAATGGAGGTGTCCTGAAGAACACTATACCTGTCCGTACTGTTCGCTAGCAAGTTGAAACTGTTCTAGAACACACGCGGTGTCCTGAAATGTTCATAAAGAAGCGAAAATGGAAGTCTCCTGAAGAACACTATGCCTGTCCGTAGTGTTCGCTAGCAAATTGAAACTGTTCTAAGAACACATGCGGTGTTCTGAAATGTTCCTAAATAAACGAAAATGGAGGTGTGCTGAAGAACACTATACCTGTCCGTCCTGTTCGCTAGCAAGTTGAAACTGTTCTAGAACACACGAGATGTCCTGAAATGTTCGTAAATAAATAAAATGGGGGTGTCCTGAAGAACACTATACCTGTCCACATTGTTCGCTAGCAAGTTGAAACTGTTCTAAGAACACACGTGGTGTCCTGAAATGTTCATAAATAAACAAAAATGGAGGTGTCCTGAAGAACACTATACCTGTCCATAATGTTCGCTACCAAGTTGAAACTGTTCTAAGAACACAAGCGGTGTCATGAAATGTTCGCAAATAAACCAGAATGGAGGTATCCTGAGGACGCTATGTCTGTCCGTATTGTTCGCAAGGAAGTTAAACTGTTCTAAGAACAAACGGTTGTCCGTAACTGTTCGTTTCACGTGTGACGCACTTTTAATTACTTCAGGACCCGAACAGTGTCCGTAGAACATCAATGCGCATGCGCAAACCAATGTCCGTGCATTTGGTGTCCTGCGGATAACCGTTTCCTTCTCAAACATGTTCGCAAAGCGATTATATGACCGCGCCCATGCTGATCGCATGTTCTGAATGCGGACACTGTTCGTGTCCCCGAACAATTTAAAAGTACATTTTCAAGTAATCCACAATATTTCTCAATAAAAACTCACCATAGCACAAGTCCCACATACTAATCCTGAGTTTCTACATACGTTTTGAAAGTTTTTGAACCTATTTTTGTGTTCGATCTGTCCGCGGACAGCGCACATGTCTGCGAACCGCGTCCAAGCACCCCTATAAAAGACCACGCCCTAGAGCTTATTCTCATTGTGTTTCTGGCTATTCTTCAGAGCACAGCTATTTTTCCTGCAACTTGCAGATTACACCATCATCAAGATGGCATCCATGGCTGCACTACTGCCACCTGGTGCTGCACATGCTTCAGCACCACCCACACTCCCTCCACCACCACCACCTCCCCAAGGGCCTGAAGAGGAGAACAGGAGTGAGGATGCAGAGGAGGAAGAAGAGGATGACAAGAATGAGGTAGTGGAAATCCCTATTACCCGCACTTGGCGTGAGTCTTGGGTGTGGCGGTTATTTACCATTCATGGGGATGGTCCTAAGGCTCGTGCGAACCGAGTCACCTGCAATGAGTGCAAAATGGTACTCAGTCATGGGAGGCATGGTTCGTACAGATTTTGGACCACTACCATGAAGCGACACCTAAGGTCATTTCACTCTGGGGCCATTCGCAAGGTTGTACCTTGCGAGGAGCATAGTAGGTTGATTTCCTCTACTTCTTCCCCTGTTTTGATCCTGTCACCACAAGGAACACCTCTGTGGGACAGCGTCTTCCTCAAGCTGCCTCACAGGCCATACATAATGCTGATGACCCTTACCTTTCGAGGGTCACAGATGTGTGTATGTACTGCAGGGGGGAGAGGCTTCGTAGTGCTTTTGAGACTATCGTCTCAGAGCACGAGAAGACCTGCTCACTACCCAAATAAAACCCACTCTACATCTTCCTCTCTCAGCTTGCCCTTTCTTATTCCTGTGGTTGGTGTGTCCCCCTTTACCCTCCTTTAGCCTCCTCTCCTAGTGTGTCGTGTATAAAAAAACAAAAAATATAAAATAATAAAAAAAAAAAAATAAGGCTCTTTTCAGAGCCGCCATTCACAGTTAAAAAATAGAAGTAAAAATAAATGAAGCAGGGCCTTTTGTATTTTTTAGAAGTCCGTAGACAGTCCACGGTCATCTAAAATTTTGGGGTACTACCCTATCAAAACCATTGCAATTTTCTCTGGGAGGAAGTGGTGGCTTTGAAAAGAGCCTTTGGGAGGTGTTTGTGTTTCAAAAATTATAAATACTCAACACCTACTTCAAAATGGATGCTGTAATTCTAAAAAAGGTCGCAATGCATTTTATATGTTTCTTAGAAAAATCTGGATTGCCAGCATAAGTTAGATGTACTCCATCTCTGCAAAAAATGTATGTACTACGAAACATAATATTTTCATTGTGAAAAGAGGACATGCCAAAATCTCTTAGAAAGGCACAAACAGCCTTATTGACACTGCGCCTTGCTTTCTCCATTTGTGGACGAAATGAAGAAGAACGAAGCCACATTTGTCTCTGCGCAATCCATGAAAAAATTACTTGAGAATTTGGAAACATGTCCATGACCTTCCCAAGTCCTTCTTTCATTGCAAATTGCAAAGAAATTCCAGACACATGTCCTAAACTGTTCCCTCCACAATGAATTATAATTATATCTGGATGTTGCTCTGTCTCCAAAGTAGCACAGAGAGGTAACAAGTCCAACCACTTCATTCCATGTACTCAATGCCAGTGTACTTCCACATGTGGGAATCCAAGATCTATAGCTACTCCACAGGTTTCTGCATGCACCTTCAAACAATGTATCCACGAGTCTCCCAAAATCCAAACAATCTGTTTTCTGAAACACACAGCCATAGCTATCTGTTCTTCTCTCAGCAAAAAGAGTATCTGAGAAACTCTCCTGGCACAACAGACCAACTAAACTTTCCTGACCAATCCCCTTCAGTGCTCATTCTCATTTGCATGACTTCTGAACCCGAAAATCCCCGGATGTAACACCCGAAGTCCGCGAACTACCGCCCTGTCCGTGGACATATCCTAACATGAACAGCCCTTCTACCATTTCCAGTTCACTCTCTGTGCCATTCCCTCATTGGATGTAGCTAAGAAGTCACATGACCATCCACCAATCGCATTCAAGACCTCTACATCTAACTGCATCATCATAGATCAGCACTGCAAATGTACTGTGAATCTCTCTGAGTACAAGTGTCATATCATTGGCAAGAACCATCTACAAGAAATACTGTACAAGTCTCCAAGATTTCTACTTGCAGCTCCATGCATATCCATATGCATGAACATAACCTACAGGTATGCATATTTTCTGTACAGTACATGAACACATTTTCTAACTGACTTTTAGCTTGTATAATCTGTAAAATGAACCTACTGTCTTTTTTTCAATCTCCTAAAATCAACTGTCACTTACAAATCTTTATACTATTTAATGTATTTATACACACACACTCAAATCATGTTAAAGTAACATTTTTGAAATGAAATATATAGACTACATATAGTCAAACAAAATTGAATGCACACTCTGTGTTCAAATCCCAGACAATAATACTTGTACAATTACATAATTTGTTTTTATTTCTTTATTTATTAAATTACTTACACTTATATAGGACAAGCAGCCCATGACATTGAGGCACTATTACTTGAAGAGCTTAGTTACATGAATAATGGTATTCAGTGGTACATTATGAATTTCACAAGACATAGTAAAGATATTTTGTTTGCTACAGTTAGTCATTGCAATACAATTTCTTCATTAAGAACATATCATATGTATTCAACTGGTGCGACATATCTTATGTAAATAAGGTAGTTTTAATGGTTTTGAGGAAGGTGCTGAGGATTTCAATTAAAAAAATCAATGTCTAAATTAAAAACAGTGCTATATACAAACAAAATTACTAATTTGTTTCTTTTACAATTGCAGTGAAGACCATTCTCCTGAAAAGAAGCAACCGAATTTGAAGTACAAAGAACAACTAAGAAGTAACCTTTTCATTTTAGAAAAAAAGTAAGTAGAATATAACCATAATATTTGTATTATTACTCAAACACACTGTAAAGTTTAATTCATGCTATTTCTGTGCCTAAAAATAGAGATTCTGCACGATTCTGTCCAAAAATCCCCATGTCTTAAACAGCGATTTACATCCAGAATGGCCCACAAATTCCTATTTTTCGACACACAAATTACCCAACTCAACCACTACAATTTAGATGTTATAGAACAAACAATTTTTTTAATTGTATAGCATTAGATATACTATTTATACTTCTCCACACCACTAGCTTACTTTTTTCTGTCATCTGAACCCCAGTTTAGTAGCACATTAATTCAAGAATACCCATCCCTACTAGTTGTAGTTCCCAATGCACATTCACACACCATTACATACATCTTTATCATCTTACTCAAACACTCATGCACACAGCACACATACATTGCAGAACACCCCAACCCATACCTTCTTTATTTTTTTCAACAGACCCTAAAGAATGCCTACCAAAAATCAAGTCAGTAGAAAACAACGCAGAAGTAGAGCAAATGAAAATAAAAGTGTCAAACATAAGCATCCATCTCTAGCACAATTTGTAAAAAAAAAAGTTGAAACAAAACAGCTAATACAGTCATTTAGTGAAACAAAAGAAGTTTCAAGTACAAAAACTTTGCCTCCTCTATCAAAATGTAAACCAAACCAAAAAACAATTAGTAGAAAAGCAGCTATCACTACAGATAAAACTGCTTCTTTAAATCTTGATATAGTTCAAAGTAAGCATACCAAGAAAAGTATTTTAGCCAAAATGTTCTGTCACAAAGTCCTTCAAAATCTTATAAAAACAGGAGAGAAACCAGGTTCAACGCTTAAAACCTATCGTAGGAAAATAATCTTAGAAGCGTTGATAGACAGTGCAATTCTTCTCAAAAGAAATTTATTTATTTTAGTGTTAAACAAAATGGAACCACTAACAAAACTAATAACTAAATTACAAAAAAGACTTCTCAATAAATTAAATGTCACCAGAAAGAACTTCTTAAGTATCTGCGGAGGTGAATGGAGTCACACTACGAGCACAGAACCATACTTTATTGAAGAAGCATACAAACAAAAGCGAACAAATACAATTGCCATACATAGCAGTGGTCGAGGTTATGAAAAAGGTAATAATACGATAATGGAACAAGAAGTACTCCTTACAAAAATATGTCCTGAAAACTTAGAATTACCCCTCCATGCAACTGAATCAGAATGTCTAGTGTACAAATGGCCATGCACGTCAATGTGTAACATTCCCAAACAATTGTTCAAGTCTTTACGCCAATTCCTCAATCAATATGTGAAAAGCAAAGACAAAATCAAAATTAAACTACTGCAAAATATGGATACCTGTCCAGTACGCAAGTATACAGGACTACAAGGACATTCATTGGCCTGCATTACAGGACCTACTTGCAAAACCACCTTCCATGGTATCAAAAGGATATCAACACATCATTCAACTATATGAAACCTAGTTTATAAACTGTACTATGCTAAAAGTCCTGCTTTAGCATTAGCCAATTTAAATTACATTCTTCTACATGGTACAGCAAAAGACCTACTAGAAGAAATCGACTATATCCAGAAAAAATATTTTGGAAGTGAAACCCACTTACAGAATGAAATAGTGGTAAACCAAATTAGTAACAATTCTACACATGGCAACCTTTTACTACACACATACAAAAAAGAAACACTAACATTTAAAAGTACGTCAGCTGAAGTACCAAACCATGTGTGTGTATGTTACCGCAGAACTTTTCATAAAAGTAACACAAAAACTGTAGACCTATCATACAAAATAGAAGACAATGAAGATTCTAAATGGTTTGAATTAGCTCTCTACCTTATAGCAGAAAACAAATACGAAACAACTGACCCTGTAATACTTTGTAGTTACTGCACTACAAAACTTGACAACAACCAAACTCCTTCACGTGCTATCACAAATAATTTGGAATTATATCCACTACCAAAACCACTTCAACAACTTAATTTATTTGAGAGCATCATAATTCAAACAGTGCACCCATTTCAAGCAATAATACGCCTTCAACCAAAAACTGCAAAATTAGCTCCCTCTGAATTAGTGAAAGGTATTTGTGGAAAAGTAGTGTATTTACCATTAGATCTAAAAGAAAATGTGCACACTCTAGGAGTGCAACGTCCAATGCAACAATCTTTAATTATCTTGGTAAATGGAGTACCTACAAAAGACAAAACATTTTTGGCAACAGCTGTTAGATTTACATAAAGTTAGAGAAGCCTTGCAATATCTTAAAGAGAATAATGAATATTGCAAAGAAATTAGTATTGAAGAAAACTTGAAGGATACAACTGAAATAATTCAAGAGACACAAGAAGCTAGTCAAGTTGAGCTCCTAGATCCTGCTACAATATCAAACACTTTAGACCATTATACAATTCATCCATTGCACTCTAATGACACCATAGAAGATGCACTGGAAACGTACCAAAAGCGTCAAACAAAAGGATCACCAATCAGCATATGGGAAAAAAGTATAGAAGCACGTACTTTTCCTCTACTCTTTCCTACTGGCAAAGGAGGAAGGTACGATGATAGACCTATTCAAATATCAGCATCAGAATACCGCTCATTACGGATGTATATTGAAGATCCCAGATTTAGACAAAATGTGGAATACATATTCCACCTACTCTTTGAAAGTGAACTAGCAACTTTATGTTACGGAGTTGCACACATATTAAAATCTGGATCACACTTTCAAAATATGACAGCTATAGAATTATTACAAAAAGTGCAACAAAAAGATGAGGTTTTACAATCAAATATTACAAATCTATTAGCAAATACGCATGGTACTAAAGAGTACTGGTTTCAACGTCACGGAGATTTACGTTGTATGATCAGAAACCTTGGCCCATGCACTTGGTTTGTTACATTAAGTTGTGCAGAATATGCATGGGAAGATTTACATGATTTCCTACGCATATCAAACAAAAACAAAACAAACATAGATATACTAACACCTCGAGAACTGTGTTCTCTGGATCCTGTTAATGTTTCAAGATATTTTCACCATCGCTTCATTGCTATGCTACATTTTATTTGTAATAAAACTGTTCCTCCCCTTGGAGAAGTGCAACACTTTTTTGGAGAAAAGAATACCAAGCCAGAGGAGCACCACATATCCACATGCTTTTATGGATTAAAGATGCTCCTAAATTTGGTCAAGACAGTGATGCCACTGTTTTACAGTTTATTAAAAAATATGTCACTTGTGAAATTCCATCGGAATCCAAAAATAGTGATCTTCATGCACAAATTTTACAATTTCAAAGACACAAATGTGGCAAATATTGTCGTCGCAAATACAAAAAAAATGGGAAATACTACACCAAATGCCGATTTGGTTTCCCTAGACCAGTTACAAATACAGGTCAAGTGAACAACCTCATGTCTTCAGTTAGACATAGTGTTAAAGGTAAGTCACATAAAAATACATATTACATAAAAAGATAAGAAGAAGAAAAATATATCAATGATTACAATGCAATCATTGCTCACTTATGGAATGCAAACATAGATGTGCAGTACATTGCAGACAATTCTACTGCAGTTGCACGATATGTCACAGCATACTTAACCAAAGCAGAAAAGACAGAGCTGCAAGACCTCTGGAGTGACCAGTCATCAGATAAAACAGTGTCTCAAAAATTATACAGCTTGGTCATAAAAATGTTGTCCCATAGAGAATGTGGATCCTATGAAGCAGCTGATCGTTTAACTGGTAATGCACTGTATGGTAAATCTGAAAATATAATATGGCTAAGTCTTGGGCCAGCTAAATCTAGAAAAAGAGTTCTAAAATCATATGAAGATATAGAAACAATAGCCAAACGTGATCCCAACAGCCAAGACATTTTAAAAAACAATTTATCAGACACATACCACCCAAACAGGAGTACCACTTTGGAAACCACGTGTCTACACCACATAGCCCAAAACTACGCATACAAAATAATATAAAACCTGATGAAAAAAATGGTAAATACAGAGTGACAAACTGTGAAGGGAGCTTAGTAAAACTCACCATACCAAATTTAATTAATCATATCAAATTGTCATTAAAGACTCCTCAACATAAAGAAGTATATTACATGTCCCTGCTTCAACTCTTTAAACCATGGAGAAAAGAAGAAGAAATACTAGATAACTATGACTCACATGAAGACGCTTTCAAAGCAAATGAAAGCACTATAACTGATGTAAACTTTACACAGTACAAAACAATGTTGCACAATGAACAGCAACACGAAGAAGAACTCCAGGCCCAACTATATAAGGAAACTCCTGACAGTAGTCAACCTTCTGTAACAGGAAGCCAAGAACCACTGGGAGAGCCACTAATAGCAAATGAGGCAGAATTAGCTATGACAGAAGTAGAAAACACCATGTGTCAGTATGAAGACTTAACTATACTACAATCAAAACTAAACAATGAGCAGTGTAGCATTTTTCAAGAAGTAACAAAAGAAATTGCACATGGTGTACAAGATGAAAACAAAGAATGCACCTGCCAAAATTACAAACCTATACTATTGTACGTCAGTGGTGAAGCTGGTTCTGGCAAAACATTCCTAATCAAAATCATCAGTAATTTGACAATTGACAAACAAATAACTGTCAGCTGTTGTCACTGCCCCCACAGGTTTAGCTGCCTACAACATAGGTGGTGTCACTTTACTGATTACTACTCCTGCTAATAGAACACCAAAACAAATGAGACGATTACAAACTTTCTACAGAAGCTGCAATGGAACTACGCAGAGTATTCAAACAAATGAAAATGCTTCTAATAGATGAAGTGAGCATGGTGTCCAAACTAATGTTGGCTTTGATTCACCTCAGATTACAAGAAGTACTCAAAACAAACTATGAAGAGCTCCTTGCAGGAAAACACATGATTGTTTTCAGAGATCTTCTTAAATTGACACCAGTAAAAGATGAGCCTATTTTTAAAACATTAGGACACAAGCTCTGCCGTAAAACTGTTGGCAGCATTTCAACCTTTGGCAACATTTCCAATACAGACAATTAACAGAAACATGCGGCAATCTGCAGATCTCAATTATGCCAACATCTTAAAAAGTATCAGAGTTGGTATACTGTCTAAAGAAGCAGAAGCAATATTGAAAACCCGGCACATTCATGCACTCTATGGTGATAATACATGTGCTACAGATGTTATGAAACAATTAGCCCACAAAAATGTCAATTGTATGGCCTTAATGCCAACTCTTGCAAGCTGTTTCAAATTCAATGAAATAATGTTAAGTAAAGAAATGCAACCAATAATGGACATTAGCGCCACAGACAAACTAGATGTACATGGTGTGACACTACTCATGTGTGACCAAGCCACAACAAGACTAAATAGTTTAGAAAAATCAATCTCAAACACAGCAGGATTGGAAAAGATATTAAAATTATCCTTAAATTGCAGAGTAATGCTTAAACGTAACCTTGACGTGGACCAAGGACTAGTTAATGGAGCACTGGGTACAGTTGTTGGCTTTCAAACATACCCACGTGACAACAAAATTCAGTTTGTCAATATTCTCTTTGACAAACTTTCAGAAGTAAAAATGATAGGACGCTCACCAGCTTGATTCCTTCTCTTCGAAGACATGTATGTACGCAGAGAACAATTTTCTCTAACTCTTGCATACACAGTCACCATTCATAAATCACAAGGTCTTACCCTAGACAAAGCAATGATGGACATTGGTAACACAGACTTTCAAGAAGGCATGAGCTACATAGCACTATCACACTTACGTACACTTGACGGTCTATTTCTAATCAACTTTGATGCAAGTAAAGTAAACGTTGATATTCCTTGCATTTTAGAATACAATAGACTTCGCTCACTATACACCCCCATCTAAACACATATTCTGTACCACAAAAAGTAAAACGTTGTAAAAGAAAACTAAATCAAACAGAAATGCAACAGGATGTCACTGCAAATCCTCCAAAGAGAGTAAAAGAAACTAAAACTTCATCAAGTCCCACAAACATAAAAGAACCCATTGGGGAAAGTAAACCAGGTACTTCATGAAAGAAGGACGACAAAATAAAAAAAAATCAATCAGATACAGAACTACCTGGTCCATTTAAACTCTCAAATATAGTTGGAGTAAGTTGCTACGCAAATGTAGCAATGAATATTCTATTTCAATTGCCACCAATTGTTGACAACATTTACTTAGGCAGTACAGACCAATTGTGTTTGCAAATGTTAGTACTTCACAGAAATGCAACAAACAATCCTGATAACACGTATAGTGTTCATGGAATAAGACAACACTTGGTCTACTGTGCTGGAATGGTTAAATTCACTATAAACTCACAGGAAGATCCACACGAATTTCTAATGTACTTACTACAAGTACTGGAAAATAAAAACATACCTATAAATGAAATCTTCCAGATTTCATACATGTGGAAACATACATGCACTCTCTGCAACAATGTGACACAAGAAGAAATCCCCAATGAACGCTTCACATATATATCAATACCTAATTGTGAATCCATTCCATTTTAGCAATTTGTACAAAATGCAAACCATGGTAGATTATGTACTACCTGCAATTCGGAAAATCACTCCACGTTAGTAATACAAACACATAGTAAATATGTAATACTAATGTTTCTACGTTACAATGCAGATGGTACCAAAAACAACTGCAAGCTGACTGGATTCACACATGGTCAAATATCACTTGGTAAGAAAACCTTCACAACAATAGGTATAATATACCATGCAGGAGCCACAACCAATTCAGGGCACTACACTGCATATATAAAAAAGAAATGTGGATGTTTTGAATGTAATGATAGTACCATTACTCTAAAGCAGAGATTACCAGCAAATCTTACAAACACTTATTTAATGTTCTTAAGACCACAATTGGATAACTAAACTGTACTTAATCCTTAAGTAAACTTATAGTAAAAAATATAAACTGTTAGAATATTCCAAAAGCTATCTAACTGCCCAAAGATTCTACAACAACTAATCAGATAAATGAAACCACTAAATTAGAGCAAAAAATAAACAGTTAGAATACGCCAATTGGTATCTAACTGTCCCAAAATTTAACAATATCCAAATAGATAAATCAATACTACTAAAATATAGAAAAAAATAGACAGTTAGAATATGCCTACTGGTATCTAACTGCTCCAAAATTTTACAATATCCAAACAAATAAATAATATGTTACTGCTCCAAAAAACTGCAACAAGCCAATGTATAAAGCATTAGTCAGAAACAACAAGTGAACAATGAAAACAAACAAGCAAATAAACAGTAGCATAACAGAAAAAGTTTTTTTTTAATCCAAAATAGATTTTTTTTTTCTCCCACAGACCCAATGATTTTAGCAACAAACACATAAACTGAGCAAATTTCACAGTACTCTGATTTGTAATCTACTAAATATGAGGTTCCAAAAAAAAAAAAATTGTTGATTATACAATGTAATAAGTCATTACAAAATGCTAATACTAGCATGCTATTTTCTTTTATCACAGAAATGAACAAGAAATATATGTACTCGAGTTACTAAATCAAACAGTAAGTATATTATAATAAGAGCAACCATCTGTCATGCCTGCTGGACATTTCTCTGGACCGGGAGCAACCTCTCCATACAGAATGAGTTCCGCCCATAGAACTGCTAGACCGTTCTATTCGAAATGGAGGTTGTTTGATGCATTGCCAGGAAAACGATGTCTGCATTTTTCACGTCGTTAAATTCATGTGACTTAGTTCTGTCACGTGTATTACGGTAGTACATACATAAGCAGCCTGGAAACGTCGCTCGCTGCTTCTGATTAAATCATTTTTGACATTTTTGTAGCTGAACTCTGGACCTGCATCCTTGAATTCCCTTCAGCAACTTCTTTGGCCTTTTGGTAGCGTATTTTCCTCCACACGCTATTTCCTGGAGCCATGTATCCTGTTCGCATGCCAAATCTCCACGCGGATGCTGTCTTCAAGCGTGGCTGCCCTGGGCTGCGTTATCCTGTTTGCGTGCCAAATCTCCATGCGAACGCTGTCTTCAAGCGCGGATGTCTTGGGCTGCGTGTATCCTGTTCGCGTGTCAAATCTCCACACGGACTCTGTCTTCAAGCACGGCTGTCCTGGGCTGCGTGTATCCTGTTTGCGTGCCAAATCTCCACGCAGACGCTGTCTTCAAGCGCGGCTGCCCTGGGGTGCGTGTATCCTGTTTGCATGCCAAATCTCCATGCGGACACTGTCTTCAAGCACGGCTCTCCTGGTCTGCGTGTATCCTGTTTGCGTGCCAAATCTCCACATGGACGCTGTCTGCAAGCGCAGCTGTCCTGGGCTGCGTGTATCCTGTTTGCGTGCCAAATCTCCACGCGGACGCTGTCTTCAAGCGCAGCTGTCCTGGGCTGCGTGTATACTGTTCACATGCCAAATCTCCATGCACAAACGCTGTCTCCAAGCGCGGCTGTCGCGTGCAATCCTGCATGTGGTTTTCTGAACTACTTTGAACCTTTGGTACCTGTGATAGTTAACAGGTGAACTTCTAATTTTTGTTCTTCGTGGGAAGGAAGTATTTCATGAACTATTGGAAGGTGATTGTGCACAGTACTTTGGATGCTATCCTGTGGTGCACCAACCGGGTATCTAGCGTGAGCCTCGTGAAGTTCGGGATAAGTCTCCCTTACTAATCTTCCCCTCCTTTGTCGTTGATTCAACTCCTGGCTTCTACAAGAGACTTTTGTTGGATACTTCAGTGTTTGCCATAAGGTCAGTGTTTTGAATTAATGCTAATACTGTGCTATCATAATGAGTTGAGTTTGGGACAGTTTCTTATGATACTTTATCTATCCTAGGCTGACTTCCGATACAAAAACCACGCCCTTTCCAGTGATCCAGCTCTCTGCCTGTTCATCAGTCAGAGAGTTGTATCATTTGGAAGGTCTAATTTGACTTACCTACAATCAAGTCGTGTGAAAAAGGATCCGGAAGAGCCCTACCAATTGTATCCTTTTTTGGTTACCCTATCCTTTTCTATTGATACATTGGTGATTTATGACACCATCGCAGCATATCACGCCCATAGTGGCTTATAACTTTGTTCCTTAGTTACTTATAGATTTGTTTTTGACTCAAAGTTATAAGCCACTATGAGTGTGATATGCTGCGGTGGTTGTGGCCAGGGCATAGAGTCGTGGGTGAATGGCCAAGTGGCCATGCACCCAACACTCTATGCCCTGGCCACAACCACCGCAGCATATTACACCCATAGAGTCAAACATTTCAACTATGACCTATGGAAACTTTTAATGTCCGCAGACATTATGGGCCTCATTACGACCCTGGCGGAAGACCATGGTGCTACTAGAACCATGGTCCATGCCGGTAAGTTACCGACTCCGCCATGGAGAAAGTGGGAATTACCACCCCATTACAAGGTTGGCGGGACGGTAATTCCCCCTTCCTCCATGGCCCTTCCTCATTCCCATTTTTGCCCCATAGGGCTCAATGGGAACGGGCAAGGCGCAAAGTACGGTGCCGCAAATTGCGGCACCGTAATTAGCATCAAGGTCCCTTTGCGGGTCCCTACTTTAACGGCTGGTCTACTCCAGCCGTTAAGGTCGGGTCCCGCAAAGGGACCTCGTAATTAGGCGCTAATAGGTTAACGGCACCGCATCCTTTTACGGCGCCGTTAACCCATTAGCACCTGGGTCGTAAAGAGGCCCTATGAGTGTTCTTAGTGCACTTTCAACTTGCCAGCGAACAATACGGACAGCGTCCTCAGAAAACCCCCATCTTTTATTTGCTAACATTTCAGGACACCGTGAGTGTTCTTAGAACACATTCAACTTGCCAGCGAACAATACGGACAGCGTCTTCAGGACACCCACTATGAACATTTCAGGACACCGCGACAGTTCTTAGAACACTTTCAACTTGACAACGAACTGTCAGGATCACAGGGTTTTCCCAAAAAAGTTTTCCAAGGCCTCCTGGTCAAGCAACCGACTGTGAGGGTCAATGCATATAGGAACCTGTGGCTATTCAGTTTTCCTACCCCTCATTGTATTCCAACATGGCCGCCCTGTAAATTCTCTGTAAATCAATGTGCAGTCTAGTGGCTGCACTCTCTGGGTATTTAAACCCCTCCCCTTTCTCGTTCCGCGCTTCGCGTTGTAAAGTTCAGGCAACGCTTACTGCGGTACCGAGCTCCAGTCATAAAATTCCTCTGAATCATTTTTCTGCTCTTTTAGTTCGTAGTAGTGCTCTCTGTCCCGTGTTCCCCTTCCTAGTTCCCGCCATAGTTAGTCCCCTTCCTTGCCCTTTCAGTTCTCTCCCATTCCATTGTCCGTTAGTCTCCTCAGAAGAGTTTTCGAACGGACGTTCCCAGTGTTCTGTCACCGCAAGTATTTCCTTTTCATTTTGCGGGTGCTGTTCTTCAGCTCCATTTGTTTTCTTGTAAACAAAAGTAACGTTCAGTTCCGTGTGTGTGTGTGTGTGTGTTTGAAGGTGAGAACGGTTATCGTTAGAGCTGCGCTCCTCTATATGCGCATGGTGATTTCCTGTGAGGAGATTGATGAAGTTTCCTTTGCTAATTGTGTTTAAAGGAGCAAGTGTAATTTTATTCATGTGTTACGCTCCTCATATGTAGCGCTAGTTTCTATGTAGATGCTCCTGAGGCAAGGTTGTGATTAGTGTTCCCATTAGGCACGCACTTGGTGAAGTGGAGTTGCTAATTTCCATGAGCCACGTTCACTCACATCTTGCGCACCTGTTATATAGTGAATACAAACTTAAGGCAATTTGTCTCGAGTTTCTTGCCATGCATTTATTAGAGTTAATTTAGGAAACTCTGTTACATCTACATTACATTGTTTCTATGTTTCATTAACAATACCATTTTTTCACTTTAGTAGCACACGCTTCCACCAGTGCTTACCTGTATTCTTTTGTAATCCTAGCTGTGCTCTATAGGAACTAATAGGCACAGCTTGTCTGAATTATTCTCCTTCATATTAAGCTCTAGGAGTTTCTTTAGTATTTGTAGCACTGCAGAATCAGAACCCGCCAGAGTTCCCTCAGTCCCTTTGGTTAGGTGGGCTCCTACCCCATCACCATCTCCTGTCTACAGAACAAGCGCCCCAGCACAGACTCAGGATGGAGAGCTAACCAAATTCCTACTTAAGGTATAGTGAGTAAAGTCATTTGTGGAGATAAAAAGGAGAGAGTCTATTATTCCCAGGGTAATAGGGAGATTATTCCAACTAGTTTACCCCCCCTGTGTTGCTTCTTAGATTCCGTGTTCCGAAGAGAGTTTTAGCTAGGCAGGAGAGAAGTTGAGCACAACGCACCCTAAGAATAGATTCTCCGTTTTGAGTGGTGTCCCCGCAGAGTCAAAGGTAAGCGTTACAGAACGCGAAGCCGTGCAGAAAAATACTCTGCCTGGACATCATGGGATCCCCTGAGGTAGATCAGCTCACCCAACTATTGGGAGACCTGAGGGCTGAAGTCCTAGCAGCCCGGTCAGAAACCAGTGCCCTAAGAAGAGAGCTCGGAATTAATAGAGAACAAACTGAAGAATTAGCTCACCAATTAATACAGACTCGAGCGGGGCAGGCGCCCTTACTCCAAGGCAGTGCCCAGGCATCCTCCCCTGCATCGCCCCCAGTTCCTGTACAGGTGGTCATCCCAGGAAATATTCCTTTGGCACCACCGGAGTGCTTCACGGGTGACCCCAAAAAGTTTGAAGTGTTCATGAATCAGTGCAGATTACACTTTTTGTGTTGACCCAGAGCCTTCCCCAATGATCAATCTAAGGTAGCTTTTGTGTTATCTTACCTGGGAGGATGTGCTGCAGATTGGTCCATCCCCCTGGTTAATGGGGATGATCCTGTGCTACAAAACTTCGTAGACTTTCAACATGAGCTAGAAAAACTGTTTGCTCGTCACACGCAAGGACAGGCTTTGGATAATGAATTGCTGTCATTAAAGCAGGGGAATCAAGAGTTACTGGCTTATGTCGCAACCTTTAATAGGCTGGTGGCTGAAACTAATTGGCCCACAGAAAAGAGAACAATATTGTTTTATCTTGGTGTCTGCAGTGAGTTGAAAGATGTTTTGGCTCAAGTTGTGAACCCACCTGAAGGTATTGCAAAATTCATAGATTTAACTATTCAATTAGATCATCGTCTTCAGGACAGAAGATTAGATCGAGCACGTCAAGACTATCGGCCTTTTGTGGTCCGTTACAGAGAACCAGTGGGGAAGCCAGGAGTGGATGAACGTCCAGAACCTATGCAGCTAGGTGGAATTCGAGACCCTATATCTCAAGCCGAACGAGATAAGAGACGACAAATGCAGTTGTGCTTGTATTGTGGCAAGGCTGGTCACTTTTTGAAGGAATGCAAAGTGAAACCATGTCATGATGCCTACCTCCAAGGAGCCAGGTCCGATCCAGCAACCCCAGAGGCAGGCATCATTTCCCCCAGGGGAGTGCCAGCGGGCCCAAGCTGGGGCCCTTTGGACGCAGTCCTGGCGCCTTAGGCGCCAGGCTCATGTTGGACCCCTGTCCTGGCGCCTTAGGCGCCAGGCTCATAAAGCTAGACATGTGTTCAAGTGTTTTAATGTGCACTTACCTGATGCAGACCATGCTGCTACATCCAGGCCCTCTTGAGGCCTGAATGGAACTACTTTACCTATGGGACTACTTTCCACCCGGGTGTGGTCGGGGAAGGATACATACCTGATCGGAGGAAGGATACATACCTGGAACTTCTTTCAAAGCTATTTAAACCACGCCCGATCAGCAACTCACGCTTCGCGTTGTTCTGCTCCTCGCAGCTGGACGCTCACCGTGACAGCTCCTGCATCTGGACTTCAGCCACGCCTGTCAGCATCCTGGGTCACCTGCAAAGGGAGACAAGAGACCTTACCTGCTAAATCTGCACCAAAAGAGACATCACTCCGACAATCCTGAAAAGGAAGACATCATTTTTAAAAGGCATTTCGCTACGATCGCTGCAGCGCTGCATTTCACTCACCTTTCCTGGGCGCCTCCATCTTCAGCAGCGATCATCCGGATCCACAGCCACTTCCCAGAGCCTAGAGAGAAAAAGACAAGAACAAAAGTTGAGAGAAGGAAGGGAATAGGAAAAGCTCAGTTTCCTTCTAAGACTTACCTGTTGGGTCATTCCCATTTCATTTCGGGTCTTGCCGCTTCCAGGCATTTTCCGGACCCCGGCCCCTATGGGGAAAAAAGACAAAGACATTGAATGAGCGAATGCAAAGACATTACCCGAGCGCTCATCCAGAACTTACCTGTCATTTACTGGAACTGCACGTTTCACTTCGGGTCGGCGCCATATCTCCGGAATCCCGAACCCCGGCCCCTAAGGGGAAAAAGACAAAAGCATTAGCGCTTGCTGCAATAAGACAATGAACATTATTATTAAGCTTGAACTTTTGAACTTGCAACAGAACATTTACAGCGCCTTACCTCAAGCTTATTTGAACTCCCATCAAACCTCAATCCAGTGAAGTAACTGGGTTTCAACGCGCCCCTGCATCAGAAGCAGGATGGAGAACTCATCCTTCCAGACCCTAAGGTGAGACTTCACGGGGAATCGTGGAAGGGTATCGTGGAGGGTTGGAAGAGAGTGGGAGGCTTGAGCATTATTCTGTCAGTAGGTAATACCCCCTTTTCACGCACAGGGGAATATTCCTGCAAGCCAGAGTAGAGGGGCCCTTCCTGTCCATCTTCAGAGTCCTGCGCTTCGCCATTGAAGAAGCATCAGCACTCGAAGCCAGACCTGCGCCTCCATGGGAATCAGGTGAGCGTTACAAACCAGCTCGGAAACCATTGGGAGGAGTCAATCAGGATAAAAAGCATCAGACGGCGGAAAACTTCAGTGCCCGACAAGTTTAGAGGTCATCTTGTCGAGCATGAAGAAGGTTGCAGCGACCTCACACTTCGTGTTTCCTATAGTCCTTTTTCAGCCAGAAATCCCCACAGACCGGCATGCATTAATGGCATACATTGACTGTGGGGCAATTGGTAATTACATGGATCAACAACTGGCAAGCACCTTGGGATTCTCTTTGAGAAATAAGTTGGAAACCGAGAATGTTTCCGGGGTTGATGGCACACCCTTGGTGTCAGGTCCAGTTACACAATGCTCCAACCTACTCACTATGCTTAGTCAGGAAGGACACAAGGAGAGGATCTCTTTCGACCTTATTCGCGCCCCACAATTTCAAATCATCTTGGGTATGCCTTGGTTGGAAAAGCATAACCCTGTGATTGATTGGTGTTCCCGAACCTTAACCTTTTCCTCTAATTGTTATTATGAGTGTGTTTCAGCAGAAGGTTCGGAAGCAACTAGGCAGTCAAGTGAAACTACCCAATCCACTCTGGGTTTAATTGGTTCATTGCCAAGAGAATATCAAGAATTCCAGGACATATTTCAAGAAGAAAGACAAGCAGAAGTGTTACCCCCACACCGACCGTATGACTGTCAAATTGATCTCATTCCAGGATTGCAACTTCCTTGTAGTAGAATCTATGCCCTCACCGAAAAAGAAAATTCACATCTAAGGTCATATCTGGATCAGTACTTGGCCAATGGATTCATCAGACCATCCAAGTCTCCGGTTGTATCGCCTCTCTTTTTTGTCCCTAAGAAAGAAGGTGACTTAAGGCCATACATTGACTATCGAGCCTTGAACCAAATCACTGTGAAGAACCGGTACCCTCTCCCCCTTATTTCCACCTTGCTGGACCAGCTGAAACAGGCAAGAGTGTTCACGAAGCTTGATCTAAGAGGTGCCTATCATTTCATCGCATTAAGGAGGGTGAGGAGTGGAAAACCGCCTTTCGAACGCGGTTCGGGCTCTTCGAATATCAGGTCATGCCCTTTGGGCTTTGCAACGCTCCAGCAGCCTGTCAGTCCTTCATGAATGATATCTTCAGAGAACTGTTGGACATCTATGTGGTTGTTTATGTGGATGACATTCTCATTTTCTCTGCAAACATTTTAGATCATGTGAAACATGTAACATCAGTGCTACAAACGTTGAAGGATAATTCTCTGTATGTTAAATTAGAGAAATGTTACTTCCATGTTCCGGAAGTGGAGTTTTTGTGTTTCATTCTGTCTGCACAAGGAATCAAAATGGACAACAGAAAGGTGGATGCCATTATCTCTTGGCCCGCTCCTACTTCAGTCAAAGGAATTCAGAGTTTTCTCGGATTTGCCAATTTTTATCGGCGATTTGTTTCTGATTTTTCTCACTTGGTTCATCCTATCACCTTATTACTTAGAAAAAACAAGAAGTTTGACTGGACCAAAGAAGCGGATGAGGCATTTAAAAAACTAAAGGAGCGATTTACTGCTGCACCAGTTCTGCAACATCCAAGACCTGACCTTCTGTTTGTGGTAGAAACAGATGCATCAAATGTAGCCATGGGAGCTGTTTTGTCTCAGAGAGATCCTAGTACCCAAGAACTGCACCCCGTGGCCTTTTGGTCTAAGAAGTTCTCTGCTGCAGAATTGAACTATACCATTACAGATAAAGAACTGTTGGCAAGAAAATGTGCACTGAAGGAAAGGAGACATCACCTGCTGGGAGCAAGACACACAGTGACCATTTTCACTGACCATCGCAACTTACAATATCTACGCTCTGCAAAGGCACAATCCTCTAGGCAGTTGCGGTGGGCCCTCTTTTTTGCAGAATATGACTTCATCATTACATTCAGACCAGGAGTGCGAAACGGAAAGGCGGATGCCTTATCTCGTATTGGAAAAGGTGAAGAAGCTTATGTGCCTGTAAATCCAGTGGAGATAATTTCTGGGGAAAAGGTACTTGGAGTGATAAACATTGCTGATTCCATGTTGGAAGAACTACACAACGAGATCAGAACCGGCATAGATGAAGACGAATTGATGAAATGGGAGTCTAAGGGAGAACGTTTTACTGTACTGGATGGTTTACCTTATTATCAGGAACGTCTATTCTTGCCCACACCAAAACTGCACGAGCAAGTAATTGCTAGTTATCATGGAGCCCTGCTGGAAGGTCATCCAGGAATCACCAAGACTTTGGAGAAGTTAAAAAGGTCGTATTGGTGGCCTACTTGGAGGAAAGATGTTATTATGTATTTAAAGACCTGTGGTAACTGTGCTCAAAATAAAACCCAAAAAAGAAAACCTGCTGGTCTTCTTCAACCATTGAGTGTTCCACCTGCCCCCTGGCACACCATTTCTATGGACTTCATTACCGATTTACCAAATTGCGAAGGATACAATACCATTCTAGTTGTGGTGGACTTATTTTCAAAGATGGCACATTTTATTGCATTGAAAGGATTACCATCGGCTTCAGTATTGGCAAAGACATTTCTAGAAAATATTGTGAAGTTACATGGATTTCCTACTTTAGTCATTTCAGATCAGAGAAGCCAATTTGTCTCAAAATTTTGGAAAAAATGTTGCGAATTAGCAAAAATTGATGTACGTTTGTCAACTAGTCATCATCCCCAAACTGATGGACAAAATGAGCGAACCAATCAGACCCTGGAGCAGTACCTCAGATGCATACTTCATCAGCTTGTTGATACCTGGCTCAATGTTCTTTGGATTGCGGAATATGCATATAATAACTCGGTGCATGCATCCACTGGACTGAGTCCCTTCTACACTCTACATGGTAGGCATCCACGCACTTCAGTCTATGACCCACCAGAACCATTGGAGATGCCAGCAGTCAAATCTTTGCACGACAAAATCACCACTGCCATAGCCTAAGCAAAAGAACATTTGTCCTTGGCCAAGGAGTCTCAAAAGAAATTTGCTGATGTCAAAAGATGTGATGCCCCTGAGTATGAGGTGGGAAATATGGTGTGGTTATCCACTCGAAATTTGGCCTTGAAAGGATCACGAAGGTTCCTCCCACGATACATAGGGCCATTTGCTATTTAGAAAATAATCAATCCGGTGGCCATGAAACTAATCCTTCCAAAAACCATGAAAATCCACCCTGTGTTTCATGTTTCCCTGTTAAAACCAGTTCATTCAAACACACGAATTCCAGAAGCACCAACTCCGGTGGAAGTGGAGGATGATTAGTTGGAATACGAGGTCAAGGCCATCCTGGACTCTAAAATTGTGCGAAATAAACTATACTACCTGGGGGATTGGAAGGGTTATGGCCCTCAAGACAGAACGTGGGAACCTCTAGAAAACCTGCAAACCCCTAGGTTGTTAAATGCCTTTCACCGCAATAACCCATGCAAACCTAGAAAGGGGAGTTCCAGTTTAGGAGGGGTTTTGGGGGGAATACTGTCAAGATCACAGGGTTTTCCCAAAAAGGTTTTCCAAGGTCTCCTGGTTAAGCAATCGACTATGAGGGTCAATGCATATAGGAACCTGTGGCTATTCAGTTTTCCTACCCCTCATTGTATTCCAACATGGCCGCCCTGTAAATTCCCTGTAAATCAATGTGCAGTCTAATGGCTGGGTATTTAAACCCCTCCCCTTACTCGTTCCACGCTTCGCGTTGTAAAGTTCAGGCAACGCTTACCGCGGTACCGAGCTCCAGTCATAAAATTCCTCTGAATCATTTTTCTGCTCTTTTAGTTCGTAGTAGTGCTCTCAGTCCCGTGTTCCCCTTCCTAGTTCCCACCGTAGTTATTCCCCTTCCTTGCCCTTTCAGTTCTCTCCCATTCCATTGTCCGTTAGTCTCCTCAGAAGAGTTTTCAAACGGACGTTCCCAGTGTTCTGTCACCGCAAGTATTTCCTTTTCGCTTTGCAGGTGCTGTTCTTCAGCTCCGTTTGTTTTCTTGTAAACAAAAGTAACGTTCAGTTCTGTGTGTGTGTGTTTGAAGGTGAGATCGGTTATCGCTAGAACTGCGCCCCTCTATATGAGCATGGTGATTTCCTGTGAGGAGATTGTTGAAGTTTCCTTTGCTAATTGTGTTTAAAGGAGTAAGTGTAATTTTATTCATGTGTTACGCTCCTCATATGTAGTGCTAGTTTCTATGTAGATGCTACTGAGGCAAGGTTGGGATTAGTGTTCCCATTAGGCACGCACTTGGTGAAGTGGAGTTTCTAATTTCCAAGAGCCACGTTCACTCACGTCTTGCGCACCGGTTGTATAGTGAATACAAACTTAAGGCAATTTGTCTCGAGTTTCTTGCCATGCATTTATTAGAGTTAATTTAGGAAACTCTGTTACATCTACATTACATTGTTTCTATTTTTCATTAACAATACCATTTTTCCACTTTAGTAGCACACGTTTCCACCAGTGCTTACCTGTATTCTTTTGTAATCCTAGCAGTGCTCTATAGGAACTAATATGCACAGCTTGTCTGAATTATTCTCCTTCATATTAAGCTCTAGGAGTTTCTTTAGTATTTGTAGCACTGCAGAATCAGAACCCGCCGGAGTTCTCTCAGTCCCTTTGGTTAGGTGGGTTCCTACCCCATCACCATCTCCTGTCTACAGAACAACCGCCCCTGCACAGACGCAGGATGGAGAGCTAACCAAATTCGTACTTAAGGTATAGTGAGTAAAGTCATTTGTGGAGATAAAAATGAGAGAGTCTATTATTCCCAGGGTAATAGGGAGACTATTCTAACTAGTTTACCCCCCCCCTGTGTTGCTTCTTAGATTCCTTGTTCCGAAGAGAGTTTTAGCTACGCAGGAGAGAAGTTGAGCACAACGCACCCTAAGAATAGAGTCTCCGTTTTGAGTGGTGTCCCCGCAGAGTCAAAGGTAAGCGTTACACAAACAATACAGACAGCGTCCTCAGAACATCCACATTTCATTTATTTGCAAACATTTCAGGATACTGCAAGTGTTCTTAAAACACATTCAACTTGCAAGAGAACAATATGGATAGCGTCCTCAGAACACCCCCATTTTTTTATTTGCGAACATTTAAGGACACCGCAAGTGTTCTTAGAACACATTCATCTTGCCAGCGAACAATACGGACAGCGTCTTCAGGACACCCCCTACGAACATTTCAGGACACCGTGAGAGTTCTTAGAACACTTTCAACTTGACAACGCACAATACGGACAGCGTCCTCAGGACACCCCCATTTTGTTTATTTGTGAACATTTCAAGACACCGCGAGTGTTCTTAGAACACATTCAACTTGCCATCGAACAATACGGACAGCATCCTCAGGACACCCCCATTTTGTTTATTTACGAACATTTCAGGACACCACAAGTGTTCTTAGAACACATTCAACTTGCCAGAGAACAATACAGACAGCGTCTTCAGGACACCCCCTACGAATATTTCAGGACACCGCGAGGGTTCTTAGAACACTTTCAACTTGACAACGCACAATACGGACAGCGTCCTCAGGACACCCCCATTTTGTTTATTTGTGAACATTTCAGGACACCGCAAGTGTTCTTAGAACACATTCAACTTGCCATCGAACAATATGGACAGCATCCTCAGGACACCCCCCATTTTGTTTATTTACGAACATTTCAGGACACCACGAGTGTTCTTAGAACACATTCAACTTGCCAGAGAACAATACGGACAGCGTCCTCAGGACACCCCCATTTTGTTTATTTACGAACATTTCAGGACACCACAAGTGTTCTTAGAACACATTCAACTTGCCAGAGAACAATACGGACAGCGTCCTCAGGACACCCCCATTTTGTTTATTTACGAACATTTCAGAACACTGCGAGTGTTCTAAGAACACATTCAACTTCCCATTGAACAATACATACAGCGTCCTCAGGACACCCCCATTTTGTGTATTTACGAACATTTCAGGACACCACGAGTGTTCTTAGAACACATTCAACTTGCCAGAGAACAATACGGACAACGTCCTCAGAACACCCCCATTTTTTTGTTTGCGAACATTTCAGGACACCGCAAGTATTCTTAGAACACATTCAACTTGCCAGCGAACAATACAGACAGTGTCTTCAGGACACCCACTACGAACATTTCAGGACACCGCGAGTGTTCTTAGAACACTTTCAACTTGACAACGAACAATACGGGCAGCGACCTCAGGACACCCCTACTTTGTTTATTTACGAACATTTCAGGACACTACGAGTGTTCTTAGAACACATTCAACTTGCCAGAGAACAATACGGACAGCGTCCTCAGGACACCCCCATTTTGTTTATTTATGAACATTTCAGAACACCGCAAGTGTTCTTAGAACACATTCAACTTGCCAGAGAACAATACGGACAGCGTCCTCAGGACACCCCCATTTTGTTTATTTACGAACATTTCAGAACACCGTGAGTGTTCTTAGAACACATTCAACTTCCCATCGAACAATACGGCCAGCGTCCTCAGGACAACCCATTTTGTTTATTTACAAACATTTCAGGACACCACGAGTGTTCTCAGAACACATTCAACTTCCCAACGAACAATACGGACAGCGTCCTCCGGACACCCCCATTTTGTTTATTTACGAACATTTCAGGACACCACGAGTGTTCTTAGAACACATTCAACTTCCCATCGAACAATACGGATAGCGTCCTCAGGACACCCCCATTTTGTTTATTTACGAACATTTCAGGACACCACAAGTGTTCTTAGAACACATTCAACTTCCCAACGAACAATACGGACAGCGTCCTCAAGACACCCCCCATTTTGTTTATTTACGAACATTTCAGAACACCGTGAGTGTTCTTAGAACACATTCAACTTCCCATCGAACAATACGGCCAGCGTCCTCAGGACAACCCATTTTGTTTATTTACGAACATTTCAGGACACCACGAGTGCTCTCAGAACACATTCAACTTCCCAACGAACAATACGGACAGCGTCCTCCGGACACCCCCATTTTGTTTATTTACGAACATTTCAGGACACCACGAGTGTTCTTAGAACACATTCAACTTCCCATCGAACAATACGGACAGCGTCCTCAGGACACCCCCATTTTGTTTATTTACGAACATTTCAGGACACCACGAGTGTTCTTAGAACACATTCAACTTCCCAACGAACAATATGGACAGCGTCCTCAAGACACCCCCCATTTTGTTTATTTACGAACATTTCAGGACACCATGAGTGTTCTTAGAACACATTCAACTTACCAGCGAACAATATGCACAGCGTCTTCAGGACACCCCCTATGAACATTTCAGGACAACGCGAGTGTTCTTAGAACACTTTAAACTTCACAACGAACAATACGGACAGTGTCCTCAGAACACCCCCATTTTGTTTTTTTACGAACATTTCAGGACACCACAAGTGTTCTTAGAACACATTCAATTTACCAGAGAACAATACGGACAGCGTCTTCAGGACACCCCCATTTTGTTTATTTACAAACATTTCAGGACACCGCGAGTGTTCTTAGAACAGTTTCAGCTTGCTTGCGAACAAAACGGACACATATTGCGTCCTCAGAACACCCCCCCATTTAGTTTATTTAGAACATTGCAGAACAGCCGTGTTGTCTGCAGACAAATCGAACACAACATGAGCGTCCACCACATAAAAAAACAAAACATTTAACCTATCTCATACTCTCCCACCCTGCCCAAACACTCTTACACACCAACACACTCTACTAAATACAAATTTTAAACCAGGTTTCACTGCGCTGTCTGCGGACGTCCACGAATCCAAGATGGCGGGTGCTACCGAAAATCTGACGCGCTTCACGCTCCACGCTGTCCAATCAGCAAATACCTTGCATGTCCGCGGACATCACGCAAGCCGATTGGCCAATCAGGACACTGTCCGCGGAGCGAACAGGGAAGTGTGTCCGCGGACCGAACACAGATATGACACATTTTTTATGACCTACTTTTTGGTCATTTTAAAAAAAAAACTACTGGACAGATTTTCACCAACATGCTTTCGGGACGAAGCCGCTAATCCTGGTCCAAATTTGGTGAAAATCCGTCCAGCGGTTTGGGCTGTAGGCGTGAGCAAAGTTTTTTCCCCATTCAGTCTATGGGGAAAAAAAAGTGTTTGGACCCCACCTATAACTTTGCCCCCCCTGGACGAATCCTCACCAAACTTTGCAAAAAAAATTCAGAGTGGGTCATATACTTTTTTTGCAAAGTTTGGTGAGGATTTGTCTGGGGGAGCGAAGTTATAAGCCACCCAAAAAGTGCTCTTCCTATGGAAACAGCAACTTAACCATAACTACATGGCCACTACCATGGCCATGTAACATATATTCACTGAAAAACATTGTTAAAGGGATGTTATGGTTACAAGTAAAACCGAAAACCCCCAGAAATTCACCAGTCATAGTAAGCTAAGCAACCATAACTTTTTCCACCACAGTGCTCTGCTAAGACTAACACACACAACATGAAAAATGACATCACAAATGTCATTGATGACATCACTAATGACATCACATATCTGGGCACTTGCTTTTGTTTACTGACATGATTAGGATAGTTTTTTTTTTTTTTTTATTGACAATGAGAATTTCAAAAAATTAAAAGGTGCTATATATCTACACATTATCCTTTGTATATGTTTATAAAGTACTTTGCTTAAAATTTAACCTGGCCTCATAGTGCACATAAATGGGGCAATAAGCAGGCCTCAAACACACATTTAATTTGTGTGCATGATTTCTAACTGTAATGGTATTGTCAATTTTTGGTGCTGTTGTTTCTTTCTTCCTTACTTTAGTTTCCGTTTGTACCTCTAATTTGTATGCATTGTGCTTTATATGTATGCTTTCTACTAATGCAAGTTTGTGATAAGTCTTCAATTGTTACCTATTTTTTTTCATTTTTAACATTACTCAAAACTCTCATAAAATAGCATTTATTATTTTACTCTCGGATATTAACAGATAAAAAATATTGTTTGGTTGTTTGTTTCTTTATTTATATAGCACACTGAACCCAGGGGTATCTGGGTGCATTACAAGTTACAGAATGACTTGATACAGCAAGATAGAGCACATACATGACATTTTTTACAGAAAATTAATATGAAATTTACATTATTTTGAGTATTTACTAAGTTACTTTTAGAGAAATGTACAAGAAGGCAGAGTAATACAAATATGTGCAAGGATAGCAAAGTAATATCTGGTTATACATCATGAGAGAAAACCCATAATTTGTTTTCTTTTCTAAAGCTGCAGAATGATGGTTCTGATCTTAAGAGTACCAGCATTGAGTTCCATAGTTGAGCTGCCATTACAGGAAAGCTACTTCTCCCTGCTTTTTGAAGCTTATATCTGGGGACCTTAAGGCAATGTGAATGTAAGGTTCTTGTGGGACGTGCCAATGTGTTTTTGGAGAATTTGTCCGCTAAGTACTTAGGGGCTGAGTTAGAGTGACATTTGTTGGTGAGGGTTGATGCTTTAAATTTGATTCTATCCTCGACTGATAGCCAATTAGAGTTCTGTCTGGTGTCAGAGATGTGCTGCATTCTTGGAATACTTAATGCAGATCTTAGAGCATTGTTTTGCAGTATTTGCAATTTCTTGACGTTATATTATATTATATTATATTATATTATATTATATTATATTATATTATATTATATTATATTATATTATATTTGCTAGACCCTAGGTATAGTGCATTACAGTAGTCTAATTTTGAGAGAATTAATGCTCTTGCTCGGGTGGTACAATTTGCTGTATAAAGAAATGGTTTACAAGCATAAATTAATTTACAAGTATAAGCTGTAGCCGAGGCCGTAGCATTGACTTGTCTGTTCAGGTTCAAGGCACAGTCGAGGTAAAATCCCAAGGTTTTTATCTCCTTGGAAACCTTAATATTCATGCCGTCAATGTTGAATTATTTAAACAGGTTGCTTAGTTTATTCAGTCTTACTGAGGATCCAATGAGAAGGAGCTCTGTCTTTTTATCGTTAAGAAGGAGGCCGTGAGTGGCCATCCATGATTGGATAATGAGATACATTTTGTTCAACAAGGTTGAGTCGATGTCATAGTCACCTGCGATGGGAATACAAATCTGAGTGTCATCTGCATAGTTAGTGTAGGTGACACCCAGATTGTCAAGGTCATCGAAAAGAAGCTTGGTGAAGATATTATAAATCGTGGGAGAGACACACAACCCCTGAGGTACTCTAAATGTGATCTGTGCATGCTCCGCTGTGAAGTAGGTGAAAAGACTCTTATGGATCGATTGTCCAGGAAGGATTGTATCCAGGCTTTGGCTTCCATGGAAAAGTGGGCAGCTGAGGTCAGATGATTACAAAGCACTTTATGGTTAACTAAAAACTAAATCAAATGTGGCAGAGAGGTCCAGTAGGAGTAGGAGGGTCTATTACACATTATACTTTATCTCGTCCATTTGATTTTTTAAGTCAATTAGATCAGATTTTGTGCCATGTTTAGGTCTAAAGCCTGACTGACGCAGTCCTAGAAGGTTGTTCGCCTTCAGGTAGGCCTGTATCTGTAGGTAGGCAGCTCTGTCTAGGATTTTCAGTAGAAATGGGACAGTCATTATCAGTGGGAATATTGGGGTCAATATTTGGTTTTTTTTAGGAGAGGGAGGACTCATGCATCCTTTAGGTTGGTCGGGACAGTGCAAGAGTCAAGGAGGCGTTCATTAATGTAGTGATGAATGGGGCTAGATCCCTAGCTGCGTCTTTAATAATAGTTGCTGGGCATGTGTCCCCCTGACATTTAGATGGTTTAAGGGAGGCTATTATATCATCTACTTCATGTATAGAAACCAGGGCAAATTTAAACCGATTGCATGTTTTAGTAGGAATCGTCTGCGACTCCTGCAACGGTAGGTCTCTCGTGAGATTTTGTTTTTTGGCTTCAATTGTTTCTTGTAACAAAGTAATTTTGTTAGCGAGTGCAGTTTGAATATTTGTACACCAAGTTTTGTCCTTGATGCAAGTATTGGTTGGAGGAGTAAGGGACTCTACTTCTCTAAGAATGACGAACAATTCTCTTGTGCTTGAATTTGCTTTATTAATCCTGTCATTGTAATTGTCTTTTTTAGATTGGATGATGTCAGATTTATATATCGAGGTGATTTTTGTGAGTTTATCCTTGTTCAAGGGCGTAGTATTGTTTTTCCATAATGATTCTGCACTCCTTTTTTCATTTATTAATGCTTTAAGATTCTGGGAGAACCAAGAGTTGAGGTGAGCTAGTGGTTTCCTTTTGCACATTTTTAAAGGTGCTATTTTTTCAATGGCTTATTTGAACATTGCGTTATATAAAGCAACAAGGGCTGCATGGTCTGAACGGATGGCTATGGGATTGGTGATAGGATGGAGTAGCGGTAGTAGGTTTTCCATTGTTATATTAGGCTTATTTCTCCTGAGTGCTGGAGGGGCCTGAGGTTCATCAAGATGGGTTGTAAACTGTCTTGTAGAGTGAAGAAGATAAAGTGATGATCGTTCCAGGCACATGGTTTGTTGGAAGTTATAGTAGTCTCACAGTTGAAGTCTGCAACCCAGTCTAAAGTTGTACTTTAAATGTGTGTTGGCATGTTCCTTCTATGCGTGAAGCGCAGTTCGATGATAGTATTAGCAAGTGCAGAAGCATTGACATTGTTCAAGTCGTTGAGACCAAGATTAAAGTCTCCAAGTAATATAATTTGAGATCTAGGTTTCGTGTTTGTGGTAAGTAGAGAGGTGATGTCTTCCTCAAACGTTTAAATAGGGCTAGGAGTTCTAGATATGTGTCAAGACTTGAATACCGCATAGACTATAAGTACCTCCGTCCCCAAGCACCTGTCAGGGAGATAGGATCTCACTCACAGATCGATTATTGGGGCCACAGGTCGCTGGAACAACAGCACCAGGTCCTGAGGTAGCTGCAAAGGAAACAAGACAGGTTACAGGCAATTCAATGGTTAACTCTGGTAACAGAACTAGAGGGAAATGCACCTACCAAATCTGTGAAAGGAGACAGGTTTTGTAGCACGAGAAAGTGTAGAAACTCCTGGGGTGCAGAAGTGAAGTCCCCTGCTAAAGAGGTGCAGAGTGGTGGATAGGAGAGGTCCAGCATCTGATGTGATGCAGGCAAGGTCATTGAAGCACAACAAAAAACAGTACAATGCGAGGTACAGAAAAGGGAATTCCTAGGCAGTCCGTAAGCAGTCCTGAATCCAAAGCCACGAGTAATCCAAGCAAGAAATGCAACAGAAGCTGAGTATAGGGTAATCTAAGAGCGGTCCAAAAACAACGTAGCCAAAGTCCAGAATCCAGAAATCAATCAGCAGGAAACAACAACAAGAATAGCTTTACGCCGGCCAGGAACACAGCTGAGAAGCAGTGAAACCCGCGAAGAGCATCTATTAACCTTGTTGTCAAGGGAACTAGTTATGTGACTTGTGAGTGTCACATGACCGGCTGTGGAAATTGTTCTCTGTTCCCTCAGGCGCCATGGCAATCGCCAATACAAGCACGGCCGCAACTGCCGAATGTGCCTGCCCTGTGGGATCACAGCTCCCCCTTGACCTATCTCCCCCGGACAAAGGGGTGTTGTCAGCCGATCCCTGACTTGCTGGCGAAGTGGGGAGAGGAGATGCAGAATGTTCCCGCGCCAGGGGGCGGAGGTATGAGCATCTAGAAGTCATGAAAATATGAGGTGCATAGTTATAGTGCGAATGCTGAGAGTGGTATTTTGACAGTCAAGAGTTATCCAGAAGGGAATGGGCGTTGTGTGAAGACCCTTAAGCCCAATTTGTTTTTTATCAATGAAGGCAATGCCACCTCCTCTAGATGTTTCTCTATCTACCCTTAGTATAGTATAATTTTCTGGTATAGCGAGTGAGAGAGTTGGTACTGCTGCTACATGAAGCCAAGCCTCTATTATAGATAGCAAATCTAACTCTGCCATTTCCCACCCTTTAGCATAATTTTTAACACTTCTATACACTTTTTGCAACCTTTTCCACTGTTTTTGTGTTCACCGAACGGGTCCGCACTTCACAAATGGGTCCGTGATTCGTGAACAGTTTGGAACTGCATTTTTCAACTCATCTAGGAAATTTAAAGCTCAAAATGTACTCTTGCACAGCTCCTACACCTATTTTTACAAATTATTCATTAACAATCTAGCAGAGAGCACATATTTTGCAGAATATTAGGAAAACTGATATTTATCTTAAAAAATGGCATCAGCTGTTGCCATCCCTCCTCCCAAGAGCCACCACCAGCACCACCAGCTGGAGGACCTACACAATAAAAGAAGTGCAGTACCTGAAAAGACAATGAAGCGGACCAAGAATATGCGGTAGAGGAATGTAGTGCCTACCAATAGCACCCAGATAGAATCATGTGTGTGGGAGTTCTTTGCCACTGTTGGAAATGTACCTAAGGCTAAAGCTAACAAAGTGAAATCCACTGAGGGCAACTTTGTACGCAGTTGCAGACTACCTGGGCAGTACTCCTACAGGACCATCTCCAATGTGCCGCCACACTGAATCCAACCACCACAATTCTCTCATAAAAGCTGTTCCTTTCGTAGGAAGTAGTAGGCTCTCTTTCTCTACCTCAGCTTCCTCAACCAATGTTGTTATCACACAGCCTACTTCTTTAGGACACACAATCCCACCAGCTACCTTGCAAGGGAAAAAAGAGGCTGTTGATCCATCTCTTTCGAAGACAATGCACTATGTATATACTGCAACACTCCACTCTGCGGGGGGAGCAATTTTGAAGTGCTTTTGAAGCTGTAATCAAGGAGCATGAGAAACACTGCCCCCTACCTTAGAAGTAACACACACGCAGCATCTTCCCCTGTCCACCTGCCCCCCATATTTGTGGTTGGTTAATTTTTTTCATTTCCCTCCCCACCTTACTTTCTGACCTCTCCGGCAAAATAAATAAACACCCAAAAAGCGGTTCCTTTAGGAACCACCTTTCACAATTAAAAAATAGCTCACAAAAAAGACTCCATCTACTTTACATTTCTCAGTAAAGTAGTTATTCTCAATAAGATTCTCTAACATTTTCATTAGCATTTTCTAATATGCTAATGGGAATTATGCACAATTGTATATTACAGAAAAATATAAAAGGACATAAACAATTTTATGTCCCAAATGCTTTTCTCTAGCATACAATAAGGACCATAATTGATGGGCCTTTATAACTATCCGTGATCTCCACAGTCCCCTTTCCATGCCATGGGTCATTAAAAGATCCAGGTGGCACATGCACACCATCGCACAGGGCAGCCCTTCTACGCTTTTCAATTTTATATTTGTAACACTCCCTCAATGTCTGCTTCCAAACAGTCACACATCCATCCACCAATCACTTCCAATCACTTCCAAAAACTCTACATATAACCCTATGACCATATTAAGCTTCCACACACCAACTACTACTTAACAATCTTCTACAAATCTTTTGCATTTGCATTTCCCTTATTTATACAAAAAAAGTACACAGTGCTCCTATAAATGCACATATGCTTTGTGAAGTGAGAGAAGTGCATAAATAGAAGGGGCAGTACAGATGGGTAAGTGCTCATAAGGGTACAACATCCTTTCACGGGATGTTTTATTGCAGTGGATTTTTTAACAAAAAAGGGGGGGTTTAGAAAAATATATATTTGGGGTCTGGGTGTTTGGGAATGTATTAAAAATTAAACGGGATGAGGGTTTGGGGGGCGACTCCCCCAAAATAAAAAAATAAAAATTCAATGAGTTTTTTTAATTAAAAAATCCAGATTAAAACCCAGCAACAAAAACATCCCACGATGAAATGACATGGAACCCTCATGAGAACCCAGGAGGAAAGTGCCAAGGAATGCCAAGGTGGGATGCCACTGGCTAACTACTCGAGCAGAGGAGTGACAGGGGGTGGGATGCATCTCAACCATAACGTCCCTTTAACAACGTTTTTACTGTCAATTTAATAAGTTTTTATAAGTGAAAATATTTCATGATCTTACATCACTGTGTATACGTTAGCAAAAAATCCTCTTTCCATATATATCAAAGAACTATAAACCACCTTTAAGAAACATATTTTTTGTAACACATACTTATGTCTGTCGTTATCAGCAGCACATGTTGGGGATGCAAATCATTGTACAATTTCCTATGACATAAGGTTCAACCATGATCCCAGCCCCACCAAACCACCCCTATTATCTACTGCACCTACCCTGCATCCTAGCTCACTGTCCACTATACCCTAATAATGTGACCAATGGCCACTGCTCATAGTTTACAGCCATGGCCAGTCTCCAAATCCATGGGACATGGGCTTTGGCCATGCCGCATTCTGCAATAAGAAAATCAGAGTACACATTTGCATTTTCCGATGGCCAGGCCCACTACCCAAACACCACATTTATATAAATTTTATTTGTACTATCATTCTTACACGTTGGAAAAATAAAAATCAAGACATAATTCCAAAAACATGCTTTCAGGTCCTTGCTGATGCTCGTCATGCAAGTTTGTTGTTATCTAATCCACCAGTTCAAGCTGTAACCGCAAGCAGAATGTTTTTTTTTTTACCATTCATACCTACCACCTCCGCCATGGTGCATGCCCCCATAAGCAGACCACAGTACACATTTCTCCTTGCTGATGGCCCGGCCCATTGCCCTAACATCAGTGTTATATCACTGTGTTGTGTACTTACATTTTAACACTTTAAACAAAATAAAACACAGAACATATTTGCAAACCATGCTTTGAAGTTCTTGTTGATTCTCCTCGTTCATATTTGCTGCAATCACATCCTGCACTTCAAACATTACCACATAGCCGGTCCCTGGTGGCCATCCCCACTTTAACCCCTTTGCTGGTCCCTTGTGGTCATGGCCAGTAGCCAGATTGTCTGGGTCATGGACCTTGGCCGCTGCCCATGACCACAGGCTATACCTCATTCACCAAAGGTATATCACTATTTTTTGTACCTAGATTGTGACACTTTTAAAAAAATAAAACACTGACACATTTGCAAAACCATGTTTTCAGGTCCTTGCCAATGCTCCATGCATGTGTTTTTAGCAAATTCACCCATGTTCTATTTTTAGAAAGTGTCAAAATGTACGTACCTAAAATAGTCATATGGCTTAGCCCCCACTTGACAAAATCCATTCACACTTTGCACAAACATTCAACGTTGGGTATATAATCTTTCAGAAAACATTCTAAAAATGTTGAAACTCCTGCTTTAATTGTGCCCCCTTCTTTGACAAAATCCCACCAAACTTCCCAGAAACATCCATGTCGAGGTCAAAAATCTTTTTGCAAACTTACATGCAGATAGATTCACCAAATGGCACCACATTTATAAACCGTCAAAACATTTTTGGGACCCCCATCCAACTTTGGTCCCTCTTGGCAAAAAAAGACCAGAATCTGCAGAACCATTCATGCAGTTTCATTGAACGGCGCCAAAGTTATAAGCCATCCAAAAAATGCCTGTAATTCAGAAAGAGGCATGCACGCCTCTGTACATCTCAGATGTCTGCAAACATCACAGAGCTGCCCCGGCATCCGGATTGTTTGCGGACTCCGGAGATCAAAAACACAACTGTTTTGGGGCTTTTTATGGTCATATTTCATCCCACCCTTATCATCCCTCACCTCCCCAGAGATTGTTTCATTAGTTTGATAAGTGCAATGTTGTGTTTTTTAACATGTTTTTACTGCGATGTTCGCGGCCAATGAGTGCTGTCTGCGAATCCAACATAGTGAGTGTTTCTAAAAATATGATGAACATCACACTTTCCACCATCCAATCAGCAGAGGTGTCCGATGTCCGCGGACATCACACCTCCCTCTGGGACAATTGGAGGGTCGTCCGAGGACTGAACAGGGAAGTGAGCCCCACAGACCGAACCCAGATATCACTAATTTATTTTACCTATATTTTGGCCATTAAAAAAAAAAATGGCCGGATGTACACCAAATTTACAGATGCACGCTTTCGGGACCAAGCTGTTGGTAAAAATCCATCCAGCCATTTGGACTGTAGGCATGAGCACACATTTTATCCATTGCGTCTGTGGGAAAACCACACATTTTGGTACCACTGTATAACTTTGCCCCACCCCTAGACAAAACCTCACCAAACTTCAATCTTACGGGGCCATATACTTTGTTATTATATTTTAAATAATTCACCAGCTTAAAAATCTTTGACTACACATGTCAGTGTTTATTTTATTTATATGTTGAAATATCTCAGCAGGATATGTAGTCAAAGATTTTTAAGCTAGTGATTTATTTAAAAATCAAACAAAACAGAACAAGTTACACATGTTTATTTTTCACCAAAGAGGTATTTCTTAAATAGGGGAAGGGCATAATCTGAAACAATGAATAAAAATATACATGTTTTTGTTAGGGTTTTCTTTGATGAACAATTTGCCAAATAATTTGCCCTTGTCTGCTGCTGCCTTCAATGTTGCTAGTTCACTCAAAATATGATCAATGTATACTATGATGGCCCTTTTCCTTTCTGTTGTGATTTTACTGTTGGTATTATGCAGAAGGCATATGGCTTTAATGTGCCCATTTTGTCAGAACCGTAGGGTATATGTTCCCCCCTTTTCTCTGTTGCTTTTTCAGCCAGGCGGAGTATCTTTGAAATTGGTCCCAACACATCCATTAATTTATCTTGGTATGATTTCCAAGATGCATCAAGCCCGTTTCTTGATATGCTTAGTATACTTGCCCATGCAGGTGAGCATTCTTTTGTTCTTTTTAGGTGTTTCAGGACTTCCCTTTGGCAGATGTGGTCTGGGACACTCATTCCATAGTGTGTTTCTGGCTTGTTTGGCCAGTGGTGTCCTCATCGGGTACGCTGCTATTATTTTTGGTGGCTCCCATTATGATGGACCGGGAGGAAAGAGAGTGTCTAGATCTAAGTCATCTCCATTCTCCTTCTTCACTTGAGAGCTCTTTTGTCTTTATCTTCACTGGACGATGACAGCATTTCCACCTGCTCTTCACTGTACTGATCCAGTCAGCTGTTGTTTTTTCTCGACCAAGCTGGCTGGGGATATTTTCTACCATGTGCTTCCTTTTATCTTCGATCTCAGTGCTTTTCTTTTGCCACTTTTCTCCTTCTGTGGTGTACTCGGAGGAGTGTGGATATCATGTGCCCTGTGGACTTTCTTTCTTCCCCCTTTTTTCTTCCATGCTTGCCTGTACTTCTGATTGTGTCCATTCCTTTTTTGACATGTTTGGCGGAAAAAGAAAACACACTTCTCATTCAGAAATATTTTTTAATAAGTAGAGTTACATTTAAGGAAAGAATGTGCCTCTTGCTATTGATGAGAGTGGGTGTAGTTATGAAGTCAAAAACTGGGTGATTTCTTAAAAAAAAAGAAATGCTAATGTCTGATAATACAGAAATTGAAATTTGAGGTCCATCTAGAATAAACCTAAAAAGCAAAGCGAGTTATGGACGTGCAATTTCTTGTACAATATTTATACATTTTCATGTAAAGTCTTAAAGATATTTTTGCAAGTTTTGTACAAAAATAATAATGTTCAGAGACAGATTAAGGTAAGGTGCTACAGACAATAGATGACTGAAGTTCATGAAAAACCAGGACTTCTGGGTCACTGAATTGCTTGATTGTCAGTTCATCATATACTGATGCTGGCTGTGCATCACACTAAAATGAGATGCCTTCTAGTTAAAATATATGAATGAAAAACACCAAGTATGTCTCTTGAACTTTTAAATAAAACACATTTGTTTGTAACTGTAAACAGTTTAGATTCTACACTGCAAATGGTAAATATAATGCATTTGAAAGATTATGATCCCATCACGAGTTTGGCGGTAGCCCTTAAATGTGGCTGTAACACTGTTACTGACGCATTTAAGGGCCCACCAAACCATGAGTCTGGCAGCATTTACCCCCAGCTCTAAGAAGAACAATTTGACACAAGTGAGGCACTTTATGTTTGTAGACACTGTGTTGGGTTGTATAATCAAACAATTATTCCTGCAAGTAGTGTCTTGAACGACATGGTAATGCCTGATATCCCAGTTGTGCTTCAAAAATGTGATTGCATTACAAACTGTTCATCCTTTTCAAGTTTTTATTAGATTGAAATCAAAGATGTCAAACCTGCCTAAAAAATCACTAATGCAAAGTGTGAGAGGCAAAGTTGTGTATTTACCTCTCAATTTGGAAGAACGTGTCAAAACTCTAGGAGTGAAGAGTGACCTTGCAGATTCTTTGTTTGTTTTAGTCAATGGTGTTCCCACTAAATATAAGAACATTTGGTAACAGCTTGAAGATATTGGAAAGGTGAAAAATGCATTGGTGTTTCTATCGGAGCAGACCGATTTATACAAAGACAGTCTGACTGTACCAGACTTGTCTATGCTTTATGTTGTTGAGTCAAAAAACACTGGATACATTTATCTTAAAGAAATAGAGATTTTATAACAATAGAAGTAACGGTTATATCACCAGTACACAGTAATACCAAAATAGTGTAAAGTTTGGACACTTGTAGATAAACTCTTGGTTCCATGTATCCAGTTTGTTTTGTTATGTATGATTCTATATGATTTTAATTGTTCTTCTTGATTATGATTGGTAATGTTATGCATGTCTGTGGTATGTATGAGTGGTTTGAGAGCAGCATGTGTGTTTGATAAATGGTAGGCCAGCAGTCTTAACATTGTATTGCCAATTAGCACTGCAAACATTGTTTTAGGTGAATCATGTTATGTTTGTTTGAATTCTTTGAACAATAACACAAATGAGAATAAAATCGTTTTGTTTTATATCCATTGAAAGATTGCTTTTTGAAAATGTGGTTATATATGGCTTTAGGGCATTGTACTTCTTTTGTGTATGAGTCAACACACAAAAACAGTAAAGGTCAGTTCCAACATCTATCTGTTGAAGAAGGGAATAGTTTGTATGGACATTACACTATTCATACTCTAAACTCATGTGAAGTCATGGGTGACAGTTAAGAATTGTATCAAATGAAAGCAATGAAAGGCACACCAATCAGTGTTTGAGAAAAGACATTAGAAGCTTGTTGTATCCCTGAGCTTTTTCGTACTGGTACAGTAGGCAGATTGGATGATCGGAAGGTTCCAATCTCTTCTTCAGAAAATCGTTGTACGAGAATGTATTCTGAAGATTCACGATTCTTCACCAATGGTGAATATATTTTTCGCATATTGTATGAAAGTGAATTTTCAACAATATGTTATGCTGTTGCTCATACACTTCAGACCGAATCTAGATTTCAAAGTCATTCTACATGTGACATGCTGCAACAGGTGAAAGAAAAAAATAAGTTTTATACTGTAAACTTACAAATATTCTTATTACAATGAGAGGAACAAAGCAATATTGGTATAGGAGAAATCCGAGGTTAGATGCATGATCAGTAACTTAGGCCCTCCAACTTGGTTTGTGACTTTAAGTTGCGCTGAATATGGTTGGGATGATCTTGCAGAGTGGATTTGTGAAAGTAATCTACAGAAAGAAGACATAGAACACATGAAACCAGGAGAATTGTGTTCCATGGACCCTGTAAGTATATTGCGGTCCTTTCATCAAAGATTGTTAGCCATGTTACACTTTATATGTAATAATGAAAATGGTCCGCTAGGAACTGTGGACCATTTCTTTTGGAGGAAAGGGTACCAGGCATGTGGGGCTCCACATACACATATGTTGTGGTGGATTAAAGATGTTCATCAGTTTGGGAAAGGACTTGATGGCTGTGTGATGAAGTTCATATAAAAATATGATACTTGTTCTATTCCTCCTCAGCTTGTGAATGCTGATCTATGGAACAAGGTGGACAGATTTCTAAAGGCACTCATGTGGAAAGTATTGTCAGAAAAATGCAAATTCAACAAGTACTACACTCAGTGCAGATTTGGCTTTCCAAGGCCTTTGACACCAGTTGCCGGAGTCATCTGTTCAACACCATGTTCGACTTACCACTGCTAAGTCACCAATAAATACGTATAATTTAAAAAGAGATGACAAATACCAATTCATTAAGGGTTACAATCATGTCATTGCTCAGCTTTGGAATGCAAATGCTGATGTACAGTTTATTGTGGATGATACAACAGCTGTTGCTCATTATGTTACAGCATACATGAAAAAAGCTTAAAGAGCAATACAGCTGTGGTACGGGCAGATATTCAGCAGCTAAATGTCTTAGTCAGAAATGTCTAAGCTTTGGTCTGAAGATGCTCTCACATAGAGAGTGTGGTAGCTACGAAGCTGCAGATTGGCCAACTGGTTTGCCTCTGTACAGACGTGGCATTAATGTAATTTGGTTAAGTATAGACACAGCTAGTACTAGATTGGGTACTGAAGTCTTTGAGTGAAATTCAGCAGTTAGCTGAAACAGTACCTGATAGTACACAAATTCTGAAAACTGACTTAATTGATACAAATTATCCAAATTGATCTTTAGAGTTAGAGGATCTTTGTTTATATGAAGCTGCAGAACGCTACTCATATCGAAATATTGAAGCAAACAGAGATAGAGGATGGTTTAACATGCATGTTTTTACTGGTTGTCTAGTGAGACATGAGAAGGCAAGTCCCATTAAACACATGACACTGTCTTGCCAAACTGCAGAGAAAAAGGAATTATTTATTATTTGTCATTTGCAGTTGTTCTTTCCATGGCATGCAGAGAGTGATTTGCTAATTTGCTGATTTCCTAAAAAAAAACAAAAAAAAAGCAAAGCTTAATTACATATCTCAAATGTGATCAGTACATGGAGTTGCTGGAGAAAGAACTAGGTGAACAAGAACATTTGGCACCTAAACTGGCAAAAGAGACTCCTAAGGGAAATCAAGATTCTGCAGCAGCAAGGCAAAATATGCTTGGTGAGACAATTATTCAAACTGATGTTGAGTTTTCCATGGAAGAAATAGAAAGTGCAATACAACAAACTTAAGTTGCAGATGCAAATTATGATGAAATAGTAAACTTAATATAGAGAAAAAAGAAGTTTATTATAGAATTAAAGATAGGTTCTTATATGTTTTACAGCATGACAAGCATGAATGTTCTTGTATCCAATACAAACCTTTATGGTTGTATGTTAGTGGACATGCAGGAACAGGTACATGTGTTTTAATTCATGCAATAAGAACTATGATCCAAAATGTAACTTATTGATCTTTGTCATGTATTGTAACTGCTCCAACAGGTTTAGCAGTATGCAATGTAGGAGGTGTTACTTTAGATAGACTGTTGATGCTACCAGTGGAGCTGACAACAAACTTGAGTATCAAAAACTTGTATCAAGTACAGCACAAGAAATAGGAACATTGTTTAGATGAAGTGAGCTGGGTGTCTAGCTTGATGCTTGCTTTCATTCACTTGCAAATGCAGGAGGTTTTGAAGACTGACTACAACATTTTATTTGGAGGTAAACATCACTTGTTTTTGGAGACTTGTTATAATAAACTCCTGAGAAAGGTCAAGCAGTTTTCAAAATGCTACAATCTAAGTATAGTCAAAAAACAATAGGAAGTATTGGTAATTTTTACCTTTGGAATGGTTTTGAATTCCCGGAACCTACTATTAATATGAGGCAATCTGAAGACTTAGAGTGTTTAGAAATTCTTAATAAGATTCATGTTGGTATTCTTGAGGAGAATGTGAAAGCAGTCTTAAAGGGAAGACTGATTTCTAACATGTTTCATACAGATTGCAGTCCATTTGAAGGCATGTTGACTCTTCAGGAAAAAAAAATGATTTCTTGTGCTTTGATGTGCACCCTTTCATAGTGTAAGTAGTTTAACCCTACAATGCTACTGTCAGAGAAGCAACATATTGTAGAGATTAAAGTGTGTGATGTTTTAGATGGTCATGTTATGCCATTAGAGTTGGATAAGAGAGCAAAAGCTTGATTAGTTCAACTAGACACATCAGTTTCTAAAGCAGCAGGTCTAGAAGCAGTTTGGAAACTGTGTATCAATGCACAAGTATTGTTAAAGAGGAACTTGAATGTAGAAATTGATGTAGTTACTAGAGTGATGGGAAGAGTGATTGCATTTCACACTTTTCCTCAAAGTACAAATATTTAACATGTTGAAGTAAAGTTTGATCATGTAGAAAAAAATCATTTTATTTCTCGGACCTCTGCACATTTCATGCTTTTTAAGGATACCTTTTTGAAGAGAGCACAATTTCCATTTTTCTCTGCATGTGCAATTATTATTCATAAATCACACGTGCTGAGTTTAGAAGCAGCACTTATTGACATTGGTCATACAGTGTTTAAAGAAGGAATGTCATATGTAGCTCTATCACATGTGAAAAATATTGATAGTTTATTTTTAATAAACTTTGATGAAAGAAAAATGACAGCTGACATTTCTTGCATTGAAGAATATAATAGGTTGCGTGTATTGTGTGCTTCTCACATGAACCTTATACCTGTACCTACTAAGCACTTAGCCAGGAAACATAAGGAGCCAGTGAAACTACCTTCTAATAAAATAATTCCTTTTAATACTAAAAAACAACAGAATGTACTGGAGAGTTGTTCAACTATGACATACTTTCATTGCAGATTTAGTAATGAAACAGGCATTGAATGCTATTCTAATGCAGCTTTGTGTATGTTGTTTCAAATGACACCATTGATGCAAGAAATAGCTTCTACAGCGGGCATGTAGCTATGTATGGAACTTTCATATCTTAAAATATATGTATATAGAAAAACAACACATTATACATTCAGCAATGTCAATTCGAATTTGCGTAGCTTATGCAAGTGGAAATCAACAATTTTCTCAAAATACACAGGAAGATAGTCAATCATTTTTAATAACTTTATTTAATTTATAATTGCAGGAAACTGTTAGTTTAGACAGTATGTAAGACTTAATTACAAATGGAATCATATGTTTCCACAATGTAAGAAAAATTACACTCCTCAGGATATCTCTGAAAGATTTGTTTATGTTCCTACCCCTGATCATACAGATGTACATTTTTCTGATCTTCTAACTAAAACATTCCAAGACATGCAATGCTGTGACTGGGGTTGTAATTTACAATCCTTAAACAACAACAGACTTTGGGCTGGTATGTGTTACATAAGTAATTTACAATCAACACTTCAAAATCTAGTTTTTAATAGATATGTATTGATTATGTTTTAAAGATACAATGTAGATGGTAGGACAATTAACACGTCAGTAATCCATTTCATAAATGGTAAAGTTTCTATTAGTAAGACAACTTTTAAGGTGTGTGCAATTATTTTTCATGAAGGGGCATCCATTCACTGTGAAATTTCACGAAAAGTGTACCGTCCTGAGGTAGATTGGCTTGTTTCTAATGACTCTATAGTCACACTTTAAGCTAGATTGCCAAAGGGTTTAAAGAATGCTAACTTAATGTTGTTACAACCAACATTTTAAAATATATGTTTTCTATTATTTGTGAATATAAACATGCAACAGAAAAGATTGAAATGGAAGAATAGGGTAATATGCGTTTTATGTAAAGTTGAAGATGGATTGTTACTAGGATGTATTTTAAAATTAGTACAAAATAAATAAAGAGATAATATACTTAAGAATATATAAATTAGAAGCATAAACAGCATTCTGCAATCTTCTACTTCTGTTTTATTGTGTAAAACAGTATATATTTTAATGTGTACAAGTGTTCCTTATAAGTGTTACGTACATAAATGGTTCTGTCAACATTATTTTGAGTATTAAGGATTGTAGAAGGTCATGACTGTTTACATATGAAAAAAGTAAACAGTAGGATGTAGATACAAAAACAAAAACAATAATTCCCATTCTGACTATGCTGGCATGCGGTACTTGCCTTTACCGTAATCTGGTCTGGAAGCATTACCGCCTGATTACAGGTGCCGGTGGAGCGGTGTAAATCCCCATTCATGGAGTCCCGTGGGACTCCATGACGGGATTTGCTGTCATTACCCCCATTGGCAATTCTGGTGGCTGTAACAAGGGCTTTTTCGGCCGGTAGGATGCCTGGCTTACATCCAGCATGTAGCTGGAGGTAACCCAGGTGCTCCACCGGCACTCCTGTAGCAGGGCGGTCTGGTAAACCAAACTCAGTATGAGGCCCAGTGTTTGTAATATAAATGACATCTAACCACTAATAAGAGTTTTAGAGAAGGATTTAGATATAGTGTGTTTACTTGTCATGAGTGTAGGTGATCAAAATAAGGACGCATAGAATTTTTTAAAAAAGTATTCCAATCCAATTAAAAAATGAAAACAGCTTACTTTAATTGTTAGTTTGTTCAATGTTTAAAGATGTTCTATTTTATTTGCAGTGTGGAAGTTTTAAGAAAAATCATATAATGTATTGAGTAATTACACTGTTGATGTTTTTTTTGTTTTTTTATGGTAGCTCATATACAAATGTCATTAGCTTCTTTGCTTTAATGAAGAAGAGCTCACCATGCTGGCAGAGACCCTGGCTGAGAATGCTGATGTTGTATTTGCTCAGAGGGAGGCAGTCATCAAGAAGAAGGACATCTGGGCACTAGTTGCACAAAGAGTCAGAGTAGTTGGCAACACCCCCCGCACAACTAAGGATGTCTGCAAGAGGTGGGATGACCTGCGCCTGCGAGTCAGGAATATAATGTCCAGAAACAGGAGCCAGGCTATGGCAACTAGTGGAGGAGCAAGCTCTCAGATAAAGCTGACCAGGTGGGAAGAGATATGTGCCAGCACGATCGGCATAGAGGCTATTGAAGGCGTGGGTGACATGGAGTGTGGCACCACCTCATCGGCGGAAGAAGGTGAGTGTCCTAAGAAAACACTGTAATGCAGAGTCTGATGATAGTCCACCAATATGTCTGTCTAAAGAGGCAAGCCATGCCCCAACACACACACATTCCCAGCCTAGTTGCCGTCCGCAGCAGAGACACATTCAGATGCCTGCAGAAAGGCAATACCATACCTGACACACACCACACTAAGATGTCAATGACATAAGTCACACTGCATGCATGCCACAACAGATATGCATGTCACATAGCATACGTCCGCCCCAACATGAATGACCCTGACGGATACCTGCATTACCCACCCATATAGCAAGCAAAGTGATCATCCAAACTCCACTGCCTATTCCCCTCTATTGTGTAGATGAGCAATTATACAAATGTATGCATGATGCTTCTGAAACCATCACTCATGTCGTCCCACTCTTCGACCCCCATAGGCTCAGATTCTGACAGCAAGGCCCAGGATTCACCCCCACAGCCGACAACACCCCGGAAGAGGGCAAGGGATGAAGGCAACAGGTCTTCCACCTCCAAATCCCCAAACAAGCCACGGCAGGCACCAAAGAATAAACCACCACAGGGTGCCACTGCATTGGTGCCGCCAAGGCCAATCACCACTGTACCCACAACTCTTGTGACACCGGCACAGGAGACAGTTGAAGGGGCACTCTCTGCAGAGAACAGCTCTGTCGGGGAGGCGGCAGCTACAGCACCCCTGACTGATGACGACGTGCAGGGACAGGTGTCTGTGCCCGTGGAGGACGACTCCTCTGACCTGCCAGCCACACAACATCCAGCACCATCCCGCCAGCATATATCGGTCGACTCCGACCACAGTACCACCCCAGAGCAGTCTGGGGGAGTACATCCAAGGGAGCATGAGTCCCATAGAGGACCCAATTGCATTTGAGCATGACACACAAGCACCCTCCACCTTCACTTGTGTACCAGCGGGGGGGCAGCAGGCAGGGCACGCTTCGCAGTGGCAGGAGGAGCTAACTGTCCTGGTGAGACAGTTTGTCACTGACAATGCCCAAGCAAGGCAGATGTGGCGCGAGAACACTGCGTCCCTGGGGAAGATCATCGCAGATAGCAGCAGTAGGATGTCCGAGGAGGTGTCTGCTCCGGGCAGGTCCTCAGCCGCATAGCAGATTCAATGGAGGGTGAGCATCGGGCCCCCCAAATGGAGCAGGCGGCCACACTATCTTCCTCAAGCTCCACGCAAACTAGCCCACTATGCAGGTCGGTGCGCACCCTGTGCCGCCCGGACATGCTGCAACCAGGTGCAGGGAGTGGCAAGATGTAGACTGGCCAGCCTGATGAAGGCAGTAGACAATTGCTTGGACACCATGTGTGGGGGAGTTGTGGGGGTAGGGGGAGGGGGTGAGGGTGTGTTTGGGGAGTTGTGGGGGGAGCTGGAGGGAGGTGAGGGTGTGTGGGGGAGTTGTGGGGGACACGGAAGGGGGTGAGGGTGTGTGGGGGAGTTGTGGGGGAGGAGGAAGGAGGTGTCTGTGGTGGAGGGTTAGTGCACTTTCATCTTTACTGGACAGTTAAATACACCCGTTGTGTGAAAAAAATAACTTGGGTGGATATTCCTCATTGCGCATGTGTCATTTATTCATGTACAGTGCATCGTGTACATGTACTCCCACACACAGTGCCCTCTGCCCAACAATCATGCAGCCTCTGCAGCCATGTGTGTTAGAAATATTGTGCAATCACTGACTGATGCACAGCAGGTCCCTCCTGTGCATCGGCACAGCGATGAAGTGCAGCCACATCTTCTTCAACCCCTTCATCATCACCAGGTGGTAGCAGTTCAATGTCAGGGGGCAGGTTCATGTTCCATCAGATACACATGTTGTGCACCATGACACATGCCATGATGATCTTGGCCACCTTCTCATGCCTGTAGAGGAGTGCCACACCCGACCGGCTAAGGCAGCGAAACCGTGCCTTCAACAGGCCATAGGTCTGCTCAATGACCACACGGGTACGGGTGTGGGAATGATTGTAGTCCTCCTCATGCCTGTTCTGTGGGTTTCGGACACGGTTGAGGAGCCACGGCTTCAAGGAATAGCCACTATCACCTGCATGGGAGGCAATGAAAGGTATTTGTCAGTCGATTCATGATGGACAGCTGTACTAGTCACACATGCCTACAGATTATCACTGGTCACTTGCACATGTCCTTGGTTGTATGCACGCCATTTTTATGCCCTCAATGTGTCCTGTGCCATGGACTAATGGTGTGGGTTTTTTCTCCAAGATGATACACGGTGTGCGCTGCCTTGATGTTGCTCATGCATTGTGGATGCATACAGCTGTGTTTGTGTCAAATTTGTGATGTGTTGTGTTCTGTAAGATTTTCTGACTGGCAGCGTTGGCAGTAGGCTCTGCAATATTAGGCATTCAGCGCTGAATTTTCCCATGGTGACATGCTGCACTCCTGTGGTTGTGGCGGCCCTGTGACAGACAGTGGATTCCCTTGATGGTTTTGTTCAATGCACTCCCATGGATGCTTGTCCTGTTGGGTGATTTGCTGGAGACAGCAACATAGTGCATATTCACTGCATGTTGCTGGATGGCGTTACTAGGGTGAGGTCCGCTGATGAGTGGTGCACATGTTGTGGGATGTGGGGTGGTTTACTGTTTGGCATGTTGTGATAGCTGTCCACCTCACTTCATTCCCATGGGATTTGGTTGTCATGTTCTGTTTGGGATTCTTTGGGGCACAGTGTTTAGTGATGTGCACATTGTGCTGTTACATCAATATTGACACCATGGTGGTGTGTGCATCTCTCCCCCATTTCACTGCCGTGTGCCTGTCATGCAACTTACCAAGCAGCCAGGCACGTCGTCCTGCATGTCGCTCCATGTAGCGTGGTAGCGTGGAGTTCCACAGGACCATTGAGTCATGAGATGATCCGGGATATCGGGCACAAGAATGTGTGATGATCTTGCTGGTGTCACATACCATCTGCACATTGATGTAGTGGTATTGCTTGCGGTTGCAGTACGCCACCTCCATGGCATGCGGGACCACCAATTCCACGTGTGTGCAGTCGAGGGCACCTATACAAATTGGCATGCCTGCCAGTGCATGGAAGCCAACTTTTGTATCAGAAAACTCCTGGGAGTCCGTGGTAGGGATATGTAGTCCCTTGTCTGCTTGAGGAGGGCATCCAGCACTTGGTTCAGAATGCGAGAAAATAAGGGTTGTGATATGCCATGCATGTGCCCCAATGTGTGCTGGTAGGTGCCTGTGGCAAGGAAATGGAGCACCGACACTACCTTCAGTAGAGGGGGGATGGCGGTGCATATTTCAATGAGGCTGATAATGTCGTTGTGTTTCATGTCCACAATGGTGGTGATCGTGGGTGTCCCTGTCCAGACGGTACATGGTGTGGATCTGCTCAGGGGTTAGGTTGAATGGACTGGCTCTGATGCGAGGGATTGGGGGCTGGCTGCGTGGTAACACTGGCTGCACTGGTGGGCATGCTGGGCCTGTCTCACCCTCCTTCTCCTTCTCCATCTCCTCTGTGGTACCTGCTGTTGCTATTGTTGTTGTTGCCGGTGCAGCAATGACAGCATGTCGTCCAGTCCCAGTATTGCTACTACTAGTGGAATTATTTTGGTGTGTGAAGCGGTGTGGTGTGTGGGTGTGCTCCTTTTGTGCTGGCCCAGACTCCATTGCATCCACCTGTGCTGATTGTGTGCACCTGTGGCAGTTGGGAACATTGCACATAGCATTTTACGGTTGGTTCACAATGCCAGTATTGCCAGTATGCCGGTATCCCCTATTAGTGCCTTCATGATGCTGGTATTTGCATGTTTGCCTGACTTGTGATGTCCTCCCATTAGCGGCATGCCGGTATTGCCAGCATGATGGGCTGTGTGCCCGCGCCCTTGCCTCTTTTAGAGGCACCGTTATTAACAGTGCCTCTAATACCGGGGACTTAGGTCGGAATAGCCCAGAGCGGTATGCGATGCTGGTAATCTTTTACCGGCATCGTTTTTCGATTACCTCCAACCCCGTAATGACCCCCAGAGTGTCAAAGATAAATCACCTAAGAACACATATTACATAAAAACAACAGAAGAATCAAAGTACATCAATGATTACAATGCAATCATTGCCCACCTATGGGATGCAAACATAGATTTGCAGTACATTGCAAACAATTCCACTGCAGTTGCATGATATGTCACAGCCTACTTAACCAAAACAGAGAAAACAGAGCTCCCGGAACTATGGGATGAGATATCATCTGACAAAACACTATCACAGAAATTGTACAGCTTAGGCATAAACATGCTCTCTCATAGAGAATGTGGCTGCTATGAAGCTGCAGACTGTTTGACAGGTACTGCCTTGTATGGAAAGTCTGACAATATAGTATGGCTAAGTCTTGGTCCTGCTAAATCTAGAAAAAGAGTCCTCAAATCATATGAGGACATAGAAACAATAGCCAAAAATTATCCCAACAGCCAAGACATTTTGAAAAATAATTTACTAGACACATACTACCCAAACAGGAGTACCACTTTGGAAACCATGTGTCTGTACCACGTAGCCCAAAACTTCACATACAAAAATAATGTTAAACCAGATGAAAAGAAAGGTAGATACAGAGTGGTAAATTGTGAAGGCAGCTTAGTGAAACTTACCAAACGCAGCCTAATTAATCATATCAAATTGTCATTAAAAACTCAACATAAAGAACTGTATTACATGTCCCTGCTACAACTTTTTAAACCCTGGAGAATAGAAGAAGAATTACTGGATACATATGACTCCTATGAAGACGCTTTCAAAGCAAATGAAAGCACTATCACAGATGTAAACTTTAGACAGTAGCAAACAATGTTGCACAATGAACAGCAACACGAAGAATCACTTCAGGCCCAACTACAAGTGGACACTCCCGACAGTAGTCAACCTTCTGTAACAGGAAGCCAAGAACCACTTGGACAGCCTCTAATAGCAAATCAGGCAGAATTAGCCATGACAGAAGTAGAAACACCATGTGTCAGTATGAACAAGCTACAGAAGACTTTGCTGTACTGAAATCACAACTGAACAATGAGCAGCATAGCGTTTTCCAAGAAATAACAAAACAAATTGAATATGGTGTGAAACATGAAAATAAAAACTGTACCTGCCAAGACTACAAACCTATACTGCTATACGTGAGTGGTGAAGCTGGTTCAGGCAAAACATTCCTAATCAAAATCATCAGCAAGTTCGTTCAACAATTGACAAACAACAAACTGTCAGCTGTTGTAAATGCCCCCACAGGTTTAGCTGCCTACAACATAGGCGGTGTCACTTTACACCGATTACTACTCCTTCCAGTAGAACACCAAAATAAATTAGACTATTACAAACTTTCCACAGAAGCTGCAATGGAACTACGCAGAGTATTCAAACAAAAGAAAATGCTGCTAATAGATGAGGTGAGCATGGTCTCCAACTTAATGTTGGCTTTGATTCACCTCAGATTACAAGAGGTCCTCAAAACAGACAACAACCAGTTCTTTGGAGCAAAACACATTATTATTTTCGGAGATCTTCAATTGACACCATTGAAAGCTGAACCTATTTTTAAGACCTCAGGGCACTAACTGTGCTGTAAATCTCTTGACAGCAAAGGAAATGACAACTTTTGGCAACATTTCCAATACAGAGAATTAACTGAAAACATGTGCCATTCTGCAGACCTCACATAAGCCAACAAGACGCACAATCAATATTAAAAACCAGGCACATCCATACACTTTATGGCCATAACTCATGTTCTACTGATGTCATGCAACAATTAGCACACACAAATTTCAATTGTATGTCCTTGATGCCAACTCTTGCAAGCTGTTCCAAATTCAATGAAACAATGTTGAAAAAAGAAATGCAACCAATAATTGAAATTTGCTCCACAGATAAACCATACATGGTATGACACTACCCATGTGTCAGCAAGCCACAACAAGACTATTTACCCTAGAAAACTCTATTTCCAACACAGCTGGTTTGCAGAAAATATTAAAATTATCTTTAAACTGTAGAGTAATGCTTAAACTTAACATTGACATGGAGCAATGACTAGTTAATGGAGCACTTGGCACAGTTGTTGGCTTTCAAACATACCAATGTGACTACAACATCCAATTTGTCAATATTCTCTTTGACAAGCTATCAGAAGTTAAAAGGATAGGACACTCAACAGCCCGCTTCCTTCTTTTCAAAGACATGTATGTACGCAGAGACCAATTTTCACTAACTCTAGCATAAGCAGTGACCATTAACAAATCACAAGGTCTTACCCTAGATAAAGCATTAATAGATATTGGTAGCACAGTCTTTAAGGAAGGCATGAGCTACGTAGCACTATCACACTTACGTACACTTGATGAACTATTTCTAATCAACTTTGATGCAAGTAAAGTAAATGCTGATATTCCTTGCATTCTATAATACAATAGGCTTTGTTCACTCCACAACCCCATCTGAAAACCTATCCTGTTCCACAACAAGCAAAACGATGTAAAAGAAAACTACTTCAAACTGAGATGATACAGGATATCACTACAATTCCTCCAAAGAAAAAAAAGAAACTAATACTTCATCAAGTACCACAATTAAACAAGAATCTAGTATTCAAAGTAATTTAACTACTACTTCAAAGAAACAACACACACTCCAAACCAATGACTTCCACACAAAACTACCAGGTCCATTCAAATTTTCAAAAGTAACTGCTGTAAATTGCTATGCAAATGTAGCAATAAATATTCTATTCCAATTGCTACCAATTATTGAGAACATTTACTTACACAGTACAGACAAATTGCAAATGTTAGTCCTTCATAGAAATGCAACCAACAATCCTGACAACACTTACAGTGTTCATGGAATAAGATAAGAATTGGACTACTGTGTGGGAATTGTCAAATTCAATATAATCTCACACGAAGATCCACAAGAATTTCTAATGTACTTACTACAAGTGCTTTAAAAAATACACACCTATAAATTAAATCTTTCAGATTTCATACATGTGGAAACATACATGCACTCTCCTCAACCATGTGGCACAGGAGGAATCCCTAATGAAAGCTTTCTGTATGTATCCATACCTAACTGTGAATCCATTCCATTTCAGCAACTTGTACAAAAAGCAAACCATGGCAGAATATGTACTACCTGCAATTCAGATAATCGTTCCACCTTACAAATAAAGACACATAGTAAATATGTTATAGTAATGCTTTTACGTTACAATGCAGATGGTACCAAAAACAACTGTAAACTGACTGGATTCACACATGGACAAGTATCACTTGGTAAGAAAGCCTTGACAACAATAGGTATAATCTACCAGGCAGGAGCCACAACCAATGCAGGTCACTACATGGCATATATATATAAAAAAGAATTGTGGATGGTTTGAATGTAATGATAGTACCATTAAACTAAAGCAGAGATTGCCATCAAATCTTGTAAACACTAACTTAATATTCTTAAAACCAAAATGTAATACCTAATCTGTGTATGAACATAAGCAACACTTCAACTTCAAACCTGTGCACAGTTAGAGTACCCCAACATGTATCTAACTGCCCCAGGATTCTGCAACAAGCAACCAGATAAATAAATACCACCAAAATGTAACAAGAAATTCACAGTTAGAATACGCCAACGGGTATCTAACTGCCCCAAGATTCTGCAATAAGCAAACCTCTAAATAAATAGCACTCAAATCAAACAAGGAATATACAGTTAGAATATGCCAACAGGTACCTAACTGCCCCAAAAAATCTGCAACAACCCAACAGACAGATGAATAGCATAAAAGTAAAAATAAACAATTAGAATACGCCAACAGGAATCTAATTCCCCAAAAATCTGCAACAAGCCAACAGATAGAAGATTAGCAAGACACAAGAAATAAAGAGTAAAACAATGAATGAAATACATTGCACCACAACATAGAAGTTGTTTTTATCCAGCATGGATTTTATTTTTCCACAGACCCAATGATTTAGAAAACAAACACAGAAACTGAGCAAATTGTGCAGTACACTGGTTTGAACTAAAGTACTTGTAAAGTACTTAATATGAGGATCAAAAAAATCCAAAAATGTCTATTATGCAATGCAATAACGCATTATGAAATACCTGCTCTAACGTATGATCTTTTCCCTTATCACAGAGATCTAAAAATATGTCTGGTCCAGTTACCCATGTCATGAAAAAACTGCATACAACCACAAAAAACTCATCCAGTAAGTATCCAATAAATAAACTCAGAAATGCCACACTCCTTGTTACAAACTCTACAGTTTTAACTGCATAACCTAGCCAAAACTTCTCATACAAACTCTTCAAATCAAGCAGTACACAAACTTTTGGGTTGTGCATATTTGATGGGTGTTTGATTCTATGGGTGGTTGTGGCCAGGGCCACAACCACCGCAGCATGACATACCTATACTACCAAACATTTTGACTGTGGTATGTGGCTGCTTATAGATCATATTAATAATAATCAATGCTGTACTAACAACTCAAAACCAACATCATATTAAAGTAAATTAGCTAGTAGTGCATTCATTATGTCTGCGGACAGCCACTACGACCACGGGCATGGCAAACACATCAAGGGCACCTGCCACCTAAACAAATGTAGTATTTGACCCATTTTTTACTCCTCAGCCCTCCCCAATGAACCCTGCACACCAACACACTCCCCAAAATTGCATTTTGCCTGTTTGTCGCCGTGCTGTTGGCGAATCCAAGATGGTGGGCGCATCGAAACAATGTGACATGCCTCACGCCTCACCCCAGCCAATCGGTGAACACGTTTCATGTCCGCGGAAATGACGTAAGCCGATTATCTAATCGGTGTCCTGTCCGCGGAGCGAACAGGGAAGTGTGTCCATGGAGCGGACATAGATATCACTAATTTGTTTGCTTTATGTTTCAGCCATTTTAAAAAAAGAACTACTGGATGGATTTACACCAAATTAACAACCGCACACTTTTGGGACTAAGCCTCTGCTCCTGCCACAAATTTGGTGAAAATCCATCCAGCGGTTTGAGCTGTAGGCATGCGCAAAGTTTTTTTCCCATTATGTCTATGGGAAAAAAAGAAATGTTGGGACCCCCCCTATAACTTTGCCCCCCCTGAAGCAAACCTCACTAAAATTTGCAAAAAAATTCAGAGTCGGCCATATACATTTTTTTTGCAGAGTTTGCTGAGGATTCGTCCAGGGGGAGCGAAGTAAGAAGCCGCCCAAAAAGTGCTCTTCCTATGGGATTAGCAATTTAACCATAACTACACAGCCACTACCGTGGCTGTGTAATATATGTACATATGTATGCATACATATCAGTGTATAGGATATGCAGCAGGCACGGTTGAAAGCTTTATCCAAAATCTATGGTTGGTAGCATATTTGTGTTTTAAAAAATTCAGTGCACATGGGGGAAAGTAGTGACCACTGTCCATAACTGAAGGCCATGATTATTACCCATTCATGTGTTAAAATATATTTGGCCATGCACACTGACTATGGCTGAAGGTAATGTTTAATGCCAGTTACTGTTGTAATATATTCAGTGAAACAAACTTTGTTAAAGGGACTTAATGGTTATGTTGCACTAATAAAAACCTACCAAATTCAGTGGGAATACTTTGTTAAAGGGATATTATGGTTACAAGTAAAATCGAAAAACCTCAGAAATGTGCCAATTATGGTGAGCTAAGCAACCATAACTCACACCACCACTGTGCACTGCTAAGACTAACACCCAGTCCATCAACGATGGCATCACAAATGTCATTGATGACCTTCCCAATGTCACAGAGCCCCAAACACTACAACTTACCAGTCTCCCCCGTTCTACTATCGATAGGAACCTAGGACTTAGAGCCAGATTAGCTAAATTGTATGAGCCACTAGCCCGCTCAATGCCTACCCAGAACTCTAAAATTATACATAGGTCCACCACTAAAAAATCCAACAGGTCCCAATACTCCAACCCCAAACCCTCACTCAGCTCCCCCATACAGGCTCCCCCTGAGTCAACACAGGACAAGCGCTACAGTACTACCACGAAAAACTTAACCAGCCCCAAATTTAAGGGAGCCTTGATCAACGCCAGATCGCTAGTAGCTCACGCTACAGAAATTGCTGATTTGATCCTCAAAGAAGACCTTGACCTCCTTGCCATTACTGAGACCTGGCTACACCCAGCAGCAGGCCCCATGCTCATGTTAGCAGCCCCAGATAATTACTCTATCCTGAGACAAGATCGTCCTAATTCCAGAGGAGGAGGTGTTGCCATTATCCACAAATGCAGTCTCACCATGAGACTAGCAACACCTACCAACGTCCCATCTTGTGAAACACTCGCAGTCAAAATCCCACTTACCAACACCCAAACTCTCAACATCCACTTGATCTACTGCCCGCCAGGCCCCATTGGCACCTTTGATGAAGACATCAATACTATCCTCTCCAGCAACCTTACCAGTTCTACCCAAATCCTCACCTTAGGTGACTTCAACATGGGATACAATGATCCTGAAGACCATTCCGCAAGCACCATAACCAACACTCTCTTGGAACTAGGTTTCGCACAAAGGAGCATGGCACCCACACATTCCAAAGGCAGAACACTCGACTGGTTAGCCGACTACAACTGCCTAGCGAACATTACAAACATCTCATCTCTAGCCTGGACCGACCACTAACTGGTTTCATTCCTACTCTCTACTGACAGACCACCACCCCCACCCATTATCAGGGCCCCACCCAGCCTCACAAGAAATAAGAAGAATATGACAGTCAAAAGACTCATCCTGAACCTACTCCCTACACTCAACTCACTCCCAGCCAACCTGGACCCAGAGACCCTGGTTGATGAATATAATAAGATCATGGCCACTTCGTTGGACCTAATTGCCCCCCATACACTGAGACCAAGCAAACCGAACACACACCTAAACAAATGGTACACTCCATTCCTTAAAAATTTAAGGCAGCAAAAAAGGAACTGTGAGGCCGATTGGAAAAAATCCCCCTCAGCCGCGAATAAACTCAAACTCTCCAAACTAGCCACACTCTACAAAAAAGAAATTTACCTGGCTAAACAAACCTCTTTTGACTCTCGAATATCCCTAGCAAAATCAAACATGAAGGAACTATTCTCCATCCTTAAAGAAGTTGAAACCCCCATAGTACCTCCTGACACCTGTACTAAAGACAAAAACTGGTGTTCAGAAATCCAAAGCGCCCTAGCTAACAAAATTGCGACCCTCCAAAGTAAAATCTCCCATAAAGAAGCGTCCTTCAATGACACTCTTCCCTCAAAAACACCAGATACACCCACGCTCACAGATCTCCCTCGCTTTAACTTCCCTAAAGTCACGATTCTCAAAGTAGAAAAAATCATCCTGTCTCTGAAACCCTCCGACTGTCAGGGAGACCTGTTCCCGGCACAACTCATCAAAGATGCCGCCCGCAACCTCTCCCCATTCATCACGAAGCTTATTAATGCCTCCTTCGCATCTGGCTCCATCCCCACCAATCTGAAACAATCCTGGGTACTTTCACTATTAAAAAAAACCACACTCGACCCAGCCACGCCCACAAATTACAGACCCATAACGACCGTTTCCTTCCTACTAAAAATCCTGGACAAGGTTGCTTATGTACAAATACAGAAGAACTTGGAAGAACACCACTTATTAGGCTCAAGACAATCTGGGTTCCGCCCTCAACATGGAACTGAAACCGCTCTCAATCGATTTGAAAGCTCAGATCGATACGCTCAGAGACAATAGCCAAGTTGCCCTACTCCTTCTCCTCCTCGATCTGTCTGCAGCTTTCGACCTGGTTGATCACTCTGTCCTATGCACACACCTCCACACATCAGCCTACTTCTCGGCCGAGGCCATCACCTGGATTACCTCTTTTCTCAATGGCAGAACCATGAGGGTCTTCACACCTACTGTGTCGGCAGACCCCATACCTATCACTTGTGGCGTTCCACAAGGCTCCTGTGTCTCCCCCACATTACACAACGTATTTACCAAGCACCTTTTCGATGATTTGGATCATCTCGCTATCACCTACACTAACTATGCAGATGATACCCAGATCCTCCTCCCGCTTTCTCTCAATTATGGAAAGGATTTGGCCTTGTTAAATAGGGTGTACATCATCATCCAGGCATGGATGGCCACACATGGACTATGCCTGAATGATGATAAAACAGAACTCATCCTCCTAGGCACCACATTCAGCTTAAAGAAACTTGGCCCTGCCTACAATTCCTTTATGATCGATGGTAACAACATCAAGGTTGGACAAGAGGTCAAAACTTTAGGCTTTTACCTGGACTCTAATTTCTCCTTTAGAAGACAGGTGAGCTCCTTGGCTTCCTCCACGGCATATACGTGTAAATTAATCCACACAGCTAAACCATTTCTGTCTGACACCAGCTGCCTTACCCTCGCCAGAGTCCTTATACTGTCCCGCCTAGACTATTGTAACGCCCTCTATCTGGGATCATCCAAGGCTACCACCAGCAAATTACAAATTCTCCAGAATAATGCCCTCAGAGCGGCTTTAGGCATCTCCAGAAAAGAGCACATCTCAGGATTTAATGAACAGAACAATTGGCTCTCCATCAATGATAAAATTCTGTTAAAAACTGCATCGCTCACTCACAAATCCCTCAATAACGCTGCCCCTACCTACCTGATAAACAGATTCCACAGACAACCTTCCCTGGGACCTACCAGAACTGCCTACAAAGACTGCCTCTCTGTCCCTCACTTTAAACGTGCCACCATAGGGGGCAACAGTTTCCCAGTGAAAGCAGCCAAACTGTGAAACTCCTTATCGCCAAATCTCAGAGAGGACCTGCCTACCAGAACTTCCGTTCCAAGGTAGGTTCTTGGCTGAAAACATAAGCCGTCACAGTCACTTCAAGCGCCAGGCTGTCCCCCTGTCGTGCCACTCGCACACATTGTAACCTCGTGCGCTCACTTGACTATATGTATATTATATCTATGTAACTCATTGTTGATATGTATATATTATTGGTGTCTCTCTGTATATTCTATGACTACTGTAACCAAGCTTCGCATATTCTTGTAAAGGCTGCGCCCTGATACCCTCGGGTACGCTCGTGCATTACAAATAATAAAACAAACAAACAAACAAACAAACAAACATCACATCTCTCAAAAATGAACAAACAGCCTTGTTGACATTCCGCCTTGCTTTCTCCATTATTGGCCCAAATGAACTGAAGCACAGACACATCTTTCTCTGGGCAATGCAGTGCAATGCAGGACAAAATTACTCGGGAGTTTGGAAAGATGTCCATCATTTTCCCAAATGTCTCCTTCATTGCAAACTGCAGTAACATCCCTGTTACATTGCCTAAACGGTTTCCTCCACAATGAACAATAATAATGGCTGGATGATGGTGTGTCATCAAAGTGACACAAATTGGGAGCAAGTCCACCCACTTCATGCGGTGCACCCCATACCACTGCACATCAACATGCTCAAATCCAACATGCGCAGCCACTCCACGCTGCTCTGCATACACCTGCAACCAATGGATCGACGAGTCCCTCAAAATGCACACACTCTGCCTCCTGAAAGACACAGCCATAGCCATAGCCATCTGCACTCCTCTCAGCAAAAAGCCCTCTGCCATACTCTCTCCTTGCATACCACACTCAGGAAACCTTATTGGCCAATCCCCTGGGCTACACAGTCCCATTTCCATGCCTGCCCTCCTCAAAAGCCCCTGATGTGGCACATGCGATCCGTGGACTACCGCGGTGTCCACAGACATATCGTCCAACTCAAGGGGGTGGGGACAGAAATACAACCCAGGGTGGGAGATTTCCTCTTTAGTGGTGGCTCTGAAAGGACCCTTTTTTGTTTCTTTTTTGTAAGGTGCTTGTAAATAAACACCTTTATTTAAATATTTTTTGGCATTTTCCCTTCTTTTCTTCCTTACAGAATTTCATTAACCTCTTCAGAGCATCCTTTACATTGTAAAGGAAAATGGCATTGCCAATGGTGGATAAAGAAATGTCATCTGCTTTGAACATTTTCAATTCATGTTCTCATTCTGGAAAGAGAACATCCCATCACTACACATAAATGAAGACATGCCTCTGTTCACAAGAAGCCTTCCAGCATCCTGCTGAGGACAAAAGACATTGGGGTTGTTCAATACTGTTTTAGGTAGTATGTGTAAAAAAACCTTTGTAATGGGAAAAAGCAGCATCAGTTCCTTCACCAAGTCCTTCAGTGCACTGAACAAATTTGCAGCACTCATGCAACCCAAATGCACTTCGCCACAGTGCACCCCAAGAACATCAGGGGTACTGAAAGTGGCCATATCTCTGCAATGGGTAAGCACTCCTTGAAAACTGCAGCCAGGCACACCGCACCACAAAGCATCCACTCCCTGAATTCTAAGATTGGCAGAAATGCCAGTTGCCTCTGCATACCTCTGCAGATCACTCTAAAGGAATCTCCCACCATCCACACTCTAACTCTCTCCATCTCTCCAACAACAGCCATCTTCACTACACAAAGCAATGAAAAAAAGTATTACCCTCTCTCCCTATAAATCAGAACCTGAACACCTGATTGTCTAATCCCCACAGCCCCATTTCCATGCCAGGCATGCTGAAAAGATCCGGATGTGGCATGCCCTGTCCATGGACTACCGCTGTGTCTGCGGACCCCGTAACACAGGGCAGCCCTTCTTCCCTTTCCACTTCATTCTTTGCAACACTCCCTCATTGGCTACTGTTAAGCAGTCATTCACTCATCCACCAATCACAGCCAAGAACTGTACATCTAATTCTGTCATCTCAGTGCAACACTGCAGATTTACTGTTCAACACTCAGAGAACAGGTCTCATGTGATTCCCAAGCACCTGCATAAAAAGTACTGTAATAGTCTCCAAGATGTCTACTTCAAGATTCATCCACATCAGCATCTAGCAACACAACGCACATGTATTTATACATGTTGTAAAGTAAATGCCCAACTCTTTCAGAAAGTCATATAAACAGGGTTCCTGCCACTTACCCTGCATAATCTACTAAACAATCATACTCTAATTTCTCCCATCTCCTGACATCATGTGGCAGGTACTACAGCAGTTTCTGCTGAGAAAGGTCTCATTTAATTAGCACTTTCATAACAGTTTGAAAACAGACATTTCAATTTCAGCATCACTCTGTGTAACAGAAAAGAAATCCACATATGAAACATTTGCACAACATGTTTAAGTGCCAGGTCCTATGTGAAACTTCAGTATATTACCACGCCATTCATGCTTGCCCATATCATCTATTTTAATGTTCAAACTGTTCTTTTCTTCTTTCCTTCCGTCACTTGTAAAAACACTACTCCCACTAACACACCTGCAGTAAAACTTGTACAGTAGACACTGAAATCAAAAACTTAATGTATGTTACCAAGCATGTCATGTAAATTGAAAAATGACAAAATGCACTGCGTTTAAAACTACAAATTTCACCATGTGAAGGAAACCAAATGAATGCATGTGCACATTTACAGCAGTGCTGTCTGCAATTTTTAATAAATAAAGGAAAGGAAAGGGAAGGGAAAGTATTTCTCCAACATACTGCAATAGCACTCATGTGCCAAGCATCCATGTGTGCGGAATTGTGGGATATGTGTGGGATATTTACATATTGCGACTGAACTGATTTTGTTGGTCTTGTACATGCAGTGTTAACATATTTACTGCTGCCTCTAAGTGCTATAACATCTCGCTGTCTCTAACATGATGCTATAAACTGTATTAAGCAGCTAACTACATACCTTGCTAATATGTCTTAGTTCACATTAACGCATTATGCAATTTGATCCTGCTGCCTGTGCCATGCCTCATAATCATAGTTGCTTTGAATGCTAATTCTTGGGTTGGTTAAGCCACATTTAGCTGACTTACTACTTGCTGCGCCGTAACTGCTTTGGCTGCCCCTCACATGTTCGCCCAATTGATGCTGTTGTCTTTTCTTCATGCTGCCATAAAATCTGTCATTTGGTGATAATTGCACCAACATAATGTGATGAAACCAACTTAACTGACTTTTACGCGCACTCTGAACGTGATCTGTGTACCCAACTTTAGGTGCACCTACATAAGGGTACTTAACGAATTTGACTACTACATGCCACATGCCTAGCGCAAATACGTCCATTGCTGCCTGCATGTGCTGTTTTAGAATAATGTACACCACAGTAATTCTTCTGCTTTGTGACCATAACTTCCTGATATGCTTCTGTGCCATGCAGCATTACCCTCACTGATGTTATACACACTCATTACCATATTAGCCTATGCCCCTCTACATACTGCCCACTTACAGCTCGCTAGCTCCACTACACTCATATCTCCCATTGATAGGATGACCAATCCTATTGTTAGTCGCTCTCTATCTCAGCCACCACCACAGGTATTTCCTCCATATAGCGACACTGGGTTGGTTCCATGCAAGGGAAACATCACTCTGTGACCCACTCATACCTACCAATCCTTATCTAAATTCACCTGCCTTATGGCTCGAACACTTTGCCAAAAAAACACTACCCAACCAACCCTGTGCTTTACATCTAAAAAACTATAGACTGGGTTCTAGAACTCTGTGTATCACCAGTTGCATGCAGAAACTCTGTACCCTGACCAAATTACCTACCCAGGGGCACATCCACCCTGTGCCATCTAATTGTTACTCCAAACCCATCCCCAATATCCGACTGCACACTCCTAAAGTCACGCCTATCAAAGGAGCGTTAATCAATGCAAGGTCCCTCCCTGCTCACATTGCAGTTTCATAAAGACCTTATATCTTGATTTTATTGCCATAACAGAGACCTGGCTCCATGCAGCCTCTGGACCTCTTCTCTCGCTCGCCATACCATCAGACTATTCTATCACTAGATGTGACCGCAACACCTCACAATCCAGAGGGGGGTAGTGTGTCCATCATACATAAAAATTCACTTGGGATTAGAGTGATTCCTAGCCAAAAGTTTCCCTCTTCTGAGATACTTTCAGTCAAGCTTTCTATCTCTCCTAACCAAACTGCCACTCTACATCTTATTTACATACCACCTGGCCTGGTCACATCCTTTGGGGAAGACATCACATTCCTATTACTAGAGAACTCAAAAACTAAATCTCAAATCATCCTACTGGGCGACTTCAATTTAGGTTTTCAAGATCTGAACGACTCCACTGCAGCTGATCTTGAGAATAACTTAACTGACGTGGGGTTCACTCACCACATCTTTGAACCTACGCAAACTAAAGGGTGGACACTCGACTGGTTAGCAAACTCCAACTGCAACATCAGCCTCCAGACCAATGCACCTTGTGCTTGGTCAGACCACCACATTGTCACCTTCAATATTGAAGCTATGTAATGCCTCAAACAATCCATAGCTCCGGCTATGCCTACCAGAAATAAAAGGGACATAACAAGTGACAAACTTCTCCCAATCATACTTCTCTACCTCAGCAAAATGGCTGCTATTTGCTCTGATCCTTCTATGCTAGCAGAAACATATAATCATGTCATGCTCACAGCATTGAACTCAATCGCCCCCATCAAATTTAGGAAATCTAAACTGCGCACACACCTCAACGCTTGGTTCACACCACATCTGAGAGTGTTACGTAAAGAAAAACATATTACCGAAATCCGCTGGAAAAGTCATCCTTCAGATGCCTATGAGGACAGCCTCATTATAGCCTCCATTAAAGCTAAGCAAAATTGCCTACACACAGACAAACAACTGAATACTCCTACATTTGTAATTCCACCGGCCATGCCCAACTTCAAACCTTTCAGCTTCTCCCCACTCACTATTGCTAAAGTTGAATGTATCATTAATAAAATTGAACCATCCAATTACCAAGGTGATTTGTGCCCAGCCCCTATTATCAAGGAGGCTTTGCATGAGCTATCGCCTTGCATTACTGCCTTTATAAACTCTTCCTTCAAAACAGGTATTGTACCAGACAACCTTAAGGACGCCTGAGTCATCCCTTTGCTAAAAAAAAAAAAACATCCCTGGATCCTAGTTTACCTACCAATTACAGGCCTATTACCACTACCCCATTCATGCTCAAAATACTGGACCGTGCAGCCTACCTCTAGATACAGGACTACCTGGAATCTAACATTCTTCTTGGCTTAAGGCAATCTGGCTTCCGGCCTAGGCATAGGATGGAAACTGCCCTCATCAATCTAAAAACACAGATTGAGGTCTTGGAAGACAATGGGACAATAGCCTTGTTACTATTAAATGATCTTTCATCGGCATTTGATCTGGTTAATCACCACATCCTCTGTCAGCCCCTTATATCTGCCGCTCACTTTTCAGACACCGCTACCTCATGGATCAGATCCTTTCTAAGCAACAGATCTATGCGGGTCTTCTCTCCATCAGCATCTGCTGAGCCTGCTCCTATTAATTGTGGCGTCCCTCAAGGGTCCTGTGTGTCACCAACCCTCTATAATGTGTTTACCAAACCTTTGTTTGATGCTCTTGACTATCTGGGTGTCTCATACACCAATTATGCTAACGACACCCAGATACTCATACCCATCACAGGTGATCATGCAGTGGACACTAAATCCCTGAATGACGTCTACCATGTGATTCAAGCATGGATGGCGGAACATGAGCTTTGCCTCAATAATGGCAAGACGGAATTACTTATTTTGGGCCCACACCAACACCTCAACAAACTCCCGTATTTCATTATTGATGGCAACGTCATCAAGGTCTTGAAGGACACCAAAACCATAGGAATATACCTAGATTCTACACTACCACTATGCAGACAAACTAATGCTGTGAGTTCAGCATCAGCATATACATGCAAATGTATCGCTGCCTGCAGACCTTTCCTGAGTACTCCAAATTGCATTACATTGGCGAGAACACTCGTCATGTCCAAGATTGACTATTGTAGTGCCCTTTACTTAGGGACTAGTCAAACTAACCTCAACAAACTGCAAGTTATCCATAATAATGCCATTACGGCAGCATTAAACATACTCAGAAGCCACCATATCTCGAACCACAGGCGTGACCTACATTGGCTCCATGTCATGCATAGAATTTCCCTGAAAGCACGTGTCTTGACTCACAAGTGCTTTCCCATCATGAAAGGGGCCCCTAGGGGTCCCTCGCGTTATGGAAACAAGGCAAGTCACCACACACGATAGATATGCCAGACACGAGGTTGTATTCCCAAAGCTAGGGTTTATTGCAAAGCAAAGTCTCTGTTGGCCAACTCGGTCTCACGCCCCGTGACGTGTATCTCTAGACCTCGAGGGACGCAAGAGAGCGAATTACATACATCAGTTACATATATACAAAATGCATATAATACAATCAGCTGTGACATGTTTAACACCGCCCTTTATTGGATTTCTTTGAACTCGGTTTGATGATGGACAATTTCGACGAATATGACACCTTCAAATATCTATTCTAGCAACAATAAGCAACCTTGCAAGTGTGGAGACATCTTTTCTTTGTTGAACAGAACACAGTGCTTCTGTTCTTGTAAGCGAGCTACATACGGGGGAAGAGTCACATTCCAGACCTTGCTATCTTTGAGGTGCTATTCGTGTCCTGGGAGCCGACACGCTCTACAGGGCTCGGGAAAGGGGGGCCGTAAGAAGAGCATAATTCAAGCCTTTAGCTGCTTTATTATAACATATTCTACCATATAACGAGACTGGCTGGCAGCTGTGAAATGATTAAATGCCCTGCGCCTCTCCTTCAAGGCTACATTCGGGAGGGAGCCGGGCATTCCTCTCTGGAGCTGCCTACGTTGTGTTTCAACAAACTCTTATTAGCCTCACGGCCTTGCGGCCTTGTCCTTTCACGTTCAGACAACAATGTTAACAGTTGAGCAGAGTGAGCAGAAATGTGCTGTGAAGCAGTTTGAACAGAAAGCAATGAGCAATAGTTAGAAAACAAAATGGCGATCCTTGTTACATCAAAATGGCCGCTCATTGGTCAAACTCAGAAACCTGTATTTCTATCGTTATGTACATGAGACAGTTGGCCTTCGGCCACCAAAATACGCTTGCCGTCAATCGTGAGAGGTGTCCATTTTTCTAGACCGACAACCAGACTCCAACCTACCTAGCCAACCAAGTTACACCACACACGTCTATCCGGCCCATGAGAGTAACCCAAGTGCACAGTCTACACATCCCCTGGTTTAAACTTCAAAAAGCGGGTGGCGCTAGCTTCCCGGTCCTTGCCACTAAGCTTTGGAATACCCTTCCTAATGCTATTAGAGTGCAGCCTTCCTTCCAAGTCTTCAAGAACAAAATTAAAGGATGGCTTTCTGCACAAAACATATGAGACTTCTGCTGTCACTCTCTGGCTCTCACCAATCTATTCACACACCCCAGAACTTTGTTGTATATATATATATATATATATATATATATATATATATATATATATATATATATATATATATATATATATATATTGTGTGGATTCCCTTTGCTGCCACTTCCTGTATGCTGATTATTTAATTATTTAACCGGTTTGTTTGCTCTGTGTTGGAACTTATGCTCCATTGGTTAGAGGAATCGTCTGCATATCCATCTTGTCTGTACTTGTTATATTACATATATTGATGTCTTACCCGAGTCCAACCTGCAAGTATATGGTAAGTGGGTAGAGTCTGCAATTTCTATGTATGTAATTGTAACTTTGCCTCGTATGTTATGCACCCAGATGCCTGAGGGCCCGGTGCGCTATATAAATAAACAAAATACAAATACAAATACGAAAGTTAAGGACATTGCACAGACTAACATTCTCATTTCTAATATGTATATCTTTCTTGGCTTCTCCATTTTTAGCAGCCTACTAGGACTTGCAGTATGCCATTTCCAATAGAAATAGGCAAACAGCAACTCCTGCACTTTTAAAAGTGCAGCCCCATTGGGCATAATTATCACAGGACCATCGGCCCCAATACCAACAGTGCTGGTGCTCCCAAGTCCCCATGCCCATACAGTGCTATACAATTGCACACACATAGAGAGTGACACCTGACTTTCCAGGCCAACAGGGCCTGTAATATTCTAGTGACACTGTGAAGCTACATGCCAAACAGGTATTAGGAATCTGGTGGCAACCCATCTGCACCAACAGCAGTGGTACAGCCATACTCCTAATCACGTGCATTGTTACTAACTCTATCCTCGTATAGTCTAAAATGATGTGTTCTTCTCGAACAATATTGTGCCATTACAACGAATACCCACTCATTTATTCTTCCCCAAATGCAGTGAAGAACAGCCTCCTGAACGACCGAATTGTCTCTACTAGAAGATAAAACCCGGAAGAAAAGTACTTTTCACATCCAACAAAATAAGTGCAGTAGTATTTTTTCTGTTACTCGAACAGTGCAGCATAGCCATATAGTAGCCTACACAATTCTAATCAATCCAAAACCATTTGCTTCACTGTTACTCATTGCACCTCAGCAGGCACACTCTTTGTATTCTCATCTGAACACCAGTATTGTAACACCCACTAATATCGTAAAAACATTGTAATTGCCTTACTAATTCATGCACAGTACACTGTCATATGCGCTCCAGCACACCCTTCACATATCAACACACACAGCTACTATTACAACCTTCCCAACCAGAACTAACAGCCCATTGCACAATCACACAGCCATCTATGTGTGCCTGCTCTGATATTCAGACACTCATGCACAATGCACACAAACACATTGCACAACTTTCAAACCCACACTTTCCTTTCTTCTCAAACAGACAGACAAGAATGCCTACCAAAAAGCAACTCCATAGAAAACAATGAAAAAATAGAGCAGATAAAACTAAAAACATACACAATAGTTATCCACCTCTAGCAGAGTTTGTAGAAAATGTTCAAACAAAACAACTAATACATTCACTCAACAGAACTGAACCAGCTAGCAGGAAAGAACGTATGGCCCTCTTCAAAAAAGTAAAAATAAAAAGAAATGTATTGAGAAGAATAAACCTACCAATAGCACTAGCACTGCATCTACCAATGTTAACATAGCCACGTTGAAGCAGTCCAAAAAATGTATTTTACAAACAATGTTCTACCGTAGAGTACTTCAGAATCTTACAAAAACAGCAGAGAAATCATACTCAACTCTTAAAACGTACTGCAGAAGACTAATCCTGGAAGCGCTCATTGACAGTGCAATGCTCCTCAAACGAAAATTGTTTATATTAATTTTAACCAGAATGAAACCACTAACAAAATGAATCAGTAAACTACAAAAAGTACTTCGCAACATGTGCAGTGACAACATAGATACCTTTGCAAACTTCTGTGCAGGTGAGTGGATTCACAACCAGTAAAGTACTATATTTCAATGAAGAGACATACAAACAAGAGCAGACAAACCCAATTGACATAAGAGCAGTGGCCGAGGGTATTGAATGGTAGAGAACACCATTATTGCAGAAGAATCCCTCACTCAAATAATGTCCCCAACAAACTTACAATCAACTCTCCATTCCACTGAACCAATCCGTCCGGTCTACAAATGGCCCTGCACCTCAATGTGTAATGTATGAAAACAATCCTTCAGCTCTTTACAGCAATTCTTCCTCAATCACTATGTGAAAGTAAAAGAGAAAATAAGAATACAAACTTTGCAAACCATGGACTTTGCAGACCATACACAGGACTGCAAGGACATTGGTTAGCTTGCATTTGCAGACCTGCTTGCAAAATCACCTTCCACCACATCAAAATGTTAGCAACACACCATTCCACTATACAGAATCTTGTCCAGAGATTGTCCTATGCAAGAAGACCTGCTTTAGAACTGTAACATTGTATTCACATTCTCCTACATGGCACAGCCAAAGAACCCCTTGAAGAAATAGACCACATCCAAAGCAAATATTTTGGAGGTAAAGATCACTTAGAACATCCAGTAACTTTACAGAAGAGTAGAGAAAACCTTACAAATGGCAACCTTCTAATAAACACATACAAAAAAAAGAAATAGCACAGTTTAAATGCACAATATGTGTGTGTTGTCTCAAAATCTTTTATACAAAGAGCACCAAAACTGTAGATATAATGTACACAATATTAGACAATGAGGAATCCCAATGGTTTCAATTAGCTCTCAGTCTAATAGCAGAAAAAAAATACAAAATTACTAACCCTTCAATACTTTACACATACTGCACTGTAAATCTTGATAATAATAACATGTCTTCAGGGGCTATCACTAATAACTTGGAAACATGCCCACTTCCGAAACCTCTCCAATAGCTTCATGTATATGAGAGCATTATAATCCAAACAGTACACTCATTTCAAGGTATAATACGCCTTCAAACTAAAACAGCCAAGTTGCCTCCAAAGTAGTTTATTTTCCATTGGATCTCAAAGAAAATGTAGACACTTTAGTAGTGCAATGGCCAACAGATCAATCATTGATTATCCTTGTGAATGGTGTATCTACAAAAGACAAAAAATGTGGCAACAACTAGTAGACTTAAACAAAGTTAGAGAAGTCCTACAATATCTTAAAGAGAGCAATGAGTACTACAAAGAAATAAACATTGAAGAAAACCTAAGGGAAACCACCAAAATAATTCAGGATCGCTCATCAACAGCCAGTTTGAACTGGTAGATCCCATTACGGTATCCAATATTTTAGACCAGTATACATTTCACCAGTATACATTTCACTCCAAAGACACCATAGACGATGCACTAGAAACACATCAAATGTGGTAAGCCAATGGATCTCCAATCAGCATATGGGAAAAAAGTATAGAAGCACAAGCCTTTCCTCTGCTCTTTCCTACCGGAAAAGGGGGAAGGTATGATGAAAGATGCACACAAAGAACAGCATCAGAATACTGCTCTTTATGAATGTATTGTGAAAACATCAGATTCAGACAAAACATTGAATACATATTCCACCTACTGTTTGAAAGTGAAATAGCACCTCTATGTTACGGAGTTGCACACACATTGAAAACAGGTTACTTATTTTAAACATGTCTGCTACACAACTACTTCAGAAGATACAAGACAACGATGAAGTTCTGCAGTCAAGTATCACAAATCTCTTGGCAAATATGCATGCTACAAAAGAATTTCTGGTTCCAGTGTCACACAGATTTACGGTGTATGCTATGGAACCTTTGCTCACCCACATGGTTTGTCAGTTTGAGTTGTGCAAAGTATGCATGGGAAGACTTTCACTACTTCCTAGGCATAGCAAACCAAAACAAAGAAGGTGTAGACATAAAAATACCAGGAAACCTCTGCTATCTTGACCCTGTAAATGTATCAAGGTACTTTCACCACTGCTTTATTGCCATGCTGCACTTAATCTGTAATAAAAAAACATTCCTCCCATCAGAGAAGTGCAACACTTCTTTTGGAGAAAAGAATATGAATCCAGGGGAGCACCACACATATACATGCTTTTGTGGATAAAAGATGCTCCTGAATTTGGTCAGGACAGTGATCCCACTGTTTTGCAGGTCATTCACAAATATGTAAAGTGTGACATCCCTTCAGAAAGTACATATAGTGAGCTGCATACACATATTTTACACTTCTAAATGTGGCAAATATTGTTGACACAGAAATAAAAATAAAGGCAAATACTACACCAAATGTCGCTTCAGTTTTCCTAGATCAGTTTCAGCAAAAGACCAAGTAAACAGCTTCATGTCTTCTGTTAGAAACAGTATGAGAGGCAAGTCCCCAAAAAACACATACTGCATTAAAAGAGGAAAAGCTTCAAAGTACATCAATGAATACAATGCAATCATTGCCCTCTTGTGGAATACAAACAAAAATGTACAGTACATTGCAGACCATTCCACTGCTGTTGCATGATATGTTACAGCCTACCTAACCAAACCTGAGAAAACAAAGCTAAAATACCTCTGGGATGACACATCATCTGATAAAACACTGTCACAAAAATATGACAGCTTTGGCATAAAAATGCTCTCCCATAGAGAATGTGGATGCTACAAAGCTGCAGACCATTTAACAGACACAGCCTTATATGGAAAATCTGACAACATAGTTTGGCTAAGCCTTGGGCCTGCTGCATCCAGAAAAATGGTGCTCAATTCATAACATAATTTAGAAACAATAGTCAAAAACAATCCCAAAATCCAAGACATTTTGAAAAACAATGTATTAGACACTTACTACCCAAATAGAAGTGTGCTTTGGAAAACATGTGCCTATAACACACAGCCCAACATTTCTCCTACACAAATGATATTAAACCAGATGAAAAAAAGGAAAATACATAGTCAAAACGTGTCAAGGCAGCCTCGTTAAACTTACCAAACCCATCTTAATTAATCATATAAAGTTATCATGCTATCATTTAAAACTGCTCAACATAGATAACTTTACTGCATGTCGGTACTCCAACTTGTTAAACCATGGAGAAAAGAAGAGTATTTATTAGGCACCCATGACTCCTTTGAAGATGTTTTCAATGCAAAAGAAAGCAGTATAATAAATATCAATTTCAAGAAGTACAAAACATGTTGGACAATGAACGCCAACAAAAGGAAGAAGTTCAAGCACAACTAAATGAAGACACTCCTGAGGGCAGTCAACCTTCTGTTTCATGAAACCAAGAACCACTTGGATAGCCATTCATACTAAATGAAGCAGAATTACCCATGACTGAAGTAGAAAACACTGTGTGTCAAAATAAGGAATCAGAAGAAAACTTTTCTCTTTTGAAATCACAACTCAATGATGAGCAATTTAGCATTTTCCTAAAAGTAACTAAAGAAATTGAACATGGTTTGCAGCATGAAAGTAAAACTTGTAGCTGTACAAATTATAAACCTGTGCTCCTCTATGTAAGTGGTGAAGCTGGTTCAGGCAAAACATTATTAATAAAAAATCATCAGCAAATTCCTCCAGAAATTAACAAACAACAAGCTTTCATCTGTTGTAACAACCCCAACATGTATAGCTGCCTATAACATAAGAGGTGTTGTTTTACACCGATGCTGCTCCTTCCAGTAGAACACCAAAACAAATTAGAGTACTAGAAACTTTCAACAGAAGATGCTATCGAGCTACCCAGAATTCTGAAGCAATTGAAAATGCTCCTAATAGATGGGATAAGCATGGTCTCTAACCTAATGTTGGCTATGATTCACCTCAGATTGCAAGAGGTTCTTAAAACGAACCACGAAGAACACTTTGGAGGAAAACACGTTATTGTTTTCAGAGATCTCCTACAATTAACACCAGTGAAAGGTGAACCTATTTTTAAAACCTTAGGACACAAACTGTGCCGTAACACACTTGGCAGCATAGAGAATATAAATCTCTTGAACATGAAAAGGGGATTGCCCCAAATGTGGTACAGCTAATGAGGGGGTCTTGATTATATGTGTTCACAAGGAAATACATAAGCTGTGAAAAATAAATTCAAAGGAAGCTACTAATTCTAATTGACTTGGTATCCAACAAATGGATATCCTAACCTGAAAATGGCGAGGGTAGCCAAGAAAAACATACAGCAAAAGTAAAGTCACACCTAACACAACTTGTCGAAAACAATATATTACAATTTTTTATAACACAAAGGTAAATACATTTAACAAATACAAAAAATCCTATGCTTTAAACAAATACATGATGGATGTATTTTCAACAAATACATAGAGACAACAGAATTCAACTTCTTTAGTAAATATTCTGGTTTACCATTAAGATGCAACATATACATGAAATTCTATGCTTTAAGCAAATACATGGATATGCCTGAAACAAGTACATGAAGACAACAAAATTCAACTTCTTTGGTGAATGTCCTGATTTGCCATGAAGATGGAAACCAAAAAGTTGAAAAAAGCCAGAGTGAACTAATCAATTCAGTTTATTATGCAGAAATATATAAATGCGGTAATACAGGTCTGCCGATTATGCGGAAATATATAAATGCGGTAGTACAGGTCTGCCTACGTAAACATTCCACATTATTCTGGTGCGAAAGTAAGGGTCTCAACCAAAGGTGATGTAGTAGGAAACAAAAATGAGTTTTAGCAAGTAGAGACCACTGTTACGTTTCGGCGGGCCACCTGTGGGGCCTCTTTAAAGAAACCGCCTTCCTCGGGGCAGAGTAAATGATGATAATCCCTGCAGGGAAGGAGACAAAACAATCCATCACATAATGAATATGTACAAAAAAGTAAAAAAGTAAAGATGTGACTTGCTGTATGTTTCTCAAACACATGACCTGGGTTAATCAAGTGTTGTGGGCCATAACATGTCTGGCCAAACAATTCTTAATTTGGAGAGGACTACTCATTTGAAACTACCTGTGAGGGGAACCTTACCCAAAATTAATGTGGGGGGAATTCGTCAAAGGCAGAAATTCTTGACGCAAACTCGACCTCTGACTAGAGCGTGGGGCAGCGAAGACTGGAGGAAATCACTAAGAGTCAGAAAAGTGTGAGAGATAACACAAATTATTGTTTAAGTCTACCAGATCTATCGGATCTATCAGCAATAGAAACAGAGAATGGGAAAGAAAAAGATATACCTGAGTGTGAAGGTATATTTGTTTCTCCTGTCAGGGCATCTGTCCTGAGTGAATCAAGGCCAGTATCCAAAGTCCAACATCGGAACGAAGAAAAGACTGCCACAGGTTTTTAACACAGGGGTATCCAACTTTGGAACAATCGTCCGGTAATAAATACCTATCCATCGTCGCAGAAAAAGAAGAAAGAGAGAAGGAAGAAACAAAAAAGAAAACCCGGATTATGTAACAGGTTGAAAGGAATCTTTACTGACTCAACTCGTCAAAATCATGACACGTTTGAAAGAGTCTACACTAGAACACTATTCAAAATAATGCATAATGTTGCGAAAATGCATAAGTTATGAAAGGAAAAAGTTGCTATGCCCGTTTGGATGTTAAAAAGCGAAATGGTTTAGTAAAAAAATAATAATGGGGCAGAAAAGCTTACCGTAAGCTCTGACGGTCGAAAGAATGCTGCTGGAGCCGATGTTGTCAGTAGCAGTGCCTGCGTTAGTCTGACAGTAAAGACTGGGCTGCACGCCTACCTGATGTTTAAGCTTGCAGCGTGATGACGCGTTGTGTTAAGAGACACGTATCGTGTGGGAAGCCTCTCAAAGCTGTAACGTGATGGTGTCAGACTGACACACCTCCGTCCGGATTGGCTCGTAGAACGCAGCCAATCCTGAATAGTCTTTCTGCAACACACCCTGTGGACCGAAGGATTTCGAAGGCGGGACCTTGCGGTCGCGTAAACATAGAACCCCGAAGTGTGCAACGCGCTCGAAATGGCTGAGCACAACAAGGAACACGATGCAAAAAATCGCGCATCAAGAGGTATGTCCAGCATGATGTGTTGACATACTGTTCTAAAATGTGAATGGGCGCAGGCAAGTGAAAAAGACTGCCAAGCCAAAAAATGATGAAGGAAGGCTGCAAACAGTTTCCAAGCTGGTAATGTTAGAAAAATGCTGTGTTGGAAACCAGAAGGAATACAAAAGGAAAAGATTAACACTATAACCGCTCCTGTCAGGTTTGAGTGTTAAGCAATGGAAAATGTAAGTAAAGAGTGTAGCAACGTCATAAAGGTGGAATGAATATGAGTGCCTAGTTGGAAAATCCACCTCGCCTCCTTGTCCAACAAGCTTTTGTGTATATTAGTGGAGTTTTTGACTGTTTCCAATACCCACCATAATACATTATTGGGTGAGTGTTTAGCGGTCATGTAGTGATTGACCAGGGGTGCTGTGACCATTTTGCATCGTATTCGTGATCGATGCTCCGCAATTCTGATGTGCACTGCTCTGCTAGTTTGACCAACATACCTTAGTCCACACGGACATTCAATGCAGTAAAATACATTTTTGGTTTTACAGTTGGTCCGGTTGGGCAAGGTCCATACCCGATCATTTATTTTAAAGTCTTTCATTTTTCTCGTAAAGGAACACGCACTGCATGAGCCACATGGGTAGTGGCCCTTGACTGAACGCAGATCCCATAAAAGAGTTTTTGGGGAATTCCTACTGAAGCTGGAATGTATCAGTTTATCTCAAATGTTGGGAGCCCTTTTGAAGGCAAAACAGGGTAGAGGCTCCTCTGGTAGATCCAGTCTGATAATATCCCAGTGTTTTAGGATAAGTTTCTCGATCTGAAAAGCTCTGGTACGTGTGTAAGAACACAAGTCATGTTGTTACTCTCACTTTGTCGTGTTTTAGTGGTAAGTGGTAAGCAAGAGGGCACGATCCTTACAGCGTGCCCTTTTCCTAGACCTCTTGATGAGAGTTTTTGGATAACCTCTCTCTCGAAATCTCGTATCAAGTTCATCCGCTTGTTGGTTAAAATCATAAATGTCAGTACAATTCCTTCTTATGCGGAGATATTGCCCGGACGGGAGGTTGTCCTTCAGGTGCCGAGGATGGTCACTTGTGTAATGTAGCAATGTATTCCTGGTGCTAGATTTTCTATGCAGGCAACATTTGAGCTGTCCATCTTGATGCCTGATGGTCAGGTCAAGAAAAATGACTTGGTTTTTGGAATGTTCAAGTGTAAATTGAATATTATCATCAATCTGGTTGAGCCAAGAGAAGAACTCTAAGAGTTCATTTTCTGGTCCTTCCCAAATGAAAATGATGTTGTCTATATAACGCTTCCAATGTGCGATTGATTTTTTGAAGGGGTTGGAATCACAAAGAATGTGTTCAGTTTCAAATTTTGCCATAAATAGAATAGCCAAACTCGGTGCGAAAGCCGCACCCATCGCAGTGCCTTTTATCTGTAAGAAGAAACTCCCATTGGACTCAAAGTAGTTTTTACATAATGCTATTTCCATCAATTCTAGCATAAAATTGATTGGGACCCTCTGTTGAGTATTGGATTCTGTCAGGAGTTCCAGCATGTATTCTAATGCTTGTGTCTGAGGAATACTGGTATATAAAGAGGTTATATCCATTGTGACTAAGTTATGTTTGCTGGGATCAAATTCTAGATGTTCAAAAATTTTAATAGTGTTCATGGTATCACATCAGTTAGTCCTTGTTTTCATGCTCAATGGTTTAAGAAATGTATCAATGAATTTACATAATGGTTCAAGTACTGTCCCACTGCCTGAGACTATGGGACGTCCAGGTGGGTTTGTTGTATTTTTATGTATCCTTGGAAGTGCATAAAGCGTTGGAGTGCGACCCTGGCTAGTTGTTAAAAAATCGTATTCATTTTCCGTGACCCAATTGCGGTCAAATGCATATTTTGCTACTTGATCAATTTCCCCTTTGATGTCCTTCGAGGGGTCCTTTTTCAGTTTTTTGTATATATAATATAAATCTCTGGCAACATTTCCAATACAGAGAACTAAATCAAAACATGCATCAGTCTTCAGACCTCACCTATGCTAACTTGTTAAAAAGCATTCAGATTGGTGTTCTTTCTAAGGGTGCACAATCTATCTTAAATAGTAGACTCATCCATGAGCTGCATGAGCATGGTACATCTGCTCCTGATGTCATGGAATAATTAGCACACAAAAATGTGAAATGTATGTCCTTAATGCCAACCCTAACAAGCTGTATGCAATTTAATGAGACAATGTTAAAAACAGAAAATGCTACCAATAGTGCATATTAACTCCACAGACAAAATGGAAGTGCATGGCATGACACTCCCAATGTGTCAACAAGCAACAACACACCTAAATAGCTTAGACAACTCTATCTCCAAGACAGCTTTTTTTGGAGAAAATGTTAACATTGTGTTTAAACTGTAGAGTAATTCTGAAACATAAGCTTGGCATGGAGCAAGGTTTAGTTAATGGGGCACTTAGTACAGTTGTTTGCTTCCAGACCTATCCATGTGACAACAACATTCAGTTTGTCAACATCCACTTGACAAACTTTCATAAGTTAAAACGATAGGACGCTCAACAGCACAATTCCTTCTTTTCAAAAACATGTGTGTACGCAGAGAACAATTTTCTCTGTCTCTTGCATATGCAGTCTCTATTCACACATCGCAAGGTCTAACCCTAGATCAGGCATTGATTGACATCGTCAGCACAGTCTTTAAAGAAGGTATGAGTTACATAGCACTATCACATCTACGTACACTCAAAGGACTATTTCTAGTCAATTTTGATGCAAACAAAGTCAAGGCTGACATTCCTTGCATCGTGGAGTACAACAGACTACGTGCACCACATCTCGATACGTACCCTGTTCCTCAAAAAGGAAAATGTGTTAAAAGAAAAGTCATTCAAACAGATCTTCTAAGAGAACTCCCAACAGTACCTCTAAAGAAATAGAAAGCGTCTGCTACTCCATCAAGTACCACAACCACAACACTATGCAGTGCAAACACAAGTGCACATTCAACAGCACAAAGAGAAATATGCCTTCTAAAAAAGCAAGTGGAGGTCCAGTAAATGACACAGACACAGACCTCTCTGGTCCATTAACATTTTCCAGCACAACTCATGTACATTTCTATGTAAATATAGCAATCAGTGTTCCATTCCAATTGCAACAAATTGTACAATACATTTGCTTGAATGGCAAAGACCAGTTGTGTTTGCAAATGTTCCTCCTTCATAGAAATGCAACAAACAATTTGGACAACGCTTACAGTGTCTCAGGAATAAGGCAAGACGTGGACTACTGTGCAGGAATGGTAAGAATTACCATAAAAACACAGGAAGATCCACAAGAATTTCTAATCGACTTACTATAAGTGCTAGAGAACAAAAATATACCTATAAATGAAATCTTCCAGATTTCATATACATGGAAATATACATGCACTCTCCGTAACCACGTTGCACAGGAGCAATTCCCTAATGAACGATTTGTATATGTATTTATACCTAATTGAGAATCCATTCCATTCAGCAGCTGGTGCAAAATATAAATCATGGCATATTATGTACTGTTTGCAATTCAGACAATCATTCCAGCTCACACAAATACTCACATAGCCAATATGTAATACTAACACTTTTAAGATACAACGCAGATGGTATCAAAAAACAACTGCAAGCTTACTAGCTTCACACATGGGCAAGTATTGCTTTGCAAGAAAACCTTCACAACAGTAGGCATACTCTACCACACGGGTGCCACAACCAGTGCAGGCCACTATGCTGCATGCATTAAAAAAATGTGGTTGGTTTGAATGCAATGACACTTCCATTACTCTAAAACATAGATTAACAGATTAACAGCATACCTAACAAAGGTCTACTTAATGTTCCTTAAACATAAATGTACTCACTGACCTGTAAAACTAGCATAAGTTACTGCACAGTAGACACCAAAATGTAAGTGCTAAAGAAAATTAACCTTCCAAACTGGAAAAGAATAAAACTTAGCAAACTCCAACTGGTAAGTGAGTACATCCATAGCGCTACAATGCTGTCCATAATGCTAAAATGCTGTTTGTGAAATGGAAAACAGTTTCAATATGGCAACAGATGTGCATGTTGTACATTTTTGAGAATGCTATACAGTTTTCTCCCCAATGACCCAATGATTATGCACACAGAAACAACAACTGTGCGAAACAGGCACTAACATTGTTTCACCCATAGCACTTAAAATGTACTAATTATGAGAGTCTACAAACTTTAGTTACTGGCCAGTAAAACTATCAACTGTTAGAATACATCAACTGCTGTCTAACTGCCCCTATACCACTACAATGAATACACCACCTGGTATCTAACTGCACCCATAATACTGCAATATCCCTTTCCAATAATTAAAGATGTGAAATCCACCAACAGGAATGGAAGTGCTTCAAAACATACCTCGCAAAACTGTAAAACTGTGAACAGTTAGAATATGCCAACTGGTATATAACTGCACCCATAATACTGCAATATTACTTTTCAATACTGGGAAAGGTAAAATCTACCAGCAAGAAAGAAAGTACTTCAAAACATACCCTTCAAGACTCTTAAACTATCAACAGTCAGAATACGCCAACTGGTATCGGACTACACCCATAGTAGTGCAATATTACTTCCAAAAGTGAAACCGCTAAAATCCACCTTGAGGAATTAAATTTCTTCAAATCATACTCTTGAAAACTGTAAAACTAGCAACAGTTAGAATATGTCAACTGGTATGTATCTGCATCCACAGTACTAAAATATTAGTGTTCAATAGTAAAGTACTCAGAATGCACCAACAAGAAGCAAACTGCATCAAAGTATAGTCTTAAAAATTGCAAAATGATAACCAGTTAGAATACGCCAACTGGTACCTAACTACAACCATACCACCACCACTTTTGAAAAGCAAAACACATACACCATTTCAATTCCTCCTACTGCAACAGTGCTTGAAGCAAAACAATGTATTCCTGCACCTTAAACATTCCTGTACGTACTGCACACTCCAAACATAGTGTGACACGTAATATCAAATAAATGTACTAGTGTTTTTTTTTATCGTACATGGATTTCTTTCCTACAGACCCAATGATTATGCAACCAAACACAGCAACTGTACACAATGCACAGTAATGTTGTTTGATGGATAGTACTTGCAATGTACTAATAATGAGTGTCGACAAAGTACATGAATATTTGACAGTGTGTGCAATATGACATTGTGAAGTACCTTACCTAACATTTTATGCTGTTTTTTTCACAGAGAAAGAAGCAAAGATTTTGCCTGCATTACCATGTGCAACAAACACAATCTGTGCCCGCAATGGTACATCAAAGAAAAGTACAATTTCCACTTCAATAGTATTGTGTCACTGTGTTCCGAAAAGTGTACACTGCTTATACAGTGTGTATAATTACTATACACATATAATTATAATGCTTCTTTCAAATGGTCACAGTCTATTTCTGTACACATATTAGTACAATAGTTATGGCCAGTATCCAGATTCTTGGGTGCATGGCCGTATTATGCTGTGGCGGTAGTGGCCACTCCCTAGATTCTTGGGTGGATGGCCTACGGCCTCCGACTATTCACCCAAGAGTCTGGCCACAACACATGTATTTATTAATAACTATGACTTTTTCATGTGTAAATTATGATAAAACTAATTTAGTCATATGTGATGATTAAGTTCTGTCCAAATTGTATATTTACAAAGTCAGAAACGAAAATCAGTCAGATAAAAATTGGAAGTAAGTCAAGCTTAATTCACTAAGATAAAGTATGTAAAACCAAAAATACCCTATGTAATACCCATCAGTGGAACCCATGTCAGTGTAAGTGAATGTAGCAAGGTAAGCGTAAGTCAAATATGTGCACTGACCACCCGCAAATGTTTCAAATGTCCACTCAAACACTTTCACCCAACATCCCACTGACACCGTGCCAATCAACAAACTTACCAGCATTGTGCACCATCATCTGCCCTTTTAACGTACCACACTCCACACACATCTCCCAACAATCACTTTCCCTTAGTAAATACCTCCAAACCTACACCATTTGGGCATCACAGTCATCGAGGCACAGTATGCCCCTGCACACACAACAAGACGCAGACACACCCACCAACACATCCACAAAGAGCAGACAAACACCCACCTACAGGCCCACCATTTACTGGACTAACCTGTAGAAACACCTATAACACCCATAACACATGGTCAAGAAAGTCAGAATGAATGCAGAAAGAACACCACTGAGGACATTATTTATTTATTTGGTAATTTATATAACGTGCTAAACCCGGAGGCATCAAGGCGCTGGTTACATCATAACATAGTGTCAAACAATACATTTTTTAGGCCATAGTAACATCCGGCAAAGCAGTTTTAGTCCATAGCCTTTGTGGCACATTTAGATCAGGGTCTTGTTAGGGGAGAAGAGAAGAGTCTTAGGGTGTTTCCCAAAGATCCAGTAGGATTGTGCAGATCTGAGAGAAAGCAGAAGGGAGTTCCAATTCTTGGAGACGATGACTGACAAGCTGAGCCCCCCCAGTTTATTCCGCCTAAAGCTTAAGATGACAAGACAGTGGAAGTAGAAGGTGCAGGAAGGTCTAGCTGATTGGGCTTTTTTTGTTTTAAACAGGGATACCTTGGGGATTTGTCCGCCAAGCATTGCTGTGTAATGGCCAGAGTTCTGAAGATTATTCTCTCACGTATAGGTAACCATTGAGCACTTTTTCTAACAGCAGAGATGTGGTCATGCCTTGGGATGTTTTTTTTTAAATTATTTTTATTAAAATTTTACATAACACTGGCACATCTGCCAACAACAATATCCCCCCTCAAACAGTGGGTCTTCTTCAATTACACAGTGATTGAGTACGTAGTGGCCCATCAAAATATCACTCTTATCGTGCATTAAAATTGCCAGTATATTTTACAGTCATTTCAACATGTTGGTAATGAGCCCATACTATATTCTACATGCGTACTCAGGGCATTGTACTACCCTTGTTGATTCAGTAATTATGTTCTCACAGCTTGCAGGTAATAGCTAAATATCCACCTCAGACCCTCTCGATTGTGTTATCAGGTCGTGTATATACAGGCCCCATATAGCACTAGGTCTGGTTTGACGGTAAGATCATTTGCTATATTCTGTGTCTATATCATTGCATATAGAATGTGAGCCTGCCATTGGTTTAATGTCGGGGTCTGCATTCTCCCCCATGACATTGCCACTTGTCTCTTGGTCAGGAGCAGGAGCAGGAGCAGGAGCAGTCCAACTACTTTCCTCATGCCCTCTCGGATTGATTTAGTATAACCCAGTAGCACCATTAATGGTTTGGGTCTAATGTTTCTCCCGTAATCTCACTGAGTACTTCGAACACCCTACCCCAAAAGTCAGAAATCTGTGGACAATCAAATGCCAGGTGTAGGAAATTGGCTGGTGTAACGTGGCATCTTGCATAACTATCTGGAACGTTGGGGGAAAAAAGATGCATGAATGTTGGTGTATGATAACATTGGTGCAGGTATTTAAAATCAATCAGTTTATATCTGGCGTTGAGGTCTATTTTCCTCATTCCCTCACAGGAATACCTCCATTGCATGACCCAATGATGCCCCGCCCGCTCTCCCAGGGGCAGGTGCCTGTCCCTCGCCTGACATCCATGCATACAGCATGTAAGGATGAAACCATTCTTCTAGTACAACCCCCCAGAGCACTTTATCAAGCATAGGAGCCGCGTTGGGTTGTCTGAGGAAAGTCAGGAACAGCTGCCTCATAGAGTTTTGCAGCCGAAAATACAGAAACAAATCCGGGGCTGAGAGCTCCCCCCTTCCCCTGCAATTCCTTCAATGTTATGAATTGCCCGTTTGGGAACACGTCACAGAAGCAGGTCAAATGCAGATGGTTGTCAGGGTAACATAGTTCCTCCCACTTGTCATGGAAATTCCAGGGATGTATATGATCGGTAAGTCAGGGGTAGAGATGTCTCGACTTTGGATCTCTGCTGGATGCGGACCCATGCCCTACAGGACAGCTCCACCATATTGCTTACTCTAGTCATCCTATAAGGCACCGTTAAGATAATGTACCTTAAGAGAAATGGCAAAGCTATTGCTCTTTCCACCTCTACATGTTCTTTGTTGCCCTGGTCTCCATACCAATGTAAGAGGTACCCTGCCTGAGCTACATTATAGTAAGTCTCAAAATCGGGCAGTGCCAACCCTCCCCCATGTAGCGGCAACACCAGCTTGTTTCACAAAACTCTAGCCTGTTTCCCAGCCGAAATAATGTGTACTGACACAAATTTTAAATCCGTAAAGTTTTCCCTGGGTAAAGGTTAGCAGGACATTAAGGAATACATAGAGGAGCCTGGCAGTAATACAATTTTGACTAGGGAAACTCAGCCATATAGATTGATGGGTAGATTCATCCCCAGACTCCTGTAAATCCCACATAATTGGATCAAGGTTATGTTTGGGGTCAGACACAAAGAGCACCATGTCATCTGTGTAGAGAGAGATCATTATCCTGTGTTTGCACAGTTGGACCCCTCTATGCAGGTGTCTCTCCCTGACCACCTCTGCCAATGGTTCTTTCGCCAAGGCGAATATCAACGGCAACAAGGGACCTCCCTGTCTGGAGCCTCTTTCCAGCATTATGTCAGGCGTAAGTTGACCATTCACCCTGAACCTGGCCTTGGGCGTCATGTATAGCAACCATACTAGTGTGAGAATCTGCTCCCCCACCCCCATTTTACGCAGTACCACAAATAGGAAGGGCCATTCTATGGAGTCAAATATCTTTGTGGCATCCAAAAGTGCTGCTATTATGGGTTCATCTTGGCGCTGCGCTGACAACAAGCCAAACATCCTGTGGAGGCCATGGGAAGTGGAGCGACCCAGTATGAACCCATACTGGTCAGCTCTGACCATTCTCTGCATCATGGGTGCCAGCCTAGTTGCCAGGATTTTGGCTAGAATTTTATTGTCTAAATTAATGAGGTATATGGGCTAGTAGGAGAAGCATTCATTTGGTGACTTGTCCGGTTTAAGTAGCACCACTTCCACCTCATCCCTCAGGGGCTCTGGAAGCAGCTGTCTTTCAAACTCTGTTGAAACATCTGTAGCAAATAGGGGGCTAGTTTTCCCGCATATTGCTTAAAAAACTCAGTTGTGAACCCGTCCAGCCCAGGGGATTTCCCAGATGTAAGTGACCGGATAGATCCAAGCACCTCCTCCCATGATAACGGACGTCCCAGTTGTTCTTGTTCTGTATCTGTACACCAATACAAAGCCATTCATTCCAGATAATTCTCCACTGTGCCCCGAGAGACGTGAACATGAAATGAGTATAGCTGACCATAAAACCCACAGAATTCCCGGACTATCTCTAAGTCTGCAAACCTTTCTACTCCCTGAGTATCTGTAATGGACAGCACTCTGTCTTGGGGATCATCCATTTTTAGCAGCCCTTGCCAGTAACCTGCCCAGTCTCTGTCCCTCCCCATATTGTCTCATCTACGGCCTTCCCCCAGATAAATGTTAGTTCTCTATGGCTAGTTCACTGAACAACTGTAGTTGCCTCTTAATCTCTGCTTGTCCTGATGGTGTTGGTGTAGATGCTAATACTTGCAACCCCCGTATACGGGCTTCCTTATCTATTAATTATTTCCTAATTTGGTTCAGCACCCCAGATTCATTCAATATGCATTCTCCTCTAATTACAAGTTTGAAACTATCCCATGGGGTCACTGCTGAGTCCACCAATCCCTCATTAACCTCGAAGAAAGTGTCTTTCACGTATCGAGAATGTCCTGGTATCGGTGGTCGATGACCTCACCATGCTGGTGGATCAGGGCAGAGTGGGTGTGCTGATTCTGTTAGATCTGTCTGTGGCATTCGACACGGTCAAGCACTGTTCTGTCTCGGATGAAGACAGCGGACCTCTCTGGGCCAGTCCTGGCCTGGTTCATATCCTTCCTCACTGACAGTAGTCAATTGCTCTCTCTACATCCTTTTCTATCTTCTTCTCACACATTATGTTGTGGTGTCCACGGGGTTCAGCCTTGTCCCCCATGCTTTTCAACATCTATATTCAGCTGCTGATTCACCTCATCCATTCTTGTGGCTTTCATTGTTATTCCTACGCCGATGACACTCAGATCTTGGTCCAATTTGATCGGGACGAAGTGACTGCAGCACATGAGCTGTGTAGGAGTGTTTTTCGGCGGTGGGGAATTGGATGAGTGCAAACTGGCTGAAGAGGAATGGGTACAAGACCGAAATGCTGGTGGTATGCTCTCCCTCTGCTACGGCTGTGTGGTCTGCTTCCTTCTGGCACCCCACCTTGGGTGATCTCCCTGTCCCGGTGAAGATGGTTAGGAACGTAGGGATCCTTCTGTCATCTGACCTATCAATGTCACCTCAAGTTAGCGCTGTGTGCAAGACTGGACAGTTTCTCCTCAGAGTTCTTCATTTCCTGCCTGAACGTCTGTGACCTCTGGTTGTCGCTTCATTAATTACTACTCAGATTGACCACTGTAATGCACTCTATTTGGCACACCCCTTCGGGTTGATGCACCGTTTACAATTGCTGCCAAATCAAGCAGCTGTGGTGGGAACCAACTCCCCCTATGGAGCCCATATAAGTCCTATGCTTCGGTCTCTTTAATGGCTCCCGGTGGCCCTGAGGATCAAATTAAAATCTGTGTGCCTGGTGCATTGTTCCATTTTATTCAGGGGCCAGAATATCTTCGGGATAAATTCCACCCCTATTTCCCAGGATGGTTATTTTGTTCAGGTAATGCCAATCTAGTGGTTATCCCGAAGGTCCACTTGGCCCATGTCGGCAGACAAGCGTTCTCATATTCAGCCACAAAACTGTGGAATGGGCTACCACTGGCCCTTAGAGGCACTGTGAACCATTTACAGTTTAGGCGGGCGTGGAAAACATTCCTGTTTTAGGGCCACTATAGCAGGCAGTATCCTTACTTTTCCTCATGTCAAGATGCCCTCAGTTGAAAGTTTGCATTATAAATTCAGATAACATAACATATCGCCCCAGATAGGGATTCCCGGAATACCACATCTGTCATCCCTTTGCTTTTAAATACCCAGGGTGCTCTTCCCGTACCCCACCCTTCAGTTCAAAGGCCAGTAGTTCTGGGGTGTGATTTGACAATGTACGTATCAGGACAGACACCTCAGACACCTCACCCATCAGCTTGTGGGAGATCAGAAAATAGTCCAGTCGAGATGCTGAGTTGTGCACAGAGGAGTGGTATGTGTATCCTGATATTCCTTGATTTCTGACCCTCCAGATATCCGCGATCTCCCACATTGAACACATGTCACTGAGTTTCCCTGGGTGTCTGATGGTGCGCGCCTCCTGTGCGATCTCGGCCCTGTTCCATTACCGCGTTAAAGTCCCCTGCCCAAATTATTTTCCCAGACAACATTGGCCCTAGTTGGCGATCAATCCACCCCAGTGTTTCCGTCATATCTTGGTTTGGCCCATAATAGTTTATCAGAGTATTCCATCGGCCGTGTATGGTCCCTGCACCACCAGATGCCTCCCCTCCTGCTCTTTGACCATTGTAGTTAGGCAGAACGCTACCAAGTTTTGAATGAGTATGATGAATATGAAGAGAAGTAGCAATGACATCCCCAGCTTTTCCCAAATTTGGATTCTGTGTCTGATGTCTCCTGTAGGAACGCAACTCCCACTTGATGTCTTTGCATGTATAGTAATACCCTACGCCCCTTTGATGGACAGTTGAGGCCCCTCACATACTTGCGTCACATCTGACAACGCGTATTGTTTATGCCCAAAACTGTGTTATCACAATTGGCATCAAATTAAACGCATTTACTGTGTTGTATGCCAAGACCACTTGAAAACAACAACAATATCCTTTCCTGAGCAAGAGGTTGTGTGCCTTTAGTTTTACGGGCACACAAGCTAAAATGCCCAAAGCAAGGCATCCCAGAGATCCCAGCAACACTATGACATGATTGCGCACATCCAAAGCAATTGCGTCATCAAGCCGCTATAAACGGCGCCCATTTTATATTTACAGCGGTATACATGCCACAAGGAAAACTTACATTCAGGGAAACCCTTTCTTCAAATTGGTTAAGTCCATGTCTACTAAGCTTCTTAAATTAGTTATCTACTGCATCCTTTGGCTGCATTTAAACTGCTATACACAACATTTGTAAAATTGTAGGTTTCTCTTTAAATTCCGGGAAAGCTCACAACTGCCTTCTCCATTCTGCAACCATTGTGCCACACTTGATGAATTAAATCATTGTCAAAGGGAAAAAAAAACAATTTGAGTGAGTAACTAGTCGAACATAGAATTGTGTTGAATTACGTCTAACTTTATGGAATTGATTGTACAGGACCTACATTTAGTTTAATTGAAAATAATGTTTGTTTTGCATTCAGAGTTGTTTATAACCTCCTCATGAACCATCATATTTAAGGTGGGAAACACATGTTGAAGAAGAGGAATTATTCACACATATGAGGAATCCATAAAAGGAACTTTTTCTTTTTCATGAAGATTTCACAATAAATGTCTAAATTGGCGCAAATTACGGATTGCTTCTTTTCATTACTTTTCTTCTTCTATATTGGGCAGCCTAAATATTTTGAGAATCAATTTTTTGCAGACCATTAGCTCATCATCAATTAATACATCATTAAACAGTTGACACCAATAAGGACTCACCTTTGTTTGCTTTAAGGCTGTAATTCTATATAGAACCTGGATTGCTGCTTTTTTGACTTGTGCTTTTGACATGATACTGCTGCTGACTGGCTGACACGTCAGGAAAAAGTGCCGATCTCTCAGCTCTGAGTTGTTCAGTGGATGATGCAGGTATTTCCCCCCCAGTCAGGTATGTTGGGGGGCGTGGTCACCTTGGGGTCTCGCTGGGACCAACACAGAGTGGAGTTGTTGAGGTATTCCAAGTACTGTAAATAGCAGAATTCCATTTCTGAGTGATGGTAGGTGGCAGTAATGATAAGCTGTACCTCTAGCCTGAGCAGCCAGGAGATGAGGCGCTGGTGGCTTTTTATCAGCACAGGGAAGCCCTTCTTGTTGGTCCGGAAGATGTTTGTGGGCAATATGGCAGTCTTGATCAGTTCCTAGAGCCAGCAGTCAATGCTAAGATTTTAGGGGTGATCAGCACCCACCCCAATGGCCAGGGCAATTTGCTCGTTGTAGTCCAAGACCGTGCAGAGTTCTGGGGACTTACCACTGATCCATCGGTTCCTTCCAAGTTGGCAGTGCACCCTTTGATCCTGATATATTGATGGCTCTGCTCTGCCCCTGGATCCCAATGTGAGCCACAAAGTCTTCAGCAGTGTGTGCCGTGTCCCGCTCCTGGCCCAGGATAATGAGGCTAGGGTCACCCGCGTTGTTGCTGCTCCAAGCTTGTCCCTTCAATGCCACTCGGGGCCCTCACCTCCTGTTGGGGAAATGCCGTCCCAAGCTGTTCCTCTGGTGGATTCTAGTTACTCGGGGGGGGGGTTACACTCGCTGCTACCCTGTCTCCTCACAGGCTCCAACACAGGAATCCTCTCCCGTGTGAGCTCAATCATGTAGTCTCACAGGCTAGTACATCCAGATCTGTGCGACTCACCCGCTCCTCATCTGTCCCTCATTGAGTCACCTGGTCGCACAGATCTCTCTCCCGGTCCTGCTTTGCCCTCCCTTTACTTTCTCAGATGGTACTGCTGGGCACAGTAGGCTTTGTTAGCACTACCATGTTCCGGCTTTAGTGGATTCGGTCTCTGCATCCCTGGGGCTCCCCTCGATTGTTGTGTAGAGCAATGGGTTCTCCTCCTCCACGGTGTCCCCGGCTCACATGGCACATCCAAGTCTTCAATGCCGGCCTGCCAGCCCTTTTCTATGCCTCCAATTTGTGCCCCACATTCAACCCGGTTGCCCAGATTTCCACCAGGCATGCTCAGGGTATTTATGCTGCAGCAGGGTGTTTTTTAGGGGCATCCAGCACAGCTGAGACAGGATCCTGCCCAGATATATGCTGGGTTAGGCAGGAGCTCATGGGCTCACGGCCATCTTGGCTGGGCTGTCCCCGCCTTGGGATGTTTAGTGCAGCTCTAAGTGCATTGCTTTGGATGACCTGGAGTTTCTTAATGTTGTGAGAAGGGGATCCTACAAATAAGGCATTGCAATAATCAAGCTGAGACCCAATGAGTGTGCGGGGGGCTTGGCTAAACAGCTGTCAGTGGAAATAAATGGTTTGCAGTCATTATTCAGTATGGTGGTATGCGCTGCTGAGGTTGCAATGTCATTGGCCTGTCTTGTTAGGCACAGGGTGGAGTCAAGGTACACACCCATGGTCTTGACGGTACTGGAAACTGGAATAGTGTTGCTGTCAATAGAAAATGATTTATAGGCTGGGTATAGCTTGGTTAGTGAGTTGAGCGTGCCAACAATAAGAATCCCTGTCTTGTCATCATTTAGGCAAAGCAGGTGGGATGCCATCCATGCTTGAATGATGTGGTATACTGTCTGCAGGGCAGTTAGATCTGAGGAATTGGCACCATTGAGAGGGAGGAGGATCTATGTATCATCAGCATAGTTATAAAGAAGAAAGGCTTACTAAAGATGTTATAGAGTGTGAAAGAGACGTACAAGCCTTGTGGGATGCCGTAGGTGATAGAGACTGGAGGTACAGTGGCTGTAGCTGAGAAAACCCTCAGGGTTCTGTTATACAGGAAGGAGGAAATCCAAGGTATAGCTTCAGGGGAGAACTGTGCTGCTGAGGCCAGGTGGTGCCACAGAATTTGATGATCCACCAAGTCAAAGGCGGCTGATAGGTCTAGTAAGTGGAGGAGGGCTACCTTACCTGCATACTTGATTTCATCCAATTGTTTTTTTTTTACATCAAATAAGTCAGATTCTGTGCAAACACAAATCCACCCATTCTTTCAGGTGAAGCTAGGCTCAGCCAGCCAATCACACACTAGTGCATTCATCTTGCAGCATTCAATCAGGTTTCAAAGGTAGGGACGTCACTTCACCACAATGCCAGGAGTAGCAGAAGTGACATCACACGCACTTGACCTCCGATGACATCACAGGAAGGGATGCAATTTAACCCCACCATCAATTGACATCACAGGAAGTAATGGCACACAACCTTCCGATGCTTCTAACACTTGTGTTGCCAGGCACTCTAATTTCAGGCAGATATAAGAACTGAGGCACAGAGGGAGGTGAGATTTGTACAGGATCACATATTTGGGGTTTGTCATTTTCCAATTTTGACATGGAGCCTACATGTAAAACATACATAATGCAGTACTTGTAACAAGGTAACTAAAAGCTCTAATGTAGGCTACAGCTAGTGTATGAAACATCTATAGATCAATGGACACAGAAGTAGTCTTTATCTGCGGCATTGATGTGTTAAACAAGCCAAAAATTCACTAACTTCGAGAGGCATGAAGGGTCTGTTTACCCAGGAGTAAAATGATGCACGAGCAGGCCTGAAAATTAAATCATTGATCAGAATTTAGTATGAACAACATTCCTGGATTATAAATGTAACTATGAGTCAGCTACCACTACGATAGAAGAAAGCTATTGTGTGCATGTAAGCTGAGGCCATCTGTCTCCATGTGCATTTGGCTTTAAGTTATGTGACAAGCAACCACATGTTGTACCCCATAACCCAGAGACGAATATAAAACCTTAACATCCTAGGCTTTGACTCTTTTTCAATCTTGTTTAACATGGTGAGGTGTAGGGAGGTGGGGGTAAGGGGTCTGCACTTCCCTCAATATTGGGCCTCAATGTATCTATGATTTTCAGAGCTCTATCTGTGAGGTGCGTTATTCATTGAACCCTCCCAGGATTGGTCCATGAATGAAGCTTCCACAAAGGTCTTCCCATGAAGGAGTTTCACCCCAAGGCTCTCTCACTTCTGAGACTCCCTGTCCAATGCTTTTTTTCTTAAACACTGTTGCACCAGACCAGGGTTCTGGTCGAGTTTGCAGCTGCCCTAAACCATTCACATAACACTTGAATGCATTCAAGGTGAGCAGAGCCCAATCAGTAGCATAGCACAACATTAGGGAGTCCCCCTGCAAGCCATGCTGAGGGCCCCTCAAGCTCCTTAACAAAGCACAGGGCATGCGACACCCAGGACCATCCCAGACCGCTAAGAGTTCACAATGTCCATGATGATTATGCAGCTGCAGGAGCATGCACTACTCCAAGTGAAAAATGTAAATATGTTTTTTAATCAAAGCTTATATGTTTCGCCTAGCACAGAGAGAAGGGGCAATTCCTGGTCCCAAAATATACCAGCCACTAGTGGTGGCTGATGAGTTGTTTAATTGGAGGGTGTAAATATTTGCCACAAATATGCGATTGCAACCGCGCATAGCAAGGGGGCCCGAACTAACGAAAAGGGGTTTGGGGGACAGGGGAATTCTTCCCCCTCCTATGAGAACATGTTTTGAATAATTGGTTAAAAAGGTGCACAACACAGCACACTTTCTGTGAAAATGTGGGTAGAAAGCCATACAGTTTTCAATTGGTGTTGTAGGATGTAGGGTAACTCACGGAAAAATTATAGTAGTTGCAAGTCACCAAAAGTGCACAAGCACATTTCCCAATGCATTGTCATGCCAGTCCCTTCAATATATTCCCGTATAAAAAACATTTTCATGCTGGCTGTGGCCATATATTTCCTTGCAGGCTCCACCAACATATGCTAGTATTCACATATAAGAACATACTGATGTTCGATTTGAGATTTCTTTTATGGTATAATTACTGGCACTAGGTGCAAAGCTGGCTCTGCCAATATATGCCAATACTTCTATGTAAAATAAATACTCCTGTTGGTTTGGCCATTAAAAATGACATGTCACAATATGAAAACATGTCCAAACTGCTTCCAATGTAATCCAGTCTACACCCCTAAGAACACTTATCATTCTTGCTTCTTCATAAATGCTCAGTTAATAGAAAGTGATGCTACATTAAGAAATATACAGGCTGCTACACCAAAACGTCAGTCTTGCGAGGTAATACTACTTATCATGCTTGCTTGATCAGTGATGACGAGTAATACATGTCATGCCACAGTAAGCAATGACTAGACTGGCTGTATCAAAATGCCAGCCTAGCCAGGTGATGACACACATGGATGTGGCTTTGACACACACACATGTGCAGGCATCCCCTTTCACCCACCCATACACCTTCTCTCACATTCATGCACATTGCATTTACCACAGAAGCATTTACTCACCCACCCAGAACATTCAGACAGACAATGGCCCTCATTCCGAGTTTGGAGATAAGTACCGTCCCTTACCGGCATGGCGCAAATAGCGTGTCAGAGCTGGCAGCAGCCCGCTAATAGCTGACTATTACGACTTAGCGGGCACGAGCTTTGCGCCATGCCGGTAAGGTACCTAGCGCCATGCTGCAAAAGGGACCCAAAAAGCCCTTACCGGCATGAAGCGCACCGTAGATAACATTACCGCCAGAGTCCAAAGCAGCATTAGCGGTGACCATAAATAGCGGTGACCGTAATTAGCGGTCAACGCTATTTACGGTCACCATTAAATAGCAGAACCGGAAATAGCATCATCGCAGAGGAACGGGAAGGAGCACGGTGGCCATCTTTAAAAACACAATCCATTGCTATCCTCACCACACAGGACCCCTGGGACTCTGGTGAACTTCCAAAAAGCACATCCTACCTTCCAACAATGCCTAAAACACCCAAGAAGGGACCAACCCGCCTCTGAAGGGAGCGCTTCAACCCGAATGAACTACAAATGCTCGTAGACACACTGTATGAGCACGCAGGGACAGTGTTCAATAGCAACATGAGGAGGGAGGCAGTGTTTCGGAAAAAGGAAATTTGGGCTCTAGTCGGGCAGAAGGTCAGTGCAGTGGGCAACACCCCCGCACGGTCAAGGATTGCCGCAAAAGGTGGGATGACCTGCCGCTGAGGGTGCGGAACATTCTTTCAGCAAACCGTGCCCAGGCATTGGAGACGGGGGGAGGACCAAGTTCTCCAATTAAGCTCACACCGTGGGAGGAAACATGTGCGAGCATGATAGGCCCAGAATCCATAGAAGGCGTAGGAGAGATGGAGTGTGGCGCCACGTCTTCTGCTGATGGAGGTGAGTGTCCAAAGTAAAAACTACTAAGCAAAATGTGATGAAAGTCAATGCCAATGTCTGTCCTAAGAGTGACGCCATGGTTGACCACACACACACTCCCTGTAAAGTATGCCCAAGCAAGTGAGACACATGCCAATGCCTGGTGCAAGGCCGCAACGCACATGACACATACCACACAAACTAGGAAATCCCATGAGGCACACACCGTGCATGACCTAAATTGTGACCATGTCAGACAGCACAGTACCTGACCAACATGAGTGACACCGACATATGGCTGCATTTAACACCCATGTATGGAATCACATGCCGTTCCCAACCCAAATGCCTATTACCCACAATTGTGTGGATGTGCAATCGTACCAATGTATGTATGATGCCTATCCAAACAACACTCATACCGTCCCTCTCGTTCACCCCCACAGGCAGTGAGCATGAGAGTGAGGAGGAGGACACCACCACTGCACAGGGCAGCAACCATCCCTCCACATCCAGGGGCCAAGCCAGGGGGCGCCGAGTCACAGCAAGGAAGCCAACATAGGGACACATGCCACCAGCAACAACAAGGCCCGTGGAGGGCACACCACCCCCACCACTCACTGCACTGCCTGCAGACACCTGTCCAACACCATGGTCAGAGGAGTCCAGTATGGCTGGGGAGGTGGCAACCATGGCCCCCCTCGCAGTCAAAGGCAGCCTCAATGATATCTGGGGCACCAGTGAGGACGATTCAGTGGATGTTGTACACACCCCAGCACAATTGGCATCCCCCAGGTATCCATGAGTGACACTGTAGATACCAACACACCGGAGCAGTCTGGGCAAGAACAGACCCAGGGACATTTCAGTCCCGTAAACAGTCCCGGCGAGGATGAGCAGGCTGGGCATGCCAGCCAGATCCCCAGCAGGGCCACTGGTGCAGCCGCAGGAGCACAGCGGGCTGACCAGCTCTCTGCCCTAATATCGGAATTTGTGCAGGACAATTGGCAGGCCAGGGAGGAGTGGCGCGCGGATTTGAGGGCACTGGGCCAGTCCATCACTGAAAACACAAACTGCCTCTGCGAGGTGCATAGCAGATGCTTTGGCGGCAGCTCTTCCCAGCCAACAGCCTCAGCACGAGGACACACCATCCACAAGCAACTCTACAGAAACCAGCCCGCTCGGCCGGTCGATCTGTGCGCTGCGCCGACAGGACATGCCTCCCCCTGGCTCCGGGAGCGCTGAGTGACTGTACTGGCAGCCTCATGTGGGCTCCGTGGACCCTATGGGACTTGTGTGGGGGAGTTGTGGGGGAGGGGGGATGTGAGGGTGTGTGGGGGAGTTGTGGGGGAGGCAGAGGGGGGTCAGGGTTTGTTGGGGAGTTGTGGGGGTAGGTGGTGGGGGGAGGGTGTGTGGAGGAGTTGTGGGGGGAGGGGGACGGGGATGGGGGTAAGGATGTGTTGGGAAATGTGGGGGGGTTGGAGGGTGGCAGAGGGTTTGTTATTCAGGTTAATATTATTACTTTCAATACACCGGTTGTGTTACATAAAATGTTACAAAAAAAAGAACCAGAGTGGACATTCATCATTGTGCATGTGTCATTTAATCTTGCACAGTGCATCTATCCCCACACCCAGTTCCCTATGTCCAAACATTATGTCACCCTCTGTTGACATGTGTGTCAGAAATATTGTGCGATCACGTCTGCCGCACAGCACGTCCCTCCTGTGCATCGGCACCATAATGATGTGTTGCCACATCTTCCTCCTACCCTTCATCATCATCAGGTGGTAGCAGTTCCATGTCAGGGGGCAGGGGCACGCTCCGGCGGATGCACATATTGTTCAGCATTACACATGCCATGGTGATCTTGGCCGCCTTCTTATGGCTGTACCCCACCTGAACGGCTGAGGCAGCAAAATCGTGCCTTCAACAGGCCAAAGGTCTGCTCAATTATCACATGTGTATGGATATGGGAACGATTGTAGTCCTCCTCGTGCCTGTTCTGTGGGTTTCGGACAGGGGACAGGAGCCACGCCTTGAAGGGATAGCCACCATCACCTGCATGAGAGGGGAATGAAGGTAAATGTTCGCACATTCATGTTGGACAGCTGTACTAGTCTCACATCGCTGCAGGTAATTTGTGCCCACATGCACATGTCCCTGGATGCATTGACCCCACTTCAGTTCCCGCTATGTGTCCTGTGCAATGGACTAATGGTGTGGGTTGCATCTTCAAGATGATTCATGGTGTGCACTGACATCTTGTTGCACGTGCATCCTATATGCATACAGCAGTGTTGGAGTAAAATTACTGATGTGTTGTGTTTTGTGAGATTTAGTAGTGGGGAGTGTTGGCTGTAGTCTGTACAATAGTGGGCATTATGCACTGATCATTTCCATGGTGACATGCAGCCATGCAGCACTCCTATGGGTGTGCCGAACCAGTGACATACTGTGGAATCCCTGGTTGGCTCAGTTCAATGCACTCCCAGGGATGATTATCCTGTGTGGAGATATGCTGGAGACTGCAACATAGTGCATATGCACTGCATGGTGCAGGATGGCCTTACGGTGTGTGAGGGCCACTGATGAGTGGTGCATGTGTTGTGGGATGTGGGCTGGTTACCTGTTAGTCATGTACTGATAGGTGTCGGCCTTACTGCATCACTATGGGATTTGGGTGCCATGTACCATTTCTGATGCTTTGAGGCACAGTGTTCGGTGATGTGCACATCGTGCACTGACATCAACATTCCCACCCAGGTGGAGTATGCATCCCCCCCTTCACACCTAGGTGGAGTATGAATCCCCCCCTTCCCACCCAGGTGGAGTATGCAACCCCCCCTTCCCACCCAGGTGGAGTATGCAGCCCCCCTTCCCACCCAGGTGGAGTATGCATCCACCCACCTCACAACCCCGATGCACTGCCATGGCCCAGTCAGGCAACTCACCAAGCAGCCAGGCACGTCATCCAGCATGTCGCTCGATGAAGCATGGTAGCATGGAGTTCCGCAGGACCAAAGAGTCATGAGTTGATCCGGGATATCGGGCACAGCAATGTGTGATGATCTTGCTGGCCTCGCATACCATCTGTACATTGATGGAGTGGTATTGCTTGTGGTTGCGATACACCACCTCCATGGCATGCGGGACCACCAACTCCACGTGGGTGCAGTCAAGGGCACCTACACAATTTGGCATGCCTGCCAGTGCATAGAAGGCAACTTTTATATCGAATATCTCCTGGGGAGTCCGTGGTAGGGATATGTAGTCCCTTGTGTGCTTGAGGAGGGCATCCAGCACTTGGTTCAGAATGTGAGAAAATAAGTGTTGTGATATGCCATGCATGTGCCCCACTGTGTGCTGGTAGGTGCTTGTGGCAAGGAAGTGGAGAACAGACACTACCTTCAGTAGAGGGGGGATGGCAGTGCGTATTTCTATGAGGCTCACTATGTCGTTGTGTATCAGGTCCACTATGGTGGTGATGGTGTCCCGGTCAAGCCGGTACAGGGTGTGGATCTGGTCAGGGGTTACATTGAATGGACTGGCTCTGATGCGAGGGATTGTGGGCTGCCGGGGTGGTAACGGTGGCTGTACTGGTGGGACATGCTGGGCCTGTCTCACCCTCCTTCTCCTCCGGCATCTCCTCTGTGGCGGCGGCTGTTGTTGATGTTGAGGCATTGCAAGCAGGGCCTCCAGCTCCAGTAATGCTACAACTATTGGTATCCTCTTGGTGTGGGAGGGGGTGTGGTGTGTGGGTGTGCTCCTTTTGTACTGGCCCTGACTCCATTGCCTCCACCTGTGCTGATTGTGTGCACCTGTGGCACTTGGAAACACTGCTCAGGGGATCTTTACGCCTGGTCGGCAATGCCAGTATTTACACCATGCTGGTATACACTTTTTTCGCCTTCATGAGGCTGTTATTTGCATGTCCGCCTCACTTGTGATCTTCTCCGGTTTACGGCATGCCGCTAATGCCGGCATGGTGTGCCGCTTGCGCGCTCGTGCCCAGACCGATATCTTTTACCGGCATCGTTTTTACGTTACCTCCAAACTCGGAATGAGGGCCAATCACATTCATACCCTTCCATCCACCAGCCCCTCACCCATATACCTTCTCTCACATACTTAGACTGGCACCTGCTCACCCAGAACATATATATACACACACGCACACAAACACACACACATTTCTGCTCACTCACCCACCATTCACTCACCCAAAAACCTCTCGCATCCACTTGCACTGCATTCTCCACACTGGAACACACCCACTCACTTAGAACATTCAAACATGCACTATCACATTCCTAGTCATTCACCCACCACTCACTGACCCATACACCTTCTCTCGTGTCCACTCACACTGCATTCTTCACACAGACACGTACTCAACCATAACAGTGAAACACATGACCAGATTTATACTCATTCACCCACCAGTCACAAACTCATACACCTTTTCTTACATCCACTCTCACTGCATTATCTACACAGGCACACACCCACCCACCTAGAACATTCAAACACACACTATCACATTTCATCTCCTCCACCCATCACTCACTGACCCATAGCATATACATACATCTGACATGCACTTCACACATGCAAAATACACATCAAAATTATTATTTTTTTAAAGCCATCTGACCTGTTTTCCTGCTTTGGCCCAACACTCCAGGCCACCCTCGGCTCCTCTGTGCTGCTCACAAATAAGAACCAGGAAGCTGGGATAGTTTCCTGGTCCCTGTTTATGAGCCTTGAGGAAGCCGAATGAGAAGGGGTTGGAGCTGAACGTGGCAAGTGACATGTGCCACATGTCACATTCAGCTCCAACCCCTACTGAGTGATTAATTGTTGTAGTGCAAGAGCCGGCCCAGCCTTCACCCTGACGGGTGAAGACTGTGACGGGGTACCCCCAGACCTGGTGTGGTGGGGCCCCCCTTCGCAGAGGCTGCACAGGCCCCTGCTACTCCAGAAGCTTCAGTTTAACCAAAATATTAGGATTGCACAGGGGTAACAAGGGAGATTGCAGGGGTAGCAATGGAGAATACAGGCTTGCAGCTGCAATCGCTGATGATCCCCAAATGACATCTCTGCTCATAGGCATTCAGGCTATTCACCCAAACCTAGACACCCGAACAATAGATGTATATTGGGGAAATCCTAGTCTTTCAGAGCACACACTGCATTCACTCTAGTTTCAGACAGGGCTGACGCGGGCAGACCACAAGCATTGTGACACACAACCAAAACCGGACACCCACAACAAAGAATTTGAGTTGACTCCTCTTTCCATTCATTCAGGTCCCACCCGCTAGGGTGTACCCAAAACAAGCAGGTTCTGGGAAAGGCACCCAACAGCCAATCAGAGGAAGGGAACAGAGTCAGGCATCTCTTGCTAATAACAAGACAACCTTTCATGTGAGAAAGTCAGAACATTTTACGGAACAATGTAAGTTACAGTATGGGGTGAAACGATAGTACTGATAAATACATGGTGGGGAAATGTTAAAAGCCCATAGCATTGCAAAGTACAAAACAAAACATTGTTTAACCCTACCCGCAAACCTACTCATAATCCACCATATACAAAGCAAGACCTTCCACGTTGGCTTTCGTTTTTCATGAATTCTAGTTAGGAAGCTATGGAACGCACATTGTGTAATCCCACCACTGTGATAATTCCTGGTGCAAACTGCAAACCTTCAGTGGAACTTGCTTGCATCTCCTTGGAATGCTCTTTTCTAGTAAACTTGGGGCAGAAGCAAAATGTGGATCATGAAAGTCACATACAAAAATACAACATTATAACTCACAATGGATAATAACGTAACGTTGCTGAAAATACAGGAATATACAGTAGAGATAAACCCAAACTATAAATAGATAAAATGTGGGCACCCACCATTAAACGTCAAGTGCCAATAATGATTTTGCCACTGTGGTTACATGCTTAGAAACTTTCCTCCATGCCTGCAGCAGAACATTCCCCATACAACGGGACACCACTTCACATTCCCCTGACAAACAGAGGTGCAGCGCTACTTTGATCTTATTGACATAACATTGCTTAAAGAGAGGTATCAAGTATTTCGTCCTCGCATAGGGGTGCGCTGGGCAAAACATGACAAAATGCACAGTGCTTTCTACTTAGTTTGGACAAACGGGCCAGCAGCAGGATAACTCGAGTTCCAATTGTGCTTTAGACTGGCTAAGGGTAAAATATCAAACAGATCACTATATAATGGGCCCTCATTAATTTAACCTGTATTCTATCTAAATAGCATTCAAACCCAAGGACTACTTTCCCAGGAAAGTAAGAGGCCAAACTAACTGAACACACAAGTTTCGTTCAGGAGTCCCTCTCCCACCTGTCCACATAGGCAATGTCAAAAAAGTGCTATGAAGTTCCCTGGCAGTGTTTCAGGCTGCAGCCAATAGCCATCCATCCCCATGCCCGCCAGCTCCTTTCTTATAGACAAGCACCAGGGCAACGATGGTCCTACTGCGTGGGTTAGAACTTCCCTAACAGCACTTCTGGAGTGTTCCAGTTTGCCTTTAGTTCACAATCTGGCCCAAGAAAACACTGACCTCATCTGGCCTATGAAGCCAATCCTCTGCAGACCCATCTCCCACAGGACTGGCATATTTGGTGCATACGCGGGCAGCCCCAGGGCTGATTAAAACAATTCTGCTCCGCAACTTGGAGCACACCTGGAATGCTCATACCCCACAATTTGGCCTTGGTTGTGTCTTATAAATCTATAACGTGACACTAACCAGACCCGCCCCATGAACCAGTATTAATCTAGATGCAGCCGCTCAGGTCCTGCCCACCCCACCAGGTCACTACAAGCACAGTTGGCCATCAGTTGAACCCGTAAATAATCATAACTCATGGTCTGATCAACAGAGCTGCCTCTCAATCTAACTTTGAGCCAGGAGAATTCTTAGTCCGTGTTTTACTAAACACCATTGACTGTGTTCTCTGCACATATTATTATAAGACCATTATCCTTGCAAAAACACTTCGAAATTGCCAGTTGCCCCTGCAAGCCCTTTTGGGTCGGTGAGAGTAGAACCACATCATTGTCAAATAGGAGGATGGAAATTCTCTCAGATGCCAGTAATGGGGAATCTGTCTGCTCGGCCACCAACAAGTCATTGACCCTATTTATGAAGAGGCAGAATATGTTTGGTGCACAAACACAGCCCTGTCTGACTTAAAAACGCCAATGTTGACTCTGCAGGAAGTTTGGCCATCCAGTGAGTACTTGATTACTGACGCATTGTTGTTGTAAAGCAACTGGATTGCTCTTAAAATACCTATGGTCAAACCCAAAATGGTTAGTGCAGTCCAAAGACCCGCTCTAGGTACACTATTGAACGCCGTCTTTAAGTCAATAAAGACTTCATAGATATTCATGGTCTTAAATACAACATACTTTTGCACAATCAAGAAGAGCCTACAAACTTGATCTGCAGTGCTGGCATTACCCTGGAAACCTGTCTGGAGATGGTGCGAGGACCCCACCTCCGGACTCAATGCCTCCAAATGAACCAGCACCGCTTTAGCAAACACCTTGCCACGTGCATCAAGGAGTGAGATGGGCCAATATTTGGCCAGAGAGCCCCTATCACCCTTCTTGTATATGGGGACTAGAATTGCTTGGGTCCGTGCATAAGGGACTTTATTCACTGCCAGCAAGGCATTGAAAAGTTCGAACAGGTAGGGAAGCCATATAATAATCTCCTGTCTATACCATTCAACATGGACAATGTCAGGACTATTTTCAGCAACATTAGGGCCACCTCGATGTCACGCATGGTCAACACAAGGGGGGGAGAGTCCTCCTCCCCAGGCCTTTCCGGAAGGAATTCTTAGTCCCGTGTAGGAGGACACACTGTCTACCTTATAAAGGTTTCCAAAATGGGTGACCCAAGCCGCCTCTGAGATACTATCCGGGACCAAATTGCGCTTACTACTCTTCCCGGCATCAACTAACACCAGAACCCTCTAGAGTCCCCAGACTTAGAAGCCTGGAGAAGATTAACCCTGAGTTGCTCTGAATTCTCTGCCTTTTTTGCTTTGAGCAACTTGCTATATATGGCCCTGGATTCAGCCAGTGCCATTGGGCCTAGCTCCCTGGTGCCCTTGGCATACTCAATCAATGCCTTTTTGGCAGCTTGACAATCCCTATAATACCATGGTGCACTGCGAGTAACCCTGCTGCCAGCCTTAGACATGGGCTTGCTTAGGCTTTTTCCTAGGGAACTCACAATCCTTTCATAAAAACTTAGCAGATTGTCAACATTGGTCACCTCACTGTGACAAAAGGACTCGAAAAGGAGCAAGATGGTTGCGTACATGCCTGGTAATTCAGTCTCTAGGTCCAATGTGTTCCCCTTAATGGCACGTCTCGCTCCACCCCTTATGCAACATGTTGAATGCCATCACGTGATGAAAACAAAGAGTGTCCTGAAGACAGCACCAACGGGGGATGCAAATAATATTAATTTGATTGCATTTCATTAATTTGAATATTGGTTCTAGAAACACACGTGAAGTGTTGACACACTGACCCTCCTTAAAAAGGGAGTAGAAAGACACACTATTAATTGATTGAATAATCTGTTTTCATTGATTGACAATACATTTTTCTTTTGTCATGTATATTTACCGGAATAAATAATGCTTGGGTTTTAGACACATGATCTATACTAGATCAGTGAAATATGTTTAGAATTTTAAGTACACATTTGTCACTTATTGTTATTGTGTTTTATAAAGATTAAAATATGTATATTGTTTGAAATCCACGTATCTTCATCTCAATTAATGTTCAACATGTGTTTGTGAAAGTGTTAGGTGGATATTTTGAACAACCCTAAAGCCTGAAGGGAGGAAGCTGTTTTTGTGGTATATTTTGTATATTGAATGTTTCAGTCATCATCCACACAGCCCCTAAAAAGAGGACAATTTAGCTCTTTGTAGTTGATACAGCTATATTCCATGACATCACACGCTTTGGTTCACGTGGTGCCATAGAAGGAATTAGAGATAACGACACAGGATTAGTGACACAAACAGCCTGATGGGACGATTGTACACAATCAAAATAGTTATATTGTCAATGATTGTTCATTTTAACAGACTAAGAAACCCAACATGTGGTCTCTCCGAGCCTGCAAGCTTTGTTTGAGCCACCATGCCCAGAGTCGACAAACTGGGCCCTCTCGACACACGGCCAGTGGTTAAATTACAGGCCAATGGGATAAGCATAGATCTCCTCAGATTAACATCATCTTGACCCCTGTTTATTACTATTAGACGAAAACCCCATTTATAGAACATGCTCGAGCACATGCATAGTAAGGAAGTCACGCCATTTGATACAAACTCAATCAAAGACCAATTTGTGGGGTTAAACCAGTTTGGGAGTGCAACACGCAATATGTCCGCGCTAGTAATAGCTGAGAGACCCAATATCTGTTTCCCTAGAGATACCAAGGAGGATCTATTCGGAAACCGGCTCTCAGCTTTAGCACTCATTTCTTCAATTATTTACTAAATTCCTCAAAAGTAGCTCATTGCCATGTTGGCAGAAAGAAGTTTTCTAGGTAATAATTGGTAGGTGACAAACACGAGTAAGGACTAGAAGGCAGGGGTGTTTCCCTATGTTGCATCAAGCAGACTGGCATGGAATATTCTTGTGGAACCCTTGATGACATCTCAAGATTTTGAACTTGCTTCTTCTTGTTTGAGTCCATACGCCCAGGCCTTGGCACAGATGGAACTATAGTGGTAGATGAAGGGCAACTCAAATTATTGATGGGCCCGTGTAAAGCCGCCTGCCTGGTGGTATCATCCCCTTGTTCTCTAGTAACCAATCTGCAGTCTGAGGTAGTAATGTGAGGCTGTGGAATATTTGCAACAGGCGAAAAGGAGGGACCGGCCAATTAAGTTGTATTATTGGGCCAGCGATTCGGGCCATGTTTCTTATTTTTGCGCACCATAAGCAGCCAATTCATCAATGACAATTCGATCTGTAGTGCAGCTAATGCAAGCCCTCCATTTCTGCCATTATTGTCACTGCTTCCGACTCAATGACATTCATACCATTGTTTGGAAGCAAAATAGTAAACTTGTTTCAGCTCATGGGGCATATTCGTGTTTAGTTGTTATACAGGGAATGGAAATGTACAATTAGAGGTGAACCGGAAGTTTAAAGCATGGGTCACTCTGCACCTGAATAACAGTGCAACGTTTTCACAGTGCCAAATAGTGCAACATTGTTCCTTAACACACTACAGAGCCCGAATTTCAAAAAGAGCAGCATGAACGTGTGTGTTCTATTTAATAGGACCACTTATATAAGAAAACAATTGAGCAAGGCTGTGAAGGTCTAACTGCTGAAAAAGAGACACTGAATCCTGGGTTTGTCCCAGCAAGACTGAGTGGACACAGATTTTGGACAAAGTCTGTATACTGCAGTTCGGATTTAATTGGTGTGCAGTAACTGTTAATATACACTTGATTTTATAAAACATAGGATATTCGACATTAAAACATACATGGTGTAGTACCTGAGTTCCACATATCAAATGACAAATATTTGAAAAAACAAATTCTTTTGCTTTTACATTCTCTACAGATTCCTTGGGAAGGAAACTAGAGAACTTAGTGAGATAATAGTCAGGTAATCAGAACAGTAGTGTGTGAACAATTTAGAGTTCAACAACAACATGAACAACTAGTCAACACAACAGTGTTTCAGCCATTTTAAAGATAAGCCAAATGAGCTCTGGTGGTGTAGGCCTTCACCAGGACGAAATATTATTTTCAGGGAAGTATCCTATGTAGACTGTTGAGGTAAACAGACAGAATATACGTCAGGGTTCAGTGTAATCTAGCAAGTCTAGCAGTAAAGATGTAAATATATACATAGAGCACAAAGGGATCACGGTGCTTACCATATCCAGGGAAGCACATTGGCTTAAAGCATCTTAGTGTGTAAGTACACTGAGGGAAGACGAGGAATTCAAGAATTCAAATTCTGCGAGGCGGCCATTCCTGTCAATAAAGATCATGGAATAGTCATTATAGTTATGAGTAGTCATCTTTTTAGACTCCATTGGGGATTTTTGGCAGTATTTGGAGGTAAAGTGGAGGAGGTAACTCCTCCACTTGACCTTAAAAAATTGGCGGTATTACCTTCTTGTATTCTAGCGGTGTTTGAAAAATTGAGGTAAATAGTATTACCTCAACTTTATTCCCACACCACCAGATTCGCAATGAGCCTCTTCGGTAATTCTAATGTTTAGTTTTACATTTATTAAAACATCTAAAAAAAAGCACATTTTGTATGTAACCACGTTGAATGCAATTTACACGGGTATCCTGGCCTTCTCTATTTCAACCTTTGATTGATTTACTTCATGGTTACAGTCATGTTGTAGATGTTGAAGAGTTCATATTTAAAATATACACCATATTGCAAAACACATATTTTTTTCGGAATGCATCCTCAGAGGAGTACATTATTTAGCAATAACATACTTTAACCCAAATTGTATAATAAAATGATAATGTGAGTGTTGGCTCATTTGAAAAGCAGATTGCAACCCCATGAGCCAGATGCTGGTTTTAAAGATTAGAAAATGCACATTATTCAAATGTAATGTCAGACTCTCCCTGTAGACATATGCCATTCAGAAACAGCCGTTGTTACCAAAGGTTGCAGTTTAAACAAGTGTCTGCCAACATGTGTCGAAATGTAATTGGGAGCACTACAGATATGCTATGGGCAACAGGAAACGTGGCTTGTGTGTGTCCTGAGGGGGAGTGGAATGTTTTGAAAACTACGCACCGGAAACTGAAACATGCCCTCTTTCTCAGAACCCTCTGGAACACTATTACCATACAATGAACATTGGGCGCAATAATATTGAAAGCATTGCCCCCTGGAATAACTTCTTGTCTGAGGTCGGATTGCAGCTAAATGGCTGGACATTTTACAAATATTCGTACTTACAGTTGCTGTAGCAGCATTTCACAGATATGTATAAACTTCAGGTGTGTGTGTGGGCATGGCTATAACATATCCCATGGGATGTTCCAGTAATCGCATTATAACACAACGTGTTTTCCAACGTGACGATGCTGTCAGATTCAACTACTAGTAATCGATAGACATTCTTTAGTGACTAAAGCACAGGCACCATGAAAATTAGGATTTAAGAATCGGGCATGGGAAACAACATTTTCCTTGCATTCTATCAATGAAAACATTATGTGGAGAGGAAAGTGTAGAAGTGGCGCGAGATCTGTCGGACTTCTTAACGGGTGTTCTGAAAGTGGCATCTAACCAGCTGAAATATAGAAGATCCTTAAAAACGTGCCCAGGACGTGGAAAGACCGAGAATGCATTTAACCTGTCACTACGTTGCAAGCATCCTTTATCTATTAAACTGTGCTGTTTTGTTTGCAAGTAGGGAAGCCGTTTTTACTCCCTGGCCATCTTTGGTCTTTACTTGTTTTATTGCACCCTGTCCCTCTCTAGTGCAACTCTCCCTCCTCCCACCACTCACTTCCTTTACTGCACTCGGAATGTTCCTGTATAAACGTGGCCCGTTAACATTGATACTCAGCTTTTTTGAAAAATGTGCTTCATCAGTTTTTGACTTTTTGTAAATGTATAGTTAATTGTAAGGGGACAGAGTCTTCAAATTAATGAGTGGCATGAATGATCAGATTACTCATTGGTATTCCTCATCACTCCTGATCCTACTCTTTCTCGTCACAGCATTTACGTTTGCAGTACCTGCCATCATGATAGGACCCTATCTTTCAAATTAAAGCACTCCTTCCCTCCCTCCTGGAGGTATCATACCTCTTCCAACCACAATCCATAGTTAACTTTACCCCACCTAGGATCGTGGGCCCTACAGATCCCCCTGTGAAAGGGTGTGGCAGCTCAAAAGTACGGTGATGAGAAACAGTAGGACTAGAATTAATGAGAAATACCATTAATCAATCTGATCATTACCTCCACCTCCCAATATTTTATTTGAGGCATGCCAACTACAATGATGATAGCACCTAAGGAACACCAACAAAAACACAAAGGGCCTCCATGCAAGTTTGGTGGTAATGCAGCAGTGAATCTGCTGAATGAATGCCACGCTTGCTCACAGTTCCAGCCATGTAGTCCCATGGGTTTTCAAGTGGTGGTAGGGTGGTGTCCCAATTTGTTGAGTCTATTTGACTAGATGGGGATTTTGGCAAGCAAAGTTGCAGCGAGTGGTAATTCCGCCACTGTAAATCTGATGATTTCTTTATCTTAAAATGGCAGATTTACTTCTTGTATGATGCTGAAGGAAAATCCCCACTTTAAGGCCAAACCTGTATTTGGGTGGTGTGGTAAACACCTCAGCAATTCCGTTACCACCAAAAAGGTGGCAGTAATGGAATTACAACCAGTTTTTTCCTACACTGCCCAATTTGTAAAAAAGTCCCAATGTATGCAACACATCCGATCAGCAATTTTTTAAAGAGACCACAGACACCCACTTTCCACAGTGCATGCTAGAACTGAGCACCACGATACTAAAGGACAACTCTGCCATACTGGCCTCACCCAGCCTCTAGTGTCTGATCCATATGTTTGGTTTGGACCACATAGCTGCTCTGCATTTCTCCTGCAGAGATAAACCTTGTATGTTAACCCAGGAAGTGGACAAGCCTCTGGTCAACCTCCCCTGAACCTTTGCCAGAAGCATAATCACTGATTCCGCAGCGGCAATAAAAATGAGGGGCCATTTGCGCTGACTGGCTGACCCTACTGATTCTTTCTTTCCAGGCCCTGAAGCCCAAAAGTCATCAGAAAGTTGTCCAATTTCCTAAAGGCATCTGTCCTTCCAATGTACAGGACTACAACTCAGGCCAATCCTCCCTCTCAGGACTTATAAAACCTGGTTAACAACTTTGTGAGAAAAACAGGAACACAGGAAAGCACTAATGTCTAAGACAGAAGACTCATAAATGGGTCTGTACACAACAATGCTTCAATCTCTCGCAAGCTGCCCACTGATATGATACCAAAAAAAAATCAGCAGCAGTTTTAAATTCATTTCCACCACCGGTTCTCAAATGAGGAATCCTGCAGCAACTAAAACACCAGCAGATGATACCTAAGAGAAGTCCCTGAATAGGCAACAGTTCTGCAGAAAAAGAAATTTCACACAAGATGCCCCATCATTCTCTAGTCCTCAGAGGAAAACCACAAAGGCTCCCTGGAGGTCTTTACAAGTGGCCATTGTGCCCATAGGATGGAGATGGCCAACCCCACATTGATTCTACTGATAACCACTTACATACAGCTAAAATATCACATTAGAGTGCACACCCCATTCTTCCTTCAACAGGACACAAACTGGTCCAATGCACAGTATAACATTTTAGAGAAGTCATACTGGATTTCTTAATCAAATGAAGCAATTGATCAGTAAGGACGAGCCGCTGCAACCTCCTCTTCTCAATTTCCAGACTGACCATTGCACTAGGAATATACCCTGATCCATCGTTGACAACCTCACTGGAGATTGGAATCAACTCTCACCTCTCTTATTTGTTTTTTCTTTTTAATCTTTATTTTTGTTTAAACTATATACAAAGTGCCACACAGTAAACAAACATACATTTTACACATTTTGTAATGGTTATACAATAAAATCAAATTACCCCCCCCATAGTTCAAAGTTCACATTTGCAATCAAATTGTTCAGTATAATGAAAGGAATCTCACCCAAATCTTTTCAAACAATGCAATTTTCTTCTCCATGCGGTAAAGTACTCTCTTAATCTTTGCCAAATCATGCATCTCATTATGCCACACTGCAATATCTACAGATTCTGCTGTCTTCCAACCCCTCAGAATTGTTCTTTTCCCCACACTTGCGCCCCTTAAGATCCATTTTTTCTGACAAGTAGACAGGTCATCTATCATAAAATCACTACCCAATATCAATGTTTTGAAATCGTTTTTGAGCCTTTCACCTATAACTTCTTCATAGATATCAAATTCTAACCAAAAACCTCTCACCCTTGTGCAATCCCATAACATATGCTCTAGTGTCCCAGATTCCTGAACACAAGCCCAACAGTCTTAATTATCACTCATCACTCTCCTCTCTAACCGTTCTGGCGTCCAAAAGACACGGTTCAAGATCTTGATTTAACGTGATCTCTCTATTAATCCCAACAAGCATAGTTTAACATTTTCACACATACGGGACCACTCACTTTCATCAATCTCATTTCATATTCTCCTGCTCCATTCCTCTCTCAGTAAATCATTTCCCTTGTTAGCATCTACAATTATTCCATATACTCTGCTGGCTAACCCCTTCTCTCCTTGTTTAGGAGTTATATTGAACAGATCTAAATTCAATCCTTCTTTTACTTCAAGCTCACCAACTGCTTTCCTTATTTTCCTGTAATCTGCTCCACTGGAATTTTGAATATTATAGGTAGATTGGATTTCTTTACCTGTCATCCATCTTCCATTCTTATAAAAGTCTCCAAGCCATTGTACGTAACAAAAGAACCACTCATGCCAGAAAATTACCTTTCCCTCGATTTTGATGGATGGATTCATCCAGATTGAGTCCCCAGGGTCTCGCAAAGCATAAAATTCAACGCAACTATTCAATTTCTTCCATGGATTCTTCAAATTCCTAGTTATCGGATCTTTCATGCCACCTCTTCTAGACACAGTAGACACAGTCGTCAACATTGCTCTTGGTGTGAGTGGTCCATGAAAACTAGTTTCTGCAAGCACCCAATCCTCTGGTGTTGGTTCTAAAAATTCAACAAGGAATTGTGTAAGAAAAAGCCAGATGGTATGCTTTAAAGTTTGGAATCCCCAGACCACCTTTCAACAAGGGTAACTGCAGTTTACTTAGCTTCAGACATGGTGGCTTTTGATTCTAAAGGAAGCTCTGAATGATCCTATCCAGTTCCTTCCAATACTTTTTCTCAATTTCCAGCAGAATCATACCTAAGACATCATTTATTCTTGTGGTCGAGACCATTTTCAAGGCATGTACCTTCTCCCAAAGAGATAGGTGAAGCTGTCTCCATCTCTCAATGTCCAATTTAAAGGTAGATCAGATCATGTTCATATTCTCTGTAATGAATTCTTTAATTTCCAGTGTTATCCAAATTCCCAAATATAACAGCCTGTCAGCACACCATTTAAACACCAACTGAGTGACACATTTTATTTTGCAAATGTGCTCTAGCGGTAAAACCTCTGATTTGGCCCAGTTTATTTTGTAACCTGAACATTATTGAAAGCTTTTAAGACATTCATACCTTTTGGAAGAGACTGTCTTAGATTGCTTAGCACAAGTAGTAAATCGTCGGCATATAGCCACATTTTTTGCTGTAAACCCCAACATCTCACCCCCTGTATGTCTGTGGCCGAACGCAGAGCTATAGCCAATGGTTCAATCACAATTACAAATAACAAGGGTGAGAGTGGGCATCCCTATCTTGTGCCCCATTCCAAATTGAAGGGTTCTGATCGTTGCCCATTCGTGTTAACATAAGCAGTCGGACTGGTATAAAGCAATTTAACCCAGGACCTAAATTGGACACGGAAACCCATTTTCTCTAAGATCTTAAATAGAAATTCCCAATTAACTCAGTCGAAGGCTTTCTCTGCGTCCAATGAAAGGACCGCCGACTCCTCCTGACAATTTGCCACTTTCGATATGGTGTGTAATAGTTTCCTAATATTACTCGAAGCTTTCCTACCTTTCACTAATCCTGATTGATCTTTAGAATTTTATTATCCACATTATTCAAACTTATTGGCCTATAGCTTGATGCCAAATCCTCTTCCTTACCTTTTTTTGTAGGACCTAAATCATAGCATGCCTTGTGGCACCAGGCAGAAAACCCTTGGATAGCGAAGTGTAAAACATAATCAACAATAGGATGAAGACAGAATTGGGGAGAATTTTATAAAATTCCACCGGCAATCCATCTAGGCCAGGGGACTTTTCCGAATTCAGCATAGCAATTGCTTTCCTTATTTCATCCAGTGTTATGTCCCCCTCAAGAACTTTAGCATCATCCATTAAAACCTTTGGAATCTCTATTTTTGTTAAGGAATTCTTTGTCTGCCCCATTCACATATGCCTCATCTTTGTATAAATCAGTATAGAACGATCTAAAAACCTAATTTATTTTGTTTGGTTTAAAAGTGATATTTCCATCGTTACCCCGGATTGAAGTGATTGCACACTCTGATTCTCTCTTTCTTAATTTAAAGGCTAACCACTGGTCACATTTTTCACCCTTCTCAAAGTAAGTACATATTTTATTAACCCTCCTCTCATATTGAATTTGCTCAGCATTGTCGATACAATTTTGACTGGAGAAAGTGAACAAAGTAGATGACCTGGCCAAGCCATTGACATCTCATGCATTCCCAATGTCCCCTTGCTCAGGAATTCAAGAGCAGAACAGAGGGAGCTGCACATTTTCTGGAGTGGCAAAGAGATCTAGGTATGAAGAACCAAACCTCTCCTCAATGCTCCTGAAAATCTGCAGATGAAGAGACATCTCCTGGCAGGAAAAACACACCAGACTGAGCTGGGCTGCCATTTATTTGTCCAGATGTACGTGAGGGACCCATGATAAAGCTTTTCCAAATGCTGCAGTTCCATGGACAACATCTGCCTGTTCACATAGGCTAGTGCTGTTGTAATGTCCATCCCGACCATTACTGTGTGGCCCCAGAACCAAACTCAACAAATCAACTATTGTCCTTGCAATTACAGTTAATTCCCTACATGTGGAGGAATGCCTTTTCTCCTGCTGCGTATGCGCCTGCTGATACGTGACCTCTCTGAAAGTTGCTTTATACCCACTGCCACTGGCATTACTGCTAAAAGGAACAGTCACTGATCGAACCAACGAGAAAGCATTCCTCAGTTGCTCATGTTCAGCCACAAAAGATAGCTGTCTTATAGTGTCAGCGACACTGATACCATTATATCAAATTCCAGGGGGGTACAACACCAATGCTGAAGCCAATAGGACAGCAAAGGCCTAAGGTGATCTCTCGTACGTTGCATCACTAACACACATGATGCTATTGTAACAGAATGCCATCTGTGAGGGTGGAGTAGCCTCTGCTTTTTGTTTATTTTAAATATAAAATCATGTGGGTAAATCTGTCTCTGGGAATGTGTTTTGCTAATCAGACCCAACTTTCACAATGGTCCACAGTGAAAAGTATGGTGCAAACATGCAACTTTTCTGAGCCTCAACTACTAACACCTCTCAGCAACTACCTATAGTTTGGCAACATGGCAGTCACGCAATGACGTTTGAATTCCTGCCAACAGCTAATTGAACCAATAGTCTGGGTCTGCCTTTTTCTCTGGGGAGTCCTGATGTTATGTTATGTTGATTTATACCAGACACTGTTACCACCCACAAGCAGTTTCCAGGCACTCACATGGCCCTGCAAGAGAAGAGGAATGGGCGTGTTAGTGGGGATAGGATTATAGGATAGGTTCTGAACCAGGAGGAACTGGCATCTGTAAGCGTTTACTTGAAGGTGGGCGTTGGTTCTGGAGGCTTTGTGTGTTGTAACCATATGAATAGGACTCAATGCCTAGGATGTGTGTTACTGTTTGTTAAGTCATTATTATTGGGCATTTGTATACCGACTTTTACCATTGGTATGATTTCAAAGAGCGGCGGGTTTAATGCCTTAGGACACCGTAGTCCAGGTCAGTGGACTGAGTAGTGTAGGAAAGATCTTGGATTCACTCGGTATGTGTGCATCCATGGTAGTTTAAGTGGTGTGTTGCTGCATTCTCGTGCTGGGTGTGGTGTGATGGTTGTGTGAGATCAGTAGAATATGTGCAGCTAGATCAGAGGGGATCTGCATTATGGCGGTGGTGGGGATTGTGAAAAGGATTGTGTGTGCAACTAGGCGGATTTTAGCTGCTCTCTAAAGCCTGTTGAGGTGATGGGGGTGTATTTGTTTGTGTGCAGCTAGGCCAAGTTAATGGAGAGGTATAGCTGCATTCTGTTGAATGATGGTGCAGAGGGAAGAGTTAGCATATTGTTTTGTTATCGTGTTTGTGTGGATTTGAGGCACACCTTGTTACTGACAAGTTTCCAGTGCCTGTACAGGGGATGGTATCTCCCTTAGGGTTCAGCTATTAGGCAAGTTTCTCCTTGTATCTTGTTGGGTTTGCAATTGCTTATTAGCATTGTCTGTTGGATGGTGGTGGACAGATCTGACCAAAATTATGTTTTTTCAATATAGGTGTTGCAGAGGCCCTCGTTTTTGTGCTGTGTCTCTGCGTTGTGTGATGTTATGGGTCCAGAGTCCAGGATGACTGTCAGGTGTATGAATATATTATTTTGGTGTACATTTGTGTAGTGTTGATGGATTTATGGACTATGTGCAGGGGTGTTCCCTCTAGTGTTGTTTCCAGAGTCTCTGAGGGTTGTTAGGGTGCGGACATTAGATCAATTCTCTCTGTGTGTATGTGTAGTATGGTTATTTGTAGTGTGGTTAACCCCTAGTCATGTGCAGTATTATTGGTTATGTTGGAGGAGCAAGAAGGGGGAAATGGGTTAGTAAGTCGGTTGGTTTAGCGATGCCTCTGTCATTAGTCTTTGGTTGCCACTCAGTAATATTGACCAACGTTCTTGGTTGTGGTTTGTCGGCCCATCTCGCCTCCTCTCCGGGTCTTGAGGCTGACTTCCCCTTCGGGTTTGGGGGCAGAGAGTTGGTTGTACTTAGTGTGTTCCTAGTTACTCTTCTGGGATAGTTGTGGCAGTTAGGTGTGGACATGTTGTGTGGTTGGCTGCTGAATGTGAGAAATGTAACCAATTCAAGTAATGGTGAGTGCTTGGGATGATACAAAGGTTTTCTTCTGAAAGGGCAGATGAACTACTGACCCGATCAAAGGAACCACACCACCAATTTGAGCGATTGCAGGGAGGGGAGTGATAGGAGGCCATTCTAATGACGGGGATTCAAAAGATCTGGTAGACTTATTTAGCTGACAAAACAACAGATTTACCAGATCTGAGAGCCAGAATCTGGCTGGCCACCAAGGGGCCTGATCACTGAATTTGAGTTTAAATAATGCTCATTGATTGGAAGCAGAGGTGTAAATACGAGTGCACAGATGATGTTCTAAGAGATCTATAAAGCATGTCCCCCTGAATTTGGGCCTAGACCTTCTCTTGAAGCATACACGAGAAGTTTCTTATTTTTGCAAATGCATCGATTTGGGGTGCTTTGCACGCCATTGGAATCAGATTCAGAACATCAGTGTTCAATTCCCAGTTGTGATATGCAATCATCTGGTGATGGATTCAGTAGTCGAATTCCCCAATCCTGGATTGTGAACCACCTTCAACCATATCCCTTTCTGAATTGCCCATTCCCAAATCTTTACCACCAGTAGTATATGGGGTAAGACCTTGCTTGAACATTAATCTGGCATTTCTGGTTCGAACTGTTTTGTACATGATGTTTTGCAGGAAGGCATTGCGAGCCAAGTAAAATGCCATAAACTCTAGAAAATTAATATATGACATGGTCCTTCCTCTCTGAAGGCGACCAAATAATTAACACCTCCAGGTGGTCCAGAGTTGCTGAACATCACGGAGAAGCATTGTAATGGAGCCCTGAAGGACAGGTTCTAAAAAGGTGGCTCCAGTTGATCAGATCATCCCTCATCTCAGTTGGAATTGGAACAAATCTTTATTCATTTTCTTTTTTTTTTTTTTTTTGAAACTTCAGACTTGATTGCCTCAGTGCTCACACTGTGGCATCAGACTTTTGTTACAACATAAAGAGTTTTGTTAGTTTCCTCACTAAACATACAGTTCAGTATTTTCAATGACACTTCAGCATCTTGTCTAAAAGAAAACAAGAAAGAAACAAGGAAGACAACCAGTTTTCGATCAATGATCATAAAAAGCCTCCAGCTCTAAAGAGTCTATAAAATCTACCACAGCACAGCTTAATTTCACTGAACTGCCAGCCATTGCATATGACCACCAGTCCCGAGATTCAAAGTTCACTGGACTGAAGCTTCTCAAGTGCAGAGTTCGTTTTTGTATGATCTGAGTACATTTTGTAAGTAAATGTTCCAAAGATTCAATTTCTTTCAGGCAGAAGCGACACTTATTGTCATTTACTTCTTTTAAATGACGAAGCCACATCATCGCCTTGGTTTTTATTGAATTTAAGCGAATACGTAGAAATTGCTCACGATGATGTCGGGAGGGACAATTTGTTAGGTAGCGACATGGTACTCCTAACTTATGTGCTCCTAACCCGGAGTCTAAAGTCGTTGGCATCCTTAGACATTCGTCATTATTTTGAATTCAACATGAAAGTTCAATTTTTTTTTTCACGGCTTGTGGTCTCGTTACCAAAGCTTCTACTGTTAAATCGGCTTGTTTTAGGATCTGTTCCATACATAATTTCCACTCTTCCAGGAGAATTGATTTTCCTGTGCCTGGTCTGGAGGAGAAAACTTGATAAGCTGGTGGAATTGGCGACGAGATCATTTTCCGCAGAGCCATCAAGGATTTCCACATGACACATGCATGAAGAGAATTCAAAGAAAGTTCATATCTTAACTGCTTCATTGAGATATACGCCGGTATCCTCAGAACTCGCCGCCAAAAAATGCCTTCTAATTTATTCCAAAAGGTGATGTCAATGTTCCATCCCGCTTCAGACCCAAAAGTTATTGCTGGAACTACTTTTTGGGTATAAAATGTCAGTACGGGGGTTAAGGTCAATTTTCCGTATGTTTTATACAACAACTGAGCTTGAATACTGAACTGAATCATTCGATTTGTCATGTCATTTTTCCAATGCTGTTCACACAATGAATTGTTAAATGAGATTGCCAGATATCTTATTGAGTCTACCACTTCCAGATGTTTATCATCAATTTTCCATCTAAATTGATTTTTATTTTTGGTATTTGTCCTACCAATGATGATTATTTTGGTTTTTTCAGTGTTTAATACCAAATCATTTTTATTTAGATAGTCATGTAGATTTGTTATTTGCCTTTGTAAACCTATCGGGGTCTTATCTAAGAGAACCACGTCATCAGCGTAAATTATGTATCCGATTTCTGTATTATTTAAGATAGACAGAAAACATCTTACATTTTTACTATGTGCTGGAATATCAGCAATAAACAGTTTAAATAACTCGGCAGCCAATGGGCAGCCTTGTTTCACGCCCATGTTTGTAGATATCTGATTAGATAAGGTGCCTTGGTTATTCAACCTTATGCTGATGACGGTATTTGAGTATAACGCTCTTATAGGTTCAATTAAGTTACTGGGACATTTCCAATTTTCCAATTTTTGCCACATTTTTGATCGATTGATGCTATCAAAAGCCCCCCGTAGATCAATGAAAGCTACATACAATCATGATTTAGTTCTTAAACTTTCAACTTTCAAAATAGTCATTAATAGGAGATTCACCTCGACACCAACTCCTTTGCTAAAACCTGTTTGCCGTATGTCTGGAATTTGTATCATAACAGACCATTGTACCAGCTTCTGGCGTAAAAATGAAGCAAATATTTTCCCAATAGTATCTGACAGGGCAATCAGGCGATAATAAGTTGGATCTGCCCGATTTCCCTTTTTATAGATGGGAACTATTATTGCTTCGCGCCAAGACACCGGAATCGTCATTGTTTCTGATAATCGTAGGAACAATGATTCCATGAACATTGCCCATTCATCTTCATCTTTTTTCAACATTACGTTAGTTATTAGATCTGGACCAGCAGCATGTGAATTTTTTAGGGTCCGTATTACTGCTTTTATATCTTCAGCTGAGATTTGCATGTCCCATGATGACAAATTATGTTCAGCAGATCTTGTTTCTTCATGCTGTGAATTTCTGAAGATTTTAGTAAAATGAAGTTCCCATTGTGACGCATCGATCCCATTTGACAAATCAGAGTGATGTTTTGAGTTTCCTGTGTTCAGGATTGCCCAGATTTCTCGAGAATTTTTCTGGACTAACTGTTTCATTAATAGCTCTCCTTTGTCTTGCTCAATAATCATTTTTTGGGATTTTAGCCAATTCCGATACAATTGTCGACGCTTTTTTATTGCAATTTTGATGGATTCTATTGTAAAACATGATTTTTTCAATTTCCTCACGTCACGTCGCATGGCCTTTTTTGCTAGCGTCAATAATGTTGATGACAAATGTTTATGTGTTTGTCCCATAACCAGTTTAGAGGCTCTTACAGTGACGAAATCCGAAAGCAAGGGAACATAATCAACCGACATTGATTTGTCATAGAGAAGCTTCTGATTTAGTTTTTGTATTTTGGAACCATTTATCCTAAGGCGATTTCCGCCAGCATTCACAGAAAGTGGTATATCATGAATTCTTGTTTCATTTGTCCATTCCACTGGACAGGCCAACCGCAACAAGTTATGGGGCCTCATTACGACCCTTGCGGAAATGGAAAAATGATGGCGGAAATGCAATACCGCCATCGAACACCGCTCGTTGCGATCATGACCCGTCACCGTAAAGTACGATGCCATTAGCGACACCGCAGTGAACGGCAACGCTAACTGCACCAAGTACGCGCACGCGCGCCTTGCAAAACCGGAATCACCGCCATGGCGCAACGGTACGCGAATTCTGACCCTAGCGGACATGTACTGAACGCCATCAAGCACGTCGTAAAGTACCATTCCGCCATGGCGAGAAATACGGCAACGCGAACCAACCGTAAATGGCCCACTGAGTGCCTGTACTCCACTCCCTGGCCTCATTGCACAACTCCTGGCAGGCGCAATGTACACACACTATGCAACCAGTGAAATCCACTATTCACCCATGCATGCCAACGTAGAAAAGCATGCAGGGGCTCAAAGCGCCCCGTGAGTGGGCATCCATGTACGGCATGTCACCATAGCCGTACTGACGCAGCACAGGCATGTGAAGGTACAACACATCAAAATGAAAATCAAGAACACATGACACAAAACAACAGTAGTCCCCCATCGCTTGCCACCAGCGCAAGGCAACATCCACAACAGCATCCTGAGGGGGATTGCACCAGCCCTGTACTCATGCCAGTAAACAAACCAACCATCAGCAGAAGCATGTACCACACAAGTCAACTCAGAAGGCGGAACACAAAGCAGATCATCATGCAATACATACCGCCACAAAGCGAAAATCGCCACATCACCTGCAAAGAACAACGCAACACGACAAATATCGGAATACAATTTAAATGCACATCCAAATGACAAAGGCCCCACATCAATTTGCAAAATCCCACCAAAACAACCATCATCACCGAGGGCTGCATCTGCAATAATTGACCGGCTTCCACTTGTGTGACGCCCTGTACCATCATGGCACACAGGGCTTACATCAACGTTCCAAAAGGCAACATGGAAGCGGCAAGAACCGCAGGTCCGTCCCATGAGGCAGGCACTAGTCGAGCTGAAAGGCCGAAATGTTGCACCTAGCCACCAGTACAGCGTAAGGGCATGTGGCCCATTGGCGATCGTCCCATATGATCGAAATGGTGCTCCACTGATTCACCCGAAGCTGCAGGAGTCGAGAGTAAAAACCATCTGGAGGAGTGGCGTAGAGATGGCATCTGCAATAGGGCAGGAGATACCTGTCACCCAAAAGAAACACAAATCAACCGATTGCATTACGGGACTCATGATGCATTACAATCTTCATTCAACACACCAAATCCACACCCATATGCATGCTAGCCCACTCCAAAGGAATATACACACCCCTAATCCAGTATCGAATCACAACGAAACCAATCGAGCTAAATACACCATTGGCAACGTCGGTTACTGTGCATGCGTCCGTCAAGATAGAACCCATGACATGGGATTAGTAACGTGCCTAGACACAAGTGTATGAAGGCGCGTCGAGACAGGGAGGATCCGACAAGGGCAGAGAGACGTATGTCCCACTATGGCAGCCTTGCATCACATAACGCAGGGGAAGGGGAGTGAACCAAGAAACCCATGTACATGGCAGACCCTAAACGGATTCATCAGTCCATGCATCCACACATCATTCCCTCATCCCGCAATGAAAACGCATGAATATTCACTCACATAATATGTGAAACTTCCATCGCGTCTGTGCGTAATGCAGTCCGCAAAAACCACTGTGCCCCTGGCCGGATCTGTAGTGTTGTGAAGCAAGATGGATTTGGGAACGTCCTGCCTTATCGTCCACTACGCTATTGCGCATCCCATTCAATTCATATCATTCATTGCCTGCTCGTTATGGGCCATGTCCCAAGGACATTCTACAATAGAACGTTACATTTCCAGCCAGACCTGTGGGCGTATCCTCGCCGCTACTTCAAAACCAAAAATGCTGGCCTTCGAATTCCTCACTTGCAACATTACGTCGAAAAGGCTTCTGTGAACGCTTGCATTCACAATTACATCAATGTAGTGCGGCTGTGTGTCATGATGCTAACTGGCTGCAATCACAAATGGCACGCCACGCCCGTCGGTGAAGTACGTTACTGTGCTGCATGAGGGTCGGCCATCGATCGAGCCCTACATACCACTGACTCTTCACAGGTATGTAAGCGGCTGCAATCATAGCATGTGTAACAATGGGAGCATAGCATGAAAATCAGTCAAAGTACATCACACTGCCATCGGGATTTGATACATGATTCCAATCCCAAGATGCCATGCGGCCAAATGCAGCCTTACGTGCGGGCCGTGCTCGACCAGAAGGGATTGCATCTGCCACAGATTCATTCAATCAGCACAGGTGGAGGCCATACAGGCCGACAGCACATATATTGCAGACCCAAACCCCTCCCACAACCACTCCCACTCCAAAATGCTACCGGCAGGACTAGCGATGTTGGGCCTGGGGTACCAGATAGCACTGCAAGTGCTACAACTACAAGAAGACGACGAACAACAACAGGTACAACAACCGGGCGCACAGGGGAGACGGAGGAGAAGGAGGAGGAGGAGGGCAAGGCAGGGTCAGCAAGGCCCACAAGCACTGCCACCACCACCACGCAGGCGGCCCGCAATCCCACGCCTCCGAGCCGATCCGTTCAACCTCACTGCTGAGCAGATCCACACCCTCTACCGTTTGGACCGGGACACCATAATCGCCATTGTGGACATGACACATGCTGACCTCGTGAGCATGATAGATAGCCCAACCGCCATCCCACCCCTACTGAAGGTGGTGTCTGCACTCCACTTCCTGGCCACAGGCACCTACCAGCACACAGTGGGACAGTTGCATGGCATTTCACAGCCACTGTTCTCACGGACACTCTTCCAAGTGCACGATGCCCTCCTGAAGCACGCCGACGACCACATCACACTACCACGCACGTACCAGGAGATTACCAACGCTAAAGTGGGATTCCATGCACTTGGCGGCATCCCGGGTTGCATTGGTGCCATCGACTGCACCCATGTTGAATTGGTTGTCCCACATGCCATGGAGGTCCAGTACCGCAACCGGAAACAATTTCATTCAATCAATGTGCAAATGGTGTGTGACTCCAACAAGATCTTTACGCATTGTTGTGCCAGATTTCCAGGATCTACCCATGATTCTATGGTCCTGAGGAACACAAGAATACCACGCTACATGGAGCGACACGCAGGGCACAGATCCTGGCTACTCGGTGAGTCTCATTTCATGCATGACATCGTGGCCCATTTGATGCGTCAATGACCTTGCAGGGGGGGGGGGGGGGGGCTACTTAGCACTATCATTCCACTGACACCCTTTATTCGTCTCATACAGGTGATGCCGGGTATCCACTGAAGAGATGGCTCCTTACACCAATCCGGAACCCACAGAACGAGCATGAGGAGGACTACAACCATGCCCACTCACGTACCCGTGTGGTCATTGAACAGGCATTCGGCCTACTGAAGGCTCGTTTCCGCAGCCTCAGCAGGTCTGGCGGGGCACTCATATACAGCCATGAGAAGGTTTCTAAGATGGTCATGGCATGTGTCATGCTGCACAACATGTGCATACGTAGGAATGTGCCCATGCCCCCTGACGCTGTACTGCATGCACCTGAAGATGATGATGATGATGAGGGTGGGGATGTGGAGGCACCTCAAGGAGTCCATGAGGCACAGGATGCACGTGCAATCCGACAGAGCATCATAGATGCATGCTTCTAGCAACCACGCATGGTGCCTATTACACGGAAAGGGGACCTGTGGCACTGTGTGTGTGTAGTACAGGCACATTGTGGACTGTACGCCTATGAAGGCCTCGTACGCAAATATCAATGTCCACACATGTCATTGGATGATAATGAGGTGCTGTATTGTTGATGTGATTTGATTTATACACCCTATGGACCCGCCACCCAGTGAAGCCCAACACACCCCCTCCACCCTACTACCTCCCCCCCCAACACCAGTGTCCAAATATGCATGCTGTCCGTGGGTAGACGCTATTGCAAGCCCCCTCTACGGGTATCAGGGGCACCCCTGCCCGTGGAGCGCAGGTTCCTGCCAGATCTGCGTTGGGGGCTGCCCTGGACGGAACTTGCCACGGATGAGGTCTCTGCCTGCTCGCGTCCATGCATGTCTCTGAGGGTTTGTGAGAGCTCCGAGAGCACACGGCGCACAGCAGCAAGTTCAGCACAAACGTCTTTGGACGTCGCATGCAGTTCCCCCCTCAGGCTCTCGGTGCTTTTCTCCATTTGTGCTCTCAGGCTCTCGGTGCTTCTCTCCATTTCTCCCCTGAGGCTCTCACTACTTTTCTCTATTTGTGCCCTGAGTGTCTCGGTGGATGTTTCCATGGCTGCCCTGGAACCCCCGCATTCATTTGCATGGTCCTTGAGTAGCGTGGACGCTTCCTGCTGTTGCTCGATCAGCAGGTCGAGGGACTGTTGCCTCTGCTGGGCCATGGACATTTGCGGTGGTGTGACAGGGGGGCTGCTCAACACATGTTGCCTTGGCACAGGACTTGTGGGGGTTGGCCAGTCGTCGTCTTCAGGGTGCCCCTGCGTGGTTTCGTCATGGTGTAGGGGATGGGACATGCAGGGGGATTGGGAAAGGTCATGGATGGTACCTACGTCGCCAGCACTGTTTTCCGTGTCGGAGCATGCTGGCATGACAGCTGTGTCCCCTATGGTGCTGCTACCACCAGAGGCGGTGCCATCAGATACGTTCTTTGGGGGGACCTGTGGTGCTGGGGTTGTGGACTTGCTGGCTGCTGGGGTGCCTGTTGCAGTCCCCTCCAGTGTGCTGCCACTTGATTCCTGCTGCTGCCGTGTCTTGATCCTTGCACCTGAGGTGGAGGCTCTTGGGACGTTGGTCCTGGCCCTCTTTGCAGGCGTGCTGGTAGGGGTGTCCTGCAGCTCGTCGTTGGTATCGGACCCTGTGGTGGAGTAAAGAGGGGCGAGCGTTAGTTATGGGTCTGTCGGATTTGGAATGGCAACGTATCAAATGCATTGGGGTGGTACATGAGGCTGGTTTGGGACTGGGCCTTGGAGGTGGTCTCATTTTCGTGTGGATTGAGGATGCATTCATTTGGCTGCCTGCAGTTAGGGGGTGCATGCTGCACATGTAGGGGTTGTTTATGGCTTCTTGATTGATTTGTTTGTTCATTCTGACTTTTAGAGGGCGCTGTCAGGGCTAAGTATGTATTGCACTATGGGGTCACATGGTACTGCACATGTTCGTGGTTTGTGGATTTCGCATTGTTTCTCTTGGCCAACCTACCTGATTCTCCGGATGTCGGCACTCCTTTCTCCATCCCTCCGACTCCCTCTATGCTCTCCATTCCTATGGTGGAGGCGCAGATTTCCTCCCAGGGGGTCAACTTGATGGTCGACTCTGAACCCCCCCCGGTAGCTGTGGCGATGTTCCTGTTCGCAGAAAGTATGCTGCGTACGCGGATCCGCAGGTCGTCCCACCGCTTGCGACATTGCTGTGGCGTGCGGGGTGTTGTCCCCACCGCACTTACGCGCTGTGCCACCAGGACCCATATGGCCTTCTTGTTGGCAAGGGCCGTCCTGGTCATTTGACTGGAGAAGACGACGGCGGAATTTTCCTGTAGGGTCTCGGTGAGCACGGTCAGTTCCTCTCGGGAGAAGTGTACCTGCCGCTTGCGGTCACACGCTTTCTTGGCTACCTTTCCCATATTTATTTTTTTAACTGGGGTTGCTAACGGGTTGGGATGTGTCAGGGTCGGATTTTTTATGGTTGTGTTGGGATTCGGATTTTATAGTTGTGCGGCGTGCTGTTTCCCGTTCCGGCCACATGCTTTTACTTCCGTTTCCGTATATTTACGGTGGCCGTAATTTGCGGTGCACGCTCGTTACGGTGACCGCTCATTACGGTGACCGCTAAGATGGGTGGCGGTATTGCACCTGGTGCAGCGTACGGCGGCGGTAAGGGCCGTTTTGGGGTCATTTCCGCCATCGCAGCCTTTCGGATTCCGCCATGGCGTAATGCTCGTGCCCGATGGGTCGTGATTGGCCGCACTTTGCTCCTTCGTGCAATGGCGGAAACGCTATTTACGCTGTTGCGGTCCGGTCAGTCGATTTCCGCAAGGGTCGTAATGAGGGCCATGGTCACTATTTGACATAGGAGATATTAACAGTGACAAATCCTTTTCAAATAGATTTTGGGAGACCCAGAAAAAGTCAATGATCGATTGTGCATTATTATCCGACCACGTTTGCTTTGGCAGTTGATCACCTGGCACATGACCATTTACCATTTTACAGTTGCGATTTCCTAATACGTGGCTCCAACAGTGCGCTCGACTACTTACTTCATTTTTTGGTGATAGTTTAAACACATGATTAACTTGGTCGTATTTGAACCACGTACAATTTAAATCTCCAGCGCAAATTATTGAGACGTTCTTATAATTCAATATTGCTTTGTCAATAAGATGTTTTATTGAATCCAGAAACGATTTTGTGCTGATTTTTTTCGGGTTCCAGTATCCATTTAGTATAAGCAGGTGCTTCCTTATATTCATATTTTTGTTATTTGTTTGAAGTAAGGCTCCTTGCACATATGGATTAGGAATAAAAGAGTCGATAAGCCGCCACCACGTGTTTATTCTAATCATCATCAACAGTCCAGAGGAAGGACCCCCCTTTGTGTTTTTAATAGCGGGGTTTAAGAGAATCACAAAGCCATCTCTTGCTGGTGGATCGCTTAACCATGTCTCTTGCAGGCAGATGGCAAAAACCTTTTTTATCTCAACATCAAATCGGTTGAACAAATGAGTAAATCCTCTCGTATTCCAGGACAGAAATTCCCGAATACTTTCATTTTCAATTGCTGGTGGCTAGTGCCAAGCATTTTTGTTGTTTTGTGTTTTGTATTTGATGGTCTTCTTTGTGCATGATCTTTGGAAGCCTGGAATTTGCATTTCTCGACGTAAATTAGCACATCTTTGTTCTAAATTTTTATGAGAGGTACTCTTCAAACTGGTCGTATAAGTCTCTGAACCAGAACTAATTGGTTCAACCGATATATCAAATCCAAACATCAACAGTTCGTCAGAGGCATTCAGGATAGTATTACGAACAGAAGCTGAGGAAATGTGCAAGAGCACTTGGTCACAACACCGCTCAGTTGCGTACTCCACAATTTTTATATCATCGGATGTGATTGTTCGAAGTGATGGAATGCAAGAAAATAATTTCATCACATTATCGCGGTTTAAATTCAAATCATCATCCTCTTGATGCAGATTTTGCAGTCTCAATTTATAGTTTGAGGGTTTGTTGTCTGATTTCAAAGATGTGGAAGCACGAGAGAGGTAATGAACTTGTTTATTGTTTTGAGTTCTTGGTTGTTTGGGGTTCAAGAGTGATGGTGTGTTTTTCGAACTTTTCTCAGTCACCGTTGATCTGTATTCAGAACTCCTATCTTTTTGCAACTCAGATGTTAGAATTTGTGGTGGTGGAACATGTGGGGTTTCAGGAGCCATGCATGGATTTAAAGTTTGTCGATCACTTAATGTGTCATCCGAGTATGTAGACAGATCACAAATATTGATCGAGGATCCTGAAGCGTGACTTCTGATACTTTGCGGTCCTGAGTCCACTCTTTGACGCTTGCTAGAGGGAGCTACAAAGTGCACAGGGTCCTTATTAGAATTCACTAGATCATGTATAGTATTAGGAACACTTGATTTAAATGTCTCGGAGCGATTGAACAAGCCCAGCCCAGCATCTCCGGGTACATTTCGAATAAAATTTTGTGATTTCCGAGGCTGTGCCTCCTTGTTAGTGACAGGCCTCCTTTTTTCTTTCACTGATTTGCGCTGGATTTGCCGATTTAGTGTGCAGTCGCCCTTTTTTGTTGTAATCTCGATTGACTTGGCTGATCCTTGGAAAATTCCAAAAGACATCGAGGGCATCAGGGAGACTGCACTTTAAATTTTTTCTTCCATTTGTTGGCTCTTTTTTTGTGCTAAAGCAGGAACAGTACAGCAAGTATCAAGATTTATAGATTTATATTGTTTGCTGGCAAGTCCGCATCAGGGCACAATATTGTTTGAGGAATTGTCATAGACGTCATTTCCATGTCTGTTCCATTTAGAGACTGCTCATATAATTTATTCCCACCTTCAAATAAGTTTTTTGATGTTATGTTCGATACTGCATCACGTTTCCCTGCAATGGTTAATCCTTTTTTATGTGACTCGATTTGAGAGTTCATCAATGTAGAAGAGTGGCGCATCCATTTCACGGCATCAAGCAAGCCATCAGATAAAGAGTCATTCTGACAATGATGGCGTGCGGCAAGATCGCTTAGCCGCTCTTGCCAACGCCCTTTACGTTCAGCTTCCTGAGTTAACTGTGCTTGCAGAAAATTTGTGGCCGAGTCAAAACTATCCATCTTTTCCTTTAATGATATTATGAGTAAGGTCTGATCTTTATGGGATTCGTGAAGTGACTCATACATCTTCAAAAATGGTAAAAGAGCTGCAGACGAGGCCGCTAATACATTGTTATATATCTGAATAGCTGCTGCCGAGGAGAGACTTGGTTTCGACTCAGTACCAGTCTTATCTGCTGAACATGTATGTAGATTGTTTGATTCGGAATTGGAATTATTTGTTGTTGACAAGTTCCCAAATTTGGTCGTCACAGGAACTTGTAAAGATTGCAATTGATTCAATCGTGATCCACTCTTTCTTGGTGAGTTCTTTGAATTTCTCATGTGAGTTCTTAATTTGGTTGTACATGTACTCGTATCTTGCTCAACTTCATCATGTAGATAGCAATTTTCTTGTAAGAGTGGACCAGTAATATAGCATTTCCCCATCTGAGCAACATTGTGTTTCTCTCGAGATATTTTTGATGCTTCTACTTCAAGGTTATGGACGTTGCAAGATGATTTCGCTTGAGAACTTTGATTTTCCCGTCCTAATGAAAAACAGCTTGATCGTTGCGTTGCATCAGCTTCATCAAATCGGAACCGTGAGTGCCTAGAAATACTTTGTGGTGATATCTGTGTAGTTGTTTTTGCATTGACCACTCGTGTAGGTTTTTGAAACCGATCTTTCGTGTTTAAATGTAGAAGGTTTTTTTTAGTCATGCTAATCACTGACGAGGAGCCAGCTAAGATTGTGTCATCATTATCAACCGAATGAGTAATCATTTCTGGTGCTACTGTGCATTTTGTTACTTCATTTATATCCTCGACTTGAGAAGCTTCCATTAGTTCTGCATCTGTTAATTCGTGGCCAGTAAAAAAAAACATCTACTATTTCAGATTGAATTGGAAGTGGTGAATCTATTCCTAGAGCACTCCGGTCAGGTTGAGCAGAGTCAATAGTGGTTTTTTTAGTGGAGTGACAAAGGGAACGGCCACTACCTCCGTAGCTTCAGGGGTAGTTGTCACTTCAACTTCACCGACATTCTCTGGTTCACTATTGGATCTACTAAGATCTCCAGAATTATTTGGATATTTTTGCACAACATCAAAAACTACAGGAGCAACAAAAGAGTTATCGGCGACGTGTAAATCAGCCAATACTTGTGCCGGAAGACTATTTAAAGTTTCCATTTCATCAGACGGGACAAAAAGGCTAGTTGACATAGTTTCATGTCTGTCCCCAACTTCAGCCCCAGCTTCTACAGTAGATAAATGTACAGACGCCTTAGGTAAATATTCCAAATCTTTAGTGTTTGTTAAAGGGGTTGTACAGTCTACTGATAGAACAGTGTGCTCAATGTGTTCGAATTGTAGACAAGGATCCACTAATTGCTTAGATGCACTTTTTCTTGATTTTGAGCTTACCTTGGATGTCTCTAGGCCAGAGTCTGCTTTTAAAGCTGTCCATGGATTCTGCATCCGCCGTTGTTGTATGGTCTTTCGTCTTGTTTGTGGCCCTACCTGGCCCCCTGATCCCGATTGTGCGGTCATGCTGTTTGTGATACTGCACCACTCTGCGCACAAACTGCAGTTGGAAGTGACCAGAGGCCGAGATCTAAGCTTGACAGCAGATCCAGTGAGTGCCAAGACAGGACCAGGACCCAGCGCCAAACAGCAGCAAAACAGTTCTTGCCGCCGAAGAATGCGCCGCCCTTTACTCCACGGCCGGGCTTAACGCCGCAAGGGTGGTTGCCTCTGTGTAATGAAGGCCCCTCAAAATGACGTGATCAGGACACGTGACAGGTAAAGCCCCGCCTCCTCCAGGAAGCGCGGCAGGACAATGATGCCGGCAGGAGCGCAATAGATGCTCGCAATGCCCGGTAAGCCGGGTAAGAAATCACAGCCTTTTCTTCAATACAGGTACTCTCTCCAGCACAACGCTATTCATTGCTAATGGGGACCTTCTCAATTTGAGCCTTTCTACAAGTACACCAAGGACACAGGAAGCCATTAGGCTTAACTGTCTCTGAAACCACCAGGGGGTCATGAGAGTAGATTTCAGGAAAAGGGATCAAATCTGATGCAGGCTCGATATGCTGTCCATTGTGACGGACACCCTGACCATAGTCCTAGTCTCTTCAAACCAGTGCACCAGATGTTTGTAGTGGGCATATTGTACTACCTATTTGTACTATTTGATAGTAAATGCAGTTTCAAGAGAGTAAACATGAGTCTTCTCCTTTGCAAGAGAGTAAAACGCATATCCTAGACTGTTGTTTCAGATTCTAATCTAGCATCACCCCACAATTACAATCACACCTAGCTCACCTTCCCCACACCTCAAAGATGACAAGTCAAACCAATCTCCCAGAATACAGAGCACACCAAGATATGCAACATGTCTGAAACAAAAGTTACAGACTTTCTCTGTCCCTAGGAACTTCTTTTTCCTGATCTGCAGCAGCACAGATTCAGTGGCTAGAGTCATGTGACACTGTGTGCCCATTAGAGTTGTGGGATCAAACTATTCTGTGAGTCATGGGTACAGCTGAGCAAGAACAGAAAAGGTTGATTAGCGTGACTAAGTTCCTAACATGAGCCAGGTCAGCAAAACATCCACGCCAGTCATCCTGTCTCCCCCTCAACACAAAGCTCATATCTGCCTTCACAGTTTTAGCATACATGGAACACAGACAAAATGATTTGCCAATGATCACATACTGTTTAAGAGGTGACGCTGGGATTTCAGCACGTTTTGCACCAGACTTACTTGACCACACATCTTCTAAGTTCCACTTGATATAAATGTATGTCTGTGGTTGGCTTTCTGGTAGAATATTCATCATTCAAACTTATAAAGAAGTCTTGTCCGAGACAACTATGCATCCCTCACTCACCTCTACATCCGATTCCTCCAACTGAAAGGTTTTCAATTTGAAACTGTTTGCAGATAACTGAAACATGTTAAAATGGGTTTGTATCACTGTGTCCACTATTAGCCGAGTGTGACCACAGCAACTAGTCAATGATTCTACTAGTGGTTCAAAAAGAACAATTGTTTTGAACAGTGCCTCCTTTTTTGGAACTAAAAAGATTACAATAAAAACATATTCATCGGTCAAAATATCATTCTTGTGAAGGATGTACCTAAAATGCAGTATAAACCATTACAAATGCATGTGGTTTTGTTAGGGATCAGTGTGTAATGTACTAATGACAGACATGTGAAGTCCAGCCTTTTAACCTATGCTCACATTTATTTAAAAGGGTGTGGTTTCGCAAATCAGAATTTAAAAAGATTTTGCATTTACATGTCACATGCCACAGTCATTTCTACTTTAGCAAGCAGAACTACAGGGAGTGAAATATGTACAGTCAATCCCTTATTTGTATTTTCCAGTTGTTGTATTCATAAGGGGAACCAAAGACCTGTGTTATTCTATTCTATTGTAGGATTCAATTAAACCGTTTTAGAGTGGGACTGGCCATCACCACAGTGGTTTATACCCTGAGTTTCCAAAGTACCAACCTAGGTGGAAAGCAAGCCGTCAAAGGAGATAGCATTCAATACACATAACCCTGGGGCAAGCATGCACTTTGACAAACCTTGGACAATCATTCCCCACAGAGCACTTCAACGCTTTAAACTAACATACCCCTTCATGACGATCTCCACACAAGATGCAGCTCTTTTCCTGGTCGGAGACCACAGTCAAATCCAACAGACCACAAGTACTAAGACTTGTTGGTCGCCTGGGAGAACATTAGAGTCTGCAATCAGTAACAGAAAGCCCAAACAAATGTGTGTGTGACTTCACCTGTTCACATTGGTTCAACATATTGAGGGTCTGTTCTTTTTTTGTTGAAATGCTACAGGATGCCATTAGCCTTTGAGAGGGGTGAACAGAGAGGAAGTGAGAGGTGTAATAAAGTGCATGGAGAGGTTTCAGAGTGAACAGCAAGCAGTAACTGCAATCACAAAATTCATAATGCATATGGGAGAGGTTAAGTTAGCAACAACCCTGCAGCTTTCTTCTGCTACTGCACTGTATGTGGGGCACAAAGGCTACATAGCAAACCCATATCTTTTGGTGGCTGTACCGAATTGTTGCACACAAGGCTCGGCATGCCCATCCAAGGGTTAGGGCTCCAGAGTCTGGCAGAAATGTTCCCAAGTGTTCCAGTGCCATATAAAGGCAGGAAGCAGGAAGGATTTTCACAAACGGTAAATAATACACATGGAAAAATTCAATGTGGCATATTTACCAGATTTACATGCCTCAAAGGTCTATATACGCCACTTATTTGGAGGGCTGATCAGAACCGTATAACATTCAGGTATTGGAAGAAAGTTATTGAGGACTTCCACCAGTTCACTGAAAGGCCTAGACTGTAAAGCTAGTGATGAATGATCTGTAGGTGGATAGCTGTTAGATGTTGTCAGCAGGAGCTCAGTATACAAAAGTCCAAATATGGATACATATGGACTCCCTGCAGTTTGAGGTAGGCTGCTGCCACTGTCGTATTGATAAAAACCTGTGGAGTCGAGCTCAAACCAAAAAGGAGAACTCAGAACTGAAAAGAACTTCTCCAATCAAAAAACAGACATTTTCAATACTGGGGCAATACCAGGATGTTCCGATCTACTGCACTGGGACAATCTTCCTGTTGAAGAATAGATTGAATCTGGGCAGTGGTGATCTAGAGTTTCTCTTAGTTATGTAGTTTAAAATCCAACAGGTCTCATATTGTGCAAAAGCAAGGCTTCTTGGGTTTTGGAACTGTAAATAGACTTGAATACATTCCTTCGCATTTCTGGGTTGTTGGGATTCTTCTCCATTGCCTTTCTAATGAAACATTTTTCAACTTCCTTCAGTAGATCTGGGAAATAGCTCAACAGGAAGAAATTAAAAAGAGGCAGAAGCCTCTGATGGCCTCTGATGATCCTACATTAAATGTAATTGACTGGTTGCAGATGAAACTCTAAATACAATCCATGTCTGGCTTTGAAATGGTTATATTTGGAAATCCACAATTATACTGGCCAAAACCTCTTGTAGTAGTATTATTGTTAGCCTGTTTGCTAGCGACTTGCTAGCAGGGCCTTATTAAAATTTGCACCTGGGAGCTGGCTTCACCCAAAACAACTATTTGAGGCAAGCCCAGAAAATCCTGCAGCGATCTCTCTGGGTAGCCATGAAGATGGAATATCTCCCCACAGGGCTAGTTTGGGACCACTGCTTCAAATGGAACCCCTGTCAGGACAGTACAGAGCTCACCCAAGTCTCTTTGATTTAGGCAAACAAGAGAAGTGGGTAGAGCAGAGTAGTTCAGAAGACAACTTTCAAGCTAGAGAAGGGTTCCACCATCTTGGGATTTGCTAAGGTACTCAAACAACTTGCTGTGCTCCAGCACCACTTCCTGCAAACAAAACACTGAGTATGACATCATAGGCAGACGTCTCTGAAAAAAGAGCCACCTCCTATGTTGAATTATCTTTGGGCTACAGGCAACAAAGTATTACAACTGGAATGTTGTCAAGAATACAGTCTCCAAAGTCCTCTTCCATAGTTGTGAAGAAAACAACTTCCAAGAAAAGGGCATGTCTTTCCCTTCAACCATCTCAAAGGAACAAGGTCTAGAGCTAGCTGAGACAACTGGTACAGAGGAACCTGCTCACTTGAGATGAAAGACCCTGCAGGTGCTTGCTAGAAAACATCCTGGCTGGGCAGTGCAGATCAAAGTGTCCACTATTTTCCTGGAGGCCCTGTATATGGTGCCGCAGCAACCAGAGGTCAAGGAGGCATTCTGGCCTCTGTTTTCCTGCTTTGATCCAGCTGAACTGCCTTAAGTCACTTTTTTCGAGCCACTGCAAGCAAATGTAGCTGCCTTTGACACTCACCACTTTCTGATCTATCTCAGTGAACACGATCAACTCTCCATCCCAAACACTGACTCATCCCCGTATTAGCAACTGTCTTTATCTGTCATGAGACTGATTTGACCCAGTAGAAGTAATTGAATTTAACATGTCAACGCGACTCCCCTTCTCAGTAAGTTATTGTCTTGGTTCATCTCGAAGCTGGTTTGACCTGCTGTAAGCAATTGTCTTGACCCTTCTTGATGCTGACTCAAACCATTTGGATCCATCTACTTGCTCCATATCAACACAGACCCAAAAGGTTTAAAAGGACCTAGAAGCCTGTCTGAAGACTGCCATGACCCAAGAAAACGCATAGAATGTATTTGTGGTGGGTTCATCCTACTAGCCTGCCTTGAAGGACCCTAGGGACTACTGAGATCTGACTGCCTGTATTTTAAGAAAAACATAATTTAACTCAACGTTCTTGTCTGCACATCAATGTCTTCAGACCCAGAGTGGAAACGTTCCTATTAAAGTCTGCATATTCTGTTTCTTCTCTTACAGGGTTGGGTTATGGTGGTTTTGATTAATATGTTTTTAGTTCCATTAATGGCCCCTATTCTTTTATAAGGAAATATTTATCAAAAACACAGGTGACCCAATCTACACAATCCTGAAAAATGTATCTAATAGCATAATCATAAAATTAACATTTACCTTTATTCCAAAATGTGTAGTATAAAATGTGTTAAACAGAATGTATAAAACGTCATAAAATACACAAAAACACAAGATACATAGTACAAAATATAAAAATACCCACATAACAATGCTGTCTTCATCCACAATTGTACAAAAGACAAAATCTACAATGGCCCAATTCGTGTACATACAATGTCAGCCCATCATGCTTCTGTCCCTGTCCAACAATTAGTAGGACATTCATCAGGGGATATCCACAGTACATTTGCAAAGTTTTTGATAGGTGGGTATGTTAGTCTTCATCACGTATAAAACCAAAGTCACAGTATTGCTAACACTAGAAAAAGCAAAAGAAAAAATCACCATATTTAAAAAAAAACTGTTCTAAATGGACCAAGATGCCACCACTTAATGGAATGAAATCTAGCCAATGCTTGTTTCACACAACAAATGCACATAATTGATATAGGATACCTGCTCAATGCACATGGTATTGTCTGGTATGCAAAAATGCAATTTTCAATCCTCCTTTGTAGAACCTCTGATACTGTGCAAAGGCCTAAAAAATGGCCTAAGCCAAACACTGCAACACAGAAACACACACCCCACCAAGGCTTTCACTAACAGGGTCTTACATTTCCTATCCCAAAAGCCACCTAACATGGGTGGTCTCTACAATTCTAAAAGCACCATACCCGTAATCTGTGTTATAGCTCAGTCAACAACAGGATAAAATGAAGACTCATACTTTCTTTTTATTATGTTCAGAGTCCAAAAATGTCTGACAGAGGCAAGGAACCAAACACAAACCCCAAAGATTCATGAAGGATTCTGATTGTGTAACAATCGCGATATTCCCATCCCCAACACCACGTTTCTTGGTCCAAAAACAGCGGTGAGACATGTTGGATCATCATGCAGTGTGACTACACCCCATGCATAAAACCTTAAATCACCTGGATCTGGACAGCCCATAAAGAGTAGAGGGACCCAATACCCACAGACTTAAACACTATGTGTTTGCATTTTACTAACAACAGAAAAATATCTGGTCATCCCAACAAAATCCACAGACATTACAGCCTTTGAAAAACCTGTCACACAATATTTAGGGTCCATTCCTCTTTTGAAAACTGTGTGCCCAATCAGCAACACATGTGTTACAAAATGCATGTCTCTGTGGCACTGAGAGCCTCACCAATATCCAGTGCCACTGAAAAAAGCAAACCGCATGCCCCTGTGACATAGAACCATGCTCAGACGTGTATGCCACTCCAAAGTAACCTCTCACCTCATGAAAGTCTCATCACGCTACTATGCTGCCAGCTGGTGTCTGTGACTACACCGGCATCGTGTTTCTCGTGCTCTTACACAAGACTTAAATATAATTACCATAAAGGAAGGACTACTGCATTCCGGGACGTTATGGGAAAACCTCAAACACGTGGGCCCATCTTTGAAATATAAAATAGAGACGCTAAAAGTAATTTCATTGCAGAATACCCACAGCTCAATAAATGCAGGCACCTACCTCTAATATATTTTTATGTATTTTGTATAGTTCAGAACCAAATATCTGTGACCAAATACAACAAATACAACAAAAACATTTTTATTTAACATAGTAAGCATTGCTGCAAACTTCCCGGTCACACCATGAAAGTCATGATCGAAATACCTTCAAAAAGATGCCTACCAGCAAAGAGTCTATTATTTGTTTAAAAAAAATGTTTTTTGATCAGCAGGATGTGCTTCAACCCATTGTTGAGTTCAAAATATTGTCCATAGAACATCACACCTTTTGTTTACAACTCCTCACAAGAGTTAATGCAATACACAAATCTTTTTTTTTTACATTGCATTCTGGCACATAAGATTGAATAACTTGCATCGAAAAACCTGGGGTGAGTCAAAAGTGGAGATTACAAAAACAAATACTCAATGCATGGCACAATTGTCACAAAAACCCTTGCTAAATCTCAAGTACAAGCACCTAAATAATTTGTAGACTCATACGTCACCTTCGCAGTATAAAATCCATCTATGAAATGTGGACATTATGCCATTCCAGCCTCTCATTGAGGTCCGATATATGACTGCTGCTTTTAAAGAATATGTTTTGCTCAAAAGTGAGCAGTCTTTGATTATTGTGTTCTTTATTGAGCCCTTTGATCTTCTTGAGTGTGACCCACATGGTGTTATCGTAGGTATGCCCTTTTTTCATGTAATGTTTAAGCAATGGGGCCTGAATGTTCTTATTCTTGATACAGCTGCGGTGCTCTATGAGTCTAGTTTTGCATTTTCTGTTTGTTTTTCTGATATAACGAAGTCCACACCGAGAGGTAATCATACATGACACGTTTTCACTATTGGAATTATTATGATCTTTGATACGCCATCAGTCTTGCAGACCTATGTCCGCTTACTGTTTTTTATTGTGTACTTGCACATAACACAGTGTGCACATGGGAAATGACCCACAACAGGGGCCATGCCCCACAGCGTTGACTGTTTGACCACCGCAGGATGCTTGTCTGTAACATAGTTCCTGATAATCATATTTATTATATTTTGGTTTTTTTTGGAAGCTACAATAATATAATAATATAATATAATTAATATTGTAGGAAATATTGGAAAAGGTATTCACCAAGACTGGTCTTGTTTATTTTTTATCTTTGGCAGGTACTTTTTCCAAAAGCGCCTCCCGATTATTGTTATAGACTCTTTTGGCAGAGACTTACACTAAAAATGTAAAATCGTGTTTCTGTCTGTCGCTTTTATGTACGATTTGCCAAATAATTTCCCCTTGTGATGAGAAATAATGATATCCAAAAAAAACATCTCACCACTGCTGATCTCCTTAGTAAACTTAAAACCCCTATTCTGTAAATTCGGCCATGTTACACAAGCAAGAGCATCTATATGAAAGCCCTCCCACACTATATAGATATTGTCGATGTACCTTGGCCACTGCTTAAGATGAATCTTGAAAGGATTATTGTCTGCATATGCATATACAACCTGTTTCTCAAATGCTTCCACATATAGATTGGCTAAATTAGGGGCCATTTCTGCCCCTATGGCTGTTACTGCAACTTGTAACATATGGGCATTAGGCTCAAACGGTACTCCCTCGATTTTACTGATGGATCTTTCTCATCCATCAGATAATTCTATATCTGAAGCACTAACAGTCTTAAATGATGATCTGCGCACTTAGATAAAGGCTCCAAAATGGAATCCAAAATGGAATTGACGCCTGATACAATCGGACGACCCAGAAGCTTCAGGGAATTTTTATGTTACTTGGGGAGTAAATAGAACACTGGTATCCTCCTGTCTCCTCTCATCAAATAGGGTGACTTCTTTTTTTTATTAATTTTTCTAGTAATAGCAATCCCGTGACTTTGGTTTTATATGCCGTGGAGACAAACATACCCACCGATCAAAAATGTACAGTAGATAGACCCTGATGAATGTCCTACAAATTGTTGGATAGGGACAGAAATATGTTGGCCTGACTTTGTATGTACACACATTGGGTCACTGTAGATTTTGGTTTGTGTCCAATTGTGTGCGCCGAAAAATTGGTTATGTGTGTATTTTAATGTTTTGTACTATGTATCTTGTGTTTTATGTGGGTTTTATGAGGTTTTATACATTTTGTGTAACACATGTTATAATAAAATGCTTAGAATAAAGCTAAATATATTATTTATGATTATGCCATTAGATACATTTTTTCAGGATTTTGTATTCTGGACGATTGGGTGACCTGCATGTTTGCTAAAAAAATCCCTTTTCTTCTTCATACATGCGTATATTGCCTTTTCCCAGACGGTAAAGAAAATACTTCCCCTCGTAAGGGTAAGACTCTGGGTTTCATTACCCTATTTACAATATATCTTATTTTTAATGAAACATTTTTGGACATTGTTTTATTTTGTCAACACATTACTATTGTGGTTTAGCCTGCTTGCAGGCTAGCTCATATTCCTTTGAAGAGTATAGCCTACCCTTGGCACATGCTACCTTAAAGACGTCAAAAAGTATACCTGCTGGGCTGTGCTTATGCTACATTTATGATTGGGATCAAGGCTGGCTTAAAAGTTGATTGGGGCTGAGTAGGAGTTGTATCAACCAGTCAAATGTGTTGTCCTGCAAAGCAGTAGTCATCACAGTAGCTGTCATAGCCAAATTCCCCTTTGCTAGAAGCAGCATCCTGGCTGGTGCTAACTCCAACCAGCCAATTTTACCAAAAGTCATGCAGATGCACTGCTGCATACACCACAAGCATCACCCTCCCATATCCACCCTGACCTTGGCGCCAATGGATGGTAGATCCTAAAAAGACGGGAGGTCAGACTCCTCCCAGTTGACTCAGGGCTCCAGAAGAGACAAATGTGAGCATGTGGAGTGTGCTCCCTCCTCCAACGGAGCCTTCAAGGATTATCCTGGGTGTCAATTGTATAGGTAGATAAAAACCTGAACATTGTCCAGGCAAAGAGAAGACACAACTAGATCACACACTTTCATAAACACCCATGGGGCTGTTCTAAAATCAAATGGGAGAACTCTGAACCAAAAGTGACACTTACCTGTGAAACTGGTGATGTGACTCCCTGATCAGGATATGATAGTAAGCATTTTGAAGTATGGTGGAGGGAAGACAGCCCCATTTAAGGTGCTATGCCTTTCTAGTAAACATACCAAACATGTTTTATTCGTGATTATACTAGTATTATAGATCATACACATTATAACATGTATTAAAGGCCCTAAGGAAGCAAGTAATTGAACAAAGAATGTGTTGGCCCTAGTTAATTAAATTTGATTGCATTACCAAAAACAACAGCTTTAATATTCTATTATTTTACTTTTGATTCAATCAGACCCATAACAGTTTACTTTGGTGTTTATTGGTTGAAAACACATCACATATAGTTTTGTATTCATAAGAGGTGTAGCTCAGTATAGTACAAGAACAACTCTAAGAACCATTTGCCAGATAAATTCTACTTTGAATTTCCATATCATTTAAGCACTTTGGTTTGGACATTTTTGATATTTGCTTTGAAAGCCTTACATTAGAAAGCCTGCTAGGTATGTTTCCTTCAGTAGCCCCCACCACTTTATGACCCCCACATAATCTACCTAATATAAAATGCCCACCTGGCTGCTTCCTGCTGAATAGCACCAATGATGGCCCATTTGAGAGACCTTTTGATGGCTGAAATAAAAAGGGCACAATTTGTTTTTTTTCAATTTGTCACCTAGCAAATATTATATCTCAGCTGCCTTTGAGGGTACCTGTGTCAGGAAGGTTTTTGTCTGGCAGCTGAAATAATGCATATTGGTACCGACTATCCCTTGTAGGCTACCAGGGAATAAGATTCTTGCTGAGGCACTGGAACAAAGGTGCTGATTCAGCGGCAGACAGGGGGGCACACTTAGCAATTGCGGGAATAAATGGGGCTGGCAGATACACCTCCGACGGGGCAGAGAACAAGGGAACATTGGTAGCTGTAGTTATCTCTTCGTTCTCTCTCTCTCTCTCTCTCTCTCTCTCTCTCTCTCTCTCTCTCTCTCTCACTCTCTCTTTCTTTCTCTCTCTCTGTCTCTCTATCTCTCACACTCACACTCACACTCATTCACATCTTCTCTCTCTCTCTCTCTCTCTCTCTCTCTCTCTCTCTCTTTCTCTCCTTCTCTCTCTCTCTCTCTCTCTCGCTCTCACTCTCTCTATCTCTCCCTGCATTCAGCCTAGAAAGGGACCCCTTCTTTATAACAATGAGATGGGGGCACTCGTAGGTACCAGCATGGGGAAGGGAAACCACAGGTAAACACAATACGGAAAAATCCTGTTTGGGTATTGTCCTGAATACCTGCAGCATACACATGTCCTGTGCACTGCAGCCAAAGGAGGCTCACCTACAGCAGACCTGAGTCACTGAGACAGCACAAGGGGATGTGATCAAAGCCGGCAAACAAGTCTCATGGTTAGTAATGGGAGCTGGGGAAGATGGCCCACTTCATACACACAACTCCACAATTGTTTCACATTGCCCATTAGCTAGCGGGCATGGGAACAGGGAGGTGGACTGGAGTCGCATGCCTCGAAGAACCAATCAGACGGTAAGTTTCCTATGTCCCTGGGAAGTAACTAGCCCTAGCAGAGTACATCATAAAGCTTATGAAGGGTGCTATCTTGCAGCTGCTGTGTGAATTTCTCCCTTCCCACTAGTTCAGGGTGTCTTGTGTTCCGTCTGCTTTGTTGCTGACCAATGACAGGCTAATAAAGAACCGGAGGTCAGCACAAATGTTTTTACTCATTGCAAACAGTTTGCTGGAGAAGTGGGAAAGCAATATGCTGTCACATGGGGAGGAAATGAACTACGTGAGGTCAGATCTGTCTTCTCCAATAATATTTGACCAACGAATGTTTAGCTTTAAGGGAATGATGAATCTTAACCAGTAGTGTTTGTGAGAGTTGTAAAACATGAAGCTTGAAGTGCAACAGTTTCTAACATTATAAACATTGTATTACGTGTTTGAAAATGATGTTTGCTGTGTGCCAGTTTGTCAGCCCTCATTAATCACTTCCAATCCACTGTTCTGTTTGATTTGTGATCGCTCAGCTGTAAAAAAGATGTAATAAGCTCTGGCCTGGCTGACAACTTTTCTCTCTGATCGACCCACCCAGGTACAACTTGGGTCCTTCCTATCCTCTATCTCCCTCTCTACCTGTGGTGTTCCACAGGGGTCTAACCTCTCGCCCTGGCTTTTCAACCAATACCTGGCAACTCTTGCCTACTGCATTCCCATTTTTTTGCTCAAATTTCCAGTGCTATGCTGGCGACACCCAACTCATTTTCAGGCTTCCATCAGCCACCTCCTCTCCTTCCCTTTCCTCATCTCTGACTGCCTAATCGCCATTCAAAATTGGTGTGCTGCAAAAGACTAAGATCGTCCTAATTGGTACACCCCCTCCATCCTTTCCCCTCACTCTCTGACCGGCCTCCCTTGGCAGTCCTCCTGCCCCTACATGCGAAGCTAAGAAGCTCAGGGTCATCTCTGACTGCACACTTTCCTTCTCTGCTCCCATCTCTGACATCTCCAAAAAGTCAAACTTCTTACTACACCTCCCTAAAGACACTCTTCCTTTCCTCTCCTTCCCTCAGAAGCTCCTTGTCTCCCAAGCTCTGATTATCTCTAGGTTGTACTACTGTAACAGCCTCCTTCTAAATCTACCTGCTTCCACTCTCAGCCATTTACAACTATTCCAGAACAGGAAAGACGTGTCCTTGGCCTCAAGCCCTGGGATTGTATCCTTTCAGCTCTGAAATCCCTTCATTGGCTCCCTGTGGTTGCAAGTATTAAATTTAAAACGCTTTGCATTGTCCACAAGGCTTTCTGGGGCCTGGGTCCAAATTACCTTCAACTATCCCTGCGTAAATACATCCTCTCTAGAGCCCTCCACTCCTCTAACGCCCTCAGGGTGAGTCATTTTTCAAAGAAACGAGGTGGTGGTAGATCTCTGTCTTCGGCAGGGGCCTCCCCTGGAACTGCCTACCTGCCACATTGAAACTCTTGGAGAACCATCTATGGTTCCGGAAGCTCCTCAAGACCTTCCTCTTCACCTCTGCCTTTGCCCCTCTTCTTCCCTGTTGATCTGCTTTCTCTCTCGGCACTGCTGCACCTGGCCACCCTCTGCCCATCGGGCCCAAGAACCTGCTCACCCTGCCACCCTCCTGCACTGCTTCCTGGCCACCCCTTGCACTGGGGCCTGTATCTGTACCCATACAGGCCCCCCACTCTTTTTCTGCACTTATCAGATGCTCCCTATCTGACTAACCTTGCACTTGGCCACTCACAGGCTGCACTACCACTGTTTTGGATCACCTTATTTATTTATTTACTTATTATTTATCTTGTCCACTCTTATGCTCTGCACTTTCCAATTTCTCCCCGCTCCCATGCACTTTCCCCCTTTTCCTTTCACCATGCATTTGCGCGTTCTCAATGTCACTGGGCCTAGTAAGATTCTTGTTTTTGTTTTCTCCCCTGTTCCCCTCCCTTTGCCTGTTCGCGCTCTGAAACACCTGTGTACGAGCGAAATATAAATATAATATCATATCATATCATACTTCTTGCCCGGTGTGCACTCCTTTTTGGACATCCTGTGGTAATTATTTATTACAAGATTAGGAGGACCTGTGTGGTACAGTACCATGCTCTTTAAAGGTCTGAACAAAGGGCTGTATTATCAGTGTTTTCATCAGGTTTATGGGAAACATTGGACAGTGTAGCTGAAATAGACTGTTAGAACTTCCTTTCCTCAGAAGCCCAATGAGAAGAGCTTTTTCTTTATTTAAAAACCCTAGAAGTGTACAAACATGTTCCATGTTTACCTCTTTCCATCCTTTAGTGCAATTTAATATAGATACTGAAATGTATGCCCTTCTACTAACTAGTAGTTTTGGAGGTTTGTGTAAGTAATGTAGTACTTGAAAATCAAGGGACTCATGGGTTTACCTTAAGCCATGCCAAAATCAGTGCATAGATCCAGCATCAAGAAGAATAGCTCACCACTGACAATCACCCGGTTTTGATGCCTACCAAGAATTTAACCACATGCCATGGTATTCCATTGGAAGAGCCTAGATGCAACATGCTTCAGAGAGGCAATGGTTAGATGTGTTAATTCCGAATATAAATCTGTCTAAAACCTGGTGACTGAATCACACACTCCACCCATCCCTTGAACATCACCAGTGGGATACGACAAGACTGCCCCTTTCACACATATTATTTGATCTATACATCCAACCTCTTGCAGATGCGATGAGGCAGCTGGCTGCCCTTTTACAGGGATACTTTATGTGTAGATTGCCATCTATCCAGATGATACATGTATTTTCACTTCAGACAATGCCTCAAGTGGGCCACATCTCTCCCTAGAATTGGATACATATTCTCAAATTTTAAGTTAAATGGTTAATGTGGCAAAATCGACGTTGATATCCTGATGCAACAATGAGAGAGGAGCCAGTTTTCAGTGAATTAGGTCTAGCATTTACTGACCGAGGCAAGAATATTGGATGAATTTGGTAAAATGTTCAGAATGAAGACAAACACTTAAAACATACCGGAAGCACCCTAATACAAGATCAAGACATCCCATTAACAGCCCTTGGGAGAATAGGCCTGGTAACAATGAAGAATTTCCTGAGAGGAGACTTTCTATTTAATACCCTCACAAATATGACCCAAAGGAGTAACATTTAGAAATGCTTGACAGGACTACATACACATTATTTTGGTCTGGGAAATCTGACAGTCATAAATCCAATAACAAAAGTGATGCCTAATGCACCAGACTTTGGATAATATTAGTTGGATGCTTGATTAAAAATACTTTGTTGATGACTCTATAACTGCACCAATGACTATATGAAGTGCTTCACTATGGCTGAAATTGATGCAATAAAAGGATCAATCTCCAAATTTGGCCATCCTAACTTCTTCATGCCTGTTACAGGGAAGACTATGAATACTTATAGCCAAGAATAATCAGAAATATGTAAAGAATCAAAAATTCACTTTGTCTCAGAACAACTATATAGCTTGAAATCATCCATTTCGTGACGAACTATCGTAACCGATTAAAGGGCCAGTATTTTACAAATTGCCCCATGAAAGATATCCAATTGAGGCCACTGAGTAAGAAACAGGCTAAATATGTTCAAATAACTACACCTACAAAGCTAAATCTCAAAAGAGGAGACATATCATGAACTCACATTATTTATTGTGGACATGGAATTCTACTCAACCACGCCCCTTAAAATGATATGTTACATTAACCTACATAGACAGACATAGGCATAATTGCTAAGAGATGCACAGAAAAAGTCAGGTAAACCGTAAGCTGTTCGACGATGGTTCAAACATCTTTAGCGCTATGGAAGCCTTAATACATCTATGAATGCACCGTCATTATGTAATGAAGTTCATAGATTATACGCCAAAGACATTAATCAAATACCATGCAAAACAAATTGTTACACGTATAAAACGTGGGATGAAATGAACACGCTTGGGAGTTGTTCTCACCTCACAAACTGCTGGCCTTCCATGAGTACTGATATTTCAAATTGGCCGGGTAAACCCTGCAATGAGTATTTTTTGTAATGTCCCAGTAAATTATAGATATTCTGCTCCAAGGGGGTAATTCATGGATTATTTGCGCCAAAAAAACGGGATTTGTGTGCCATTCTGCCCGCAAATCCTCATTTGTTAAACAGGGATTTGCGGGCAGAATGGCGCACAAATCCCATTTTTTTCGGCGCAAATAATCCATGAATTACCAGTCTTTTATGCTTTATTAGGCGCATTATTCGTGATCACTAAGGGGCCTGTGATGAAACCAATGCTCGTCAGTTGTAGTGCAAGGGAGAGCATTGGCTTCTAAGCACTATGACCCAATTTGTACAACAGCTGAGAAATCAGTGCACCAGTTTATAGTTAACACACATAGAAAGCTTATTGTACACCGTCACCAATGCTTTGGCAATGTGGGCCAAGGTCAGACTGTACCTTTCAGAAAAGTGTGTCAAAAGTGAAAGCCTCCAAACAACAGTTGCAAAGTTAGCACCAAATAAAATAAATATCCAGAGGTCTATAAAAATAGGTACTTAACTTAAAAAAGACAACTTACTAAAAACACTTACCAGCAGCCGCTTTATCTCCGTTATACAGGACATGCAGACTAGATATAGATTTAGTTAGGCTGTACATATGGAATAATAGATGACCAGGACGAAAAAGAATTAGACAAGAATGTAGAAAACATCTAGAACAGAATTATTATTTAAAACGTCTTGATAATGTTGGGAAGGGGGGTCGTACACCATGTATATGACCCAACGTACAAGACCAGTGTGTCAGAAGAGCAACAGGCCTTTATAGGGTACTGCTGTCTGCTTAAATTCTACATTAGACTGTTTTGGTGCTGCGATAGAGTTAACATAGTCTTGTAGGTGTTTTCCTGGTTTCATTCCTGGTTTGACACAGCGATTTGGTTCTACACGAAGAACGCAGTTGATTTGGTTCCAGAGTGACAAAGCAGAGGCCCAGCTTGAAGGTGTACAATGAGTAGTGAATGGCATTGAACGTTGTGTCTTCACTGGTGACCCAGGCAGCTTGATGGCGCAATGTGATTGCCTGAGAGCACATGCGGTGGATGGGTACAGAAAGCTGAAGTGTCTCAAAAGCATTTTGGCTTTGGCATGGGGTGACTTGAAGAGTCTCAAAATAAAATTATAGCAATGTTGTTTAGACACCAGAAGCAGCTGGGTCAATACCCTTTAACTTTACAAAAAATTGGACCTTTTGCTCATCCCTTGACAAGTCTAGGATGCTGGTTATGCTCCTTCCAGCCAAGGATGGATGACCACATTTTGTAGGGGGCTTGCCACAGTACAGGGCAGTGAGTTACTGGGTTGCCATATGTCATGGCAGCAGGAAGTCCTTGATCTTCCAGCAGGTCATGACTCTTCTCTCATGGAGTGGACAGGAAAGAATGTTGAACTTTTCTCTAAATGCATGTCTTCAACTCTGGTAGCGCCCTCTAGGGAAATATATCTAGACCCCTTTCACCACGTGCAGGAATATGTTTCTCTGCAAACACTTGTATACACGTATTACTATAGTTCATTGGTATTAGTACACTTTTTACGTGGGACGATTGGCTAGTGGAATGCTAGACGTGGCGCTATGCCAGTATGGTTATATTGACCACCAAATAGACCACATAATAATGAAAACACACGGGCTTTTACGAGCATGTCTCTGGCACTGTGTGTTCATTTGGCAAAACAGAATAATAACATGCAGAGAAATTACACCATTGCTTGCATCGCGTATCTCCTACAAGCAATACCAAGAAAGATCTGAATACTGCTTGGCAAAAATGTGTTTTTCATAACCTGTCAGTGCATTTATATTCATAATACATTGGCAGAGACTCCCTTAACACCTCCCCCCACCCCTGCGATCAAGACACGTGATTTCTTTTTTGCGTCTAGCGAAACTTGCTTCTCTTTTAGCAAACTTGGCATAGTGCATGCATTTTTATATGCAACCTTGAAACATGACAGATACATTTCAGCAGTGCTGGAAACCCTTTTCAAAAAGTTATTATTTGTGTACAGTGATAGAGGAATACATTATTCCTGCCCTGTCATGACCTAAAGAGATGAAACCAACAGTTAACCTAATTAATTGTTTATTTCTTTTCCTCTGTTCATCACTCATACTCACCAGCTTAGTGAAGCTGATTCTACCTGCATGGCGGTGACCTGTGTGAGGCAGACTGTCTCTCCCCCTCCTTCTATCGCTCTCAGCTGCCTTCCAAAGCCCAGCAAGGTCTCTTGGCCACCGTCTACCTCCTCTCTCTGTAGCCCAGCCAGCCTCCTTCAATTTCATTTATTTACCATTTTCTGTCTCACTTCACTCCTTCTATGACCCACCCCTTTCTTTCCTCTTCCTCTAGCTTTTAAGCCCTCTATACTGCCTCCTCCCTTTTCAACTATATTTTCAAAAAGCATCATATTGTTTCACCGCCCCTTTCATGCATTCTGTCATGAGGTCATCAGTCAATCATTACCCCCCCTTTTAGCCAACACCCCAGATTACATATGCTACACAGCATCCTGGCATCCTCTCTGATTTCCTGTTTAAACAAAATAACTGTTTCTGCAAAGCTGTCTCATTACATACCCATACAGTCCCCGATCTCGCCATTTTCTTCTTTTTATGCACTTATCAGACTTACCCAGTTCTGCTCTCGTAAACACAGCAGTTGCCACTTGCTGGCTGCACTACCCATGTTTATTGCTCCATTATATATTTTATTTGTATTTATTATTATTTATCTGTTTATCCTCTGCTCTGCACTTTACACTCTCCTCCTTCCATGCACTTTTCCCCTTTCCCTTTCCCATGCACTTGCACTATCTCAATGTCACTGGGCCTAGTAAGATCATTGTTTTGTTCTCCCCTCTTCCCCTCCCTTGCCTTGTCACACTCTGAAATACTATACAAAGTGCGATACAAATAAAATCTTGTATCATATCATATCATATCATTACGCTCTGAACATCAGGTCCACAAATCATACTGCAGTTCAGATTTCAATTGTCGTTTTTATTTTCTGGCCCAACATTGCGGTGGGTCTTCAAGCACCCATATCCTGCAGCAGATCTATGGCCTAAGCAACCCACTCTCATCCCAATAATTACTATTGTTAGTCTTGTTATTATTAGTAATTAGTAATATTAGTATGTATTCATGTTAATGGTTGTTAGCACCCTACAGTAGACTCTCCTATGTCAAATCCCAAATCACCCAAAGTGGGCAGAGCAAGCTTCCCTGTTAGAGCTGCCCGTGCCTGGAATGCACTCCCTACTGCTCTGAGAGTTGATCAACCCTACTCTAGATTCAGATGTAACGTGAAAAGTTGGCTCTGGACCAATGACGACCATCAAACTGATCCCTTGCACTAGGTCCTGGATCATTGCATGTAACTACCGTGATATTCCTGAAAATTGTACTATAGACTATCCCACCCCCTCCTGTGTGATGCGATGCACGCACACCTTGTATATTTGTACTGTAAATACTTGTAATGCATCCACTGTATGTATCCACTGTATGTAACCAAGCCTAAGTATTCCTGTTACCGCTGTGCCCGGCTACCCCAGGGTTTGGAGCTCATTATCAAATAATAAACTAAACTAAACTAAACTAAACTAAACCCCCTCTTTAAATTGCCCTTAATGCCTCACATCGTTACTAAGTCACACACCTAACACATGCTGCAATATCAGCATCATTTGTGCATATTACCCCTATTGAAGTCATTGGTGCTGCTAAGATTTGTGCACAGTTGACATTTGTGCACTAATTATTCCTTTGAACTGGTTAATGTACTATCATACTCCTAGGCAGAGTTTTCTTACACTTCTCCATAATGAGTTTGCCAGAATGAGGGTGTGAAAACAAAATCAAAATATTGAGGCTGAGTACCCCAACAGGAAATACACCGAACACGGGTTACAAAGGAACATACAAAGTACTTTATTTTAAACTGAATCCAGTTACGAAGAACAGAGCAAAATCAGATAGCTATAGGCCCTCAGTGCAACACAACGAACTCCAGCGTGGTTCAGTGTGTTCAGTGAGAGATGCTGTACATTAGAATGCATTGGTCTTTTATACTCATCGTGAGCACTATGTCCAGCCCTACTTCGGGTTAATATTCCGCTAATACATCACCGATCTAGGGTTCATGCCGAGTTTCGCACATCCACATGTAACTGGTTTGCTTTCAATACATATATCAACAAGCCTATATGGCAACTGTGTATTCTGGGATTTTCCATGCAGGTCTTCTCAAACATTAATACAATGTAGTTTAAACAAGTGTTCTACGTTCAGTATTTGGATACATTGTTCTTAACATATGCTTGTGGATTAGTTTCATTGCACGAGTAATCCTTTATACACAGGTCAACGAACGACAAGGTCTCAGTTCACGACCTCAACAAGTGGCCTGCAGGCAAGTTACATATTAGCTACTTATAGAGGTCAAGACAGCCATGTTGTATTTCAGAATGACATCGTCCACCATTTTAACTCACAGGGTGACTTTACAAAGCGAACCTAAAATGGCAGATGGACCTAAAATGGCAGTTTACATTGATTTTAAGGGCAGGACCTTGCAACGTGGATTTCTTCACAAGTGACTTGTAAGCAGCTTGGCGTAGGCCAATATGCATATATTTATTGCGATAGGAGGCACGATATAATTTCTCATTTGACAAACCCTCCTTTTGGCCTATGCCAAGTGCTAAAACTACTTTGGATCTCCTTACAAATAACTCCATGTATCATCGTCCATGCACCTTGAATCGCTGTCGGAAAAATCTATTGCTATTAGGTAATTCGCTAAAATTTCCTTCAACACATATTCTTTGGAAGCTTTATCTGGGGCATACACTTTATGACCTATCGTACCTGTCGCTTGTGCGCAACATCCCCCTAGCATCGAACATATACTAGGTAGACACTGAATACAGCAACAAAGAAACAACAGGATTCCCAAAATAATCAGCAAGACCGAAAGTACTTTCCAACCCCAAGACCGTAAGAACTCCCAGAACCAAGCGCTAAGATCCCAGTTTCCCTCGGGAACATGCACTTCTGAACTAAGGACGTGCAGATTCTGTATTGCCTTGAAGATAGTTGGGGAGGAATCTGGCATGAAAACACAGCAAGCAGACCCCACTAATTTACACACTCCATCATGTTCAGCCAGAATGACATCTAATGCCATCCGGTTTTGAAGTGCTACTAGTCTTATCGCCTTCTGTTCTAATGTCATATTATAGAGTATGTCCGTGGTCCGGTTGATGGTTCTCTCCAGTACTCTCGCTAGTTTTCTGATATCTTCGGAATTCGCTATCTGCCCCCAAAATGGCACAACTGATTTTGCTATATCTCCCAAGATTTGTGCTGGGGTGTCACCATTCTTGTCCCGCCATGGACGAGCCTTTGAAACTTCTTTTGTACTAATTATAAACACCCCAGGTAACAGGATCCCTAAATAACAGGTTCCCTGCCAATACCTGGGCAACCATGGGAATGCTACATTACCGCAGACAAAGTAGACAGGTTCGCCTACATACAAAGGTCTGTTTTCCCCAGTCAAATTTGCAACGTTGGCACAACCTAGAAAATATCCCATTGACTGAGTTCCATTCCTCTGAATGCAAAAAGAAACTGAATCGGGGCTATGATTAACAGTGTAAGAAGGAGGCATGGCATCCTTATTGCCTATCGGAGCCATCTTGAAGGAAATCAAAGATTGGACTGGACGAGATAGTCTATCAGAAGGCCTTATAGAAGCAACGTTAGGTTTACTCCTTTTTGCGAAAAGCGAGCATCCCAGGGGAGTCAAAACACATTTCTCAAAACTATTCAAATTAGTGCTGTCAAAGTTCCCTGAGATGCTATCATTCCAACGACCAAAGAACAGTGCTCTAAGAGAAGCATAACAAGCAGTTGTCAAAGGTAAAGGATGAATATACCAACCTAGCCCCTTATCCCTGTGTTGCGGTAAATGTGAGCAGACCCAACAGTTAGACTTATTAAAAATGGCATGCGTAGCATTCATGATAAGTAGCAGAGTATTATTGTGGTACCTTTGTCTATGCTGAGAGTCCCTAGGGGACAGAGTATGCAAATGTACAAAGGGAGTAGGAACAGCAGGTACATTTTCAGTGGGCAACAAGGATTCTAAAGGATGCATTTTCTCAAGGTACCACAATCCTAAAACAGTGACTATTAAAACCCCAAATATCATTATAAAAACACAGCAATACGTTTTCGGGGCCCAGGCATATTGTCCATTGTCCCGGTTGGTCACCCCCTCATTTACAAGTCCCATACGAGCGGTAGCGTTAGCAGGCATTGTAGTCTTCAAACGGAAACCCCCAATGTTCGTTGCTGGTGACTTCCCGGTCGCACGACTTCTTAGTCATTCCACAACCCTAGCCAACATAATCCCCTTTCTCAAATTTGGCCAAAAACAAGCCCTCGATGATCCTTTTCTTCTTCAAAGGCACAGCCAAACTGTGCCGTAAGTCTATATTCTTGGATGCAGATTGTACCTTGCTTTTCCCGGTACTGATTGATCCGGAAACAATGTGTCGTCACTTCCCATTGGAAGCAAGGTATCAGAAACAAGTGAAGATGCCGAATTTGGGACAGCAGTTTCCGGATGCAAAACTTTTGGAGAGTGTGGAGACAAAATGGCGGCTTCCCCACGCCTCACAGGCTCAGAAAGATTCTCTGACACACTCTCGGCGCTATTTACTGCTTTGGGATCATTGGTTGTGATGGGGTTCTGTTTCTTCTGTAACGTGTGGCACTGGGTGAGGAAATTTCTCGACGTGGGACGATTGGATCCAGTTCTTTCTTCCAGAGACCTGCACCGCTGTTTGGGTGACCAACAGGACATGTAACAGCCCACGTCATCGAGGTGCAAGGCAGGAAGAGCGCTCGAATGCCTTGATAAGCACCCAACTTCCAGGCCGTATACTGTGGCCCGGGCCCTCGTATCGCACAGGTAAAGCTTCTTGTACCTGGTGATAAATCAAATACAGGTTTTTAGTCAACTGGGTACAATAATCTGAAAGTAATACATTTTCCACGTTCCTCAACGAATTGCATTTAGGAAGGTTCCAGATATTGGCAGGTCTCCCCATTACCACCTCAAATGGAGAGAGCCCAGTCTTAGTTTGAGGGGTTGCACGCATGGATAATAACACGATCGATAAGGCGTCCGGCCATTTTTATTTAGTTTAGTTAGTGCTGGCACACGTCTTAGCGAGCTTGTTCTTGATGATACCGTTGTGCCTTTCTACTAGTTCGGCGCTCTGAGCATGTATGGCCGAATGGAACCGTTTGTCGATCTGTAATGCCGCACATATCTGCAGAATTACAGCAGCGACAAAATGTGGACCATTGTCCGACCAGATCACTCTTGGCAGCCCGAATCGCGGGAAGTACTCCTTTAACATGGTTTTCGCAGTAGTCATGGCTGTAGCATCTTTAATGGGGAAAGCCTCAACCCATTTACTAAAACCACAGATGACCACCAGCACATATTTTTTATTGTCACATCGTTCCATTTCAATAAAGTCAAAGTGGATAACTTCAATGGGGACACAGGGTGGCCCAAAACTTTCCCTTGGAGTTGCTGTCCCCTTTCCCACATTGTGTTGTAGGCAAATCATACAATCCTGGACATAGCGCTGGGCAATTTTAGAAATGTTGTCATTTGCCCAAACTTTTTCTAACATCTTTGTCATTTTCTGGTCACGTACATGCGTAGGACCATGGGCCATGATGACCATCATCATTATATACGCGTCAGGGAGCAGCCATTTCCCTTTGACTATGTCCACCCAACACCTGTCATCATCAAGTTTCCCCAAGCCTTCAGCCCACCTCTTGGATTCTTCTAACTTGGCATCAGCTTGGATATCCCATACAGACCCAACACCCTCATCCATTGCATAAGCATTTACAGTCTCCCTTGAAACATACATCTCCGTAAGGGGATCGGTAGCAGTTTGTCTAGCTATCTGATCAGCAAAAGCATTCCCTTTCCCTATGTCATCTGTAATCTTTCGATGTGCTGCACATTTCAAAACAGCTAACTGAGTAGGGAGCGCAAGCACTGAGAGTAGTTGTACTATTAGGGAGCCATGTTGATTTTAGTGCCATGTGAAGTTAGGAACCCTCTCTCCGACCAAAGTCTCCCAAAGTTGGGAACCACCCCAAAGGCATACTGACTATCAGTATATATGTTTACTGCAAACTCTTCGAAAGTTCACAAGCTCTGGTCAATGCTATAATCTCTGCGGCCTGCGCAGAGTTATGCGTGATTCTCTTGGTTTCCACGACTGTGCTTAATGTGGTAATTGCATAAGCAGCTGTGGATGTACCATCCGGAAGTTTGAAGCAGGAGCCATCACAAAACAGCTCTCCTTGCGGATTATCCAAAGGAGTGTCTTTCAAATGAATTCTACCCTTTGTTTCTTGTTCGGTAGTATACAAACAATCATGCGACTCTTCATCGCTGCAAGTAGTATCTTGCGGGAAGGGTAGGAGTTCAGCCGGATTAAGAACACAACACCTCTTAATTTGAATGTGAGGAGCAAACAAGATCAAGTCATATCTTGTCAACCGTGCAGAAGTGAGGTGTTGGGTTTGGGTTTGGTTCAGTAGAACATCTACAGAGTGAGGCACCATCAGGGTTAGATCATGGCCTAGGACCATTCCCTCACTCTGTTTTACAGACGCAGCAGCAGCAGCGACAGCTCGCAAACATCTTGGCAAAGCGCATGCTGCAGGATCAAGGGCGGAATAAAAGTAACCGCACAGCCTATTCTTCCCTCCATGTTCCTGCGTTAATACAGCCAAAGCACATCCATCACATTCATGCACAAACAACACAAAGGCCTTTTCATAGTTTGGTGTGCCCAAAACTGGTGCAGAGCATAATGCAGTCTTAAGCAAGTCAAATGATTACTGGTGTTCCGCATTCCACAGCAATGGCGAAGAAATGTCCTTCTTTGTCAAAGCCAACATTGGTTTGATCACTAGTGAAACATTTGGGATCCACAACCTACAGTAAGAAGCCAGACCTATCAAGGCTCTAACTTCCTTCTGTGTATTTGGGACAGACATGCCAGAAATGTGTTTTATTCTTTCATGTTTTGTACGGGAGAATTCTCTGTTTAGGCTGTATTTCCTAACCTAGTGAGTCCCCCAGCAGCTTTGCTGGATTTCTGGAGTTGTTTTTTTCCATCCTGCCAAGAGTGAGACTCTTTTTCTCCCACTCTTGGACATGAATGTGTGTAATTCCTTTGAATGTCAATGTGTTCTATGGGCTATGGGGTCTTTTACTCTATAGGGTCTCATATGTTTTTCTATGTGTGTTACACCGCACCCTACGTGCCGTAACACTGCGGCATCCTAGCGGACCTCCACCATAGACTCCATACCCGGGGACTGACTACTGTCTCCCCGGGCATGTAAAGTCACATTTGGCTTTACTAGACCTAAATTTACTAACAGAACTAGTACAAACCATCTTATTGTAGACGTGCTAGTAGGGGTAATTCGATTACTCCTGGGTCTGTTACTCGAGGGGGCACTGTCCCGTCCCCCCTCGTCGAGTTTTGGCTGGTGGCAGTGGAAACTACTTGTTATGTTCGACCCCGAACATAACCCTATGGGATTCGTCCCATTGGTGGAGATTGATACTTTTCCTCGTTAATCTCTAACGTACCACCGGTCTACTTATCTTAAATAAGTTTATCGGATGGTATTTTCTGCCAGAACTCGGTTTTTAAAATGGCGTCTATGTTCGTCTCTGTGACTCCTAAACCAAAGGTTGAGCCCTTTGTTCCACTTTTGGCGGGCCTCTGTACAGAGACCCTCCAAAGTGGTGCCATTCTGTCTGTATTTCACCAGGCTTGACCCCTTGGGGCCAGCATGACATACTCACTGGTGACTGTCTGCCAGTCAAAATCAGAGGATACAGAATGTCAGAAAACGTACAAACCCACATCAAAGGTGAGGTCAGCAAGATGCTTGATCTCGGTGTAATAGAGCCCTCTACTAGTCCATGGTCTAGCCCAGTTGTGTTAGTACCAAAGGCCGGATCTAAAGAGCTTAGATTCTGTGTGGATTATAGAGCTCTTAATGTAGTCACCAAGACTGATGTCCACCCTTTGCCAAGAACAGATGAGTTGGTGGATAAACTTGGCGCTGCCAAGTTCCTCAGCACATTTGACTTGACGTCAGGCTATTGGCAAATAGCCCTGACAGACCATGCCAAGGAGAAAACTGCATTTTCTACCCCCGTTGGTTTATACCAGTTTAAGGTAATGCCTTTCGGATTGAAGAATGCACCTGCTACGCTTCAACGGATGGTAAACCAGGTTCTGAATGGGATGGAGTACTTCTGCATGGCATACTTGGATGACATCGCAGTGTTCAGCAATTCCTGGGAAGAACATGTAACCCACCTGAGAGATGTTTTGCAGGCTCTTGGACGAGCCAATCTGACCATAAAGGCGAGTAAATGCCAAATTGGGCAGAGTAAGGTAGTCTATCTTGGACATGAGGTAGGAGGTGGAGAAATAAGGCCTTTGCTCAGTAAGATTGAAGCTGTGCAAAATTGGACAACACCTACTACTCAAACCCAAGTGAGAGCCTTCCTAGGCCTCACTGGGTACTACAGGAATTTCATAGAGAACTATGGGACCATAGCTTCTCCACTGAATGTCATCTCCTCGCCCAAATTTCCTAAAAAGGTTAAGTGGAACAAGGAGTGCAATCAGGCTTTTGAAAACCTGAAAAAGGCTCTTTGCCAAGCCCCAGTACTCAGAGCTCCTGATTACCGCCAACACTTCATTGTGCAGACAGATGCTTCAAATGTAGGGATAGGTGCTGTACTCAGTCAACTGGATGGGAAAGGGAAGGAGCACCCCGTTTTCTTCATCAGCCGCAAGCTGAAGGATCCTGAAACAAGGTGGGCAACAATCGAAAGAGAGTGCTTTGCTATCGTGTGGGCTCTGAAGAAGTTTAAGCCGTACTTGTATGGTTCTACATTTGTCATTCAGACTGACCACCAACCCTTGAGATGGTTAATGCAAATGAAAGGGTAAATCCCAAAACTATTGAGATGGTCGATCTGCCTGCAAGGGTTTGATTTCACCATTGAGCACAGGTCAGGATGTCACCACCAAAATGCTGATGGTCTCTCTAGGATGTATGTCATCGACTAGAGGTATGAGATTCATCCAGGAGTGGATTAAATCCTCCTGTCCCTTAGTCTGGGGGGGGGGCGAGTGTTAGGGAGAATTCTCTGTTTAGGCTGAATTTCCTAACCTAGTGAGTCCCCCAGCAGCTTTGCTGGATTTCTGGAGTTTGTTTTTTCCATCCTGCCAAGAGTGAGACTCTTTTTCTCCCACTCTTGGACATGAATGTGTGTAATTCCTTTGAATGTCAATGTGTTCTATGGGCTATGGGGTCTTTAACTCCATAGGGTCTCATATGTTTTTCTATGTGTGTTACACCGCACCCTACGTGCCATAACGCTGGGGCATCCTAGCGGACCTCCACCATAGACTCCATACCCGGGGACTGACTACTGTCTCCCCGGGCATGTGAAGTCACCATTGGCTTTACTAGACCTAAATTTACTAACAGAACTAGTACAAACCATCTTATTGTGGACGTGCTAGTAGGGGTAATTCGATTACTCCTGGGTCTGTTACTCGAGGGGGCACTGTCCCGTCCCCCCTCGTCGAGTTTTGGCTGGTGGCAGTGGAAACTACTTTTTATGTTCGACCCCGAACATAACCCTATGGGATTCGTCCCATTGTTGGAGATTGATACTTTTCCTCGTTAATCTCTAACGTACCACCGGTCTACTTATCTTAAATAAGTTTATCGGATGGTATTTTCTGCCAGAACTCGGTTTTTAAAATGGCGTCTATGTTCGTCTCTGTGACTCCTAAACCAAAGGTTGAGCCCTTTGTTCCACTTTTGGCGGGCCTCTGTACAGAGACCCTCCAAAGTGGTGCCATTCTGTCTGTGTTACCACAGGGGTGTGGGAGGGGGTTTAGGCACCCTGGACCGAGTTGCCTTGCCAACTCTGGTCGCACTCTGGTGTGATTGGCCCAAGTGGTGAGCCTCCCCGCTCACCACTTAGCAAGTGTTGATTTACAGCTAGGCTGAATGAATGGGGGTTTTCTGCATAAAAGCAGGGCTTTTGGGACTGGATCTTCAGAAGTCGCCACAGGACCTAAGAATCCGACGAGGGTAACGCTGAGCCGACCTGAAACGACGACACCTTCGGTGGAGCCCTGCTGAACCGACTCACCACTTCCCGACGACAGAGGAGATCTCCCTGCCGGAGAGTCTCTTCCCCTGACTGGTGGGAAAAACCAGTCCCCTTTGCTTTTTCTTCGCCTCAGGACGCGGTGGTCGAATTGCCAGTGCACAGCACCCCGGCAACCGGATAGCCACTACCCCTGTACCGCGACCAAAAGGTGGTGCCTTGTGACGGAGCACTCCGTGGCTGGTCTCTTCCCTGGTGGTGCAACGGACTTCACTTTTCTTCGACGAAGAGATCATCTCTACTCTTGGCAAAGACCCGACGTGCATCCACCACCAGGAACAACTGCCCCCGCCACAGCTGTCTCTCCACAACAAGGTACCGTGTCCGCCTGGCTTCCCTTTCTGCCGGATCGAGTGAGGTGTCTTAATCCTCTCCTTTCCGTTGGGTCGCCTCCAAGATTTCTCACGTATTGTTCTGAACTAGTTCAAACTGCCGATAACAATTTGCTACAAAGACTCAAACGCATTTCCACTAGAGACTTTTGGGACATATCGCCTTGCCTCTCTCCGAGTGGGCCTGGCCTCTGAACTTTATGATCTATTGTGGTTCTTGCCTTCTGGCCTTGCATTTTTCCCGTGAAGTATTGAACTTTGTTGATTTCGTAACCTGCTTATTTTTCTCTCCCGTCCTAACTAATATTAGAGTGCCATCTAGGTTGAGGCATACACCTCTGTCTGTAAATAAGTGATGCCCGGTAGAACCTAGACTTGTCGACATATTGTTAGGGGGTTTGATTGTTTCTTCTTCGTAGAATATTTGTAATTGAAGTGTTTGCCGTGATAGTGCCATAGTGTTTTTCAGAGATGTTCCGTTATAAATAAATACCTTAATATCTTTACACTGAAGCCTTGTTACGTGTTTGCTTGTTTTACTGTGAAGTATTGTCCTATATTGTATACTCCACATACTGCTTAACTCTTCTTGAGAGATGTCTGACTGCTCAGCCACAGCTACCAAGTGAACCTGTGTGGTACAGACTGCTACCAAGTGGGTTTACTGCCAAACACCTGTAGTCCTAAATCTTTTGCGGTGGTCCCAGAGGGAACTGCACAGGTTTCCACCTAACAGGTGTCAACCTTCTTCCCTCCTTTGACAGGAGATAGCCTACATAGGCGACATCCTGGCAACAATATTGAAGCTTTTTAAGCAAAGCTTTGTGACCATGCTTAGCTAGATGGATATGCAATAACACAGTGCCCTCCTTACAGGCACTCTCAGAGTCAGCAGCTAAAAGCAAGTCATCAACGTACTGAAGCAATGTACACATTGAGGGCAATTCGAGGGTATCAAGTTGTTCTTTCAAAGCCCTACTATATAGGTGCTAGGACTCTCTGTGTACCCTTGAGGTGCACGAGTAAATGTGAACGAGCGTCCCCCAAAGGTGAACGCGAACAAGTATCTACTATCCTTGTGTATAGGAATACTAAAGAAAGCATTCTTTAGATCCACAACACTGACTTAAGTAGCTGTAGCTGGAATCATGGTTAATATCATTGTCACATCAGGCACAATTGGAAATTGCAGAGCGGCGAACTTATTAATGGCACGTCAATCAATTATGAAATGGAATGGAATTGCATTATCGCCTTTCTTGTACATGGGCTAAATCTGACTATTGCACAAACTTCCTGAAATTTCTTCACTCACCCTGCACTGCATAAAATCGGAAACTGAAATCTTATACTGGGGAATGCCTGGCAGCTCAATTCCGTGTTTCAAAACTATCTTAACAGGTTCAATCTGTAAAACACCGACATCATTGTCGTCAACAGCCCATAAGCTCTCTGGTACATTAATGAATTCTGGCAGCAAAGGTCTAGTCAAGAATTGCGAGACAGAAAATTGCTGTGGTGAAATCGTCAAGCGCACTCCATCAGAAGAACAATAAATCACTGCATTTAATTCTTTTAACAGATTCAACCCCAGCAAGTTCTCTCCACAATTCGAAGTCAATGGAAATGGACAGTGGTCCGTAAAGGGACCCAAAGAAATGGGTACCGGTGAAGAAACCGGACAAACAACTGGTGTGCCAGAAAACCCTACTGAAACATTGGTTTGCCCTGACAGTGGAATTTTTGGAATCCGTGAATGATCAATGGAACACTTCTGTGCTCCAGTATCTATCAAAAACTGATGTTTCCTATTTCCCAACACCATTTCAACGTAGGGACCTTTCTGATTGACGGGAATAGGTGTAGGTTCCAAACCCTGCTTCGGGCAATCCTAACGAAACGGAATGTCATCAAAAGGAAGCTCTTCAGATAAATATGCAGCAGAAGGATGATCAAATATGTTCCTCGTATCCACACTCGGTGTCTGATTATCCTGTGAAAAAGGTTGCTGATGATCCTGTGTAAACTGACCTCTACCAGGGCCCCCTACACCCGGGCGACCTCTGCATCGTCTACCCATATTCCCAAATGTGTTATTCGACCTTTGTCGAAGGACAGGGCATTGTTTACGCCAACGACCCTCTTGTCGACAATAGGTGCACTGGTTAATGTTCACAGGACCCAAAGGCACACTCCCTTGCGGGACATACTGACCTCTAATCTGAGAACTACCCCCTCTGGGGCCTCTAACAATTTGCTGTAATAGCACTTTAGTCTTCAAATCACCTTTTTGTTTTTCAACTCTATCTTTTTCATTATTGACTCGATTTTCGTAGTACTGAGCCATGTGCAGTACTTCTGATTGTGACTTCGCCTGCCAAGCGCTCTCAGAAGACATAATTTGTGACTGGATGTCAGGCAGCAATCCACGCACAAATTTGTCCACAAATAACCTTTTCCCAGACTCTGTGCCTAGGTCTTGTCCGCTGAAATCCGAGAATACCTCTATACCCAAATAACCTCTTCACATGCTCATTTACTTTCTCTACAGTGTCTCTAGAAAACGCTAAAGTATTTAGATCCCTTAACCCTTGTGGGAGATCTGTATTATTTAATTTTCACCACATTACACATAAATGAATCCCTCAACCTTCAATAAAAACATTTTTCTCAGGAAAATTATCCATATTATAGAGTGTGGCAAAAACATTAGCTTGATAATCCCTCTCCATACAATGTTTAGCCCATGCAATCAAATCACATTTCTTCTCTGGTGGTACAGTATTGTGAGTGACAACCTTCGACCCTGCACCTCGATCGACTACAAGCGGCTCAGGACCACTTGGAAGAGAGGGAGCAGGCAAATTCAATGGAGGTAATGTAACTGGTGCAATAAGAAGAGGTGGAGGAGCTGGAGGAAGGGGAGCATTAGGAGGAGCAGGAACAACGGGAACAACAGCAGGTAGAGCAGGAATAGCAGGAGGAAGAGGCAAAGCAGCAGGAAGAGGAACATACGGAGGTGGCGCAGAGGCACCAGGCCTTCGTTCATTTAACAATTTGTCTATGAATTCATCGGAAGCATGGAGGTCTTTGGAAGGATAGATTTTCTGAATTCCAATTGAGAAAGCCCTATCCATATTCCTAGTCGATTCAGAATGTTTATCTTGGTCATACAATAATGCCTTTTCGGCGTTCCTCTTATGATGGCGCGCATGTTTTTCTCTACTTTTAAGTTGCTGCAACGCTTCTTTTTTCCAATTCTGCAAAACATCAAATGCTGCAGGTCTAGCCTTTTTCTTTAATAGAATTGACTCTAAATACTCAATACAAGGGATTTCAAAACTACCATTGATTGGCCACTGAAGTTCGGAGGCATGTCTGGTTTGTCTGTGCCAAATGTCATTAAATGCTATACTTCCAATGCCATGCTTACAGTACATAGTACATGCCGGCGACCCCTCCTGTGGTGCGGGACGGCTAAATTCCAAAGATTGTCTATCGCTGCGGAACAACGCCCTGAAGCAGGTAGACAATTTCCCAGGCATATCAAATTATTGGTGTTACCTGGTCAATAATTGTGTCTGCAGATACAATGCGCCAAATTCAAATGATCAGGGTTGAATTAAGAGTCGGGTCACAACTCACCTGAACAAACCTAAGGAGGTCCGATCGGATTTCAAACAATCTTACCTAACTAATCTTACCTCGTGTATGGTGATTTAGGCAAATCTGCCCGCCTCGATAAGTGGACCCTCGTCAAGATGCCGTCTCGGACCACAAGCTAATCGTCCAGGGATCGGGTCGTGCAACGCTGCTGAGGTGTCGCATCACGTTCAGTGGGGCCCCTTTTTGTCACACCATCCGATCCGAGTCCGATAGCCTGCGTCAACCTTCAACAATCTTGAGGGTCCCTATTCGGGCGCCAACTGTGAAAACAAAATCAAAATATCGAGGCTGAGTACCCCAAAAGGAAATACACCGAACACGGGTTACAAAGGAACATATAAAGTACTTTATTTTATACTGAATCCAGTTACGAAGAACAGAGCAAAATCAGATAGCTATCAGCCCTCAGTGCAACACAACGAACTCCAGCGTGGTTCAGTGTGTTCAGTGAGAGACGCTGTACATTAGAATGCATTGGTCTTTTATACTCTTCGTGAGCACGATGTCCAGCCCTACTTTGGGTTAATATTCCGGTAACACATCACCAATCTAGAGTTCATGCCGAGTTTCGCACATCCACATGTACCTGGTTTGCTTTTAATACATATATCAACAAGCCTTTACGACAACTATGTATTCTGGGATTTTCCATGCAGGTCTTCTCAAACATTAATATGATGTAATTTAAACAAGTGTTCTACGTTCAGTATTTGGATACATTGTTCTTAACATATGCTTGTGGATTACTTTCATTGCACGAGTAATCCTTTATACACAGGTCAATGAAGGACAAGGTCTCGGTTTATGACCTCAACAAGTGGCCTGCAGGCAAGTTACATATTAGCTACATACAGAGGTCAAGACAGCCATGTTGTATTTCGGAATGACATTGTCCACCATTTTAACTCACAGGGTGACTTTACAAAGCGAACCTAAAATGGTGGATTGGCCTAAAATGGCGGTTTACATTGCAACACGGACCTTGCAACACAGATTTCTTCACAAGCTGAGTGTGAGGAACGTACATAATATGCATTGATATGCGGGAACATTCGAATGAACATATATCATACCACACCTCACGCCTACTCTCCTCTTTACACCATCACTCAAATAGAACACAGGGATACTATGACACCATTCGGTATAACTGTTCTCATATCAACATCTCCCGCTCACTCCCCATCACTCTAAGTAACCACCGCTGGTTTAACACCCCCAGCCAGGCGTTTCTCCTCAGGCCTAACGCAGCCACTCTCGAGCTGGATTAATTCTGCCAGAGCGTACACATTCTCCTGACCTCTCAACCACCACACCTACCGCTAAGAAGCAGCTACCACAATAACCCCGCACCAGCTGCACACATACTCTGTGCGCACACGCACCTTTTGTCTCTCTTCACCCTCTCTACTGACTCGAACCTCGGTTCCCAAGGGCGTTCAACCTACCAGCGCCTTCAGACCATACCAATGGTATATAAGGCGCTATATAAATGCAAAATACAATACAATACAATACAATACAAGCGACTTGTAAGCAGCTTGGCGTAGGCCAATATGCATATATTTATTGTGATAGGAAGCACAATATAATTTCTCATTTGACAAGGGGAGTCCATTCCTTAAATTATAAAATCCAGCCTGTGGACGGGTCTGTTTGCCACTTCCTCTCCAAAGCATATCATTATCCCTTTAACAAGTGTGTACTTTGCTGTGCCAGTCTCTGAGTGCTGACTTATGGAAACAGGAAGGTGGGTGGTAACAAGGAAATGTTTTGGTAGAATTGTTTCCAAGATGTCCTATTTGTCCCTGTTCGAGGCATTTCCTTGACTCAACACTAAATGTCCCACTCTCTCCTATCTCTGACAGGGCAATGGTTTTCCTTCATAATATCTCCCCTAAGCTTGTGCCACCCTATGCTAGCCGGTCTCTTTGGAATGCACAATGAGGCAAACCTGCCCAGAATGGCAGACTACCACATGTGAGTAAGGTGTTTGTTTTTTTCACCAGAGATAGAAAGCCCTCCATGGGAGGAGCTGCCCAGCCGTTGACAGTGCAGACTTGAAAGGGAGGAGAAACTGTCAGCAGTTGTGTCTTTCATCTGCTCATCCAATAAGTGGACATTTAGGGCTTGATTCACAGAAGCATTTTATAACAGCTCAATCCCATAAGAGAACGCTCTGTGAATCTGGCCCTTAGACTAAATAGGCAATTCATGCTGTCAATACATTTTTCTAATAACCCAGTTTCTAAAGTACCAGTGCATCAATCTTTTGGAAGGCAACAGTGTTAGTGTAATACAATGTATCCTCTAATTCATGGCAGGCTGTATGTTTGCCCATCTCCATTGGTAATTGAAACAACTGCATGTTTATTATGAACAATGATTTCTGTATAGAGCAGGCAGTTCAAGTAACATCTGATGAAATAAGCTGGTGCTTGCCTCTATTTCTGTCTGTGACAGTGCCTGGATGCCTCAGGGCTTTTGGCGCTATAGAAAACATTAACATAACATAACAATAAGGTCAATGCAATTTTTGTCATACTACAAATGCATCCCCTGTGGCAAGCTTCCTCATGTTGTCAAGAATCACAAATGTCAACTTATTATTTCTTTTTATTTAGCATTTGGTTTTACAAATGATAACCTTAAGCTTTATCTTATCTAAATAAACAAATATCATAAACATGTATTAGTCTATTAGGACTTTTCTAGCAAATATGAAAAAGAAAGCTGGGGTGGCACAACTAAGTTATTAAATATACCCTTTGTATTAGATTATATGCTATCAATATGTAGGGTGTTTTCGGCAACTGTGTGTATGTGCTCGTTCTGCTAGACCATGTAGACATTTTAAATGACAGTTACAAGAAGTTTATTTTAAGTGTTCACACACATTTGATTTTCACTGTGCACTCCCATGTTATTTCGGTATATAGAAGAATTAGTCATTAAAACCGATGCTATAGGGGCAGAAGGGACTTCTTGGGATAAGGTAAAATATTGTCTTTCACTTCAGTAGATAACAAAACAGCAATACTCTCCACATCTCCATGATTACAGTGATTCAAACAAACAAGTATTCCCATTCCAAGGATAATATATGTCCTTGGTTACAACTTTATGATACATTTGCATATATAAGAATGAAAACACATTTTTCATGTTATCAGTCAAAATCTCCTATGAGGATTAATATAAACCTCTTCAGAGGTGTTGTACAAATATGTTCTATACATAGTAAAGTTTTGTTTCCGATAGTTGTCAATTCAATGTCAAAATAGTAGGATCGTATATTGATTCAGTCCAGCTTTACAAACGTTATGATAAAAAACTGGGTTCAGGCGCATTATTGGGCAAATGTTTAGAGGGAACAAGCCTGATTTGCATATGGTTGTTACAATTCTGTAATGGCTTGGGAAGCTCCAAAACGATTTTCTGGAGGGTTATCCACAGCTATGCCTGTGGTTATGATTTGTTCAAAACGTTCCAGCCATCAATTTTTGTTTTTGCTTTAGTCACCCTGAGTGGGATGGGTATGCCCAGATGTGGTTCTTGAGCCTGCTCGGCCTAGAGACCCAAGCTACTCCTCACTGAAGATGCCAAAAAAGGCTGAAACATGTCTCGGGATGTTTGTGGTCTCGTGCTGAAGGGATGTGCAGGGAAGATGGGGCTTCGAATTTCAGCTGGGGCAGAATTTGTGTCAACTCAGACTCTGACAACAAGAGGTGTGATACTATGATGTGAATCTGGTGTGAGTATGTATTGTGAATGAATGGTAAACATACAAGGTAAAAGCAGGGTTTGAATTTGGCATTACATAAAAGTTGGTGTTATCACTTGCAGACCACACCATGCTTCAAATTCACTGTATTGCAATGAAATATCAGATTAACAATTTACTTATTCACAAACACCCCTAAATTACTAATCTATCCCCACACTAATGGTAAAAGCAAATTAGCCCATAGCACTTTGGTGTAAAATATTGGTGCAGAACAATGGTATAAGCTGGCTCATTTGATGAAATGTTACCAGCACAGGGTGTGTAATTAGCGTGGAAAAATGTAAATAAAAAGCATGAAGAGTAAATTTGTTTTTGTGGTGAAGATGTGACAAGATGTGAGCTGAGGAACGTGATGTTCATTTTGCTCAAATCAGCTTATTGTTTAATACTTCCAGAGCAGGACATCAGTGCAGAGATATGTAACACTTTGATATCCTTTTGCTTCCTGAATCTCGGTCCAGAGGTGACAGTCTAAACATGTGCTATCTGAAACTTTCTAGAGGTTTGGCCAACTGGGGAGTGGTGTTAGATTGGCACATGGCTTAGGAGTCTGGGGCAGGCAATTCTTACACTTTCTGTAGGCAAACATACATCAATGGGCAGATTACAGAGGAGAGACCTTAAAAGGGATGAGGAGAGAAGGTGAAGGGGGCTCTGTCAGAGAAGTTTGCTCCATTTTTTCAACAGTGGGCAGGTTGGCTGTCTCTCGGAAGAGTCTTCTGAGCTAGTCCGGCTGAGACGGGTAGAACACCATAGAAGAAAGATTTTCTGTGCAAGGGCACTGTCCAGGCAGTCTTTGATGGGAGAGATTCTCAACAGCCGAGCTTAGGGGGAATCCCAGCCTTGCTGAGAGTGAGCACACACTGAACCAAGCAGTCTTTAGGTGAGAATAAAGTCTAAGTGAGGCGTGTGTCTATGCGACTGTCAAACATTACACTGATCACTCACAAAGGGTAAAATAGACATCAGGGAAGGTGTTTCATATTCTGCATTTTCCATATCTAGATTTTGAATTTCTGTGAGAAGAAATAGGCTGCCAAGAGCAGTGGCTATCTGAAGGTTCAGATATATGACAGTTTAGGAATGAGTGTACACTTCTTTGCTTTTAGCTCGCCTACACTGCTCAATGTAGAATGATGGCATGTTGTGTTTTCCTGTGTGCATTTTATTTATGGTCATTCAGACAATCTATAAAGCATCATATGAATTAAAACAGAATGTGCATGGATGTTTATTGGTGACATAATCACTCATGATAACGCATAGTGAGGTAAAAAACTAATGAGGTATTCTTACTACCGCCAGCGGTATAAGGCAAGATTCACCAAAACGCTGTGAACCTGGTCAAATGATAAAGAGCAGATTCCCCATATTACAGTTTGCAGGTCACTTGGTAAGTCTATGCTAAGTATCTTAACCAAAATACCTAAAACGAAATACCACCATTGAAATACTACTAAAGTAGAAAAATTGGTTCTAGTGCACACCAGGTCCGGTTTTTAGCTTGTTACCCATGATATCAATCTAAGAATAAACAGAGGTAGTCCTGTGGCTTTGGGTCTGATAAAATACCCCAACAGATGTGACCTAGCAGTTCGGGCTGCACTGCTCCTTTTGGGGTGGACCAAGCCTGATTTGCCTATGGTCTTTACGCTTCTGTAATGGCTTGGAAGGCTGATAAACAATGGTCTGGGGGATTGCCCAGAGCTGTGGTTATGATTTGTTCAAACCCATCCAGCCGTCAATTTTTGGTTTTTACTTATGATGAAAAATGGCATTTATACTAGAATAAGAATTGTATACATCAAAGGTATAAAGGGATAGTAGCGGAAACACCTAAACATACATCTGTGTCGTCAGTCGCATTTAAGAGCAGGTTTCAACAGAAAAACTGTTGCAGGATGAATCTATCTGAACATATAGAAACGCACAAGTTAATGTGATACAGAAATCAATGTTTATATTGAATGGAAACATGTAGAAAATGAGATGTAGGTATGGCAGAAGTTTTGAAAACAAATTAAAGTGTAGCAGGAGAAGCACAAGCAGATTTATAATTTAAAGTTTTATGGTGACATTGCTGTGGCTATTGGTGATTATAGAAGAGAGCCTAATCAGAGAATTGTGGTAAAATATTTACATGTTTTGCAAGTATGTAAAAATTAAAAATGGAGGAACAGATCATGTGTTTGTGGATAGAGGAAAAGGTGGAATATAGCCTGGATTTTAAGAGGGGTGGATATAGCCAGGGGACCACTCCGGTGGTGATAGTGTCCGGTACAAATATCTGTAACATTAACATATAGTCTAGTGATGTGAATGAAGAAATATGTGCAGTCTAAAGTGAAAGAGTAGACTTGAATTTTGAAAACTATTAATCTACAGAACAGAAAGATAGGGTATCAGTGGCATTGGGATATTCTCTGGATATTCTCTGCACATAACTTCAAATAAATGTGTCTGTGAACAATGCAAGAATATCACCTTTCCTGATTAATTATAGCACAGTGATCAGGTCATCTACAATTGAGAAGGGTCCAGCATCTGAAAAACTCACACTTTTGTTGTGGGGATTACACGTAGGAACAAGGACAGCACTGTGTTTCTCTGTTGGTGGGAAAAAATCTGAAAGAAATAGAGGTGTATTTTTGAGACATACGGCCTCATTCCGAGTATGGCGGTAAGGGATAGCGGCCACCGGTAACGAGACCGGTGGCGGTGATCCCTTACCGCCATACTCCGAGTTCCCTTTGCGCCCTCGCCCTTAACGCCTGCTTTGGGCAGGTGTTAAAGTCGAGGGCGCAAAGGGGCCTCCAAGCCAATAACGGTGACCGTAATGAACGGTCACCGTTATTTGCATCTTCCCCATTCCCATTGAGCCCTATGGGGGCTCATTTGGGAATGGGGAAGAGCCTTGGTGAATGGGGAATTACCGCCCCGCCAACCTTGGAATGGGGCGGTAATTCCGCCATCCACCAAGGCGCTGCCGGTCCGGGTACGGCGTCAACCAAGGTGTTAATAGCGCCATTGGTTAGCGCCGGACTCGGAATGAGGCCCAAAGAGTTTAATAGCTAATAGGCTGAGCTGCTAATATTTTTAGTACAGCATGAATCCCCACAAAGGCATTCTTAGCAACCACTGGGTCCAACATTTGGAGGTAAGTTTGAGTTTTTGGTAATAGAGCTAGTCACCAACCAAGTATCAATGAACTGGGCTTAAAATTATGTTGTTTGTGTTAGGCGCATACATGACTGTTTGTGAATCACAATTGGTATGAACAGTTCTTAAATGAAGTACACTTTGTACTCTGCATTTTCTATTCAGTAGCATCAAGCAATTAATGAATGAATCAATAAATCAATCAGTCAATCAATCAATCAATCACTCATTCAACTAAGTAGAGTATTCTTATAATATATTGACTTTATTAGGAAGTCAGCATGGCAGAAGTGTTAAAAACCAAATACCAATCCAATTGAAAATATTTAAATGTTTTGAAAAGTTAAACTAGTATAATTAGGGGTTCTGGTTTTCAGTGTTTATGTTTTGTCAATTTCAGCGGTGTTTTTCCAGTGTGCTCACACAATTTAAAATTCTGTGTATATCAGTGTTTATACTTGTGAAAAAACATGTGTTCATTAACATACTTATTTGCTGGAGTAGAAATATCATGGAATATACAATGCTCAATGGATGGGCTATTAATGCAACAGTCTCTCAAAAGGGGTAGCCAGCACACTGCTGCTTAGAAAGCTTGCAGCAGGCATCTTTGAGAAGCTGGGCCTCATTACAACTCTGGCGGTAGCCGAGCCGTTAAAAACGGCACGGCTACTGCCGGAGTTGCATTTTTCCGGCACCCGCGAATGTGCAAGAACCGGGTCATGCCGAACTCGGCGGATCCGCTAATTACCCATTTGCGGGTGCCGGAATCAAGGGCGTCCCGATCCCTATTCTACCCCATAGGGCTGAATGGGGATGGGGACGTCGGATGCACCGGCACATTTAGAGTTGTACTGGTGCATCCGACGTGCTCTGCCCGCGGGTGCCGTAACACCCGCCAGGAAAAACCTGGCAGATGAAACAGCACCCGCGAACAGAGCACCTAGTATAGCAGTCTGGGAACTACGGCATGCTTACCGGTACCATAGTTCCCAGACCGCCATGGTTGTAATGAGGCCCGCTGCCTATGGAAGGTTTGTAGGCAATCATGTGTACAGAATAATAGTCATGATCAATATCCAGGACAGGTTCTATGATATGTGAGTGCCTGTGTGACAAAGGATATGCAGGGAGCTCTAAATTGCACATGTATTGACATCAGTGTGAAATCATAGAAAAATATGTGACAGGAAGTGACATGAGGCTTTGATACTTGATGATATAATGGAAAGCAACATTGCAAGAAATTGTCATGGGTAAACCAAAAGGCAAACAAAAATGGTGATGTGCAATATGTATGTTTATTTATAACACTCATTGCTGTCATTTTTATGCACTCCAGGAAGTCTCTGAATGGTCACTGTTATTAATATGGCACAACAGAATGAGTGGGACATTGTGTTTCTCGAGTAAAATGTGGGCAGAATCAGTTTTAAGGACTTCTATATTTTTTTACGGATAAGTCACAGTGAGATCAAATGATTTGCCTATCATCACACAATTTAGTTAAGTAGTGATGCAGGGATTTGAGCCCATTCTGAAAAATAGAATTTTGACATGTATCTTCCAGCTTCTAGTTGGTTGAAAGATGTGTTTTTGACTTTCATGAATACTCAGTACAACAATCATACTAAACCACTCCGACAAACATATAGATCCTTGTGGAAATATGTTAAGCAAAAAGAAGATAATTGTATGTTTTTTCCCCCCATCTTGAGCAGAAACCTTAATGTATCAGAATGCAAATCACTGGGAAACTAAATTATGACTTTTGAGTTTTGTAACTGTACTTTCAAGACACAGGTGCAACGAAATATGTTCACCTGGTCACCTGGTTTAGTCATAGCTGCACACAGGCATTCAAGTGTCGACAAGGGCGGGTTGGCCAGGCCTCAGTATGTTGGAGTAAGAAGGGCCTTAAAAGTGTAATAATACTGTGCAACTGAATCCTTTGTAGCCGGCTCCTTAGACAACCACCTCTCAGGTACAGAAGCAAAGAGCCTGGGAGCATGAATGCAGATACTGCTGTTCAAAGGAAGTGTGGCAAATTGCAAGGCCATTTTTATTTTTGGGGCCGAGTGAATGAGTGGTTGCAAACCTGGTTAACAGTTGGCTACATATTTGTCAGTGCCTATGCAGGTCTTATTCTAACACCACCTATACTGGAATAGCCAAATCGGTTAGATCCTTCTTAAGTGAAACAAAATGTACTTGTCACTAGTCGGGGGTATATTGTAGAATTGTAGAATTGTGTCAAATGTTGAGATACATTTATTGTTGGGTGTGCACGAATTCACAGTCACATAAAAAGGCTCAAAATTGACACTAATTGCTCAAAGTAGCACTTGCCCACTGAGAAATACATTATTAAACTAAACACTCTGTAACATGCATTTTTTGGTGTCCTGAATGTCTTATTTAAACCCTACCCTTAAACGAGGTGAGAAAAAGAGGGCCTTGGGGCACAAATAGAGACTGAAAGATCCATGTTAGACCATTTCTTGTAAATACCAATATTTCTCAGTGATCAAGGACTATTTTTAGGAATTTTTGCCAATATTGGGATTTGAATCGGCAGCTGCAAAGGTGGCTCAAATTGCTAACAATTCCTCAAAATGTCTGCATTTTCTTTTTACCATGCAAATGATGTAACAGTGCATTGTTTTCAAATAAGGTCTGGGGACAGGAGAGGAAGCAATGTGAGAAAGCATACAGGCAGGCTGGTGGGGGAATAGGTCCCTTCTCATATTGTATGCCATCCCCCATCTCCAGCCACCTCTTCACCCTGCCCCAAACTTCCTCTCATCCTTGCTCACACTAATGCACCACTGGGAGGAGACAAAAACGGTGCTTTAGGTTTAAACCAAGGAGGCACCTTTTCTCCTGGTGTGTTTTCGAGGGTATATCGGATTCAACGGAAAACCAGAATACCTAAGTATAATTTACACTTTCGAAAGCCCCAATAAAATGTGATATGGTTTATCAAGAACCCAGGTTACCAAACAATTGCACAAGAACAAATGCAGTTTGGCCATCACATACACAAACAGAGATTGCACATGCGCAACTGCATTCACACCAGCACAAATGCCTATACCTTACATTTGCACTATGGCTATGTAATTTTGCATATTCAAATAGCATTTGTGCATATGTTTGGTAAACCAGACCGTGGTGGTTTGCCGCTTCTGGCTTTTGAATTCTTTGACATAGCATATGTTTGTTATACTTTTAACCCATTTCAATAAGACATGTTTAACCTAATTGCATATTCTAATGGTGGACGAGACTCCTACTCTTGGTTCACAGTTTAGAACAGCTTATTTTGAAAGAGCCTCAACTACATCAATAAGCATATTTGATTAATTGATACTGATTTCTGAAAATACTTATCTTTAAATGTAATGGATCTAGTGGTTTTATAATTATGAATGTTAAGCACACACTGCTGAGAAGTAACAGATAATAAAAATAAAAATATTAACAGACTACGGACACTGGTCACAAATTAGAGTGTGTACCATTGTTGAGTACTTTTTGACAAATGATTGTGGACTGAAGCTCTGCTGCACTTCTCATGGTTTTATCTTTACAACCTTAGTTGTTAAGTAGTTAGAGCATTCACCTCCATTGACAGTCACAGTGCGGTATAAAAGGCATATTGCCACTCAAAACATGTTTGTTTCTGTTTCTGTTTCCATTCACACTATTAGAAAAGCAACAGAAACATTAATTGGTAAAGCAAGTCCTTGGGTTTGGGTAGAATATGATGGTGTAGGGTAGGTGTGGGTAGAGTGAGGTGAGGAAGGTTGTGGGAGTTGTAGGGGGGTGGGGGGAAGCTAGGCATGAGGTATGTATGGGTAGGGAGAAAATATAGGGTGCCTGGCGGAGTCCTGATTTACCCAGGTGGGTATATGTACAAAAAAAAGGAATAATCAGGATGAAGAAGATCCTACAAGTAAGCCAGTTGTGCCGTGCATGTATGTTTATTTTACATTGACACAGTCCTTTTTTAGTTCATTCAACAATTTATTTTACAGGTCTTTCGATAAGCACGAAAGTTTTTTGGCATCAAACGGACAAAAGTGATTGTGAACGGTGGTAACACGGGTTAAGTGTCAACCTCTGATGTATTGAGGTTAAAACTCCACACTGAAGTACATTCCCTGTATAGATGTGATAGAGAAAGAACTATCAAGCAGGGAAAGTATACCTGAGGCTTGAAAATGGCCACAGGGTTAGTTCACACAAGGTGTACACAACAGATATTTACACAACATACACAAGGGGGAAGATACAGTTGTGTCACGGGGATCGACACAGGTGTGTTTCGGCCAAAACATGGCTTGATTGAAGCCGGTCTATATGCTGGCCTTCGTCAGGAAAGGCACCATTGGTGGTGCTGTCCGTTGATTCTGTGGGTTTAAGAGAGGCAGTGAGGATCTTCAAAAAGGGGTGATTTAATTAATTTAGTATAGTATTAAATACTGGCCAAATTTGGCCATGGTGTTACATCTCATGGTGCAACTGAGAAACGGCTTACCTGCTGCTTCAGTGGCAGTGGCAAGCTGGGAAATATCCTCACGTGGTTGAAGGATAGTGTGTGCTTGATTGCACTTAGGAATATGCCTGAGAGTGCTTCAGGCCGACATCTCTCGGGTTCCCGCTGACTGTGAAGGGCCACAGTGGGTCCCAGATCTGAGAGAAAGAGAATACAGGATCAGAATGCATGATCCTGGATAAGGATTCAGAGGAGTGGATTCGATGATGGTGAGAGAATCCTACTCGGGGTAGACTGCCCTCGAAGAGCATGGTGGTGGGCGAGTACGTGCCTATGAGGTGTAGACGTCTGACCAGTGGTTCAGGTGGTCTGTGATGAGTACATCTCGGTGAGCAGGGTGGCTCCCACGGGGGTAGAGTCGTTCCGGTGCAGCGGTGGTCCATGAGGGTGGAACTAGCCGCATGTCGAAATCCTGTGTGGCTATCGGGAGTGCGAGAGCGCGCATCGAGTAGCGCTGAGGTCTAGGTAGAAAAATGACCAGTGAAAATACTGAAATCGATGCAGTGAAACCTAGTTGGGAAAAACGGCACGAGGGGTGTGGAGGACTTAGAGTGCCTGAAGGTGCGCGCATGAAGTGGCGCTGAGGTGTAGTAGGGAGCACTATATTCAATGCAGTGAGATCGTGTTGGGATCTGGGGAGTGAGAAAAGGCACGTGGGAGGTGCGAACATTCGGGTAATTAGGTGCCTGTATGTGGCGGTGTGGACACCTGAAATGCCTACTTTTAGTTATGAGTGGAGCCCGGCAGCAGGGTATAGTAAGTGCAGACTGGCAAGCCAAGTCAAAAAGGGGCGCGCTCTGGTCAACAATTAAAAAGCTAAGGTGCTGTTCCCTGGCTAGCTTACCGCAGTATGTCCGGCGTACCTCTGTATACGGGGTCCTCAGCTCGAAATGAATCTGTGAGGAGAATGCTGGCTGCTGTGTAAATATACATTTTACAAGCTAGGCGGCAACCAATCAAAAACGCGCATTGGAAGTACCCAATGGGTACAGGAAGGAGTTTGAACCAATCGCGTGTTGTCAAGAAGGTGGAGCATAATTGAACTACTCGAATGGTGGAGCATCATGGGAGGTGTGGTCCCAGAAACGGTGCTTGCAGGCTAAAGCAATGCTGAATGGGATGCACTGAATGCAAAGTGTGGAAAAGGGTGTGTAGAAAAGGCAAACCGGAGTCTGGTAGCATTTCATAATGGCTCCATAGAGACACCTATTGTTTATTAATTATTACCAGCGGGAAGTGCGTTGTATATACCGGTGCATGATCTGTCCAAACTGCCTATTGTGAGTGCTGGCATAATACAGGTAGAGAGGTCCACTATACATGCTGTTGAGTGCATACGCATCCATTCATTGTACGGGTCCATAAAATAAAAGGTTAATTAGCATTGGACATATATGCATGTCATATCACATGTCACCCGTGGTGGTAATTAATACATGTGTACACTTGGTGTTAACGGGAGATGCATAAGTACTGATTGCCAGATGTCAAAACAATTGGTGAAAAAACCACAGTCCATGTGAATACATGTGTACACTTGGTGTTACATAGGTTCTGATTGCCAGAGATTAAAACAATTGGTGACAGTAATACAGTTGTTAATGTATGCAAGCTGAGATATCTATATAGGTTGCCCCTGGTGTCCCGAAATGATAAAAGAGGGTGAGGGGGTTTTTTGTTTTTAGAAATGTTTCCATTCAACGGTTATATTTAAACCGTGACGTACGGTGTCCAATTTGTGAACCCATTTCTGTTCCAGTTTTGTCAGAGTCAAATTGATATCCCCCCACGACGTTGTGGTTGGAGCTGTTGCAGCACGGTCCATGAAAATTGTTCATGAGTATGGCCCTTTTTGGTGTAGTGTTCAACGAGTGGTTTGTCTTGGACTGAGTTCTTTATGCAGGACCTGTGTTCATTAATCCTTTGTTTTACGGGCCTTATTGTTTTGCCAATGTAGACCATGTCGCAGGGACATTTGATGGCGTAGATAACACATCTGCTCTTGCAGTTGGTGTGGTTGTTCATCTTCCATGTGAAGTCCTTGTGTGTGAAGGTCTTACTGTTGTTGGTGGTGTATTTACAGGCGACACAGTGTCCACAACTGAAGTGACCAGTAACTGGAGGGATACTCCATAGGGTTGCAGTCGTTTTCGTGGGTTCCAAAAATGTGTGTACAAGGGTATCCCTCAGGTTCCTGTTTTTCTTGAAAGCGAACAGTGGTTTCTTCGCTGGTTGCCCTCGTTCTTAATCAAATGCCAGTTTCTGTTGATGGTGCTCTTTATGAGATTGCTGACCGGGTTGAAGGTAGTTACACAGACAGTCCTGTTGGTGGGATTTTTTTCTTTTGCTGTTAAGCAAATCGAGCGGTCGGTGTTCTCTGCTCTCTTCATGGCAGTCCTGATGGATTTTTTCGGATAGCCTCTCTGTCCTAGGCGTATTTGAAGTTGTTTTGCATGATGGAAGAATTTCTCTCTGTCGTTGCAATTTCGACGGATGCGAAGAAACTGGCCGTATGGGAGGTTGTACTTTAACCCTTCTGGGTGCTAACTTGTGAAATGTAGCAAGGTGTTTCTGTCGGTGGGCTTTATGAAAAGTTCTGTTTTCAACCTATCTCCAGATCGATAAATATGTAGATCGAGAAAGTTGATTGCTTGGTAATCCCACTCGATGGTGAACTTTATGTGGGTATTCTGTGTGTTCAGCCATTGATGAAAAGCCAGTAGTGATTCTCGATTGCCTTCCCAGATCAAGAGCACATCGTCAATGTAGCGGCGCCAAATTTTGATGTGTGATCTGTGAGGGTTGTTGTTATAAATGTTATCTTCCTCATACTGGGCCATGTAGAGGTTTGCGACGTCTGGTGCAAAGGTGGCCCCCATACTAACGCCTTTGATCTGTTTGTACATTTGTTGGCCGAATAGAAAAAAGTTTTCTCCCATGGCTATTCGGATACATTCTATAAGGAAGTTGGTGGGTATGGTGGTGGTGTCGGTTCTTCTTTCAAGGCAGGTCGCCAGTGCTTGTAGTCCTTCCAGTTGTGGGATGGAGGTGTATAGTGCCTCTACGTCCATGGTGACAAGGATGGAATCAGTGGTGAGATGTATGACGTCCAGAATCTTAATGGTCTCAGTGCTGTCTTTTATGTAGGAAGCCATTTTTCCGATAAAAGGTTTCATAAAAAAATCTGTGTACAACGAAAGGGGTTCTAGAAGAGAGTCACAAGCAGAGACAATAGGTCTTCCTGGGGGTTTTGTTGCATGCTTATGGATTTTGGGTAGTATATAGAATGCTGGGATCCTGGGGTGCGTTTTGTTTAAGAACGCCCGTTCATCCTGACAAATCCATCCTTCGTCTTCGGCGTGTTTCGTTAGGTTGCCGATTTCCTCTTTTAGGCGAAATGTCAGGTCCGTGTTCAATTTCTTATATGCGGTCGTGTCACTGAGTAGACGTTGGCACTCTTTGTTGTAATCTCCGGTGTTCATGATCACAATACCTCCACCCTTGTCGGCTGGTTTTATGGTGATGGTAGTGTCTTGGTTGAGGTCCATTAGAGACTTTCTCTCGTCTCTGTTGAGGCTGTCTTGATAGAAGTTTTTTGTCGTGAGGCCGCTGGTGATGGTCTTCATCACGATTTTTTCGAACGTGTGGGCCAATACATGAGAACGCGCCAGTGGTACTCAAACCAGCTTTAGCCACCATCCCTATCTTCAATCTTTCTTGTAGAACCCTAGTCAAAGCAGAACAAACTCTACTGGAGAGAGGTCTATCTTTTGTCCCAGCCACCAAGGCGGACCCTTTTAACACAGAAGTTGAACTCAGGAAATTCTTCCGCACTCTAAGACTAAAATACTTTTTTGAGGTGTACCTACCTGAGAAACAAAACTCCGAAACCATCCCCACCGGAGGACCAGAGAGACCAGTAGATAACATGACAGGCTTCAAACCCAAATCAACCTTCACTCCGCCTCCGCACACCATCCCGAGCGAATTCGACACGTTCGAAAAAATCGTGATGAAGACCATCACCAGCGGCCTCACGACAAAAAACTTCTATCAAGACAACCTCAACAGAGACGAGAGAAAGTCTCTAATGGACCTCAACCAAGACACTACCATCACCATAAAACCAGCCGACAAGGGTGGAGGTATTGTGATCATGAACACCGGAGATTACAACAAAGAGTGCCAACGTCTACTCAGTGACACGACCGCATATAAGAAATTGAAAACGGACCCGACATTTCGCCTAAAAGAGGAAATCGGCAACCTAACGAAACACGCCGAAGACGAAGGATGGATTTGTCAGGATGAACGGGCGTTCTTAAACAAAACGCACCCCAGGATCCCAGCATTCTATATACTACCCAAAATCCATAAGCATGCAACAAAACCCCCAGGAAGACCTATTGTCTCTGCTTGTGACTCTCTTCTAGAACCCCTTTCGTTGTACACAGATTTTTTTATGAAACCTTTTATCGGAAAAATGGCTTCCTACATAAAAGACAGCACTGAGACCATTAAGATTCTGGACGCCATACATCTCACCACTGATTCCATCCTTGTCACCATGGACGTAGAGGCACTATACACCTCCATCCCACAACTGGAAGGACTACAAGCACTGGCGACCTGCCTTGAAAGAAGAACCGACACCACCACCATACCCACCAACTTCCTTATAGAATGTATCCGAATAGCCATGGGAGAAAACTTTTTTCAATTCGGCCAACAAATGTACCAACAGATCAAAGGCGTTAGTATGGGGGCCACCTTTGCACCAGACGTCACGAACCTCTACATGGCCCAGTATGAGGAAGATATCATTTATAACAACAACCCTCACAGATCACACATCAAAATTTGGCGCCGCTACATTGACGATGTGCTCTTGATCTGGGAAGGCAATCGAGAATCACTACTGGCTTTTCATCAATGGCTGAACACACAGAATACCCACATAAAGTTCACCATCGAGTGGGATTACCAAGCAATCAACTTTCTCGATCTACATATTTATCGATCTGGAGATAGGATGAAAACAGAACTTTTCAGAAAGCCCACCGACAGAAACACCTTGCTACATTTCACGAGTTACCACCCAGAAGGGTTAAAGTACAACCTCCCATACGGCCAGTTTCTTCGCATCCGTCGAAATTGCACCGACAGAGAGAAATTCTTCCATCATGCAAAACAACTTCAAATACGCCTAGGACAGAGAGGCTATCCGAAAAAATCCATCAGGACTGCCATGAAGAGAGCAGAGAACACCGACCGCTCGATTTGCTTGACAGCAAAAGAAAAAAATCCCACCAACAGGACTGTCTGTGTAACTACCTTCAACCCGGTCAGCAATCTCATAAAGAGCACCATCAACAGAAACTGGCATTTGATTAAGAACGAGGGCAGCCTAGCGAAGAAACCACTGTTCGCTTTCAAGAAAAACAGGAACCTGAGGGATACCCTTGTACACACATTTTTGGAACCCACAAAAACGACTGCAACCCTATGGAGTATCCCTGCAGTTACTGGTCACTTCAGTTGTGGACACTGTGTCGCCTGTAAATACACCACCAACAGTAAGACCTTCACACACAAGGACTTCACATGGAAGATGAACAACCACACCAACTGCGAGAGCAGATGTGTTATCTACGCCATCAAATGTCCCTGCAACATGGTCTACATTGGCAAAACAATAAGGCCCGTAAAACAAAGGATTAATGAACACAGGTCCTGCATAAAGAACTCAGTCCAAGACAAACCACTCGTTGAACACTACACCAAAAAGGGCCATACTCATGAACAATTTTCATGGCCCGTGCTGCAACAGCTCCAACCACAACGTCGTGGGGGGATATCAATTTGACTCTGACAAAACTGGAACAGAAATGGGTTCACAAATTGGACACCGTACGTCACGGTTTAAATATAACCGTTGAATGAAAACATTTCTAAAAACAAAAAAAACCCTCACCCTCTTTTATCATTTCGGGACACCAGGGGCAACCTATATAGATATCTCAGCTTGCATACATTAACAACTGTATTACTGTCACCAATTGTTTTCATCTCTGGCAATCAGAACCTATGTAACACCAAGTGTACACATGTATTAACATGGACTGTGGTTTTTTTACCAATTGTTTTGACATCTGGCAATCAGTACTTATGCATCTCCCGTTAACACCAAGTGTACACATGTATTAATTACCACCACGGGTGACATGTGATATGACATGCATATATGTCCAATGCTAATTAACCTTTTATTTTATGGACCCGTACAATGAATGGATGTGTATGCACTCAACAGCATGTATAGTGGACCTCTCTACCTGTATTATGCCAGCACTCACAATAGGCAGTTTGGACAGATCATGCACCGGTATATACAACGCACTTCCCGCTGGTAATAATTAATAAACAATAGGTGTCTCTATGGAGCCATTATGAAATGCTACCAGACTCAGAGCCAACCGGTTTTCCCGTTTCCACACACCCTTTTCCACACTTTGCCATCCCATTCAGCATTGCTTTAGCCTGCAAGCACCGTTTCTGGGACCACACCTCCCATGATGCTCCACCATTCGAGTAGTTCAATTATGCCCCACCTTCTTGACAACACGCGATTGGTTCAAACTCCTTCCTGTACCCATTGGGTACTTCCAATGCGCGTTTTTGATTGGCTGCCGCCTAGCTTGTAAAATGTATATTTACAACGCACTTCCCGCTGGTAATAATTAATAAACAATAGGTGTCTCTATGGAGCCATTATGAAATGCTACCAGACTCAGAGCCAACCGGTTTGCCTTTTCTACACACCCTTTTCCACATTTTGCATTCAGTGCATCCCATTCAGCATTGCTTTAGCCTGCAAGCACCGTTTCTGGGACCACACCTCCCATGATGCTCCACCATTCGAGTAGTTCAATTATGCTCCACCTTCTTGACAACACGCGATTGGTTCAAACTCCTTCCTGTACCCATTGGGTACTTCCAATGCGCGTTTTTGATTGGCTGCCGCCTAGCTTGTAAAATGTATATTTACAAAGCAGCGAGCATTCTCCTCACAGTTTCATTTCGAGCTGAGGACCCCGTATACAGAGGTACGCCGGACATACTGCGGTAAGCTAGCCAGGGAACAGCACCTTAGCTTTTTAATTGTTGACCAGAGCGCGCCCCTTTTTAACTTGGCTTGCCAGTCTGCACTTACTATACCCTGCTGCCGGGCTCCACTCATAACTAAAAGTAGGCATTTCAGGTGTCCACACCGCCACATACAGGCACCTAATTACCCGAATTTTCGCACCTCCCACGTGCCTTTTCTCACTCCCCAGATCCCAACACGATCTCACTTCATTGAATATAGTGCTCCCTACTACACCTCAGCGCCACTTCATGCGCGCACCTTCAGGCACTCTAAGTCCTCCACACCCCTCGTGCCGTTTTTCCCAACTAGGTTTCACTGCATCGATTTCAGTATTTTCACCGGTCATTTTTCTACCTAGACCTCAGCGCTTCTCGATGCGCGCTCTCGCACTCCCGATAGCCACACAGGATTTCGACATGCGGCTAGTTCCACCCCCATGGACCACCGCTGCACCGGAACGACTCTACCCCCATGGGAGCCACCCTGCTCACCGAGATGTACTCATCACAGACCACCTGAACCACTGGTCAGACGTCTACACCTCATAGGCACGTACTCGCCCACCACCATGCTTTTCGAGGGCAGTCTACCCCGAGTAGGATTCTCTCACCATCATCGAATCCACTCCTCTGAATCCTTATCCAGGATCATGCATTCTGATCCTGTATTCTCTTTCTCTCAGATCTGGGACCCACTGTGGCCCTTCACAGTCAGCGGGAACCCGAGAGATGTCGGCCTGAAGCACTCTTAGGCATATTCCTAAGTGCAATCAAGCACACACTATCCTTCAACCACGTGAGGATATTTCCCAGCTTGCCACTGCCACTGAAGCAGCAGGTAAGCTTTGAAGATCCTCACTGCCTCTCTTAAACCCACAGAATCAACGGACAGCACCACCAATGGTGCCTTTCCTGACGAAGGCCAGCATATAGACCGGCTTCAATCAAGCCATGTTTTGGCCGAAACACACCTGTGTCGATCCCCGTGACACAACTGTATCTTCCCCCTTGTGTATGTTGTGTAAATATCTGTTGTGTACACCTTGTGTGAACTAACCCTGGGGCCATTTTCAAGCCTCAGGTATACTTTCCCTGCTTGATAGTTCTTTCTCTATCACATCTATACAGGGAATGTACTTCAGTGTGGAGTTTTAACCTCAATACATCAGAGGTTGACACTTAACCCGTGTTACCACCGTTCACAATCACTTTTGTCCGTTTGATGCCAAAAAACATTTGTGCTTATCGAAAGACCTGTAAAATAAATTGTTGAATGAACTAAAAAAGGACTGTGTCAATGTAAAATAAACATACATGCACGGCACAACTGGCTTACTTGTAGGATCTTCTTCATCCTGATTATTCCTGTATGGGTAGGGAGTTGTTCGTTCACAGTCGGTGCAAGAGGATGTTGTGGTGTAGGATGGGGTAGTCAGGTCTAAAGTTTTTTGAGGTGGGTGTAGAAAGGCATGGCATAGGGTGAGTCAAGGCTGGCATTGGGTAGAAAAAGCTAGAGGTAGGCAAGTGTGGAGTAGAGTAGGTGACGGGGCACATGAGTTATTATTGAGTTTGTGGGGTGGTAGTGTGAGAATGCTGAGGGTATTCTCCCAATTATCCCTCGAGAATCCTTTATTCAGGTGGCCAGTGAAGGGCTACTGCTCTCAAATCACAGACCTGTGGGTGGATGAGCGAGGGAGGATCACCTGGGTATGGGAGCCCGGGGTTATGCTCAGGGAAATACCCAGGTGAGACATGGTATGGCACCAGAGAGGAAGAAGGAGTGGAGGACGAAATCCATAAGGTCTTTAGAGGTTTTAATACGTCTACCTCGCTTCTTCCAATTAAAACTCTACTGCCCAGATACAACAATCCCTCCGTACATAACCAATCTTCTAAGGTCCTTAATCATGTTGCACCAAAAAAAAATATATACCAGAATCCGGGTTTCTCTGTTTCCTATCCGGATACTTCTTCTATTTTTTATTTTCCGAACTCCAAGTGTGCTTTGACAACACACTGCCATTCCCACAATTCCCCCTATTCAGTTCACGATGAGAACTCCAGTCATTCTCATTTGTTTCATAAACCCCACCAATCTCACCCTTCCCCAAATACCTTTTCTCCATCCTACCCTGTACAATATTCAAAAATCCTACCAGCCTCTTTTTCCAACACAAACACGTGCTTGCATGGTAACCGACAATGGGCTAATGTTAAAACTGTTCATCTGACATATCCCGACACAAGGGTCAATCAGAGTCAGACAATTAACCAGAATCACACACACCTGACAGCCCTTTTTCACCCCACAGGGATAAAAGGTGGAGGACAAAAACACATGATGAGCAAGGCAGACCGCACAACGAGACAACTATCCAGGTACGGCAGTTCAAGAGGAGGAAAAAAGCTGCAAATATCAAGAGGCTGACAAGGAGAGACGCGACCTGGCCCTTTTCGATGCAGACCCACTAAACCTCTGCAGAAGGAATCGTAAGACCGCAGACAATAGCTGAAGTGTATTGCAGCAGATGTCAACTGTACACACAGCATGCAGACTCTGGTAAGCAGGACCGAGGGAGACGCCTGCTACCATGGTACTGGCCTCGACTCCAGATATTCTGAAAAGCCAAGTGGTTCATCACCCCGGTGAGTCGAGGGGAGAACTGATAATAATCAAACTGGGAAGTTCAAAGAACTGTTAGAATATAGTGGAGACCAGCTGCAGAGGGATCCAGCACCAGGTTGGTGCTTACTCAGGATACTCTGGTGAATCCCATGTTTGTTTAAACTGCTAATACCAGGAGGATTCGCAAAAGGTGGCAAAGGATCGGTCACAGTGGTCATACAGGGTTCGTGCAAAATCCTCTGTGCATTTGAAAGTCTTCGACCGACAGGTGATTGAGAAAGGCATGATTGATAGAGTTGGCAGCAGTGAACCCGGCAGAGGGATGCTGACCAAAAGGGGTGAAGCCTGAAGTCCCTATGAACAGTGTGTTGACAGAAGTGAACCCGACTGAGGGATGTTCACAGTGAACTCTTTAGCAAAAGTTGGCAAGAGTGAACCCGGCAGAGGGATGTCGACAGAAAGGGGCAAAGACTGAAGAATTGCTTAAAAAGACATTAAGATTTGTGAACCAAGGAAAAGCCATAGTGAACCGGAAGGATGGAGGCTGACGTCCAAGAGGGGTCTGAACCCGAAGGAGGGAGATCAAGGGGTACAAAGCCAACCAACCCAAAAGTCCATTTGGAAAGGAACTTTGTATTTGTTTTGTTCAATATGATTCATAGGGGGTTTACCAGAAGAGGGGCGACCAGGGGACGATTCATAAGGGGTGTATGCCCAGTAGAGGAGGACCGATGGGTGAGCCATTATCAGCCAAACTACTGTATAAAAGGAACTTTTTGGTTTGTTATTTTCCGACCCTCGAAGGCAAGAGACTGTTTTCAGGAAAAGAGACTTGGCCATTGAGGTTCTTGAAGGTTGAGAGCGGAACTGTCTTCTCGTGCTGGGGAAGCCGAGAAGTGTGCTGTGCTCAGAGGTTCTATCTTATTCCGTGCTCAAAATGTGGGGAAGGCAGACCCGACTACTGGATCCTGACATATTATTTGTTAACACTGCTTTCTTTCTTATGAATCCTATCCCACACTCCCTTTTGTAATTTTTGTAAGGATTGGCAATAGGTTTTTCTTAGTATAGGCCCTTTTATTTGATACAATGCCACTAGGACTGCAATGCCATCCACCCAAGAACAGTTCAATGGGCTGTATTGGTGCCGGTATAGGGACTCCCAGATCACTCCTTGTTTTGCATATTCAGTTTCACCCTAAACTACCAGGGTAATCCAGATGTGGACCCCGTGCTCACTGTTTTTAGAGAGGCACAGCTCCACCTCATTGATGATGCCTGAATAGGCTGAAACACGTGCCTGGGGTTGCTGTTGGTACTTTTATTCAGAGGAGAATTGCCTAGCATTCCAGTGCTGGACTTCCCCTGGGAAGACTGATATGCAGGGATATTTCTTCTCTGTGAAAGGGACAGTGAGGTAAAGACTTGGTTGAGACTCTACCGGGGTACATCCACCCAAGAACAGGTCAATGGTGTTGTTCGTTGGACTCCCATAAGCCCCATTGTTTTACTATTTCATTGTCTGTGCTATTTGAAATACATATAGTCCTTCTACTTCCCGTGCTTCTTTCTACTGAGATTTCTGCTGTTTTTATTTTTTATTTTTACTTTGACGAACCTTTTTCTGTTGTCCTCTTGGGGTCTTAAATCAAATGATTATTCTCCTTTGTTTGCTTTATACAATGTCTTCCCATTTCATTTCTATTGTTAAATTTTTAATCTTATTTAGTTCCTTCATTATAATTTTTCCTTAAATCACTTGTGCTGTTTTGAGTGGAGTAATAAAATAGTATTAAACTGACACTACCTTGACTATCGATTGCCTTAAACAGAAACCCATGTGCTTAATTCGACAGGTGAGAATGTACAATATTAATATCATTATTTCTAAAACAGTGATTTAATAAATAGCATATGTTCATGTATGCTTTAGTAGCCATACGGTTTTTGAGATAATATTTCAGTTTAGTTGAGAGGTACATTCTGCCACCCAATAACGAGGCCGCTAGGAAGAGAACATTCATCATTTACTCGGCCCTGCAACAGACGTAAGATTGTGATTTTATTTCACATGGATACAATTCTAATGTAATCAGTTAAGGTTCATGCAGATTGCAAATAGCAAAACGAACAAGGCAATATGCAGGCAACCTATAGATAACATATGCAACCGATGAGGGCAATTTCTTCACTCTTCCTGACCGATGTGCATTTGTCTGTACTGCCCTAAACATCCCTTTCTTTGTCACCAATTCTGCCTAAGAGGTTGCGTCTGATCAGTCTCCACCTTGAGGAACTTGAAGAAAGGTGTCTCCCTCTCCACTGGACTTTGGTGCCACGTGTGCCTTCTTATCTGTCTCCTCCCCTTGTTTGCCCGCTCAGAAGACCAATCTGAGTGTTGAACCCTCAAACGTCATTCTTTACCATCTATGCCCTTCTCGCCACCAAGCAGAGTGTCGTTGCCAGTGCTTTGTTTCTGCTTCCTCCCTGTGATCCTTACTGCTCACCACTCGACTCCTCCTCAGCTCCTGAATTACACCCTTGATGGATACCACCTTCATGCATGTATCAAGAGCCAAGGTGGTAAAGTCTAATACACTGAGGGCCTCTTGATGTTTCCCTCAGAATTTTGCATTTACATGTGTAAGTGGTAATTACTGCTACCACATGCAGAGATACCATGAGCATCGTCCTCCGTGGATGCCTGGAAGCACCTCAAAAGCAAACTCGAGGTTGCCTCTGATCAAAATATGATGGAAGCTGCACCCTGTTAGGTCACATACCAGGTACTTCAAGAGCTTGGGGCCAGGAGTGAAAAAAGCAAACGTCCCTTCTCTGTCAATGTCAGAGAAGGGAACCCGCAGCACAAGGTGATGAGTTTGTGTGGTGAAGTATATCAGATCAGGCACAAATGTAAAAGAGGTATTAAGGGATTTCCTAATCTACTGATGGAAAGACTGCTCAGGAGATGTGACCATAGGTCCCTCAGTTGTGGTTAATAGGAATGAGCATCCTGGTCCATTGACCCACTGGAACGTCTCTAGCATGCCTAATAGTCAGTTTCACAAAATTTGCTTGGGCATGCATCCAGCATAGTAACTGACACAACCAGCCACACAATGTAACCATACACATTGTAAACCACAGGGAAGCTACCACAGTGTACCAGGTATGCAATTACCTCTTTACATTTTATGTTTATGCATTATATGTAACCATAAAATTGCTTGAAGTGTATACCAGATTACTGCTCAAATATGCAGTCCTATGTCTTATGCGATGTTGGAAGAAGGCCTACCGGAAACTGAGAATAGTGGGCGCTGCAGAACCCAGACAGCCCGCATTGCTAGAAGGATCTTGCCAATGACGGTGAGAGCTTTACAAATAACTTGTGACAGTAATGTGAAGTTTCTGTTGTGCTGAATCAGAAAGCACTTAAACACCTGCAAGAGTGTAATATTCCAAGTATAAACAGGATAAACAACTCTCAATATATCCATGCACTATTTTCACCACTTCTTTCCCACAATCTCTCATATTTGTGTCATCAATAAAAATATACATGTCATATGATGTGTTTTTTAATTTGATATCTGGGGTTTGATTCCAATGCATCTCACCCTCTGTAACACTATGTTACACTTGACTCCACACTTGACCCGTCCTATGGCCACAAGCCCAGCTACTGTCGTCTGCTACTCATCTCTCTCTTCAAAGTTGTCTTCCTTGAAACCATCGCCCTATCCCAGTGCAAGTATACTGATGTTTTTTTCACCCTTCGGATCACATCTTGCATGGGGCAGATAATGAGTCAGAATCATTTAATGCGTTAAGGGTAGAAGCTGCACCTTCCGCACATTGAGCAGTTCTCTCATTATCTGCAGTAGGATGCAGCCTGGTTGGTTCGGAATGTTTCCGAGCCCCATATTTTGCTTTTGGTTGCACTGTCTGAAAGGACGTGTGAAGTTGACTTACACCCCTAATAAGAGATATATTGAATCAGCAATTACGGCGTCTCCCACGGCGGCCGCATTTTGAAAACTATTGCTAACCTTGACATTTTGGTTGCTCCTAATTACCCCGGTCTGTGTTCTCGTATTTCTCCTTATGAATGATCTGTCATTTTCTCTTCTGTAAGGTGTTTTAATAATTGTGTCTTTGCTACGCTCAGCGCAAACCATATACCTGCTTTTGTTAGATATGCTCCAATGGGCTTATCAGCTTATTCTGTCTGTTCGTAGAGAAGGCGACAAATCAAGGGACATCAAATATCTGTAACAAGGGAGGAGATGTTCCATAAAGATTTTTCCAGGCGTCAGTTTGACCTAATCTTGTAAAAAGTATTATAGCACTAATGAGCAAGTTATTCGGGATTCACAAAAAAATGTCAAATTTTCATTGGCTTACTTTAAGACCAGAAAAAGGGAATTTTCCCAGGGGTGACTTCCTAGGTCATGGTTGTGTTAAGTAGGTGTCATAAATGCGTATGGTGAGCTCTGGTCTTTGAGGACACAGTCAATTACGTTATTACTGCTGCATTGCCGCACAACCCAATACAGAGTTTGGGCAAACCTCGGAGCATTCACCTCCAGCTTCTGCCCATTTTTGGTACAATTACACAAATAACCCGCCACTGCAACTTGTGATCCAGCGCTATTATGGTCGGAATATGGCCCAACTCGTGATGAGGCCCCATGTGACATAATTCCATTAGGATTCATTATACGCAAGTTTCCTTTTCTATTTATCGTGAACATCTGGGCTATATTTGGCCGTCAAGTACTGAAAGTCAACACCCCTGAGGTCCATGACTTCAAAAGTTCAAAGATACCTTAGATGCTTCTTTTAAGACACACAGTCCAATGTGTCACATTTAAGTCTTAGATGTAAAATGTATTGCATATGTATGCAAATGTGTGGAATATATGAACTAAGAAGTGATATGTGGTGGAAGAATATTTTGTAGTGTCAGGGAAATGGTTAATCTGTAACAAGAATTTTTATTTTTATTTTTTTATTAAGTGTATATGGTTTATAACAAACCTTTCACAATCTACAGTTTAATCTTAAAAGATCATACACAGCATACAAAGACAGCCAAATCATATACAACCAGTAATCAAGATTTACAGAGGGGTAGGAGCCCCACAAATCGGGATGACTATGGTTCAAATAACGTTTTCTATTGGGCGTTACCCACTCAGGAAGGTCTACAGCCACGTTTAGGCTCACTGCACCCGTCAAAGAGGTGAAAAATCACTTTGCATATAAAAGGGGGTAATTTCCAACATCCAGATGTGGACCCCTTGCTCACTTTGCTTAGTGACGCTCAGCTTCACCTCACTGAGGAAGCCCAACAAGGCAGACACACATGTCTGGGGTTGCTGATGGTACTCTTGTTCACAGGAGAAATGCCTGGCATTTCGGTGCTGGACTGCCCTGGTGGGTGGGCCCAGACTAATATGAAAATGGATACTTCTCCTCTGGCAAGGGTGCAGTGTGCTCGAACATGGTGTAGAACCTCCTGAGACTGGTACTCGCTATGGCAGGCAGTTTTAACCATTTTGACCATCATTGGTTTATTTCAATTTTCAAAGTGTAGGATCTGCCTTTCTTCACATTATAACATTACAAAACAGGAACATGATTACAAAGATGAAAACATTGAAATCAATAACGACCATATGCCCAGGTACTCAACTGCCCTTTTTACTCACACATTTAAGAGGCCTTCTCTAAATTTGCCAAATAGCTGACAGTGGGCCTCATTATGAGGTCGGCGGTAAGGGGTTAACAGCGCCGGTAAGAATGCCGGTGCCGTTAACCCCTTACCGCTGCATTACAAGGTCCCTTAGCGGGAGCCACTAAAGGACCAGGGAGCTAACAATGGGCCTGTTATTAACGGGACCGTTGTTTGCTCCCTCCCCATTCCCATTGAGCCACATGGGGGCACGAATGGGAATGGGGATGGGTTCCCTGAATGGGGAAATACCGGGTCCTCCAGGGTTGGAATGACCCGATAAATCCCCATGCAGGGAACCCAGACCCAGTATGCGGTATGGGGTAGCCATGGCGTTAATAGCACCATGGATACCTCCATACTCGTAGTGAGGCCCAATGTTTGTAGTATGGTGTGTGACAGTCTTCCCACTCGTTGTTCTCTCTACACCAAGAAATCTACCCATTTTCAAACTGCAACAATCAAGTGTAGTGTTGGATTTGTGATTGTCTGTGTTCACTTATCCACGAATAGAAAACACAAGTGACATCATTTTAGAATGTATACATTGTTGGCAATCTGAGCATTACGTTTGACCAGTAAAATGCCAAAAAACACAAAGTACAATTGGATTACTTCTATGTGTTCTTACTTAACATTTACAGTTGTTCTAACACATCGACAGTTTTGCTGTCTGCTCAGGTGACAATGTACATTGCACCCTAGACCATCTTCCAAAGCAAGCACAATAAAACCCATTTCTCAGCTGATGTTGTGGTAACACCAGTTTTCACCTTTTTTTCAAGGCCTCTTAACATTCATGCCACTTCCCTTCCTCGGAGAGAATGCAAAAGACACTGCAAGAATACACTCATTTGTCACTGCAGGTGTGATCTGACGTCTGCAGTGCCTGTGCTTGAAACGGGGACACGTGTGACTAGCAAAGAAAAAAAAAAGAAAAAAACACCCATTCATTTTTAAGACGCTTTTGTGTACTGATAGATGGTACCGGATTAAATAATACAACTGACTGGAAATACACGTTTTCAACAAGAAGGCCATTGCAGGGAGTGGGACTCGGACTGGCTAAAGAGGTACTGCTAATTAGAGCAATCGGGTAAGGAATTACATTAGAACTGCCTCCTTTTATCTTCTGAAGCCATGGATTAAAAAGTACAGACCCCTTTAATTTGCCACTCACGCTAAAGCGAAAGGCATTATTGGAGCCGAGTGAACTTGCAAAGTTAAGCGAGAACAATCCGAGTAAACACAGTTACCAAGAAAGCATATGGACATCGTTTGCACTGATTAGTCACTAAACAAATCTCTGCATGTTTACACAGAACTTGAGTACATGCTATACCCTTCAAATTAGGTGTAACCAAGGTAACCTAAGGACCCACATTCAGGAAGGCAGAGGTCTGAAACCTTTGGTTCTCCAAGTGTTCGAGACTACAACACCCATCAGTCCTTGCCAGCAGGGCCAGGTGTGAGGGAGCATGGGAGTTATACTTCAAAACATCTGGAGAGCCACGGGTTATGGTTGGTCACCTGGACAAGGTGATAACTAAGTACCTTTCAGGGATACCGAATTTTACTAAATGTCTCTTCCAACATAGTCATAAAGGTGACCTCGACATTTAGGGAGTGAGAAGATGGGAAGTCACAGTGCAACCTGTCTCCTATGAATGCCCTGGTGTCAAGTGAACATCACTGAAAGGAATGCATTTAGGTTTACAGCATCCACACGATTGAGGACTGTGCCTGTTGGATTTAGTAGGCCGAAGCACTCCCAATACATGAGCGCTTTCTCTGTGAGGCCATACAGGGCCTCTCAAAAAGAATGAAACATGTACTAAGAGCTATATGTCTACCCCTGAGATGTACCGCTCCTGACATGGGCCTTCCGACTTTCTTAGCCATTAACTGACAATAGTTTGACCAGACATCTTAGACCACCTTACACCCTCACCAACGACTTGCCTTTCCGAAAGGCTTTTCCAAAAACATCCACAAACACACTGAGATCTTCTTTTTTTCAGATGGGTAATGTTCTGTACTCCTTCTTTCCTGATGCACATGGCTCAATATGGTAATGGGGCAATATCCTCTCCACTGAGAAAGGTTAATGTGTGTGTGTGTGTGTGTGTGTGTGTGTGTGTGTGTGTCTTTTTGAGTTTGCCTGCAGGACCATTCTAGCCACAAACAACCTTCTCCTTCGGAGTTCCTTTGCCTAATTTCATGACAGGAACCTTGAGTGTCATAGTGACTGATTGTGGCCCTGTTGCTCCACCATTACCTCAGCCTCTTCTTTACCCCAATTCACCAAAGGTAAAGGAATCCCTGATTAGCCTAATTTTGGTACACTTTATGAATGGTTCCAAATTTTTACTTACTCTGTCTCCTTCACTGTGTCTCCCTCTGCCTTTTTCTCTCTGTCTTCTCTTTTTCTAATCTCCCTCCTGACTTTCTCTGTATCTCCTCTCTCTCTGCTTCTCTTTATGCCTATCTCGCTCTCCCCCTCTCTCGCCCTGCCTTTCTCCATCTCTCCCCAGAAGACTTATGCAACTCTGGCTGCTCTCGCTTAGTGAACCATGTTCTTGCTTTACTAGGCCAAGGCTGGTAAAACATCCTGAGCCCAAGCAGCATTTTTTAACAATGTCCACATGTTTGCCCGCATATGAACACTCAGCATTTAGAGCAGACTTCTCCCCATCTCTCTATGAACATTACACGATCCCGAATTGGTATGCAATGTTTAGTAAGATTTGAAAAAAAGGATAGGATATACTAACAGTACCAGTGTTTTGGAGGACTCATAAACCCCCCGCCCCCCAGAGCGGAGCGGTGAGCGGAGTTGGTGGGGAGAGTTGGGTGCAGGAGTCCGCAGGATGCGAGGGAGTAATGGATCCCATTGGGAAATCTTCACGGCTCCTAACCCACCCAGAGCGGAAATGCGCTAGAAAGGAGCGCTCTGAAGATTCAGTTTTTGAAACAGATGTGGATGTGGACCAGAGACGCCGCCGCCTGAGAAGCACCAAAATACCATTAAAGATGCCTGATCCAAAGGATACCCACAATGACGACATAAACCAGGCAACCAGTGTGGAGACTGAAGGGCTCATGCCACACGCCCCCAGGATATGGAGGAGATGGAGGAAGCCCGAGAATTACATCAACAATTACAATTACAATCACAATTGCTTGGAGCACAAGAAGCACAAGACGATCCCAGCTGGGAGAAGAGTCACTCACCCAACCGCGACGTATGCAGCACCTCGCTAAACGCCGGCACGGCGAGCGGGACTCCGGTGGAGGCCACTGAAGGGCAGCCTCTGACGGACCCTCAGCGGGAGCGCCGCAATGAAGAGGTAATTGAAATCGAAAGCAGGGGTGCCAGAGGGCCGGCAATGGAGCCCCCCACAGCCTACCTGCACTTGTGCGGGATCAGGTGAGTACGCCGCGGAGAGGGGAGGGGGCAGCCCCCGATGAGAGCTGGAGAATGCCGAGGAGTCCCGGACTAACGTGCAAAGCAGATAACGCTGCTAATGCTGCTAATGCGGCCGAGAGATTGGAACGAGGTCCACAAAGTGAAGAAGTGGTTAGGGGTAAATCAATCCAAGAAATGGCATGCAGCATCTCATTTTAGATGACCAATTAAATAAAAAGATAAGTTGCACTACGGCAATAGTACACGTGGAGCCCGGACCTGCACATAAACCAGTTCCCTGTACAAAAGAAAGAACCATACAGGAGGCAAAAAACTCCAAAAGTAACAATCGAGACTATACTATTGACGGCACTGTCACTATTCAAGACAACCAGGAGAGTGAGAAGGAAGAAAGGAATTAAGGAGGGAGAAAACTCAAAGGCAGACTCAGTCTCAGACCCTGAGATGAGGAAGTCCTCTGCTAAAACGAAAAAATGAAAAAATGCCAATAAACCCACGAATCAAAGGAAAAACCAACAGAATATCATAATTTCAAAAACGAATAAGAATAAACAAGAAAATGGTGACACAAATCTGGCAAAAGGTAAAGCTGTAGCAGCAAATGGGCACCAGAAACCACATAAAAGAAACCCTGCAAAGCCGAAATGGCGCCCAACCCCCCTGATGTCAGGGACCCTAAAAGCATTCTTCATTAACCACCAAAAACGAAAACTAGACTCAGATAACAAACTTTCTGATGCAGAAATTTTAGAAGCGGTCCAGGAAAGTACCCCAGCCAACAAACATCAGAAAACTGACATGGAACAGAACCAAGATGGAAACCATCGCCCAGTAGAAGTTCGACCTCCACAGATTTTATCGGCAAAAAGAAACGCTGCAAAAGCAATTCAAGTGCAAAGAGATAATAACCTGCTGTGCACCTCTATGAAGATTCAATGAGATATGGCCAAACAAGGGCCAGGGAGCATATCACCAAACAAAGATTTTCGACAAATACATGGTCAGGAATAGGAAGAGGGGCTCCCAAAGCTGCGGGACGAGGTACTAAACACTCAAGATCAGATATTAAAAGACAGAATCGCACAACCATAACAAATGGGCCAAGCAAATGACTCACAAGTTAGCGATTCTCGCCTCGACTGGACAAAAATTCACCTCGGCTTGGGTTACAAACCATGCACCCCAGCAAAAATGAAAGATCAGAACTCTATGAAGCAACACAGTGAAGCCACCAAAGGTCAATATACATGGATCAAGACAGAGTTGGAGCAACATGGAATCCAGCCTAGCGATAATTCAATCATCGAAGCAACACGTACGCCGCGGAGATCGGGGACCACGATACAATCACCCAAGAACAGACGGTTAAGCGAAATATCCACAACAGTGCAAAAAGACTCACCAAGAAAAAAACCTGATATGTTAACCATCATTTCAGCCATTACGATTGCTTTAGCCCCATTTTGCAAACTGTATGAGGCTATAAAAGACGGAGTTCAAGATAATACTTCGATTCTGGCAACTTTGTCTACAAAAATGACCTATATAGAAGGCTATATCACTGCATTAGAGGAAAGAAACAGCCACCAGCAAAAAGGCTGGGAAAAAAAAGTAGATGACCTGAAAAAGCTGGTAGAGGGTCTACAAGCAGAGAAGGGAAAACAAACGTCAACAGCTAAACTGAATCAGGTTCGGAGTCAGGACAGCGAAATCGTTGAAGAATCAGATGAACAGCGAGAGATAAAGGAAAAGATTGGCGAATCATCCAGACGGAACCCCCTGTACTTAATTAAATCTGGACCGTCAAATCAACCATCTGTAAGAACCTCAATGGTACTAAAATGAACAAATAAGGATCCGGTGTCCACGGCGATGCGAGGTGATAAGGGAAGTCACCAGGAACCAAATAAAACAAATGAAAAAAAAAATGACATAAAGAAAATGCACTTCAAGGAACCACGATGCGAAGTTAAAAAGTGGAGGATACGAGTAGCTCTCCAAGATCCATAGAAGACTTTATGAAAGATACAAACTTGATGAATCTCTCGCAACAATGGGACACCATGCCCAATAACCTAGATCAGGAGGTGTTTATCACAGAACCACAAAAAAAAGTAACCAAACCACAAGACTTGGGAACTAGCACTAAAGAAATTGACAAAGCCCAAAGAGTAATGGAACAACTGGCAGTAATGGAGATCCAAGAGCCAACCTCGCCCATCCAACAAAAAAAGAAGCGACAGAAGAGCGACTTAGACACCAAAGAAGATGAGCAAAGATCAAGTACTCATGCAACGCCACAGCGGAAAACCGACCTAAAAAGAGCACTCAGGCACCAAAGTATAAACACAAAATCAGAAAAGGAGGAACGCATATTCAAAGTTGAACAAATGAAAAAAATAGCACGCTACATGATTCTGAATAGGAAAACAATTCTAAAAATAACGAGTAAAACAAACTCATTGAAAAGTATCAAAACAGAAGACATCAAGTTAGTTGAACCTTATCATAGAGGAAATACTGCAAAAGCATACTTGCATGTCAAGGCCGTCGGAATCCAGCAAATAGACGCTAACGCAGTTAGAGAAATGGAGCAACTTGGCTTTTTATTGACAGAAATAAAACTTGAAACTTCAAGGGAGGACAAAGCACACTACCCAAAAGGCACGGAAGAACAGAAGTACCGATATACATCTAGAACGGAAGAGTGCTACCGAGCCACAGGGGGAAAAGAGACATGACCGCATGAATTTGTACACCCGTCGAGACTATCAAAATCCCTGCTATTGACGGTCAAGCTGTAAGAATAAAAGGAACAAGTCACAGCCATACTTCGTGGTCAAGTCCAGATGATCCCCACAGGTATCTCCTGAACAATCCAAAGTCAACAACACGCTGGCAGCCATCTGACAGGAGTTGTAATGCAAACCCTGCAAAAACAAAAGTTGTGACATCAGTTCAAGGGCCATGGGCATGGCTGAAAGCAACGTTGAACCCAAAAGCAGAGGAATAGCAACTAAAACTGACCCCGGAAACCACGAGCAAAGGACCTACCAACTTCCTGGCTGACACAAGCACTAAAAGATACACCTTGGGATCGTGGAACACGAGGGGTCACGTACACCTGACCATTTTGGGAGTGTCGACCTAGGCCTATTCGACATCATATGTCTCCAAGAGACATGGCTGCAAGACAAACCGACCTTAGACCGGTTTGTAGTAGAAATATCTCCGGCATGTAAGGGCCTTTTGGGGCGTCCATCTTCGGGACTCTTGACAGCAATAAAAATGGGATCAGGCCTGACAGCACCAACAAAGTTAAAGGATTCGTATGAGATGCTGGTCATTTTGACATCATGGACCCATCAAACTGCAACGCCGAAGACGGAACACACTAACCAACTTTTCATAATAAACACATACTGGAACCCCCAATGCACAACAACAAAAGCCTACTGTAGAAAAATGGGGGAAATAATAGATTGGATTTATGCAGAGTACGACAATATTGATATCATTGTGTGCGGAGACCTGAACGCAAACTGCAACAAAATATATGAGGACAAAAAAGATTGTGCGTCACAAGGAGCTACAGCAAAACGAGGAAAGGCCTGGTGGGTGGTTGCCAAACCAAGGAATCTGCACACCATCACAGCATTGGTCCCTAAACAAGTTAACATTCCGACATGGGAACATTTGAATTCTAAAGACACCTTTGACTACATCTACGTGACTCACAGACTTCTGCCTAAGATTCTGGAGTACAAAGTCCAAAGAACTATGCACAGTCACCACAACCTTCTGATCTGCCCATGGCAAGGGCAACAGCCACATAAACAGTCCTATAAGTTCAATGTTGAGCTAAACAACCAGCAATCAAGGTTACGCCTTTCAGGAAGCTGACGTCCAAACGCTAACTGCGAAATATGAGCTTCCGGGTGCTACCCAGACACAAGAACTCGTTGAACGACCAAACTATCTTCCTCTACTAATTCCATACAGAAGACCTGTTTCCAGCCAGCCAAACAAGGCAGTGTGACCGAAACATGTCTACGACAAATTGGTGGTCGAAAAAAGGAAAGTAGTACAGAAATGGAAGAGAACAGCAAAAAAAACAAACACCCAAGAAGCTTGGGACAAATGGCAAATGGAAGCAAAGGCGTATAACTAGTGGTTAAAACATCATAGACTGCTCCTTTACCAACACGATGCTGAATAGATGTTGAGAAGTCTAAGCACAAAAAAATCGAGCGACTTCTGGGCACTAATTAAAACAGCGAACCCGCCCTTATCCATAGAAATCTTGAACACTGTTCCAGAGGAAAAATGGGAAACATTTTAGCGACCCAATTCAACCTTCCAAAGTCAAAACCGTCTAAAGAAGAACCAGATACTATCGCACCATGGGTTGATGTATCAAATGCAGTCGACATTGAAATCGCCATCAACAAACTTAAAACATCGAGAGCCTCTGACCCGGATAGCCTGACCAATTCAGATTTGAAACAGTCGCCGAAAGCATGGCGAGGGGTAATCAGTAAAATCTTCACCCACTGTTGTCAAACAAAAATGGTTCCTGAAACTTGGCTAAATGCCATAATCGTTCCAATATAGAAAAAAAGGTGGAAGAGAAGACTCGGAAAGCTATAGGCCCATAGCGCTCCTGCACATAGTGGGAAAAATCTTCGCTACTCAGCTGTTGGACCATTTCAGAACTTGGCCAAAAAATGCGCCCTGCTCTGACACCTTCCAAACAGGTTTCCAAAAAAACGGAAGCACGGCTATAAACACCTTAAGTACTGGTCCTAGACAAAACAACGAAGAAGTCATTAAGGCCTCCCAAATGGTTTCTCGAGGAAACCAAACTCAAAGTTATCAATCAGTTTAAATACCTAGGGGTGAACATTGATGGGTCGGCCACCGACAAAGCGATGCAAGAACAGCTATGGGACAAGGTGAAAAGTTTAACAGCTCAAACTAGATCGGTAGACAAAAAATTCATGAAATTATCGCTCGTGCCAGCGATCAACTTCTATAAAGCAAAAGTCGTACCGTCTATCATCAATGGCATGGAAGCTTCGCTGAACATCCCAAGTAAGATATGGCAGAAGCTGGAAGGCCATGTATGGATATCGGTAATGGGCCTACCGAAGTCGACATCCATGCCTGCGATCAGACGAGAACTGGGCCTGGTATCACTGGCATCTTCGGTAAAGCAGAACAAGATGAGACTTTACAGGAAAATCCTGATTTCGGATTCCCTGCCAATTTACACCATTATTGCAGAAGAGCTTAAGAGTGGCACGTGCAAGGCACTCAACAATTGGGCGTTAAGACTGCGAGAAACTCTCAGAGAAATATCATGCTCGGAAGAATATCTGAAAACCAACCCAGACCGAGTAAAAAGAAAAATGGAACTTATGGATTGGATCACAACGAGCGACACAGCTAGCGCAAACAAGCTACTGACCCATCTGCCACCGACTTTCAATAAAGTAAAAACGTCCTTGAAATACTGCATGGAATTTCCAAACAAAAACATGTGAGGAACGTTTCTGAAAGCTAGACTAAATTTGCTGACGACGCACGAAATCCTGGCAATTCGCGCCCCGACGATGGACGACAGTTGCCACTTATGTAAAGACAAAGAGCAAGTGAAAACACTGAAACATCTAGTGTTGAGATGTCCAAAGACAAATCAAAACAGAGATAAATATCTTCAATCATACTTGCAAGGGGCAGTAATGCTAGATGAAGAGGCGGTGTGGAACAGGCTAATTTTAGGAGAGACAACGAGATGGACACTAACAACGGTGAAGCTAATAGAATTAGCCTTTAAAACTATTACCCACTCAACGATAGAGGTGGTGGAACTACCAAATATCCAAGAGGGGGGAGACTCGAACACTCAAAGATAGATCCAAGGTCGGACTTAACTCTGACATCAAAATGCTAGTAGAAGAGACTAGACAAAAGAATATACATTAAGTGCCACTCACACAGCGATAAACTGATCCTCAGAGTAGAAGTCCCTTGTAAAAATCGAAAAAAAACGTTTTGATTAAAACTCAAGTAAAAAAAAAAAGAAGAAAATAGGCATCTATTTGTCACGCTCTGAGAGATAGGATGCTTGCCTGTCATATGGTTGCAGCTCCCATGGACCAGCAGAAAGCAATGACATCACACACAGAATATTTCCAGCATTATCAATGACTCTGTAGAATGTGTCCTTAGCATACATCCTGTGCGTTCAGCGTGCCAGCCCCTTCCATTACTGCTACATCTTCCCAGAAAAAGCATGAGACACATAACATGAAACACATCACATGCTTTGCTAAAATAAATGGATAACAAATGTACAATGTCATGTTCCACACATTCTGAAAGTTAGCCATAACAAGTCCCCTGATAGAAATCACCATCCCAAGGAGGTCCACTACAGTCATTATGTGGTTCTACCCTTTGTTTCATTACAAACAGGTCTTTTTAAAGGAACATGAACAAGTAGTCATAAAAAGTATACAGAATGTGTTATTTAATGGGGAATTTTTACTGATGAGATCTCTTGGCCAACCAATACTGGTATCAGATCAATGAGTGCTTAGAGTGGAGATTTATCGGACTTCCTTACCCTGAAGTTCTTTCAAATAAGTGTGGGCCTTAGTCCACGCAGAACAACATCAGTGAGAGGAATGACCAGCGTATGTCCAGATAAGCTCCCTGAAAGATGGGCTCCATCAGGAAGTGTTGCCCTTCCATTTTCAGGGCCCACATGTGCTGCTTTATATGTGGTACATCCACCAGTGTCAGGTGAGCTAGGCACTGTTTGACTGGAGCTCATTTAACAGGTTTTTGATGACAGAGGTTTTATGTTCTTGAAAAGTAACACCAAACCACCTGGACTTTATTTTAATAGTTGTGTTTTATTGATAATCCTAGCCCTTTCTCTCTTTCTGTCTAGCAGTATTTTATAACTACTTGACATTCTTAGTCCCGAGGCTACATCATTATTAGGTAGAATGATGTAAAATATTCTGTAGGTCCAATGCTATTTTGACATAACCAAGCATCGTCAAGGTCAAGGGTAGTGATGGTAATTTCAGTTCATCAGCTCTGGTATGGAAATGTTTGGAGCACTATATATTTTAGAAATAAAGATCCCTTCCAATACAATATGTTGGGCAGGTGTCTGCAACCTTTGCTTCTGCAGATATTTGTACTACACCTCCTGTCAACTCAAACCAGCATAGTCCATGGAAGACATCTGTGCAGTCATAGTCCAATGCTTCTAGATTGACATGGGTTGCAGAACCCAAGATTAGAGTAACTTCCATTCACATGTTTGCATTAATTCAGTGATGAAGTGCTGAAAGAGAATGTTTTACATGAAATCCTGGTGCATACAGGGACACTTGTTTAAGGTGCAGAATTTTGAGACATTGATCTAATACCAGAGACTTCCCTCGTTTGAATGTACTGCATATTAAGACATCCTGAGCACTCTCTCTTCCTCCCTTTCTCCCTCCCCTCCTCCTCTCTGCCACCTATGTCCTCCCATCCTCCCTCAGCCCTTTTCTCCTCCTTCTCCACTATCACATCTGATGAGGTAACTATGGTTGTCTGCTCTATGAAGGTCTCCCCCAAACAGGTCTGCCCCTGTTTATCCAGAACTATTAAGGACAATATCGGCTTCCTTGCACATACACTTGCTGATTCTGCAATCACTCTCTTGTTACTGGGTCTTTCCCCTCTTCCCTCAAGCACTCTCTTGTACGCCCCCTCCTAAAAAAAAAACTTTCACCAACCCCTTGTGTCTGGCTAACTAATGCCTGAACTCTATCACTGCATTCCTTGGGAAACTCTTGGAGAGGCTGGTCTTCCCACAACTGACCCAGCATACTGAGCTCATTGGTTGACTACACTACCACCAATCTGTATACCGAGCATCAAGAGGCATGGAAACTGCACTACTGAACACCTGTGAAGAACTGATTGCACCTCTTAACTCTAATCTTCTGCTGTTCTCATTCTACTTGATCTCTCCTCTGCATTTGATATGGTTAACCACTCCATCCTCATAAAATGACTCCACGATACCCTTGTTATCACGCAGCGGGCACTAGACTGGCTGACCTCCTCCTTTCTTACCATCCCTCCCAGGTTATCCTGGGTTCTTTCTCGTCTCCCACCTCTATCTCCACCTGTAGCATTCCCCAAGGCTCCTACCTTTCACCCTGGGTCTTTAACATCTATCTCGCTCTGCTTGCTCACCTGATATCCACTTTCTCCCCTCACTAGCAGTGCTATGCAGATGACACACAACTCTTCTTCAAACTTCACTGTGATCCTCTCCTTACTTCCTCTATCATTCCTGACTGCCTATCTGCCATCCAGTCCTGGTGTGCCTCTAATGATCTCTACCTCAATGCCAGCAAGACTGAGATGCTTTCTATTGGGACTCCTGCTCCTTCTTTTTTTCCCTTTACTCTGGCCATTCTCTATGGACTCTTCCCCATCTCCTTCATCTGAAGCCAGAAACGTCAGAGTCATCTTTGACTTCTGTCTTTCCTTTCTCCCTCGCATCATGGACGTTGCCAAGAAGGCTCATTTTCAACTCCACCTCCTCAGAGGTATCCTTCCTTCCTTTCCTCATTTTTCCCCAGAAGTTTAATATCTCTAGAGCTCTGGTACTCTCTAGGCTGGACTACTGCAACAGCCTCTTGCTTAATTTACCCTCTTCCTCTCTCTGCCCCCTCCAGTTTATCCAGAAAAGGGCTGTGAGACTTATCCTTGGCCTCAGGCGCAGGGACTGTATCTCTCCAGCCCTAAAATAATTCAAATCCCTCTGCATCAACCATAAGGCTGTCTTCGGCTGTGGACCATGCTATCTACAATTTGCTCTCACCAAATACTCCAGATCTTTACGCTCCTCTGGCTCCAACTCTCTGAGTGTCAAGTGCTTCGCTAAACAGCAAACTGGTGGCTGATCTCTTTCCTCAGCTGGCTCACTCCTATGGAACAGCCTTCCGCTTTCTCTCCATCTTGAGCCAGATCTCCTCAAATTCCGCAATCTCCTCAAGACTTTCCTCTTCACCTCCTCCTTCCCCCTCTTACTCCTGTGCTAAACCCCTCAGTCACTGAGAACGGTGACCCGGGCTCTTATGTGTCCTTCGTGACCCTGGCCTTCCCCCACAATCACCTTCATCCCCCGCCTAATCCCAGCACTTGCCTTTGGGCACCTACTGGCCTGTGCTGTCTCACAAGCCTGCACTTATTTTGTTGGCAGGTCACCACACTTACCAAATGGTCTCTGCCAGGCCCTTGTCTGTTTGCTGCAACTGTCTCCCTAGCACTTCTCCTCTTTGGAACTCCTAGCACTTAACCCCCTAAGAGTAATAGTAAAGGACATTTCACCAATTACTGACACAATGATGAAATGAGAGTGTATAATGTTAATATAGTGATTCCGAGTGTGTATCAATTTAGACTATTAGTCCTAATTGAGTGTGATATTATAAAATTTAATGAGTTGGTTACAGATTTTGAGGCCAAGTGTTCCATGATTTCTAAAGATATGTATGGGAAGACCAACATGATAGTATGAAAGAGGGCCTTACACTTTCAATCAACAGTCCATGTGGTTGCAAGGAAGTTATATTTCTATATCTTTCTTCTGATTGTAAAATTTGTCACAGTCATATAAGGAAGTAAAGGTCGCTTCATTACAATGGTAGAAAACGTAAACATTTCTGGATATCTCATTTCTCAACAGATTATTTACACTCCAACGTGGAATACCGTGACAGGAGCTATAGCCATGCCTGTGTCATAAAGGAGACTACCACTGCAAGGTTTTTAAACTGGCTTTTTTTCTTTTTTCTCAGGTACTGTTTACATTTGTTATTTTTGTAATTTGACTTAGAATTGTTTGTTTATTAAGTTATTATTTCTTGTTCCTTATAATTCTTAACAGATTTTGTAAGAGAGTTAAAGTATGTTCTCTGGAATTACAAACTAAAACTACTATTAGATTAATATTGGTTGCCAGATGGACAGTCATTTGTTTTTATTTCAAGTTGAATAATCAAATACATCTCTCAAATCATATTGGCCCTCATTACGACCCTGGCGGAAAGTAACTGACCTGACCGCCATAGCGTAAATAGCGTTTCCGCCATTGCACGATGGAGTAAAGTGCGGCTAATTCTGACCCTTCGGGCACGAGCATTACGCCATGGCGGAAGTGCAAAGTCCGCGATGGCGGAAATGTCCCCAAAACGCCCCTCACCGCCGTCGTACGGCGCCCTAGGTGCAATTCCGCCACCCATCATAGCGGTCACCGTAATGAGCGGTAATCGCAAAATACGGTGACTGTAAATATACGGAAACGGAAGTAAAAACATGGGGCCGGAACGGGAAACAGCACGCCGTACACCTACAAAATCAGAATCACAACACAACCATTACAAATCCGACCCTGAGACACATCCCAACCCGTAAGCCACCCTAGTTAAAACAATCAAAATGGGAAAAGTTGCTAAAAAAGCGTGCGACCGCAAGCGGCAGGTCCACTTCTCCCATGAGGAACTCACCGTGCTCACAGAGACCCTCCAGGAGAATGCTGCCATCGTCTTCTCGACGCAAATGACCAGGACGGCACTTGCGAACAAGAAGGCCATATGGGCCCTGGTGGCACAGCGGGTAAGTGCGGTGGGGACCGCACCCCGCAACCCACAGCAATGCAGAAAGCGATGGGACGACTTGCGGATACGCGTACGGAGCATACTGTCAGCCAACCGTAACATTGCCACAGCTACCGGGGGAGGATCGGAATCACCCATCAAGTTGACCCCCTGGGAAGAAATCTGTGCCTCCACCATTGGAATGGAGAGTATAGAGGGAGTCGGAGGGATGGAGAAAGGAGTGCAGACATCCGAAGAATCAGGTAGGTGGGCCAAATAAAACAATGCTAAATCCACAATGTCCAATCATGTGAAGTACCATGTGTCCACATAGTGCAACAGAAACACATGTCCAGGAGAACGTCCACATACATTGGCCTGATAGCGCACTTTAAAACTCACATTAAATACATGAATAATCAAAAATCCTAAAAACACCCTCTACACGTGCAGCATGCACACCCTAACTGCAGGCTGCAAAACAACTGCATCCTCAATCCACACAAAAATGAAACCACCTCCAAGGCCCTGACCCAAATCACCCTCAGGTACCACCCCAATGCATGTGATACATTGCCATTCCAATTTCCACAGACCCATAAATAACGCTCGCCCTCCTTTACTCCACCACAGGGTCCGATTCAAACGACGAGCTCCAGGACACCCCTACCAGCACACCTGCAAAGAGGGCCAAGACCAACGGCCAAAGACCCTCCACCTCAGCTGCACGGATCAAGACACGGCAGCAGCACAAATCAAGTGGCAGCACACAGGAGGGGACTTCAACAGGCACCCCAGCAGCCAGCATGCCCACAACAGCAGCACCACAGGTCCCCCCAATGGATGCCACAGAAGGCACTGCTTCTGGTGGCAGCAGCACCATAGGTGACACTGCATTAATGGCAGCATGCTCCGACACAGAAAACGGTGCTGTCGATGTAGGACCCATCCATGACCTGTCTCAATCCCCCTGTTTGTTTCATCCGTACACCATGAGGATACCACGCAGGGGCACCCACAAGACGACGACTGGCCATCCCCCACAAGCCCTGTGGCAAGGCAACATGAGGTGATCAGCCCCTCTGTGACACCACCGCAAATGGCCATGGCCCTACAGAGGCAACAGTCCCTCGACCAGGTGATCGTGCAACAGCAGCAACTGGCCACGCTCCTCAAGGAGCATGCTGATGAATGTGGGGGTTCTAAGGCAGTCATAGAAACATCTACTGAGACACTTAGGGCACAAATGGAGAGAAGTACAGAGACACTAAGGGTACAAATGGAGAGAAGTACAGAGACACTAAGGGTACAAATGGAGAGAAGCACCGAGAGCCTGAGGGGGGAACTGCATGCGACGTCCAAAGACGTATTTGGTGAACTTGCCGCTGTGCGCCGTGTGCTCACTGAGCTCTCACAAACCCTTAGGGACATGCATGGACGTGAGCAGGCAGAGACATCATCCGTTGCAAGTTCCGTCCAGGGCAGCCCCCAACGTAGATCTGGGAGGAACCTGCGCTCCACAGGCAGGGGTGCCCCTGATACCCGGAGAGGGGGCTTGCAATAGCGTCTGCCCACTGACAATGAGCATCTTTGGACACTGGTGTTCGGGGGGAGGTAGGAGGGTGGAGGGGGGGTGTTGGGCTTTCTTGGGTGGCGGGTCGATGGGGTGTGTAATATAATTTCACATATGCTATAAACATTACATAATCATCCAATGAGATGTGTGGACATTGATCTGTGTGTACGAGGCCTTTATTGGCGTACAGTCCACATTGTGCATGTTCCAGACACACACAAAGCCACAAGTCCCGTGTCCATGTATCAGCCACCAGGCGTGAGTGCTAGAAGCATGAATCTATGATATTCTGATGAATTTCACGGGCCTCCTGTGCCTCGCGGACTCCTTGAGGTGCTGCCACATCCCCACCCTCATCATGACCATCTTCAGGTGCTTGCAGTTCTGCGTCAGGGGGCATGGGCACATTTCTACGTACGCACATGTTGTGTAGCATGACACATGCCATGACCATCTTTGCAACCTTCTCATGGCGGTACAGGAGTGCCCCGCCAGACCTGCTGAGGCAGCGGAAACGAGCCTTCAGTAGGCCGAATGCCTGTTCAATGACTACACGGGTACGTGAGTGGGCATGGTTGTAGTCCTCCTCATGCTGGTTCTGTGGGTTCCGGAGTGGTGTAAGGAGCCATCTCTTCAGTGGATACCCGGCATCACCTGTATCTGGACAATAAAGGATGTTTGTGGAATGACATTGCTACGTACGCATCCCCCCCCCCCCTTCCTGCCAGGTCATTGCCGCATCACATACCCCACATTATCATGCATGAAATGAGACTCACCGAGTAGCCAGGATCTGTTCCCTGCGTGTCGCTCCATGTAGCGTGGTATTGTAGAGTTCCTCAAGACCATAGAATCATGGGTTGATCCAGGAAATCGGGCACAACAATGTGTAAAGATCCTGTTGGAGTCACACACCATCTGTACATTAAGAGAATGATATTGTTTCCGGTTGCGGTACTGGGCCTCCATGGAATGTGGGACAACCAATTCCACATGGGTGCAGTCGATGGCACCAATGCAACCCGGTATGCCGGCCAGTGCATGGAATCCCACTTTTGTGTTTGTAATCTCCTGCTCCGAGCGTGGTAAAGAGATGTAGTCGTCTGCGTGCTTCAGGAGGGCATCGAGCACTTGCGATAGTGTCCGTGACAACAGTGGCTGTGAAATGCCATGCAACTGTCCGACTGTGTGCTGGTAGGTGCCTGTGGCCAGGAAGTGGAGTACAGACACCCCCTTCAGTAGGGGTGGGATGGCGGTTGGGCTATCTATCATGCTGACAAGGTCAGCGTGTGTCATGTTCACAATGGCGGTTATGGTGTCCCCGTCCAAACGGTAGAGGGTGTGGATCTGCTCAGCAGTGAGGTTGAACGGATGAGCTCGGAGGCGTGGGATTGCGGGCTGCCTGCGTGGTGGTAGTGGCTGTGCTGGTGGCCCTTGCTGGCCCTGCCTTGCCCTCCTCCTCCTCCTGCGTCTCCTCTGTGCGGCCGGTTGTTGTAGTAGTTGGTGTTCGTCTTCTTCTTGAAGTTGTAGTACTTGCAGTGCTATCAGGTCCCCCAGGGCCAACATCGCTAGTCCTGCCGGTAGCATTTTGGAGTGGGTGTGGTTGTGGGAGGGGGTTGGGTGTGCAATTTATGTGTTTTCAGGCTGTATAGCCTCCACCTGTGGTGATTCATTCCACCTGTGCCAGCTGCAATCCCCTTTGGGCGAGCACGTCCCGCACACAACGCTGCAATGTGACGCATGGCATCTTGCTATTACAATCATGTATTTAATCCCGATGGCAGTGAAATATTGGTTTATATGTTCATTCTGCTATGGTCCCATTGTTTCACATACTATCTTTGCAGTCGCGAACAAACTTGTGAAGGGTCAGTGGAATGTAGTACTCGATTAACGGTGGACCCTCATGCAGCACTGTACCGAGGTTCACCGACGGGCGGGGCGTCCCATTTGTGAGTGAAGCCAGTTGCCATTTTCACACACTGCCGCACTACATGGATGAATTTGTGATTTTAAGCGGTCACAGATGCCTTTTCGACGTGATGTTGCAAATGAGGAATTCGAAGGACAGCGCTTTCGGTTTTCAGCTAGCGGCGAGGAGACGCCCACAGGTCTGACTGCAAATATAACGTTCTATTGTTTAATGTCCTTGGGACAGGGGCCATGGCGAGAATGCAATGATTGATATGAATAGTATGGGATGCGCAATAGCGTAGTGGACGATAAGGCAGGACGTTCCAAATACATGTTACTTCACAACACTAGAATTCCGGGCTGGAACACAGTGGATTTTGCAGACTGCATTACGCACAGACTCAATGGAAATTTCTAATGTGATGTGAGTAAATAATCAGGCGTTTTTATACCGGGATGAGGGAATGATGTATGGATGCATGGACAGATGATTTAATTGAGAGTTTGCCATGTACATGGCTTTTCGGAATCTATCCCCTTCCCCTGCGCTATGTGATGCAGAGCTGCCATAGTGGGACCATCGTCGATCTGCCCTTGTTGAACCCTCCCTGTCTCGATGCGCCTTCAAACACTTGTGTCTATGCACGTTACTAATCCCATCTAATGGATTCTGTCTTAACAGACGCATGCACACAAACACTCGTTTGTAATAGTGTTTTCACCTCGATTTATATAGTTATGATTCGCAAGTGATTTTTGGGTGGAAATAATCCTTTTGAGTGGGCTAGCATGCATATGGCTGTAGATTTAGTGTGATCATTGAAGTGAGTAATACAAATGAAGTTCTGATGCGGATACTATTCTTTTTCATTTCATTTGGGTGACAGGTATCTCCTCCCCTTTTGCCGCTGCCATCTGTATGCCACTCCTGCAGATGGCTTTTACTCCCGACACCTGCTGCTTCGAGTTAATCAGTGGAGCACCATTACGATCTTATGGGACGATCGCCAATGGGCCACATGCCCTTACGCAGTACTAGTGGCTAGGAGCTACATATCAACCTTTCAGCTGGACTAGTGCCTACCTAATGGGACGGCCCTGCGGTTCTAGGCGCTTCCATGTTGCCTTTTTGAACGTGAATGTAGCCCCTGTGTACCATGAAGGAACAGGGCGTCACACAAGAAGAAGCTGGTCATTTATTGCGGATGCAGCCCACAGTAATGAATAATATTTTGGAGTTTATGACCTAATAGCTGTATGGGCTTGGTGTATTTGATGTGCATTAAAATTTGATTCTGATATCAACCGTGTAGCGTTATTCTTTGCAAGTAATGTAGCATATTCCTATTTGTGGAGCGATGTATTGTGAGAAGATCTGCATTGGGTTCCGGCTTCTGAGTATAGTTGCGTGGTACTGTACTGGCCGCGTTTGCCTACGAAGCCCAGTAAGGTCAGGGATGGGGGCTGCCATTATGACTGTTTTAATGATGTCATGCTCAGGGGCGGGGGATTAGCTTTTGTGTAACAGATGCCGGTCAGCCAGGTGGATTGGTGGAATGATGTGATTATCAGAAAATGGCTGGTCACAGGTGCCTGTGTTTGCGTGCGTTTCTTGGAGGGAGACTGAGGTCATGTCCATTGGAATAGCTTCTGTATTCGTGCCATCTGTGCCCTGCAGCTCCCATTGGCCCCTCTTGAGATGAGCCTGGCTGCTCAGTCACTCTGCCAACTTGTGTGGTACATGCTTATGCTGATGGTTGGTTTGTTTACTGGCAAGGGTACAGGGCTGGTGCAGTCTCCCTCAGGATACTGCTTTGAATGTTGCCTTACACTGGTGTCAAGCGATGGGGGCCTGTTGTTGTTTTGTCTCATGTTTCAGTTCATATTGCTGTACTTGAACCTTCACATGCCTGTGCTGCATCAGTACGGCAATGGTGCCATGCCAAATATGGATGGCCACTCACAAGGCACTTGGAGCCCCTACATTCATTTGTTCGTTGGCATGCATGGGTGACTTGTACATTTCACTGGTTGCATTGTGTAACTTCATTGCACCTACGAGGAGTTGTGCAATGTGGGCAGGGAGTGGTGTACAGGCACTCAGTAGGGCCATTTACGGTTGGTTCACGATGCCGTAATTCTCACCATGGCGGAATGGTACTTTCCGCCATGCTTGATGGCGTTAAGTAAATGTCCGCTAGGGTCAGCATTCGCGTACCGTTGCGCCATGGTGGTAATTACGGTTTTGCATGGCGCGCGTGCGCGTACTTGGTGCAGTTAGCGTTGGCGTTCACTGCGGTGTCGCTGATGGCATCGTACTTTACGGTGACGGGTCATAATCGCACCGAGCGGTATTCGATGGCGGTATTACATTTCCGCCATCGTTTTTCAATTTCCGCCAGGGTCGTAATGAGGGCCATTGTCTATAGAACTTTTCTTAGTAATTGGGTTGCTTTCATGGTTCTGGATTTTGTTCCCACAATTAAGATAGACACAAAGCTTAATTGACCTTCCTCTTCTATATGTGTGGATGGTTTATGGAGAAGTCCCTAACAAATCGAATTAGGCATCAATGTATAATAGGAATGGATCAATTTTATTTTTCACATCATGCCAATACGTATTACATTTTGGACAGGAGAAAAGCATATGTGTTAAAGTTCCTATAAAATTACCAGGTTAAATTGATTCATTTTATAATGTATGTAGTATGTACGGTCTGTACTAAGAGTTATGCATTGGAAGCGTAGATTGTAATGTCTGATGAGTATATCTAACAGTTCTGTCCCATTCCATACTGTTAAATTGACTCCTCAAAAGCAGATTTAGTGCTTGATTTTGGAATTCTTAGCACGGTGCAAAGTGTCTTTGCACTGGCGCAAAGTGACTGAAATGCTAACCAACACCTTGGGCCTCATTACGACCTAGGCGGTAAGGGTTAATGGCGCCATAAATGGTGGCGGTGCCGTTAACCCCTTAGCGCCTAATTACGAGGTCCCTTTGCGGTTCCCTACCTTAACGGCTAGTTTTACCAGCCGTTAAGGATTGGACCCGCAAAGGGACCTCAGAGGTAATTATGGTACCGCAATTTGCGGTACTGTAACTACCACCTTCCCCATTTCCATTGAGCCCTATGGGGGCAAAAATGGGAATGGGGAAGGGCCAATGGTGAACGGGGAATTACCGCCCCACCAACCTTGGAATGGGGCGGTAATTCCGCCATTCACCATGGCGGAATCGGTAAATTACCGGCGTCAACCATGGCGTTAATAGCGCCATGGTTAACGCCTGGGTCGTAATGAGGCCCCTTGTTTCGCAGAGCTGTGTACAGTTTATTTTTGCAGTGCAAATTGACTTTGCACATACTTTGCACTTCAAAAATACACTTTGCACTGCTCTGTGAATCAGGATATTTGTTGGCAGTGCAAAGTCACTTTGCACTGTGCTAAAAGTTCCATGAATCGTGCCCTATTAAATAGCATTTTGTGCAGACTTTGCGTAGAGTACTTGATTGGATTGCAAAATATGAAATTGATTCACAAGTTGTTGGTATATTATAGCTTCTAAATTCTAAATTATTCAAGGGACATCCGATTTCAGGCTGGAAACCAGTTTGTTTGTAATTGTAAGTATTGAAAAATAGTAATGTGCAATGTCTTAATTTGTTCATAGAGTACAAGTATTATTTATCAGTAGCTGTGATTGACAGAGTAGTTATTTAATTTGGGATTTTTAACAATAGTGTGCTTCACTAAAGATTTGTGGTAGATGAAAATTGTCCTGTATAGGGCCGAATAGACTGCTTTGTGTGAATCTAATTCTTAGAGTGAGTGAATGCCAATGTTCCCATAATCAAGTAAAATTTGTCAAGTTTAATTTTTAAAATAATGGTGGTATGCTGAATGTGTAAAGATATTTGGCCTCATCACGATTTGGGCGGTGATACTGCCAGGGCTAATAGCGTTACCACCACCCGGTCTGGTGCTATTAGGGCCAGATCAAGGGTTGGGCGGTAATGGGTACTTCCCATTCCCCATTGGGTCCATTGCACCCAATAGGGCATTTTAGGCGCAATTAGCACATGATAATAGTCCTGCACTAATTGCACCCGCAAATGAGCGTTAAGTAGGTGCTTTTACCCCCAGCTTACAGCAGGGTAAATGCTGCCAGAATCGTGACTGGGTAGACTCTTAAATGTGGCGGCAATAGCTTTACCGCGGCATTTAAGGGCTACCGCCCAACTTGTGATAAGGCCCATTCCCTTCAATTTTCCACTTTAATAAGGGCTTCAAATGCATGTTGAGTCATTTATTATATTTTCATTTCATTTGAATCTTTGTCCAGTAGGTTTTGTGAGAAATCTGAAGGTGTCTCACTTGCTAGTCCCCGGTGATCTGCCATCCAGGTGGCCAGGACACACCCATCGCTATTGGACCCAGTTCCTGGGGGTGGACAAGTGAGGGAGGATAACCTGGAGGGGGGGGTCCTGTGGGGATTGGATGTGGGATACCAACCGGTGAGACGCGGCATCACCCTTCTTGTAACACCTTTTCCCCAGCCTACCACATAGGATACACATACACTCTACCCCTCCCCCACTCTTTTCCGATACAAACACTTTCAATGCCACAACAAACTAACACTAAAGCCATTTACCTGACATGTCCCAACACAACGGTCAGGCAGAGTCAGGCAATTGAGCAGAACAACACACACCTGTCAGCCCTTTTCCTTCCCCACAGGGATTAAATGTGGAACATGAGAGCACAATACAAGCAAGGCAGGCCTCACAATGAGACAGCTATCCCAGCACGGGAGTTCAAGAGTAGAGAAAGGTGGCGAGAACCGAAAGGGTGACAAGGAGAGAAGCGACCATGCCCTTTCAGACCAAGACCTGTGAGTTCTCCATGAAATGAATCGTAAGACCACAAACAATAGCTAGAGTGTATTGCAGCAGATGTCTATGGTACACAGAGCATGCTTATGCTGATAAGCAGGAAAGAGAGAGATCGATGCAACCATGGTACCGTCCTTGACTCCAGATATCAGAATAGCCAAGCAGTTCCTCGCAGCCGATGAGTCGTAGGGAGAGCCAATAAGAAGCCAAACTGTGCTGAAGAAAAATAGGCAACGGCTAATCGAAGAAAAGTACAAAGAACTGTGATTACGAAAGGGGAAAACCAGCTGCAAAGGAGTCTGGCACCGTGTGGGTACTCACTCGAGAAACTGGGGGCAATAACCCTATTGTTAAAACTACCGTTACCAGAAGGCCTTGGGAACGGGGCAAGAATGGGATCAAAGTGGTCATACATGGGTCTAGCAAAATCCTCGACAAGTCTTTGACCGACATAAGATTATATAGCTAAGAAAAGTGAATCCTGCATCATACGAAAGTAGAAGAAATTGTGCGATTAGCAAAAGTTGCCAAGAGTGAACCCGACGGATGGATACCGATGGGAAAGGGTGAAGCTGAAAGTCCCAATGAACAAAGTGTTCGAACAGAGTGTTGACAAAGAGTGAATCCAACAGAAGGATGTCCACAGTGAACTGTTTAAAAGGACATTAAGATTTGTGAAGCATGGTTTAAAATGACATTAAAACTCTTGAACGTAGCAGGGGAAAGCATTTGTGAAAAGCCATAGTGAACCTGACGGAGGGAGGCAAACAGTAGAAAAGGGTCTGAGCCTGGAAGAGGGGGATCCAGGAGTAAAAAAGCATCACCCCGCTGACACGTGCATGCACCAGAATAATCTTTTGAATATAAACCAGAGTGAACAAGATGGAGGGAGGCTGATATTCGAGAGGGGTCTGAGCCTGGAAGAAGGGGACCAAAGGGTGAAGAAGTTGCACCTATCGTGTATACAGAAAGGAACTTTTTTTTATTATTTTGAACCTATCAGGCCCTCGGAAACAAGAAACTGAACTACCAAAGGTCCCTGATATCACTACAAACTTTTTGTTGGTCTGAGCTCGGAAGAGGGGGATCAAGCAGTGAAAAGTCTTCACTGAACGTCCCTTTGGAAAGGAACTTTTTGTTTGTTATTTTGAGCATATCAGGTCCACAGAGGAGAGAGACTTTTTGTAGAAAAGAGACTTAACCACCGAAGGTCCTGATAAGCTGCAAACGGAACTGTCATCTCGTGCTGGGAATGCTTGCGCGCATGCATTGTTCAGGAGTATCACCATTTACAGTGCTTAAAATGTGTGGAAGGGAGACCCCCCGGCTTCCACATCCTGACTTTCTTGTGATCATTATCCCACACCCTTTGTATTTAGTTGTAAGGATTGACAATAGGTTTTTCTTAGTATAGGCCCTTTTTATTCTGACAAGACACCAGTATGACTGCCTTATTATTATTTGATGGTCGTAACTTGCTGCCATCTTATATTTAGGTTTATATTAGGTGTTATTCCAACCCACATATACAGTTTAATTAACACCCTTGAACTGTTATCACTTGTGTCTGTCTTTACTGTTGCCACCATGAGTTCCTTACAGTTTTGAATGCCATACAAGTTTCAAAAGCTCAAAAGGTGGAAGTCTTGTTACACATCTTTTTCAGGACAGGTTAGACAGATAAGGATAGACCAGTAATGGCAGGCATTGCAGCGTGACTGGGTTAGATGTAGGGAAAGAGGTACATTTTGAGGCTTTTTGGTAATGTGGTGATGGGGGCTGTGGTGCTGATGTGAAGTGTTAGGATGATCCAGACTCTGGGTACCGACTGTCTTAATGCTTATTTGTGTGTGTCTCTTAGTTTTCAGGGTAGAATGCTTAGGAGATTTTGGCTAGCTTGTCTACCTTTTGTGTGGGTGATGTGTTACAGTTTGTTGTGAAGGTAGGATAGGATTTTTATGTGGATAGATTTGTGAACGAATCCTTTGAAGGCTATCTGGCATGTAGGGAGGAAGTGGAGCGGGGAGTGAGCTGGGGTGGTATGTGAGTGTTTTGGTAGGTGCAGGATACGATTTGCCACTGAGTTCTCTGTTGCTTGTAGTTCAGGCAGTGCTGTCATGAGGAAGTTGCATACTGAGGTGAATGGGCATGTGAAAGGTGTGAATACCGGTTTGGAGAGTGACTTGACAATGTTAAAACATTTCTATGTTCAATTGGTGGTAGATTGGAGTTTTTGGAGGTAGTGGGTGGCTTTGGCATTGAGTAAGGCCTGTAAGCACAAAAGTGATGGGTGGAACGTTCTGAATGAATCTGAACCACTGGCATTGCTCTGGGCAACCTTGGCAGGCTGAAAAACGATGGTCTGGAGGGTTGCCCAGAGCTTTGCCCATGGTTATGATTAATTCAAAACTTTCCAGCCATCACCTTTCTGTTTTGCTAAAGTCACCCCGAGTGGGACGGGTATGCCCACACGTTGGTCCCGAGTCTGCCGGGACTAGAGACCCAAGCTACTCCTCACTGATGATGCCCAACAAGGCTGAAACATGTCTGGGGATTCTTGTGGTCTCATGCAGACAGGATGTGATCTGGCAGTTGGGGCTGGACTGCCCCTTTTGGGGTAGGACCAAGCCTGATTCGCATATGGTTTTTCCACTTCTGTAATGGCTTGGCAGGCTGAAAAACGATGGTCTGGAGGGTTTTCCAGAGCTTTGCCCGTGGTTATGATTAATTCAAAACCTTCCAGCCATCACCTTTCTGTTTTGCTAAAGTCAGCCCTAGTGGGACGGGTATGCCCAGACATGGGTCCCGCGTCTGCCGAGCCTAGAGACCCAAGCTACTCCTCACTGATGACACCCAACAAGGCTGAAACATGTCTGGGGATGCTTGTAGTCTCGTGCAGAAGGGATGTGACCTAGCAGTTTGGGCTGGACTGCCCCTTTTGGGGTAGGACCAAGCCTGATTTGCAAATGGTTTTTCCCCTTCTGTAATGGCTTGGCAGGCTGAAAAACGATGGTCTGGAGGGTTGCCCAGAGTTTTGCCCGTGGTTATGATTAATTCAAAACCTTCCAGCCATCGCCTTTCTGTTTTGCTAGAGTCACCCCGAGTAGGACGGGTATGCCCAGACGTGGGTCCCGAGTCTGCCGGGCCTAGAGACCCAAGCTACTCATCACTGATGACACCCAACAAGGCTGAAACATGTCTGGGGATGCTTGTGGTCTCGTGCAGAAGGGATGTGAACGAGCAGTTCGGGCTGGGCTGCCCCTTTTGGGGTAGGACCAAGCCTGATTTGCAAATGGTTTTTCCCCTTCTGTAATGGCTTGGCAGGCTGAAAAACGATGGTTTGGAGGGTTGCCCAGAGGTTTGCCTATGGTTATGATTAATTCAAAACCTTCCAGCCATCACCTTTCTGTTTTGCTAAAGTCACCCCGAGTCGGTCGGGTATGTCCAGACCTGGGTCCCGAATCTGCTGGGCCTAGAGACCCAAGCTACTCCTCACTGATGACGCCCAACAAGGCTGAAACATGCCTGGGGATGCTTGTGGTCTCGTGCAGAAGGGATGTGACCGAGCAGTTCGGGCTGGACTGCCCCTTTTGTGGTAGGACTAAGCCTCATTTGCATATGGTTTTTCCCCTTCTGTAATGGCTTGGCAAGCTGAAAAACAATGGTCTGAAGGGTTGCCCAGAGCTTTGCCTGTGGTTATGATTAATTCAAAACCTTCCAGCCATCACTGTTCTGTTTTGCTAAAGTCACCCTAAATTTGAGACGGGTATGCCCAGACGTAGGTCCTGAGTCTGCCGGGCCTAGAGACCAAAGCTACTCCTCACTGATGATGCCCAACAAGGCTGAAACATGTCTGGGGATGCTTGTGGTCTCGTGCAGAAGGGATGTGACCTAGCAGTTCGGGCTGGACTGCCCCTTTTGTGGTAGGACTAAGCCTCATTTGCATATGGTTTTTCCCCTTCTGTAATGGCTTGGCAAGCTGAAAAACAATGGTCTGAAGGGTTGCCCAGAGCTTTGCCTGTGGTTATGAGTAATTCAAAACCGTCCAGCCATCACCTTTCTGTTTTGCTAAAATCACCCAAGTGGGACGGGTATGCCCAGACATGGGTCCCGCGTCTGCCGAGCCTAGAGACCCAAGCTACTCCTCACTGATGACACCCAACAAGGCTGAAACATGTCTGGGGATGCTTGTAGTCTCGTGCAGAAGGGATGTGACCTAGCAGTTCGGGCTGGACTGCCCCTTTTGGGGTAGGACCAAGCCTGATTTGCAAATAGTTTTTCCCCTTCTGTAATGGCTTGGCAGGCTGAAAAACGATGGTCTGGAGGGTTGCCCAGAGTTTTGCCCGTGGTTATGATTAATTCAAAACCTTCCAGCCATCACCTTTCTGTTTTGCTAAAGTCAGCCCTAGTGGGACGGGTATGCCCAGACATGGGTCCCGCGTCTGCCGAGCCTAGAGACCCAAGCTACTCCTCACTGATGACACCCAACAAGGCTGAAACATGTCTGGGGATGCTTGTAGTCTCGTGCAGAAGGGATGTGACCTAGCAGTTTGGGCTGGACTGCCCCTTTTGGGGTAGGACCAAGCCTGATTTGCAAATGGTTTTTCCCCTTCTGTAATGGCTTGGCAGGCTGAAAAACGATGGTCTGGAGGGTTGCCCAGAGTTTTGCCCGTGGTTATGATTAATTCAAAACCTTCCAGCCATCGCCTTTCTGTTTTGCTAGAGTCACCCCGAGTAGGACGGGTATGCCCAGACGTGGGTCCCGAGTCTGCCGGGCCTAGAGACCCAAGCTACTCCTCACTGATGACACCCAACAAGGCTGAAACATGTCTGGGGATGCTTGTGGTCTCGTGCAGAAGGGATGTGAACGAGCAGTTCGGGCTGGGCTGCCCCTTTTGGGGTAGGACCAAGCCTGATTTGCAAATGGTTTTTCCCCTTCTGTAATGGCTTGGCAGGCTGAAAAACGATGGTTTGGAGGGTTGCCCAGAGGTTTGCCTATGGTTATGATTAATTCAAAACCTTCCAGCCATCACCTTTCTGTTTTGCTAAAGTCACCCCGAGTCGGTCGGGTATGTCCAGACCTGGGTCCCGAATCTGCTGGGCCTAGAGACCCAAGCTACTCCTCACTGATGACGCCCAACAAGGCTGAAACATGCCTGGGGATGCTTGTGGTCTCGTGCAGAAGGGATGTGACCGAGCAGTTCGGGCTGGACTGCCCCTTTTGTGGTAGGACTAAGCCTCATTTGCATATGGTTTTTCCCCTTCTGTAATGGCTTGGCAAGCTGAAAAACAATGGTCTGAAGGGTTGCCCAGAGCTTTGCCTGTGGTTATGATTAATTCAAAACCTTCCAGCCATCACTGTTCTGTTTTGCTAAAGTCACCCTAAATTTGAGACGGGTATGCCCAGACGTAGGTCCTGAGTCTGCCGGGCCTAGAGACCAAAGCTACTCCTCACTGATGATGCCCAACAAGGCTGAAACATGTCTGGGGATGCTTGTGGTCTCGTGCAGAAGGGATGTGACCTAGCAGTTCGGGCTGGACTGCCCCTTTTGTGGTAGGACTAAGCCTCATTTGCATATGGTTTTTCCCCTTCTGTAATGGCTTGGCAAGCTGAAAAACAATGGTCTGAAGGGTTGCCCAGAGCTTTGCCTGTGGTTATGAGTAATTCAAAACCGTCCAGCCATCACCTTTCTGTTTTGCTAAAATCACCCAAGTGGGACGGGTATGCCCAGACATGGGTCCCGCGTCTGCCGAGCCTAGAGACCCAAGCTACTCCTCACTGATGACACCCAACAAGGCTGAAACATGTCTGGGGATGCTTGTAGTCTCGTGCAGAAGGGATGTGACCTAGCAGTTCGGGCTGGACTGCCCCTTTTGGGGTAGGACCAAGCCTGATTTGCAAATAGTTTTTCCCCTTCTGTAATGGCTTGGCAGGCTGAAAAACGATGGTCTGGAGGGTTGCCCAGAGTTTTGCCCGTGGTTATGATTAATTCAAAACCTTCCAGCCATCGCCTTTCTGTTTTGCTAGAGTCACCCCGAGTAGGACGGGTATGCCCAGACATGGGTCCCGCGTCTGCCGAGCCTAGAGACCCAAGCTACTCCTCACTGATGACACCCAACAAGGTTGAAACATGTCTGGGGATGCTTGTAGTCTCGTGCAGAAGGGATGTGACCTAGCAGTTTGGGCTGGACTGCCCCTTTTGGGGTAGGACCAAGCCTGATTTGCAAATGGTTTTTCCCCTTCTGTAATGGCTTGGCAGGCTGAAAAACGATGTTCTGGAGGGTTGCCCAGAGTTTTGCCCGTGGTTATGATTAATTCAAAACCTTCCAGCCATCGCCTTTCTGTTTTGCTAGAGTCACCCCGAGTAGGACGGGTATGCCCAGACGTGGGTCCCGAGTCTGCCGGGCCTAGAGACCCAAGCTACTCCTCACTGATGACACCCAACAAGGCTGAAACATGTCTGGGGATGCTTGGGGTCTCGTGCAGAAGGGATGTGAACGAGCAGTTCGGGCTGGGCTGCCCCTTTTGGGGTAGGACCAAGCCTGATTTGCAAATGGTTTTCCCCTTCTGTAATGGCTTGGCAGGCTGAAAAACGATGGTTTGGAGGGTTGCCCAGAGGTTTGCCTATGGTTATGATTAATTCAAAACCTTCCAGCCATCACCTTTCTGTTTTGCTAAAGTCACCCCAAGTCGGTCGGGTATGTCCAGACCTGGGTCCCGAATCTGCTGGGCCTAGAGACCCAAGCTACTCCTCACTGATGACGCCCAACAAGGCTGAAACATGCCTGGGGATGCTTGTGGTCTCGTGCAGAAGGGATGTGACCGAGCAGTTCGGGCTGGACTGCCCCTTTTGTGGTAGGACTAAGCCTCATTTGCATATGGTTTTTCCCCTTCTGTAATGGCTTGGCAAGCTGAAAAACAATGGTCTGAAGGGTTGCCCAGAGCTTTGCCTGTGGTTATGATTAATTCAAAACCTTCCAGCCATCACTGTTCTGTTTTGCTAAAGTCACCCTAAATTTGAGACGGGTATGCCCAGACGTAGGTCCCGAGTCTGCCGGGCCTAGAGACCAAAGCTACTCCTCACTGATGATGCCCAACAAGGCTGAAACATGTCTGGGGATGCTTGTGGTCTCGTGCAGAAGGGATGTGACCTAGCAGTTCGGGCTGGACTGCCCCTTTTGTGGTAGGACTAAGCCTCATTTGCATATGGTTTTTCCCCTTCTGTAATGGCTTGGCAAGCTGAAAAACAATGGTCTGAAGGGTTGCCCAGAGCTTTGCCTGTGGTTATGAGTAATTCAAAACCGTCCAGCCATCACCTTTCTGTTTTGCTAAAATCACCCAAGTGGGACGGGTATGCCCAGACATGGGTCCCGCGTCTGCCGAGCCTAGAGACCCAAGCTACTCCTCACTGATGACACCCAACAAGGCTGAAACATGTCTGGGGATGCTTGTAGTCTCGTGCAGAAGGGATGTGACCTAGCAGTTCGGGCTGGACTGCCCCTTTTGGGGTAGGACCAAGCCTGATTTGCAAATAGTTTTTCCCCTTCTGTAATGGCTTGGCAGGCTGAAAAACGATGGTCTGGAGGGTTGCCCAGAGTTTTGCCCGTGGTTATGATTAATTCAAAACCTTCCAGCCATCGCCTTTCTGTTTTGCTAGAGTCACCCCGAGTAGGACGGGTATGCCCAGACGTGGGTCCCGAGTCTGCCGGGCCTAGAGACCCAAGCTACTCCTCACTGATGACACCCAACAAGGCTGAAACATGTCTGGGGATGCTTGTGGACTCGTGCAGAAGGGATGTGACCGAGCAGTTCGGGCTGGGCTGCCCCTTTTGGGGTAGGACCAATCCTGATTTGCATATGGTTTTTCCCCTTCTGTAATGGCTTGGCAGGCTGAAAAACGATGGTTTGGAGGGTTGCCCAGAGGTTTGCCTATAGTCATGATTAATTCAAAACCTTCCAGCCATCACCTTTCTGTTTTGCTAAAGTCACCCCGAGTCGGTCGGGTATGTCCAGACCTGGGTCCCGAGTCTGCTGGGCCTAGAGACCCAAGCTACTCCTCACTGATGACGCCCAACAAGGCTGAAACATGCCTGGGGATGCTTGTGGTCTCGTGCAGAAGGGATGTGACCGAGCAGTTCGGGCTGGACTGCCCCTTTTGTGGTAGGACTAAGCCTCATTTGCATATGGTTTTTCCCCTTCTGTAATGGCTTGGCAAGCTGAAAAACAATGGCCTGAAGGGTTGCCCAGAGCTTTGCCTGTGGTTATGATTAATTGAAAACCTTCCAGCCATCACTGTTCTGTTTTGCTAAAGTCACCCTAAATTTGAGACGGGTATGCCCAGACGTGGGTCCCGAGTCTGCTGGGCCTAGAGACCAAAGCTACTCCTCACTGATGATGCCCAACAAGGCTGAAACATGTCTGGGGATGCTTGTGGTCTCGTGCAGAAGGGATGTGACCTAGCAGTTCGGGCTGGACTGCCCCTTTTGTGGTAGGACTAAGCCTCATTTGCATATGGTTTTTCCCCTTCTGTAATGGCTTGGCAAGCTGAAAAACAATGGTCTGAAGGGTTGCCCAGAGCTTTGCCTGTGGTTATGAGTAATTCAAAACCGTCCAGCCATCACCTTTCTGTTTTGCTAAAATCACCCAAGTGGGACGGGTATGCCCAGACGTGGGTCCCGAGTCTGCCGGGCCTAGAGACCCAAGCTACTCCTCGCTGATGACGCCCAACAAGGCTGAAACATGTCTGGGGATGCTTGTGGTCTCGTGCAGAAGGAATGTGACCTAGCAGTTCGGGCTGGACTGCCCCTTTTGGGGTAGGACCAAGCCTGATTTGCATATTCTTTTTCCCCGTCTGTAATGGCTTGGCAGGCTGAAAAACGATGGTCTGGAGGGTTGCCCAGAGCTTTGCCCGTGGTTATGATTAATTCAAAACCTTCAAGCCATCACCTTTCTCGTTTGCATTGAGTATGGCCACCACATCATTGTGGTTTGTGTGTGTCCTGGTGACTGCTCATGGGCTCTTTTGCCAGGCTTTTTCAAGACGTTAAGTTTCCTGATTCATGAAGAGGAGTGAATTGTTGAACTATGGTTTGGAATGGTGAATGTGTTTTATTTTTCAACAAAATAAGGTTGGAGTTCCTGATGTCACTTTTATAAAAATGCAACCAGTTCTTAAATTGATGACAGATTAACAAAGCTGTCTTCTAGACCCACAGTATGCAGATTCTCTTAATATAAAAAAGCCATTCAATGTTATTTATGGTAGTTGCCAAGGATCAGAAGATGTTTGATCAGAAATGTTGCTAAATTCACCTCTTCATTCGACCACAAGGATTGCCAGAATAAAATTGGTTTGAGCTTCAAGTTGTCAGAGATATATGCATGACCTGTTTTCAGGTGTGTGATATAATATGCTGTGGTTGGTGGCACTCCCAGAAGACGTGAGATAAAAGAGTTCTTCTCATCTTGATCTCCTCCTAGCTTACTTATACCCCATAGTTCAGCTCCATTAACAACCGTTGCCACACTCTTACCCCTATGTGTCTAGGTGAGAATAGCCTCATGATTTTAGCAAATCTAAAAACACATCCTTAGACCTGCTTCATTTTCCACCTTCTGACCTTTAGATTCTCCTTCCAGTTTAGCCAGCAGTCAAAGGTTATGCCAAGGTATTCAAAATGTTTGCAAACCTTCGATTTCTGGCCATCCAGAAGGATCTGTTGGTCATGCTGCTGTTTAGTAGTGAAGCACATTACATAACATATTTCATTACTTAACTTTTGTCTCCTCTGGTTCATGAATTTAGCATACCCATCCACAAGATTTTGGAGAGACTTGGGATTTCTGGCTAGCAGTGACGCATCATCAGCGTAACTTAGGATAGACAACCTCCTGGCATCACACTGTGGTACATCTGTGTACAAACTTGCAAGAAAAACGGGTAAATTATTAATATACAAATTAAAAATCAAGTGTGCAAGAATGTATCCATGTGAACTTCCTGTTCCACGAAAATACTAAGGGGCCGATTCATGGAACAAATGTGTGCCGAAAATCTAGGCGCAAGTGTGAAAAAGCAAGCGCACGCGTGCGATTCATGGAAGTGCCTGTGCGTGTTTAGCGGGATGTGCGCCAAATCCATGCGTGGTACACATTGGCGCACACGTCATTCCAACATCCCGAACACCGTGCGCGACGCACACAACGATAGCGCACAACGTCGGCTCACATACCAAAAAGGGGGTGGGACACGGGGTGTAACACGTGGAATGTTGAACAATGCATGAAAAAGAAGGCGTAACTGGGGATGTACTGCAGGGAAATACACGGATCTCCCACATGCACGCGAACAACATGTATTCATGGAATCGAATACGGGAAACCCACGGACGCCAAAAGACGCGCACAGTCATCAACACGTCTGCCACACAAAGGCAGGCGGAAGCGTCCCCGCGCACATAATTAAAGTGCGTGCAACAACAAACAAGTATATACAGCTACAATAAATGCCCCATTTGTCGCAGCACTGATCGTGGGACACCGCAGTAGGAGGAGAATAGCCAGGCCTTGCATTTTTTTGCCCCGGACCAGCCTTTTTGGGATGCCTGATGACCAGGTCTATGGCAGGTATAGGTTTCCACCTCATATCAAACTAGACCTGGTCAGGGAGTGGGAAGATGACCTTACATCCCCCACCCTGTGCTCCCAAGCATTGAGCCCCTTGGATAAGGGGCTCAATGTCTGGCATTTTTTGGCCACTCGGTCATTTCAGTGGACAACTGCCATAGCGGGGTGGGGGTCTCACAGGCCATGCAGTCACGCTGCCTACACCAGGTGTTGGCAATCAGGACTGCGTGCCCCTCAGTCCGCAGGCACATATACATGCCCAGAACACCCGCAGAAAGACAGGCCATGGTCCAGGAATTCTACAGGGTGGCACACTTCCCCAAAGTGCTCGGTGCCATAGATTGCACCCATGTGGCCCTACGTCCACCTAGGGCCACTGAGCACATCTATCGAAAATGCAAGCACTGGCATTCCATCAACGTGCAGGTTGTATGCAAACTACCCTCGATCAACCCCTGACAGTTTCATATACAGAATGTCCGCCCTGAGCCAGACCCTGGAAAGCTGGGAAGCATGGCGCCACATGGCTCCTAGGTGAGTACAAATGCCTGTGCACATGCATGCATGTCACACACAGACAAATACACAAACCCAACTAATCACAGCCATTACAACCTCCACAGGGGGCAGTGCCTACCCTCTGAGCAACCACATGATGACGCCAATCCGGAACCCCACCACACCACCCCAGGTAAGATACAACGCTGCCCATATTGCAACCAGGGCCATTGTTGTGCACACATTCTGAGTGCTCAAGTCACGCTTCCGCTCCCTTGACCGCTCTGGCGGCCAGCTACTATATGACCCCCAGTAGTATGCAGGATCATTATGGCAGCATGTGTCCTGCACAATGTTGCAACACGGCAGGTCGTACCGGTGGACATGGTGGTGCCCCACATCCCCAACCACAGGCACAGGCGCTGCTCATGTGAGGGGAAAGGGCAAGTGGCGAGGCTGCCCGGACCATGCTTGTGGCCACATTTTTCACCTAAACTCCCACCACTGCGGCACATACCAGGTGACAATCGATGATGACAAAGAGACAGTCAACTGTCACAACCTTACCACCCTGAGGATGTATCCATGGGAGTGGTACATTGTGTGCATCCCTAGCTACTTAAACATAACCAATCCCGTGTGAACAATAGGAACACATGCAAGGTGTGTATCACCTCCCCTGCAAAACAGGCCATGACAATCCCTGGTATGTCACCCAAACCCTCCCAAACCACATCACCCTTGTCTGCCACACCATGACATGGCATGCAACAGCAAAAGGCCAACCCATGACCAATAATATATGAAGTGACATCTGATGAATGGAAAGTGGACCGAGACAATGATGCCCGCCATGGATTCAGATGAAATGAGTGACAACAACCACCCACACATACCAAGTCATACACAAATGCTGTACACCATTGGTAGCTTCAACACCGCACTGAATGCCTATTCACATGCACATTGGGCAAGGCAAAATCGCTGCTCCCAAACCCATGTTCTGTGTGTGTCTCCTGCTACACACTGCTCAGCACAGAGCGCAGTGAGCAGCCATTGCGTTGGGGATACACCTTGAGCATCACATCAAAAGGACAAATTAATACATTTTCCCATTGACGCATGTCCAGGATACCCAAATGGTAATTGATCATGCGCTGCAGGGACACAGCGTGCCCGAGAAGGCAATATATGTGCACCTGTGGGCATGGAAGGGTGGTTGTACATGTGGGGCATTGTGCAACTGTGTGTGTCAGTAGGGACATGCACTCTATATATGCATGTCAAATCAAGTGACCCTCAGTGTCCTATACACATCACATGTGAACATTGCCCATGTGTACACCATAGCATGTCAAACCACAAAAAAATCCCCTGACACCTGAAAAGTAAATACAACACAGGAACAGCCATTGACCAGCAGAACACATCACGTACATCAGAGAGCGCCCAAACACTGTAGCCCAGGCTTACTGTCCAACAACAAAAGGCCCTCCCTCATTTACACATCACCATGACCTTCTGAACAACTGTGTCTGGGGTATGTAGCCTTCTCCCTTTTAGTCTACCTGGCTACAGGATCCCCCTACCCCTTGCTCTTCATGTTCCACCTTGCGTGTAAATAAGGTCCAGCCCCCTCAGAGGCCTCCTTGACTGCTAAAAATACGAAATCACAGAGAACTCCAAGGAGCCAAACCCCCAAACCAGGTAAAAAGCCTCTCGGTACAAAAAAAAACCTGGAAGAGTCTCCAGTAGATTACTCGAAGTGGAAAAAAAAGTCCTGGCACATGTACAAGCAGAATGATCGAACTACCGAGGTAGCACAGTTAAATAATGGTTCAACAGGAAGGGTACCTTTTTCCGGAAACAACATACAATGAGGATGCAACAACTGATGGGCAGTGTTACAGCTCCGGCCTCCAGGTGCAGGAGTGGCACGAACCAACCACCCCCTCCGTGGTCTGAGCGCCTGCAAGGTAAAATTTACACAGTCCTCCGAGACCGCGGTGGGGAAAGAGGGTCAGGGATCTGTTGGTTGGACAGGCATTAGTATTCAGGATAACCGTAAAGAGGGGCAGGAGAGGGGAGTTGGATTTGCAAGGGAAAATAGGCAAAATACAACTATTGACAATAACACATACTCAATCAGAGAAACCATGTTCTACATGCACATAGTACAAAATGAGTGAAATGCAAGACAAAGAGAGACTTATCTCTGGGGTGAGTGCTGGCCTCCTGCCTGCGCACTCTCATGTCCGGTTACAGGATCAGTTCAATGCTGCAAAGAGAGCGTGAGTTACTAATCTGTTTGTGTTTACAACACACACACAATAACATTGCTGCTCCAAAGTAAGTGACTTCACCACAAACAAACACCCTTGTCTGCTGCTATGTACGTATATGTTAGCTTGCCCCTGTGATGGTTCATACACTGTCAATGCAGTAAGGCAGGCGCACGTGGGCGCGCAGTAAATGGAAGACCAATGTGTCAAGAATCACACATTATAGAATGGTCCCTGGGTGACCTGCTAGACGCGTATAGTGAGGTGCGACTTCAGTACAAATCGTGTTCTGGCAGCCGTGGATTACAATAGGTAGTGCAAGTGGCAATTTGCACATGCAAATGATATGCACTGCACACAAGTCTGTGCCTCGCTGGGTGTCCCTGTGCACTGTATAAGTTTCTGGCTCGGAACGCTACTGCGCTAATAACTCATCTTCTATGGAGCAGGGGGGACTGGAGGATATGTGCGATGACCCCTGCATGTGCCCCAGACAACTTGTAAAGCTACTTGGCATTTGTCCCTCAACGCATCTTCGCTGTACTGTGTGCTTCTTCAGCAATATCTGGCCAAGCTCCCCATCAGTGGCGCTTCTTAGCATGCATGTGCAAGTGGCCTGGTGAAAGGTTGGCTGCGGTGTGGCCCCCTTGTGCTTCTCACCTTGCTTTGAGCTCCTGGAAACACGTCTGCGTCTGTTGGACGTTTGAGCACAAGACCTGTGCTACTGCGTGCGCACACATGCACATGTCTGCACCACCGAACGTAGCCAGGTTTCTGTAGTACTTCACCCTGTGTCTGCTGGCAAAGGTGGTCTGGAGGCTCATTGTCCTGCAGAAAGGGCATAAAACATATAAATAACGCTTGAAAGTTCCCTGTGTGTGTGCCTTCATGCTGGTTGTCACTGGGCCATGTTAGAGACCTACAACAGAACTCCTCCCATCATCAGTGTGACTTTGACAGGCAAAGGGTGCAGGCTACTGTCTACAGCATGAAGTGCATCAAGCACATATACAGGAAAGAAAATAACATACATCACAATCTAGATCAATTAATGGACACATCAATCATGAACCCACCCAAATTGATCACAGACATGCCGTGGATAAAATCCCCACAATCCCCGCTAGGGGTGTTAACACAAGTAGTACAGCAGCAGACAGGCCACAGATATGACAGTCTAAAGACCTTGGGCCTCATTACGACCCTGGCGGAAATCGCGGTGCAAAATGCACCATGGAGCACGGCGGAAAGCTGCCGATAGCGCCATGGGGGTTGGCGGATTTTCCGCCCCATTCCGACCTTGGCGGGGCGGTAAATCGCCATCCCCCATTTTACCCTTCCCCATTCCCATTTTTGCCCCATAGGGTATAATGGGAGTGGGGAAGGCGTTAATTACGCCACCGTAAAATACAGTGGCGTAATTAACTACAAGGTCCCGTAGCGCCATGGATTTCTCCGCCCGGAAAAACCAGGCGGAAAACGCTCCATGGCGCTACGGGAACTCGTAGTAGGGCGGACGGGTCCGCCGCGAATAACGCTGGCGTAAACCCACTCCGCCAGGGTCGTAATGAGGGCCCTTGTGTAAATGTTTGTTACACCGAAACATCCTTGTGAGGCCATGGATAAGGGAAGCAGGAGTGGCCTATGTGAGTCAGGACCCCAAGCTGCAAACACATACACGAGACAAGCTTGAAGGGCCCAGCTGGAAGAGACAGTGGATGCTTTCAAAAGCCACAAACCAGCACGCCGTCACATGAATGCACAATAGACAAGCAATTTTAAATGAAATTAACTAATTAAACTAACTATAAAAAACCATATTAACTAACTAAACTAAGAAGAAAAATCAAAAATGGCCACATACGACCCAGAGGGGGGGCACCCAGGAGGGGGGAAGTACAGGGTACACCTCAACACCTACATGCGATGATGTTGAGACAAAAAAAAAATCCTCCATGTGCTCAACGCCTGCACAGCTCGACCTGTGTGGGAGATATCTCATCGTCCGAGTCACCCTCTGGCTGAAAAGGTTGATGTGGCACAGTACCCTGACCATGCCCAGGTGCAGCTTGCCCCTCGTGGGCAGCAAGTCTGCGGGATGGGTGAGCCTGGTTCTGTGCGGAGATTACACATAGGTCAGCATGTAGAACCTTGCATGATATGTGTGCTTCCTCTTGCAAGGTAGCACATGTAACACAGAGTTCTTCCTGCATGGCCTGGCTGGACAACTGGTATACCTCCTGGCAAGCACGTAGCTCACCGAGATGGTACTCTCTAGCTGCTCCAACCTCTCCTCTGACTGCTTACTCTGGGACATCAAGAGCACACCCAGAGTAGATCTGAGGGAATCATACTCAACCCTCATGGCATCCATGTGTGCCTGCGCATGAGCAGCAATTGCTTGACGCAAAGAGACACCATTTCAGCCCAGCGTGCCCTGTCTGAGGCCGCCATACCCAGCCTGAGCGAGCGGGCCGTGGACTGTGCCGCCCGATCCACCACAGGCAGAGGTCCCACCAATGTCTGGTTCCTCAGTGCAGGAGTCATGGGCAGAGGAGTGTCCACATCAGAATCACTCACCCCTGACGAATTGACCTGATGCACATCCAACTCGACATTGTCATCAGAGAGATCATCCGAGCTAGACTCATTACCAGCCCTAGACAAGAAGGTCGGGAACACAAGTGGGTTCTCGTGGCCTACCTCCCCACGACCCCCACTTGTGCTGGGTGGCTGGCGTGATAGCAACCTTGTGTCTGGCATGACAACACCATCCTCTGGCTCCATTGCGTCATCATCTGGAAAGGGGAGAAAAGATGAACATTAGTACACATGTCAGAAGCATATAAAACACACACACATAGACATCACATACACAGCCAACACATGAAGCAGACATGTCACACACAAATGAGAACCTGGCATGCATCCAGTGGCCTTGATCTGCAAACACATCCCAAAAGCAGAAATGGATGTGTGTAAATAGCGAAGCCTACACTATTACAATATACTATATGAACTCCATCAGACGCCACTTCTGTCAGGCACATGTCACAGGCAGAAAAGACAGATGGCAATTAAGAGATGCAACACACCATAAGCATGCCTGAACTGCAAATTGACCAGTGCTGCACGTGAATCCAAACACACAATGACACAGGTAACATGCATGTAGCCATGCATCAATGAAGCATCATCATCAAAATAGCTACATCCATCTGCAGCTCCGGGTGGCATGGGCCATGTAGAAATAGTGAATGTCACAAGCAAAGCAAGGGCCTGCAACCAGGCATGAGGGACCATAATGGCCTGTACCGTCCGAGCTGCAGGACATGAGGCCTCCACAACACCCCTCAGGGGCTGATTGTCCACGTTGGGCTAAGAATGTGCCCTATTATATCATTCCTGGTGGAAATGCACACACCCAGGACCCACCATAGTAGCTAAGTAGTAGCTAAGTGGGCCTGGACATACACATACTGCACAACAGTGAACCTTCGGGATCATGCCAGTTCCACTTAACATGCGCAATGCCGAAATCTCACCAGCACGTCTATCAACTACATATTAGTCAGTCAAAAATAAAGCTGCGGAAGACACATGTGTAAATGGACACTTTCACAAACACATAAGTGAGTACTCGCAATGTTGCACCACACAACGTTGAAGCTGCTTGCATATGTACATGTGAAAGCGTTCAAAAACACACATTTCCCCATACACCTGTATTGTGAACATGACCAGCATCCAATACACCAAAGCAAGCAGCTATAACGCTGCTTGCTTAGATGAATGTGGAAGTGCACACATACACACGTGAAGGATGCTCCACAGTCATCACAACCTAATTGGCAGGCTACATCCAATCAGTGCCCTATTCCAGTTGGTTTAGGCACAATTGACCAGTAAACTAATCTAAACAACCACTAGGTAGTCCTAACACTGAGTACATGTGTCACAGGATGCACCTGTGCCTGTCGCATACATGACAGAGAAGGGATGAAAAACAGTCCATACATGCCAGGTGACATTGACATAGCATCAGTGAGTAGGCATATAGAAGGGTGTAACTTGGCTCAGAAGTGGGTTGATGCAGTGCAGAACATGTGTACGTGCCCCACTACCTACATGAACAAGTACATTATGAAGTCTACCAATACACGTGTAGGCAGTGCAAGGGCAAGTTCAGGCATCACGTGCAATGTGCATGCAATTGGTTGCATGGTTACAGGCAACCCCCCCACCCACCTAAGTGAAAATGCAGGGAGGCATTGCATGGCAGTGAAAGGGTGGCCAGAGAACTCTGTATTGCCAGACAGTGTTGACTAGCGTCAATTGCATCATCAGAGTCAACTGACAACACAGCAGATGATGATAGGACAGTAAGCAGGACACATGTTGAACCCTCAGTAGTACACCCATGTGTGCAGAAGCCACTACACCAGTTAAACAGAGTCAGTGGGTCAGAAACAGGGTGAAGCCTGTGCCCCACACAGACTGTGACACCCTGAACCTGTGTGTGATGCTGGCCTGAGCCAGAGTGGGCATGGAATTGTTGATCAAATGCCATGAAATGTAGGTCAGCCTGGACACATACTACTATGATAATCCAGTCAAGGACACATAGGGGCATGCATGGAATGCACATGGAGCCTGGATGGGCACTCATGTCCCTGCAGAGCATCTGCCATCTGCACAGTCCAAGTGAGACACCCTGCATCAAGGACAGAGAATGTACCCCACTGCATGTGTCGGGCAGGTTGGCTGGTGGAAGTTTGCATGTACACCGGAGCCTTGAACAGGCCATTGCAGTATGCCAACATGATGCACACCAGTGCCATGGTGAAATGGCGGTGCAGGGGGGGAGGGGCAAGGGAGCATGCATATGTGGAGTACATGCATGCAGGCCGAACACACATGCACGTCAGTCATGCAATGACATAGTCCCAGTGCTGAGAGGAAAGACACCCCAGCCTACATGCAGAAGGGCCAGTGAGCTGGAACATGGACCGGAGGGGCAGCCGGGTGACTAGCATGTGAGTAGGGTGCAAGTGTGGTGATGAGGACAGTCCCCGTCTGCTCTACATGTCCACTATCCTGCACAGCAGGCACACATCAGTGAAGCATTGCACGACTTTCACATGAGAACCATGTACACATGACATTCAAGCACAACACATCACACAAGCAAAACACGCATGGCCTCGACAAACACGCGACAACACTCACTGGTTGAGGCATCAAAGTCCAGCATCTCTCCCACTCCTTCGAACATTCCTGTTGGTATGAACTCCGCAACGACGGACTCGTGTGGAGTGAGGTCTTCCTCCTCAGGTGGTGGCCCACTGCCAGTCACCAGAGTCATGTAATTAGAGGCATGCTTCGCCTTAGTGCTGCGTTTGAGGTCATCCCAATGCTTTTCGCACTCTTGAGCTGTGCACACCTCATGGCTGAATGCACTCACATGATCCGCAACTTGCTTTCAGTGGGTATTACGACGGGCAGCCGTAGTTTGACAATTCGGCCCCACTAGCATGTCACGGTTGTGTTCCCGCACATAGTCCACAAGGAAGTTCAGTTCCTGCATGCAGAAAGGCTTCTTCCTCGATGTGCCGGAGACCGTAGCTGTGTCTGGGGTCCCAGCCTGTACTGCAGGTGCAACCTTCCTCCTCTTGGATGCTGGTCCGGACCCTTGCTGGCAAATGCCGCCCTGATCAGTATGGGCAGTGGCGCTGGTGGAATGAGCTGAGGGAGTGGCAGGTGGAACATGGACGGAAGCCCTGACTTGCGTCAGTGGCTGCTGGGTGCACTGGAATGGACCCTGCGCAGCAACATCAGCTGTGCCAGGGTCATTGACCGGGACTGTCCTGGTTGGTAGACTCACAACCAGGGGGGTGTCGGCTGCATCTGCCCATGCACTTGCCAGCACCCTCCTGGTTGGGGCAGCAGATGACATTACTGCCCCAGGGACATGTTCCTCAGTCAGGGCAGCCCTGCGTGCACCTACGGTGTGCCTCCTGACCTCCTGGAAGTCTTCCATGGACTCTTCAAGTGCCAACGGTGCCTGCGCTGGCAGACCCTGAGCCTGGGTGGTGGTGTACACAGCTGAACCTGCAGCTACCACTACCCTTGGGCCCGTGGCAGTCGATGAAACGGACTGCCGGGTCACATGGGCGCCAGTGCCAGATGCAAGAACTGCATCTCCTGGAGCCACAGGGGGTGGTGGCATGACTGCACCAACACGTGGCACAACATTGTGCTGAGCTGGCACACCCCTGCCTCTTCCCCCTCTGCAGTCACCCTGGACACCCTGGAGTCCCCCTACTCCCTGGTCAGCCCGGCCACGTCCCTGACCACGCCCGCCACTTGGAGTACGCCCAGCTGAGGCGCCCCTCACCTTTCATGGCCTCCCAGCCATGGCACCGATGGAGTAGTGCCGGCACAGATGTAGTAGTGCCAATGGGAGGTGTACATGACAATTGTCCTGGGCAATTGGGGTGAAGGGGGTGGGTTACAAGATGTTAACAGCACCCCTGCACCTGCAAGACTGTATGTGACCCCGGTGATAAAGTGACGGGTCACGCAATGCTCAGGCACCCCAAAACTGCAGTAAAACTGTGCACGCAACTCCCGGTAGCCCACATGTGTGGAATTAACCTCCCGTAGTACGTGTTGTAACCCAGGGACACGAAAAACACATACGCGTGGGATACGCAGGCTACTATGACCTTGAAAACGGGCAGCGATACACAGGGGCACCCACAGTGGGAAAAATAGCATGCGCGACTCACCGTCAGACTAGCGTGATAATGAAAAACACGCGAAGCCAATACCCCGCCAAAAGAAGAGATATGTCCTTAATCCGCTGTGAAGTTGTGATGGCATGCGAAACAACACAAAGTAGCAACACACACGTCGGTCTCCATGAAAGGCACGTACAGCAAATTGCTGGCCCCGCTCACCTTTAACCCATGCTGAGGGAAACGCCTGAGCGCGTCACGTCACTTACGTGCTTAGGCCCTTTCCTCGGATTACATGCATTAACACGCGGACGTGCTGTTTTTTTAAATGCTGAATCACTATGCACCCGTCACGAGGGAAACACCTGTGTGCATAACGTCACAGACACGCTTATGCTCTAAGGGCCTTTCCTCGAATTACACGCTGATGTGCAGTTTTTTCACGTGCAAAATCACTCCGTATCAAGCTGGCCACGCAACAACACACGGAAGACCACGCTCTTGCCTAGAAGGCCATTTTCCTGTCCCCCAGAGCCCCGAGCACGCTCCCACCTGCCATCTGCTGCTGCCTGCCTGCCTGCTGGCCACATGCCCTGCTGTTTGGTGCCTGCACGTCAGCCATCTGCAGGGGTCTAGTTGCTGTGACCACCCCTGCTGGAACAGAAGACTCCCGACTGGTATTCCATCGCTCCACAGCCCAGCCACAGGACCCAGTTGCCCACCCAAACCTGCCACAGGGGTTGCCATGTCCGACACAACACCATCTGGCACCAGTGGCAACCCCCAGCAGAGAGGCAGAGGGCTGCCAGCTTCAGTGCCTATGAAGTTGGCATCCTGATGGAGCAAGTCCTCTGGCAGTCTTTGGAAGTTCACACGCCAACAATGAAGGATGGAAAAGGATCTAGATGGATATTGTGGCTACCATCTACATGGAGGGGGTGGAAGCCTGCGACATTCAACACGTCTGGAAGTGCTGGGAGGACTTCAGGTCCAGGACCCGCAACAAGGCCTGGCGCGTCTTGAAGGCAGCGGATGCTGAGGGCTGCCGGGTCTGCCTCACCACCAACCAGATGAGGGTCCTGGAACGTATACGCCCAGCGCTCCACCTCCAGGTCCTTGAGAGGCAGACCCGTCCAGAGTCGAGCGGTAAGTGTACATGCGTACTGATTGGACACTGTGCATGTTGAGGTGTGCCAGGAGTGTGCAGGTTGGACATATGTCTTGGTAGGCCCATGTATGGATGTGCATGTACAGGGACATGAGCTTGCCGCATGTGAGTCCTGTCATGTGTGAGGCACATCAATGGTGTATGTGTTCAAATGCATGGTGGCCAAATGCATGTGTGTGTGCACACATGTTTAAATTTCTTTGTATGTACTGTGGCATGATTGTGGTGTCACACATGGATGCTGGTTCCACCTTCATGTATCTGCACAGTGTACATGTGCATGTGTGTGTATTTTACAAGTGTGTGACTGTGATACACCATGGATGCATGTGACACTGACATGTAGGAGGCTGATTGGCAGATGTGACATGGATGGCGATGAAATCACTGCAACAGGTGGTGGAGATGTACAGATGCATGTATGTCTGGTGGCATGTGTGCATGTGTTCTGCACTCCCCGTGTTGCATGTGACGTCAGGCTAACCTTGGGATGCTCATGCTGTTGTATGTGTATGGATGGTGCTGCCTGCTGCAACATTCCTGTTGATTTGCGCATGTGTGTGAGTTCAAATGATATGTGTGTTAGGGAGTGTCATGCCATGTGGGAAGTTTGACACTGCCACTCATTTGCAACTGTCATGTGTGTATCACACCATTGTACAGTGCCCTGATGCCTGTGTTCTATCTCTCCCTGTCTGCAGCATCAACTGATGAAGAGGGCAGAGACGGTGCTGTGGAGCACAGCGGCAGGGATCACACCGCCAGCCGGAGACACAAGGCCCAGCTCCCCTCCCGGGTTGTCATCTCGTTGGGGAGTGAGGAGTCTGGTGCCGCGTCCGTGGCCTCAGCTGCCGAGGGTAGGTCCAAGAGGATGCGGTTGGAGGTGGTCTCCTCAGCAGCAGAAGGGTCAGCTGAAACCCCACAGGGTCCGATGGAGGAAGATGGCACGGAGTCATCAAGGTTGTTGGTGGGTTTGGTTGAGGAGGAGGCCGTGGAAGGGCCACACACAGGGTCTGGATGGGGGGATTCCACTGGTGCTAGTGGTGCAGTCCAGGGGCACGGACAGGAGGAAGCACAGGCTGCCACAGAGGTGCCTGTGTGTAATCCTGTCCCCGGTCCTGTGACTGCATCATCCCACACCAGCAGGGATGCCTTTTTCCAGACCCGTTCACAGGGAGTGGATGCGCGAACAACAACTGGCCTTCCTCTCCCTGCGGATGTGGCAATCCAGGACCGTGTTGAGCCTGTCAAGGCTGGGGTGGTGTTGTGTCAACGGGGCATCCGGAATGACGTGCAGGGTTTTCGTGAGGATGTTATTTGGGATGCCTCATTGACGGCGTCAACCTACTAGGACGGGTCACCAGTGCTGGGTTCCTCCGTCTGCTGGACCTTGTACAGACTCCCTCCTCAACTGAACCCCCTGTGCGCCAGTCATCCTCTGTGCCATCTTCCGGCCCAAGTATCACCTGGGTACCCTGTGGAGCTGCCTCTGACCCAGCAGCCAGGCTGGTGGAGGACACATCCCTGCCACAGTCGGAAGTCGGAGGTCCAGCAGGGGTGGCCACCCCAACAAATGGACCCCAGCAGGAGGAGAACGTGCAGGCATCAAGAGGCAGGGCACATGCACGGCAGCATCAGGCTCAAAGTGGGAGCGATGATGGCTCTGGGCCATCAACATCAGAGGGACAGGCATCGGCCGGAGGGCAGGAGGACCCTGGATTGGGAGTGTCTTCTGTGTGGCAGCGGTTGGGCCAGCAAATAGATGCGGAGCACCTGCGGGCAGAAGAGGCACGGCTCACTATGGTCAGGGCGGAGAACTCAATGCGCAGGGCACTGAGGCGGGCTGAGTGCCTCGAGGAAATTTGCAGGGTGTTGGAGGTAGACATGGCGTTATCCCTGCGAAACCTCGGGGCCATGGAACAGGCCCACCTCTAGGACGTAGAACAGGAGTTCGATGATGCCCTGGTGCGGGAAATCAACAAGTGAGCCGTAGGACTTACCCGCCGCCATTGTATATAGTTAATTAGTGTTAGGTTTCCTTTATATTTTCATTTCATTTAGGGTGCATGGACTATGCCCCACCTTTTTGTATGTAGTTGTTTATTAGGTAGGGTTTTTTGTAGGTTTCATTTGGATTGTTGGGCTCATGGACCCTGGATTTGGAAATTAAATTGTATATAGTTGAAAACTGGATTGGACTTCATTTTTTTCATTTTTTACCATGGAGCAATGGATTTATTTTTTCATTTGGATTTTGTTTGATGGACGAACCCTTTGGAGACATTTTCATTTGGATTTATTTTGATGCAGCATTCATATATTTTATTTCATTTATTTTGGACTTGCAGCCTTTTGTTTATTATTTCTATTATTGTGTGATTTTCTTTCATTCCCTTGGATTTATTGTTAATACATTTTGGTTTCATACTTCATTTGTATGGTATTCTCTCATTGGTTTCATGCAAGTCACGATGTGGGTTTTCTCATTCACTTGCACCCATTGTGTGTGTGTGTGACGGACATGTATTGATGTGCATACTTGCCATTTGGGATGTATCATGTAATGGGGATTTCAATGTGGGGTGGATGGAATACTTGGTTGGGTGTTTCGACTGGGGTGGCGTGGGGGTGGGATATGGGTGGCCATAAGGGCCATTTGTGTGGATTGTGATGATGTGTTGGGGGGACACATGAGTCGGGGCCTGCTGTCAGGTGCCCGTCAATGCTGGGTGGGTGGGGGTGTAGGGGGACATGAGGCGGGGCCTGCTGGCAGGTGCCTGTCAATGCTGGGTGGGTGTGAGGTGCAGGGGGACATGAGTCGGGGCCTGCTGGCTGGTGCCCGTCAATGCTGGGTGGGTGGGGGTGCAGGGGGACATGACTCGGGGCTTGCTGGCAGGTGCCCGTCAATGCTGGGTGGGTGGGGGTGCAGGGGGACATGAGTCGGGGCCTGCTGCCAGGTGCTCGTCAATGCTGGGTGGATGGGGGTGCAGGGGGACATGAGTCGGGGCCTGCTGCCAGGTGCCCATCAATGCTGGGTGGGTGGGGTTGCAGGGGGACATGAGTCGGGCCTGCTGCCAGGTGCCCATCAATGCTGGGTGGGTGGGGGTGCAGGGGGACATGAGTCGGGGCCTGCTGGCAGGTGCCCGTCAATGCTGGGTGGGTGGGGGTGCAGGGGGACATGAGTCGGGGCCTGCTGCCAGGTGCCGTCAATGCTGGGTGGGTGGGGGTGCAGGGGGACATGAGTCGGGGCCTGCTGGCAGGTGCCCGTCAATGCTGGGTGGGTGGGGGTGCAGGGGGACATGAGTTGGGGCCTGCTGCCAGGTGCCCGTCACTGGGGGTGGGTGGATGGGTGGGGGACATGAGTCGGGGCTCACAAGTGTGCTCACAAGTGCATGGTGCCATGTGGGCTGACTGCAGGGCATGGTGGGGGTTGTAGGGTAGTCCCCTATGGTGTGGGCTGTCTGCAGGGCATGGGGAGGGGGGAAACCGCACACCCGGGAGGGCACACAATGCCAAATCGCGTGTAAAACTCCCCACACACCCATCAGAATACACGTACCCCTCTCGCGCTAGCAAAATCACGTGTAAGACTCCCTGCGCACCCCTCCGAATACACGTACCCCTTTCGCGCTAGCAAAATCGGATGTAGGACTCCTATGTATATTGTTGCTCATCTGAAACTGTTCTATCCTACCTGTAGACCCGAAGCTGTCCTCCCTCCACTACCAGCACACAAACCTATGGACACCAACTCTGAACTGACTGTTGATTTGTTCAATAAATCTCAACTTCCATAAGGAGGTTCCTCCATTCTGTAAAGCCTCAGTGATCGTCCATTAAACAAGAAGCATCCGAAACCTGAAACATGAACATGAACACGTTATCACCCTATTGCCTCTACCGAATTGCAGCAATTTATGGACATTTGAGAAATTCAGGATATTTCTCAATCTGTATTCACACCAGCACATGGACTGAATTTTCGTTTGGAATGGTTTAGTATGACATTCTGTCAAATGCCAATAAGGGAAACCTGACCCTTTTGGTGATGTTTGATCGATCTCTCTCTGGCATTAGACACCACTGAGCACAACACCTAACTACCTCACCTGCCGGGGACTGAACCTATCAGATTGCCTCTTGGATCCATTCTGTTACGTAAGGAAGATCTGCTAGTGTTAGTTCAGGTCTCTTTTCTTTTTTTCTGCAATTTGTGCATATTGTGGGGTTCCAAAGGATTCCCGACTTTCACCTCTTGTGCTTAACATCTATGCCTACCCTTTGATGGATTTATCAAGCGTAACCCTATGTTTCATTCTTACAAGGATGTTACTAAAGTCTATTCTCGTGGTTAGAGGCCACAATGATGATTATAAACAGTGTGCACATGTTTGGATGATATGGGCTTGAGGATGCTTCAAGCCTAAATCCTCAAAATAGAGGTCATGTTATTACGACCGGTTGATAGGTATGATAATGCGAAGAGCCACCAGTTCCACCCATGCTATCTGATATACAATGTAAACCATGGGTCTTTATTGCCAAGCATATTTGGAGTTAAAGGCACAAACTGAAGGAGTGATATACAGCTCTTTTTTATGCTCTCCTAAATCTACTACAACCTCCTTTTTTGTACAAATGAGAACATGAAAATGCAGAAGGAGCTTTGATATCTCTAGACGGAACTATGCAAATTCTATGTTTACCATCTGTTCCCGGCATAACAAACGCTGTTCTAGCTTATCTTAAATGTCAATATCGGTTGGAAATTCATAGGATCACTTTGGCTCCCCTTCTTAAATATCAGAATTTCCACTGATTGCTTCCAGGGAGGAGCACAGGTCCCTGTGACTTATTAATGGTCATTGAAAATGTTAAATGTATAGGAAACAGCCTTCTTTTGAATTTGAAAGGCATATTTGTATCACATGGAATGAAAGGTATATACGGTTTCTAAGTTAAATACTCTGATAACAGAGGCTTCTATGATTTGTCTTTGTAGACGCTTGTTCGTTGCAGAGTCATCGTGATGGCATAAGATTGCATAGTGGCATAATTTCAGCACCTACTTTCAGTTTAAGCTCATGAGCAGGCATTCATCCTACAGCGTGTCACACTTTAGAGACTGAAATGTTTAACTAGTAATTAACTGTTCATTGACACTGAAACCGCTGTGCCCTGTGTGAAGAGAAGTTGAGATGGAAAGTAGTAACTTGAAATTCTTCTGAATGTTTGTGATAGGCGGTGACCGCGTAGAAGCGTGGCAGTTGCCTTAGTTTTCAGCATTAGAAACACAAAACCAATTTCTGCTCTTAGGCAACGTTTACATAGCTTTTAGTGCACCATAGAGTATCATTTAATTATTATAGGTCTCAGTACAAGTTTGGCAGTAAATCAGAACTATATCAGCAACAAAATGAATGTACTATTACTGCCACTTGGTCGTGTGCATTTAGCAGGAAATTAGGATAGGTGGCACACTGGTGTTAGTCCCCATACTTTAAGTCCATTGGACTTCATGGGAATTCTTCTGAGTTACCTTGAACGGTAGGTAATTCGACTCTTGGAGTTTCAACGTTTTTTAGAAGTTAGGTGGATGATTTAAATCCCACTTGTTGCTGAAGCTACATGCTCCACGTCAGTGTCGAAACTCGTAGTACAGCCGTGAGGTAAATTGGCAGTGAAATGGTGCTGGCGGAATTACCACTACGTTACTGTCACTTTTTACCACACCTCAGAATGAGGCCCTGTGTGCTGCATGAGAACACATTCGTGGATTTGCCCCTGAGTACTTTCATAAAAAAGATTGGTTGTACAAACTAGTCGAAGGTGAGATGGGTGTTGAAGATGTAAAAAAATGTATCTAAATATGTAAATGAATAGGTACCGACTACTCCGCCATCGGCCAACACATAGAACAAAACTTTCTTTCAATATGCTCCCTGAAACGTTTTAGTATAAAAACATGATATAGATTTTTTAAGCTTAATGTCTATGGAGACAAATAAGCCGCTACACGATCCTTACCACCAAGACAGTAAACGCATAACAATGTACGCATTTCTTGTTACGAAAAATATACTTTTTTTTTTTTTTTTTGCTGTGTCTTGGTTAAACCCATAATCCTTTTTTGTTGCAGTACTTCATGGAAGTGTTGCTAGAACTTGTTGATAAAGAGATATATTAAATATACTACAGCTCAGTGTTTGTTAATAGTGCTGTTTTTCACACATATTTTAAAATATGCTAACATAAAACTTGTGTTTCCAGTAATTGTTTGCTTGTGAAAAGAAGCAAATATCACACTTTCAGCTGTTCAAAAGAAAAGGCAGTTAATTAGTCAAGGGTAGGAGGCGTACTGTGGGATATTTAAATGCAACGATTCAATTCTTATGTATGAATTGGGCGTATAAATGGAAAATAAACTTAAATTGTGAAATGCATATATTATCTAAGGGCGGTTTGACTTCAAAGGGCGAGATCTACCAATATACTGACAGTGCCAGATTGGCTGAAATTATTAGACTAAAGCATTTTGACAGAATGTTTTGCATGACTTACAACAAGTAAAACAGCAACAACAAATGCGTGTTAGTTTTCTGGTGTTAACATCGTTTTCAGAAAGGCACTAATTTTCCCAGGCATTCAATTACACCGCCATTTTGAAATGATCCATGCAACTGCTGCACATTATAATGAAGTAATGTAAGGGAAATGGTCAGTAGAAACATCAACATATTCCCAACTGTGACAGAAATTCTCAATGCAGAGTACTATTGCAGTCCATGGAAACCTGAAATAGTTTGCAAACATTGACAAACCAATCGACTAGATGCCCGCACATTAGGGAAACATTTTCCATTGCATGTCCCTGGGTATGTTTCTTTCTATATGTCCCTGTCGTTTATGTGTCTCTTCTCTAGTATGGATCGGTGAATCATCTTTCATCTAGTGTGTGCTGGAACTCTAACTGATTTGAAACAGTAAAACCCTGATACGAGAACTAATGAGAGTACGTATTGGCTTAACTCAGCATAAATTTCCATCGGAATGTGTGTTTTTGAATGTTCCTTTCAATGACATTGTGCTTTTGTTTTGTTTTATTTGCCTTTATATAGTTTGCATGTTTTCAGATTTGTATTTGTTCACCTCTATTCAAAGCAAACAGTGCTAATGGTTTGCCTAGGCTCTAGCTAGTTTGATCCATAAACCATAAACCATAAACTTTGTAAACAACAAATATTCATACTTCTGCAGCCTTTCCATGTTTCTCGCTGGAAACCACTGATTAGAAAAAGGCATTATCAATTCACAGCTCAACCTACCGATTTGAGGATTGTCACGCCAATGAGGGGACTTGAACCTGTCAACTGCCATTGGGAAACTCATGCACTAACCTCCGAGTCATAGGGTCTTAATGACAAAAGGTATTTGAACATATTTTGCATAACTAAAATACTTTTCTCCTGCTGCTGGAACACGGTCAGTGGGCGTGCAAGTTAACATGCATTTCCAGGGATTTTCGCGCATTCCTGCCTGTCTTTTCTTAAGGTTCCCGAAGGATTATCACACCTCTCTAGTAGTCAAATCCCAATTTGTCATAATGCTGGCAAAGTGACAGCCTGAGAGACCTTTATTGGAGAAAATGAATGTCTGTTGTGCCATGTGTTATCCTGTCTGTATTTTTTTAAAAGGTGTGCAAGCATCAGCTGCACAGATCACCATTTCTCTTGCATGAACATCCAATTCAGAGCAAATTCATTTTAGTTCCAAACCAATTTTATCTTCTCTGAGCCTCGAGACAGCCTTGTTTCCCACCATGTCCATCCCTATTGGAAACCTCTTTCAGTTCCTCACACCAACACACCAACAGTTACCACTTCTTTTGGTGACCCTCTCCTGGCATACGGGGGCCATTGCTTGCAAGTCCTCCTTTTCCTCCTGCCTGTTTTCTTTTTCTGCTGTGTCTGCATAGTTGTGGTCCCTCTTGAAAAATATCTTCCAAGTAATACATTTCTATGCCAGGTGTGCGTGTGTGTGTGTGTGTGTATGTATGTATGTGAATGAATATGCAGAGCATGGCATCCTTGACATAGCAACCAATCTCTTTGTTCCTTCTTCCCATTCCTTTGTGTTCCCACTTTCCACAATTACATACTGGCCATTTTTCTATCGCTGACTCTTTTAAATCCAGCCGTCTCCTATGTGACTCTATTAGCCTGTCTTTCATCCTACTGTCCTTAGTGAATACGTATTGTTGCCTGACAGATCTCCCCACTAGGTAACTGAAACTCCCAGGGGCATGTGATGGAGTGAGAAATTGGCATTTTACTGGACACATGTAAACATTGCTTACTTCTTATATTCATAGCCCCACTAAAAAACTCATCCCCTAGCATACTCATTCTTCCAGATGAATGACATTTGGGTAATGAAGCCCCTTCCGCCCCTCCCGGATCCAGGACATTCCTATCAGCTGTCCTGGCTCATGGGTGGCTTCATTCCTCCATACCTGTGAAGGGTGTGGACATGTTCAGGCATCTGGATCCTGCCATCTTTGACCAAGAATCTTTGTAAAGCCTAGTGAGTTTGTTAGTCACACAGAAATGTTGATGACATTCCTGTTAATGGAATATGGGGCTGAGGAGGATGGAAGTTTTTGCACTCATGAAAAACTCTGCCTTTGCTGCACTAAACAATGCATATTATCGGAATCTACACATAAAAAAGGCCACCACCCTTGTAAGCTCATTTTAAGAGGCTATTCTTAATAAATACATTTTTAAAGGCTGAATTCACAGTGTCCTGAGTTGATAAAAATCTGGGCTGTGGAAGCCATACCCAACATAAAATAGCTCAGTGTCACCTTTTTTAATCAGTTAAGGCAATAAAGACAGCCAGATGACCAGTTATGGAAAATGGACAATGGAGCCCTCTTGTTATACTGACTAATCATGCCACAAAAGGGTTTCACAATTCTGAGAAATTAAACTTCAGGCTGGATATTTGCTGCAGAAATATAATGGGCCATTGGATTTAATACCATTCATGCATTTAAAAAATGTTTTTGATGTAAACATTACATCAGTGTAAATATGAAATCCAACTTCTGACGACTTAAGGAGGTCGCACAACGAGTTAACATTTATGACAAACAAGAATGTTGGGGTACAGACTGAATATGTCAGGATCTCCTCAGGTGGGGACAGATGGCTTAGCTGAGAATAGGTCTTTTCTATCACAACTAAACCAGCAGAAGGAGACAGGAGAGGTGTGAGTCAAGGTAAGCAAGTCAAAGAGGTGAATCTGATGATCAAGAGTGTGGAACTAATAGGGCATTTCCACTTGAGACAACTGATAGCATGAATGTCTCAATCGTGTGTTGAGATTGGAAGTCCAATTTCATATTATAAATACAAAGCATAAAGGCTCAATGTCCACACACAGACCGGCTCTGGAGCCAAAGCAGCATATCCAGGGTTCTTTAGTATACATAGGCACATTTGTACAGATCCAGTTACTAGCAGGCATATTACATAATGTGTGGACAGATAGATGTACAGCACCTTTCCCCCCTCTCCCCTTCCCCCTGCACTTTTCCCAGTCCCCTTACCCTTGCACTTGCGCAATCTGAACTGACTCCTGGCCTAGTAGGATCGTTGTCTGTCTCCCCTTGTCCACCCCCCCCCTGCCTCGTCGTTCCTTGAAACACTTGTGTATAGGCGCGTTACAAATGCCATATCATATCATATCATATCATAGATACAAGTATATATGAAGTGGCACAATAGACACCCATTGGCCATCCTCTCACATCCAGCTCAGGCACCTCACTGACATTCATGGAACATTCACACACACACACCCGCTCAACGTTCTCCTGAGCTGTCTATCATACATATACCAAAATTCTTTCAGCATGCATTCCTGGCCAGTGATGTAGAACACGACTAACTCACATAATAAGAATGGTGTTGAAGATTTGGTGTTTGTCCAAGCCGAATTCAAATAAAAGGTCTATGCTATGTTCAGTTAGATCATGCATATATCTGTTGATATTTTATATTGTTGTATGAACCAGATAATGTATAGAAGTTGTTTGGTATTGTGAGTGATTGAGTGAGTGAGTGAGTGAGTGAGGCCGTTTAACACGCATTGAGAATTGAATTGCCTCTTGGCGTTTTGGGGTACTCTATTAGATATGAAGTTCTTTATTTCTCTTTTATCATGACATGCTGTTTTGCATACAAAAAATAAGCATGACAAAGTAAATACGAAAAAATATAATTTTTACATTGACAACCTTCTCCCTCCATGTAACTGATCAATGTACAATTATTATTATTTTGTATGGCATTTCCTATACATACTATGAGTGCTTGCTTTGAGGAACACTTCATTTCAACAACATAAACTCAAGACAGGTGCAAGGGCAGTACCCAACACACAGCAGGTTTGTGTTCTCACCAAATTTCCATTAGACCTTTGATAAATGGTCTTAATAAGGATTGCAGTTATACTTTAGAGGTATCTACGTATTTCTATCTTTATCCTGGCGTGCGTGTGCACAGGCAGGTTATCCATTCCATGTGTGTTTATGTACATAGTTGTTGGAGCGAGCTGGTGTTCCATCTGCCAAGCCTCTCAGCCCTGAGTACATGGGAAGTCTGTGGATGTTAAGGTAGTTGCAGAGCTTACTTTTTAGAGGAAGGTGCTGTGGTGTGGTTGGGGGGGAAAGAGGGGGTTCCTAATGTTGGACCTGCGATAAAGAAGCTTGATGAACATCTCGACATCTTGGTCCTTGTCATGTCTACCTCACAATTGCCTTCTGGCAGGCAGTGATAATGTTTACTAATCAAAACACCTCAGTGAATAACCAGAATACACTTCCAAAAGCATTCAAGGAATGCCAAGTTTGGACCACACATACGGTAGGCTTTTCGGACAACTGCAGAAAACGTTCACTATACAGCTAACAAAGGAAGAGAGGGTATAAATATATTACTAAATATAATGATGCCTTAAAATCAAGCACCTGTTTCTAGCATAAGCCAGTCCAAAAGATGCCTTATGCAACCGGGGGTGTGAAGTAGTGATTTGCAGTGCCATCTTGGCAAAGCAGGGAGGTTATATGAGTTAAGACAGACTAAGCACTCTACTATTAAGCCCTCTACATTGGTGTTAGCGTTCACCCCAGTTTTTATCCCAGCAACGCATAACCTAAAATAAGGCACACATGTATTTTGATTTCTTTGTGACAATGCAGTGAACTTAGGCCAAGGTTACTTGGGGACCTAGGTTTGTGGAAGAAGGTATCCAGAACCTCATTGATTGCAACTACCACCCATCATTTTGAGGTGCAGTCTCTGGCATGCATTAATACCCCCACCCGGGGAAAAAAGCCCATGCCTTTAGACCCATGAAATGGAAGGACACTGACAGGACAATGCTAATTCCAGCCAAGAATATTGTGACCTCTGTGTATTCTTTTTATATCCCACTAGCTTTTCATCCAAACTGCATTGCCTGTGGATAGGAAGTTATGGTCAAACTGGTGTAGAATTGTATTGGCAACAAACCTTAGGCAAGATCAATTGGATAACTTCAATAGCAAGTCCAAATTTACTAACGCATTACTCACTGCAAGGGGCCACTTTTTCTAACTCACTGTTCATGAGCCACCTTTTGTCGTGTACTTTGAACTCAGGGTTGGGATGGGGGTATAATGGCTGCTCCATGAAGCCTAAAGCTAGGAGGCCAGTGCCTAAATAATTTCTTCACAAGAGGATCCTAGGTGCAACGGTTCATGGTGCCATGTCATCATCGGTCATTAGGTCACAGGAAGCAATGCCAAGTGGAGTAGACAGTTAGATAAAGGTGTTGGGTCCATATTCAAGGAGTCATACTATCTTTGTATATAGGCTTAAATAAACTATGCTGTTGTTCATAACTCCAAGGGCATCTATGTTATTTATTTGAGTGAGAAAAAACAACCTTCAGTCAATTCAATATGCTACTACATAAGATATATTTGGGATTTAGGATTTATCACCTTGCTATCCAGCCTGACAAAGTGAGCAAAGAACTCTAGCAGAGGTGACGTATTAGCCTATTGGTCAATTGGTCAATTTACCTCTTCCAGGCATTAATTTTCTGCATTGTGTTAATTTGCATTGCATTGTGGCGCATCCAAAGTGCTCGCAAGTGTGGCTGTCCGGCTGTAAGGAAGAAATGCTGCAATCCTGCCCTCTTGTGCTGTGCCATCGCCGGCGGCGAGCTGAAGTTTGTGCTTGCCGCATCCGTGCAGCGACCTGGATCGCACAGAAGAACGTGCTCTCCCAAGTGATTAATGACTATTTTCATTGTGAACTCCTTAGTTCATTAAGCACTGAGCTCTGAGCTGTGCTCTGAGCTCAGAGTTCGCGGGTTTCCCGCGTTAGCTGCTATTGTGTTGGACTCACTTCATTGCCTAAAATACCTACTTTTTTGTTTTCAGCTCCTCCCACGTTGCCGCCCATTCCTGCCATCACCAGCCCAACGCCATATTAGCCCCGGTGCACGCGCAACTCGCGCGCGCATCCAAAGTGCTCACAAGTGTGGCTGTTTGGCTGTTCGGCTGGGCGTGTTAGGCACTGGCTCTCTAGACTTGCCCAGGTAACTGCTATTGAAGCTCTGTTTGCTTGGCCTGTGAGCAATCTATAGTGTGAGGGGGAAAGTTAATTGCATATTACAGTATGGTTAAGAACTTGAGGAGTGGGTAAAGGTGCCTGAAAGGGTCACCCTCCGCTATGAGTGAGGGGAACATGTCAGAATATGACATATATCAAGAATCTATACATCAGACGAAAAAAAAGGGGAGGTGTGCGCGCAAGCCAACAGGCGGCATTGAACCCCTGGACCCTGTTTCCATGACTCCAGTCATGGCGGTGCCTTTAACCACTGCCTTGGCGGAGACTCAGGATGAAGACATAAACAGGACCTTAACAGGCAACCTAAAGATTAACAACATAGAGGGTAAGGATGGTCTTCTTTATTCGTCGCACCCTATCTGTAATATACCCATTACCGACAACTCCCTCCTGGGTGCTGTAGGTGATGTTTCTATCCTTCTGCCCTCTGATACATCATTAGTGGCTCCGGTTGTGTTAGCTGCACTACACAGTAGAACACGACTCTCAAATATCCCCTCTACCCATGCAGGAAGTTCTTGCGGGTATAGGGATCAGGTCCATTTCCACGCTGCAATTGCAGATAACCTGAACCAGTTGAAAGAAATAAGGAAAATTTATATGAATTGGGCAGCAAAAGAAATAAAACAAAAAGCTAGCTCCCCAGCACACAAGCTTGTGGGTAATCTGAGCAATATAACATATCCACATTCTCCTGTTTTAGGAGTTGAAGCACTCCAAACCAAAGGTATCGCTGAACATCCTCATTTGCCTAATTCATCTCTACCACTTTATCCCCTTGAGGATAAATTAGTGGATCTTAACCAACAAAAGCTCCAAAATTTCCCTGTACTGACAAGGATATTGAATTTGCTGGATAAAGGGCACACATTCACCCATGGTGCTATTGGTGCTCTAAGTTCTGCAACTTCGGAAATTTCATCTTGACTATGCAGAATTGAAGGATTCTTGATGGCTCAAGAGAAATGCCACACATTTTGGGCAGACCAAGTACTTATCGGGAAACTCAATACACAGAGTCAACAGTCGGCCCCTGTAGGTATGACAAGGGCACAAGCCACACAAACTGCTCCAACCTGTGTACCAGAGAGCTTAGCACTAAATACAGGTGCGTATCCCTTGCAGCTACAGGGCCAGTCAATTGAAGTACAGAGCATAAACCAGAACCCCCCATGCAGAAATTGCTAAACTGCAATATGAGAGAATTTTAGTACTTGAAAAGATTCTGTAGGCCGCCAATCTAGTGCCCACCAAAGTATTGTGTAGTGAACAGTCTGGGAGCGGCGAATCAAAGTTGCTCTCATCTAACGGCATGCCGGACAGCCCCACTCCTCTCACCGACTTGATTGACCTGAATGGGGGATCCGACTATGGGTGTTCATCCCGTCAACGAAGATATGGTGGAAAATTGTGAGTTAAAACATTCCACGTTTTTCAGGTCACGCAAAGCCAAAAAACTCCATGCTAGAGCAATGAAAAGACAGGCTCAGACAGGTGCAAAAAATGCGAGCACACAATTGGGTGTCTCTACAAAAAACATTAAAAAAATGATAAAAAAAAATGCACCTCAGCCTGAGAAAGTACCTGATACGAATTTGAGTGACAAGATAAAGTTTTAAGACCTAAGGACGAAACAATCATTGATGTTACACAACTCAACATAGAAAGTCAGGTACATTTGGGGGTCAACAAGAGTCAGCATAAGGAAGGCTTACTTTTACTGTCACCTAATAAGTTGACAAACATGCAAGCACTAGAGGGGGCGGTCGTGGCTCTGGATCCCGTGAAGGAGGCAGTTGCCCTAACAGCGCCATATTTAATTCAAACACAGCTCCAACGATTCTTTGAGAAAATGGACAAGAAAATAACATCTGTGACTCAACCCACCCCAAGCGTTGTAGCCAATGCTGAGGGAATTGCCAACAATGCTATTGAATCTAATGGTGGTGACCCTAACTTGATGTACCCAGTCATGCATAACAAATCAAACCAAGAAATAATGGCGGGCAAAGTAAATGGGCTTCCCCAGGTGCTTTTGGGTTTAAACACAAAGATGGTTCCACCTTGCCCTGTCCCTCTAAAGAATGAACAACCCTCTAATGATAGATCTGAATATGAGGTGCATGGTGTAGATTTACCAATAACTCAGAAGGAAGTGCCACCTGAGATGAAATTGGTGATGGGGCGGATGGCTGTCTGATGACATTGATTGGATCAGACTCCCCCATGTACCCAATTTTCGGATGATTTGTAAATATCAAACCACAAAGATTGCCTCACTAATCTGGAATCACCAGAAAGATTTTCGAGATGTTAGGTTATAGCTTGGCTGTGTGTTACTCAATGGAAGATGCCACAAGATGTGTTGAATATCAGGCCCCAGTGCTGTCAAATGATTTGCATGTTGACTCAAGAGACTTCCAGATTGCAAGTATGAGTAAAAAAATAAGAGTTCAGTCGGAGTCAGTAGCACAAATTGTAACAAGTCTTGCATGGCTTGAACCTTTGATGAAATCTCTAATTAGTGAGTTACCGGTCAAGGAAAACTTATAAAACAATGTATTAGTGGTAAACTCATGGAATTGCTGTGGGTTTAAAAATCTTGGTGTATGATTTGAGAAGCTGCACTTTGATAAGAAGCCCACGATAATCTTGGTACAAGAAACCATGTCAACACAGAATATTCACTTTGAAGGGTATTGTTCCTTTTGTTCACATGCTGTGAGAGGTGTACTTGGGCGTCCTTTGGGGGGTCTTGCCATTTTTGTAAAGAACTTATATTGTGTTAAAGTACGGCAAGTTTTTTCATCACCCAAAATGCTTGCGATTGAAATGGCGCCAGGTACACTTGTGAGCTCTCACATTTTCTCATTTCCTTATATTGGAATCCTGCTGCGATTCACATTGATGGTATAATTGACAAACTAAACAACTTGTTGATGAAGGCTGTTGTCGAAAGTCCAAATGTGCAAATCATCCTAGGTGGGGATTTTAACTACTATCTAATGGCACGTAATCTTCCTCTTACGAAAAAGGTCAATTATGGGCCAATTTTTTTGAACAATGGGATATGTATACAGTACCATTTGTTGCCAAAGCTCCATTGTTTACTTGGTCCCATGGCTCTAAAGCCTCGACGATTGATTACATTGTACTATCAGGGAATTTTGCTAATATGACATCTTAGTGTAGTATCTCGAATTCCAACCTGAGTGATCATTGCATATTGGAGTGTCGAATTGAGATCATTTGCCCTGTGTACAATTCTATAACTACTTTGACTTTATTGGAAATGGATCGGCATGTTTTATCTATCAGGTAGAACCCAGGCTTCTGTAGACAATTGAACTTTTTAGTTAATAGAGATATTGTTCAAATTAATTCTTCTCTGATGTCAATAAGTGAATGCAAGATATGTGACCTGAAGAATTATATTATGATACATAGGTATATTGAACTGCTTGCAGCCCAAAAGATTTATGAGAAATACATTCACTATCATGGAATATACAATGCTGCAATTGCAACTAGAAAAAAGCAGAAAAACATTGCAATTTGCAACATGTTAAAGTCCTCTAAAGATAGAAGTGCAAATGTCAAAGGCAATATTGACGAAGTACAAAAACGACATTAAAACTTTGAAGTTTGGTAATTATATCAAAACCAACCAAAAAATGATCACTGACTTACTTTACAAAAACACACGGGAAGTCTGGTTAACATTAAGACATCCCTTAATGAAAGCACCCCCGCCAATGTGCTCTGCAGTGAGTGGGGATGTCTGGGTAGAAGTCTACCGCAATAAATATGCATTACCACAGAAATTCACGTTCGATCAAACCCAAGTTACAATGACATATCTTCCACCTTGTTACCCCTGGGGAGTGGAGGACATTGAACTGATAATAAGGAACTTGAAAGCCCCGAAAGCTGCCGGGCCAGATGGCATTCCCCCCTGCGTCATAAAAGATGATCCAAAGTTATGGGCAGTCTGTCTGTTGGGTCGTTTTGAGTGCGTGTTTCAAACAAAAATGTTACCACCTTCCTGGCTATCTGCAATTGTGATTCCCTTGCATAAAAAAGGCTCACTTAGTGATCCAGGTAACTTTAGACCCATTGCACTAATAGATGTGTCTGTAAAGCTCTTTGCTGCTTTTTATTTTAAGAAAATTAAATGAATTTATTGCAGTACAGCACATCCTTTCACAGTTCCAAACAGGATTCCGGAAAGGAATGGGCACTCAACTGAATGCCACCATTCTAGCACATCTTTTAAAACTTTCGCGGCAGAAGGAGCATGGGCCAATTTACATGGCCCTCTTAGATATCTCTGGTGCCTTTGACAGAGTTATTAAGAGAAATTCTATGGCGTAAAATGCAATCTCTTTGTATACCAGCTCATCTCATAGCCATGATAACCCTGCTGCATACTAACACAAACTACAGGGTAAGAATAGACAAAAATAGACTATTAACACCTCCCATTGCCACAAATATAGGAGTCAAACAAGGATGCAAGCTAGCGGCCATTTTATTTAATCTGTATTTGACTGAGATTGACACCTTATGGCCCAATTGTAATTCCTTTCTGGTCAAATTAGGAGTCTCACCCATCAATTGGTTAGCGTTTGTGGATGATTTGATCCTATTTGACCGGACTCAGTTTGGACTCCAAAACAAATTGGAATGCCTTGTTGAATTTTGTGACAAACATAATCTGAAGTTAAATCCAACAAAATCGAATATTTTGGTGTTCACTAATCAAAGAAAGTTCATCCCTTGTCAATGGCACATTAAGGGGTTGGCTAGTCCTCGTGCATTGGGTCTGTTATACCTAGGAAACAATTTGATTAACACTGATTCAGTAGCAAAATGGCACTCAGAAATGTCCATCAAAGCTACTCCATTGATCACCCAAATGAAGTTAATACATTTGAAGGTCTGTCAATTCTCATGAATCCCACTTATTGAGTTCTATATTCTCAAGGTGGAAGCAACCATTCTCTATGGCCTAGATTTATGTACAATGGGGTTTGGTTCAGTTTTGAATAGAATCCAAGGTAAAATATTGAAAAAGGTTCTGCATCTACCATCCTCTTTGTTGAACTCTGTCATCATTCATGAATTAGGGATTTTTTCACTCGCTTCAAAATGTTTATGGCATAGATTGGCCAGTTATGCAAAAATGATAAATCCAATTCCCAATTCTTTATATGAAGATCTGGCCATCATGTTAAAGAATGGCTGCCCAAAATCTCTGGTTTCTGCCGGACAATTGTGTAAACGGAGTCTTGGAATGATTGTAATGGAGACAGATGATTTGAGCAAGCGGCCCCAAATTGTGAAACTGAAATTATTTCAACTTGATTGGGCAAACAAGGCAGATACGATTGGGAACTATTCAGCATACACTGAATATGCAAAGTTTCGTCATAAACAGAAACCTCTTCTGCCATACATCAGGCAGGTTCCATGCCAGAAGGTGCGCACAATATATATGCGCTTACAATTTAATCTCCTGGCAACCTTAGCCCATGCGAAACATTGGCAAAAACCATCAGTGACAATAGAGGACAGTTGTAGATTTTGTAAAGAATCTGTAAATGAAACCCTGAAACACCTTGTGCTACACTGCGCCTTCTTTGCAAAGGATAGGCTAAAAAACATGGGAATGTACGTGAATCTTGCTGTTGACCATGAGCTAGAATTGTTATGGATACAATGCATGTGGGGTATAGGCAACCTTTGATTATCGCATTGTACAACCTTGTGTTAATTATAGATTTGAATTTGGGAAAAAATGAAGTTCTTGAATGCTCTGATTAGAGGAATGAAGCCACGTGTTTGATAATTGTAAAACGCGTGAAAATGATGATTGGGGGGTGTTGTTGTTTGGCATCAGTCAACGCATGTAATTACCAGACGGTATGAGGATATGCACTATATGAATTCCTAGTATGGTTTTATAGAATTCAGCTTGTTTGTGACATTACCGGAGAATGTGAAAATAATCATGATTAGGATGTAGCAATAAAGATCCAAGCCCTAAGGAAGTGTAAATACCCCAGCCACTTGAGGCAGGCAATGGGAGCTCAGTTGTATTGTACTGTTTGATATTGTGGTTGTTGCCTTGAATTTGTTTGTTTAGAATCAACTGATAATTGAGTGTTGTTATTGGCAAATGGACTGTCCTTTTCTTTTAAAGATGAATTGATATTTTAAGAAATGAGATTTTAAGAACTTTTGCTAATTTTGTAAAGTAAATGTTGTAAAGATGTCTTCATCAAAAATAACAATAAAAAAAAAATCATGGAATTGTGGTAAAAATGCAAGTTCAGCACAGTAAAAGGGCACACACTTACCAGCTGCAGGATTAGACCACTAAAAGGGGAGCAGGCTGCATTGACAACCACACTGTTATATGCCCTAGGCTGGAGAATGCCCTTAATAATTGTTTTAAACTAATAACAACAAAGTTGAGTCACAGGTACGTATACAAGGTTTAACTTGAGACTGAGACGCTGTGAACAGGCCTCAAAGCATGCTTTTTAGAAACATGTTCGCATTTTATTAACTTGTTTAGTAGCCACAGAAACTGGCAAAACATTGCAAATTACACATTCCCAGTATCGTACGGTAGGAAGAGAACAGTCTTTGGTACTTTCGAGGTCAGAAGGCAGAGTTTATGGGTCTCGTGGAAAAACAGTGAATGCACAACCATTTTATAATTCAGCATATCAGTTTATGAAGCTCGTCTACTGACAGTTTCAAAATGCCCAGGGCAGTTTCAAATTGCCCCTTAATACATCTTCTAAACAGAAAAGTACCCACGTTAGTGACAAACCTTACTCTTGCCATTCATTTTGATTATTTTCGAAGGGAAATAAAAATGTGCTTCAAGAGAGACATACAACCAAGCAAGGACGTCTGTAAAGTGCAAGTTTAATTTAATACAAGAAAAATGTGTTTTTGTTTGAATTCTTTGAGATTACAAATCTTTTTAAATTCATGAATTCAATAACAAAGTTGAAAAAAGAGAAGACATAAGACATAACAATCATAGTATATGCATAAATCATAAAAGAACAAGAACACATTCAGTTCATGGTACTGGAGGTGGTGAAACCCCTAAGTAGAGGAGGCAACATTAACACACACCTTCTACACCTTCTACAGAGGGAAACGTTCTGGATACAATTGTTGGAATTTAATTGTTTCATTACTAAACACATGGTTGAGGTATACCTTTGTTATACCAATATGAACTACTACCTACCTCACGGTATATGTGATATAATTGTGTGCATATGGAGCATATTTATATACCATTCCTTTGGTCATAACTAGATACTGCATGTGGGAGAGGTGGAAGAGTATGCAATTTTAATAAACCACTGGGTTACAATAAGTAACCTTAGTTAAAATATGCTACAATGTGAGGAGAACTCGATTTTTACACGTGGTGTCATTTGGAATTGTTCTCTGTATAATATGTTTTTACATCAGCTAGGCACATCACGACACTGACGAGTGGTAGAATCTTTAGTGTGCTATCACCGCATTATGTCTTTATAATGGAAATATGTTTGGTGCAACGAACATGTGAGACAATCTCCATAATTTGATTTGCAATGCCGTCATATTATTTGTTTGCCATTACGTATATTAAGCAGGTCTGGTGCATCTTATATTCATTTTACACAATGGCCTTATCATGGTTATGATTTGTGTTACTAGTATATATGTTAGTTTGTGTTTATGTATCCTTTATTTTTGCACACAGGCTGTTGGCTATTTGCTAACTAGCCATATTGCTAGCTGGCCATTCCATAACTATGCCGGTCTGCTGCATCTAGTATGCATTGTTTCACAATCCTGCTATCATGGTTCTTTTTTCTGTGTTACCTATATATAAGTTGGTTTGTGTGTATTTACTCTATTATGTCGGCACACCGTCAGTTGGCTATTACACACACTAGAAGGGCTGGCTAAATTCAGCATTGTCTTTGGAGTAGAAGAACATTATTATAAGATGGCTGCCATGGGCATTGCAGAGTTAGATGTACGTGAGTTGATACAGCTGGACATCACATGGAATCCACGTGACAAGTGCGTCCAGAAGTATCAGTATCAGGGACTCTGGCACTCTAGTGGATAGACCAGAGATGAAGTAAGGACATTAGTGGTTTGGTATGCTAGTTATCAGTTGAAATGGAGCTTTGCTCCCGTGGACATATACTCCTAATAGTCAGATAGCCACAATAAAAAAGTTCCTTTAATAATGAGGGCGATTTCTGCTTTTTGCAGATTCCTCATTCTGGCTTTCAATGACACATGTTGATTGAAGGCAACAAGGTGTGCGCTTCGAATATGAAGAGTTATCCCTATATAATATGGGAATCTTGCTGAAGCTGTGGGGCAGACCACAACGTCCATGTTTCGTTTAATTTATTATTAAATGAGGTTGTTTTGAAAGCTTCAATTTCAGCTGTTTATTGTTCATTCTTAACAGCAGAGTCCTATACTGGCTGCAAGCAGTATGTCAACAGACCTTACACCATAGGGAATATTTGGTTGTCACTAAGGAAATAGGGTCAGGTATATAAGTATGAGTTTTACGGTTTATGCTATAAGGCTTTTAGAGCTGGTTCATGTGGTCCACACATGTTGGCTCTCATCGATTCCGGCATTCTAGGCACTCGGTATAGGCGGTGGACTGTCCCTTTGGAGTCTCATAACACAATAGATAGGCAGTGTTTTTGATTCTTGTACACTTTGAGACGCACTTTGCATTGGAGTCCTGGATCACTTTATAGTGAAAAACTAGTATTTATATGTATGGCAGGAAGATCACTAGAGTTAACTGTATGTTGAACTTCATAACATGATTTGAAACATTAGTAACATGTAAAGCAGGATGATGACATTCTGTCTTTTTATGTTTATATCCACAGTTTAGCTCCTGAAGAAGGGGAAAACATATTACTTGAAACCATAAAGTCCCTTTAACAACATGTTTTCATTAAATTTCATCGTTTTTTATTAGTGAACCTTAACCATAACTTCCCTTTAACAAAGTGTTTCAGTGAATTTCATGGGTTTTTACCAGCGCATGCTCTTTTCCTACAACTTAATATATCATACTTACCCCAATATAGAAACATTTGTGTTCAATTTACAAAGTGTCACCTTAATATCCTGCCATTTCCAACCTTCTAGCATCATGTTTAAAACTTCTATACACTATTTGCACTTTTTCCACTTTTTCCACTGTTTTTGTGTCCGTCCACGAACGTCTGACATCATTGCAGACGTTCCAGACAGACCTTCCAGACAGTGTCACGTGATCATGCGCTTGCACGCAGCATGATGATGTGGCCATGAACGCGTCCGCACTTTGCAATCGGGTCCTCGCTTTGAGGACAGTTCGGAACTGCATTTTCTACTGATCTAGGATTTTTCAAGCTCAAAATGTACCCTTGCACAGTTCCTTCATCTATTCTTACTCATTATCCATTAAAAATCTAGTACAAAGCACATACTTGGAAGAATATTAGCAAAACTGCTATTTATCTTTTTATCTTAAAAATAGCATCAGCTATTGCCATCCCTTCTCCCAAAGAGCAACCACCACCATCAGCCGCTGGAGGACCTACAGAACAAAAAAAGTAGAGTACTTCCAGAGACAATGAAGAAGACCAAGAAGATGAGGTAGAGGAAGTGCCTAAGCACCCAGAGAGAATCCTGGGTGTGGCAGTTCTTTACCACTGTGGGGAATGTACCAAAGGCTAAAGCTACCAAAGTGCACTTAGCTACTTTGCAAGCAATAAAAGAGGCTGTCGATCCATACCTTTCAAAGACAACAGTCCTCTGTATATAGTGCAACACACCCCTCTGCAGGGGGAAGCAATTTCAAAGTGATTTTGAAGCTGTAATCAAAGAGCAAGAGAATCAATGCTCCCTACCTTAAAAGTAACACACGTGCATCATCTTCCCTTGTCCACTTGCCCCTCCATATTAGTGCTTGGTGCCTCTTCCCTCATTTCCCTCCCCACCTTACGTTCTAATCTCTCCTGCAAAAACTAAAAATACATCAAAAAACAACAAAAGAAAGGTTCCTTTAGGAACCACCTTTCACAGTTCAAAAACAGAACTAAAACAAATAATCTTATAGACTCCATATACTTTACATTTATCAGTAAAGTGCATAGAATCAGTAAAATTTTCCAACATTTGCATTAGCATTTTGTGTTACGCTAATGGAAATAATGTGACGTTCATCCCCCATTCCAGGTACTGGAACAGGGAATAATGGCCTGGCAGCCCAAGTTATCAGCCCAAGCGAAGCAAGGTTGGATAACGAAGGCTCGGGACCGTTATCCCCGTTCCAGCCCATGCAATGGGGGATTAAGTTCATTAGCACCCCGGGTTCCCAAAGCAGGATGCTAAAAAAAAAAGGATTTTTCTTCCTACACCGGGACGCCTGCCGCTGTAGGAAGGAAAATCCTTTTCCAAGATGGCCACCATGGAAAGGGAAGGCGGGGCTCAATACAGAGCCCCTATTCCCTTTCCATGGCAGCCTGCAGAAGGTGAAGAGAGAACCCTATGACCATATTACCACAAGCACATTTATTTTGAACTTTCAAACCTATCCCACTTAATAACTTTACCACAAAGCCAGTGCCAGGTGGACATGGCCACTTTAACCCCATTTGTCATCCCTCGTGGTCGTGGTCATGGCCAGTAGCACTATTGTCCCGGTCTAGACCTTATGCCAAGACCCGGACAATTTGGACACTGCCCATGGCCACAGGCTATACCTCAGTCACCAAAGATATATCACTATTATTTGTACCTACATTATGACACTTGTCAAAAAATAAAACACAACACATTTGCAAAACCATGCTTTAGGGTCTTTGCCAATGCTCCTTACACAAGTTTTCTGGAAATCCGCCCATGTTTTATTTTTTCAAAACTTTCAAAATGTATGTACATACACAAGTCATATAACTTAGCCCCCATTTAACAAAATCCATTCAGACTTTCCACAAACATTCGAGCTTTGTCTATAATCGTTCTGAAAACATTGGTCCACATTCGTCAAATGGCAACAAAGTTATACGACATCTAAAAATGTTAAGACCCGCCTCTAATTTAATCCCCTCTTGACAAAACCCAGCCAAACATTTCAAAAATCATGTATATCTAGATCCAAAATGATTTCGCAAACTTTTGTGTAGATTTGACAAATGGCACCACATGTATAAGCCTTTACAATATTTTGGGACCCCCCCTCTAATGTTGCCCTGTCTAGACAGAATGCCACCAAACATGACAAAACTTTTATATCTAGATTTAAAATCGTTTTGAAAACCTTTGTGTAGATTTGTGAAATGGCAACTACATGTATAAGCCTTTACAATGTTTTGGGACCCTCTTCTAATTGTGTTCCCTCTTTTCCAAACCCATTCAGAATCAGGTCTACAATAGTATTCCAGAATTTCATACAATTTCATTGAGTGGGGCCAAACTTATAAGCCAAGCAAAAACTGTTTTTCACCAACCCTGTAATGCAGAAATAGGCATAGATGTCCCCGAACATTTGAAGTGTTCGCAAACATCACAGGACTGTACACAAACTGTACACGAACAACCGGACTGTTTGCGGACTGTGATGAAACCACCTGTTTTTTGGCTTCTTATGGCCATATCCCACCCAATCCTCATCACCCCTCACCTCCCCAGAGATTGTTTGATAAGTTTGACAAGTGCAATGTTGTGTTTTTAATATGTTTTTACTGCAATGTTCGTGGACACCAGCGGATGTCTTCAAATCCAACTTGGCAGTGTTTCCAAAAATCGGCCGCACTTCACGCTTTTCACCATCCAATCAGTGGGTGTGTGCCATATCGGTGGACATCACGTCTCCCTCTAGGCCAATCGGACCAAACAGGGAAGTGAGTCCGCGGACTGAACCCAGATATCACAAAAAAGGTTAACCTACTTTTTGGCCATTTTAAAAAGAACTGCTGGACGGATTTACACCAAATGTACAAACGCATGCGTTTGGGACCAAGCCGCCGCTCCTGCTGCAAATCTGGTGAAAATCCATCCAGCGGTTTGGGCTGTAGACATGAGCAATATTTTTCCATTGCATCTATGGAAAAAAAAGATGTTTTCGCCCCACCATACAACTTGCTACCCCCTTGACAAATCCTCACCAAACTTCCCAGATAAATTCTGATGGGACCATATTCATATTTTGCAAAGTTTGCTAAGGATTCACCAAGGGTTGGGCAAAGTTTTATATATATATATATATATATATATATATATATATAGGAACTGCACTCTGATTGAGGCATACAACATCTCCCATGCTCCCAAGACAAAAATCAAAAACTTGTGTCCACAAATAGACACAAATGTATTCAATTATGACATATCAGCAGACAAAAAGCAGACAGTGGCAGGACGCCATAGGGATATCCTGTAACACGTTGCGTTTTGCACTTCCCTGATCGCTTGGTCACGTAAGGAGAACACAGACTGCAGTCCCAATAAGTAAACAGGTATAGTCCCTTTGCTATTTCACCTATTTCCAGAAGGTTGTTCCATATGTGGTGACTGTGGCAGCCATATTTGAATGAATCAAGCACTGATACTATCACTAGATATCACACTGGTCATAGATAAAAAATAAATAAATAACGAAATACGGCGAGATATGTATATATAAATATATACACATAAAAGATGTAATGAACCCAAAGTGGGAACGTAAACAAAACCAGGATAAATATTACTTGAAATTCTATCAACTATCTCCTGCCACGGCTAATCACAGGAAAAAACAAATAAGAATGTTATTGATCAAAAGACCCTTAATGAAATAAAGGACCCACAATGTAATCCATTGATAGCACTGGGTCAATTCATAAACAAAAACATAAGGAAACAAAAAGGATGGTACGGTTAATGCAAACACAAAACGCTAAAATCCAGCGCTAAAGCAGAAATTGAGTAAAATACAAATGTAGCTGCAGCATACAAGGAGATAAAGACTTTCAATGTCACTGAACATAAAGTGCTGGTGCAGATATATCAGTGCAATCATAATATAAATATAGGCAAATTGGCATGAAGTGCAAATGCAAACATGTTAATATAGCTTCAATACAGATACACATACAGCCATCATTGAAAATAAAGTGCAAATGCATTCATAAACAAATATCTCCCAATCGGCAAAAAAATGGAGACATACAATGGTATTAAGCATAAAGTGCTAGTGCAAATGAATCAATGCAGTCATAATATGAATGTAGGCACATAAATATAAAGTGCAAATGCAAACATGTTAATATAACAGCGATATAGATACACACACAACCATTATACATAATGGAGTGTGGGTGTATTCATAGACAAATATCTTCCAATCTACAGTGTATAGGCCTTTGGAATAAAGTGCAAGTGCATATGTATACAATAATCTGCAACCAATAATGTACATACAATAGCATAACCATTTTTCCTTTTAAAATACAGTGACAGTTGCAACAAGACAGACACTATTGACAGAAAGGGCCCAAATGTTAAAAAACTGGAAAATCGGCAATAAAGGTTAAGGGACTATGCAGGACAAACCAAATTAAAAGATGCCCTGGAAAAGTCATGAAATGGCATTCCCCAGATGTTAAAAAAACAAAGAGATACCCATAGAACCAACAAATGGGATCTATTCTAAAAGTCAACAAAAGTTAAAAGGCATTACCAGGCCGAAGAAAGATGCCACATACAGGCAGAAACAAATGCGTGTTTAGATGCAGGAAAATAACAATGGGGAGGAGACAACAATATTCCCATAAACGTGTACAACTCCTCATCAACATTGTGACCACTGGGATGTTTGGTATTGAAGTCTAAAATAAACCTTGTTTTCAATTGTCTCAATCTCAAGGTTCGATCTCCTCCTCTTTGATGAATCGGGACATGAGCCACAGCAAAAAATGTTAGCAAATGGAAATCATTTTCATGTTCTTGCTTGAAATGTTTGGCCATCGGGTACGTGGAATTTTTAATGGCTCTCAGATGCTGAAGAATTCTGAGCTTTAATTTACATGTACCACAACCAACGTACAACTTCATGAAAAGGACATGAGAGGACATACACAACAAATGCAGTGTCACAATTCATGGATTGTCTGATCTCAAATTTAAGACCCGTGATTGGATGTATAAATGATTTCTGTACCATAGCATGAGGACAGGCCTTACATTTTAGACACTTGGTAAAGCCAATCACTGAGCCTGATAGCCAATTGGTCATAGAAGAGCTCTTCTCTATGGGAGGCAAGTAAATAGAAACCAGTTTATCCCTTAATGAAGGTGGTTGCTTGTAAGTTAGGATAGGATGTTTAGGCTGGACTGGGTCAAGAACTTTATCAAGCGTAAAAATACGCCATTGTCTCAAAATGATTTTCTGAACATCATGTGAGGCATTATCAAATGTAACAATCAATCGAGGATTGTCAAGGTTGATATTTTTCTTCCTCCTCATCCCATGCAAGAGTGTTTCCCTTGAAAATGCATGTGCCTTTAAAAAAGCCATTTCAATAGTTCTTTTAGCGTAGCCTTGTTGCAAGGAATCGGCAGCAGCCACAATGCAACACCGATCATACTCAACAATGTCTGCGCCGTTATGACAAAAGCGAATACATTTGCCATACGAAATGCTGTTCTTGCAAGAGAGCGGATGGCAACTCGTAGCATGCAAGGGAAGGCCTGTATTAGACATTTTTTTGTATAATGACGTGTGGACACCCAGAGTGTCAAGCTACACAGCAACATCCAAATATACTATTTCTGTATAGCTGTGACATTCAATGAATCTCAAGTTCATAGTATTGATATTGATGCTTTCAATAAAGAACAACCACTCAATTTCGGTACCCTTTAAAATTATAAAATGTCATCAATATACCGCCACCAAGAAATAATCTGCATAGGAAAACTCAACAAAATTAAATCAGATAGAAAAGTTGCCTTCTACCACCCCATGGTCAATATATCTATATATAAATATTACACGGCCCGCGGTAGCGGGCGTGTAGTTATGGTTAAGTTGCTCAACTCATAGGAAGAGCACTTTATGGGCGGTCTATAACTCTGCTCCCTATGGACGAAATCTTACCAAACTTTGTAGAAAAAGTATATGGGTTGCTCTGAATTTTGGGAAGTTTGGTGAGATTTTGTCCAAGGGGCCAGAGATATAGGGGGGTGTACCAAATGATTTTTTTTTCCATAGACTGAATGGAAAAAAACTTTGCGCATGCGTACAGGTCAAACCGTTGGACGGATTTTCATGAAATTTGCGGCAGGAGCGGCACCTTAGTCGTAAAAGCGTACCTTTTAAAATGTTGTGATAATCAGTCCTGTACTTTACAAAAACATTTCGACAAATGTACCTCTGAAAAAATTTGTGATATCTGGCTCCGCTCCTCGGCCCCGTTTCCCTGTTCGCTCCCTGGTCACAAGTCTCATTGGGCTTGAAAGTGGCGTGATGTCTGCAGACATTGGACGCGCCCGGTGGTTGGCTGGAGAGAAGCGTGATGTACGTCATAATTTTCGGTTACGCTGTCATGTTGTATCTGAGGACAGTGCATCGCTGAACGGGGCTGCAATAGATGCTTTGCAGCATGTGGTGGTGGGAAGAAGGGATGGAAAGGGTGGGGGAGTGAGAAGTGAATCTTCTGATGTATTTCATTAGGTGTAAGAAGATGATGGTGTGGCAACGGTGTCAGTGCGTACTGCGGCAATTCACATGTACGTCCTTAGATGAGTATCTTGTGTGGTGAATGGGGGTAGCCTTTGATATGGCTGCATAGGTGCTGAGGAAACCTTTTTCTGTTGTTACTACTGGCAGGCTCCATTGCAGATGGCGAGTGCATAGCACATGAGATGAGCATTTTTACATAGGGTGTAGTATGCTTTGTTGTGTGTGATAAGCTCCTATAGTGCCATGGATGCATGGCGGAAGCCTTTGGATGCATGGCTGCAGGCCTTGAAGCAAAAAGTTTGTCCATTGGTAGCAAGTATGTTTCACATTGTTGCCTTGGGTGTGTGGTTTGGCAGCATTGTACACATTGTTGGTTGGTACTGGCAGGCTCAATTGCAGATGGCGATTGCATAGCACATGGCATGAGCATTTTAACATAGGGTGTAGTATGCTTTGTTGTGTGTGCTAAGCTCCTAGTGCCTTGGATGCATCGCGGCAGGCCTTGGATGCATGGCTGCAGGCCTTGCACCGAAAAGTATGTCCATTGGTTGCAAGTACGTTTCACATTGTTGCCTTGGGCGTGTGGTTTGTCATTGTTGGTTGCATGGTTGTGGTGATTGTTAGCACAATCTCCAGTTTTGGGTACATGACTGGAGATGGTGGAGTGAACAGTCCTGCAGTGTGTCCACTGGGCAAAGTGTTGAAATACTGTGTATAGAAGTGTATAGGGTTCCAGTGGATGGTGTGTGGTTGTGTTGTCACCATTGTGCAGATTACTCAGTACTGAACTGTACAATGCTGTAGTGTTTGTTTGTAGTCAATAGAGTGTTGAGGCCGGGGGCAATGTTGTGAAGATTTTGTGGTTTGGTTGGAAGTAGTAAAATGCTATGTGAATGGAAGTCGGCAGGGGTGCCAGAGGCTGTGTTATGTTTGTGGGTTCTGGTACCTGGTTGCATGTTGGCATGCATTGCTGCATTATGTTGTGCGGGTTGAGTAGGACTGCCAGTGTTTGTGTTATGTTTTTGGGTTGTGGTACCTGGTCATATCTATTGGCCACCTGCTCAGATTTCCTCCTGTCTCTCTGAATGGGCGGACCTCTCCTCCTCACTCCTGGCTTCAACCACTCAACTCCTCCTCCTTGGAGACTTCAACATCCACCTGGATGCTTCCTGTCCTCCCTCTGGACTCTTTCGCAACCTCTGCATCTCTCTCTCACTCACTATTCACCCCTCTGGTCCAACTTACTCTGCAGGGTACACTCTTGATTTTTTGATCTCCTCAGAAATTCCCCTTTCTGTCCCTCTCATCACTCCTCTCTCCTGGAGTAATCACTTTCTCCTTTCCTCCCAGGTCACCCTGTCTACCCCTCAGGCTAAGCCAATTCCATCACTGCCAACCACCTTCTCGGTCATCCGACCCATGAAGCGCGTATCAGTTGAGGCTTTTGCTGCCACTTTCTCACCCCCTCTTCCCCCTTTGGCTGACTCTCACCCTGACACAGCCCTCTCCGTACTCCACTCTGCTATATCTGATACTCTTGATGTCCTTGCCCCTGTCATGAGGATCTGCCTGAAGCCCAAAGCAAAGTGCAAGTCCTGGTACGACTCAGACTCCGTCACTCTAAAACGCAAGTGCCGGTTAGCCAAGAGGAAATGGCATGCTTCCTGTACATCCTCTGGCAAACTGGCCTGCTGCCTGCTCTAAAGGCAATACTGGCTCTATGTCATCACCAAGAAGAGAGCTCATATCCAAGCCTGCGTCTCAGCGACATCTAAAAACTTGGCTGAACTGCAAGGAACTGGCCAATCCTGCCACAGTCTCTACCTCTCCTGTCCCTTCCCAGGCCCTCTGCACGGCACTGGCTTCTCACTTCATCTCTGAAACCCAGGACATCCTGTCCTCACTCTCCTCCACTCCCCTCCCTCCCTATACTCCCTGCTCTTCCACTGAACCTTCTGCAGCCATCTCTCCCCCCTCTTTCTCTGCCTTTCCCCTGTTCTCCGCTGACAAGGTTTCCAGACAAGTCTGATCTATGAAAGTCTTGTCAAAACTGGCTCACTCCTGTTCCTCCAAAACCATGAATCACCACATTGACACTCTGGCTCCTGCCCTGGAAGACTTCTGCAACCACTCCTTTGCCACTGGAGTCTTCCCATCCCCCCTGATGCACTCCCTTGTGCACCCTCTACTTAAGAAACCCTCTGCCGATCCCGCCTGCCTGGCTAACTATCGCCCAATCTCCATCACTCCCTTCCTGAGCAAGCTCCTGGAGAAACTGCCCATCTCCCAGCTTAATCTTCACTCTAAATCTGTTGGTTGTCTTCATGACCATCAGTCTGGCTTCAGAGCTGCCAGAAGCACAGAAACTGCTCTCCTGAACATCCGTGAAGACCTGCTCTCCAACCCTGACTCTAACACCCTGTGTCCTCATCTTGCTTGATCTCTCTTCTGCCTTTGACATTGTCAACCATGCCATCCTGCTTAATTGTCTCTGTGATAACCTAGGTATCACCGGTCAGGCCCTGGTGTGGCTGACTTACTTGCTCTCTGACTGACCCTCCCAGGTCCAACTTGGGTCCTTCGTCTCTGCTATCTTTTACTCTACCTTTGGAGTTCCCCAGGGGTCTATCCTCTCTCCCTGGCTGTTCAACCAATACCTGGCACTCCTTGCCCACCGCATTGCCGCTCTCTGCCCCAACGTTCAGTGCTATGCAGATGACACTCAGCTCATTTTCAGGCTACCTTCAGCCACCTCTTCTCTGTCCCTCATCTCTGACTGTCTGTCTGCTATCCAGGAGTGGTGTGCCACCAATGATCTCTGCCTTAATGCCAGTAAGACTGAGATTCTCCTCATTGGCACACCCACTCCTTCCTTTCCTGCAGCTCTCTGGCCGGCCTCCCTTAGCCCTCTTTCTGCTCCCACCTGCAAGGCTAAAAACCTCTGGGTCATCTTTGACTCCACACTCTCCTTCTCTCCTCACATCTCTGACATCTCTAAGAAGTCACACTACAAGCTGCACCTCCTCAGAGGTATTCTTCATTTCCTCTCCTTCCCCCAGAAGCCCACTGTCTCCAAAGCTCTGGTTCTCTCTAGGCTGGACTACTGCAACAGCCTGTTTCTAAATCTGCCTGTTCTACTCTCCGCCCTGCGCAACTGATCAAGAACAGGACCGTGAGACTTGTCCTTGGCCTCAAGCCCAGGGATCGTATCTCGACAGGACTGAAATCTCTGCACTGACTGCCAGTGGCTGCAAGGATTAAGTTCAACACCCTATGCATCGTCCACAAGGCCTTCTGGGGCCTGGGGCCTCAATACCTTCAATTCTCTTCCTAAATATCTTCCCTCCTGAGCTCTTCCCTCATCCGCTTCCTACTCCTTCAGGGTGAGTCGCTTCTCTAAGCAACAAGTTGGCGGTAGATCTCTCTCTTCGGCTTGGGCCTCCCTCTGGAACAACCTCCCTGCCTCCCTTAAACTTGTGGAGAACCATCTTCGGAACCGGAAGCACCTTAAAACATTCCTCTTTGCTCCTGCTTTCTCTCCCCCTCTTCCCTGTTGAAGTCCTGGCTGATACTGAGACTGCACTGGCTACCTGGCTACCCATCTGATCTCGGGCCCCAGCCCTGCCAGTTGCACACCTGCACTGCCTCCCTGGCAACCCCTACACCTGGGGACTGTTTTCTGTATCCCTACAGTCCCCCCACCAGCACTTATGTACACACTCACCCTACACTTGCCACCAGCTTGCCGTTCTTTTATTTATCTTGTTACTTTATTTTCCCATGTGCTGCACTTTCCCCCTGCACTTTCCTTTTCCCCCCTTCCCCTGCACTTGCACAATTTGAATGACACCTGGCCTAGTAAGATCATTGTCTGTCTTCCCTTCTGTTTCCCCTACCTTGCCTTGTCACGCCTTGAAACACTTGTGTATAGGCACATTATAAATGCCATATCATATCATATCATATCATATCAAATCATATGCTGGCATGCATAGCTGCATTATGCTGCGGTGGGTGTGGTCAGGGCCTAGGCTCTTGGGTGCATGGCCAAAGGCTGTAGGCTGTAGGTCATGCAGGAAGATGGTAGTCCTTGGCCACACCCACCACAACCTAATTTTTCACCTTCGCTCCTTTGGGTAACTTGTTATAACGATACTTTGCTGCTTCGTACACAGTTACAACTGTGCATCTCTCCGAGGGGGGGGGTCACCTTTACAGAATGGTTGTGAAGGACATTTTAGACCTACCAAAGCAGTAGAAGTGAGCTGTTAAGCGTACACTTCTATATGGTTTAGGTTACAGTACATGTTCCACATTAGGGAGCAATATGCCACTACTTGCGTTTGCTGTGGTTAGCCCCAGAAGAGACCCTTAGTTAGGCAGTGCAGTAAGCTATTTCGACATGTAAGGAGTTGCTCTGCATCACACATTTAAAATATGCAAAATGTACACATCCACCCACATATAGATGCAGTTATGTAGAACTTACTTTTACCTACGAGGAGAGAAGCTACTACCTTCCACATGATGCAATGAATTTACAGCTGCTACAGTATATGAATGTACATTTATGAGCCCTATCTGCTATCTCTATGTGTAGAGTCTTACGACTGAACGGTGTTGGTTGGATACGTGGGTGGTATGGCCATCTTAACACTGTAGTGCCTTTCAGGCAAGGACATTTCACGCCCTCTTGTTCACGAAAGGAAACACATTACTTTACAACTCCTTTACTGATTGTACTTGATTTCCAATGTCTTCTTTACAGTGAACTAAAGTGATTGTGTTGCCTGTGTGGTAGATTATGGCCATTGGTGAGAAGGTTTTGCTGGCAAGTAGTACCTGTCAGTGTGTGAATGTTGTAATCGTGCAGTTATTTTTGTTTCCATCTCCATTACATGTAGAAAGCATTTTTATTATGTATTGCCTATGTTATTGTATATACGTGGAACGAATACCAGAATTGCAAGGCCTACACAATATGGTTGATTTGCATGTTATGCCACTTGCTAAAATGTCATGGAATCTCAGTTAGGCATAGATATATAGAAAGCGTATGTTGCCACATGTAGGAAGTCTCAAAGATTTCATGTATGGGTATGTTTTTGTTTCCCGATATTTGTACTAAATAAATGAGAACGTTCTGTGCATCTCCTTCTCTGTTTAACGTGGCCTTACCATTCTAGCACAGTAGTCTAATTCCTGTCTTAATCCTGAGATTCTACAACTGTTTGTAGGATTGTTTGCAGCACTTCTGTGCAGGAGTACCATTTGTAAGCACAAGTGGTGAGAGCCGTTTACAGAACTGTTTTCAAACATGGCTTGCATGTGTAATACATCATTGATTGCTACATTTGCATAGTAATGTACACCACTTGTATTGCAAAATTTGAATGGACCAGGTAGTTTTGTGTTTGAGTACTGTTTCCTTAGTAGACTTTACAATGGTGTATTGCTAACAATTTCACATGGCGGAAGGTACTTTTGCAAGCTGGTTCAGAAATGTATCTTACCAAGTGTACTGGTACTCCTGTGTATTTCTTCTCTGGATAGGAGTTAAGAGTTTGTAGTATATTAATTTGTTGTTTCTCGTTCCCTTTCATATGGTGGTTGAGGAACTGCTGCAGTTACTTGATAGATATTTGCCGCCTGTTACACATTGATGTTTACTCTGGGTTGCATTTTCATGGTGAAACGCCACTGCCTTTCAGAACAGAGGTGCTTACGGCAACTGTGAAAGAATAAAGAATATAGTAGGAACATATGTTTGTTAATGGCATACTGAGTGCATTTGGAGACTACAGTACTTAAAAGAGTTGGGGGGGTGTTGGCAGGAGGACTTAGTATTTGTATTTGTATTTGTATTTATTTATTTATAACGCGCAAACCAGCAGGCCCGGAGGCATCAGGGCGCAATTTGTAAAAGGTTACAGATATGCAGGTATAACAGAGAATCATAAACATTTACACATGGGATCCGATATGCAGGTATAACAAAGAATCATTATATACATTTACAAGAGGATCTTATATACATATGTACAGTAGTTTCAGTGCCGATAGGTGATAGTAGCGGTCGGCAAGTCAGGGTAGGTCAGGAAGAAACGCGAAGCCGGCCTTAAAGCTGGTTGAAAAGCCAAGATCTAGTATTGGCTTTGAAGGTATTGAAAGAGTCTTCCGCTCTAATTGAAACAGGGAGGGAGTTCCATAACTTGGAAGCTAAGACGGGGAAACTTGAGCCCCCTGCTTTTTGCAATTTAAATCTGGGGATCGCTAGACAGTGGGATTGGGCTGTTCTTAGAGGTCGGGAGGTAGAGTGGCGCGACAGTCGACTACCAAGATAGATCGGGGCTTTGTTGGCTAGGCATTTGTGCGTAAGGGCGAGTGTTTTGAGTGAAATTCTCTGTTTGACAGGTAGCCAATTTAACTTACTTCTGGTTTCTGTGATGTGGTGGTGTCGGGGAATGTTTAAAGCGGCACGAATGGCGTTGTTTTGTGTCATTTGAAGTCTGTTCAGGTTCTCTTGGCTGGTGCCAAGATAAAGAGCACTGCAATAATCAATTTTAGCCATAATAAGGGTTCTCGCTAGCGTAACGCTGTTAGACGTAGTGAGGAATGGTCTGCAAGCTGCGATAAGTTTGCATGTGTATGCAGACGCAGATCTGACAGCATTAGTTTGTCGGGTTAATGAGAGCGTGGCATCAAGGAAGAAACCTAACGTTTTGGTATCTTTTGAGACACGAATGATATTACCATCTATGTTGAATGACTGATAGGACGGCTCTAGTCTGCTCAGGCGTTGTGCAGTGCCCAAGATCAGGAGCTCCGTCTTGTCATCATTCAAGCACAACTGATGTTGGGCCATCCAGGCTTGGATGACCAAGTAGACGTCGTTAAGGGCCTTGGTGTCGCCTAGATAATCACCAGTGATGGGGATGAGTATCTGGGTGTCGTCCGCATAGTTAGTATAGGAGACACCCAGATAGTCAAGCACATCAAAGAGTGGTTTCGTGAAAATGTTATAGAGTGTAGGTGACACACAAGATCCCTGAGGAACGCCACAGTGAATCGGGGAAGGGTCCGCGGCTGCGGATGGGGCAAAGACTCTCATGGATCTGTTGCTCAGGAAAGATTTGATCCAAGCCGCAGCCGAGGAAGAGAAGTTGGCAGCTGAATGGAGGTGCTCGCACAGGATCTGATGGTTGACCAGATCGAATGCGGCTGAAAGGTCGAGAAGTAGTAGCATTGCTAGTTTGCCTTGATCCTTAAGATCCTCGATTTGAGTTTTAAGGTCTAATAATGCGGTCTCTGTCCCGTGTCTGGGGCGGAAACCAGATTGTCGTAGACCTAGCAAGTTATTAGTTTCCAAGTAATTTTGGATCTGAAAGTATGCGGCACGGACTAGGATCTTGAGCAGAAATGGTACAGTGGTGATAGGTCGGAAGTTAGTGGGAATGTTAGGGTCTAGGGAAGGTTTTTTAAGCAGTGGGATAACCCAAGCGTCCTTCAGATTGTCCGGGACAATACCTGTTTGAAAGGAAGAGTTGATGAAGGCCGTGATGAATGGGGCCAACTCATGCGCTGAGTCCTTGATAGTAGGGGCTGGGCACGGGTCACCTTGGCAGTTAGTTGGCTTAATTCTAAGAATTATATTTTCTACCTCTGCCACGGTAAGCGGAGAGAATGCGAATGGTGTGATGTTGGTAGAGTCTGGCAAGGGGGCCTTAGTGAGGGAAGGAGCGTGGTTGTCGCGCTTCAGGCTGTCCTGTTTATCTTTGATTTTGTCTTGTAGTGTGGAGATTTTATTTAGTAAGGCTGCTTGGATGTTGGCACACCATTTACTATCTTTCACGCATGTGTTAGGGGGGGCGACTGGAGTTTCAAGCTCTCTTAGGATTTTAAAGAGTTCCTTGGTGTTCGAGTCGGCTTGAATAATGCGGTTGTTGAAAGATTCCTTTTTTGCCGTGATGATGGCATCTTTGTAGGAGAGTGAGGCTAGAAGGAAACTGTCTTTATGCTCGTCTGAGGGGTGGCTTTTCCATCGATTTTCGGCACAGCGTTTAGCTTTGCGGAGCAATCTTAACTGTGGTGTGAACCATGAATTAAGATAAGCTTGAGGTTTAGCCTTTCTAAGTTTGAGAGGTGCTATACAATCAATGGCAGTTCGCATTGTTTGGTTGTAGGTGTGTGCTAGTGAGGTTGGATCAGAGTAAGAGTTGGTGGCTGTGTTAAGGGACGGGAGTAACAATGGGAGGAGTTTCTCCTTGGTTATATCTTTTTTGCTTCTAGTTGGGAGTGCTGGGGCTAATGTTGACGGGATTCGTGGTGTGGCTTCAATGTTGAAAGTTATAATGTGATGGTCGGACCATAGACAGGGGGTATTGTTAAGGACCTTGATATTGCAATTGGAGCCAGCTACCCAGTCAAGTGTTCTACCTTTAATATGGGTAGGCTCTTGGATGTATAAGGTAAGGCCGAGGTCAGATAGTGCGATCTCCAGGTCAGAGGCCACAGGGTCTTTTAAGTCACCAAGACCTAAGTTAAGGTCGCCTAGGATGATTGTTTGCGAATTGTTCTTTGTATTGTTGAGGAGGAGAGTGGAGATTTCACTGACAAAGGTAGGTGCGGGTCCTGGAGGTCTATAGATTAGGTGCATGGTGGCTGTTTGGTTAGGTGTGAGTGCTAGTTTGACAGACAGCAATTCGGCTGATGTGAGTTTGGAATCAGGTAACACTCTTAGGTCAAGAGTATTTTTATGGATGAAGGCCACACCGCCGCCTTTGGAAGAGGCGGTGGAGCGGTCACATCGTGTGATGCCGTATGAATGTGTTATAGGATGGCTTTGTATATGAAAAGGAACTTGGCAGCATTAGTACTGTTAGTGAGGGGGCAAAAGCTTCACTTGTGAGTGTGTTGTACGATGTGCAGTTTAGCATATGTGTGCATTGCTGTACGAGTATTTACTTTGAAAATAGGTTACTTGTACTTGTAGAAGGGTGAGAAAAAGTTTTGGAAAGGTATTCAGGTTGGAAAGGAAAATGTTTTTGTGTGTGAACTCTCATTACCTTTTCTGCGTATATATGCTTTCCACATGATTAGAGCAATTATTTCACTTGTTGGTTTCATTTATCCACATTTAGGATTGCTATTGTTGTGAATGCACAGATCATTTTTTCTGCTTTTATATGTAATGTCATACTCTGTGCAGTGCGCAGGCTAAGTGGCAGGCACCCTGTTTTCATGCATGCAATATATGTAGTTGGTTTGTATCGGTAGGGTGCATTAGGTGCTTCTTTGCTGCAACTATTTTACGAATGTTAAACAAGATAAATTAGTGCGGACAACACTTGTAAAATTGCCAGAAGAAAAGAAGAGATGAACTATTTGTAGATTGCAATGGTTGATATGGGTAAATTAAACATTTGAAAGGCCATACCATTGCAAGTGGTATTTGATGGTAGGTGATGGGAGAAATTAGCGTCTGTTTCCTGAGTAGCTGGCTCTTATACCAGATGTGCAAAGGTACTGTATACACTATATTGATACCTGTCCTTTCTGCTGATTGGTGGTGATGGTCATTAATCTGGATACATCCATTTTGCATACTTTTACAGAAGTTTCTACTGCAGGTGCTTTACGATTACACTAGACTTGTTCTGTGAGTGGTTTACGGTACATATGGCGTGTTGCATAGATATGATATTGTTAGCTGCCGAGGTCTTGGATGTGAATGGTGGATGCGTGTGTAACTATTTAACAGTACCCTATGAGGGATTGCTGGCAATAGAGTAGTGGAAAGTAGAGTAGAGTAGAGTAGTAGTAGTGGAAAGAGAAGAAGCATTGCCCCTGCTTCACTAAGGCATGGCCCTCGCAATAGTTGGGGAAGCGCACATGCCACAGCCTGCATTTGTCAGCATGCTGGGCGTGCAAATGGGAATGTGGGGAGTATCCATTCAGGTGGTGAGGGTGTGCGTCACTGGAAGGGCAGTAACACTTTTTTTTATTGCTCTGTGTAGTGAGGATGGCAGAGATCGCAAGATGCACTGTGTTGCTCGTGGGTGATGCCTTTGTGCAAGATTAGCACAGGTATGCCTTGGAAAGAGGCATTGCTGAAAATGTCAAAATGGAAGGAGTTGGGTGCTTTGTGGTGTGGTGTCTGCAAACATATACCCACTTTTGTTACTGTTCACATTGTCATCGTGCACTATGGGCCATTGCATTTGGGTTACATACCTTGTGCACGGTTGCTGTGTCAACTCAAGACATTGCTCAAAGCATTGTAGCAGATTTTCCCCACTGACACGTTCATTTTTTCATGTATACCACCAAGAAGAGTATGGAATTATCCGAATGTAATTTGCCCGCAGCCAGATTTTGGAAGGTGTCTAATTAACAGAAGCATGTTTGAATTTTTGTGTGCAGCTGGGATGTTCTACTGTGACAATGACTTTCTTAATCCTAGAAATGTGTACTTTTTCCATGCTAATGGCATTTTTTTCACCAACATTGGAAATTGAATTTTGTTTTACAATCTACAGGAATCTTTGAAGAGGTTCCTGTAAGAATGTGAATGTACTGAGGAGAAGAAAAGGAAAATCCCCCAAAAAAACAAAAAAAGAAGGTGTTTGCTTTCAAGTAACTTATATATTAAAAAAAAGCTCTTTTCAGAGACACCACTACAGATGAAATCTGCACTGGTTGAAATGTGTTCCCCCACGCTCGTATACAGAACGATATGTCTGTGGATAGCGCTGTATTTGCAGGAACTCACATGGCTCAGCCGGGGTTTTTCAGGATGGTAGGCATGGCAATGGGACTGTGGAGGCTAACGGATTGGTCAGTCAGGTATATGGGTGTGGTGGGCAGTGTTGCAAACTTGGGGACGTTCTCCCTTCATTTAGGAGACATTACGGCCCCCTAGCGACTTTGCACTGTAAAAGCGGCTACCGACAAATGTACATACTTTCTGCCATTGCTTTGGAAACGTACTATTTTTTCAATTCGTTTGCAAACCCATACAAAAAAGTAGCTCGATTTTTTGGTAGTCATGTAGCCAGTAGTTTCCCATTGTTTCTGAGTAAATACTGTGCAAACTGCACAAGTTGCATCACAATTTATCAACAACTGGCACTTGTGTAATATTGAAAAGGTCTGGCACACAAAATATGGAAGAGCCATTGCAACTGTGGGCCACTTTTTCATTGGTTCCTGAGACAATTTTATGGACCAGTTCAAATGTGATGCTCACCTAGCAGGGGGTTTTGCAGATCAGAAGCAGCTAGGTGAGGTGCTTTGGTAGAGCAGTGCATTGTGTCAGTAGTGGAACTGTCAAATTTTGGGCGCTTTGAGGTTCCATTAGAGCTCGGAACAGCTATTTAGGGCTGAACTACTTTCTGGGTTGAAAGCGGACAAGGGCCCAGCAGATTAATTGTATATGTTTTTATTGATTTTCTCCACATTACACGGCATGCAGTAGGGGCCGTGTAGTTATGGTTAAGTTGCTCATCTCATAGGAAGACCACTTTTTGGGTGGCTAATAACTTCGGTCTCCCTGGATGAATTTGTATAAAATTTAGCAAAAAAACTACATGGCACACTCTGAATTTTTGGGGGAAGTTGAGTTACGTTTCGTGGAGAGGGGGTAAAAGTTATAGGGGAGGGTCCCAAATATTTTTTTTCTCCATACACTGAATGGAGAAAAATGTTGTGCTGGCCTATAGCCCAAACAGCTGGACGGATTTTCACCAAATTTGCGACAGGAGCGGTGCCTTTGTCCAGAAAGTGTTCTTTTGTGAATTTGGTGATAATTAGTCCTGTACTTCTTTGAAAAGCAGGTAAAATGGGCATGTAAATAGTGATATCTGTCTCTACGCCGCAGTACCATTTCCCTGTGTGCTCAGCGGTCAAAAATCTGATTGGGCTGGAGTGTGGTGTGATGTTGGCAGACATTGGATGCACTCAGTGGTTGGCTAGAGGGAAGCGTGATGTGCGTCATAAGTTTGGGTAATGCCACCGTGTTGTAGCAGAGGATTTAAAGTGGCTAAGAAAACATGTGTTCTGGGATATGGTGGTGGGAAGAGGGGATGAAAAGGGAGGGGGAGTGTATCCATGCATACTGTGCCAATTTGTGGGGGCCTCCGCAGGCAATTAGCTTGTATGGTGACTACAGGCAGCCTTCCTTATGGCACCATATGTTTTGAGGCAACCTGTTTGTCTGGTCAGTGCTGACAGGCTCAATTGAAGATGCAGAGTGGATTATAATTGACATGAGCATTTTGGCATCAGGTATACTAGGCTTGTGTGTGGTAAGCCCCTAGCACCTGCGATGTTTGCCTGGACATGTTATTGTGCATTTCGATATTGTGGCCATTGCGCATATTACTGATTACTGTATTATGCTATGATGTATTGGTTCTGTGTACTTAATAGACTGCTTGGAGCAGGGGCAATGTTCTGAAAATTGTGTGGTTTCGTTGGCAGTAGAATACAAAATACTATCTGAGTGGAAGTGGGTAGAGGTGCTGGAGGCTTTGTTAGGTGTGTGGATTTAGCTAACTACCTACATGTTTCAATGTATGGCAGTATTATGATGCGGGGGTTGGGTAGCAGTGCCGGTGGCTGTGTTAGGCTTGTGGGTTGTGGTACCTGGTCACATGTTCACATACTGGATGCATAACGTTGCCGTGGGTGTGGCCAAGGCGTAGGCACTTGGGTGCATGGCCAAAGGCTGTAGGCCCTAGCAGTGCTGGTGGCTGTATAACGTTTGTGGGTGCTGGTACCTGGCCACATGTTAACGTGCATGGCTGCATAACATTGCGGTGGGTGTGCCCAAGGCCTAGGCTCTTCGGTGCATGGGCAAAATCTGTAGGTCAGGCACTGAAGATGGTAGGCCTTGGCCACTTCCACCGCAACATTATGCAGCTATGCATGCCAACAGTTTGACACTGGTATATGGATTTTGTTTTTGAATTGTATAGCCCCTGTACATTTGGCACAATTCATGCTTAGCACTGTACCCTATTTTACACTGTGCTTTTCCCCTGTTGATAGAGATGTATGACAGGTTTCCATTTCCCGCCACCATGCAGTTATAAAGACAAAATTAAGGCGGCAATGTGTTACTATTTGATTGTGCATTTCCAATGCTAAGTACTCCACTTATGTAGAACTACTCTTTACATACATGGATACCTATTGGTACAATGTACATGGGGCACTGCATGTACAGCTGGCACAATATATACATGTACATTTATGGTCCCTATCTACAATTTATATGTGCAGTGAGTTATGAAGCAACGGTTATGTTGGCAGATTTTGTGTGCAATGGGTGCGCGTATGTGGGTGTCAGGGCCATTTTATAGACTTAAGTGCCTTTGGGTAAGGAGATTTTTGGGCCTGTGCTTCATGAAAGGAAACACATTTCTTTAGAATGGTTTCAAAGATTGTATGTGCTTTCTAATGTGTGAAGTGTACTGACCGGACCTGGCTGTGTCGCCTGTGTGGTACATTACGGCTATTGGTGTGAACATTTTGTTGCCATACGACACATGTATGTGTGTGAAGGTAGTAAGGTTGCAGTTACTTTTTTTTCGCTTCCGCATTGTACGTTGAAAGCATTCATGTTATGTGTTGCCTATGATATTTCATATTTAAGGTGGAATGATTATCGGAATTGGAAGGCCTGTACACTATTCTCTGGTTTGCATTTTGTACCAGCTGTTCAAATGGAATGGAATCACAGTTAGGGACTTCTTCCGTAATGACATGATTGCAGAGAGTGCATGTATGTTTCCACATGTAGGAAATTGGAAAGATTTCATTTATGGGTATGTTTTTGCTTTCCAATACCTGCAGTAAGTACATTACCACTTCCTGTGGATTTACTTGTCTATGTAACATGCATTTTCTACTGCAGCACAGTACTCCAATTCCGACCTTATTTCTGAGCCCCTGTAACATTTTTGTCCAGCCCTATGTTAGGCAGAATCACATGCAGTACCCTTTGGGAACACTACATCCAATTAGGACAACACGTGTAAGCACAGTTTCACCTTTGGTTCAAGCCTGTAATACACAGTAAAGTGGTAGCGATGGCTGAGCAGCCAGACTAATCTCAAGAGTTTAAGTGAGCAGTAGAACAAGTTACATAAAGGACCAACCAATACAGTGATTAAAAAAAACACTTACTCAAGGTTTCTTGGTAAAAGAATATACATTTATGTACTCAGTCAGTTTGAAAACATTACTCTAGCAAGAGCAGCTCAATATCACACACTAATACACCACAAATACACAACCAGTAAGTAAATGAACAAGTTTAGCTCTCCTGAAGTGGGAGGAAAATGACACTTCATATACTTAATAAAGGGGTAAAAAGACAAGGTTATAAGAATCAACAGCACAAATGCATTCATAGGCAGAGCAAAGGGTTTCAGTAACTACAACCAGCAATTCATCTGTAAGGATATTTGGCGTGTTACAGCACAGAGTACAGCACTACTGCACAGGTAGCATTTTATTTTGATGCAGCACCACCACATGGGTGTGGTGCATTGCTATATGTGTTGCCAGAGTAACATGGACATATAAGTAAAGACAGGCTATTCAGTCAAAAACAATTTTTACATATGAGATGCAAATCTATTTTTACAGTTAAAAGCACACATGTGCACATTCAAAATGCACACTATTTTTCACCTGAAATGCCTATGTTGCAAGAGACACATTTGAAAATTAATAACTAACCTTATTAATAACTAACCTGACTAATACAACTTCATTTAACATAACCCACTAATAAAAATGTGTCTCCACTGCAGAATTAGGCCTACTCTGAAAGTGAACTTTTAAACGCACATTCATTTTTTTTTCTCTGCTGCCCTGTCCACATAACTACAGGAAGCAAAGAGCTTGAAGTAACAGGAAATCAGTTTGTTACCATTTTTACTGTAGAAATGAGCCATTGTGTAGTGAGGGAGGAGATGACATGATTGATTCTGATTGGAGCAGCGTCATAGCAAGTATCATGCTAGAGGCTGTGATTATAGTTTTGCTGGGGAAGCTTGAGGAGAGGGGGAAATCAATCGAGATCTTGCAGAGCTGGGAGAAGGACCTGTTTCCTGGCTGAGGCATTCCTGCTGCAAAAGCTGAGAATTCCAGGCAATAACCCCGGTTTGAGAACGGCAGACGCTTGTTTTCACTGGGGTTAATCTTCAAGGGAGCCAAATTCAAAAGAGAATAGCCTGAGTAAACTCATGCTGAACAGATAAGGTAATTACAGAAGCGTGTGGGAGCTGTGCGAAAGTGTGCAAAACTGTTCAGTCAGTGTATTCGAGGGAGTCCCAGTCCCTTATCAGCATATTTAATGTTACCAATTGAATATATTCTCGCAGCTCTCTGTTCATTTTATCACAAATAATGTTGTACCATTTCATTTATTTCTGTAAAAAAAAGTTAAAATGTGTTTAAAAGAAATTTCTATAATACAAAAATATCTGAAAACAGATAGCTAGTGTGTATTATTTCTCTCTTTCATTTTGCATGGGAAAAGGTTTAAACGTGGGTAGATTTTTAAACAGTGCAATTGTCATTTTAAAACAGATGTGTGCATGATTATATTCAGTATGGACAGTTGTGAGTGACTGTTTGTAGCATAGCTTGTTGGAGGTACATGAGCCAACGGGAAGAGAGACTCTCTGGACATAGTTCCATACCGTATATAAGGTAGTGGAAATTACCACAAAAATACCACAATAGCCCATGTTGGCACACAACACTAACACTGAAAATGTGGCATCCCTAAAATGTAGGCCTGAGGTCTCTCTAGTGATCAAGAACAATTTAGATAAAAAACAAGGGATGTTGGATATTGGGGCCACAAATAAACCAACCACGCAAATTACCGCGCACATCATCTAAATAGGTCTGAATTCTGAAATAATGCAATGTATTATTGTTATGTGTGACCCAATATGAATACAGAGAGTGATTATTGCTAAAAGTATTTTAGCGGTAAGAAAATACTGCAAAGCCCCAAATATCCACAAAATACCCAACACATCACATAAGCCTGGGCCAAAGTCCATGGATCAGAGTCTTTGTATTGGATAGCACAGTTCTGGTAGTAACTGTAAAATCTTTGCCACAGAGTTTAGAAGAATTTGGCTAGGCAAAAAGTTTGACGAATGTTTAGGGAAGGACAAGCCCTCAAAGTTGAGGAAAGATTCACGTCCTTTCTCGATGGCTGAAAAGATTTCCGGACCGCGTTTGCACAGTACCTTGTTAATGAAGAAGAGTTGTAACTGAGGCAGTTATTCCTGACAGTTCGAGGACATATCGCTGTTCCTGAGCTTCAGTCGTGGGGACAAGAAGGAGGACGTCTGGAGGTGCCTGCACTGCACAGGGATGAGGACAAAAGCTTAGCAGGACATTGGTTTAAGGTGTGAGTCCTTAAAGTCCATAAACTGGTTTCCTTCCCTCTGGCTATCCGGTTTTTAACAGCAGTCTGCCGAAAATTCGACCAGATGGGGACAGTGTCCAGGTGGCTTGCAAGTTGGTTGTTCCACCAAACTCAAGGGAAGAAGTTAACCTTGAAGGGCTTCTCTGTCGATGGAGTTTCAGGCAATTCGGACCTACAGCAGGGCTTCACCGGTCATCCAGGAGTTGCAGCAGTCCTCTTCCTTTAGCTCATCTTCGGCTCTTTCGTTCCAGTGGTCGACTCTGCTTTCCAAGTCCCAGAGACCTGCTTTTAAATAGTTTGCCCCATTCATTCCAGCCTGGCTGTCACTCACACAGCAGGTTGGCTGTCCTTGCTGGACAGCCAGCCGGCCAATCATGCCAGAGAGCATTCAGGTCTCCTAGGAGACTAAGCACAGGGAGTTTTGGCACTTCATCACATCCTGTCCACCCCAGACACTCAGGCACCAGAGGAGGGCTTCAGCACTGAAGCCCGCCAAAGGCCAATAAACAAAGGGACCAAACCTGGTTTGTCGCGCAGAGACAAACACAAGAAGGATCTTTCCTAAAAGAAATGGTGAAAAAGGTGATCAGAGTCTATTTTTACAGATAGGACTGGGGCACTATATTGAAAAACATGGCTGACCTGGTTTTTAGCTACCGTTGTTAGCGGTCGGGAAAAATAACGGTAGTTGATCTAAACCACTGCCAGCAGCCATTTAAAGTAGTAAAGGGTAACATTTGACTGTCAAATGATTGTTTTGACTCAGGGGAAGCTATCCAACCCCTCCAACACTCGATAGTAAAATAGTGGGTGCTGGGTCAGTACATTTAAAAAGACTGGTAAAGTCAATGTAACTTTACATGCTCTGGGAGACGGTAGTCAGTCCCAGAGAAGGTATTTAAACCTGGGGAAGTCTAAAAGACATCCCTGTATCACTGCACTGAAGGTGCTGTGTGCCATACAGAAAAAGATGATGCCTATGGAGTTGTTTTAAAACTCCATAACTAAAGAACACAAAAGTAAAACACACATCAAAATACATGGTAGAGTGGGAAAAAAGGCTTTCACAATTCCCAGGTAGAAATATCAAATCCTAGAAATCCAGCAAAGTTGCTGGGGGTCTCAAAAGGTAAGGGAAATAAGCACATTTTGAGAACTCTCCCTAACACCCTATTATTTGTAAACACAACTGTTGTGAGCCGTTTCAATACATGCTTTAAACACTTAGTGCCATTTACAATGCACCATTTCTGGCTGCCGATGTGGATGATTCTGGATGCACAAATATTGAACAGTTTCACAGAACTGTGTATTGGGATTGCCCAAGACTTGGCCTCTGAATGGGTAATGCCATACATGGAGTGTTGTACAGAACTAATAGTGTTACATGGAGAGGTCTTCAATGTAGTTGGTGGATGCACGTGTGACTATTTAACAGTAACCAATGAGGGAGTGCTGCAAAGAAACTTTTGGAAAGGGCAGAAGGACTGCTCCTGCTTTACTGGGGTGCGGACCTCGCGGTTCTTGGGGAAGCGCACGTGTCACATGCTGGGCAATGGGAATGGGACTGTGGGGATTATCCAATCAGGTACTGAGGGTGTAGTTCCCAGGAAGGGGTGGTAATACTGTTTTTTATTAGTCTGTGTAGTGAAGCGGGCTGACATGGGGAGACGCACTGTGTTGATTTTGTGTGATTCCATTTTTTTGCTAGATCTGCACAGGTATGCCCAGGAAGGAGACTTTGATGGTGATTTCGGTTTGGAAGGAGTGGTAGGCATTGTGGTACGCTGTTGATGTCCACAGTTTCGGCATTGTGCTTGCATTTTGCAGAGAAGTGGCCAGTTTCGGCACCGTTCATGTTGTTGTCGTGCAGTATGGCGGCATGCATTTGGGTTACATGGCTTGTTCATGTTTGTGCCATCAACTGAAGAGTTTGATGAATGCAGTGAAGAGGTTTTTTCCCACTTCCCAGATGCTTTTCTCTTCCATACCACCAAGAACAGAATGGGACTATCCTAATGTACGTTGTCCCCAGCCAGTGGTTAGAAGGTGTCTCATCAAAAGAAGCATGTGTACTTTTTTGTCCGCTGGTGGGATGTTCTTCTGTAACAATTACCTAATTAATTCTTGAAATGCTGAGTTTTTCAATGTAAATGGAATTTCTTTTTGGCCACTGGTGATGCTATTTTGTTTGCCAATCTACAGGATGTGTTCAGGTGTTTCTCTACAAGCACCAAAAAAAGGCTCTCTTCAGAGCCACCACAAAAGACAAAATCCCCTACACTGGTTGCAATTTATTCCCCCACTCCCGCACCCAGCACGGAAGCCACAAATACAGGGCTTTTGAGTATGGGGGCATGGAAATGGGACTGTGTAGGCTAAGGGATTGCACAATAATGATTCTGGGTGTGGTGTCTACGCAGAGGAGTGTTGCACAGAACTGATAGTGTTACATGTAGAGGTCTTCAATGGGATTGGTGGATGTATGTGTGACTATTTAACAGTACCCAATAAGGGCATGCTGCAAAGAAGATAATAGAAAGGGAAGAAGGACTGTTCCTGCTTTATTGGGGTGGCTGTATTTGGGGAAGCACACTTGCCACATACTACCATTTACAGCATGCTGGCCATGGGAATGGGACTGTGATGATTATCGCTACTGAGGGTGTGGTTCACAGGAAGGGGCGTTAATCCCTTTTTCCATTACTGCGCGTAGTCAGCCGGGCTCACATGGTTGCCATTATTTGCAAAGGTAATGTAGCATAGCAGAATTGTCCCGGGAGGATAGCACAGTGGCAACATGCGTGCCTTGGAAGCAAGATGACACAAAGCAAGACAGGTTCGATCCCCGGGTCCGCGCTTAGAAACCTCTGGGTGTTTAAGTACATTATAAATACGCAACTAAGAGAAAAACAATTACTCAACTACAAAAAAAACAATTCCTGTAACAGTGCCTCGATGCCTGCGGGCTGTGTGAGCGCTTTAAAAAAAATAAATGTAAATGTAGAATTGGTCCATAATCAATTACAGCTCAAAGCAATGTGGCCCGCTACTCTGTTCTGAAAAGCTACAAACAGAATGTGGAGCAGCTGTGGGGTGTGACCTTTTGTAGGGCTGCTGTGGAGACCTTGCAACTGTAAAAGAGGCCAACATCATTCAAACAAAAACATACATGTGCAATGGCACATTGTGGGGTGTTTGTAAGCATGTACGTTCACAATATCACTCCGTAGATTGCAGCACACTGTCCTTTTCCTATGTCCAATGGTCCAGATTATATCGGCAAAATAAGTGCCCATGCTCAGCATGTGTGAGGTCGCATTGTGACATTGCGAATGTTCTCGATTGGGACGGCTGTCCACAGGATGCGTTTTGGGCGGAATGCTTTGTGTGCATGTTCATAGGAGTCCTATTCACACCGTTGGGATCTCTGGACTGATTAATAGTGTGACACACATGCGCCGACCATTTTGGGACAAGCTGGATGTTTGTAGGGTATAGCAGCTGGGATGTTTATGTATACAGCTATCTGTAGGATGAGGGTGAGCTTTCCAACCTACTTAAAGTTTGTCACAAGTTTCTTTGCATATGCTGAACAGGGACGGTGTTGCCAGGAGACAGAGGAAGAGATAAACATGCGTGTACTTTTGCAACGGACAAACGTACACTCACACAACAAATAATAGGTGGTTCACAAGATGCAGACATGCAGTTCGTACTGGTGTCATACAGATGGCTCCATTGTGATTGCGGATAGGCTGGGCAGGTGCGGTGTCCATAGGACACCTCCCTTTTGCTTAATTGCAGTCATTCCCACCAGTACTGTGCGCCACTGAGTCATAACAGGATTTAAAAAACAAAGGAAAAGCCAAATATACACTTAGTTACAATTTACATATCAACCTTTATTTCCACACATTGATAGATACTATTAGGAAAGGGAAAAGGTAGCAGAAGTGATACATATAGTGGGGAATTGCGGATTTGTACAAGTTGGTCATGAGGGGAGGAAGGGATTGAGGTATAATCGTAACTTCTCTAATCACACAGAATTTGAGGGGATGGTGGGCTTTGAAATGGGAAGGGGTACATGTGCAGGTTGGGCAGTGGTATTTCATTTTGTCCATAATATGTCCTTGTGTGGCACCATTGTTCACTGATTCCTCCATTTTGGCTTCCAGGCTGTGCAGTTTGCTATTTACAGATTTTCTTTCCTGTGCCCGTATGCTGTTGTGGTACATTGCTTTCCTTTCCAATATGTTCTCTTAAAGAAAAGAAAATCTGTTAGGTATACATGAAGCAATAGGTATTAAATATTTTACGTTTCGGACTGCAGTGCATGCCAATGGGGTTACTATCGTATGTCATTTCGTCATGAGGGAAATTCTCTTCCAGCCACTCTCAGGTGCTTGCCATTGCTGCATAAAAAAAGAAACGTTATGCTTATCTACTATTGTATACTGCACCACCTATGCAATTATCAGACACACTTTAGTGTGCTCACTACGTTATCGTGGCGTTCTGGTCTTAGCACTTTCCAGTCCTTACTCTTACTTACTTACTTACTTACTTACTGTTCTTTGTTCCTATGTAAAGCAACAGTGAGGTAAGATTATTGAAGGCAGACGTCACTTCTCTTGTTGGTGCATTCCATTGTGGTGTACTCCATATGCCTTTGTTCTATTTGCTCATAAGTACACAGTTTGCAGACCTACTCTATTTTCCCTTGCAATTCACGTACATGGTGCTGTTTGTACATGTTCCTTGTGTTTGCTGAATGATACACTATGTAAGAGAACCCCTGCTTTTCTTTGTATTCCCATTCCATAATACAATGCTGTGTATAACAATGGATTGCTACATGAGCTTCATCATTTCTCCCAATGACCCCTGACAGTTTTGTGACAACATTATAATAAGAATCCATTCTACAGACTGTTCATGCAAAGTAAATGCACATGTGATGTCATCAGTGATGTTATCAATGACATTTGTCATGTCATTGGTGTTAGTCCTTGCAGTGCACTGTGGTGGCGCCGGTTACGGTTGCTTAGCTTACCATAACTATCGAATTTCTGGAGTTTTTCGGTTTTACTAGTAACCATAAAATGAATAGGTTGTTATTAGTTCAAAGTAAGTATAATGTCCCGTTAAAAAAGATTTTGCACTGAATTTGATAGCTTTTTAGTCGGGCAACTAAACCATAACATCCCTTTAACAATGTTTTTTCACTCAATTTGATAGGCTTTAGTAGTGCAACTTACCCATCACGTCGCTTTAACAACTTTAACAACATTTTTTTCACTAAATATATATATATATATATATATATATATATATATATATATTACATGGCCACGGTAGTGGCCATGTAGTTATGGTTAAGTTGCTGTTTCCATAGGAAGAGCACTTTTTGGGTGGCTTATAACTTCGCTCTCCCTGGACGGATCCTCACCAAACTTTGCAAAAAAAGTATTTGGGTTACTCTGAAATGTTTTGCAAAGTTTGGTGAGGATTCGTCCAGGGGGGGCAAAGTTATAGAAGGGGGCCCAAAACTTTTTTTTTTCCCATAGACATAATGGGAAAAAACTTTGCTCACGCCTACAGCCCAAACCGCTGGATGGATTTACACCAAATTAGCAGCAGGAGCGGCGACTTGGTCCCGAAAGCGTGCTTTGCTTCATTTGGTGTAAATCCGTCCAGTAGTTTTAAAAAAAATAACAAAAATGTAAGTGAAAAAAATTAGTGATATCTGTGTTCGCTTCGCGGACACACTTCCCTGTTCGCTCCACGGACAGGACGGTGATTGGGCAAGCAGCTTGAGTGATGTCCGCGGACATCTGACGTGCTCTCTCATTGGATGCGTGAAAGCGTGCAGTGCGTCTGGCTTCAGAGACGCCCGCCATCTTTGTTCCTCGCATGAGAGGCTTTGTATCCCGCCTGCACAGTAAGTCCCCCACCCCCGCTCATGCCCTTGTCTGCCTCCTGTTCCTCCCACCCCCCCGCGCATGTCCGTGTGTCTTTCTCCCTCCCGCCCACCGCCGGCTCATGTCCGTGTGTCTTTCTCCCTCCCGCCCACCCCCCGCTCATGCCCCGCTCGTCTCTCCCAACCGCCCACCCCCCGCTCTTGCCCCGTGTGTCTCTCCCACCCCCGTGTGTCTCTACCACCTGCTGCTCATGTCTGTGTGTTTCCCCCACCTGCCGCCCGCTCATGTCCGTGTGTCTCTCCCCACCCGCCGCCCACCCCCCGCTCATGTCCGTGTGTCTCTCCCCACCTGCCACCCACCCCCGCTCATGTCCATATGTCTCTCACCACCTGCCGCCCACCCCCCGCTCATGTCCGTGTGTCTCTCCCCACCTGCCGCCCACCCCCCGCTCATGTCCGTGTGTCTCCCCCCACCCGCCGCCCACCCCCCGCTCATGCCGCGTATGTCTCTCCCCCTCCCGCCCACCCCCGCTCATGTCCGTGTGTCTCTCCCCATCCGCCGCCCACCCCCCACTCATGTCCCGTGTGTCTCTCTCCCTCCCCCCCACCCCCGCTCATGCCCCGTGTGTCTCTCCCCCTGCCGCCCACCCTCTGCTCATGCCCCATGTGTCTCTCTCTCCTTCCCCCACCCCCCACTCATGCCCCGTGTGACTCTCTCCCTCCCCCCCACCCATGCCCCGTGTGTCTCTCCCCCTTCCGCCCACCCCCCGCTCATGCCCTGTGTGTCTCTCCCCCTCCCGCTCACCCCCGCTCATGCCCCGCGTGTCTCTCCGCTTCCCCCACCCCCCGCTCATGCCTCGTGTGTCTGTCTCCCTACCCCCCACCCCTGCTCTTGCCCCGTGTGTCTCTCCCCCTCCCGCCCATCCCCCGCTCATGCCCCGTGTGTCTCTCCCCCTCCCGCACATCCCCGCTCATGCCCCGCGTTTCTCTCCCCCTCCCGCCCACCCCCCGCTCATGCCCCGCGTGTCTCTCCCCTTCCCCCACCCCCTGCTCATGCCTCGTGTGTCTGTCTCCCTACCCCCCACCCCCGCTCATGCCCCGTGTGTCTGTCTCCCTCCCCCCCACCCCCGCTCTTGCCCCGTGTGTCTTTCCCCCTCCTGCCCACTTCTGCTCTTGCCCCGTGTCTCTTCCCCCTCCCGCCCACCCCCGATCTTGGCCCGTGTCTCTTTCCCCCTCCCGCCCACCCCCACTCTTGCCCCGTGTCTCTTTCCCCCTCCTGCCCACCCCCGCTCTTGCCCCGTGTCTCTTTCCCCCTCCCGCCCACCCCCGCTCTTGCCCCGTGTCTCTTTCCCCCTCCCGCCCACCCCCGCTCTTGCCCCGTGTCTCTTTCCCCCTCCCGCCCATCCCCGCTCTTGCCCCGTGTCTCTTTCCCCCTCCCGCCCACCCCCGCTCTTGCCCCGTGTCTCTTTCCCCCTCCCGCCCACCCCCGCTCTTGCTCCGTGTCTCTTTCCCACTCCCGCCCACCCCCGCTCTTGCCCCGTGTCTCTTTCCCCCTCCTGCCCACCCCCGCTCTTACCCTGTGTCTCTTTCCCCCTCCCGCCCACCCCCGCTCTTGCTCCGTGTCTCTTTCCCACTCCCGCCCACCCCCGCTCTTGCCCCGTGTCTCTTTCCCCCTCCTGCCCACCCCCGCTCTTACCCTGTGTCTCTTTCCCCCTCCCGCCCACCCCTTCTCTTGCCCCATGTCTCTTTCCCCCTCCTGCCCACCCCGCTCTTGCCCCATGTCTCTTTCCCCCTCCCGCCCACCCCCGCTCTTTCCCCGTGTCTCATTCCCCCTCCCGCCCACCCCCGCTCTTGCCCGTGTCTCTTTCCCCCTCCCGCCCACTCCCGCTCTTGCCCCGTGCTCTTTCCCCCTCCCGCCCATCCCCGCTCTTGCCCCGTGTCTCTTTCCCCCTCCCGCCCACCCCCGCTCTTGCCCCGTGTCTCTTGCCCCGTGTCTCACCCCCGATCATGCCCTGTGCGTCTCTCTCCCTCACCCCCTCCCCCCGCTCATGCCCTGTGTGTCTCTCTCCCTCCCTCCAACCCCGCTTATGCCCCGTGTGTCTCTCTCCCTCCCGCCCACTCCCGCTCATGCCCTGTGTGTCTCTCTCCCTCCCGCCCACCCCCGCTCTTGCCCCGTGTCTCTTTCCCCCTCCCGCCCACCCCCGCTCTTGCCCCGTGTCTCTTTCCCCCTCCCGCCCACCCCCATTCTTGCCCCGTGTCTCTTTCCCCATCCCGCCCACCCCCGCTCTTGCCCCGTGTCTCTTTCCCCCACCCGCCCACACCCGCTCTTGCCCTGTGTCTCTTTCCCCCTCCCGCCCACCCCTGCTCTTGCCCCGTGTCTCTTTCCCCCTCCCGCCCACCCCCGCTCTTGCCCCGTGTCTCTTTCCCCCTCCCGCCCACCCCCTCTCTTTCCCCGTGTCTCATTCCCCCTCCCGCCCACCCCCGCTCTTGCCCCGTGTCTCTTTCCCCCTCCCGCCCACTCCCGCTCTTGCCCTGTGTCTCTTTCCCCCTCCCGCTCACCCCCGCTCTTGCCCCGTGTCTCTTTCCCCCTCCCGCCCACCCCCGCTCTTGCCCCGTGTCTCTTTCCCCCTCCCGCCCACCCCCGCTCTTGCCCCGTGTCTCTTTCCCCCTCCCGCCCACCCCCGCTCTTGCCCCGTGTCTCTTTCCCCCTCCCGCTCACCCCCGCTCTTGCTTGTGTCTCTTTCCCCCTCCCGCCCACCCCCGCTCTTGCCCCGTGTCTCTTTCCCCCTCCCGGCCACCCCCGCTCTTGCCCCGTGTCTCTTTCCCCCTCCCGCCCACCCCTGCTCTTGCCCCGTGTCTTCCCCCTCCCGCCCACCCCCGCTCTTGCCCCGTGTCTTCCCCCTGCCACCCACCCCCGCTCTTGCCCCGTGTCTTTCTCCCTCCTGCCCACCCCCGCTCTTGCCCCGTATCTTCCCCCTGCCGCCCACCCCCGCTCTTGCCCCGTGTCTTTCTCCCTCCTGCCCACCCCCGCTCTTGCCCCGTGTCTTTCTCCCTCCCGCCCACCCCCGCTCTTGCCCTGTGTCTTTCTCCCACCCGCCCACCCCCGCTCTTGCCCCGTGTCTTTCTCCCTCCCGCCCACCCCCGCTCTTGCCCCGTGTCTTTCTCCCTCCCGCCCCCCCCTGCTCTTGCCCTGTGTCTTTCACCCTCCCGCCCACCCCTGCTCTTGCCCGGTGTCTTTCGAACTCCCGCCCACACCCGTTCTTGCCCCGTGTCTTTCACCCTCCCGCCCACCCCCGCTCTTGCCCCGTGTCTATCACCCTCCCGCCCACCCCCGCTCTTGCCCCGTGTCTATCACCCTCCCGCCCACCCCCGCTCATGCCCCTTGTGTCTCTCCCCCTCCCGCCCACCCCCGATCATGCCCCGTGCGTCTCTCTCCCTCTCCCCCACCCCCTGCTCATGCCCTGTGTGTCTCTCTCCCTCCCTCCAACCCCGCTCATGCCCCGTGTGTCTCTCTCCCTCCCGCCCACCCCCGCTCATGCCCCGTGTGTCTCTCTCCCTCCCGCCCACCCCCGCTCATGCCGTGTGTCTCTCTCCCTCCCGCCCACCCCCCGCCCATGCCCCATGTGTCTCTCTCCCTCCCGCCCACCCCCCGCTCATGCCCCGTGTGTCTCTCTCCCTCCCCCCACCCCCGCTCATGCCCCGTGTGTCTCTCTCTCCCCTTCCCCCACCCCCCGCTCATGCCCCGTGTCTGTCTTCTGTTCCCCCCGCTCATGCCCCGTGTCTGTCTCCTGTTATCTCCACACCCGGCTCATGCCCCGTGTCTGTCTCCTGTTCCCCCCAAACGCTCATGCCCCGTGTCTCTCTCTTGTTGCCCCCCACCGCCCCGCTCATGCCCCGTGTCTGTTCTCCCCACCCCCGCTCATGCCCCGTGTTTGTCTCCTGTTCTCCCCACCCCCTGCTCATGCCCCGTGTCTTTTTCCTGTTCCTCCCACCCCCGCTCTTGCCCCGTGTCTGTCTCCTGTTGCCCCCCACCGCCCCGCTCATGCCCTGTGTCTGTTCTCCCCACCCCCGCTCATGCCCGTGTCTGTTGTTCCCCCCACCCCCCGCTCATGTCCCGTGTCTCCCCTGTTGCCCCCCACCTCCCGCTCATGCCCCGTGTCTGTCTCCTGTACCCCCCCACCCCCAGCTCATGCCCCGTGTCTCTCTCCTGTTCCCCCCACCCGCTCATGCCCAGTGTCTCTCTCCTGTTCCCCCCACCCGCTCATACCCCGTGTCTCTCTCCTGTACCCCCCACCCCCCGCTCATGCCCCATGTCTGTCTCCTGTTTCCCCCACCCTTCGCTCATGCCCCGTGTCTGTCTCCTGTTCCCCCCACCCTCCGCTCATGCCCCGTGTCTCTCCTGTTGTCCCTCACCCCCCGCTCATGCCCCGTGTCTCTCCTGTTGCCCCCACCCCCCGCTCATGCCCCGTGTCTGTCTCCTGTTGCCCCCCACCCACCGCTCATGCCCCGTGTCTGTCTCCTGTTCTCCCCACCCCCCGCCCATGCTCCGTGTCTGTCTCCTGTTCCCCCCACCCCCCACTCATGCCCCGTGTCTGTCTCCTGTTGCCCCCACCCCCTGCTCATGCCCCGTGTCTGTCTCCTGCTGCCCCCCGCTCATGCCCCGTGTCTGTCTCCTGTTGCTCCCCACCCCCCGCTCATGCCCGTGTCTGTTTCCTGTTGCCCCTCACCCCCTGCTCATGCCCCGTGTCTGTCACCTGTTCTCCCCACCCCCAGCTCATGCCCTGTGTCTGTCTCCTGTTGCCCCCACCCCTGTGTCTCTGTCCTGTTGCCCCCACCCCCCGCTCATGCCCCGTGTCTGTCTCCTGTACCCCCCACCCCCGCTCATGCCCCGTGTCTGTCTCCTGTTCCCCCACCCGCTCATGCCCCGTGTCTCTTTCCTGTTGCCCCCCCGCTCATGCCCCGTGTCTGTCTCCTGTTCCCCCCACCCGCTCATGCCCAGTGTCTCTCTCCTGTTGCCCCCCGCTCATGCCCCGTGTCTCTCTCCTGTTGCCCCCACCCCCCGCTCATGCCCCATGTCTGTCTCCTGTACCCCCCACCCCCCGCTCATGCCCCGTGTCTCTCTCCTGTTGCCCCCCACCACCGCTCATGCCCCGTGTCTTCCTCTTGTCCCCCCTCTCCTCGCTGATGCCCCGTGTCTTCCTCTTGTCCCCCCTCCTATGATGCCCCTTGTTGACCTCTTGTTCCACCCACCCCCTGCTCATGCCCCGTGTCTCCCTTCTTCCCCCAACCCCCCGCTCATGCCCCGTGTCTGTCTTCTGTTCCCCCCGCTCATGCCCTGTGTCTGTCTCCTGTTATCTCCACACCCGGCTCATGCCCCATGTCTGTGTCCTGTTCCCCCCACCCCCCGCTCATGCCCCGTGTCTGTCTCCTGTTGCCCCCCACCCCTCCCGCTCATGCCCCGTGTCTGTCTCCTGTTCCCCCACCCGCTCATGCCCAGTGTCTGTCTCCTGTTCCCCCCACACGCTCATGCCCCGTGTCTCTCTCTTGTTGCCCCCCACCGCCCCGCTCATGCCCTGTGTCTGTTCTCCCCACCCCCGCTCATGCCCCGTGTTTGTCTCCTGTTCTCCCCATCCCCTGCTCATGCCCCGTGTCTTTTTCCTGTTCCTCCCACCCCGCTCATGACCCGTGTCTGTCTCCTGTTGCCCCCCACCGCCCCGCTCATGCCCTGTGTCTGTTCTCCCCACCCCCGCTCATGCCCGTGTCTGTTGTTCCCCCCACCCCCCGCTCATGCCCCGTGTCTGTCTCCTGTTCCCCCCACCCCTCGCTCATGCCCCGTGTCTGTCTCCTGTTCCCCCCACCCCCACTCATGCCCCGTGTCTGTCTCCTGTTCCCCCCACCCCCCGCTCATGTCCCGTGTCTCCCCTGTTGCCGCCCACCTCCCGCTCATGCCCCGTGTATGTCTCCTGTACCCCCCAACCCCCAGCACATGCCCCGTGTCTCTCTCCTGTTCCCCCCACCCGCTCATGCCCAGTGTCTCTCTCCTGTTCCCCCCACCCGCTCATGCCCCGTGTCTCTCTCCTGTACCCCCCACCCCCCGCTCATGCCCCATGTCTGTCTCCTGTTTCCCCCACCCTTCGCTCATGCCCCGTCTCCTGTTCCCCCCACCCCCCGCTCATGCCCCGTGTCTCTCCTGTTGGCCACCACCCCCCGCTCATGCCCCGTGTCTCTCCTGTTGCCCCCACCCCCCGCTCATGCCCCGTGTCTGTCTCCTGTTGCCCCCCACCCCCCGCTCATGCCCCGTGTCTGTCTCCTGTTCTCCCCACCCCCCGCCCATGCTCCGTGTCTGTCTCCTGTTCCCCCCACCCCCCACTCATGCCCCGTGTCTGTCTCCTGTTGCCCCCCACCCCCCGCTCATGCCCCGTGTCTGTCTCCTGCTGCCCCCCGCTCATGCCCCGTGTCTGTCTCCTGTTGCTCCCCAACCCCCGCTCATGCCCGTGTCTGTTTCCTGTTGCCCCTCACCCCCTGCTCATGCCCCGTGTCTGTCACCTGTTCTCCCCACCCCCAGCTCATGCCCTGTGTCTGTCTCCTGTTGCCCCCACCCCTGTGTCTCTGTCCTGTTGCCCCCACCCCCTGCTCATGCCCCGTGTCTGTCTCCTGTACCCCCCACCCCCGCTCATGCCCAGTGTCTGTCTCCTGTTCCCCCACCCGCTCATGCCCCGTGTCTCTCTCCTGTTGCCCCCCCGCTCATGCCCCTTGTCTGTCTCCTGTTCCCCCCACCCGCTCATGCCCAGTGTCTCTCTCCTGTTGCCCCCCGCTCATGCCCCGTGTCTGTCTCCTGTTCTCCCCATCCCCCCGCTCATGCCCCGTGTCTGTCTCCTGTTCTCCCCACCCCCCCGCTCATGCCCCGTGTCTGTCTCCTGTTGGCCGCACCCCCCCGCTCATGCCCCGTGTCTGTCTCCTGTTGCCCCCCGCTCATGCCCCGTGTCTCTCTCCTGTTGCCCCCCACCCCCCGCTCATGCCCCATGTCTGTCTCCTGTACCCCCCACCCCCGCTCATGCCCCGTGTCTCTCTCCTGTTGCCCCCCACCACCGCTCATGCCCCGTGTCTTCCTCTTGTCCCCCCTCTCCTCGCTGATGCCCCGTGTCTTCCTCTTGTCCCCCCTCCTATGATGCCCCTTGTTGACCTCTTGTTCCACCCACCCTCTGCCCATGCCCCGTGTCTCCCTTCTTCCCCCCCACCCCCCACTCATGTCCTGTGTCTCCCTTCTTCCCCCCCACCCCCCGCTCATGCCCCGTGTCTTCCTTCCCCGCTCGTGCCCCGTGTATCCCTTCTTTCCCTCTTATCCCCCGCACCCCCCGCTCATGCCCCGTGTCTTCACTGTTGGAACAGGGCAGACACGGGGCATGAGCGGGGGTGGGGGCCCTACCTTGCCCTACCCCCGCTCATGCCCCGTGTCTCTCCTGTTCACCCCCGCTCATGTTCCGTGTCTGTTTCCCTCCTTTTCCTCCCGCTCATGGCTCGTGTCTCCCCTGTTCACCCCCACCCCCTGCTCATGCCCTGTGTCTGTCTCCTGTTGCCCCCCACCCCTCCAGCTCATGTCCCGTGTCTGTCTCCTGTTGCCCCCCACCCCTCCCACTCATGCCCCTTGTCTGTCTCCTGTTCCCCTACCCGCTCATGCCCCGTGTCTGTCTCCTGTTCCCCCCACACGCTCATGCCCCGTGTCTCTCTCTTGTTGCCCCCCACCGCCCCGCTCATGCCCCGTGTCTGTTCTCCCCACCCCCGCTCATGCCCCGTGTTTGTCTCCTGTTCTCCCCACCCCCTGCTCATGCCCCGTGTCTTTTTCCTGTTCCTCCCACCCCCGCTCATGCCCCGTGTCTGTCTCCTGTTGCCCCCCACCACCCCGCTCATGCCCTGTGTCTGTTCTCCCCACCCCCGCTCATGCCCGTGTCTGTTGTTCCCCCCACCCCCCACTCATGCCCCGTGTCTGTCTCCTGTTCCCCCCACCCCTCGCTCATGCCCATGTCTGTCTCCTGTTCCCCCACCCCCGTTCATGCCCCGTGTCTGTCTCCTGTTCCCCCCACCCCCCGCTCATGTCCCGTGTCTCCCCTGTTGCCCCCCACCTCCCGCTCATGCCCCGTGTCTGTCTCCTGTACCCCCCCACCCCCAGCTCATGCCCCGTGTCTCTCTCCTGTTCCCCCCACCAGCTCATGCCCAGTGTCTCTCTCCTGTTCCCCCCACCCGCTCATGCCCCGTGTCTCTCTCCTGTACCCCCCACCCCCGCTCATGCCCCATGTCTGTCTCCTGTTTCCCCCACCCTTCGCTCATGCCCCGTGTCTGTCTCCTGTTCCCCCCACCCCCCGCTCATGCCCCGTGTCTCTCCTGTTGCCCCTCACCCCCCGCTCATGCCCCGTGTCTCTCCTGTTGCCCCCACCCCCACTCATGTCCCGTGTCTGTCTCCTGTTGCCCCCCACCCCCCGCTCATGCCCCGTGTCTGTCTCCTGTTCTCCCCACCCCCCGCCCATGCTCCGTGTCTGTCTCCTGTTCCCCCCACCCCCCACTCATGCCCCGTGTCTGTCTCCTGTTGCCCCCCACCCCCCGCTCATGCCCCGTGTCTGTCTCCTGCTGCCCCCCACTCATGTCCCGTGTCCGTCTCCTGTTGCTCCCCACCCCCGCTCATGCCCATGTCTGTTTCCTGTTGCCCCTCACCCCCTGCTCATGCCCCGTGTCTGTCACCTGTTCTCCCCACCCCCAGCTCATGCCCTGTGTCTGTCTCCTGTTGCCCCCACCCCTGTGTCTCTGTCCTGTTGCCCCCACCCCCCGCTCATGCCCCGTGTCTGTCTCCTGTACCCCCCACCCCCGCTCATGCCCCGTGTCTGTCTCCTGTTCCCCCACCCGCTCATGCCCCGTGTCTCTCTCCTGTTGCCCCCCGCTCATGCCCCGTGTCTGTCTCCTGTTCCCCCCACCCGCTCATGCCCAGTGTCTCTCTCCTGTTGCCCCCCGCTCATGCCCCGTGTCTGTCTCCTGTTCTCCCCACCCCCCCGCTCATGCCCCGTGTCTGTCTCCTGTTCTCCCCACCCCCCCGCTCATGCCCCGTGTCTGTCTCCTGTTGGCCGCACCCCCCCGCTCATGCCCCGTGTCTGTCTCCTGTTGCCCCCTGCTCATGCCCCGTGTCTCTCTCCTGTTGCCCCCCACCCCCCGCTCATGCCCCATGCCTGTCTCCTGTACCCCCCACCCCCCGCTCATGCCCCGTGTCTCTCTCCTGTTGCCCCCCACCACCGCTCATGCCCCATGTCTTCCTCTTGTCCCCCCTCTCCTCGCTGATGCCCCGTGTCTTCCTCTTGTCCCCCCTCCTATGATGCCCCTTGTTGACCTCTTGTTCCACCCACCCCCTGCTCATGCCCCGTGTCTCCCTTCTTCCCCCCCACCCCCCGCTCATGCCCCGTGTCTGTCTTCTGTTCCCCCCACTCATGCCCCGTGTCTGTCTCCTGTTATCTCCACACCCGGCTCATGCCCCATGTCTGTGTCCTGTTCCCCCCACCCCCCGCTCATGCCCCGTGTCTGTCTCCTGTTGCCCCCCACCCCTCCCGCTCATGCCCCGTGTCTGTCTCCTGTTCCCCCACCCGCTCATGCCCCGTGTCTGTCTCCTGTTCCCCCCACACGCTCATGCCCCGTGTCTCTCTCTTGTTGCCCCCCACCGCCCCGCTCATGCCCCGTGTCTGTTCTCCCCACCCCCGCTCATGCCCCGTGTTTGTCTCCTGTTCTCCCCACCCTCTGCTCATGCCCCGTGTCTTTTTCCTGTTCCTCCCACCCCCGCTCATGCCCCGTGTCTGTCTCCTGTTGCCCCCCACCGCCCCGCTCATGCCCTGTGTCTGTTCTCCCCACCCCCGCTCATGCCCGTGTCTGTTGTTCCCCCCACCCCCCGCTCATGCCCCGTGTCTGTCTCCTGTTCTCCCCACCCCTCGCTGATGCCCCGTGTCTGTCTCCTGTTACCCCCACCCCCGCTCATGCCCCGTGTCTGTCTCCTGTTCCCCCCACCCCCCGCTCATGTCCCGTGTCTCCCCTATTGCCCCCCACCTCCCGCTCATGCCCCGTGTCTGTCTCCTGTACCCCCCCACCCCCAGCTCATGCCCCGTGTCTCTCTCCTGTTCCCCCCACCCGCTCATGCCCAGTGTCTCTCTCCTGTTCCCCCCACCCGCTCATGCCCCGTCTCTCTCTCCTGTACCCCCCACCCCCCGCTCATGCCCCATGTCTGTCTCCTGTTTCCCCCACCCTTCGCTCATGCCCCGTGTCTGTCTCCTGTTCCCCCCACCCCCCGCTCATGCCCCGTGTCTCTCCTGTTGCCCCCCACCCCCGGCTCATGCCCCATGTCTCTCCTGTTGCCCCCACCCCCCCCGCTCATGCCCCGTGTCTGTCTCCTGTTGCCCCCCACCCCCCGCTCATGCCCCGTGTCTGTCTCCTGTTCTCCCCACCCCCCGCCCATGCTCCGTGTCTGTCTCCTGTTCCCCCCACCCCCCACTCATGCCCCGTGTCTGTCTCCTGTTGCCCCCCACCCCCCGCTCATGCCCCGTGTCTGTCTCCTGCTGCCCCCGCTCATGCCCCGTGTCTGTCTCCTGTTGCTCCCCACCCCCCGCTCATGCCCGTGTCTGTTTCCTGTTGCCCCTCACCCCCTGCTCATGCCCCGTGTCTGTCACCTGTTCTCCCCACCCCCAGCTCATGCCCTGTGTATGTCTCCTGTTGCCCCCACCCCTGTGTCTCTGTCCTGTTGCCCCCACCCCCCGCTCATGCCCCGTGTCTGTCTCCTGTACCCCCCACCCCCGCTCATGCCCCGTGTCTGTCTCCTGTTCCCCCACCCACTCATGCCCCGTGTCTCTCTCCTGTTGCCCCCCCGCTCATGCCCCGTGTCTGTCTCCTGTTCCCCCCACCCGCTCATGCCCAGTGTCTCTCTCCTGTTGCCCCCCGCTCATGCCCCGTGTCTGTCTCCTGTTCTCCCCATCCCCCCGCTCATGCCCCGTGTCTGTCTCCTGTTCTCCCCACCCCCCCGCTCATGCCCCGTGTCTGTCTCCTGTTGGCCGCACCCCCCCGCTCATGCCCCGTGTCTCTCTCCTGTTGCCCCCCACCCCCCGCTCATGCCCCATGTCTGTCTCCTGTACCCCCCACCCCCGCTCATGCCCCGTGTCTCTCTCCTGTTGCCCCCTCACCACCGCTCATGCCCCGTGTCTTCCTCTTGTCCCCCCTCTCCTCGCTGATGCCCCGTGTCTTCCTCTTGTCCCCCCTCCTATGATGCCCCTTGTTGACCTCTTGTTCCACCCACCCCCTGCCCATGCCCCGTGTCTCCCTTCTTCCCCCCCACCCCCCGCTCATGCCCCGTGTCTCCCTTCTTCCCCCCCACCCCCCGCTCATGCCCCGTGTCTTCCTTCCCCGCTCGTGCCCCGTGTATCCCTTCTTTCTCTCTTATCCCCCGCACCCCCCGCTCATGCCCCGTGTCTGCACTGTTGGAACAGGGCAGACACGGGGCATGAGCGGGGGTGGGGGCCCTACCTTGCCCTACCCCCGCTCATGCCCCGTGTCTCTCCTGTTCACCCCCGCTCATGTTCCGTGTCTGTTTCCCTCCTTTTCCCCCCGCTCATGGCTCGTGTCTCCCCTGTTCATCCCCACCCCCTGCTCATGCCCTGTGTCTGTCTCCTGTGCCCCCCACCCGCACATGCCCCGTGTCTCTCTCTTGTTGCCCCCCACCCCTCGCTCATGCCCTGTGTCTTCCTCTTGTACCCCCCTCCTAAGATGCCCCTTGTTGACCTCTTGTTCTACCCACCCCGCGCTCATGCCCCGTGTCTTCCTTCCCCCCCCCACTCCCCGCTTATGCCCCGTGTCTCCCTTCTTTCTCCCCCCAACCCCCGCTCATGCCCCGTGTCTGCACTGTTGGAACAGGGCAGTCACGGGGCATGAGCAGGGGTGGGGGCCCCACCTTGCCCTACCCCCGCTCATGCCCCGTGTCTCTCCTGTTAACCCCCACCCCCACTCATGCTCCGTGTCTGTCTCCCTCCTTTTCCCCCCGCTCATGGCCCGTGTCTCCCCTGTTCACCCCCGCTCATGCCCCGTGTCTCCCTTCTTCCCCCCCACCTCCCACTCATGCCCCGTGTCTCCCTTCTTTCCCGCTCATGCCACGTCTCTCCCTACTTCCCCTCCACCCCCCGCTCATGCCCCCTGTCTCCCTTCTTTCCCGCTCATGCCCAGTGTCTCCCTTCTTTCCACCCCCTGCCCCGTGTCTCTCTCCTGGTCTTCCCGATCCCCCGCCAATGGCCTGTTGTGTTCTCTTTATACACCCTGCCTCCCCTTTCCCTGGTGTCCATCTTGGTAAAAGATTTTCCTTCCTGCACCGGGACGCCTGCCTGCGGCGTCCCGGTTTGGGAAGAAAAAACTTTTTTTTACCACCCCGGGTTCCCACTTTGAGAACCTAGGATGCTAGTGGTCTTCCTCCATTGAAAAGGACGTTATGGTTACGATGCACTACTAAAAAACTATGAAATTCAGTAAAAAAACTTTGTTAAAGGGACGTTATGGATTAGTTGCGCTACTAAAAACCTATGAAATTCATTAAAAAAACTTTGTTAAAGGGACGTTATGGTTAAGTTGCGCTACTAAAAACCTATGAAATTCAGTAAAAAAACTTTGTTAAAGGGACGTTATGGTTAAGTTGCGCTACTAAAAACCTATGAAATTCAGTAAAAAAACTTTGTTAAAGGGACGTTATGGATAAGTTGCGCTACTAAAAACCTATGAAATTCATTAAAAAAACTTTGTTAAAGGGACGTTATGGTTAAGTTGCGCTACTAAAAACCTATGAAATTCAGTAAAAAAACTTTGTTAAAGGGACGTTATGGTTCAAAGTAAAAATGAAAAACCCCTGAAATTCGGCAGTTATGGTAAGATAAGCAACCATAACTCGCGCCACCGTGCACTGCTAACACTAACACCCAGGACATCAAAGATGACATCACAAATGTCATTGATGACATCACTGATGACATCACATGTGCATTTACTTTTCATAAAAACTCTGTACAAGGGATTCTTATAATGCTGACCAAAAACTGTCAAGGATCATTGGGATAAATATCATGAGCTAATTAGTGCATTAAGCAATGCATTGATATAAATAGCATTCTATTGTGAAGTTCTATCCAGTATACTAAGCTACTCATGCAGAAACATAGGCAGTGTGTGCAGCATATATGATGAAGGTGCCATATTCATAATCTTGCCATGTTGAATAGTGAAATGATAACTGCTTTCTTATTAGAGTTTTGCGTACTGTGAAGCATGTAATAAGTAGATAATAAAACCCACTTAATACATAATTATTACAGACAAAACACAGAGACAACAACACATACAAATATGAGTATATACAGGGACAGTGAAGTAAACAAAAAAGCAGAAGTAGTAGCAGAAAGAGTTCATAACCTAACTGATTGTCTTTATGCAGAGAAACTATTGCTCTGTTTCAAAGCTGCTACTTACCATATGTATGTGTATCACATGATGTGACTGCACCCAAAGGAAAGGAGAGTGAGTATAATGTATACAAATATGAGCATATACAGGGAAGGTAGAGTAATAAAAATAAAACTATGAGAAAGTGCTGATAACCCTAATGATTATCTTCATGCACAGAAAGCATTGTTCTCTTTCAAGCCTGTGTCTTCCGCTATGTATATGTTTCATATGATTTGACTTGACCCTAAGTCTACAAATATAGTACCTTTTCAATTTTTACTTCCTGACTGTTACTGAAGAAAACTATGTGGCTTAGATATGTCAGTAAAGGAAAAAAAGGAAGAGCCAGCCATGTGATGTCATCAGTGATGTCATCAATGACATTTGTGATGTCATCTTTGATGTCCTGGGTGTTAGTGTTAGCAGTGCACGGTGGTGCGAGTTATGGTTGCTTATCTTACCATAACTGCCGAATTTCAGGGGTTTTTCGTTTTTACTTTGAACCATAACGTCCCTTTAACAAAGTTTTTTTACTGAATTTCATAGGTTTTTAGTAGCGCAACTTAACCATAACGTCCCTTTAACAAAGTTTTTTTACTGAATATATATATATATACATATATCGAAAAAAAGAAGAACAGGGTAAAAAGCTAATCAAAGCTTTTTAGGCGGCACTCTTCTCCCAAGTAAAAATGCACCAGATGCAAAGAAGGATTTCCATCACACGTCCTTTATTTTGCAAGAAAACACGGTGGACAAGCAGTTTCAGGAGAGAACAAACAATTACGCGTTTCACCCTTCCGGGCTTATATAGTCAAAGAAAAAACTTTGTTAAAGGGACGTTATGGTTAAGTTGCACTAATAAAAACCTATGAAATTCAATGAAAAAACTTTGTTAAGGGGACGTTATGGTTAAGTTGCACTAATAAAAACCTATGAAATTCAATGAAAAAACTTTTTCAATGGGGACGTTATGGTTAATTTGCACTAATAAAAACCTATGAAATTCAATGAAAAAACTTTGTTTAAGGGACGTTATGGTTAAGTTGCGCTACTAAAAACCTATGAAATTCAGTGAAAAAACATTGTTAAAGGGATGTTATGGTTCCAAGTAAAACTGAAAAACCCCTGAAATTTGCCAGTTATGGTTAGCTTAGTAACCATAACTCGCGCTACCATGGTGCAATGCTAAGACTAACACCCAGGACATCAAAGATGAAATCACAAATGGAACCATAAAGTCCCTGTAACAAAGTTTTTTCACTGAATTTCATAGGTTTTTAGTAGCGCAACTTAATCATACGTCCCTTTAACAAAGTTTTTTCATTGAATTTCATAGGTTTTTATTAGTGCAACTTAACCATAACGTCCCCTTAACAAAGTTTTTTCATTGAATTTCATAGGTTTTTATTAGTGCAACTTAACCATAACGTCCCTTTAACAAAGTTTTTTCTTTGAATTTCATAGGTTTTTATTAGTGCAACTTAACCATAACGTCTTCTTAAAAAAGTTTTTTGTTGCTTATAAATTTGTTCTTGGATCCCAAAGTTATAAGCCACTATGGGTGTATATGGCCATGCTCCCAAGACTCTATGCCCTGGCCACAACCACCGCAGCATATCACGCCCATAGAGTCAAACATTTTAACTAAGCATATGAGCACTTTTAATGTCCGCTGAGTGTTCTTAGAAAAGTTTCAACTTACTTACGAACAGTACGGACAAGCATAGCGTCCTCAGGACACCCCCATTTTGTTTATTTACAAGCATCCCAGAACACATGATGTGTTCTTAGAACACTTTCTACTTACCTGCGAACAAAACGGACAGGCATACCGTCCTCAGGACACACCCGTTTAGTTTATTTTCCAACATTTCAGGAAACTGCGTGTGTTCTTAGGACAGTTTCAGCTTACTTGTGAACAATTCGAACAGGTCTAGCGTCCTCAGAACACCCCTATTTTGTTTATTTACAAACATCCCCGGACACTTTATGTGTTCTTAGAACAATTTCAACTTGCTTGCGAACAGTACGGACAGGCATACCATCCTCAGGACACCCCCATTTCGTTTATTTTCGAACATTTCAGGACACCGCGTGTGTTCTTAGAACAGTTTCAACTTGCCTGCGAACAGTACGGACAGGCATACCGTCCTCAGGACAATCCCATTTAGTTTATTGACGAACATCCACCGTCCTCAGGACACCCCCATTTTGTTTATTGACGAACTTCCCAGGACACATGATGTGTTCTTAGAACAGCTTCAACTTGCCTGCGAACAAAACGGACAGGCATACGTCCTCAGGACACAACCATAACGTCCCCTTAACACATTTGTTTTTTACTGAATTTCATAGGCTTTTATTAGTGCAACATAACCATAACGTCTTTTTCAAAGGATGAAGACCACTAGCATCCTAGGTTCTCAAAGTGGGAACCTGGGGTGGTAAAAAAAGATTTTTCTTCCCAAACGGCAACACGCCTGTGGCGTACTGGTGTAGGAAGGAAAATCTTTTACCAAGATGGACACCATGGAAAGGAAATGCGGGGTGTATAAAGAGAACACAGCTGGGCATCGGCGGGGGGTGGGAGTGACCAGGGGAGAGACATGGGGCATGAGCGGGGGGATGGGGGGAACAGGAGAGAGACACGGGACATGAGCAGGGGGTGGGGGGAACACGAGGAAGACACAGGGCATAAGCGGGAGTGGGGGGGTACAGGAGGGAGACACGGGGCATGAGCGGGGGGCTGGGGGGAACAGGAGAGAAACACGGGGCATGAGCAGGGGTTGGGGGGAAGGGGAGGAAGACACGAGGCATGAGCGGGGGGAACGGGAGGAAGACACGGGGCATGAGCAGGGGGTGGTGGGATGGGAGAAAGACACAGGGCATGAGCAGGGGGTGTGGGGCCACAGGAGAGAGACACGGGGCATGAGCGGGGGTGGGGGCAACAGGAGAGAGACACCGGGCATGAGTAGGGGGTGGGGGGAACGGGAGGAAGACACGGGGCATGAGTGGGGGTTGGAGGGACGGGAGAAAGACACAGGGCATTAGCGGGGGGTGGGGGAACAGGGGAGACACGGGGCATGAGCGGGGGGTGGGATTGACAGGAGGGAGACACAGGGCATGAGCAAGGGGGTGGGGGGACAGGAGGGAGACACGGGGCATGAGCAGGGGTGGGGGTCAGGAGGGAGACACAGGGTATGAGCGGGGGGTGCAGGGACAGGAGGCAGACACGGGGCATGAGCGGGGGGTGCGGGGGACAGGAGGGAGATGCGGGGGTGTGGAGACAGGAGGGAGAAACAGGGCATGAGTAGGGGGTGGAGGGAACAAGAGGTAGACACGGGGCATGAGCAGGGGTTGGGGGGATGGGAGAAAGACTCATGGCATGAGCGGGGGGTGGGGGAGTGCAGGAGGCAGACACGGGGCATGAGCGGGGGGTGGGGGGGACGGGAGGAAGACACAGGGCATGAGCGGGGGTACAGGAGGGAGACACAGGGCATGAGCGGGCAGTGGGGGGGCTGTAAGAAAGACACAGGGAATGAGCAGGGGTTGGGAGGGAGACACGGGGCATGAGCGGGAGGTGGGGGAGATGGGAGAAATACACAGGGCATGAGCGGGGGTTGGGAGGGACAGGAGGGAGACACGGGGCATGAGCGGGGGGTGGGAGGGACAGGAGGGAGACACGGGGCATGAGCGGGGGGGTGGGCGGAATGGCAGGAAGACACGGGGCATGAGCGGGGGGTAGGGGAGACACAAGCACAACACGGGGCATGAGCGGGGGTGGGGGGACACGGGCACAACACGGGGCATGAGCGGGGGATGGGGGACACGGGCACAACACGGGACATGAGAGGGGAGTGGGGAGGACACGGGCACAACACGGGGCATGAGCGGGGGTTGGGGGACACAAGCACAACACGGGGCATGAGCAGGGGGTGGGGGGGCACAGGCACAACAAGGGGCATGAGCGGGGGGTGGGGGAGACACAAGCACAACACGGGGCAAGGGCAGGGGGTGGGGGAAAATACCAGCACAACACGGGGCATGAGCGGGGAGTGGGGGGGACACGAGCACACCAAGGGGCATGAGCGGAGAGTGGGGGGACACGAGCAGAACACGGGGCATGAGGGAGGGCGGGGGATACATGAGCACAACATGGGGCATGAGCGGGGTTGGGAGGGACACGGGCACAACACGGGGTGTGAGCGGGGGTGGGGGAGGACACAAGCACAACACAGGGCATGAGCGGAGGGTGGGGGGGCACAAGCACAAAAAGGGGCATGAGCGGGGATGGGGGACACGAGCACAAACAGGGCATGAGTGGGGGTGGCAGAGTACACAGGCACAACACGGGGCATGAGCGGGGGGTAGGGGAGGACACGGGCACAACACGGGGCCTGAGCGGGGGGTGGGGGAGGACACAGGCACAACGCGGGGCATGAGCGGGGGGTGGGGGGACAGGAGGGAGACACGGGGCATGAGCGGGGGGTGGGGGGAACAGGAGGGAGATGCGGGGGTGGGGCGACAGGAGGGAGACACGGGGCATGAGCAGGGGGTGGGGGGAACAAGAGGTAGACACAGGGCATGAGCAGGGGTTGGGGGGATGGGAGAAAGAAACAGGGCATGAGCGGGCGCTGGGGGAGAGCAGAAGGCAGACACGGGGCATGAGCGGGGGGTGGGGAGGATGGGAGGAAGACACAGGGCATGAGCGGGGTGTACAGGAGGGAGACACAGGACATGAGCGGGCAGTGGGGGGGCTGTAAGAAAGACACGGGGAATGAGCAGGGGTTGGGAGGGACAGGAGGGAGACACGGGGCATGAGTGGGGGGTGGGGGAGACGGGATAAATACACAGGGCATGAGCGGGGGTGGGAGGGACAGGAGGGAGACACGGGGCATGTGTGGGGGGTGGGAGGGACAGGAGGGAGACACGGGGCATGAGCGGGGGGTGGGGGGTGGGGGAATGGCAGGAAGACAAGGGGCATGAGCGGGGGTGGGGGAGACACAACACGGGGCATGAGCGGGGGGGGACAAGGGCACAACACGGGGCATGAGCGGGGAATGGGGGACACGGGCACAACACCGGGCATGAGAGGGGGATAGGGAGGACACAGGCACAACACGGGGCATGAGTGGGGGGTGGGGGAGGACATGAGCACAAAAAGGGGCATGAGCGGGGGTGGAGGGGACACGAGCACAACATGGGGCATGAGCGGGGGGTGGGGGGACACGGGCACAACAAGGGGCATGAGCGGGGGGTGGGGGAGACACAAGCACAACACGGGGCAAGGACAGGGAGTGGGGGAGGACACAGGCACAACACGGGGCATGAGCAGGGAGTGGGGGGGACACGAGCAGAACACGGGGCATGAGGGTGGGTGGGGGATGCATGAGCACAACACAACAAGGGGCATGAGCGGGGGGTGGGAGGGACAGACACACACAACACGGGGCGTGAGCGGGGGGTGGGGGAGGGCACGAGCACAACACAAGGCATGAGCAGAGGGTGGGGGGGCACAAGCACAACAAGGGGCATGAGCGGGGGTGGGGGACACAAGCACAAACAGGGCATGAGCGGGGGTGGCAGAGGACATGGGCACAACACGGGGAATGAGCGGGGGGTAGGGGAGAACACGGGCAAAACACGGGGCCTGAGAGGGGGGTGGGGGAGGACACGGGCACAACACAGGGCATGAGCGGGGGGTAGGGGGAACAAGAGGTAGAAACGGGGCATGAGCTGGGGTTGGGGGATGGGAGAAAGACACGGGGCATGAGCGGGGTGTGGGACGGGAGGAAGACACAGGGCATGAGCGGGGGGTACAGGAGGGAGACACGGGGCATGAGCGGGGGGTAGGGAGGGGCATAAGAAAGACACGGGGCATGAGCAGGGGTTGGGAGGGACAGGAGGGAGACACGGGGCATGAGCAGGGGGTGGAAGGGATGGGAGAAATACACAGGGCATGAACGGGGGTGGGAGGGACAGGAGGCAGACACATGGCATGAGCGGGGGGTGGGAGGGACAGGAGGGAGACACGGGGCATGAGCGGGTGGTGGGGGAGAACGGCAGGAAGACACGGGGCATGAACGGGGAACAGGGGGACACAGGCACATCACGGGGCATGAGAGGGGGTGGGGAAGACACGGGCACAACACGGGGCATGAGCGGGGGTTGGGGGAGGACATGAGCACAACAAGGGGCATGAGCGGGGGTGGGGGGGACACGAGCACAACACGGGGCATGAGCAGGGGGTGGGGGAGACACAAGCACAACACGTGGCATGAGAGGGGGGTGGGGAGGACACGGGCACAACACCGGGCATGAGCGGGGGGTGGGGGAGGACATGAGCACAAGAAGGGGCATGAGTGGGGGTGGGCGGACACGAACACAACACGGGGCATGAGCGGGATGTGGGGGGACACGGGCACAACAAGGGGCATGTGCGGGGGGTGGGGAGGACACAAGTACAACACGGGGCAAGAGCAGGGGGTGGAGGAGGATACAGGCACAACACGGGGCATGAGCGGGGAGTGGGGGGACACGAGCACAACAAGGGGCATGAGCGGAGAGTGGGGGGACACGAGCAGAACACGGGGCATGAGGAGGGGTGGGGGATACATGAGCAAAACACGGGGCATGAGCGGGGGGTGGGAGGGACACAGGCACAACACGGGGCGTAAGCGGGGGGTGGGGGAGGACACGACCACAACACGGGGCATGAGCGGAGGGTGGGGGGGCACAAGCACAACAAGGGGCATGAGCTGGGGGTGGGGGAGGACACGTGCACAACACAGGGCCTTAGCGGGGGATGGGGGAGGACAGGGGCACAAAAAGGGGCATGAGCAGGGGTTGGGGGAGACACGAGCACAACACAGAGCATGAGCAGGGGTTGGGGGGACACAGGCACAACAAGGGGCATGAGCGGGGGGTGAGGGGACACAAGCACAACACGGGGCAAGAGCAGGGAGTGGGGGAGGACACGGACACAACAAGGGGCATGAGCGAGGGGTGTGGGGACACAAGCACAACACGGGGCAAGAGCAGGGGTGGGGGAGGACACAGACACAACATGGGGCATGAGCGGGGGGTGGGGGAGGACACGGGCACAACACAGGGCATGAGCAGGGGCTGGGGGAGGAAACGAGCACAACACGGGGAAAGAGCAGGGGGGTGAGTGGGACACGAGCAGAACACAGGGCATGAGCGGGGGGTGCGGGAGGACACGAGCACAACAAGGGGCATGAGTGCGGGGTGGGGGGACACGAGCACAAAATGGGGCAAGAGCAGGGGGAGGGGGAGGACATGGGCACAACATAGGGCATGAGCGGGGGGAGGGGGAGGACACAGGCACAACACGGGGCATGAGCGGGGGGTGGGGGAGGATATGAGCACAACAGGGGTCAAGAGCAGGGGGGTGAAGGGGACACAAGCAGAACACAGGGCATGAGCGGGGGGGTGGGTGAGGACATGAGCCAACAAGGGGCATGAGCGGGGGTGGGGGAGGACACGGGCACAACACGGGGCATGAGCGGGGGGTGGAGGGGGACACAGGCACAACACAGGGCATGAGCGGGGGGGTGGGGGAGGACACGAGCACAACACGGGGCATGAGCGGGGGGTGCGGGGGACACAAGCACAACACGGGGCATGACCGGGGGTTGGGGGACACGGGCACAACAAGGGGCATGAGCAGGGGGTGGGGGGGACACAAGCACAACACGGGGCAAGAGTAGGGGGTGGGGGAGGAAACGGGCACAACACGGGGCATGAGCGGGGGGTGGGGGTCACAACAAGGGGCATGAGCGGGGGTGGGGGAGGATGCAAGCACAACACGGGGCATGAGCGGGGTGTGCGGGGGACACAAGCACAACACGGGGCATGAGCGGGGTGTGGGGGGACACGGGCAAAACAAGGGACATGAGCAGGGGGTGGGGGGACACAAGCACAACACGGGGCAAGAGCAGGGGGTGGGGGAGGACACGGGCACAACACGGGGCATGAGCGAGGGGTGGGGGGACACAAGCACAACAAGGGGCATGAGCGGGGGTGCGGGAGGACACGGGCACAACACGGGGCATGAGCGGGGGGTGGGGGAGGACACAAGCACAACACGGGGCATCAGCGGGGGGGTGCGGGGGACACAAGCACAACACAGGGCATGAGTGGGGGTTGGGGGGACACAGGCACAAAAAGGGGCATGAGCAGGGTGGTGGGGTCACGAGCACAACAAGGGGCATGAGCGGGGGTGGGGGAGGACACGAGCACAACACGGGGCATGAGCGGAGGGTGCGGGGGACACAAGCACAACACGGGGCATGAGCGGGGGTTGGGGTGACATGGGCACAACAAGGGGCATGAGCAGGGTTGTGGGGGTCACGAGCACAACAAGGGGCATGAGCGGGGGTGGGGGAGGACACAAGCACAACACGGGGCATGAGCGGGGGGTGCGGGGGACACAAGCACAACACGGGGCATGAGCAGGGTGTGGGGGGACACAAGCACAACAAGGGGCATGAGCAGGGGGTGGGGGGACACAAGCACAACACGGGGCAAGAGCAGGGGGTGGGGGAGGACACGGGCACAACACGGGGCATGAGCGAGGGGTGGGGGGACACGAGCACAACAAGGGGCATGAGCAGGGGTGGGGGAGGACATGGGCACAACACGGGGCATGAGCAGGGGGGTGGGGGGTTCACGGGCACAACACGGGGCATGAGCGGGGGGTGGGGGACAACATGAGCACAACACGGGGCATGAGTGGGGGGTGCGGGTGACACAAGCACAACACGGGGCATGAGCGGGGGTGGGGGGGACACAGGCACAACAAGGGGCATGAGCAGGGGGTGGGGGGACACAAGTACAACATGGGGCAAGAGCAGGGGGTGGGGGGGACACGGGCACAACAAGGGGCTTGAACGGGGGGTTGAGGGACACAAGCACAACACGGGGCATGAGCGCGGGGTGGGGGGACACGAGCATAAAACGGGGCATGAGCGGGGGGTGGGGGAGGACACGAGCACAACACGGGGCATGAGCGGTGGGTGGGGGGACACGAGCACAACAAGGGGCATGAGCGGGGGTGGGGGGGACACGAGCATAAAACGGGGCATGAGCGGGGGCAGGGGAGGACACTGGCACAACACGGGGCATGAGCGGGGGGTGGGGGGACACGAGCATAAAACGGGGCATGAGCGGGGGGTGGGGCAGGACACGAGCACAACAAGGGGCATGAGCGGAGGGTGGGGGAGGACACAAGCACAACACGGGGCATGAGCGGTGGGTGGGGGGACACGAGCACAACAAGGGGCATGAACGGGGGTGGGGGGGACAGGAGCATAAAACGGGGCATGAGCGGGGGTGGGGGAGGACACGGGCACAACACGGGGCATGAGCGGGGGTGGGGGGGACACAAGCACAAACGGGGCATGAGCAGGGGGTGGGGGGACAGGAGGGAGACATGCAAGGCTGCTGGTGGCTTACTGTGCAGGCCGCAGATCCCGCTCTTCGGCCCTCTGCAGGCCTGATGCAAAGATAAACTAAAATGGCGGGCGTCTCTGAAAATAGACGCACTGCACGCTTCACCGCAGCCAATGGAAGAGCACGTCAGATGTCCGCGGACATCACGCAAGCCGCTTGCCCAATCCCGTCCTGTCCGCGGAGCGAACAGGGAAGTGTGTCCGCGAAGCGGACACAGATTTCACACATTTTTTTTTTCACTTACATTTTTGTCATTTTTCAAAATACTACTGGACGGATTTACACCAAATGAAAAAAAGCAAGCTTTCGGGACCAAGCCGCCGCTCCTGCTGCAAATTTGATGTAAATCCGTCCAGCGGTTTGGGCTGTAGGTGTGAGCAAAGTTTTTTCCCATTATGTCTATGGGAAAAAAAAATGTTTTGGGACCCCCCCTATAACTTTGCCCCCCCCGGACCAAACCTCATCAAACAAAATTCAGAGTGGGCCATATACTTTTTTTGCAAAGTTTGGTGAGGATTCGTCCAGGGGGAGCGAAGTTATAAGCTGCCAAAAAGTGTTCTTCCTATGGAAACAGCAACTTAACCATACGTGGCCATGTAATATATCAATGAAAACACTTTGTTAAAGGGACGTTATGGTTCAGTTGAACTAATAAAAACCTTTGAAATGCTAAGACTAACCCAGTTGATGACATCACATATCTGGGCCACTTGTTTTTGTTCACTAACATATATAGGCCAGGTGGTTTTGTTAACTGAAAGGTAAGAATATTAAAACTGAAAAGGTGCTATATATCTAGACGTTTACCTTGTCATATGTTCTTAAAGTACTTTCCTTAGGGTTTGGTCTCAGCTCATGGTGCGCATACATGGGGAAATGAGAAAGCCTCAAACACACAATTTATTTGTATTCATGAAGATAAAATGTTATGTTAACATTTTCTGATGATGCTGTTTCTTTCTTCCGTACTTTAGTTTCCCTGTATGTGCCGCTGATTAGTATGCATTGTGGTTCTTTAGATGTATTGTGTGTACTAGCATAAGTGTTGCAAGTCTTGAATTGTTATCTAGTTATTACATGTTTAACATTACTCAAAGCTCTGATAATGTAGCATTCATTATTGTAATATCCGAAATTACTAGATTATAAATATTGAACTTCTATGGTGCATGCTGCAGTCATTGCCTATTTTTATATAATTAGGTTTCTGTTTTAACAACAACACTCCATTACAATGATTTTAGATGAGTACATTTTTAATAGTTTAAGTAGTTCATGATTGCTCTCCCGATCACCCTTGACATCTTGTTACCAACAATATAAAAATACACCCCTTGTAGGGACATTTCATCAAATTAATTTCACATGTGATGTCATCAGTGATATCATCAATGACATTTGTGATGTCATCTTTGATGTCCTGGGTTTTAGTCTTAGCAGTGCATGGTGGTGGTGTGAGTTTTGGTTGCTTAGCGTACCATAACTGGCACACTTCTGGGGTATTTTGCTTCACTTGTAACCATAACGTCCCTTTAACAAAGTTTTTTCATTGAATTTCATAGGTTTTTATTAGTTCAACTTAACCATAACGTCCCCTTAACAAAGTTTTTTTATTGAATTTCATAGGTTTTTATTAGTGCAACTTTACTATAACGTCTCTTTAACAAAGTTTTTTCATTGAATTTCATGGGTTTTTATTAGTGCAACTTAACCAAAACATCCCTTTAACAATGTTTTTCCAGTGAATTTCATGGGTTTTTACCAGTGCATGCTATTTTCCTACAACGTATTAATATCATACTTACCCAATATAGCAATATTTGTGTTCAGTTTTCAAAGTGTCACCTTAAAACTCAATTTGCTACCTTCTAGCATCATTTTGAACTCTTCTATATACTTTTTGTAACTATTTCAACTGATTTTCCATCCGTAGACGACTACGAACATCTGACTTCATTGCGGACCTTCCGGACATTGCCACATGACCATACGCTGGTGCGCGGCTTGATGACGTGTCCGCGAACCCGTCTGCACTTTGCGATAAGGTCCGTTCTTCGTGGACAGTTCAGAACTGCATTTTCTACTGATCTAGGAACTTTCAACTTCAAAATTTCCCTTGTATAGCTCCGGCAACTATTCCTACTCATTATCCATTAACATTCTAGTACACAGTACATACTTGGACAATGTTTCACAAAACTGCTATTTTTCTTAAAAATGGCATCAGCTAATGCCATCCCTCCTCCCCAAGAGCCACCACCACCATCAGCTGGAGGACCTTCAAAACAAAAAAAAGTGCAGTACTTCCTAGACAATGAAGAGGACCAAGCAGATGCGGTAGAGGAAGTGCCTACCTCCAGCACCCTGAGAGAATCATGGGCGTGGCAGTTCTTTACCACTGTTGGGAGCCCAGGGTGTTAAAAAACGATTTTTCTTCCTATACCAGAATGCCTCTGGCGTCCCGCAGTAGGAAGGAAAATCCTTTTCAAAGGTGGGGTTCCATACAGTGCCCTTCTTCGCTTTCCATGGCAGCCTGCAGAAGGCGAAGAGAGAACCCCATGACCATATTACTACGAGCACATGTTTCTTCCCTTTCAAGCCTATCCCAATTTTGAACAACTTTACCACAAAGCCGGTCCCATGTGGACATGCCCACTTAAACACTATGGGCCTCATTACACGGAAGGCGGTAATGGTTAACGGCCACCGTTAATGGTAACGGTGACCGTTAACCATTACCGCCTTACTACGAGGTCCCTTAGCGGGTTGGTGCTTTAACACCTGCTTTTTGCAGGCATTAAAAACCAACCCGCTAAGGGACCTTGGTGCTAATTACGGCACCACAAAATTGCGGTGCCGTAATTAGCTCCTTCCCCATTCCCATTATGCCCTATGGGGGAAAAAATGGGAATGGGGAAGGGCAATGGTGGAAGGGGGAATTACCGCCCCGCCAACCTTGGAATAGGGTGGTAATTCCCCTTTCCACCAAGGCGGTGCCGGTAATTTACCGGCATGGTCCAGGGTGCTAATAGCACCCTGGATTACCGCCTTCCGTGTAATGAGGCCCTATGTGTTGTCCCTCGTGGTCATGGCCAGTAGCCAGATTGTCTCGATCATGACCTTATTCCATGACCCGGACAATCTGGCCACTGCCCATGGCTAACGGCTATACCTCAGTTCCCAAAAAGGTCTATCCCTATTTTTTGTACCTACATTATGACAATTGTTCAAAAACAAAACACGGCACATTTGCAAAACCATGGTTTCAGGTCCTTTCCAATGCTCCTTGCACAGGTTTTTTTTTATTTCCAACCGTTGTTTTATTAGTTCGATCAACAAACTTTTACAACTTGTATAATATATACATTTTCTTCCTTTTGCATATTTAAAAACAATATTTTCTGAATTCCAAATTTCATTTTATCTAAAAATACTTAACTAAACTAATCAACCTAATTCCTGGTCTAATATCTTTCTCATGTAACCATCAATTCATAAACTGTATTTTGTTTGTCATCCTTCTGTTATCATTATATCATAAAATCCCAGATATACAATCATTCATAGCAGGAATACAAATGGAAAAATAAAACAACTCATGCATAGGCTTTAAGTTTTGATGCATAGAGAGCCCTATTCAGTGCCTACATTAGAGGAGTATTACAACAGTTTCCAAACTTCATACTTTCAGGAAGTCAAATCATAAGCAATTGTAATGTGACCACATAAACTCTTCTGTAGACTGCAAGGTTTGTTATATTATAAAGACCTACATGGTGCTTACATTCGAGAAGTGTTACAACAGTTTTTCATATTGCTTGGTTTCAGAGCTCAAGAGCTATGTAATTGTATTAGGGACATATCAATGAGTAGCCTATCCGTTTTTCAATTTAAACAGTTTCTCTAATTCAGTATTTATGGAGTTTAACAAACGACAAAGGGCTAAAATGAAACTAGTTCGAGTCCCCCACATGCAGGCCATCCATAACCATTCCCTTGTTGTATCAGTTTCCATACAATAAGGTGCGATTGTTAAAATGCGTTCTACCTCAAAATAAGGACAGAATAGAACCATATGTTTTAAGGTTTCCTGGATCAAACCATCCTTGCACAATCTGCATCCTAGCGCTGCTATTTTTTTCCATAGCGGACTCCAGGCATATGTACGTTCTAAGGTATGGAATTGATTCATTTTAAAGCGCAAGTAGGTGTCCCTTGCCTTGCTACAAGGGAATTGAATTAGGTATGGTTTGTGCGGCCGTCTAGGTGAACAAAAACAAGCTGCCTCTTTGTAGCCCTTAAGCTCCGCCATACCAGTTACCGTTTTACACCAATCATTCTCGATAATGCGATATTTCACATAATTAGGTCTATGTTCTAAGTCAGCTGGTGCAAGTGCAATTTCTGCGAGGAGTGCAATCATTTTTGCATAGTACGTTGTAAGGGATGATCTTTCAGGTATGATCATTAGTTGTCCCAAGTCTTCATAAAGACAATTAGCAGGTGGATATAACATCCTAGCAAAATTCGCCAGCATACGCCAATTCCTACGTGCAGACAAAGCAGTGATACCCAATTCCTGTCTTATCACAATATTAGGTGTGGACTTGGCTAGCCTCATTGCCCCCTTCCACATACACCCTTGGAGTTGATCGAGGTAGCAATTGATATTCACTAAACACATATCTAAGGCAAAAAGAATGATCGACTCTACTTTCAGGATGTAAAATTGTAGCAAAGGAAGCAAAGAAAATTTGCAAAACTTCAGGTAGACTATCCGCATTTGCGTTGCAAGTGGAGCAGCTTTTTCCTTAAGTACATCTCTCCACATTGCTAAGGACTGCGAGTCTGTTATATTGTAGCCCAAATAGCGAATCTGGGGAACTATAGTTAGAGGGAAGTTGTCAATTCTCCAATTACGAGTGATATTCTTTCTCTTGAAATTTCTCAATACTACTATATTGGATTTACCAACGTTACATTTTAGATTATGAGTGTAACAATAGGCTGAAAATAAGTCTAATTTGATTTGCATGCCTTTTGGCGTACGGTCAAATATTACAATATCGTCGGCAAATGCCAACCATTGAATTTTGAGATGACCGAGCCTTGCTGGATAAGAGATTTGTTGTTCCCAAATATCATTAATCCCCGATAGATAGAGATTAAACAATGTGGCAGCCAAATTACATCCCTGTTTAACACCAATATGTATCTGTATTGGGTGGGTCGTTGCACCTTCATTGTTTACTCTTACTAGATAGGTGGTATTTGTGTGGAGCTTAGCTAACAGTTGTATAACATACAGCGGAATATTCATTGCAATCATTTTTTTCCACAATAATGCACGAATAACAGAATCGAAGGCAGAAGTGAGATCTATAGAAGCCATGTATAGCGGTCCTGAGTCCTTGATTTTGTGTTTTGCTATAAGATGCGCCATAATTGTTGCATTTAGTGGCGTACCCATCCTTGCACGAAACCCAATCTGAAATTTTGATAAAATGTTCCGCTCTTTAACTAACTCTTGTAACTCTCCCAACAACAAGATGGCAAACACTTTGGCAGCGGTATCAATTAATGCTATAGGACGATAGTTACATGGGTGTGATCTTGATCCTTTTTTATATATTGGCACAACTATAGAGTTTAACCATGACGGCGGAGTAAATGACGATGTCAGCATGTTATGAAACAGTTTTACATAGTAACCAGCCCACATAGAAGGCTGCTGTTTGATAACACACGGGGGAATCCCGTCCGGGCCTGCTGCCTTCGAGAATTTAAGCGCAGCTATTGTAGCCTCAATATGCGCAACGTCCCAAGGCGCGAAGGATGCGGGAGCCAGACAGGTCCATTTGAATTCGATTTCGTTATATTTCATGGGGAGGGCAAATTTGTGTTCGAAGTAGGTCCGCCAGGTCTGGGCCGAAATAGACAAGGACTGAATAGAGGAAAGTACAGTGGTTCCGGCTCTAAGCAGACCCCAGGTAGAACGTCTATCTCGATGACATAATGTACTAAACATCTTTAAGTTCTCCTGAGTATGGAGAAAATGCCTGTGATCTCTGCATTTGTTGCGATAATTGTTCAAGACATTTTTTTTCTCAATTACATATTGCCCCCATGTCGGAGAAGTTTTAAGAAGTTCCCGCAGAGCTACCCTCTTAACTCTTTTTGCTTCAAGAATAAAGCTTGACTGTTGCCCAGGCATGCACCCACGTGGATAAGATGGTATAGTCTTCAGCGATTTCATTATCTCAGTTATTAAATTATTTATAATGTAAACCTGTTGAGTCAATGTGTTCTGAAGGAAGCAAGGCCCGTAGCATGAATGTAAACGTGCGGCAATCCTATTATTTACCCTATTACAAAGTTTGGTGTCCCATCGGAGTGACAATCCGGGGCGGTCCCCCATTAAAAACTCGTGCTGCGGATCAATTGGGAGGCAAGCTACGTGTAGGTGTAATTTTAGATGGATCATATGATGGTCGCTCGCCCCTGGATCATAAATTGAGATGTTGTCGGCACCTCCCTGAATACCGCGTGAGGTGGCAAAATAGTCTATACAGGTGGCTCTATGCCCTCTTCGCCAAGTGTTACGACAGTCACTGTTATCGAAGGGGAGAATATCCAGTCCCCAGGAGTTCAGGTATTCCTGCCATAAACTGCCTCTGTGGTGTGCTTGACTAAATATCACAGGCTTTGTGTGTGGTAATTTAGCTTCCATCCAGTGGGCATTAAAGTCTCCTCCCAGAATAATCTCGCATGTGGGATGTTGTGTCAAAACCTCATCAAATAGTGTACTAAGTTCATGGAAGGCCTCAGATTGATTAGTTGATACTGGATTATGGTATAAGGATATCAATAAGGTTAGTGTTGGTGGCAAGCCCCGGAACATAATTAAAGCTGCCATCATTACAGTTGCATAAAACACATCCAAAACTAATATATTCAAGTTGGTGTTTATACATATCGCCAATCCTCCATACGGCCGCCCATTTGTACCCCGTTTTGCCTTAGTATGCAGAACAGTGAATCCGGGCAACAAAAGTTCGTGTATACACATAGTCTCCTGACATATCATAATATCACATTTGATTCCTTCATGAGGATTACCAAACCATTTTTTCAGATTATTAAATCCACATGAGTTCCATGATAGAATAGATAGGTCGGCAGGCTACTTAATGAGGAATATTATTCATTGCTGAGTTCTGAGTGTTTTGGAGGGCAGATAACCATGACCAGTCTTTGCTGGAGTTGGATAGACTTACTAGTTGTGCAATTACATCAGTATTTACACCAGTCGAAAGAGCCCCAGAAGCCATATTTGGCAAGTGAGATGGCGGGGGCGCAAGAGGCGTTTCGTTGAATGAAATCGTATCATCGATTGAGTCAAACGGATAAAGCATTAATCCAATAGAACGTAACTCTTTAATATATTGCACAAGAAGATTAGTTATGATGGATGATTGCACCTTGCACACCATACGATGGTTTTGGATTGGTGGCAATGTTATCCATTCAATATCATTTGTGTGCAGGGTACGAAGGCCAGGGATGCGGTTGAAGGCTTGCATTAGGGCTGAGCGATTAAGTCGCTTGGTGCCGTTACTAAACGATATAATTTCCCAACCTATGATAGTAGAGGCATGTTTGGTTAATTCACCCACTGGTTCAGTATTCTGCATATGTCCCTCCGAAATTGGCTCGTGGGGATTATGCTTGCCCCCTATGCATGGTATGTTCTGGTGTGGTAAGATTTTTTTTTCGAATTCACCAGGGTTACCGGACTGTGGTGTCAGCAGAGGGATGTCGTTGGGCCCCCGAGGCCCAGCAGCAATCGCTAAGTCGTTCGTTATGTCCTCAGAGCCAGCATGAATTTCTACTTCCTTTCCTGGATTTGATATTTTGTTCTCAATAGGTTTAAAGAAGTTAGGTAGTTGCGTCTGCGATGAAGAGTGGGCAGCCTCTTCAGTGGTAGTCTTTGGCATTTGGAAGTACGAATTCTTACATTTTTTGTTGATTATTTTATCTCGGCTACCCATATCATTCCCGGAGATTTTCGTCGTAGCAGATTTTTTCTTTGCGTTAGCTACGGTGTTAATCTCAATTTTTGGATTTGTTTCTCCAGTTAGTTTTGGTTTGGTGTTCGGTTCCTGTTGGTAATTTTTATCAACCTTTTTACACTGCGCTTTTCTTTTCATAGCCCGAAAGAATAACCTTTTTTCTTTCCGTGATATGAATGAACGCTCTACTGGAGGAGGCGCGTTTTTACCAGCTACAGGTTGGTTCCGTGGAGGTGTAGCTGAACCATTAGCAGCTGCAACATCTAGTGAGTTTGTGGTCTCAAATAGTTTGATTAGAGCCGAGGGGCTGTCAGGATAAAGCTCCTGCCCCCTATCCACACTAGTTGAGGAGAACCCCGCTTTTTCGTCCCCCTGATTGGGTTGTAGGAAAAACAGGATCTGCTCTAGTTTTTCAGCATGGGATGCAACTGTCTTACATAATTGGGCATGCGTAAGGATATAACATGTAGTATCAGGTGCCGGAGCGGTTACAGCTTGTGCAAAAGATTGCGGAAACGCATATGTAACCTGAGGGGGCATCATGGTTTTAAGTTCATTCTCTGGAAAATAAGCCGGATCTGTTTGAGTGGATATGGTGTTCCTTACTAATATTTCTTTGTGTATAGAATTATGACATCCCAGTTCCTGTCTAAGGCTATCGGCAAAGATAAAGCCTTCTAATTTGTTAGTTTTTAATAGGATTTCCGAGAGTGCTGTCTTGCATTCCCTCAGTTCATAATGTGTATATTCATGTCCACGATCCAATAGGTTTAATATTCTTGTTAGCACCGGATATGATGCTTCAAGAGAATGCATGTCACCAGTTGGTTCCAATATGTCAAAACCCAGCGGATTTTGTGAAGACTGTTTGTTAGGGGAGTGGTAAGGGTCCGCTGTCAGATGGTTGATATTGGGTAAAGGCACTGGGGGATAAGAAGGCCGGTTGGGGGAAGATGGCCACGAACTAGACACCGGATGAGTGGTGGAGGATGGTACCTTAATGGAGGGCACTGGGGAGGCATTCAGGTCCTCCATATGAGTGGGTTCTTTGTAGTGAATGTGTACGTCAGCCCGTTTGAAATGAGGGAACGTGACTGGTGTTGAGGGACCTTCTGACAACCTTATCCGTTTTTCCAGTGTAGCAAGTACTACTGGCGCTAGAATCGAGTTGTCAGAGAGCGAAATAAAGATATCGTCACCCAGGTTCCGAGGATCTGTGGGACCAGTGTCCATACGCATACTCAGGAAACTTTTACGAGATGCATTTGGAGAGTGTTTCCTAATGGGCATATTAGATTCTACCGGCAAGGATCCGAGTGATGTTTTTTCAAGTTCCTGAGCCCGCGCGTATGCGAACGCTACTTCATGTTTCACTAAGTCTTGATCAGTGACTGGCCCCCAATGTGCAACTAAAGCGGGGCTTGCAGCTGACGCTGCACCATTGCTCTTAACCTTCTCATTTCGCAATGCCATTTTTTTATTTTATGATTTTTTTTCGTTGTTTTAAGGGAACCTGATTCCAATTGCCGCCCACTGCGCAAACTTGCCACCATTTAGCCTAAGCATATAAGTTAGAAAATAGATTTTGGCGGTTAGAAAGTAGCCTTACCCCATACTCCCAGCCTAACAGCCAAACAGCACACTTGGCGACACTTGGATGCGCGCGCAGGATGCGCGTGCGTGAAGCTTTTAACCAGGAATCCGGGGCGGGTTCAAAGAGGGGGCGTGTGCACGGCTTGCAGAGGATCTATAGAGCAAAACGGATAGAAACGTGTCAGGAGGCAGGCGTGTCAGGAGGCAGGCACCAAGACCAGAGAGCCAATGGGAAAGGAGGTACGGTCAGGGAAGAGGCAACACTAGCCCAGCCCAACCCAGCCCAACCCAGCCCAAATCCCAGGTGCACTCAATAGCCCAGCCCAGCCCAGCCCATAGACACGTTTAGTACACAGAGAAAAAAAAAAAAAAAAAAATGCAAATGTTTACTGTGGAAGTTGAAGTCCTTTCGTTATGTGTCCATTCCGGCAGCGTTTCGCCGCATTTGATAAGGTGAAACTTCCTCTTGCGCATACAGCCTTACAGCCTTTAACAGCAGAAGGTTGACGGTCGTAGCTGCAGAGTCCTGTCCAAACGCCAAACAGCACACTTGGCGACACTTGCACAGGTTTGCTGGAAATCCACCCATGTTTTATTTTTTCAAAAGTGTCAAATGTATGCACATACAATAGTCATATAACCTAGCCCCCGCTTGACAAAATCCATTCAGACTTTACGAAAACATTTATATCTAGATCTAAAATCTTTTTGCAAACTTTTGTGTAGATTCGTCAAATTGCAACACATTTATAAGCCTTTACAATATTTTGGGACCCCCCCTCTAATTTTGCCCACCTCTTGACAAAATCCCACCAAACATTGCAAAAACATGTATACCTAGATCTATAATGTTTTTGCACACCTTTGTGTAGTTTCGTCAAATGGCACCCCATTAATAAGCCTTTAAAATAATTTGGGACCCTCTCTCTAATTTTGCCCCCTCTTTACAAAATCCCACCAAATTTTGTAAAAGCATTTATACCTAGATCTATTATCAGTTGCCCAATTTTGGTATAGATTTGTCAAATGGCACCCCATTTATAAGCCTTTATAATATTGTGGGACACCCCTCTAATTCCTCCCCCTTTTGGCAGAATCCACCCACTTTGCAGACTCATTCAGGCCCATATTCTCATCTTGGCGCAGTGAAGGTGCTAAACAGCACGATTCACTGCGCCAAAAGAGGACGCCCAGGCTCCACTGCTATTCTCAAGTTGGCCTGGGCGTCCTCAGAGAGCACGACAGTGATCTGTGAGGATTGACCTGTTTTAAGCTGTTACGGGTGCAATCCAATCTCTGCAGCATTTTTGTAAAATAAGGACAGATTCGTTATTTTACGAAAATGCTACAGAGAACACAGATTAACACGTTCCTATGCACCGAAGTGAGCAGCTTCAACATTGCAGGACGTTGAAGCTGCTTACTGTGGTGTATAGGAAAGTGTTCATATACACCTTTATGGTATATATGAACACTTTCATTTAAAGCGAGCAGCTTCAACTTTGCAGCATGCAACGTTGAAGCTGCTTTCTTTGTTTTAAATGAAAGTGTTCTTATATACCCATGTGGTGTATATGAAAACTTTCATTTAAAGCAAGAAGCTTCAACGTTGCAAGCTGCAATATTGAAGCTGCTCGCTTTGGTGTAAATTGAAGTGTTCATATACACCCGTCCGGTGTATATGAAAACTTTCATTTACACCAAAGCAAGCAGCTTCAAGGTTGCAGTGTGCAACCTTGAAGCTGCTAGGTTTGGTGTAAATGGAAGTGTTCAAATACACCCGTGAGTTGTATATGAACACTTTCATGTACACCAAAGCAAGCAGCTTCAATGTAACGTTGAAGCTGCTTGCTTTGGTGTACATGAAAGTGTCTATATGCAACACACAGGTGTATATGAACACTTTCATTTACACCAAACAAGGCTTCTTGTGGCACTCCTCCAGTTTAACGGCACCAAAAGAGTACCATATTTGTGTGCATGTTTAGCACACATATTAAACTGGTGGAGTGCCACAAGAATAGGCTTCCAAAAAGCCAGTTTCCGAATGTGGTGGTTGCTAATTTGGTTTCCAACCCATCCCAGCAACCGCCATATGTATTCCGAAATTGGCGCATTCCTTCCGACTTCGGAGGAATGCGCCAACTTCAGAATAGGTCTTAAGTACCGAAAAAGTGGTTAAGCCTTTTAACGTCCTTTTCGGTATTTAACACGTACATGAGAATAGGGCCCCCGGAATCAGGTCACGAATATAAGTGCAAAATGTCATACAGTTTAATTAAATGGTGCCAAAGTTTGAAGCCATCCAATAACTACTTTTCACCAACCCTGTAATACAGATGTGTCTGCGAACTTCACAAGCCTGTTCACGCACATCTGGACTGTTTACGGACTTTTGTAGCAAAAACACAATTTCTTTTTGCTTTTTGCAGCCATAACCCATCCCATCCTCATTACCCCTCACCTCCCCAGAGATTATTTGATAAGTTAGACCAGTGCATGTTGTGTTTTTTAATATGTTTTTACTGCGATGTCCGTGGACCCCCGGCCACTGTTCGCAAATCCAAGATGGCGGGTGTTTACAAAAATCTAACGCACTTCATGCTTTTCACCATCCAATCAGTGGGCGTGTCCAATGTCCGCGGACACCACATTGCTCTGTAAGCCAATCAGAGTCCTGGCCTTAGACCGAACAGAGAAATGTGTCCGCGGACAGGACAAAGATATCACACATTTTTTTGACAAACATGTTGGACTTTTAAAAAAAAAAACTTCTGGAAATTACACTAAATTAACAAAAACACACTTTCGGGACCAAGCTGCCACTCCTGCCTCACATTTGGTGAAAATCCGTCCAGCGGTTTGGGCTGTAGGCGTGAGCAAAATTTTTTCCCATTATGTCTATGGAAAAAAAATATCTTTTTTGGACCCCCCTTACACCTTTGAGGAAACCTCACCAAACTTGGCAAAATAATTCAGAGTGGGCCATGTACTTGTTATACATATAAGAAAACAACTACTGGAAGGATTTACACTAAATTAACAAAAACACACTTTCGGGACCAAGCTGCCACTCCTGCCTCACATTTGGTGAAAATCCGTCCAGCGGTTTGGGCTGTAGGCGTGAGCAAACTTTTTTCCCATTATATCTATGGAAAAAAAAATATCTTTTTTGGGACCCCCCTTACACCTTTGAGGAAACCTCACCAAACTTGGCAAAAAAATTCAGAGTGGGCCATATACTTGTTATACATATAAGAAAACAAATAAACACCTTTTATGAAAGCCACCAGAGTGCCAGAGAATAAACCATGAATCTCTTACCACAAAAGACCCAAATGCTCCTTCCTCTGGCCAGGATGGATAACACATCTTAATAAAAGGAGCAATCACACCTCCCAATGAAAGGAAACTCTGATTTTGTCCTGGGCAGAATGAAAGAAGGGTATGAGGAGCGGAGTCCAGCACCTTGTCCTACAAAAGAGAATCTCCTTCACATGTTCAAAGCAGTCCACCTATTAGGAAAAGCTGCAGACTTCAAATTTAGAAATGGTGAACCAGGAGCAGATGGAGCGTGTGTGTGGGCATGTGTGCGTGCATGTGTGTCTGTGTTTGTGTGTTTGGGGATGCAACCACTCCAATATCTTTAATGTCTAAGGAATGGCTACCTTTGTGGTGCTGTTTCTTTTCGGTTGCATCATTATGCTTTGGGATGCCTAGCAATGTCATGTTTTTCTGTCTGTCTACATTGTACTACATTGTCTATGTTTGTCCCTGCTTTGAAGTACCAAAATCGCTTAGGTTTGGTATGCTACACTGTGTTATGTTATGCTACACCACGTCATGTTTTGAAACTGATAGAACCTGTTCTGTAATGATCTTTTTCCATTTTGATCAATGTGTTCTTGTTCACAAAGCTAAATCCAAATTAACTGGAATAAACCTGACTTTTGCATTTTTCCCACTTTCAGGTTTAAGTATTTTTTCACCCTATTTTTAGAAGGGGTCGCTGGTGTGAGTTTCCTTTTTTACAAACTTATCGGGTCATGTCATATGATGCTACAATATGTTATTTTACTTTAAATGTCTAATGTTCAAGATGATTGAAGGATCCATTAGGCAGCAGTTAGCAACCACCCCACCCTAAAAATGCAAATTAACAAAAACAAAAAAATGCTTTGGGTCCCAGGGTAGCTGTGGTAAACATCCTACCCTCAGTTAAATGTGCCGATAGAGATTTTCCTGCGATAGAAAATGGCAGTCCGTGGCTGCTCAGGGCCCAGAAGTGGAAGAGTTTGCTCTCTGTGTATTGTTGGGCATGGTTTCACTATGACTAGGATCACCATCACACTGTTGAAGTCACACATGTCTGACCACTGCTGAAGCAAAGATAGTCTGTCTGTTATCAAGCATTTTGAACATAATCACAAGCCTATGGACTGTCAAGTATATAATTCATGTTGTAACCATCATATAAATGAGTAAACCAACAAAAGAAGTTATGTTGCACACTTTTCAGGGATGGATGTGTAAACATGGTAAATTCACATTCCTGCCATACAATTCCACACAAAGGAAATTTCTTGGGGTACCACCTGCACTATCACCCACAAACACCTTGTGAATATGGCTGTCATGTTCTGACGAATTCAGGCTATTACCCACCCTTACTTCATAAGATGTTTGAAATATAGTTTGCACTTTCTGCTTCAATAGACTTTCAACAGTATAAAATGTACAATTGAGAATACATGCATGTAAAAAGATAAGATAACATATACAGTAAAATTCAATTACATCATAAACAAAACTAATGAGGTAAAACACATAATGTCATGCACAGCAATAACAAATCTGACTATTGCATTGCTTAATATCTAAAAATCTAAAAGTTACATAACTAAAACAACCATGAGAAACTCTTGCACAGGAGGTCTAAATGTGAGAAATGGTTTCCATAAGGAATCAGCTACAAAATATACATTACAAGAGTAATACAAAGGGGGTCATTTTGGGTTTGCCGGGTATCCCACCAGTTATTCCGGTGGGATACCGGAAAACAGCTATGCCATTACTGGCCCCTGATATTCTGGTATTACCTGCATATTCCAGATGCAGGGAACAGCAGTTATTATTCCCCATTCTGGGACTCCATGTGGGGAATTTTCCGAATTACTGGCACCGGTTATACCGGCATGATGATACTGGTGCCGGTAATACCGGCTTTTCTTGCTGGTGGGGGTCCGATTTACCTCACGCTCATGGCTGGAGGAAAGTCAGGCAACCCACACTGTTTAGTGTTCCAGGTAAATTGGAGGTAATAGAATTACCACTGCTTTTACTGGCACTTTTCCGATACACCAAACTTCTAATGACTGTTAAACTGTCTACTCTTTACTGCATTCATTCTGTTCAACAACGGGGTGCTGAAAGTTTCCCTAAAACCTTGTCCCATGTGCTTCCCAATCGCCAAGTAGAAAGGAGATGGCTGCCGGAGGGTGTGGGTCTGCCAGCAGTACTTCAGTAGAAAAAAGATGTTCCAGTGACAATGGCCTCTGTTTCCTATGTTGTGGGGAAGACAAAATGAAATTGGAAAGAGCTTTCTGATCTTCCTGGTAACTGGGCAGGATTGTATCCTCAGACAGTTTCAATTTTATCAGATTACTGGGCAGTGGCAGTTTGGAACACCTAACCATTAAAAAGAAGCATCTTTTTTGGGCTTAGTTAAAATCCTTAGACATGGCTGTTGGAAGGAGTCCACACTAAAAACATCAGACAAAGCAAGATGTGAAATTGTTTCCAAAGTCATTGCCATAATTCTTAATTGTTTCTGTGTCTGTATCTGCTTGAGATGAGGCAACTTATTAACTCTGATTCTTCAGACAAACAACATGGTTTTTACAGCAATTCTAGACCTAAAGTCTGCAGTTCTGATTTCAGGGTGCTCATCTATTTTGAAGCAGTGGACTTGACAAGATATATCTTCCAAGCAAGATTGATCAAATTGCTGTATTTCAATTGTGCTCTGTCTGTCGTGTACCCTGCCTGAGACTGTGCGTGTACCTGTATCGACCTTCAATTTAATATTTGGAAAGCTTGATGGTAATCGTAGTAGATTTAACAAAAGGTCCTTTCAAACAGAACAACCATTTTGCATGCTGCGTCCATTCCCCAAATCTCTGCACCATATGACAGAATACCCCCACATTTTGCAGAAAATGCAGTTTTGACTTGAGGTAAGATTATGTGGTCATGCCTGAGGACAAGACTAGATATAGCTTGGACAGCTAATTCTGCTTTAGATATAGCATTTGAAATGTGTGGCGTCCAGGCTAAATTGTTTGCCAGGCTTATGTCTAAATAGGGACATTTGGACACCTGCTCTAAATGTTTGATATGCAGAAAACAGTTTATGGTTTTATGCATACTTTGGATTTGATGATGTTGATCACCAATTTGTTTTCCTCACAGCAGATCGCTGTTGCCTCAAGTTGTGCCTTTAGGGCCTTAGGTGTTAATGCTAGGAAAACAGAGTCATCTGCATAACGTTGTAATGGTACATGTACATCTTTCACCTGTGGGCTACCTTTAGATGACAAAAGGACCCTTTCTGCCATGTCTACTGGCAGAATAGAATTGGGGCCAAAAGACAGCCTTGTTTAACTTCCCACGTAGTTGGACAGTTTGGTGAGGTTTTCCCAATAGAGCTGAATCTAACCCGAGTTGTATCTGAATACGGGCTATTGACTATACATAGAAATGTTGGGTCTAACCCAATGGTCTAACCCAATGGTTTTCAGTTTGACCCAACGCTTTATTCTGTCTACAAGATCAAATGCTGAGGAAAAGTCTAAAAATATATATATATAAGGCATCATTTTAGCAGCAGTAGAATATTTGTGGATGATATGATGCAGAATACAAATTTCATCATTTGTATATAGGCTGGGTCTAAACCTGTATCTATGTGATTTCATTGAATCCATTGCTGCGATTGCAATTTCAGTGAATGTTTATTTTTTTAACCACATTTCACTGAAAATAGATGCAGGGGAGACCACCGCACTCCCCTACACCCCCACATTAATCAATACCAAAACCCAACCACCATCTATATTTTCAGTGACATTCAGCCAAAACGTTTATGACATTGTTTTTGCAATAATTGTCTGTGATGTCATCTACCATACCTGAAAAACACCTTGTGTAGGTTTAAAATACATTTTTCTTTAAGCCATTGATTGACTGCTTGGACAATGACATGACTTAAGATTTTACAGTCAATGTCAAACAGGCAAATCGGCCTGTAAGCCGTGACCATATTTGGAGAACCCTTCTTGTCAAGGGGAAAATAGCAATATTGAGTCAGGAACGTGGGCATTTTGGAGTATTCACAAAGAATAAGAAGGCTGTCCTTAAAAGTGGAACACACCAGGTCAGTGAATGTTGAAACATCCCTGCAAGCAAAAAATCTGCGTTTGGAGTATGTACTTTCATTTGGTGTAAGATTGATTCTTCTATTGATTTAAAAGTGAATACAAGTTCAATTGATGATAAATCCACTGACCAAGAAGCACATAAAGAGCTTGGGAATCTGGAAAGTGTAGCAGATCCAACGACACTCCACATTCTTTGCTTTATTCGGTTTTTCACAGGCCCCCTTTTCTTTAAAAATGCCTAACTAATGATTCACCCAATCTTGTTCGCTTGAACAAATCTTGAATTTGCTTGAACTGATGAACTAGATACTCTGATACTTAGGTTTTTGGCAGCTCCAAATATCTTTAGAGTCATAATTCATAAGCAGCTTTTTCAATTGAGTCCCAATTCCCCTCCAGAACTCTTTTTTCCCATCTGTAGGTATATAATACTTTCCCTTAGGGCGCCCAATTTAATGGCATTGTGTAATGCAGTTTTCATGATTGATCAGTCCTGATCAAACCAATGCATAGGGTGCTTATGTTTTTTCGATCCCTGATTTGGGGCTGCATATTTCTTTGCTGACTATGGGAAGTAGTGAAGATATCAAATGTTTCATATCCCATTATCTGAAAAGCATGGTCCTGGGTCTGTGAATCAGAAAGCCAACGTGATGCATGATCTGCTAAGGTGGGACCCCATTTTACCATTAGTTTATTTGAACGTTCATATGGTAAATCTAAACCGGTTTATTGACCATATTCATTTTCACAGTTATCATTTCTCTCAATACACAATGCATTGTGGTCACTCTGCAGCCAGGATAGGATGTCAATGTTTTCATACTTGTGCCAATCAAGATATGGATGGGGGATGTAATCAATAATAGAATTAGCCCCCTTGCTTCATATGTTGCTAAATGACAGGTGTTTGGTAAAAAGCTAGTCTGCACAGACACTACGTCCATGTTATTAATACAATTTGCCAAATCATGAACTTTGCCATCTTTTTTTGGAAATGTGCTCATCAAAATAGGTATCTAATTTCCTGCTACTTGACTATGGGCCTCATTACAATCTTGGTGGTATTACTGGTGGACATTTCACAGGAATGCCACCAAATGCAATTACTGTTAATGCCACTTGGTCCGGCGGGTTTACTGCCAGTGGTGGTATTGCATGGTTGGTCCCCAATTATGGAGACCTCCATGGTGATTTCCACAGAATTACCCCAGGCAGTAATTCCACTGTCAATAATTCTGCCAATTTGGCAATTTTTGGGCAGTAAGGTGGAGGAAGTATCTCTAGCATTTTGCTGAAGGTTTTCCCTCCACTTCCCCACCAAAGTTGTAGTACAGTGGTGCAGTAATGTGGCGGCAATGCACTGTTAACAGAGTTACCACTACATAGCGGGCATTTTTTCCCACACCATCATACTCGTAATGAGGTACTATGTATTTTTCCTCCAACATGCCCATTCACCCACTTTTGCATTAACATTTCTGCAAATAAGAAAATAATGATTACGGTGGCTAAACAGGGGTGATATTAGATCTTAATTAATTGCTTTAAAAAATGTAGAAAAGGCATTGCACTTTTGGAGGTTGGCATATATGTTTACAATTCTCAAAATCTAATTGTTTAAAAGGTAGATGTCAACAGTCATTGCTGAGCCCAGTGCCGTTTAGCATTCATGGGCCTTTTGGCATACCTCATACCTGCAGAAGATTTGCATGCCCCCAAGATTCCTGTCGTTGGGGTTTTTGAAGGCTGGTTTAATAAAGTTAATATAGCCTGGAAAATATGTCAGTTTCACCATGTTTCCTATAGTAGAATCAAATCAAAAGTATTACAACATATGATGAAGTCTGGATCCCCTTTCTTTTTGGTCAAACTTACAATATTCCTGGATAATATTTTCGTTTGTGTCAGGAGCCATCTGTCATTCTCTGTTGTCGCACAAGGCTGAATATTTATCGTTGGTAGTCATAAAGCAGATATATGTGTTGTAATCCTTGGTGTAACAATGGGCCAATTTAGATGTTTTGAGGATCCCACTACGGGGACTAATAGCATGTTTTCCTCCACATGTCCTGGTCTAGTGAAAATGTGTCCATAACGGGTTGACTATGCTTCTTATACTCAGCAACTTGGGTCTGCATTGATTTGTTGGTAATATCTACCAGGAAGCCATCGGAAATGAGTTTGCTCACCAGCAGTGCAGACAGCTTGCCATCAATAATAGGTACTGCAGCAAAAGAAGGGACAGAGCAGGGGACAAAGCCAGGATGAGCAAGCCTTATTTGTGAAAGATAGAAGAATGTTTGATGGTCGAGAAGGGACCATTTGTTGAGACTGCTCCTGTTTGGAAGAATCAGTCTCACTAAATTAAATGGACTTGTCAAAGGGTAATATTTCTGTAAAAAAGGAATTAAGGTGGACTGGCCACAACCAATCATGATACCAAGTCGACGGTCTATGCTGATAGGAGAATGGAATCTTTTTACTATCTTCAGGTCAGAGCATCTCACCAAACCCTCGCGCAATCATTTGGAAAGCCAGTGGTATAATTTGGTTGTAAGACTTCCCTATTTTCGTACGCTGTTGGTTTTGGAATATTAATAAGTATGAGATCATGACCATCTTGTAAAATATTGTCAATTTGGGAGAAAGTCTTTCACCAGTGACTGTGGGGGTTCCTTACATAAACATAAATCAGCTTAGTTTAAAGCTACAAAAGCCAAACTAGGATCCCACTGCATTTGCTCCATCTGTGTCCACCAAGAGGCCTCATCCTATGCAATTTAAAGGAGGCAGATTTAGCAGGGTGTGCTACTCTCTGATAGGCATTTGCTTGATCAGAAATTATTACTGAGGCTCTCGAGTATTTACACTCTTTAAGGTGTCATTTTTAACGCCTTTCGAAAGAAGGGTTTAAGTAGAGCTTGATTGCGTAGGTTTCAGTTTGCATACTCGTTCTGCTGTTTTTGCTGTGTGGTCACCATTGTCTGTGTGGTCATCATTGTTCTGAAACACTTGCAAGCCAGACCCCCCTTCACAACATCCTGTTATCAAACGCAACATGGTCAAATGAATATGCACATTGCATTTCTCAGTAGGAGGGGCTTGTGGACCATCTTGTGTAGAGTTGGCCTCCAAGACCTCTGAGTAGGCTAGCTTTCTGTTTGTGGTAAGTGTGTATGGTCATTGGTTGCTCCTAAGGTCTTTCTGGGTCCCTTTGGTTACGCTGGACATGCCCTAATTGAAATGCCCTGGGCATCCATAGTAGATATGCAGTTGCCACAATCATCTCTCTTCTCCTTTTGTTTGTGAATCAGAGGGCCCCCTGCCACTACTGATTTCCATGGTTTCAGCGGCTACTTCCTGGACACTATTGCTTGACTTAGTAAATTGTGGTGAAATGCGGTAGGATGGGTTTCACCTTCATGGTTCCGCACTGCGCTACAGAAGATGTTCAAGCTGAAATACTAAGTGTTTAAATTCCTTACAAGTATGGGGCGGGTTAACTGCTCTAGCACATCCTTTAGTTAAGGTCGTAATTCCTTATAAAAGAGGGAAGTGAGCTTTTCATCTGGCCACAACTAACCTGTTGAAAGTCCTGATATAAGTTAGGAGGTCCTGGCTCCCTTGCTTCAGTCGTAAAGCTCATTGTTGAGAGTCTTACCATGAGGCTTTTGGCAAATAATGTTTTCTATGTATTCCTTGAATCTTTTGTAGTAATGAAATTGACAAGGATTCCTTGTTTCCTCCCAAGTCGGAAAGCATAAAGGCTGCAGTCAATAGTGAAATGCTGTGTGCATTGGTTCTCAAAAGCAAAATATCTCAAATGGTGTTGGAGTCACTATTTGTATGGGCACTGCCGAAGGAGCCCATTGCCCTACACTCCTACCCCCAAACGCTGTGAATCTTTACCTGGATTAATGGGAGCAACTCTTGCCTGTGCGTTATTGATCAGGTCGCAGAAGTGTTTATGGCTCCCCTATTTGCCACAATATCCTGTCTAATGGCATTGGTTTTGGATCTGCTCAAGTGTAAAACTGTGCCTAGTTTCGTTTTTGTTTAGTTCCTGTAGTAGTTCTGCCAACCCATTCTCTTAGATAACACTAATATAGCAATAGTAATGTGCATGATTAGAAATGTCCCCCTCTGCATTGTATGGTATTGTATTGTAGTTGTCATTTATATAGCGCCTTTTAACATTATTATATTCTGAATGAGCAAACAGGCGGTGGGAGCTCTCAGGGAGACCAAAGTCCAGAGTGTTGGAGGTCATGGAGTAGGATTAGAAAGCATGTGTGAATTTGGCCAAATAAGTTGTAGCAAGGCCGGCCAGGCTCCGATAGAAAAAGCAACCCATAAGGTCAGGCATGTGGACGGGTGCTGAGAGGAGTCTGGAGATGGTGTGAGCGCTAGAGACTCGCTATGTATCCAGCGTGCCTGAATTTGTCGTACGTCTTTGCTGCATATTTTTTTAAATGCATTTATAGTGTAATGGGTTAATTAAAACCTTAAACACTTTTCAAAATTAGAATGACAACACATATTACAATCACAATTCTCAATATTATAATCTTACAAAATCAGTTACAATCATATAAAAATATAAGCATTATTATCATCTTCTCTAAAAGACTATTTTCCAACAATATTCCCTCCATTAATATGCATGACACTCACATATTATTAAACAATTAATTTAAAAGGCAAAACCATTTACAATGCAATACCTAATAGAATGTATCTTACATCGAATAAGAACAATTCATCTTAGATCACATAAAAAGAAATGTTACCTTCATCCTTTTCTAACTGACTGCTTCTTCACCTCCTAAATTCTGAAATCCAGTTTTTCCCTGTTGCCTATACTTCGTTTCCAAATATAATAAGCAGCTCCTATGTAAACCAGAGTCTCTGCCATATAGATGGTGGACCAAAACTGGGTTGATGTAATCATTCATATATCTTTTAGCAGGTCCTTATAACCTTTATAATACAATTCTGACAATTGTTCACAGGCAGTCAGTAAATGTCGTATTGTCTCAATCTCCATTTGACAGAACCTGCACATTCTTTTTTCCCTGGTTACCCCAGTCCATGCACCCATATATTCATAGCAGGGTAAGATGTTAAGGGTCCGATTCATGGAACAAACGTGCGCCGAAAATCTTCGCGCAAGCAGGCGCAAGCGGAAAAAAACAGGCGCACGCGCACGCTTGCGATTCATGGAAGTCCCTGCGCGTGTTCACCTCGGGATGTGCGCCAAACCCGTGCATGGCGCACAAGTCACTGCAACATCCCGAAAGGCATGCGCGACGCGCACAGTGAAAGCGCACAACCTCGGCGCATACATCAGAAAGTGGGCGGGACACGGGGCGTAACGCGCGGAATGGCGAACAACGCGTGAAAATAAGGGCGTAACTGGGAATGTACTGCAGGGAAGCAGACGGAACGCCCACACGCACTCGAACCACACGTATTCATGGAATCGAATAGGGCAAAGCCACGCACAGCCAAAGACACGCACAAGCTGAAACACGTCCGCCACACGAAGGCAGGCGGTAGAGTCCCAGCGCATCACAAAAGTGGCAACATACAGCAATTGGGCCTGTGCGAGTGGGGCACGTGTATTGCGGGGGTGCGCGGGAAGCAACACACGCGATCGAGCGGGGTACGTGTATTTCGGGGGCGCGCGGGAAGTTACACACGCGATTGAGCGGGGTACGTGTATTTCGGGGGTGCACGGGAAGTTACACACGCGATTGAGCAGGGTACGTGTATATCGGGGGTGCGCGGGAAGTTAAATACGCGATTGAGCGGGGTACGTGTATTTTGGAGGTGCGCAGGAAGTTACACACGCGATTGAGCGAGGTATGTGTATTTCGGGGGTGCGCGAGAAGTTACACACGCGATTGAGCGGGGTACGTGTATTTCGAGGGTGCGCGGTAAGTTACACACGCGATTGAGCGGGGTATGTGTATTTCGGGGGTGCGCGGGAAGTTACACACGCGATTGAGCGGGGTACGTGCATTTCGGGGGTGCGCGGGAAGTTACACGCAATCTCATCAGGGTACGTGTATTTCGGGGTGCGGGGGAAGTATCCCACGCAACATCAGCAGGGTACGTGTATTTCAGGGGTGCGCGGGAAGTTCCACACGCAATTCCATCAGGGTACGTGTATTACAGGGGTGCGCGGGAAGTTCCACACACGATATCATCAGGGTACGTGTATTACAGGGGTGCGCGGGGAGCAGCACACGTGAATTGCACGTGTGGGTCCTCCCAGGTGTTCCCTCTACACCCTCCACGGCCCCTGCAGGTGGTTCACACCACAGGGGCCTACCCAGCACATGTCATGCAGGCACCCCATCCACCATGGCCATGCCCACCAGCCAACCCACATGTCAACTTGCACTACTGCCCACCAACGCATGTCCCCCTGCACCCCCAGCCACCAGGGGCACCCTCCACCAGGCCCCCACCCATGTCTCCCACCACCCCCACCCTCCAGCAGTGCAGGGGCAGCCTCCAGCAGGCACCCACCCATGTCTCCCACCACCCCCACCCCCCGGCCACCAGGGGCAGCCACCACCAGGCCCCCACCCATGTCTCCCACCACCCCCACCCCCCAGCAGTGAAGGGCCAGCCTCCACCAGGCCCCCACCCATGTCTCCCACCACCCCCACCCCCCAGTCACCAGGGGCAGCCTCCACCAGGCCCCCACCCATGTCTCCCACCACCCCCACCCCCCAGTCACCAGGGGCAGCCTCCACCAGGCCCCCACCCATGTCTCCCACCACCCCCACCCCCCAGCCACCAGGGACACCCACCACCAGGCCCCCACCCATGTCTCCCACCACCCCCACCCCCCAGCAGTGCAGGGGCAGCCTCCACCAGGCCCCCACCCATGTCTCCCATCACCCACACCCCCGGTCACCAGGGGCAGCCTCCACCAGGCCCCCACCATTGTCTCCCACCACCCCCACCCCCAAGTCACCAGGGGCAGCCTCCACCAGGCCCCCCACCCATGTCTCCCACCACCCCCACCCCCCAGCCACCAGGGGCAGCCTCCACCAGGACCCCACCCATGTCTCCCAGCACCCCCACCCCCCAGCAGTGCAGGGGCAGCCTCCACCAGGCCCCCACCCATGTCTCCCAGCACCCCCACCCCCCAGCAGTGCAGGGGCAGCCTCCACCAGGCCCCCACCCATGTCTCCCAGCACCCCCACCCCCCAGCACTGTGGGGCACCTGCCAGCAGGCCCCAACCCATGTCCAACTCATGTTCCCCACCACCCCCACCCCCCAGCCACCAGGGGCAGCCTCCACCAGGCCCCCACCCATGTCTCACACCACCCCATCCCCCAGCCACCAGGGGCAGCCTCCACCAGGCCCCACCCATGTCTCCCACCACCCCCACCCCCCAGCCACCAGGGACAGCCTCCACCAGGCCCCCACCCATGTCTCCCACCACCCCCACCCCCCAGCAGTGCAGGGGCAGCCTCTACCAGGCCCCACCCATGTCTCCCACCACCCCCACCACCCAGCCACCAGGGGCACCCACCACCAGGCCCCCACCCATGTCTCCCACCACCCCCAACCCCCAGCAGTGCAGGGGCAGCCTCCACCAGGCCCCCACCCATGTCTCACACCACCCCCACCCCCCAGCACTGTGGGGCACCTGCAAGCAGGCCCCCAACCATGTCCAACTCATGTTCCCCACCACCCCCACCCCCCAGCACTGTGGAGCACCTGCCAGCAAGCCCCACTCATGTCCAACTCATGTTCCCCACCACCCCCACCCCCAGCACTGTGGGGCACCTGCCAGCAGGCCCCCACCCATGTCTCCCATCACCCCCAACCCCAAGCCACCAGGGGCAGCCTCCACCAGGCTCCCACCCATGTCTCCCACCACCCCCACCCCCCAGCAGTGCAGAGGCAGCCTCCACCAGGCCCCCACCCATGTCTCCCACCACCCCCACCCCCCAGCAGTGCAGGGGCAGCCTCCACCAGGCCCCCACCCATGTCTCCCATCACCCACACCCCCGGTCACCAGGGGCAGCCTCCACCAGGCCCCCACCATTGTCTCCCAACACCCCCACCCCCAAGTCACCAGGGGCAGCCTCCACCAGGCCCCCACCCATGTCTCCCACCACCCCCAGCCCCCAGCCACCAGGGGCAGCCTCCACCAGGCCCCCACCCATGTCTCCCAGCACCCCCACCCCCCAGCAGTGCAGGGGCAGCCTCCACCAGGCCCCCACCCATGTCTCCCAGCACCCCCACCCCCCAGCAGTGCAGGGGCAGCCTCCACCAGGCCCCACCCATGTCTCCCAGCACCCCCACCCCCCAGCACTGTGGGGCACCTGCCAGCAGGCCCCAACCCATGTCCAACTCATGTTCCCCACCACCCCCACCCCCCAGCCACCAGGGGCAGCCTCCACCAGGCCCCCACCCATGTCTCACACCACCCCCATCCCCCAGCCACCAGGGGCAGCCTCCACCAGGCCCCACCCATGTCTCCCACCACCCCCACCCCCCAGCCACCAGGGGCAGCCTCCACCAGGCCCCCACCCATGTCTCCCACCACCCCCACCCCCCAGAAGTGCAGGAGCAGCCTCTACCAGGCCCCACCCATGTCTCCCACCACCCCCACCCCCCAGCCACCAGGGGCACCCACCACCAGGCCCCCACCCATGTCTCCCACCACCCCCACCCCCCAGCAGTGCAGGGGCAGCTTCCACCAGGCCCCCACCCATGTCTCACACCACCCCCACCCCCCAGCACTGTGGCGCACCTGCAAGCAGGCCCCCAACCATGTCCAACTCATGTTCCCCACCACCCCCACCCCCCAGCACTGTGGAGCACCTGCCAGCAAGCCCCACTCATGTCCAACTCATGTTCCCCACCACCCCCACCCCCAGCACTGTGGGGCACCTGCCAGCAGGCCCCCACCCATGTCTCCCATCACCCCCAACCCCAAGCCACCAGGGGCAGCCTCCACCAGGCTCCCACCCATGTCTCCCACCACCCCCACCCCCCAGCAGTGCAGAGGCAGCCTCCACCAGGCCCCCACCCATGTCTCCCACCAACCCAACCCCCCAGCCACCAGGGGCAGCCTCCACCAGGCCCCCACCCATGTCTCCCACCACCCCCACCCCCCAGCCACCAGGGGCAGCCTCCACCAGGCCCCCACCCATGTCTCCCACCACCCCCACCCCCCAGCAGTGAAGGAGCAGCCTCTACCAGGCCCCCACCCATGTCTCCCACCACCCCCACCCCCCAGCCACCAGGGGCACCCACCACCAGGCCCCCACCCATGTCTCCCACCACCCCCACCCCCCAGCAGTGCAGGGGCAGCCTCCACCAGGCCCCCACCCATGTCTCACACCACCCCCACCCCCCGGCACTGTGGGGCACCTGCCAGCAGGCCCCCACCAATGTCCAACTCATGTTCCCCACCACCCCCACACCCCAGCACTGTGGGGCACCTGCCAGCAGGCCCCCACCCATGTCTCCTACCACCCCCACCCCCCAGCCACCAGGGGCAGCCTCCACCAGGCCCCCACCCATGTCTCCAACCACCCCCACCCCCCAGCAGTGCAGGGGCAGCCTCCACCAGGCCCCCACCCATGTCTCCCACCACCCCCACCCCCCAGTCACCAGGGGCAGCCTCCACCAGGCCCCCACCCATGTCTCCCACCACCCCCACCCCCCAGCAGTGCAGGGGCAGCCTCCACCAGGCTCCCACCCATGTCTCCCACCACCCCCACCCCCCAGCCACCAGGGGCAGCCTCCACCAGGCCCCCACCCATGTCTCCCAGCACCCCCACCCCCCAGCACTGTGGGGCACCTGCCAGCAGGCCCCCACCCATGTCCAACTCAGGTTCCCCACCACCCCCACCCCCCAGCCACCAGGGGCAGCCTCCACCAGGTCCCCACCCATGTCTCCCACCACCCCCAGCCACCATGGGCAGCCTCCACCAGGCCCCGGCCCATGACTCCCACCACCCCCACCCCCCAGGGGCAGCCTCCACCAGGCCCCCACCCATGTCTCCCACCACCCCCACCCCCCAGCAGTGCAGGAACAGCCTCTACCAGGCCCCCACCCATGTCTCCCACCACCCCCACCCCCCAGCCACCAGGGGCACCCACCACCACGCCCCCACCCATGTCTCCCACCACCCCCACCCCCCAGCAGTGCAGGGGCAGCCTCCACCAGGCCCCACCCATGTCTCCCAGCAACCCCACCCCCCAGCACTGTGGGGCACCTGCCAGCAGGCCCCCACCCATGTCCAACTCATGTTCCCCACCACCCCCACCCCCCAGCACTGTGGGGCACCTGCCAGCAGGCCCCCACCCATGTGCAACTCATGTTCCCCAGCCAACATGTCATCACAATCTAGATCCCTGGTCCCTATGGTCAGCCTCCAAATGCAAAACACCCACCCGAGTATTGCATCCACCCACTCATAATTTACAATTACATCACAGAACACCAATTGCAAGTTCCGAAACAAACACATTTCCCTCACATACACCCAATGGGTGTCAGTGAATCTCAAAACACATATCATGAAATGCATGAAACCAATGAGATACCACACATTGAAGTTCACCAAAAAAAATATGTATTAAAGGAAACATAAATAGAATAAAAAATGAAGAAACAGAAATGTGAATGTACAAAAATGAAAAGAAGCATGTCCGTTAAAAAAAGCAAAACCAAAAATAAAATTCCAAAGTAATGTTGTCCAAAGTCAATGTCCACAAAACAAAATCCAATGGGAAATAAAAAAGAAAGCCATTGCTCCATGGTTAAAAAGTGAAAAAAAAATACAATCCAACTGCGAACTATGTACATGGGAACAAGCCAGGGTCCATTATCCCAACAAAATAAAGGAAACCTGTCCGAAAGGTCCAAATAAAATAAAAACAAAAATGAAACCTAACACTACCTACATAACTATGTACAAGGGCAGCGGGCTAGTTTCACGGCTCACTTGTGGATGTCCCGGGCCAGGGCATCATCGAACTCCTCCTCAATGTCCCGGAGGCGGTCCTCCTCCATGGTCCCGAGGGTCCGCAGGGCCGTCGACGTCTCCACCTCCAAACCCCTGCGGATTGCCTCGAGGCACTCGGCCCGCCTCAGGGCACTCCGCATGGAGTTCTCCGCCCTGACCATTGTGAGCCGTGCCTCTTCCGCCCGCTGCCGCTCCGCATCTATGGCGTGGCCCAACCGCTGCCAAACGGAAGACACTCTCTGTCCTGGGTCCTCCTGCCCTCCGGCCGATGCCTGCCCCTCCGATGTTGAAGGCCCCGAGCCTTCATGGCTCCCACCACGTTGCTGCTGCTGCTGTGCCTCTGCCCGTGCACTGCCTCCTGCTGCCTGCACATCCTCCGCCGGCTGGGGTGCAGTCGTAGATGTGGCCACCCCTGCTGGACGTCCGACTCCCGACTGTGGCAGGGATGCCTCCTCCACCAGCCTGGCCGCACCGTCAGAGGCAGCTCCACAGGGCACCCAGGTGACTGATGGGTGGGAAGATGGCACAGAGGACGACTGGCGCGTAGGGGGTCCAGTTGAGGAGGGGGTTGGAGCAAGCCCCATCAGACGGAGGAATCCGGCCTGGGTGACCTGTCCCAGCAGGCTGACGTGGTCAACGAGCTTTTCGAGATGACGTGCAGTATCTTCATGAAAAGACTGCAGGTCACCTCGCATGGCCCGTTGACGCAACGCTGCACCAGCCAGGACAGGCTCAACCCGGACCTGGATAGCCACGTCCGCAGGCAGAGGAAGGCCAGTTGACGTGAGCTCATCCCCTGCCTGAAAACGGGTCTGGACGTAGGAATCCCTGCTGGTGCAAGATGATGCAGGGACAGGATCAGGGACAGGATTGCACACAGGCACATCCTCGGCGGCCTGTGCTGCCTCCTGTCCCTGGTCCTGCACTGCACCTCTAGCACCAGTGGGATCCCCACCTCCAGACCCCGTCTCTGGTGCTTGCACGGCCTCCTCCTCCACCAAACCCCCCACCAACCTGGATGACTCCGTGCCATCTTCCCCTGTTGGGCCCTGTGGGGTCCCAGCTGCCCCTTCTGCTGCTGAGGAGTCCAACTCCAACCTCCGCCTCTTGGACCTCCCCCCGGCAGCTGCGGCCTGGGACGCGGCACCGGACTCCTCACTCCCCGACGAGATGACAACATGGGAGGGGAGCCGGGTCTTGCGTCTCCGGCTGGCGGTGGGATCCCCGCCGCTGTGCTCCACAGCACCTTCTCCGCCCTCTTCATCAGTTGACGCTGCAGACAGGGAGAAACAAAACACAGGCATCACGGCACTGTACAATGGACACATACACACATGACAGTTGTACATGAGTGGCATTGGCAAACCTCAGACATGTCATCTCAATCCCCAACACACATGTCATTACAACTCGCACACATGAGCCATATCGCAACTGCCACCACCATCCATACACATACAACAGCATGAGCAGCCAAAGGTGAGCCAGACATCACATGCAACACAGGAAGTGCACCACACATGTACACACACCACCACACTTGCATGCATGTGTACACCTCTGCCAAGTGTCGCACTGTTCAGACGGGCATCCATGTCACATCTGCCAATCAGGCTTCCACATACTGCTGTCACATGCATCCATGTTGCATCACTGTTGCACTCTTGTCAAATACACACACATGCACATGTACACAGTGCTGATACATGCAGCCGAAAACAACATACATGCGTGACATCACGGACATGTCTACTTACATACACATTCATCCAAACATGTGTGCCCACACAACTGCATTTGGCATGCAAGCCTACACACACAAGCACCATCCATGTCTCACACAATGCAGCCCTCGCATGTGTCAGCCCCACGGCCCTGTACAACCCCACCCATACTCGACCCCATGCAAACAGATGTGCAACCTGCACACTACTGAATAATCACCACACACACTGCTCACAATCAGGATGCATGTACACTCACCGCTCGACTCCAGACGGGTCTGCTTCTCAAGGACCTGGACGTGGAGCGCTGGGGATATGCGTTCCAGGACCCTCATCTGTTCTTCCGACAAGTGGCCCCGGCGCCCCTTGGCATCCGCTGCCTTCAAGAGGCGCCGGGCCTTGTTCAGGGTCCTGGACCTGAAGTCCTCCCAGCGCTTCTTGACATGTTGTAAGTCGCGGACTACCACCCCCTCCGCGTTGATGGCAGTCACGATGTCAGTCCAGATCCGAGTCCGTCCTTCCTTGTCGGCGCGGGAACTTCCGAAGAGGGCATCATACTGCCCCAGGACTTGCTCCACCAGGACACCAACTTCGGTGGCACTGAAGCTGGTGCCCCTCTGCCTCTCTGGCCGGGGGTTGTCAGTGGTCACAGATGTTGTTTGCCCCGACATGACAACCCCAGAGGCAGGAGTGGGTGGGCAACTGGGTCCTAGGGCTGGGCTGTGGAGCGATGGGATCCCAGTCGGGAGTCTTGGGTTCCAGCAGGGGTGGTCACAGCAACAGCACCCCTGGCTGATGTGCAAGCAGCAAATGGCAGGGCACGTGGGCAGCAGGCAGTCAGGCAGCAGCAGATGGCAGGTGGGAGCGTGCTCAGGGCTCTGGGGGGCAGTAGTTCGCCCTTCTGGGCAGGAGCGTGGTCTTCCGTGTGCTTACACGTGGCCAGCTTGATACGGATTGATTTGGCACGTGAAAAATCTGCTCGTCAGCGTATAATTCGAGGAACGGCCCATAGCGCGTAAGCGCGTCTGCACGCATACGCATTTTCATTGGACAGAAGGCTCCTCAAGCGCAAGCGCCCCTGCGACGTGACGCGTACAGACGTGCATGGGCATTTCAGCACGCGTGAAAAACTGCACGTCCGCGTGTAATACGAGGAAAGGGCCCATGCCCGTAAGCGCACGTGGAAAGCTGCACGTCCGCGTGTTTCCCTCATTGCACGTGATGACAGAACACACGTAGATTTCCACCAATCGCGTGTGAAAGTTCCCGGCACCCTGGAACACACGTACCCAGGCTAATCGCGTGTGGAACTTCCCGCGCACCCCGAAACACACGTACCCAGGCCAGTTGTGTGTACGCTCACTCCCCTCCGATCACACGCGATGACACTCCGACCGTATCCGAATACGGGAAACCCGCGCACGGCAAAAGACGTGCACAGGCGTCAACGCGTCTGCCCACACGAAGGCAGGCGGAGCCGTCCCCGCGCACAGCATAAAAGTGCGCGCAAACAACAAACACGTATATACAGCTACGATGAATGCCCCATTTGTCGCTGCACTGATCGTGGGACACCGCAGGAGGAGGAGAATAGCCAGGGCATGCATTTTCGCACCACGGACAAGCCTTTTTGGGATGCCTGACGACCAGGTCTATGGCAGGTATAGGTTTCCACCCCATATCATCCTAGACCTGGTCAGGGAGTGGGAAGATGACCTCACATCCCCCACCCTTGGCTCCCAAGCATTGAGCCCCTTGGAGAAGCTGCTCAATGTCCTGCATTTTTTGGCCACTGGGTCATTTCAGCAGACCACTGCCATAGTGGGGGGGGGTCTCACAGGCCACGCAGTCACGCTGCTTACACCAGGTACTGGCAATCATGACAGCGCGCTCCTCAGTCCGCAGGCACATATACATGCCCAGAACACCCGCAGAAAGGCAGGCCGTTGTCCTGGATTTTTTCAGGGTGGCACACTTCCCCAAAGTGCTCGGTGCCATAGATTGCACCCATGTGGCCCTACGTCCACCTAGGGCCATTGAGCACATCTACCGAAACCGCAAGCACTGGCATTCCATCAATGTACAGGTGGTATGTGACGCAAAGGGAATCATCACCTCTGTCTATGCAAACTACCCTGGCTCCACCCATGACAGTTTCATATACAGAATGTCCGCCCTGACCCGGGCCCTGGAAGCTGGGCAGCATGGCGACACATGGCTCCGAGGTGATTACAAATGCCCTTGCACATGCATGCAAGTCACACACAGACAAATATCCAAACCCTAATAATCTCAACTATTATCACCTCCCCAGGGGACAGTGCCTACCCTCTGAGCAACCACATGATGACGCCAATCCGGAACCCCACCACACCACCCCAGGTAAGATACAACGCCGCCCATATTGCAACCAGGGGCATAGTGGAGCGCACATTCGGAGTGCTCAAGTCACGTTTCCGCTCCCTTGACCGCTCTGGTGGGCAACTACTCTATGCACCACCAGTAGTGTGCAGGATCATTGTGGCAGCATGTGTCCTGCACAATGTTGCAACACGGCATGGCGTCCCGGTGGACATGGTGGTGCCCCCACATCCCCAACCACAGGCACAGGCGCTGCCCATGGGAGGGGACAGGGCACGTGGCGAGGAAGCCCGGACCCAGCTTGTGGCCACATTTTTCACCTAAACTCCCACCCCTGCGGAGTGCATACAGGCCTGGCACATACCAGGTGACAATTGATGATGACAAAGAGACAGTTAACTGTCACAACCCTACCACCCTGAGAAAGTTGCCATGGAAGTGCCACATCGTCTGCATCCCTAGCTACTTAAACACAAGCTATCCTGTGTGACCAAAAGGTCACACAGGACACATATGACATATGACATGATATGGGCCATACACAAATATTCCAAGGCGCAATGAGGCAGGGAGGGCGGAACAAGGGAACACAGAGAACGGTACTACTAGGCCAGGTGTCATTGAGATCGTGCAAGTGCAGGGGTAGGGGGAATGGGAAAAGTGCAAGGGGAAGGGTGGGGGGGAGTCCAGTACAGTGGAAGTAGCCCAAAAAAATAATACATAGGTCGCCTGGTGGCAACTACAAAGGTAAGTGCAGACAAGTGCTGGGAAGGGAGGGCTGTAGGGATAGAGAGACAGTACTGCAGTGCAGGGGTTGCCAGGGAGGCAGTGCAAGTGGAGAGTGGCCGGGCCAGGGACCGAGGTTGGTGAGAGTGGCCCAGTTGCAGCTCCTGTGCAGTTCCAGTGGAGAATTCTGCAAGGGAGAGGCAGACAGTAAGCAGAAGCAAAGAGGAAGGTCTTGAGGTGCTTCCAGAACTGGAGATGATTCCCCTCAAGTTCAAGTCAGGCCGGAAGTCTGTTCCAGGGGGAGGGCCCTGCTGCGGAGAGAAATCTACCCCCAGCTAGTTGCTCTGAGAAGCGGATGACCCGGACATGCAAGGTGTGCATCACACACACCTGCAAAACAGGCCATGGCCATCACTGTCATGTCACTCAAACCCTCCCAAACATCAACATGACATGGCACACAATACCCATACACCAATGCAGTAACGATAAGGTACACATTGCCATGTCCTAAATGCACAGTGGCATCGGACACTGCTGCCTGACCCGGAATCAGATGAAATGACAGACCAACAAAATCTCCCACCCAAAATAAGTCATTTCCAAATGCATTACAACAGTCGTAGACGTAACATCACAATGAATGCCTGTCTACATGCACATTATGCATTGCAAAATCAACACTGCAGCTCATGTGCGCAGTGTCCTACTCCTGCATCACACTGCTCAGCGAACAGCACAATGAACAGCCATTGTGTGTGATGCACACCCTGAGCATCACATCTAAGTGACAGACCACGTCAAACATCAAATTGCGCATGTACTGGATCCATGATCGGTCACAGAACATGTGCTGCCGGGACACAGTGGGCACCAGAAGGCAAACAGTGTACACGTGGATTTGCAAGGGTGGGAGTACATGTAGTGCATCAGAGTGCAAGTGTGTGGTTCTGCAAGGACATGCACTCCACATATGCATGTGCACTCAAGTGACCATCAGTGTTACCTACACATCACATGTGAACATCCACCATGTGTACACCCCAGCATGTCAAACCACAACTATCCCCTCGCACCTGAAAGGAAAACACAACACACGAACAGGCATTGATCTGCAGAACACAACATGTACATAGGATACCACCATTACTATGTCAGAGTTCCCATCACACTGCAGGGCAAGGCAACTATCAACAACAACCCCCCCCTCCCTCACACATGACCATGACCCACTGAACAACTGCACCTGGGTCATGGAGCCTCCACACCTCAATTCCACCTGGCCACAGGATCACCTTTACCCTTTGTCACCATCTCCCACCTTGTGTGTAAAAAGATGCCTGAACCCTCAGAATCCACACTCATTTCCAAAATCACAAAATCCAGGGCATAAAAATGAACCCGAACACCCTCCAGTAGATGACTTGACGTAGCAGTACCTCACAAAGGCCAAGTACTACCACAATGATGCAACAACCAAGGTAGCACAGCAAAACAATGTCACGACAGGATGTGAGACATGTGTGGTACATGACATAGGATGATGCACCATGAATGGATGTGTACTGTCACAGGTCCCCTGTACAGGCGCGGGAGTGTCACGAAACAACCACCCCCACCATGTCCCGGGTGCCTGCAAGGTCAAACTCACACAGGCCCCTGAGACCCTGGTGGGGAATGAGGTTCAGGGATATGCAGTCGGGACAGGTGTTGACACACTGGATGACTGGAATGAGTGGCAGGAGAGGGGAGGAGGAATGACACATGAAACTAGGGAATGCACGAAAATGTACAACCTGCATGAACACATACACAATCCAAACAAACTTGGACATCATTGTCATGGCCTTCTGTAGTCCAGGCTCAGGAGTGGTACGAACCAACCACCCCCTCTAGGGTTTTGGCGCCTGCAAGTTCGGGGCTTATACAGGCATCCGCAACCCCAGTGGGGAAAGAGGGTCAGGGAACGTTGCTTGGATAGGCACGGGAAGCAGGAACACCGGGTAGAGGGTACAGGTTTCAAAATTGCATAGGATCACGGGTGATTAGGGAGAAAAAAACATACCAAATTGAACCACACATACATCCATCCATGCATCAGACAGACCCATATAGCAAGCCATGACTACAGAGCAAGTTGCATACCACCATGACCGAAACAAAGTTGGCAGTGCATTTATCATGAAGTACGTGGAAAAGACATGCACTGCACCCGAGTATGTCCCTTGCTGTATGTCCCTGTGAGCTGCCCCTTTCCATGTCTCGGAAGGCTACATGGTTGATAAAGGGGCTCAATGGACCTTGGTGTACCGGAGGGTATGTGCCACTGCCCCTGCATGTGTCCCAGACAACCCTACTATCAACAGCCATCAGTCCACAAACACATCTGAGCTGCATTGTGTGCTTCAACACCAATATTCGTCTAAGCTCACCCTCAGTGCTGTGACTAAGCCTGCATGTGCAACTCGCCTGGTGCAAGCTTTGCTGTGTCGTGGCCCCCCTGTGATGCTCACCTTGCCGGGAGTTCCTTGGAACATTTCAGCAGTTCTAGGATGTGGGTCTGCAATCACTGTGCCTCTGCCTGTGCACACATGTGCATGTGGGCACCAACAAACGGGTCCAGAATTCCGTCGTCCAATGGGCCATGTCTGCTGGCAAAGGTGCTCTGGAGGCTCATCCCCCTGCAGAAAGGGCATGAAACACATGATTAATGCTTCAAAGTCATCTGTGTGTGTCTCATCAGGCATCCCATTACTTGACCATGTCAGAGACTCACATCACAAATCACACCATCAGTCCGTCTTTCACCTCCAAAGTGTGTAACACTATCTACAGCATGAATTGCAACAAGCACATGTACAGAAAAGATATGAAACATACTACACAATGCATAGCAATCAATGTCCACATTAATCATGACACACCCCATCTAGCAAAAGCTGAACAGTGGACACCTAAATCATCCCCACTAGGGGTGTCAACACAAGTCACACAGCACCAGACATGCCACAGATATGACAGTCCAAAGCCCTTGTGTAAAATGCTGTAACACCGAACCATCCTTGCGAGCCCATGGATAAGGGAGGCAGGAGTGGCATATGTGAGTCAAGGAACCCAAGCAGCAAACACATACACAATACAACCATGAAGGGCCCAGCTGGAACAGACAGTGGATGCCTTCAAAAGCCACAAAGCACCACACCGTCACATGAAAGCACAATAGACTAGCAATTTTAAACTAAATCAACTATTAACTAATTACACAAACTATGGAAAACCTACATTACCTATTTAAACTAACTATCAAACAGAAACTTAACTAACTAAACTAAAAGAAAAATCAAAAATGGCCACATACGACCCGGGGGGAGGGGAGGCACCCAGGAGGGGGGAGGTACAGGGTGCTGCTCAACATCCACATGCGATGATACTGAGCCAAAAGAAAATCCTCCATGGGCTCAACGCCTGCACAGCACGACCTATGTGGGAGATAGATGGTCGCCCGAGTCTGGCTCATCCTGGAAAGGAGGATGTGGCACAGTAGCCTGGCCACGCCTAGCCGCAGCTTGCCCCTCGTCGGCAGCAAGTCTGCCGGACGGGTGAGCCTGGTTCTGTGTGGCGATGTGACGTAGGTCTGCATGCAGAACCTCACGTGATACACGTGCTTCCTCTTGCAAGGTAGCACGTGTAACACGGAGTTCCTCCTGCAAGGCCTGGCTGGACAACTGCTGCACCTCCCGGCAAGCCTGTAGCTCAGCCGAGATGGTACGCTCAAGCTGTGCAAACCTCTCCTCTGCCTGCTGCCTCTGGGACATCATAAGGACACACAGAGTGGATCTGAGGGAAGCATACTCCTCCCTCAGGGCATCCATGTGCGCCTCTGCGTGAGCAGCAATTGCTTGATGCAGAGACGACATTTCAGCCTGGCGTGCCCTGTCTGAGGCCGCCATGCCCAGCCTGAGCGAGCGGGCCCTGGACCGTGCCGCCTGCTGCTGGAGAAGCACCTGCCTAGCAGTGGGGAGCACAGATCGGGCCACACGCTCCATGCTCTCAGCGATGTTCTCCATTGCTGCCCTCTGCCGTTCGAAATTGGCAGTCATGTCTTGCTCCCACTCAGTATACAGCGGTTGCGCGCAGCGACCGCGTTGCCGGGCTTGACCCCTGCGGGACCCAAGGACCGGGGGTCCTCGCTGTGTTGGCACCGCCTGCGGCTGCACGACTACATGCCCCCGTCGACGTGATGTCCCAGGCACATCAGTGACTGGTGTGTAGGGTGACCCTGCGTCCCGATCCACCACGGGCGGAGGAACCAAGACTGTCTGATCCCTCAGTGCAGGTGTCGCAGACAGAGGAGTGTCCACATCAGAATCACTCACCCCTAACACATGGACTTGATGCTCATCCAACTCAACATGGACGTCAGAGTCGTCATCAAGGCTGGACTCATAGGCAGCCAGAGACAAGATGGACGGCAGCACTTGGGGGTTTTCGTGGCATACCACCCCACGACCCCCACTAGTGCCAGGTTGATGTGGTGTTACCAACCCTGTGTCTGGCATGACAACACCATCCTCCGCCTCCATTGCGTCATCACCTGAAAAATAGAGAGAAAAAGGTCAATACACATGTCAGAAGGACACGACACACACACACACCGACAGCAAAGGCATCCGGCAGACATGTGACACACAACATATGACCTGGCATGCATGCTGGGTATACTTTGAATAGCTTCTGTGATCAGACCTGTTGAAAGGTGGCAGTTTCCATGGAAGTGGGTCTATGCAGTGCAGAAAATGTGTACGCCACTCACTACCTACATGTACAAGCACTACATGGTGTGTGCCAGTAAATGTGAAGGCAGTGCAATGTCAAATTCAGACATCACGTGCATTGTGCATTCAATGTGTACCATGTCTAGAAGCCAAGCACCCCTCCACCCCAGTACCAAAGCAGGGATGCCTAGCATGGTATCAAAAGGCTGACCATACACCTGTGTATTGACAGGCAGTGTTGACTGGCATCAACAGCTTAATGTGATTTAAATTACAACACTGCAAAGGATGCTGGGACAGTGGGCAGGACACATGAAGGAAACTCCGGAGGCCGCCCACGTGTGAAGAAGACACAACAAGAGTTGGACAGAGTCATTGGCCATTGAACAGGCTGAGGCCTGTGAGCCACACAGATTGTCAGAACCTAAACATGTGTGCAACGCAGGACTGAGCCACAGTTGACATGGGAAGGCTGATGAGATGGCAGGCAATGTATGTAACCAAGGACTTATATTACAGTGATCATCCAGTCAAGGACACATAGGGGCATGCATGCAATGCACATGGAGCATGAATGGGCACTCATGTCCTTGAGGAACATCTGACCCATGCACAGTACAAGTGAGATACCCTGCATCGAGTATTAAGGCTGTACCACACGGCATATGTCTGGCAGATTCTACGCTGGAAGTTAGCATCTACACAGGACACATGAACAAGAAAGTACACATTGGCAAGATTGAAGCAGACCAGTGCAAAGGTGGAACTGGGGTGCAGAGTGGCGGAGGAGGGGCAAGGGAGCATGCCTACATGGAGTCCCGCATGCAGGCAGAGGAGACATGCATGACGGTAGCATTGCATTACTTACACATCAGAACCATGTACACGTCACATGTAGCAGCAATCATGCACAACACATCCCACAAGTGAAACACACACGTCCTCAACAAACACGCATCAACATTCACTGGACTGGGCATCAAAGTCCAGCTTCTCTCCCACTCCTTTGACCAATTCAGGTGATATGAACTCCGCAACGAGAGCCTCATGCGGAGTGAGTTCTTCCTCCTCTGGTGCAGGCCCACCGCCAGTCACCAGAGTCAAGTTGTAATTTGAGGCTCGCTTGGCCTTAGTGCTGCGCTTGATGTCATTCCAACGCTTTTTGCACTCCTGCGCCGTGCGCACGTCATGGCCGAATGAACTGACATGTTCCGCAACATGCTTCCAGTGGGTGTCACGTTGGGCAGCCGTGGTCTGACTATTGGCACCCACTACCATGTCACCGCTGTGGCCCCGCACGTAGTCCACGAGGAAGTCCAGTTAGTGCTTACAGAAAGGCTTCTTCCTCGACGTGCAGGAGGTCGTGGCTGTGTGTGGGGTCCCAGCCTTCGCTGCAGGTGCAACCTTCCTCCTCTTGGACTGTGGCGCAGACCCTGGCTGGCTAATGCCGCCCTGACCAGTATGGCCAGTGGGGTCAGTGGATTGAGCCAAGGGAGTGGCAGGTGGAGGGATGACCAAAGGCCTGACTTGTGTCAGTGGCAGCTGGGTGCCCACTAATGGACCCTGCGCAGTAACATCAGCTGTGGCAGGGTCATTGACCGCAACGGTCCTGGTTGGCAGACTCACAACCGGGGTGCTGTTGGGTGCATCTGCCCCTGCACTTGCCAACACCCGGCTGTTCGGGGCAGCAGATGACATGACTGCCCCAGGGACACGTGTCTTGGTCTGAGCAGCCCGGCCTGCCCCTATGGTTTCCCCCCTGGCCTGTTGGAGATCTACCAAGGGCTCTTCAAGTGCCAACGCAGCCTGCGCTGGCAGACCCTGAGCCTGGGTGGCGGTGTCCACAGCTGCACCTGCAGCTAGCACTACCCTTGGGCCCGTGGCAGTCGATGGAACGGACTGCCGGGTCATATGGGTGCCAGTGCCAGATGCAGGAGCTGCATCCCCCGGAACCACAGGGGGTGGTGGCATGGCTGCACCGACACATGGCACAACATTGTGCTCAAGTGGCGCACCCCTGCCTCTTCCCCCTCTGTGGCTGCCCTGGACACCCTGGAGTCCCCCTACTCCCTGGTCACCACGGCCACGTCCCCGACCACACCCGCCACGAGGTGTACGCCCATCTGAGGTGCCCCTCACCTTTGGTGGCCTCCCAACCATGGCACAGATGTAGTAGTGCTGGCACAGATGGAGTGGTGCCAATGGGAGGTGTACACCACAATTGACCTGGGCAATTGGGGTGAAGGGGGTGGGAAGCAAGATGTTAACAGCCCCCCTGCACCTGCAAGGCTGTATGTGACCCCGGTGATGTGGTGACGGGTCACGCAATGCTCAGGCACCCCAAAACTGCAGTAAAACTGTGCACGCAACCCTGCAGCCTAAGTGCATGGATTCAACCTCCCGCAGCATGCGGTGGCACCCAGTAACACGAATAACGCGTACGCGTGGGACACGCAGGCTACTATGACATCAAAAATGGGTGCGATACACAGGGGCACCCGCAGTGGGAAAAAGAGCGTGTGCGACTCACCGTCTGACTAGCGCGATGCAAAAAAACATGCGTAGCCAATACCCCCGCCAAAAGAAGAGATACGTCCTTGATAGCTGTGAAGTTGTGATGGCGCACGAAACAACAGGAAGCAGCAACACACGTCGGTCTCCACGAAAGGCACATACAGCGAACTGCTGGGCCCGCTCACCTTTAACCCGTGCTGAGGGAAACGCACGCGCGCGTCACGTCACTTACGTGCATGGGCCCTTTCCTCGTATTACATGCGGACGTGCAGTTTTTCACGCGCGCTCACGCGCTAAGGGCCTTTGGTCCAATGAAATCGCATATGCGTGCTGCCGTGCATACGCACTAAGGGCCTTTCCTCGTATTACACGCGGACGTGCAGTTTTCCACGCGCGCTTACGCGCATGGGCCCTTTCCTCGTATTACACGCAGACGTGCAGTTTTTCACGCGTGCTGAAATGCCCATGCACATCTGTACGCGTCACGTCACAGGGGCGCTTGCGCTTGAGGGGCCTTCTGTCCAATGAAGATGCGTATGCGTGCAGACGCGCTTACGCGCTAAGGGTCTTTCCTCGAATTACACACTGACGTGCAGATTTTTCACGTGCCAAATCACTCCGTATCAAGCTGGCCACGCGTAAGCACACGGAAGACCACGCTCCTGCCCAGAAGGCCGAACTACTGCCCCCCAGAGCCCCGAGCACGCTCCCACCTGCCATCTGCTGCTGCCTGACTGCCTGCTGCCCACGTGCCCTGCCATTTGCTGCCTGCTCATCAGCCAGGGATGCTATTGCTGTGACCACCCCTGCTGGAACCGAAGACTCCCGACTGGGATTCCATCGCTCCACAGCCCAGCCCCCGGACCCAGTTGCCCAGCCACTCCTGCCTCTGGGGTTGTCATGTCGGGGCAAACACCATCTGGGACCGCTGACAACACCCGGCCAGAGAGGCAGAGGGGCACCAGCTTCAGTGCCACCGAAGTTGGTGTCCTGGTGGAGCAAGTCCTGGGGCAGTATGATGCCCTCTTCGGAAGTTCCCGCGCCGACAAGGAAGGACGGACTCAGATCTGGACTGACATTGTGACTACCATCAACGCGGAGGGGGTGGCAGTCCGCGACTTACAACATGTCAAGAAGCGCTGGGAGGACTTCAGGTCCAGGACCCTGAACAAGGCCCTGCGCCTCTTGAAGGCAGCGGATGCCAAGGGGCGCCGGGGCCACTTGTCGGAAGAACAGATGAGGGTCCTGGAACGCATATCCCCAGCGCTCCACGTCGAGGTCCTTGAGAAGTAGACCCATCTAGAGTCGAAAGGTGAGTGTACATGCATCCTGATTGTGAGCAGTGCGTGTGGTGATTATTCAGTAGTGTGCAGGTTGCACATCTGTTTGTATGGGGTCGAGTATGGGTGGGGGTTTACAGGGCCGTGGGGCTGACACATGCAAGGGCTGTAATGTGTGAGACATGGATGGTGCTTGTGTGTGTAGGCTTGCATGCCAAATGCAGTTGTGTGGGCACACATGTTTGGATGAATGTGTATGTAAGTAGACATGTCCGTGATGTCACACATGTATGTTGTTTTTGGCTGCATGTATCGGCACTGTGTACATGTGCATGTGTGTGTATTTGACAAGGGTGCAACAGTGATGCAACATGGATGCATGTGACAGCGGTATGTGGAAGCCTGATTGGCAGATGTGACATGGATGCCCGTCTGAACACTGCGACACTTGGCAGAGGTGTACACATGCATGCAAGTGTGGTGGTGTGTGTACATGTGTGGTGCACTTCCTGTGTTGCATGTGATGTCTGGCTCACATTTGGCTGCTCATGCTGTTGTATGTGTATGGATGATGGTGGCAGTTGCGATATGGCTGTGGTATGGCTCATGTGTGCGAGTTGTAATGACATGTGTGTTGCCGATTGTGATGACATGTCTGAGGTTTGCCAATGCCACTCATGTACAACTGTCATGTGTGTATGTGTCCATTGTACAGTGCCTGATGCCTGTGTTTTGTTTCTCCCTGTCTGCAGCGTCAACTGATGAAGAGGGCGGAGAAGGTGCTGTCGAGCACAGCGGCGGGGATCCCACCGCCAGCCGGAGACGCACGGCCCGGCTCCCCTCCCATGTTGTCATCTCGTCGGGGAGTGAGGAGTCCGGTGCCGCGTCCCAGGCCGCAGCTGCCGGGGGGAGGTCCAAGAGGCGGAGGTTGGAGTTGGACTCCTCGGCAGCAGAAGGGGCAGCTGGGACCCCACAGGGCCCAACAGGGGAAGATGGCACTGAGTCATCCAGGTTGGTGGGGGGTTTGGTGGAGGAGGAGGCCGTGCAAGCACCAGAGACGGGGTCTGGAGGTGGGGATCCCACTGGTGCTAGTGGTGCAGTGCAGGACCAGGGACAGGAGGCAGCACAGGCCGCCGCGGAGGAGCCTGTGTGCAATCCTGTCCCTGATCCTGTCACTGCATCATCTTGCACCAGCAGGGATGCCTACGTCCAGACCCGTTTTCAGGCAGGGGATGAGCTCACGTCAACTGGCCTTCCTCTGCCTGTGGACGTGGCTATCCAGGTCCGGGTTGAGCCTGTCCTGGCTGGTGTGGCGTTGCGTCAACAGGCCATGCGAGGTGACCTGCAGTCTTTTCATGAAGAGACTGCAAGTCATCTCGAATGGCTCGTTGATCACGTCAGCCTGCTGGGACAGGTCACCCAGGCCGGATTCCTCCGTCTGATGGGGCTTGCTCCGACCCCCTCCTCAACTGGACCCCCTACGCGCCAGTCGTCCTCTGTGCCATCTTCCCACCCATCAGTCACCTGGGTGCCCTGTGGAGCTGCCTCTGACGGTGCGGCCAGGCTGGTGGAGGAGGCATCCCTGCCACAGTCGGGAGTCGGACGTCCAGCAGGGGTGGCCACATCAACGACTGCACCCCAGCCGGCGGAGGATGTGCAGGCAGCAGGAGGCCGTGCACGGGCAGAGGCACAGCAGCAGCAGCAACGTGGTGGGTGCCATGAAGGCTCGGGGCCTTCAACATCGGAGGGGCAGGCATCGGCCGGGGGCAGGAGGACCCAGGACAGAGAGTGTCTTCCGTGTGGCAGCGGTTGGGCCACGCCATAGATGCGGAGCGGCAGCGGGCGGAAGAGGCACGGCTCACAATGGTCAGGGCGGAGAACTCCATGCGGAGGGCCCTGAGGCGGGCCGAGTGCCTCGAAGCGATCCGCAGGGGTTTGGAGGTGGAGACGTCGACGCCCCTGCGGACCCTCAGGGCCATGGAGGAGGACCGCCTCCGGGACATTGAGGAGGGGTGGGGGTGGTGGGAGACATGGGTGGGGGCCTGGTGGAGGCTGCCCCTGGTGGCTGGGGGGTGGGGGTGGTGGGAGACATGGGTGGGGGCCTGGTGGAGGCTGCCCCTGGTGGCTGGGAGTGGGGGTGGTGGGAGACATGGGTGGGGGCCTGGTGGTGGGTGCCCCTGCACTGCGGGGGAGTGGGGGTGCTGGGAGACATGGGTGGGGGCCTGTGGAGGGTGCCCCTGGTGGCTGGGGGTGCAGGGGGACATGTGGTGGTGGGCAGTAGTGCAAGTTGACATGTGGGTTGGCTGGGGGGCATGGCCATGGTGGATGGGGTGCCTGCAGGACATGTGCAGGGTAGGTCCCTGTGGTGTGAGCCACCTGCAGGGGCCGTGGAGGGTGTAGAGGGAACACCTGGGAGGACCCACACGTGCAATTCACGTGTGGTGCTCCCAGCGCACCCCTGAAATACACGTACCCTGCGGAAATCGTGTGTGTAACTTCCCCTGCACCCTGAAATACACGTACCCTGCTGATATCGCGTGTGGAAATTCACGCGCACCCCAAAATACACGTACCCTGATGGAATCGCGTATGGAACTTCCCGCGCACCCCTGGAATACACGTACCCTGCTGTAATCGCGTGTGTAACTTCCCCTGCACCCTGAAATACACGTACCCTGCTGATATCGCGTGTGGAACTTCACGCACACCCCGAAATACATGTACCCTGATGGAATCGCATGTGGAACTTCCCGCGCACCCCTGGAATACATGTACCCTGCTGATTTCGCGTGTGAGACTTCCCCCGCACCCCGAAATACACGTACCCTGATGGAATCGCGTGTGGAACTTCCTGCGCACCCCTGAGATACGCGAACCCTGCTCGCACGGGCCCAATCGCGTGTGGAAATTCCCGCGCACCCCTGAAATACACGTACCCTGATGGAATCGCGTGTGGAACTTCCCGCGCACCCCTGGAATACACGTACCCTGCTGTAATCGCGTGTGTAACTTCCCCTGCACCCTGAAATACACGTACCCTGCTGATATCGCGTGTGGAACTTCCCACGCACCCCTGGAATACACGTACCCTGCTGTAATCGCGTGTGTAACTTCCCCTGCACCCTGAAATACACGTTCCCTGCTGATATCGCGTGTGGAACTTCACGCGCACTCCGAAATACACGTACCCTGATGGAATCGGGTGTGGAACTTCCCGCGCACCCCTGGAATACACGTACCCTGCTGTAATCACGTGTGTAACTTCCCCTGCACCCTGAAATACACGTACCCTGCTGATATCGCGTGTGGAACTTCACGCACACCCCGAAATACATGTACCCTGATGGAATCGCGTGTGGAACTTCCCGCGCACCCCTGGAATACACGTACCCTGCTGATTTCGCGTGTGAGACTTCCCCCGCACCCCGAAATACACGTACCCTGATGGAATCGCGTGTGGAACTTCCCGCGCACCCCTGAGATACGCTAACCCTGCTCGCACGGGCCCAATCGCGTGTGGAAATTCCCGCGCACCCCTGAAATACACGTACCCTGATGGAATCGCGTGTGGAACTTCCCGCGCACCCCTGGAATACACGTACCCTGCTGTAATCGCGTGTGTAACTTCCCCTGCACCCTGAAATACACGTACCCTGCTGATATCGCGTGTGGAACTTCCCACGCACCCCTGGAATACACGTACCCTGCTGTAATCGCGTGTGTAACTTCCCCTGCACCCTGAAATACACGTACCCTGCTGATATCGCGTGTGGAACTTCCCACGCACCCCTGGAATATACGTACCCTGCTGTAATCGCGTGTGTAACTTCCCCTGCACCCTGAAATACACGTTCCCTGCTGATATCGCGTGTGGAACTTCACGCGCACTCCGAAATACACGTACCCTGATGGAATCGCGTGTGGAACTTCCCGCGCACCCCTGGAATACACGTACCCTGCTGTAATCACGTGTGTAACTTCCCCTGCACCCTGAAATACACGTACCCTGCTGATATCGCGTGTGGAACTTCACGCACACCCCGAAATACATGTACCCTGATGGAATCGCGTGTGGAACTTCCCGCGCACCCCTGGAATACACGTACCCTGCTGATTTCGCGTGTGAGACTTCCCCCGCACCCCGAAATACACGTACCCTGATGGAATCGCGTGTGGAACTTCCCGCGCACCCCTGAGATACGCTAACCCTGCTCGCACGGGCCCAATCGCGTGTGGAAATTCCCGCGCACCCCTGAAATACACGTACCCTGATGGAATCGCGTGTGGAACTTCCCGCGCACCCCTGGAATACACGTACCCTGCTGTAATCGCGTGTGTAACTTCCCCTGCACCCTGAAATACACGTACCCTGCTGATATCGCGTGTGGAACTTCCCACGCACCCCTGGAATACACGTACCCTGCTGTAATCGCGTGTGTAACTTCCCCTGCACCCTGAAATACACGTTCCCTGCTGATATCGCGTGTGGAACTTCACGCGCACCCCGAAATACACGTACCCTGATGGAATCGCGTGTGGAACTTCCCGCGCACCCCTGGAATACACGTACCCTGCTGATTTCGCGTGTGAGACTTCCCCCCGCACCCTGAAATACACGTACCCTGATGGAATCGCGTGTGGAACTTCCCGCGCACCCCTGAGATACGCGTACCTTGTTCGCACGGGCCCAATCGCGTGTGGAAATTCCCGCGCACCCCTGAAATACATGTACCCTGATGGAATCGCGTGTGGAACTTCCCGCGCACCCCTGGAATACACATACCCTGCTGTAATCGCGTGTGTAACTTCCCCTGCACCCTGAAATACACGTACCCTGCTGATATCGCGTGTGAAACTTCATGCGCACCCCTGAAATACACGTACCCTGCAGAAATCGCGTGTGTAACTTCCCCTGCACCCTGAAATACACGTACCCTGCTGATATCGCGTGTGGAACTTCACGCGCACTCCGAAATACACGTACCCTGATGGAATCGCGTGTGGAACTTCCCACGCACCCCTGGAATACACGTACCCTGCTGTAATCGCGTGTGTAACTTCCCCTGCACCCTGAAATACACATACCCTGCTGATATTGCGTTTGGAACTTCACGCGCACCCCGAAATACACGTACCCTGATGGAATCGCGTGTGGAACTTCCCGCGCACCCCTGGTATACACGTACCCTGCTGATTTCGCGTGTGAGACTTCCCCCGCACCCCGAAATACACGTACCCTGATGGAATCGCGTGTGGAACTTCCCGCGCACCGCTGAGATACGCGTACCCTGCTCGCATGGGCCCAATCGCGTGTGGAAATTCCCGCGCACCCCTGAAATACACGTACCCTGATGGAATCGCGTGTGGAACTTCCCGCACACCCCTGGAATACACTTACCCTGCTCGCATGGGCCCAATCGCGTGTGGAAATTCCCGCGCACCCCTGAAATACACGTACCCTGATGGAATCGCGTGTGGAACTTCCCGCACACCCCTGGAATACACTTACCCTGCTGTAATCACGTGTGTAACTTCCCCTGCACCCTGAAATACACGTACCCTGCTGATATCGCATGTGGAACTTCACGCGCACCCTTGAAATACACGTACCCTGCGGAAATCGCGTGTGTAACTTCCCATGCACCCTGAAATACACGTACCCTGCTGATATCGCGTGTGGAACTTCACGCGCACCCCGAAATACACGTACCCTGATGGAATCGCGTGAGGTACTTCCCGCGCACCCCAGTGATACACGTAGCCCGCTTGCTGTGCTGGTACAGGGTTAGCGCAGCCCTTTGCGCTGGATTGGGTATATTGATGGCTTTTCCCTGCGCGAGAGGCGTTCTTGGGGGCGTAACTGGCGCTGCTGCAGGGTCGCTGCGCCACTGTGCGACACGGCTGGTTTTGGTGGCTGGAATCCATGAATACGCTGTGCGCGGAATTGGATTTTAGCGCACGCGGCTGACGCAGGGATTCGCACGCGCACACTGTGCGCCAGCCGCGTGCGCCACTTGTGCGCTGGATTCTATGAATTACCCCCTCAATCTCAATAATGTTCTGAATCTGGAGAAATCCCTATGTCTGATCTTCCACAAGTAGCTGCCAGCCACCTTCAGGGCATTTCAACTTACTCTTCCCTTTAAGCCATGTTTCCATGTCCTTCACTTTTTGCCTCCAGTTTTTATTACCTAATCCTTGCTCCTTGATGTTCAAATGGAAACTCAAATCACTTTGCCACCTCTATACATTCCATATCATTTAAGGAGGTCTCAGCCAAAGCTATGCTATTCTTTTTAATTGTATGTTTCCTTCTTGGTACCACCGCTTTACATTTATTACCTTGGTTATAGTTTCTTTTGCGATGTATTCGTCATTTTTGCCCTTGTGAATGGGCTATTTCCCCTTCACTAACAGCATCTAGAATTCTGCTACTTTCATCCTCTACTACATTTTCATGTATTAGTGAGAATTCACCATCAACATCATTCTTCTCCCCATCTTCCCCTCAAAATTGTCGGACCCTAAGAGTGAATTTGTTCTCAAATTATTGTCTTCACAAATGTTCTCTCGCATGGTTAACTTGGCTTTAGTGTTTCTTCATATATATAAGAGTAGTGACTATTCAGAAATTGCAAACCACAAGACCATGGCCCTCATTAGGACCTTGGCGGAGGACCATGGCGCTATTAGCACCATGGTCCATGGCGCTAAGTTGCCAACTCCGCCATGGTGGTTGGCGGACTTACCGCCCCATTCCGACCTTGGCGGGGCGGTAAGTCCCCAATCCCCATTTACCCTTCCCCATTCCCATTTTTGCCCCATAGGGCATAATGGGAGTGGGGAAGGCGTTAATTACGCCACCGTAAATTACGGTGGCGTAATTAACAACAAGGTCCCTTAGCGCCATGGATTTTATTACCTGCTAAAAGCAGGTGTTAAATCCGCCATGGCGCTAAGGGAACTCGTACTCAGGCGGTAAGGGTCGGCGATGTTTACGCCGGCGTAAACCCCTTACCGCCTGGGTCGTAATGAGGGCCCATGTGTTTATTGCCCACTGATGACATCTCCACTTGAAAATGACATGTTTATTCTAATCTCTCTTTATTTGGATATGGGCACCTTCCTGGTTGCTTTCTAACTAGAATACCTATGCTTTGCTATGTGCAGATCCTTATGGTTTCCCGTCCTCCTCCTGCACCCATGCTTGAACACTTGCACAACGTGTGAGGTTGCACATCTGATACTATGTCTTTACTAGCATAGGTTTTCCTTCTTCATCCGGCTGCACTTATGCCTCGTGCATGCATACTACGGCCTGTAATAACTTCTTCGTGGCCACTAAAATGTTGCCTCCAAATGTACTGCAACACAAGAACCTTCATTGACAGTTAATGTTGGACTTAAAATGCAACGTGGTCACTATTGTGATTCCACTATGGGTCAAGGCGGTCAGAACTCTTCAATTGAGTTCCAGTGCTTATTTTGATCATTTTCACAGCAAGATATCAAGTGGTGAGGTGTATTTGGGAGGATTGGTGCAAACATGAATTCATTAAGCCGTTGTATGTTTTGATTTGTATGGCTCAAATTTGTCTGTGTCCAAGGCCCCAAAAACCATAATATTGCACCGTGTGACACCCTATATTCCACAAGTGTTCATTTTAACTTGTAATTTGAATTTAGTCTAAGATAAATACAAACCAGTGTTGCATTGACACCTGGTAAAGTATTCTCAGCATTATCCTTTCCCCAATAGAAAACCCCCGAATCCTTCAATTCTGGCCCAAGAATATATTAAATGCGCCATAACTGTTGGTAATACGTTGGTTCTCATTGTATCCTGTGTGTAAAGTGCTCTGTAGCTTTGATAGAGAGCTAATCCTAATGTGCTGAACCTTGTGTTCGAGGAACTGCACAGCAGATATTACGTAATCGTTCATTTTGGGTCCATTGCTTTTTGCCATAGGTCTCTGCGTGTGGTAATTAATTAATATTTTCCTTGCAGAGATTCAGCAATCGATGCATCACTGTAGGTTTCCTGCATTAATGATGGTTACAGATGCAGATTTTGGTTTTATAAATACAGCAAGCAGCAGTTCTAAAATTATGCCTGCATTATTTCTAACTTGTTTAATCCATTCTCATCCACATTTTGCGGATGGAAATATGTTACGCACAGAAGCATATCACACAACTACTGCACAATTATTTATTTGTATTATCTCATGTAGAATATTTCTGTGTATTATCTTGTGACCAACAAAAAACACACATGAAAATCAACAAGAGATTCAAATATATAGATGCAATGTCACATGAACATGTACATATCCTTCCTCCTATCTTTGATATAGTCACAAATATACTTAAACGTATCACCACAGTCACAGAAACTGAAACGTAGGGGTCATTCCGAGTTTGGAGGTAGCCATGGTGCTACTAGCACAATCGCTGTGTCCAAACCCGGGTCCAGGTCCGGTCTGGCTGAATGGGGACTGTCCGGGTCATTCCGACCTTGGAGGAGCCGGTAAGTCCCCATTCAGTAAACCATTCCCCATTCCCATTTGAGCCCCCATAGGGCTCAATGGGAATGGGGAAGGCTCTAATTACGGGCCCATTATAAGTGCCCTGGTCCCTTAGAGGGACCCGCAAAGGACGTGTGGTCGACCTCGGAATAGGGCGGTAAGGGTGTACTGGCACCGGCATCCTTACCGGCACCAGTAAACCCTTTCCGCCCAACTCGGAATGAGGACCATAGACACAAACACATAAGCGGAGAAACAGACACACACACACACAGATGCATACACACACACACACTCCACCTTCCTTGAAAACACACATATAATGAGTGGATTTTGCTCCCTCATCATCACCAAATCCCATGTGGGCTCCCCTCACAGTTCTCTCTACTTCCATGAATTGAAATATGCAGTCACATTTCCAAGAAAGTCCAACTTAGAAGCACAGTGAAAGCCAAGTCCCTTCAGGGTCTTTCACCCTGTGTTGTCCAAATGCAGACCTCATACGTTGACTGGCTAATCTAGGTAGTCTGCAGTCTACATGTGCGTAATGGCAATGAAAGGAGATGAGTGACAAGGAATTGGTGACTGAGCAATGGGGGCAAGGGTGAGGAGCAAGATAAAGGAAGGAGATTGAGTTGAGATTTAAAGAAGGGAGCAACGGGGGAACAGAGGTCTGAACGTTAATTGTGAGGAAGGGGGTTAACAGGCATCAAGCATCTGGTGTAAGGGAAGGACATTGAAGGGTGCTCTGTAAGGAAAATAGAGTGCATGGGACAAAGGTACACATCTGGAAAGATAGGTCTGAAGGCTAATTGACTGGAGCTGAGATCTTTGCTTGACCTGCATGCCACTGCACTCGATTGTGGCACCGGCTCAACCTCTTCCTTTTTCATGACAAAGCTATGCATACTTGTTTCATGAACATATGTTTCATTTCAGACTTCTCTATATGTCCTCAGGTTGCTTTGTTAGGTGTGTTGGTGATTTGAAAGTGGACACAAATGCACAGACTAAGCTTATAGTTATAGTGACTTTGCCATTATAACTATAATTTGAGTCTGAACAATTGTGCATACTTTCAGATGTTTTCTCATCAAGATATGGCCTATAAAGATGCTTTGCTCTGGTAAATGCACTGGTGTTTTGAAAGCCAGGTTTCTTGAACAGTGTTCTAAACTAGCCCTTGATTTACAACTTTGCAGTAAGTGCTTTGTTGGTTATTGAAGATGGAATAGGAGAATACAAAGTATCCTCTCCTCTTTAAATTGGAAACTATGGAACTAGGAAGACAGGACTCAAATCCTCACCTTCTCCAATTCATTCATTGTGCGATCATGAGCAAATTTCTTTTCATCACTGTGCCTCATTTTCCAGAAATACCTGTAGGGAAAGGCTCAATAGTATGGGTTTATAATCTGTATTGTTACTTGTATACATTATTTTTATTGTGACCACACGTATAATGTTAACTGGTGGGGAGGCAGGTTTCCAAGTAAGGATCTAATGTTATTGCTTGGGAGGGTAAGCATAGTTTCGGGTATGGGGTTTTCTGTTGTGGGCTGGAGAGGCAGGACAACAGGTATGGGTATTTATTTTTGCTGTCTCTTGATTGGCTCAGAGAAAGAAGGCAGAGCCCTGGTTCAGCTATGGCTAGGCTCTTCCAGTGAGGTCTATAGCTAAGCCACCACTTTACAGGGGTCTAATACTAAAGATGGGATCGGATGGGATGGGCAAAGATGTATTTTGCTGTCAAATTGTAAAATGGGAAATTTTTGGCAAAAAAAATACCAGCTTTACCATTTGACCCATTACATGATCCTGGTGAAATAATGTTACTATGGCCCTCATTACGAGTTCGGCGGTAACCATGCCACTATTGGCGGCATGGCTGCTGCCAAAATCGCGTCGGGTCCGGGTCCTCAGAAAGAACTCGGAATGGCCCGGTAATTCCTCCCTCCAAGGGCCCGGACACGGTCCTTCCCCATTCCCTTTTCAGCCCCCATAGGGCTGAATGGGAATGGGAGAGGGAGCAAACAACGGGCCATTACGAGATGGCCCGTTGTTTGCTCCCTCTTCCCCTCGCGGGAGGACCCGTTAAGCACGCCTGGTTTTCCCAGGCGTGCTTACCGTGTCCCACGAGGGGAACTCGTAATGCGGCGGTACAGAGTGAACGGCGCCAGCACCTTTTACGGCGCCGTTCACTCCGTACCGCCAGGGTCGTAATGAGGCCCTATGTTGTGTATGTGGGAGAGTTTCCTGGTGTCATGGTCTCTAAGAAACCACAAGCTTAACTGAAAGATATGTTGCATAAAAGTAATGTCAATAGTGTATAAGTATACGGCAAAAGTTGTCAGTCTGCTCTTGGCTGCTACTTTAGCAACATGTTGCGATTTTATGTATTAACATGTTGATGGTAATAGTGCATATATTTGATGTATTTGTATCACTCCCTGTGATGTCATTGGTTATGTTAATTAGTAGCGACTGTGGAACTGGGCTGCACCAGATGGTTGCCTGTGCTGCTGATGGCCTCCCAATCTCCCACTGTGTAAAGCACATGTCTTCATATTGGCAGAACAGCTGGTAAACGTTTGCAAGGATATGATGATTTCCGTTGATGATTAGATTTCCTTTTCAAATCTCTTTTTAACAGTCCTCCTGCTACTTAGTATGACCTTTATCTCTAAATTACAAACATAATGCAGAAATTACATTTGATTTGGGGTAGTTGTGTTGTTTTGATTAACCACGGTTTAACCTCATGCACAAGGCCATGTTGAATTCAAACAAAGATCGGATGTCTACACAATCAGGCCTACGCTTCCACACAGCACATCATTTAGACAGTAGGCAGAAACAGAGATGCGTGAATTTCTCCATAAAAAAGACAAATAAAAATATACAGCTATTATTTAGATTAATAAAAATATGTGTTTTAAAGTGTAATTACTGTTACAGCAAAGGGCACTTGCATCACAAAACACTAAGATAAGATTTTGCGCCAAGCAAATCTATGGAGGCCGATTCATGGAACAAACGTGCGCCGAAAATCCATGCGCAAGCAGGCGCAAGGGAGCGCAAGCGTGAGAAACGCAGCGCATGCGCACGCGTGCGATTCAAGGAAGACGCTGCGCGTGTTTCCTGCTGTCCGTGCGCCCAATCCAGCCATGGCGCATGCAGGCATACACGGCGTGCGCTATGCGCACAGCAAAAGCACACATAGCGTGGCGCACACAACCAAAGTGGGCGGAACAGTGGGAGTAACACGCTGAATGGGGAACAACGCGTGAAAAAGAAGGCGTAACTGGGGAAGTACTGCAGGGAACTACACGGAACGCCCACACGCACGCGAACAACCCATATTCATGGATCCGAATACGGGAAACCCGCGCACGGCAAAAGACACACACAGGCGTCAACGCGTCCGCCACACGAAGGCAGGCAGAAGCGTCCCCGCGCACAGTACAAAAGTGCGCGCAAACAACAAACACGTATATACAGCTACGATGAATGCCCCATTTGTCGCAGCACTGATCGTGGGACACCGCAGGAGGAGGAGAATAGCCAGGGCACGCATTTTCGCACCACGGACAAGCCTTTTTGGGATGCCTGATGACCAGGTCTATGGCAGGTATAGGTTTCCACCCCACATCATCCTAGACCTGGTCAGGGAGTGGGAAGATGACCTTACACCCCCACCCTTTGCTCCCAAGCATTAAGTCCCTTGGAGAAGGTGCTCAATGTCCTGTATTTTTTGGCCACTGGGTCATTTCAAGCGGACTACTGCCATAGTGGGGGGGTTCTCACAGGCTACGCAGTCACGCTGCCTACACCAGGTACTGGCAATCATGACAGCGCGCCCCTCAGTCCGCAGGCACATATACATGCCAAGAACACCCGCAGACAGGCAGGCCATTGTCCTGGATTTTTTCAGGGTGGCACACTTCCCCAAAGTGCTCGGTGCCATAGATTGCACCCATGTGGCCCTACTTCCACCTAGGGCCACTGAGCACATCTACCGAAACTGCAAGCACTGGCATTCGTTCAATGTACAGGTGGTATGCGATGCAAAGGGAATCATCACCTCTGTCTATGCAAACTACCCTGGCTCCACCCATGACAGTTTCATATACAGAATGTCCGCCCTGAGCCGGGCCCTGGAAGCTGGGCAGCATGGCGACACATGGCTCCTAGGTGAGTACAAATGCCCTTGCACATGCATGCAAGTCACACACAGACAAATATCCAAACCCTAATAATCTCAACTATTATCACCTCCCCAGGGGACAGTGCCTACCCTCTGAGCAACCACATGATGACGCCAATCCGGAACCCCACCACACCACCCCAGGTAAGATACAACGCCGTCCATATTGCAACCAGGGCCATAGTGGAGCGCACATTCGGAGTGCTCAAGTCACGTTTCCGCTCCCTTGACCGCTCTGGCGGGCAACTACTCTATGCATCACCAGTAGTGTGCAGGATCATTGTGGCAGCATGTGTCCTGCACAATGTTGCAACACGGCAGGGCATCCCGGTGGACATGGTGGTGCCCCCACATCCACAACCACAGGCACAGGCGCTGCCCATGGGAGGGGACAGGGCACGTGGCGAGGAAGCCCGGACCCAGCTTGTGGCCACATTTTTCACCTAAACTCCCACCCCTGCGGAGTGCACACAGGCCTGGCACATACCAGGTGACAATCGATGATGACAAAGAGACAGTCAACTGTCACAACCCTACCACCCTGGGATAGTTGCCATGTAAGTGCCACATCGTCTGCATCCCTAGCTACTTAAACACAAGCTATCCTGTGTGACCAAAAGGCACACATATGACATATGACATGATATGGCCTATACACAAGTATTCCAAGGTGCGATGAGGCAGGGAGGGGGGAACAAGGGAAGACAGACAACGGTACAACTAGGCCAGGTGTCATTTAGATTGTGCAAGTGCATTGGTAGGGGGAAGGGAAAAGTGCAAGGGGAAGGGGAGGGGGGGAGTGCAGTACAGGGGAAGTAGACCAAAAAACAAATACACAGGTCAGCTGGTGGCAACTGCAAAGGTAAGTGCAGACAAGTGCTGGGAAGGGGGGGCTGTAGGGATAGAGAGACAGTACCGCAGTTCAGGGGTTGCCAGGGAGCCAGTGCAAGTGGAGAGTGGCTGGGCCAGGGACCGAGGTCGCTGAGAGTGGCCCAGTTGCAGATCCAGTGCAGTTCCAGTGAAGAAGTCCGCAAGGGAGAGGCAGAGAGAAAGCAGAAGCAAAGAGGAAGGTCTTGAGGTGCTTCCCGAACCGGAGATGGTTCCCCTCAAGTTCAAGTGAGGCAGGAAGGCTGTTCCAGAGGGAGGGCCCTGCCGCGGAGAGAGATCTACCCCCAGCTAGTTGCTCTGAGAAGCGGATGACCCTGACATGCAAGGTGTGCATCACACACACCTGCAAAACAGGCCATGGCCATCACTGTTATGTCACTCAAACCCTCCCAAACCACAACATGACATGGCAAGCAATACCCATGCACCAACACAGTAACAATAAGGTACACATTGCCATGTCCAAAATGTACAATGGCATCAGACAATGATGCCTGACCAGGAATCAGATGAAATGACAGACCAACAACCTCCCACCCAAAATAATTCATTTCCAAATGCATTACAAGAGTTGTAGACGAAACATAACAATGAATGCCTGTCTACATGCACATTGTGCATTGCAAAATCAACACTGCAGCTTCTGTGTGTTGTGTCCTACTCTTGCAACACACTGCTCAGCGCACAGCACAGTGAACAGCCATTGTGTGTGATGCACACCCTGAGCATCACATCTAAGCGACAGACCACATCAAAAAGCAAATTAGGCATGTACAGGATCCATAATTGGTCACAGAACATGTGCTGCAGGGACACAGTGGCCACCAGAAGGCAAACAGTGTACACATGGATATGCAAGGGTGGGAGTACATGTAGTGCATCAGAGTGCAAGTGTGTGGGTCTGCAAGGACATGCACTCAACATATGCATGTGCACTCAAGTGACCATCAGTGTTCTTTACACATCACATGTGAACATTCACCATGTGTACACCCCAGCATGTCAAACCACAACTATCCCCTCGCACCTGAAAGGTAAACACAACACATGAACAGGCATTGATCAGCAGAACACAACATGTACATAGGATACCACCATTACAATGTCAGAGTTCCCATCACTCTGCAGGGCAAGGCAACTATCAACAACAACCCCCCCTCCCTCACAAATGACCATGACCCACTGAACAACTGCACCTGGGTCATGGAGCCTTCAACCCTCAATTCCACCTGGCCACGGGATCACCTTTACCCTTCGTCACCATCTCCCACCTTGTGTGTAAAAAGGTGCCTGCACCCTCAGAATCCACACTCATTTCTAAAATCACAAAATCCAAGGCATAAAAACGAACCCGAACACCCTCCAAAAGATGACTTGACGTAGCAGTACCTCACAAAGGCCAAGTACTACCACAATGATGCAACAACCAAGGTAGCACAGTAAAACAATGTCAAAACAGGATGTGAACCATGTGTGGTACATAACATAGGATGATGCACCATGAACGGATGTGTATTGTCACAGGTCCCGTGTACAGGCGCGGGAGTGTCACAAAACAACCACCCCCACCGTGTCCCGGGTGCCTGCAAGGTCAAACTCACACAGGCCCCTGAGACCCTGGTGGGGAAGGAGGTTCAGGGATATGCAGTCGGGACAGGTGTTGGCACACTGGATAACTGGAATGAGTGGCAGGAGAGGGGAGGAGGAATGACACATGAAAGTAGGGAATGCATGAAAATGTACTACCTGCATGAACACATACACAATCCAAACAAACCTGGACATCATTGTCATGGCCTTCTGTAGTCCAGGCTTAGGAGTGGTACGAACCAACCACCCCCTCTAGGGTTTTGGTGCCTGCAAGTTCGGGGCTTACACAGGCATCCGCAACCCCAGTGGGGAAAGAGGGTTAGGGAACGTTGCTTGGATAGGTACGGGAAGCAGGAACACCGGGTAGAGGGTACAGGGTTCAAAAGTGCATAGGATTCCGGGTGATTAGGGGGAAAAAAACATACCAAATTGAATCACACATACACCCATGCATTAGTGTACCCCCCAGCAAGCCTATGCAGAGCAGTTTGAACGAAAAACATCAAGACACTTAGCTCTGGTTTTGAGTGCTGGCCTCCTGCCTGCACACTCTCAGGTCCGGTTACAGGAGCACTGCAATGCTGCAAAGAGAGCCACAGTCAACAACCTGTGCGTGCCAATTACACAAAAACACACCACCAAACATGCCCCATAGCAACAAACTACTCTACAAACAGACAATCTTGTGTAGATGCTTCGTACCCATATATAACATTACCCCTGTGACGGGTCATACACAGTCAATGCAGTAAGTCAGCCGCCGGTGGGTGCGTGGCAAATGGAACACCAATGTGTCACAATTCACAAAACATGCAATGTTCCCTGGGTAAGCAGACAGACCCATATAGCAAGCCATGACTTCAGAGCAAGTTGCGTACCACCATGACCGAAACAAAGTTGGCAGTGCATGTATCAAAATGTACATGGAAATGAAATGCACTGCACCCGAGTATGTCCCTTGCTGTATGTCCCTGTGAGCTGCCCCTTTCCATGTCTCAGAAGGCTACATGGTTGATACAAGTGCCTCAATGGACCTTGGTGTACTGGAGGGTATGTGCCACTGCCCCTACAGGTGTCCCAGACAACCTTACAATCAACAGCCATCAGTCCACCAACACATCTGAGCTGCATTGTGTGCTTCAACACGAATATTCGTCCAAGCTCACCCTCAGTGCTGTGACTAAGCCTGCATGTGCAACTCGCCTGGTGCAAGCTTTGCTGTGTTGTGCCCCCCCTGTGCTGCTCACCTTGCCTGGAGTTCCTTGGAACACGTCAGCATTTCTAGGATGTAGGTCTGCAATCCCTGTGCCTCTGCTTGTGCACACATGTGCATGTGGGCACCAACAAACGTGTCCAGAATTCAGACGTCCAATGGGCCATGTCTGCTGGCAAAGGTGCTCTGGAGGCTCATCCCCCTGCAGAAAGGGCATGAAACACATGATTAATGCTTCAAAGTCATCTGTGTGTGTCTCTTCAGGCATCCCATTACTTGACCATGTCAGAGATTCACATCATAAATCACACCATCAGTCCGTCTTTCACATCTAAAGTGTGGAACACTATCTACAGCATAAATTGCAACAAACATGTGTACAGTAAAGATAAGAAACATACTACACAATGCATAGCAATTAATGTACACATTAATCATGAAACACCCCATCTAGCAAAAGCTGAACAGTGGACAATAACACCAAAATCATCCCCACTAGGGGTGTAAACACAAGTCACACAGCACCAGACATGCCACAGATATGACAGTCCAAAGACCTTGTGTAAATGTTTGTGACACCGAACCATCCTTGCGAGCCCATGGATAAGGGAGGCAGGAGTGGCATATGTGAGTCAAGGACCCCAAGCAGCAAACACATACACAAGACAAGCCTGAAGGGCCCAGCTGGAACAGACAGTGGATGCCTTCAAAAGCCACAAAGCACCGCACCGTCACATGAAAGCACAATAGACAAGCAATTTTAAACTATATTAACTATTAACTAATTACACTAACTATGGAAAACCTACATTACCTAATTAAACTAACTATCAAACAGAAACTTAACTAACTAAACTAAAAGAAAAATCAAAAATGGCCACATACGACCCGGGGGGGAGGGGAGGCACCCAGGAGGGGGGAGATACATGGTGCTGCTTAACATCCACATGCGATGATGCTGAGCCAAAAAAAAAAACCTCCATGGGCTCAACGCCTGCACAGCCCGACCTATGTGGGAGATAGATGGTCGTCCGAGTCTGGCTCATCCTGGAAAGGAGGACGTGGCACAGTAACCTGGCCACGCCTAGCCACAGCTTGCCCCTCGTCGGCAGCAAGTCTGCCGAACGGGTGAGCCTGGTTCTGTGTGGCGATGTGACGTAGGTCTGCATGCAGAACCTCACGTGATACACGTGCTTCCTCTTGCAAGGTAGCACGTGTAGCACGGAGTTCCTCCTGCAAGGCCTGGCTGGACAACCGCTGCACCTCCCGGCAAGCCTGTAGCTCAGCCGAGATGGTACGCTCAAGCTGTGCAAACCTCTCCTTTGCCTGCTGCCTCTGGGACATCATAAGGACACCCAGAGTGGATCTGAGGGAAGCATACTCCTCCCTCAGGGCATCCATGTGCGCCTCTGCGTGAGCAGCAATTGCTTGACGCATAGACGACATTTCAGCCTGGTGTGCCCTGTCTGAGGCCGCCATGCCCAGCCTGAGCGAGCGGGCCATGGACTGTGCCGCCTCCTGCTGGAGAAGCACCTGCCTAGCAGGGGGGAAGGGGGGAGCACAGATCGGGCCACACGCTTCATGCTCTCAGCGATGTTCTCCATTGCTGCCCCCTGCCGTTCTGAATTGGCAGTCATGTCTTGCTCCCACTCAGTATACTGCGGTTGCACGCGGCGACTGCGTTGCCGGGCTTGACCCCTGCGGGACCCAAGGACCGGGGGTCCTCGCTGTGTTGGCACCGCCCGCGGCTGCAAGACTACATGCCTCCGTCGACGTGATGTCCCAGGCACATCAGTGACTGGTGTGGAGGGTGACCCTGCGTCCCGATCCACCACGGGCGGAGGAACCAAGACTGTCTGATCCCTCAGTGCAGGTGTCGCAGACAGAGGAGTGTCCACATCAGAATCACTCACCCCTGACACATGGACTTGATGTTCATCCAACTTAACATGGATGTCAGAGTCCTCATCAAGGCTGGACTCATAGGCAGCCAGAGACAAGATGGACTGTAGCACTTGGGTTTTTCGTGGCCTACCACCCCATGACCCCCACTAGTGGCGGGTTGATGTAGTGGTAACAACCCTGTGTCTGGCATGACAACACCATCCTCCGCCTCCATTGCGTCATCACCTGAAAAATAGGGAGAAAAAAGGTCACTACACATGTCAGAAGCACACAACACACACAAACACTGACAGCAAATGCATCAGGCAGTCATGTGACACACAACATATAACCTGCCATGCATGCTGGGTCAACTTTGAATTGCTTCTGTGATCAGACCTGTTGAAAGGTGGCAGTTTCCATGGAAGTGGGTCTATGCAGTGCAGAAAATGTGTACGCCACTCACTACCTACATGTACAAGGACTCCATGGTGTGTGCCAGGAAATGTGAAGGCAGTGCAATGTCAAATTCAGACATCACGTGCATTGTGCATTCAATGTGTACCATATCTAGAAGCCAAGCACCCCTCAACCCCAGTACCAAAGCAGGGATGCCTAGCATGGTATAAAAAGGCTGACCATACACCTGTGTATTGACAGGCAGTGTTGACTGGCATCAACAGCTGAATGTGATTCAAGTGACAACACTGCAAATGATGCTGGGACAGTAAGCAGGACACATGATGAAAACTCTGGATTCCGCCCATGTTTGAAGAAGACACAACAACAGTTGGACAGAGTCATTGGCCATTGAACAGGCTGAGGCCTGTGAGCCACACAGATTGTCAGACCCTAAACATGTGTGCAACGCAGGACTGAGCCACAGTTGACATGGGAAAGCTGATGAGATGGCAGGCAATGTATGTAACCAAAGACTTGTATTAAAGTGATCATCCAGTTAAGGACACATAGGGGCATGCGTGCAATGCACATGGAGCATGAATGGGCACTCATGTCCCTGCGGGACATCTGACCTATGCACAGTACAAGTGAGATACCCTGCATCAAGTACTAAGGCTGTACCACACGGCATATGTTTGGCAGATTCTACGCTGGAAGTTAGCATCTACACAGGATGCATGAACAAGAAAGTACACATTGGCAAGATTGAAGAACACCAGTGCAAAGGTGGAACTGGGGTGCAGAGTGGCGGAGGAGGGGCAAGGGAGCATGCCTACATGGAGTCCCTGCATGCAGGCAGAGGAGACATGCATAACGGAAGCATTGCATTACTTACACATCAGAACCATGTACACGTCACATGTAGCGGCAATCATGCACAACACATCCCACAAGTAAAACACACACGTTCTCAACAAACACGCATCAACACTCACTGGACTGGGCATCAAAGTCCAGCATCTCTCCCACTCCTTCGACCAATTCAGGTGGTATGAACTCTGCAACGAGTGCCTCATGCAGAGTGAGCTCTTCCTCCTCTGGTGCAGGCCCACCGCCAGTCACCAGAGTCAAGTTGTAATTAGAGGCACGCTTAGCCTTAGTGCTGCGTTTGATGTAATTCCAACGCTTTTTGCACTCTTGCGCCGTGCGCACCTCATGGCCGAATGAACTGACATGTTCCGCAACATGCTTCCAATGGGTGTCACAATGGGCAGCCGTAGTCTGACTATTGGCACCCACTAGCATGTCACGGCTGTGGCCCCGCACGTAGTCCACGAGGAAGTCCAGTTCCTGCTTACAGAAAGGCTTCTTCCTCGACATGCAGGAGGTCGTGGCTGTCTGTGGGGTCCCAGTCTGTGCTGCTGGTGCAACCTTCCTCCTCTTGGACTGTGGCGCAGACCCTGGCTGGCTAATGCCGCCCTGACCAGTATGGCCAGTGGGTTCGGTGGATTGAGCCAAGGGAGTGGCAGGTGGAGGGATGACCAAAGGCCTGACTTTTGTCAGTGGCAGCTGGGTGCCCACTAATGGACCCTGCGCAGCAGCATCAGCTGTGGCAGGGTCATTGACCGCAATGGTCCTGGTTGGCAGACTCACAACCGGGGTGCTGTTGGGTGCATCAGCCCCTGCACTTGCCAACACCCGGCTGTTCGGGGCAGCAGATGACATGACTGCCCCAGGGACACGTGTCTTGGTCTGAGCAGCCCGGCATGCCCCTATGGTTTCCCCCCGGCCTGTTGGAGATCTACCAAGGGCTCTTCAAGTGCCAACGCAGCCTGCGCTGGCAGACCCCGAGCCTGGGTGGCGGTGTCCAGAGCTGCACCTGCAGCTACCACTACCCTTCGGCCCGTAGCAGTCGATGGAACGGACTGCCGGGTCACACGGACGCCAGTTCCAGATGCAGAAGCTGCATCTCCGGAACCACAGGGGGTGGTGGCATGACTGCACCGACACATGGCACAACATTGTGCTCAAGTGGCGCACCCCTGCCTCTTCCCCCTCTGTGGCCGCCCTGGACACCCTGGAGTCCCCCTACTTCCTGGTCACCACGGCCACGTCCCCGACCATGCCCGCCACGAGGAGGACGCCCAGCTGAGGCACCCCTCACCTTTGGTGTCCTCCCAACCATGGCACAGATGTAGTAGTGCCGGCACAAATGGAGTAGTGCCAATGGGAGATGTACACCACAATTGACCTGGGCAATTGGGGTGAACGGGGGGGGAAGCAAGATGTTAACAGCCCCCCTGCACCTCCAAGGCTGTATGTGACCCCGGTGATGTAGTGACGGGTCACGCAACGCTCAGGCACCCCAAAACTGCAGTAAAACCGTGCACGCAACCCTGCAGCCTACGTGCGTGGATTCAACCTCCCGCAGTACGCGGTGGCACCCAGTAACACAAATAACGCATACGCGTGGGACATGCAGGCTACTATGACATTGAAAATGGGTTCGATACACAGGGGCAACCGCAGTGGGAAAAAGAGCATGTACGACTCACCGTCTGACTAGCGCGATGCAGAAAAACACGCGTAGCCAATACCCCCGCCAAAAGAAGAGATACGTCCTTGATAGCTGTGAAGTTGTGATGGCGCGCGAAACAACAGGAAGCAGCAACACACGTCGGTCTCCACGAAAGGCACGTACAGTGAACTGCTGGGCCCGCTCACCTTTAACCCCTGCTGAGGGAAACGCACGTGCGCCTCGCGTCACTTACGCGCATGGGCCCTTTCCTCGTATTACACGCGGACGTGCAGTTTTTCACGTGCGCTGAAATGCCCATGCACGCCTGTGCGCGTCACGTCACAGGGGCGCTTGCGCTTGAGGGGCCTTCTGTCCAATGAAAATGCTGGAACCGAAGACTTCCGACTGGGATTCCATCGCTCCACAGCCCAGCCCCAGGACCCAGTTGCCCACCCACTCCTGCCTCTGGGGTTGTCATGTCGGGCACTGCAACAGCTGGCACCACTGACAACCCCCGGCCAGAGAGCCAGTAGGGCACCAGCTTCAGTGCCACCGAAGTTGGTGTCCTGGTGGAGCAAGTCCTGGGGCAGTATGATGCCCTCTTCGGAAGTACCCGCGCCGACAAGGAAGGACTCAGATCTGGACTGACACCGTGACTGCCATCAACGCGGAGGGGGTGGCAGTCCGCGACTTCCAACATGTCAAGAAGCACTGGGAGGACTTCAGGTCCAGGACCCTGAACAAGGCCCGGCGCCTCTTGAAGGCAGCGGATGCCAAGGGGCGCTGGGGCCACTTGTTGGAAGATCAGATGAGGGTCCTGGAACGCATATCCCCAGCACTCGACATCCAGGTCCTTGAGAGGCAGACCCGTCTGGAGTCGAGCGGTAAGTGTACATGCATCCTGATTGTGAGCTGTGCGTGTGGTGATGTTTCAGTAGTGTGCAGGTTGCGCATCTGTTTGTATGGGGTCGAGTATGGGTGGGGGTGTACAGGGCCGTGGGGCTAACACATGCGAGGGCTGTAATGTGTGAGACATGGATGGTGCTTGTGTGTGTAGGCTTGCATGCCAAATGCAGTTGTGTGGGCACACATGTTTAGATGAATGTGTATGTAAGTAGACATGTCCGTGATGTCACGCATGTATGTTGTTTTCAGCTGCATGTATCAGCACTGTGTACATGTGCATTTGTGTGTATTTGACAAGGGTGCAACAGTGATGCAACATGGATGCATGTGACAGCGGGATGTGGAAGCCTGATTGGCAGATGTGACATGGATGCCCATCTGAACACTGCGACACTTGGCAGAGGTGTACACATGCATGCAAGTGTGGTGGTGTGTGTACATGTGTGGTGCACTTCCTGTGTTGCATGTGATGTCTGGCTCAGCTTTGCCTGCTCATGCTGTTGTATGTGTATGGATGGTGCTGGCAGTTGCGATATGGCTGTGGTATGGCTCATGTGTGCGAGTTGAAATGACATGTGTGTTGGGGATTGTGATGGCATGTCTGAGGTTTGCCAATGCCACCAATGTACAACTGTCATGTGTGTACGTGTCCATTGTAAAGTGCCCTGATGCCTGTGTTTTATTTCTCCCTGTCTGCAGCGTGAACTGATGGAGAGGGCAGAGAAGGTGCTGTGGAGCACAGCGGCGGGGATCCCACCGCCAGCCGGAGACGCAAGGCCCGGCTCCCCTCCCATGTTGTCATCTCGTCGGGGAGTGAGGAGTCCGGTGCCGCGTCCCAGGCCGCAGCTGCCGGGGGGAGGTCCAAGAGGCGGAGGTTGGAGTTGGACTCCTCGGCAGCAGAAGGGGCAGCTGGGACCCCACAGGGCCCAATGGGGGAAGAGGGCACGGAGTCATCCAGGTTGGTGGGGGGTTTGGTGGAGGAGGAGGCCGTGCAAGCAACATAAAACGGGGTCTGGAGGTGGGGATCCCACTGGTGCTAGTGGTGCAGTGCAGGACCAGGGACAGGAGGCAGCACAGGCTGCCGCGGAGGTGCCTGTGTGCAATCCTGTCCCTGATCCTGTCACTGCATCATCTTGCACCAGCAGGGATGCCTACCTCCAGACCCGTTTTCAGGCAGGGGATGAGCAAACGACAACTGGCCTTCCTCTGCCTGCGGACGTGGCTATCCGGGTCCGGGTTGAGCCTGTCCTGACTGGTGTGGCGTTGCGTCAACGGGCCATGCGAGTTGACCTGCAGTCTTTTCATGAGGAGACTGCACGTCATCTCGAATGGCTCGTTGACCACATCAGCCTGCTGGGACAGGTCACCCAGGCCGGATTCCTCCGTTTGATGGGGCTTGCTACGACCCCCTCCTCAACTGAACCCCCTACGCGCCAGTCATCCTCCGTGCCATCTTCCCACCCATCAGTCACCTGGGTGCCCTGTGGAGCTGCCTCTGACGGTGCGGCCAGGCTGGTGGAGGAGGCATCCCTGCCACAGTCGGGAGTCGGACGTCCAGCAGGGGTGGCCACATCAACGACTGCACCCCAGCCGGCGGAGGATGTGCAATCAGCAGGAGGCAGTGCACGGGCAGAGGCACAGCTGCAGCAGCAACGTGGTGGGAGCCATGAAGGCTCGGGGCCTTCAACATCGGAGGGGCAGGCATCGGCCGGAGGGCAGGAGGACCCAGGACAGAGAGTGTCTTCCGTGTGGCAGCGGTTGGGCCACACCATAGATGCGGAGCGGCAGCGGGCGGAAGAGGCACGGCTCACAATGGTCAGGGTGGAGAACTCCATGCGGAGGGCCCTGAGTCGGGCCGAGTGCCTCGAGGCAATCCGCAGGGGGTTGAAGGTGGACACGTCGACGGCCCTGCGGACCCTCGGGGCCATGGAGGAGGACCGCCTCCGGGACATTGAGCAGATGTTCGATGATGCCCTGGCCCGGGACATCCAAAAGTGAGCCGTCAGACTAGCCCGCTGCCCTTGTACATAGTTATGTAGGTAGTGTTAGGTTTCCTTTGTTTTTTGATTTATTTTGGACCTTTTGAACATTGGCCACATTTTTGTATATAGTTTATTTTATTAGTTAGTGTTGTTAGATAGGTTTCATTTCTTTTGTTGGGATAATGGACCCTGGATTGTTCGTCTGTAACATAGTTCACTGTTGGATTTTATTTTTCTTTCACAATTTACCCATGGAGCAATGGCTTTCAATTATTATTTCCCATTGGATTTTCTTTTGTGAACAGTGACTTTGGACACCATTACTTTGGATTGTGATTTTTGGTTTTGCTTTTTTTCACGGACATGCTTCTTTTCATTTTTGTACATTCCCATTTCTGTTTCTTTATTTTTGAATCTATTTATGTTTCCTTTAATACATATTTTTTTATCGAACTTCAATGTGTAGTATCATCTCATTGGTTTCATGCATATCGTGATATGGGTTTTGAGATTCACTGACACCCATTGGGTGTATGTGAGGGACATGTGTTTGCTTCGAAACTTGCAATTGGTGTTCTGTCATGTAATTGCCATTTCTGAGTGGGTGGATGCAATACTCGGGTGGGTGTTTTGCATTTGGAGGCTGACCATAGGGACCAGGGATCTAGATTGTGATGACATGTTGGCTGGGGAAAATGAGTTGGGGCCTGCTGGCAGGTGCCCCACAGTGCTGGGGGTTCGGGGTGGTGGGAGACATGGGTGGGGGCCTGGTGGAGGGTGCCCCTGCACTGCTAGGGGGTGGGGGTGGTGGGAGACATGGGTGGGGGCCTGGTGGAGGGTGCCCCTGCACTGCTGGGGGGTGGGGGTGGTGGGAGACATGGGTGGGGGCCTGGTGGAGGGTGCCCCTGCACTGCTGGGGGGTGGGGGTGGTGGGGACATGAGTTGGACATGGGTGGGGGCCTGCTGGCAGGTGCCCCACAGTGCTGGGTGGTGGGGGTGGTGGGGACATGAGTTGGACATGGGTGGGGGCCTGCTGGCAGGTGCCCCACAGTGCTGGGGGGTGGGGGTGGTGGGGAACATGAGTTGGACATGGGTGGGGGCCTGCTGGCAGGTGCCCCACAGTGCTGGGGGGTGGGGGTGGTGGGAGACATGGGTGGGGGCATTGTGGAGGGTGCCCCTGCACTGCTGGGGGGTGGGGGTGGTGGGGACATGAGTTGGACATGGGTGGGGGCCTGCTGGCAGGTGCCCCACAGTGCTGGGTGTGGGGGTGGTGGGGACATGAGTTGGACATGGGTGGGGGCCTGCTGGCAGCTGCCCCACAGTGCTAGGGGGTGGGGGTGGTGGGGAACATGAGTTGGACATGGGTGGGGGCCTGCTGGCAGGTGCCCCACAGTGCTGGGGGTGGGGGTGGTGGGGACATGAGTTGGACATGGGTGGGGGCCTGCTGACAGGTTCCCCACAGTGCTGGGGGGTGGGGGTGGTGGGGAACATGAGTTGGACATGGGTGGGGGCCTGCTGGCAGGTGCCCCACAGTGCTGGGGGTGGGGGTGGTGGGAGACATGGGTGGGGGCCTGGTGGAGGGTGCCCCTGCACTGCTGGGGGGTGGGGGTGGTGGGAGACATGGGTGGGGGCCTGTGGAGGGTGCCCCTGCACTGCTGGGGGGTGGGGGTGGTGGGGACATGAGTTGGACATGGGTGGGGGCCAGGTGCCCCACAGTGCTGGGGGTGGGGGTGGTGGGAGAATGGGTGGGGGCCTGGTGGAGGGTGCCCCTGCACTGCTGGGGGGTGGGGGTGGTGGGGAACATGAGTTGGACTTGGGTGGGGGCCTGCTGGCAGGTGCCCCACAGTGCTGGGGGGTGGGGGTGGTGGGAGAATGGGTGGGGGCCTGGTGGAGGGTGCCCCTGCACTGCTGGGGGGTGGGGGTGGTGGGAGACATGGGTGGGGGCCTGGTGGAGGGTGCCCCTGCACTGCTGGGGGGTGGGGGTGGTGGGAGACATGGGTGGGGGCCTGGTGGAGGGTGCCCCTGCACTGCTGGGAGGTGGGGGTGGTGGGAGACATGGGTGGGGGCCTGGTGGAGGGTGCCCCTGGTGGCTGGGGGTGCAGGGGGACATGCGTTGGTGGGCAGTAGTGCAAGTTGACATGTGGGTTGGCTGGGGGGCATGGCCATGGTGGATGAGGTGCCTGCAGGACATGTGCAGGGTAGGCCCATGTGGTGTGAGCCACCTGCAGGGGCCGTGGAGGGTGTAGAGGGAACACCTCGGAGGACCCACACGTGCAATTCACGTGTGGTGCTCCCCGCGCACCCCTGTAATACACGTACCCTGATGGGATCGCGTGTGATACTTTCCGCGCACCCCTGATATGCATGTACCCTGCTGATATCGCGTGTGAAACTTCCCGCGCACCCCAAAATACACGTATCCAGGAGATTCGCGTGTGGAACTTCCCGCGCACCCCTGATATACATGTTACCTGCTGACTTCGCGTGTGTGACTTCCCACGCACCACTGGAATACACGTACCCTGCTAATATCGCGTGTGAAACTTCCCGCGCACCCCGAAATACACGTAGCCAGGACATTCGCGTGTGGAACTTCCCACGCACCCCTGATATACACGTACCCTGCTGAATTCACGTGTGAAAATTCCCACGCACCCCTGATGTACACGTACCCTGATGGAATCGCGTGTGGAAGTTCAAGCGCACCCCTGTAATACACATACCCTGCTGAAATCGCGTGTGGAACTTTCCGCACACCCCTGGAATACAGGTACCCTGCTGATATTGTGTTTGAAACTTCCTGCGCACCCCAAAATACACGTAGCCAGGACATTCGCGTGTGGAACTTCCCGCACACCCCTGATATACACGCACCCTGCTGAATTCACGTGTGAAAATTCCCGCGCACCCCTGATGTACACGTACCCTGATGGAATCACGTGTGGAAGTTCAAGCGCACCTCTGTAATACACATACCCTGCTGAAATCGCGTGTGGAACTTCCCGCGCACCCCTGGAATACACGTACCCTGCTGATATCGCGTGTGAAACTTCCCGCGCACCCCGAAATACACGTAGCCTGGACATTCGCGTGTGGGACTTCCCGTGCACCCCTGGAATACACGTACCCTGCTGATATCGCGTGTGAAACTTCCCGCGCACCCCGACATACATGTAGCCTGGACATTCGCATGTGGAACTTCCCGCGCACCCCTGGAATACACGTACCCTGCTGATATCGCGTGTGAAACTTCCCGCGCACCCCAAAATACACGTACCCTGCTGAAATCGCATGTGGAACTTCCCGCGCACCCCTGAAATACACGTACCCTGATGGAATCGCGTGTGAAACTTCCCGCGCACCCCAGAAATGCACGTACCCAGCTGAAATGACGTGATGTACTTCCCGCGCACCCCAGTGATACACGTAGCCTGCTTGCCGTGCTGGTACAGGGTTAGCGCAGCCCTTTGCGCTGGATTGGGGATTTTGATGGCTTTTCCCTGCGCGAGATGCGTTCTTGGGGGCGTAACTGGCGCTGCTGCAGGGTCGCTGCGCCACTGTGCGCCACGGCTGGTTTTGGTAGCTGGAATCCATGAATACGCTGTGCGCGGAAATGGGTTTTGGCGCACGCGGCTGGCGCAGGGATTCGCACGCGCACACTGTGCGCCAGCCGCGTGCGCCACTTGTGCGCTGAATTCTATGAATTACCCCCCAAATTACTTATGTTCACAAAACAAAGGAGCTGATGTACAGAAAAAGAGCGTTAAGTTTGCACAAAAGTGTTTGCCCGTGCACTAAGATTGTGTGGCGCAAATACAACACGCGAGGAGGTGATTTACAGAAATAATTTCAAGCAGAGACCTACAGTTCAAAGAAAAAAGGTTTGCACAAGACCCGTCCACAACACACCCTCAGGACCCACAGAAATAAACCGTTTTGTGCACAATATGAACCGTGTCAATAGATGCAGAAAGATAATCCAATGTTGCAGAATAATTACTCAGAGGTGATCACCATTACTTGCCCTTATCCAACCATTCACAGTCCCATTAGTGTTACAAATCCGTGCTAGCCAATGCAAATTTCACCTATGCACACTATTCTTACTCCCTGTACAGCCACCAATCTGCACCCCTCCCAATGCAAATTGCACCTATGCCCACTTTTCCTACTCCATGTGCAGGCACCAATCTACACCCCACACACATAACACCACACCCACACATTCCCTACAAAGTCCAAGCACCCACTAGCAGCACCCCAAATCCTATTGGCTCTGCACCCACTCATCCATCTCAAATTGAAACATAGGATCTATGGCTAACACATACATTTGTCTCTGGCATGTCACCTTTGGCCCACACTCTGTGGGGAAAAAGTGTGGATGGGAAGTGTCCACCTAAGGTGGTGCCTGTGTAGTGCAGCTGTTGCACACCCCCCTGCACCTGTACATGTGAACCAGGAAGGCAGCAAGCCAACCACCCCAAAGGTAGCCTAGGTGCCCACAGTGCAGGCATCGCTCAATGGCCCTGAGCCCAGAGTGAGGCTGAAGTGAGGCCGTAAACTGTGGGCCATGTGGAACCTGGGCTCTGGGAGGGGTCCGAGCAGAACAGCTGGCAGGGCTTCTGGGAGGTGGACTGGGAACCACTGGTGTGTCTGCCCTGAGCACCGGGCATCACCAAATGGTACCAGAATGGAATGTGAATCCCAGTGATGCCCAGGTGTGGTGAAGGCAGTCATGGTGGGAACTGGGTCCTGGATAGGGCTCCACAAGGCAGGCAGTGATGTCCCAGGTCTGCACTCCACAAGAACCCAGCCCTGTGGGCAGCATCCTGGAGGGAAAAATACCACAGCACTGGGCCCAGAGCCCTGGTCCTTGGGCATCAGAATCACGTGACTCTGACGGTGACCCCCCTAGGCAACCCAATATGATGGGGTGCTTGGCCACCTTCATCAGGCCCCACTGTGCATGCATTGTTGCACTGGAGTGGCCTTCATGTTGCCCCCAGCCAGTCTAGGCAGCAGGTGCCTGCAGCTGCAAGTTCTCTCGTTGCCCTGGCACCTCTCACCCCACCCAACACTGTGGCCTCTCCACCAGGGGAGGGGGTCCACTTTCAGTGGCATTTAAATGGTACGTGCTTATTAACAGGGAGGCATTCAATTACAACATACATATTGAGGGCTCATACGTTGGTAACAGGTAAGGGATGTGGCTCAAAATGGAATGATGCACCATGGTCTTTGTTTGACATTGTTTAATGTGTCATGTCATTGTTACTTGATTGGTTTATCTGTGTAGCCCAGTGACACTGTCATCTGCCCAGTGACACTGTCATCTGTATTTGTATGCTTGGGTAAGTGACTTGGGGAATGCAATATGTAATACTAAGGACTCTACCCATTTTTTCAGGTTTTCATGTGAAGGATGTAGATGGAGGATATGTGTGTTTTTTTGAGAATGATGCACACACCACAAGTCCACCTGGACTGCCGTTCTCAGGTTGTTGTTTATGACCCAACTGTACTTGTCATGTTTCATCATCGAAGGCCATCGGGGATGTGGCTACTGTGTGACTTTCACACTGGATGGTATTCATGTGAAATATGTCTGGACAAACTGATTGCATATGTGCTGGTCCCTCACCCTCTGGCTTGCTAATGGTATGTGTACTGCCTGTGCCTGTAGCCTCAACCCCTCATGCACCTCTATTGGTATGCTGCAACATGTGCCTATATTATGCAAGATGCAACATGCCAATATGATTTTACATGACACAGCTGGTGCATACAACAGTACTCCACCTGAATGGGCCAAGCAGCGGGACCATGATTTCAGCACTCCAAAGGTGCGCTTGACTATGCCGCTGGTAGAAATGTGAGCTACATTGTAGCGGGCCTCCGGTGGTGTGGTGGGATTTCGGATAGGAGTCATCAGGAATGGTGATAGCGTGTAAGCACTGTCCCCTGTATATGACGATTATCAAATTTTGTTATGTATGTGATTCTATAGTAGTTTGTATTGGATGTGACCCCCATTCAGTGTTTTTTGGGGTGTGTGCTGGCACAAAATCACCACTTGTTGCCAAACATTTCTGATGCCAGTGCCTGGTGGATGGGGGAATGGTGTAAAATGTAGCTATTGTGGGTGCATCCAGGGTAGTCTGCGTTCACATGCAAGATGTGGCCGTTAGCAGCACAGATGGCCTGCATGTTCAGCACTTGTTGCCAAACGTCCCTGATGCAAATGCCTGGTGTATTGGGGAATGGCGTAAAATGTATCTATTGTGGTTGCATCCAGGGTAGTTTGCGTTCACTTGCAAGATGTACGCGTGGGAATTGGGCACCTGCATAGAATTCTTGAGCCACTCTTTGCCTTGCCTGCACATTGCATGTCATGTCTAAGTGGCTGTGCATACATGCTATGATGTAGCTTAGAAACTGTTTGAGGAAGCATGATTGTGTAGGCTGTGAAACGCGCCTGATAATGGATATGGTCCGTTGGAATGTGCCAGTCCCCAGGAAGTGAAGGACAGTTTGGACTTTCAGCAAGGGTGGTATTGGCTGCGAGCACATGGTTGGGGACAGCAGGTCATTCTCCCACTTCCTGACCAATTCGAGGATGACATGGAGGGGAAGCGGTATGTGCCATTTACTTCCTCATCAGGCATGCTCAATATCATTGTGCATGTATGGTAGATTTTTGCCTTCCTCTGCCTTCTCTTCCTCCTTCCATGAAGCAGTACGTATGTGTATAATGCAGGAAAAGGCATGGTCTCTACGTTTCTCTACGACTGCATGCTGTTTTTTTGTTTAGCATTGCATGGCGTTTTTTTAATTTAAGATTGCATGGCTCAGGCCTTTACCGTCTGCACGGATGCACAATTCAATCTATAAATACAAGTCTGCAATTCGTGGGGTTTGTTTGTATATTTGCACAGTGCCTCCCACCCAATGGCCAGGTTATCCCTCATTTCCCCACTTTAATGAGGCTGTTTGCATATTCCGCCCCCTTATTCTACTTTTCACTGGCCATTCCCTCACACCTCGTGCAAAGTTAGATCGGTAAATCAGAGGATATTGTTTTATGCAGCGCAAAGTGCACTGTTTTGGCGCAAGGTGCATTTGCGCTGCTTTCTGTAAATCAGGACCAAAACATCCAGCACAAACCAGCCTGTATCCAGACAAAAACACACCTACAGTTGACCTGAATACCAGTCAACTATCCTTAACAACGTACACCTGAAACATAAGGGCCTTGAATAGGTTTTTGGTTAGAAGTGTGAATTGGCACTTTTGCGACTCCCTTCAAAATGAACACAATGTGTGTGTGACCCATCGTTTTTTCTGACCCCCATTTTTTTTATTAATGTGGATTCCACTCACCATGCACTATTTTTCCCCCGGTCATACCTCTACCCTGATCCCTTCAAAATCTTTGGTCCTTTTTTACTTTTTATCCCACCTTTGCTTACTTCATACCTGCATAGGGCCATTAAATGTGGAGTCACACAATTGTTTTCCCCATAACGACTGCAAGCCGTTGAATAGTCATCTCATGTACCTGACCGTTTTTTGTTAGTACCTTGGTAAAAAGGTAGCAATGTGAAAGGAGTTATTACTGTGCCTGTACTTTAACATTGAGGTATGTGAGATTTGACATGGTGTAGTATTCTGTTGGATTCTCGAGATAAGGTCTGGCTATATTTAATGATTGCAATAATCCATATAAGGCATGTAACAATCCTCAAAATCAAAACTCTTGATTCTTTTTCCTCTCTCTCCCTGGATTTCGCTTTCACAAACATACAAGTACCAGTTCCTATTCCCTGTTTGTCTCTTAGGATTTTGCAAACCCAAATTCTGCTCAGAAATGCACAGTGTTAAATGTGCCATGTCCACTAGGTAAATTCGGGTTTAATAAAATACAAAATAAAATAAGAAAAAACAATAGTGAAGAGAAGGAGGTTATGAGTAGAGCGGGGAAGAGGGATTGGAGGAAATACGAAGAGAGCAATGAGGAACAGGGATTGGATATAAAGTGAAGACAATGTAAGCACATGAAGGGCTTTTAATTAGCCCATATTGTCTTCTTTGGGAACTCCTCATCTAGCTTGTAGTTGCCCAGTCAGAATTAACGTGCTGGTATGTGCATGCCCAGTCAGCCTTGCCACTGTTTACTTACCCACCCATTATGAGTTGGGGGTAACAGTATAGTTGTGGTATTTGCCAAAAACCACTGATATTACTATCCAGCCAATTCAAGTTTAGGCTAAATGCCACCAGTGGTATTCCCTGGAAATACCTGGCAGACCTTCAGCAGAAAACCCTCCCATTCATACCTCCACATCAGAGGTGGAGGTACAAATTCCAAAGTTGCCCCAGCATTTTTTTATCTTGTTCTATTGTACAAAAAGGTTAACACAGGCACTTCTATACAATACAGTAAAAACTGTTTTGAGAATGGTTGACGGTAAGGGGTGAAAAAACAGGCATTTCTGATGCCCCACTTGTCACAGGAGGATAGCTCAAGGGCAACGTGCTCGCCTTGGAAGCAAGACAACACGCAGCAACACAGATTCAATCCCCAGGTCCGCGCTTAGAAACCTCTGGGTATTAAGCACGTTATAAATAACCAATCATAGCAAAGTAGCCATACAATGCATAGAAGGATCAGAATTGACCTTTGTGTGCATTCACAATCTGACTCACTACTGTACTTCATCCATAGCCACCTTTACAGGTGCAAATGATTAAATAAAGGGTTTGAAAAATTCAGTTTATGTTTGCCAATGTTGGAAGTGGTGTTTCTGTACTATCACGGGAGGCATTCCATAAATAAAACCTCTGCTTTGAAAAACTCTGAATTGAGCAGGTTTTCTAAAATGCCATCAGAAGAGGTGGTAGCTACCGATGGCGATATTTAACAAAAAATATTTGCACAACTTGTAATCAACCCCCATGTTCCCTATTATACACTTTCCTGATAGTGGAGGTAAGGCAGTGCTGTGATGATCAGGTCGAGGATGTTAACTTTCTTGCGTGTTGGGTCTTTCATGTGCTGTGTGAGGCTGCGGGTGTTGAGAAGGCTCAGGAGCGCTTCCTTCATCGGTTTGGTGGCCTTCTTGCTTGGGAGGTTGAAGTCACGTGGGAAGGTGTTGTTGGCACGGGTGAGGGACATGGTGGTGACCAGTTCAGTGAAGTCTCCGATGAAGGTGGTGTTGGGTTTGGGTGGTCTGTGGCATGAGAGAGCTTCAAATGAGCCAATGTTATGTCAAGTCTGGTACAGGGCCGAAAAATCTTGTGAACGACTGGGAGGCCTCTGCCTGTCTTGTTTGGCCCATCTCTATGTTGGATGTTGCAACCTTCGGGGACAAGGATGTCTAGGATGTGGGCGAAGGTGGGTGTCAGGCAGGTCTTGGTGATGAAGATGGCATCACGATCACATGTATTGATAAGGTTGGCGATGTCTGCTGCATGCGTGATAGCTGAGCGGACGTTGGTGAGCATCAACTTCTGTGTCCTAGACAGTGAGGGGGTGCTGATGAGCTTGAGGCTGATGTGAGTGAGGTTGCTTCATTGCGGAGTCCATACCTTAGAGGAGGGGTGATGTTGTTGGCGTTGCCTGGTGCTGGTGGGGATAGTTGTGGGGACGGACGTAGAAAACACATATTTGTTGATGCTTACCTGTTGTCTTTGCAGCAGTTTGGGCCCTGGGTCCACCCAGTCCAATCAGGTCCAAACAGGAATTGTCCTTTTCTTTGTCTGTCCTTCACTGCTCATGCCCAGGTGAGAGATGCACTTGATCTAAGAGCTGAAAGGAAGAGGCAGCGCTAAGAAAGTGGGTGGTGCTTAGGCCATGGGACCTAAATCCACTTGCACCTGCTCATCAACTGCAAAGGAAAAGAGGTTGGAGGGCTGCTTAAGTGGGGAAAAAGGATGGCAAAACAGGAAGGAACCAACAGTTTAACAGTGATTAACAGGTGGGTGGGGTTTAGGGCACATGACCTAGATCCACTTGCACATGCTCACAACTGCAAAGGAAAAGAGGCTGGAGAGCTGCTTAAGTAGGGAAAAAGTGTGGGAAAACAGGAAGGACAACAACAGTTTAGCAGTGATTCACAGCTGGGTGGGACTTAGGCCACATGACCAAGATCCACTTGCACCTGCTCAACAACTGCAGGCGATTTTGTCTTTGCACAGTAGTGTTCACAACCCACACTATTTTTGTGCAATCACTTTTGAGTAAAGTGGAAAAAGAATGCTGCTGAGGCAAGTACAGTTATCAAGTTTATCACCATGCATGCCACTGAGGTTTCACAAGTGTTTTGCATGCTGGGAAGAGTAACATATATCATTATAGACATATACTACTCAAAGAAATGTGGAGGGCATGAGAAACGGTTATCGTATGGGGATATTTTGAATATGAAATATGTGTTTTACAGGTGGTCACAGATTTGACCAGTTGAGTTGTATTGGTTGGATGATGCATGATACGGGAAAAGTGCAGCATGTGTGGTAGATGACTGTGCATATATTTGTACAGCTAAGAATAGTCGTAATCATCATGTTTGCAGCGTTTACCTTTAGCAGCAGTGTTGATGTGTTATGCACAGGTAAAATGAGTCTGTATGTGCATTTGTTTATGTGTATTTGAAAGTGAGCATTACTTAAACAATATAAACTGAGGAGGTGGGGCATTACTGTCTAGAAGCCCAATCAAAGTGAGGACTTTAAAAGGAGGCCCTAGGGATTTCCTCTCCGCTAATGGCTCCCCCCTCCTCAGATTATAGTTTTATTAGTACCCCGGCATGTTTTTCCGAGGTACTAATAGTTTATTTTTCTCGAGTTGAAAGAAAGGTGTGTTTAGCCATCATGGTACTTCTACAGATCCAAATAAGTGGGCTTTGTTGGCAAAAGCTCTGACAATATCCAGCAAAAATTAGCAAGCTGACAGCCATTCAGTGACACATGGAAGTTTGATCTCATGGAACACACGAGGATTCAAACACCTATTCAATAACACATCATTAGACTTGAATTTTCATACCATCATCTGCCTACAGCAGATAGGGCTGTGTACTTCCCAAACAAGAGATGGATACACTATTCTGATTAATCGAGCAGAGAAAGGAAGACAAGGTCGTCCTTATGCTGGCTCAGTGGACTGATTTAAAACATATGTATGCAGATGATAACTATCCCATTTATATATGATGGTGATTAATCTTTATTGGAACCTGGTGATGATTTCTCCTGTCAAGTTCACAAAAGTCGTTTGTAAGATCATTGACCAGTCCTATGTATTCCTAAGTAACCCCCATCTCATCATCTGTGGTGATTTAAATATACAATGGGCCTCATTCCAAGTTAGGCGGTAAGGGATACCGGGCAACGGTAAGGAGACTGGTGCTGGTAATCCCTTACCGCCCTACTACAAGGTCCCTTAGCGGGTCCCTCCTTTAACGCCTGGTCTGACCTGGCGTTGTGGACGGTACCCGTTAAGGGACCAGGGCGCAAATAACGGGCTTGACATACGCCAGCCTGTTATTTGCGCCCTCCCCATTTCCCTATGAGCCCTATCGGGGCTCAAATGGGAATGGGGAATGGCATTTTCAATGGGGATTTACCGGTCCCGCAAAGGTCGGACTACACCGGTAAATCCCCATTGAACTAGATCGGTGCCGGACCCGTTATTGGTGGCAGTCATGGCGCAAATAGCGCCATGACTACCACCAACCTCGGAATGTGGCCCAATGTCGTGATAAAGACGGAAAACCACAAAACCTGTCTGAACTAGATTCAATCAAGCCATCCACTAGGAGTCAATTGTGGTCACAAAGACTGAGGCACTAATACTGTGACATGCTGAATGGTCAAACAACTGGAGATATACCAGGAAAAGCAACCTGGAGATGAAACAACTCAGCTTCCACAATAGATTACATTTGGTCTTCGCGAAATGTTCTACACAACATGGAATGGCTTGATATCAAATGCCAAAATCACAGTTATCATGATGCACTAATACTTACCTTGAAAGTTAAAGGCTGATGTCCACAGATCAACCAGATTGGGAAAATTGCAAAAAACCAAGGAGGCAACATGTTAAACATCTCACAAAACGATATTGTGTCGATTACTTTGAAGTATCTAGACCTGTGCAAATCAAATACAAATGGTCGATGCTGTGCCCCCTTTCTAGCATGTTAAAAAGTCATAAAAAGAGAATATTACATTGGTGTAATCGATTATTTAGAGATATCTGAGTGAAGTTATAGCAGTTTATTTTATGATAGACTTACCCTGGAATTACAATCCTCCATTTTGTTTGATTTGGATAACCTTATCATGAGTATATCCCTCCCTTCTTTTAAGATTGTTTTTCTCCTTTTAAGTGTGTTGTTTTAATAAGCTGTTTGACATCTAATATGTGAACTGTTTTATTATATTCTGTTTTATTATGTGTAACTTTTTCCTTTCTGATATATATTGTAATATTGAAAAAGTTGATTAATTTCAGCTAAAAAAAATTATTAAAAAAATATAAACAGCCCCTTATGACACCTAAGAATCGTTTTAGTCCAGCTATTGTTGAACAAAGGAAAAATCTGTGAGAAAATGTCCTTGAAAGACAGAATCAAAAAAAGAAAACAACAATATAAGAATTGGTCAATTTTTTAAAAAATGCTGTATGATCAAGAGCAGACAGAACGCATGCTTAAGGCAGTATATAATTCTAACACAAAAGACACGTGTTCTTTTATTTATCAGATAAGTTTTTGCATGTGAGGATGGACCACACATGGAAATTTCCAAAATTACATACAAATCTTGGAATCTAAGCATTACCAATGAAGACATCAAATAGGCAATTGCAAAATTAAAACATTTGTACGCAGCTGGCCTTGATGGTTTAACAAACAGTATGCTTAAAGTGGAACCAGAGAAATGGTCCATATTTATATCAGCACTGTTCGATCTCATCATAGCTACAGGCCAGCTTCCGGTGTCATGAACAACAGCCATCATTGTCCCAATTTAAAAAAAGGGGACAGAGCAGACCCATCAAATTACAGACCAATAACCTTATCAGATGCAATAGGGAAACTCTTCACCTCAAACCTACAAAAAATACTAACAAGATGGGCATCAAAGGCTAACATTACCGATTCCAGACAAATGGGGGTCACAAAGGGAGTTGGCACTGACCTTAATCTCTTTCTCCTCAATGTCATGAAACTACAGTCCCTCAAAAATAAATCAAATCTATATTTGGCATTCATAGATCTCAAACAAACGTTTGACACAGTGAGTAGAAGCTAGCTATGGGCTAAATTACATGCGTGGGCCTGTCCGATTGATCAACTACACCCAGTTGAAGCATTGCATACAAACACGTCTATTCAAATCCGATTAAACAAAGAAGGAGAATTTTCAAGAGTGATTTAAATCGAAAGAGGGGAAAAACAGGGGTGTAACCCTTTTCAACTTATACTTGGCAGACTTGCCTATGGCCTTAAGAACAGCAAAATATGTCCACCTAAGTTTAATAACTGCTTGACATCTCACATAATTTATGCTGACGATATAGTGCTGCTCGACCAGACACACATCGAAATACAAAGGCAGCTACACTCTTTGCAGCAATATATGACATAATCAACATAAAAAAATCGAAGATCATAGCATTTGCCAATAATAGCGGCCAAAATGAAGAGTCTTTCAGTGGCACACAGGAGTTGAACAATTACAACAAGTTGAGTCAATCTGCTACTTGGGCATCTGCTACAACAAAGCAATTGGTGAAATGATATGGTTGGGTGAACTTCGACGGATTATCAAATGGTAGCAGCACAAGAGTTGATCCTAAATGCAAGATATAGAAAATGTACTATGATATTGCTGCTTACTTTTTACAAACAAAAAGTAATAGCCATTTTAACATGCAGTGGGGAAACGGGTCTAAATATTTTGTGGACAACTTGGAATGTGTTAGATGGTAACTTCTGGAAAAAAAAAACTCCAAAGCTTCCAAGAAGTCTTCCATTTGTTGCCATCAGATCAGAATTGGGACGACAATCGCTACAATCATTCATCATCTTGAATTTGCTATCTTTCTTGTGGAAGATTGCAATATCTGATGCAGCAAGTTCATGTAGAGTTCTAAAATCAAACCCAACCTTACCACAACCGTGGATCTTAAAGGAGTGGTACGAAAAAAGCATGCTTCACCTGCTCCTCTTGGGCACATCGATGGAAACACCTATGACCAATCCTTGAGAGATGAACATTTAAATTCGAAAACAAGATTGGATTGACACTCACGACTAAAGAGCACAATTCAAATCCTTGTTGAACTTGGCACTCAAAGCTCAAGCACTAAACACAACCCTGAAATATTTGCAAGTTTCACAGTTGTTACCACTGACATCAGTTGCTACGCTTGAGACTATGTATGGAACGAAGAAATGATTGTTTGCCCGTAACATCAGAACTGTAATGACAATATATGCTGTTTTTGTAATCATTTGGACTGTATTAAAACCGATCAAACATCTAATAACAGAGTGCCCTGCACTGACCACCATCAGAACAACTTTTTTGCAGGAGTACGTCATATCACAAGGACTTTTCTCCTAGAGGACTGGTGGAGAATGTTCTTATTAGGTAAAAATCCAGCACAAGTCTGCGCAGGAGTTAACGTTTTAGATAAAATACTGGATACAACTTGTCCACCTTAAATGAAAGGTATAACTGATATGTTTTTAATTTTCTCTTTTTTCGAACAAACTGACAAATCAGAGGGTAGTGGATATTGGAAAAAACTGAAATGTAATGAAATGTTAAGATCTAAGGTCATATGTGTGTATAAAGTTTGATATAAATTAAAAAAGAAATTACTGAGCATGTCCTTTCACTTATCAATATGGGGGTTGATGTAGAGCTGCACAGTGACTTTCTCCTGAAGAGACAGCCACGAAATGGCTGCCACTATAGAATGCCATCATATAGTAGTGAAGGGGATCAGCAGCTGCACAAACAAATGTATGGAAACTGCATTTGATTGCTGTGCTTGGGGCTGCACCATTATACAGTGGTCAAGGGATAGGAGTGCAGTGCCCGAACACTCTAATGCCAGGTGACGTTTCAAAGAAGGCACGGGGAGAGTTATTCCCATAGTAACAAATAAATAAAACAAAAATATGCAGGATACCAGAACACACAGGAGATGATCGTTGTGTTTTATGCTGCAGCGTAGATGGTCATTACAAGGAACACTTACCAACAGCATCTAAATACACACAACTCCATAGAAATACATAGCATGAACATTTACAGTAAACTCTTTGACGCTGCCAGCCCTGTTACAAAGACAAAAAGCAAATATGCAATTTGTATATAGCCGTTTTTTTTTTTAACTCAATTCTTTTTTCTTTACAGATTGACAAACTAGGGACGATTAAAATGTGTAAACTCGTGTCTTCCCATGGGCTCAATCAGTAACCCTAGGCTCACCAATGCCATCTATGAAATTGTGCATTTCATAAATGTCATTCGTTGAAAGTCTGTACGCGTGTTTTTCCAGGGAGCTGAGCCGAAACCGCGCATGGCGTACACGGGCGTACACGTCACTGCGACATCCTGAAAGCTGTGCACGACGCACACAGCAGACGTGCACAACATGAAGTGCACACACCAAAAAGGGGGCGGAACACGCGGAATGCGGAACAACGCATGAAAATGAGGGCGTAACTGGGAAAGCACTGCCGAGAAATACATGGAGCACCCACACGCGCACGAACAACACGCATTCATGGAATCGAATAAAGGAAACCCACGCACACCAAAAGACACGCACAGACGTAAACACGTCTGCCACACGAAGGTAGGCGGAAGCGTCCCCGCGCAGTATAAAAGTGTGTGCAAACAACAAACACGCATATACAGTTACGATGAATGTCCCATTTCTCGCAGCAGTGATCGTGGGACACCGCAGGAGAAGAATAGCCAGGCCCGCATTTTTTTGCCCAGGACCAGCCTTTTTGGCATGCCTGATGACGAGGTCTATGGCAGGTATAGGTTTCCACCTCATATCATCCTAGACCTGGTCACTGAGTGGGAGGATGAGCTCACATCACCCACCTTGTACTCCCAAGTACTGAGCCCCTTGGAAAAGGTGCTCAATATCCTGCATTTTTTGGCCACTGGGTCATTTCAGCGGACAACTGCCACAGTTGGGGGTGTCTCACAGCCCACGCAGTCACACTGCCTAGACCAGGTGTTGGCAATCATGACTGCATGCCCCTCAGTCCTCAGGCACATATACATGTCCAGAACACCCGCAGAAAGGCAGGCCGTGGTCCAGAAGTTTTACAGGGTGGCACACTTCCCCAGAGTGCTCGGTGCCTTTGATTGCAGCCATGTGGCCCTACGTCCACCTAGGGCCACTGAGAACATCTACCGCAAGCTCAATCACTGGCATTCCACAAACGTACAGGTTGTATGTGATGCCCATGGAATCATCACCTTTGTTTATGCAAACTATCCTGGGTCTACCCATGACAGTTTCATATACAGAATGTCCGCCCTGAGCCGGGACCTGGAAGCTGGGAAGCATGGCAACACATGGCTCATTGGTGAGTACAATTGTCTCTGCACATGCATGCATGTCACACACAGGCAAATACACAAACCCAACTAATGACAACCATCATCACCTCCCCAGGGGACAGTTCCTACCCTCTGAGCACCCACATGATGAAGCCAATACGGAACTCCACCAAACCACCCCAGGTAAGATACAACACAGCTCATATTGCAACCAGGGGCATAGTGGAGTGCACATTTCGAGTGCTCAAGTCACGCTTCCGCTCCCTTGACCACTCTGGCGGCCAGCTACTATAAGCACCCCCAGTAGTGTGCAGGATCATTGTGGCAGCATGTGTCCTGCACAATGTTGCAACACGGCGGTGCATACCGGTGGACATGGTGGTGCCCCCACATCCCCAACCACAGGAACAGGCGCTGCTCATGGGAGGGGAAAGGGCACGTGGCGAGGAAGCCCGGACCCAGTTTGTGGCCACAATTTTCACCTAAACTCCCACCCCTGCAGAGTGCACACAGGCCTGGCACATACCAGATGACAATCGAAAAAGAGACAGTCAACTGTCACAACCTTACCACCCTGAGAATGTTTCCATGGAAGTACTACATTGTGTGCATCCCTAGCTACTTAAACATAACCAATCTGGTGTGGCCAAAAAGAACACATGCAAGGTGCATATCCCACCACCGCCCTGCAAAACAGGCCATGAAAATCACTGGTATGTCACCCAAAACCTCCCAACCCCCAAAACCCTCGTCGGCCACACCATGACATGGCATGCAACAGCAAATGAGCAAATCAAAAGCAAAACACATGACAAATTAGAAACAAAGTGCCACGTGATAAATGGAAAGAGGCCTGAGACAATCACACCTGACATGGAATCAGAAGAAATGACTGACCAACAACCTCCCACACATACAAAGTCATACACAAATGCATGCCACCAGTGGTACCATCAACAAAAGACAGAATGCCTGTTGGAATGCACATTGGCCAATCCAAATCCACAAATCCCAAATCTGTGTGCTGTGTGTGTCCCCTGCAACACACCGCTCAGCACACAGCACAGTGAACGGCCATTATGTTGGGGATACACCTTGAGCATCATATACAAAAGGACAAGCAACAAAAATTACCCAGTGACGCATGTACACGATCCCAAAATGGGAACTGATAATGCGCTCCAGGGACACAGCATGGCAGAGAAGGCAATCTGTGTGCACGCACGTGTGGGCATTAATGGGTGGTTGTTTGTGTGGTGGTGCATTGTGTAAGTGGGTGTGTCAGTAGGGACATGCACTCAAAGTATGCATGTGACATGAAGTGACCTTCAGTGTCCTGTACACATCACATGTGAACATTGCCCATGTGGAGACCCCAGTGTATCAAACCACACCAATCCGCTGACACCTGAAAAGTATACCCAACACAGGAACAGCCTTTGACCAGCATAACACATCATGTACATAGTACCCACATTGACAATGTCAAAGAGTGCCCAATAACTGTAGCCCAAGCGTAGTGTCCAACAACAAAAGCCCCTCCTTCATTTCCTCATCACCTTGACCTTCAGAAGAACTGTCTCTGGGGTCCGTCAGATTCTTCCTTCCAGTCTACCTAGCTTCAGGATCCCCCCTCCCCTTGGTTTCCTTGTTCTTCCTTTTGTGTAAATAGGGTCTAGCTCCCTCAGAGGCTACCTTGACTGGTAAAAATATAAAATCACAGAGAACTCCAAGGAGCCAAACCAGGGATAAGCTACTAGGCACCAAAAAATCCTGGAAGAGCCTCCAGTAGATGACTTGAAGTTGTAGAATATGGCCGAGAACATGTCCAAGCTGAATGATAGAATAACTTCCAAGGTTGCACAGTTGTACAATGGTTCAACAGGATGGATAAGAATTTCAGTACACAATAATCAATGAGGATGCCACAACTGATTGGTAAAGCTGAATCTTGAGTAGAAAATAGCCAAGGAGGCTGGAACAACTGGATGGTTGAGCTGAAACCCAATCAATCCTTGATAGTGTGAACGAAGAAAGGCAGAGACAGCACAAGCCTGGAAAGGCACAGTGAATGTGAGATAGCCGGAAACAGCTGACAGCAAGTTAAGAGCCAGAACAGTTGAATAGCATTGGTAAAAGGTCAAAGTCAACATAAAGGTATGGATGTAATAGATGAAAGATAGGAGGAGTAAGGAAGAGAGTTGCTGTGGTACAGAAGTGTACCGAGGCAAACTGAGACAGAGTAAGAGTATGTTGAAATAACTGCACGAGAGACAGGCAGACAGATCTGCAACAAGGACAGTAGCAGGAAGAAACACAGGGACTAAAGGCATCAGAGTGTGAAAAACGAGTAAAAGAGCTGTAGTCCAGTAGGAAATCTGTGCTGTCACGCAGCAGCAAAGTGTAAGAGGGAAGACAGATATAACGTGCGATCCAAACGGAATGGAGCGGAGAAGTAGTCTAGGCTGACATCTCAGGTGAGGACTGGACCGTGAGTTGTGGTTCTTGGGTCACATTCCTAATGCTTCCTCCTTTGCCACAATTTCCAGGGGCTGAACTTAACATGTTCCAACTTGACATTGTCACCATCCGGCCCCCTCCCACCGTCAGTGTGACTTTGACAGCTAAAGGGTGCAGGCTACCGTCTACAGCATTAAGTGCATCAAACACGTATACAGGCAAGAAATGAAAAAAAATCACAATCAACTTCAATAAATGCACAGTTCAAAAATGTACTCACCAAAATTGATTGAAAACATGCTGTGGAGAAAACATCCATAATCCCCACTAGAGGTGTAAACACAAGTAGTACAGCAGCAGACTGGCCACAGATATGACGAAAGTCCAATGCCTCTGTGTAAATTGCTGTAACTCCGAACCATCCTTGCAAGCCCATGGAAAGTGGAAGCAGGAGTGGCATATGTGTCTGGACCCCAAGCCACACGAGACAAGCTTGAATGGGGGGCTGCAGCCAGGAGGGGGAGGTACAGGGTGCACCTCAACACCCACATGCGATGATGTTGAGATAAAAAAAATCTCCATGGGCTCAACGCCTGCACGGCCTGACCTGTGTGGGAGATAAGTCGTCGTCCTGCTCACCCTCTGGATGGAAAATCAGAAGGTGGACGTGGCACAGTTCCCTGACCATGCCTATGCACAGCTTGCCCCTCGACAGCAGCAAGCCTGCGGGTCTGGTAAGCCGTACCTCTGTGGCGATGGCACGTAGGTCGGCATGCAGCACCTCACGTGTTACGCATGCTTCCTCTTGCAAGGTAGCATGTGTTACACAGAGTTCTGCCTGCATGGCCTCACATGACATCTGGAGCACCTCCCGGCATGCACATAGCTCAGCCGAGATGGTATTCTCAAGCTGCTCCAACCTCTCCTCTGTCCGCTGCCTCTGGGACATGTTGAGCACACCAGAGTAGATCTGAGGGATTGATGGTCATCCCTCAGGGCCTCCATGTGTGCCTCTGCGTGAGCTGCAAGTGCTTGATGCAGTGACCCCATTTCAGATCGGCGTGCCCTGACTGAGGCCGCCCTGCCCAGCCAGAGGGAGCGGCCTGTGGACTGCGCTGCCCCCTGCATTGTGCTCAGAGTGATCATCAGAGCTTGACTGATTGCCAGCCCTGGACACAATGGTCTGGAGCACAAGTGGGTTCTTGTGGTCTACCACCCCACGATCCCCACTTGTGCCTGGTTGCTGATGTAATAGCAACCCCATGTCTGGAATGAAGTCACCATCCTCTGGCTCCATTGTGTCATCACCTGTAATGTGAAAAAAAACATGAATCCACATGTCAGAAGCACATAAACCACACACACATAGACATAACATTGACAGCCAACACATGAAGCAGACATGTCACACACAACTGAAATTCCAGCATTCATCCAGTGGCATTGATATGCAATGGCATCCTGAAAGCAGAAATGGATGCGTGTAAATTGTGAAGCCTACACATGTACTGAATGTGGTATATCACCTCCATCACACACCACCTCTGTCAGTCACATATCACGTGCAGAAATGACAGCTGGCAACAAAGAGATGGCACATACCATAAGCATGTCTGAACAGCCAAATTGCCACAGCTACAAATGAATCAAAACACACCATGACACACGTAATATGCATTTACACATGCATCACTAAATCATCATCAACAATATAGCTTCATCCACATGCAGCTCGGCCCGTACGGGGCGTCATGGGCCATGTAGACATAATGAATGTCCCGAGCAAAGCGAGGGCCTGCAACGAGACATGAGGGACCATAACGCCCAGTATCGTCCAAGCTGCCGGTCCATGAAGCCTCCAGGACACCCCTCAGGGCCTGACTCACCACATTGTGCATCAAATGTGCAAACAAAACATTATTCAGTGTATGAAATCATCACGGCCAGGCTCCACCAGATTTGCTAAGTGGGCCTGGGCGTACACGTACTGCACGACAGTGCACCTTCAGGATTTTGCGGGTTGAACATAACGGGCACAATGCTAAAATCTCAGCAGCATTTACGCTAAATAACAACATATTAGTCATTCAACAAAAAAGCTGCAGAGAACACATGTGTAAATAAACACTTTCACGCACACATAAGTAAGTAGCTGCAATGTTGCACTACACAATGTTGAAGCTGCTTGCATATGTATATGTGAAAGTGTTCAAATACACCCGTGTTCATATACACCCGTATGGTGAATATGAACAGCATCCTATACAGCAAAGGAAGCAGCTACAATGCTGCTTGCTTTGATGTATGTGAACGTGTACACATACACACATGCAGGCAGCTCCACAGTCATTACAGCCCGACTGGCAGGCTATAATCAATCTGCGGCCTATACCAGTTAGTATAGGCCGCAGATTGACCAATCATATTTGCTAAACACCCGCTAGGGTGTTTCAATACAGAGTACATGTGTCACAGTATTTACTTGTGCCCATGCTTTTCATAAGAGTGAAGGGATGACAATCTGAACATACATGCCAGGTCACTTTGACATTGCAGCAGTGAGTAGGCATGTAGAATGGTGTAACATGGCTCAGAAGTGGGTGGGTGCAGTGCAGAACATGTGTAGGTTACCAACTATCTACATCAACAAGTACGTTATGATGTCAATCAATAAATATGAAGGCAGTGTAAGGGCAAGTTCAGCCATCATGTGCAATGTGCATGCAATGGGTTGCATGGCTACAGGCAACCCCCCAACCCTCCTTAGTGAAAATGCAGGGAGGCATTGCATGGCAATGGAAGGTTGACCAGAGAACTGTGTATTGGCAGAGAGTGTTGACTAGCATCAATTGCATCATCTCAGTCAACTGACACCACAGCAGATGAGATTGGGACAGTAAGCAGGACACATGATGAACCCTCAGTAGTACACCCATTTGTGCAGAAAGCACTACACCAGTTGAACAGAGTCAGGGGGCCTGCAACAGGGGGAGGCCTGATCCCTACACAGACAATTACACCCTAAATATGTGCGTGATGCAGGACTGAGCCAGAGTGAGCATGGAATGGATGACCAAATGCCATGATACATATGTCATCCTGGACACGTACTACAATGATCATCCTGCTAAGGACACATTGGGGCATGCATGGAATGCACATGGAGCATGAATGGGCACTCATATCCCCGGGGAGCATCTGCCATCTGCACAGTCCGAGTGAGACACCCTGCATCAAGGACAAAGGATGTACCCCACAGTATGTGTCTGACAGGTTGGCAGGGGGAAGTTTGCATGTACACAGGAGCGTGGAACATGCCATTGCTGTAGTCCAACATGTTACCCACCAGTGCCATGGTGAAATTGAGGTGCAGGGGGGTGGAGGGGCAAGGAAGCATGCAGGCTGAACACACATGCACATCAGTCATGCGATGACAGAGTCCGAGTGCTGAGTGGAAAGACACCCCAGGCTACATGTAGACGGGTCAGTGAGCTGGAAAATGGTCCGGAGGGGCAGCCGGGTGATTAGCATGTGAGTAGGGTGCATGTGTGGTGATGAGGACAGTCCCCGTCTGCTCGAGAACCATGTACATATAGCATGTAGGGGCAGTCAAGCACAACACATCACACAAGCAAACCACACATGGGCTGGACAAACACGCAACACCCATGTGATGGGGCATCATAATATAGCATCTCTCCACTCCTTTAACCAATTCTGCTGGGATGAACTCTGCAGCAATCACCTCATGCAGAGTGAGTTCTTCCTCCTCAGGTGCTGGCCCACTGCCAGTCACCAGAGTCATGGCATAATTGGAGGCATGCTTTAGCTTAGCACAGCGTCGGTGGTCATCCCAACGCTTTTTGCAGTCCTGAGTGTGCACACCTCATGTCCAAATGCACTAACACTCTCCGCAACATGCTTCCAGTGGTCCCAATGCTGGGCAGGTGTAGTGTGACAATTTGGGCCCACTAGCATATCACATTTGTGTTCCGACACGTAGCCCTCAAGGAAGTCCAGTTCCTGCTTGCCGAAAGGCTTCTTCCTTGACGTGCCGGAGGCTGGAGCCGTGTCTGGGGTCCTAGCCTCTTGTGCAGGAGCAAACCTTCCTCCTTTTGGGAAGTGGTCCGGACCCTGACTTGCAAATGCCACCCTGATCAGTAGGGGCGGTGGCGCTTGTGGACTGGACCAAGGGAGTGGCATGTGGAACTAGGACGGAAGCCCTGACGACTCAGTGGCTGCTGGGTGCTCTTGATTGGACCCGGCGCAGCAACAGCCGCTGTGCCAAGGTCTGAGGCCGAGACTGTCCTGGCTGGCAGACTCACAGTCGAGGTGGTGTTGGCTGCATATGCCCATGCAGTTGCCAACACCCGGCTGCTCGGGGCAGCAGATGACAACACTGCCCCAGGGACATGTGCCTCGGTCAGAGCAGCCCTGCGTGCAATTTGCTTGTGCTTCCTGACCACCTGGAATTCTGCCTGGGAATCCTCAGGTGCCAACGCATCATGCGCTGACAGACCCTGAGCCTGGGTGGTGGTCACCACAGCGGCACCTGCAGCTACCACTACCAATGGGCCCATGGCAGTAGATGAAACTGATGGTCGGGTCACATGGGTGCCAGTATCAGATGCAAGAGCTGCATCTCCCAGAGCCGCAGGGGGTGGTGGCATGACTGCACCAACACGTGGCAGAACATCCTGCCAAAGTGGCGCACCCCTGCCTTTTCTCCGTCTGCAGCCACCCTGGGCACCCTGGACTCCCCCTACTCCCTGGTCACCCCGGCCACGTCCCTGAACACACCCACCACATGGAGGACACCCAACTGAGGCGTCCCTCACCTTTCATGTCCTCCCAACCATGCCACAGATGTAGTAGTGCCAATGGGAGGTGTACACGACAATTGTCCTGGGCAATTGGGATGAAGGGAATGGGTTACTAGATGTAAACAGCACCCCTGTGCGCCTGTAAGGCTGTATGTGACCCCGGTGAGAAAATGACGGGTCATGCAACGCTCCGGCACCCCAAATCTGCATTAAAACCGTGCACGCAACCGCGGTAGCCCGCGTGTGTGGAATGAACCTTCTGCGGTATGCAGTGGCACCCAGGGACACAAAAAACGCATACGCGTGGGACACACAGGCTACTATGACCTCAAAAACGGGTAAGCGATACACAGGGGGACCCGAAGTGGGAAAAATAGCGTGCGTGACTCACCGTCTGACTAGCGTGGGAAGGAAAAACACACATAGGCAAGACCCCCGCCAAAAAAAGAGGTATTTCCTCAATCCGCTGAGAAGTTATGGTGCGTGAAACAATACAAAGTAGCAACACACGCGTCGGTCTCCACGAAAAGCACGTACAGCGAACTGCTTGGACGTGCTCACCTTTAACCTGTGCCGAGGGAAACGCCCGCACATGTCACGTCACTTACGCGCTTAAGCCCTTTCCTCGAATTACACGCATTCACACACGGAAGTGCTGTTTTTGCACGTGCGGATTCACTCTGCATCAAGCTGGCTATGCGACAACACACGGAAGACCACGCTCCTGCTCAGAAGGCCATTTTCCTGCTCCCCAGAGGCCCGAGCCACCTCCCATGAGACATATACTGCTGTCTGACTGCCTGCTGGCCACGTGCCCTGCTATTTGGTGGCTGCACATCAGCCATCTGCAGTGGTCCAGTTGCTGCAACCACCCATGCTGGAATAGAAGACTCCAGACTGGTGTTCCATCACTCCACAGCCCAGCCCCAGGACCCAGTTTCCCACCCACACCTGCCTCGGGGGTTGCCATGTTGGGGCAAACACCATCTGAGACCACTGACAACCCTCAGCCAGAGAGGCAGAGGGTTGTCAGCTTCTCATCCAGAGAAGTTGGAATCCTGGTGGAGCAAGTCCTGGGGCATTATGATTCCCTCGTCAGATGACCGTGCACCGACAAGGAAGGATGGAAGAGGACCTGGTTGGACATCATGGTTGCCATCAACGCGGAGGGGGTGGCAACCCGCGACTTGAAACACGCCCAGAAGCGCTGGGAGGACTTCAGATCCAGGACCCTCACGAAGGTCCGGTGCCTCTTGGTGTGGGTCCAACTTTCCATTGACCAGATGAGGGTCCTGGAATGCATTGACGCAGTGCTTCACCACCAGGTCCTGGAGAGGCAGACCCATCTGGAGTCGAGCAGTGAGTGTCTGGGCTATCCCATTCCACACAGTGCATGTTGAGGTGTGGCAGGAGTGTGCAGTCTGGACATATGTCTGACATGGCCAATGTATGGATGTGTGTGTGTGCAGGGACATGCCCATGATGCATGTGAGTGCAGTCATGTGTGATGCACATCAATGATGTATGTGTTCCAATGCATGATGTCCAACTGCATGTGGAGATGCACACATGTTAGCATTTCTGTGTATGTATTATGCCATGGTTGGGGTGTGACACATGGATGCTGGTTCCACCTTCATGTACATGCACAGCGTACATGTGCGTGCATGTGTTTGACATGTGTGCAACTGTGATATGCCATGGATGCATGTAAGCCGGACATCTGGGTACCTGATTGGCAGATGTGACTTAGTTGCCGATGATTGCACTGTGACAGGTGGTGGAGATGTACAGTTGCATGTATGTCTGGTGGCATGTGTGCATGTGATTGGCACTCCCCATGTTGCTTGTGACGTCATGCCAACCTTTGGTTGTTCATGCAGTTACATGTGTATGGATGATGATGCCTGTTGCACGATACCAGTTTATTGGTGCATGTGTGTGAGTTCAAATGATATGAGTGTTGGGGAGTGTGATGCCATCTGTGAAGTTTGACACTGCCACTTATGTGCAACTGTCATGTGTGTATCAGACCATTATACAGCGCCCTGATGCCTGTGTTCTATCTCTCCCTGTCTGCAGCGTTGACTGATGAAGAGGGTGAAGACGGTGCTGTGAAGCACAGTGGCAGGGATCCCACCGCCAGCTGGAGACGCAAGGCCCAGCTCCCCTCCCAGGTACTGATATCTTCAGGGAGTGAGGAGTCTGGTGCCATGTCCATGGCCGCATCTGCCAAGGGAAGGTCCAAGAGGCGGAGGTTGGAGGTGGACTTCTCAGCAGCAGTAGGGGCAGCTGAGCCCCCACAGAGACCTATGGAGTAAGACGGCACAGAGTCATCCAGGTTGGTGGGGGGGGGGTTGAGGAGGAGGCTATATCAGCTCCACGCATGGGGCCTGAGGGGGTAGTTCCACTGGTGCGAGTAGTGCAGCCCTGGTGCAGAGACAGGAGGCAGCATAGGCCACCGCAGAGGTGCCTGTGTGTAATCCTGTCCCTGATCCTGTGACTGCATCATCCCGCACCTGCAGGGATGCCTCAGTCCAGGCCCGTTTGCAGGTAAGGGATGCATCTAAAATAACTGGCTGTCCTCTCCCTGCGGACGTGGCAATCCGTGACCAAGTGCAGCCTGTCCTAGTGGGCCTGGGGTTGCGCACGCGTGGTATTCGGGATGACATGCATGGTTCTAGGCAGGACAGTGCACGTCATTTGAATACCTGCGTGCCCTCTCGACTTGCTAGGACAGGTCACTGGCATAGGGTTCCTCCATGAGCTGAACGCTCTTGCGACCCCCCTCCTCAACTGCACCCCCTATGCACCAGTTGTCCTCCATGCCGTCTTCCCGCCCATGTATCACCTGGGCCCCCTGTGGAGCTGCCCCTGAGCCAGCAGCCAGGCCGGTGGAGGACACATCCCTGCCACAGCCGGGAGTCGGAGGTCCAGCAGGGGTGGCCACCCCACCAATTGGACCCCAGCAAATGGAGGACATGCAGGTATCAACAAGCAGGGCATGTGCACGGCAGCACCGGAGGCTTCCATCAGCCTGGATGCCGTTGTGGTGCCAGAGGCAGTTGCATTGAAGGCAGCAGCAGGATCAGTGTGGGAGGCATCATGGCTCGGGCCATCAACATCCCAGGGGCAGGCATCGGCCGGCGGGCAGGAGGACCCAGGATTGGGAGTGTCTTCCGTGTGGCAGCCGTTGGGCCAGCAAATAGATGCAGAGCGTTGGCGGGCGGAGAGGGAACAGCTCACAATGGTCAGGGCATGGAACTCCATGCACCGGGCTTTGAGGCGGGCTGAGTGTCTGGAGGCAACTCGCAGGGAGTTGGAGGATGCCATGGCTGCATCCCTGCGAGACCTCGAGGCCAGGGAACAGGCCCGCCTCCGGAACATCGACATGGAGTTCGATGATGCCCTGGTCCGAGACATCAATAAGTGAGCCGTTGGACTAGCTTGCCGCCTTTGTATATAGTTATTTAGGTTTCAATTGGGTTTTTTTGTTTTTTTTATGATTTGGAGTACACAGACTTTGCTCCACCTTTTGTATATAGTTGTGTTTTAAATAGGCTTTTTTGTAGTTTTCATTTTGTTTTGGGATCAGGGACCCTTCTGACTTTCATTGTAAATAGTACCAGACATGTACCTACTTTCTTTATTACGTCATCCCATGGAGCCATGGTTTTTAATGCTTTTAATTTTTGGTTTTCTTTCTATGGACTTTGGTAATGTACTACTTTTCACTTTTCATGTCGTGGATTTTTATTTTACATAGGATTTTACTTTCTTTTTGCTATTGCATTCATTATTTCTTCATTTGCATGTGTGGTTTTCATTATGTCATTTTGTTTTCTTTTTAATACATTTCATATATCTTCATTATTGGTGTGGTCTACTCTCATTGGTTTTGTGCATGACTCTATGAGCATTGCCTCCGTCATGTGTTGCCACTGTGTGGCTCTGTTGGACATTTATTCATGGGCATGCTGCTTCTTTTCAGACTCTCATGGCATGGGTAATTTAGTAGGGAGTGGGTGCAGTGGATGGTTGTGTGTTTGTACTGGGGGGGGTGGAATTTGAGTTGACATTATGGCCATGAGTTTGTATTGCTATGATGTGGTGTTTAGGGGGGACATGTCAGGGCCTGCTGGCAGGTTGCCGTCACTGGGGGTGGTATAGGGGGGACATGAGTCGGGGCCTGCTGGCAGGTTGCCATCAATGGGGGTGGGGTGGGGGGGACATGAGTCAGGGCCTGCTGGCAGGTTTCCATCACTGGGGGTGGGGTTGGGGGGACATGAGTCAGGGCCTGCTGGCAGGTTGTCGTCACTGGTGGGGGTGTGGTGGGGGGACATGTGGCAGTAATATAAAAAAGTGGTTGACATTGAAATGTGTGTTATTGGGTAAAACGTCACACAGTTTGCAATTGGCTTTATACATGATTAAATCCAATTAATGCAAGTCAAAAACAGTGCACAGGAGCATTTCCCAAAATATGTTCATGATATGATTGTCTGCACTATGTGTTAGTATAAAAAACGTTTTCATGCCAGCTGTGTCATTACATGTCCATGCAGACTGCACAATATATATGCTGTTATCACCATATGATGACGTTCTCCTGTTGCCTTTGTCGGCCAATAAAATACCACGCCACCAATGTAGGTCAGACAAACCTTTAACTAACACTTACCATGTTTGCTTCACCCTTGATGGAGAGTAAATAAAGCCATGCCACAGCAGATCCTACCCCAAATGTAGATGGCTGCTCTCTCTCCACACACACACTTACATTCATATGTATGCATGCAACATTCATACTCTCAATCACCTGTGCAATCATACAACATTCAGAAAATTGCATGCATGCACGCATGCATGCATACATAAAAATAAGCACAAAAAATATACTTTCACATAATTTATAGTTCACTTACCTGCTCCCACCATCAGCACAGCACTGCCACAACACAGTAATGGTTGTCCCACCCCTCTTCTCTATACAGAGAGCATGCTTAATGACAGGGGAGAATTCCTGTACTGTCAGTGATAGTATGTACAGTGATAGTGCAATAATGACAGTCAGCAGGGTCCCATATCTTTTGCAGGGATTTATCAAATGTGGGAGTGATATTGGGGAAATTCCACAGTGGGATTTCTGGGTCGTATGGGTTTTCCAAACCAATTTATTAATAATCTTGGCCCATGCATGTGCTGTGGTACTAACCAGATCAAATTCCCAGGTATCTTTATGGTTGGCACTGAACATGATCGATCGTACGTCTGAGGGGGAAATTTCTCTATAGGTACATGCGGGCCATTCCGTCTGAGTCGAACCAATACTTGGCAAACTGTGCCTGGGGCGCTAGATAATGTAGCTCAAAGTGTGGGGCTGCGATGCCACCACTCTCAAAGGGTTCTACTAGTTTTGTCCATTTCATCCTGGTAGTCTTCCCACCCCACACAAATGCGGTGACTGCTGATTGCATTTTTCTAAAAAAGGATTTTACGGGACGAATAGGTATATTGCCGAACAAGTAAAGTAATTTGGGAAGGGCTATCATCTTTAAAAGGGCTATACAGCCATATAGAGAGGTAGGAAGTTTGGTCCATAGCTGCATCTTGGTGATCAGTGTTTGTAAGAGTTCATTGTGATTGTCCCTATATAGTGTACTTTTTTCTTTGGATACCACAACCCCCAGATATCGGACCCGGACAGGAGCCCATTTAAACCCACTCATATCTGATAAGTCTTGTGTAGTTGGAGTCAAAGGGAACAGTTCAGACTTAGGGACATTGATTTTGTAGCATGAATATTCAGCAAATGTATGGATATCCGTCATGATTGGTTCTAGGTTAACTTGGGGGTCGCAGACATACAGCCAGGTATCGTCTGCATAGAGGGAGATTAGTTGCGGGGGATCTGTCCCCTGTGTATGTGATGTTGACGAATGAACTCTACCATGTGCTCAATCCTGAGGGCAAACAGTATGGGGGAGAAGGGACATCCCTGTCTAGTTCCCCTACTCAGGGTAACGAGTGAAGAGACTGTGTGGTTAGTGAGGACCCAGGCCTCCGGATTGGTATACAGCAACTGGATGCATCGGAGGAAGTATGCTCCCAGGCCGAACCACCTGAGTACTGAGAACAGGTAAGGCCATGAGATTGAGTTAAAAGCCTTCTCTGTGTCTAAGGCTGCAACTATTGCTTTAGGATTTATCTGAGCCATCACTCCAAATAGTCGTAATAGGTTTAGGGCCCTAGAGCGGGTGGGGATGAAGCCTGCCTGGTCTGGGTGGACCAGAGAGGACATATGTGGCAGGAGCCTATTCGCAAGTATCTTAGCAAAGATCTTAGCATCGTTGTTAATCAAAGAGAGGGGTCTATATGAGGACATGCCGTGTGCTCGGCAACGGGATTTAAGGAGCACTGTGATCATCACTTCCTTCATAGACTCGGGGAGTGTGCCTCATTCAATTGCCTCTTCCCATACTTTAATAGTACAGGGGCTATCTTGTTGTGAAATTCTTTGTATAGTTCTATACCAAGGCCATCCGATCTGGAAGCTTTAACTGATGTCAATGCTTTTATAGCGTCTGTAATTTCTTCTAATGTTATTGCAATATTTAATGCGATTCGGGCCTCAGGGATGATGGTTGAAAGCTTTATGTCTTGCAAATAGTTAGTTGTTTCCTCTAGGGACTTGGTATCACGGTTGGAGTATAGGGTTTTATAGGAGTCTGTAAATGCAGCATTTATGTCTCCCTCTCGGTTCACCACCTCCCTGCTTGGGGTTTGGACACTGGCAATTGGGGTGCGGCACACCTCGGCTTTAATCATGTTGGCTAGATGTTTCCCCGCTTTGTTACACTCACCATACCTTGGGGCTCTGGCTGGTGTAGCCATGTAGAGGATTTCCCTGTCTGCCAGTTTATTGAATTCGCCTATAGTTTTGTGTATTTTGAGAAGGGTGTCCATATCGCGAGTAGAACTGTATTCCGTCTCAAGCCCCACTAGTTTGGTTTCAATTTTTCCCAATCTTTCTTGCTTTTTTGATACGCACCATAATATGACTGGTGAATGGTCAACATTCCCTAATCCGCCATTGTCAAGGATGTCAAGCTGTATACCACAGTGATGACTCCTAATGTGGGTAAAACAAGTATGTGGTTAGTTGATGCATCATAGATTGCTGTCAGTCTTGGGTTGATAAAATATATATAAAATCGTACTTTAAGACACTGATCATTTCTTAACATAGGGCAAACGCGAGTATTCCCCTTAGTTTGCATACCCATGGGGTCATTTTCAATAAGATGCACATTCTATGCAGGAGACTGTCAATGTCATCAGTTATGTGCTTTGTAAATCATAGACTACCACCTGCAAATTACACTTACAGCGTAGCGTTAAGCAAACCGGAAGTGCAAATTCCCCCGCCTTGGAAAGGCATGAAAATGGGTCAAAGCACATTAAATTACAGTTTGAAACATTAAACCTTGATTTCATGCCTCCATGTAATGCACCGGCCGGAGAAAATGATACAGCCATAGTGTATTGCTGTCTGACTCTGTCTGACTCTGAACTGAAGGTGACCTTCGAGTGGTGGCTTCTAGGTGGCTCTCTGCATGTGTGGCTTTTTAGCGGAAATTGACTATTCTAGTAAAAAATGTAACTTTCCAACATCGGGTGTATTCGCTCTGTGGATGTTATATAGTGTGTTTCATGATTTGGTTCAGTAACTGAAAGACATTACGCTTCCGTCCTGTAAAATGTCTAAGCAGAGTTAATTGTGTGTTGATCAAGCAAATGTCTTTATTAATTTGTTCTTTTATTGAGTGTGTTGTAACTCACACAAACATTCTTGCATCAAGGACATTTAGAGAAGGTGGTGTAGGTTGCAAAATGGTCCACGCGTATCCTTTTCCCTGAAAGTGAACACACGATTTCTGTACTGTACATTGTTTTATTACAGTTAACACATGGCTACATTCCTGTTTTCGGCATTTGTAGAAACTTTTGCATTTCAGTGTAGCGTCTTTGGAATGAATGTGCAAGTCTTTTCTGTTCTGTTTTTGGCCTTAATTAACTGAGCCATTTTTTAAGCCACATGCATGATTTAATTGAAAACACTAATGGTCGAGTAGACTTTATGTCCTGATTTCATAAAAGCTTAGCTCATTTATTTTATAATGCTGTGATGTATGTTCATGGAAGTACATTTCATAAATTACCACTCTGCTGCAGCTTTAGACACATCATGTCCATTTCCTTGTGACTAATGCGACCTGTTGAGCCTTCATAAAATCTTCATCAAGACTATCTTGCCCAACACTGTGAATAGAGTGGATAGTCAGAGTTTATTTAGTTATCTATTTACTTTGATTTGTTCTCCTGCGCTGTCCCTACCCAGAGTGCCTCGGAGTACATTACAACAATCAAAAGGGAGGTGGTAAAACATAAATTAGATTATTAGGACAGGACATGACTATCAGTATAGGAAGGGGAAGACAGGGGAGATGGTCTTGCTCGATTAGTTGTTCGGAAAGATGCATGTTTTGAGACTTTTTCAGAAGGCGATTATGGAGGGTGTAATGGGGATGCAGAATTGTAAGGCATTCTGGGATCTGGGTGGCCACAGGGTGAATTCTTGTTTGTGTGTGTGTTTTAGTTTGCCGATTGAAATGTATTGGATATTTTGGATGGCTAGTCTGGTGTTTGTGTGCATGATGGGTTTCAGTGTGCTGTGAAGGCAGCATGGATTTTGATGTGGATGGCTTTATATATGATACAGATTCCTTGCAAATAATCTTTTGTGGGTTTGGGAAGCCAGTGGGGCTGGTAGGGTGCTGGGTTGAAGTGTGAGCTTTTGGGTGCATGTAGGAGGAGTCTTGCAGCTACATTATGGATGGCTTGCAGGGAGGCCAGGACGCGAGTGCAGAGTCCAATGAGGATAGCATTTTCGTAGTCCTGCTTTTAGAAAAATAGTTCTTGGACTGTGATGTGGAAGGCATCAGAGGGAATGATGAGTGTTATTTTGTAGATTGTGAAGCCTAGGTATTTTATAGGTGTGGAGAGGGAACTCTGTGAATTGTCTGTGGTGATATCTTTGGTTTAGGGGGTGAAGTCGGGTTTAAGCCTTGGGGGCAGGTGAGGAAGTATCTTGTTTTTGATGGGTTGAATTTGAGAAAGTGGGGGGACATCGAGATGGGGATAGTAGAGATTCCGTTTTTGAGGTTGTGTAGTTGTTAGGGGGAGGAGATTTGGAAGTATAGTTGTGTGTCATCTGTGTATCGGTGAAAATGGACATTGTGGTTGCTACGGGTCTGTCAGAGGGTTTCAGCATATAGGCTGAATAGGAGCGGAGATAGGGGATCCTTGTGGGACATCATTATTGACAGTGGTGGTATTGGATTGATAGGGGGGCATGGAGATAAAGAGTGTCCTGTCAGTGTGGAAGGAGGTGTGGACATTTCTTTGATTTCCGGGGGAAGAAAATTCCATACAAGCAGAGAAAGAAGAGAAAAATATTGGATGTGAGAGGAAGCACAGGGAGGGTGAGGTGCCACAAGGGTAGTCAAGGAAGAAGAGTAGAGAATATGAGAAGACTTGTAGAGTTGGATAGATGAGGCTATATATAGTGGTGCCTTTCTGTGGATAGATTTGTAAACCAGGAGAATACAATGAAATCTGGTCCTCTTTTGCATTGTCAGCCATCCAGCCTGGTGACAGTATGAGGAAGTAGGTGTGAAGTGAGGGAGTTGAAAGTGGTAGCAAAGTTAATAATCTTGTCGAGGGGACAGAAAGAATAGTTGCGGAGATCAATGAGGATGATATGATATGATATGGCATTTGTAACGCGCCTATACACAAGTGTTTCAAGGCGCAACGAGGCAGAGGGGGGACAAGGGGAGACAGACAACGATCCTACTAGGCCAGGTGTCATTCAGATCGCGGTAGTGCAAGGGTAGGGGGACTGGGAAAAGTGCAAGGGGAATGGGAGAGGGGAAAGTGCAGTACATGGTTAGTAGAATACAAGATAAATAATAGGGCCAGCTGGTGGCAAGTGCAAGGAAGTGCAGTACATGGTTAGTAGAATACAAGATAAATAAAAGGGCCAGCTGGTGGCAAGTGCAAGCTAAGTGCCGGGCGAAGGGGCTGTAGGATACAGAGACAGTCCCGTAGTGCAGTTAGGCAGTGCAGGGAAGAGTGGCTGGGCCAAGGACCGAGATCGGTGAGTGGCCCAGTTGTAGATTAAGTGCAGGTTCAGTGATTTTAGCAGGGGAGAGAGGGAGAGAAAGCGGAGGCAAAGAGGAAGGTTTTGAGGTGCTTCCGGAACCGGAGATGGTTCTCCTTAAGTTTCAGGGAGGCAGGAAGGCTGTTCCAGAGGGAGGCCCCTGCTGCGGAGAGAGATCTAGCCCCAGCTCGTTGGTTGGAGAAGCGGCTGACCTTGAGGTAGTTGGAGGTGGATAAGCGAAGAGCTCGAGAAGGAAGATATTTAGGAAGAGAGAGTTGAAGGTATTTTGGCCCAAGGCCCCAGAAGGCCTTGTGGACAATGCAGAGGGTTTTGAACTTAATCCTCGCAGCCACTGGGAGCCAGTGTAGCGATTTCAGTCCTGGAGAGATACGGTCCCTGGGCTTGAGGCCAAGGACAAGTCTCGCAGTCCTGTTCTGGATGAGTTGCAAAGGGCGGAGAGTAGAGGCAGGAAGATTTAGATAGAGGCTGTTACAGTAGTCCAGCTTCGAGAGAACCAGGGCTCTGGAGACAGTGAGCTTCTGGGGGAAGGAGAGGAAAGGAAGGATACCTCTGAGGAGGTGTAGCTGGAAGTGTGACTTCTTAGAGACGTCAGATATGTGAGGAGAGAAAGAGAGTCTGGAGTCGAAGATGACCCTGAGGTTTTTTGCCTTGCAGGTAGGAGCAGGAAGAGGGCCAAGGGAGGCCGGCCAGAGAGCTGCAGGGAAGGAGGGAGTGGGTGTGCCGATAAGTAGAATCTCAGTCTTACTGGCATTAAGGCAGAGGTCGTTGGCGGCACACCATTCCTGGATAGCAGAAAGACAGTCAGAGATGAGGGAAGGGGAAGAGGAGGCCGAAGGTAGCCTGAAAATGAGCTGGGTATCATCCGCATAGCACTGACAGTTGGGACAAAGAGCGGTGATGCGGTGAGCAAGAAGTGCCAGATACTGGTTGAACAGCCAGGGGGAGAGGTTAAATCCCTGGGAGACACCACATGTCAGAGATGAAGGAACCCAGTTGGACCTGGGAGGGTCGATTGGAGAGGAAGGAGGTCAGCCACGCCAGAGCTTGACCAGTGATACCCAGGTTATCACGGAGACGCATGAGCAGGATGGTGTGGTTGACAGTGTCAAAGGCAGAAGAGAGTTCGAGCAAAATGAGAACACAAGGGGTGTTAGAGTCAAGGTTTGAGAGCAGGTCCTCACGGATGTTCAGGAGAGCAGTTTCCGTGCTTCTGGCAGCTCTGAAGCCAGATTTATGGTCATGAAGACTACCAACAGATTCAGCATGGAGATTAAGCTGGGAGATGGCCACTTTCTCCAGGAGCTTGCCCAGGAAGGGAGTGATAGAGATTGGGCGATAGTTAGCTGGGCAGGAGGGGTCAGAAGAGGGTTTCTTAAGAAGGGGGTGCACACGGGAGTGCTTGAGGGGGGATGGGAAGACTCCAGAGGAGAAGGAGTGATTGCAGAAGTCAGCCAGGACAGGCGCCAGGGAGTCGATGTGGTCCTGGCTAGTTTTGGAGGAACAGGACGTGGACCTGTTTTGACGAGACTTTCATAGATCGGACTTGTCTCAAAACCTCGTCAGCAGAAAACAGGGGAAAGGCAGAGAAGGAGGGAGGAGGGGTGGCTGCAGAAGGGCCAGAGGGAGAGCAGGGAATAGAGGAAGGGAGGTGATAGGAGGACAGTGAGGACAGGATGTCCTGAGTTTTTGAAATGAAGTTAGAGGCCAGTGCCGTGCAGAGGGCCTGGGAGGGGACAGGAGAAGTGGAGACTGCAGCAGGGTTGGCCAACTCCTTGCAGATTTTAAAGAGTTCGGCCGAATTGTTAGATGCCGCAGAGATGCAGGCTTGGATAAGAGCTCTCTTCTTAGTGAGAACGGAGAGCCGGTATTGCCTTTGGAGCAGGCGGCAGGCCAGTTTGTCAGAGGATGAAGATGAAGCACGCCATTTCCTCTCTGCCACCCTGCAATTGTGTTTATGGGTGACGAGATCCGAGTCATACCAGGAGTTACATTTGGCTTTGGGCTTCAGGCGGATTCTCATGACAGGGGCAAGGATATCAAGGGTATCAGATATAGCAGAGTGGAGAGTGGAGAGGGCTGATGGCACAGTAGAACAGTTCAGAGAAAAGAAAAGTGGTTAAGAGATACTTGGCAATTTTGGAAGGAAGGAGGTGCCTTCATTACCTAATATTTATCGACAGTGTCAAAGGCAGCAAACAGGTCAAGGAGAATTAGGATAGAGGATAGATTGTAGTGCTTAGAAGAGACGATGAAGTTGGAGACATTAGTGAGAGCAGTTTCCGTGGAATGACAGGGTCAGAAACCAGCTTTAGGGGGTCTCAAAGGTTGTGGATGACTGCAACATTAGTGAGACAGTTGAACACAACCCTTTCAAGCACTTTAGAGTAGTGCGGAAAGACAGACACAGGGGAAAATTGAGCCTGGCAATTCAGGACAACCCCTTGCTTTTTTAGGATAGCGATGACTGTGGCCATTTTGAAAATAGAGGGAAAGCAAGCAGAGTCTAAGGACAGATTGAAGAGGTCTGCAAGGTGAGAGGCCACTAACATGACAAAAGGTTTGACTAGCTGAGGTGCAAGAGGGTCAGATGGGGCACAAGAGGGAGTAGTCTTCATCAGTAGAGATAGGACTTGTTCAGTATTAGTATGACTATAATGGGTGGCAGGGGCAGACGATGATGGTATAGTAGGTGGGGTGTAGAATATAGTAGGAGGGAGTGTGAGGAAGGTCAGGATAGAGTCTCTCATTTTGGAAACGTTGGCAGCAAAATATTGAGCTACATTAGCTGTGAGAGTGGAGTTAATGGTCAGATGTTTAGGAGGAGTGAGGAGTAGGTAAAGGGTGCCCTGTAGCCAGTGAGGATGGTTGGAGTGAGAATCAATGAGGGTGCAGTAGAAATCATTTTTTTCTCTATCAATAGAGGACTTGAGAGAGTTCATGGCAGAGAGGTGGAATTTCAGGTCCTCTTTCCAGTGGGTACGACTTTATTTGTGCAGCAGCCAAGGCATGTCTGTGTGGAGAGAGCATATGAATGAGGTGACCTATGGTTGAGGATGCTAAGACTTGGGGGTGAATGTTAGCAGTGGGAGGTGATAGGAGAATGGTCTTGAAGTAGGGATTGGAAGCTGGAGGAGGCAGTGTTAGAGGTAGAGGCATCAGGTGTGAAGGAGGAGAGTGAGAACTGTAGGTCAGAGAGAAAGGGAGGAATGGCAGAAGATTTACATTTAAGTAATAGGTGGAGCAAGTGATGAGGAGAGGTCATGAGGTGGAAAAAAGATTGTGGTGGAAAATATAGAGCGATCAGATAGGGATGGTGTAACAGTAGTATTAGTGACTGAGACGTAGAAATGAATAAGAGATCCAAAGCTTCAACACCGGTGTGGGTAGATAGCCCATGGATAGAGTGGAGAATGTGTTGACTAAGAATAATTAGGTGATATTTAGTGGAAAAAGAATGAAGGAGTTGTTCACGTTTGACCAGGAGGGTGATAGATGGGGCTGATGTGAAGCGAGGTGGTGCAGAAGCAGAGATGGTGAAATCAGTGGTTGGTGTCTGATTTAGTCCCTGGTGTTGCTGGGATGAGGCAATTACTTCTTTACTGGTGTTCCCAGAAGAGTCTCTTGTGGCCTTTGTCCTAAAAATCATGTGGTTGGGGACTTTAGCGACTAGACATGGGGATCCCTGCGATAGATGATACATTTTCTATATCCTTCATCTTTTCTGGCCAACAAGTTCTAAAGTAAGGGTTTGGGATCCACATGATCCTGTCCAACTTGCTCAGTTTTTTTTTTACCACCACAACATTTATACATGGGAAATATAGAAATGTACTGGCAAACAATTTTTTTTCTGAATGATAGTATTACATATATCACCAGCAACCATCCTCTAATGCGTAACAATGCTAATTGAAAATGGACAGCTTTAAACAACATCAAAAGCAGGAGATCTGTGATGTTTTTCCGCAAAGCATACTACATTTTATTTTAATTAAACTTGCCTTCATGACTACCTTTCTTGCTTAATGAAAAACAATAATGTGAATGGTTTATACAGTTATTGATTTTAAATGCAGATAACTGTGATGAATCAATGGATATCGTCACTACTCCCCAGAGGGATACCCCCTTCCCATGAAGCCAGGGAGGTGAGGCTGCTACCCAATAGTCCTCCTGGGGGTGATATAATGCAGGAGGATCTCATGGGAAGGGCCTCCCCTCTGGGGAGAAGGAGGACTATCTAGGGTATAGCTCTTGTTAGAAAATCACACCGCCACACAGTCTAGCCTCGCCTTCTTCTCCTATCCACTTTGTAGAGAGTAGACCTGTGTACGTTTGCAAAATAGACTACCTCAAGTTCCTGGAAAGTACTGAGACAAAGACGAACATTATGAACCTGGATAATACAAGTACTTGGACGAGGTGGATCACAGGAACAATGAAGACCAATACCAAGAAGGAAATGCACACGTATAGACTTCTCCGGCGGCGTGGTTCCATTTATGCCATAAAAAAACAAAGATGGACTATGAGTCGGGGAGTCACAACTAACTAGACGAGAGACCATGAAGCCCAGGAAGGACAAAAGGGATGCGGCCAAGGCAAGAATGGAGCTGACAGCAGTCCGCTCCCAGAGTCAAGGGGACAACAGGACTCCTTTACCAAATGGCATCCAGATAGTACCGAGAGGCTGGTAAACAGTGACACAAATGCAAGAAGCATTGTCCATTCCATTGCTCCAAGGGCCAGGCAGAAGACCCACACGATGAAGGCACTGAGACACAGAGATGCACATGCAGCACACAGAATATGAGAGAGATGCCAGGAAGAACCAGCTGTACAAATATAACCAGCAGGACTATATTACTTGTGTTAGTATTTGGCAAGGGATGCAGCTAAGGGGACATAAAGAAACGGGAAGATAAGCAAAGGTCAAGGATAAAGACCAAGAGAGTGATATGAGTCATCTTCCTTATGGCTGTACTTGGCAGGAAAGTGAACCAAGTGGGCCAAACCAAAGAAGAAGAGAAACAATGATTGAGGACCCAAACAAAGAGAATGATATGAATCATCTTCCTCCTGACAGTACTTGGGAAGTTGACCAAGTAGGCCAAACCTAAGAAGAAGAGAGAAGCCTTGGTTGCAGACCCTCACAACATTCATAGTTGGGTGTTGTAAGTTTGAAACCTAATCAGGAGAAAACCAGAGGAAGTGAGACATTCCCCCTAGTTGTAAGAGATTGTTTTACAATGACAAGGAAAAGGAAGTTATTCTCCTGGTTACTCAGACCAGGAGAAAGGTCCAACAGGCGTGGGGAAAGGAGTCATTCCACTGGTCTTTTTGAGACTGAGACCAAACTCCATGAGTAGAGAGGCATTCACTGAGAAAGGGAATATTGTTTGGAACTTTGTGTTGGGACTGAGATCGAACACCAGGAGAAGAGAGGCAAAAACTGTTTTGGAACTTTAACTTTGCGACCTGAGGAAGAGAGCTATTCATTCAGGACTATTGTTTGGAGCTTTGTGTTCAGACTGAGATCGAATTCCAGGAAAAGGGGTGCATTCTCATCGCCCCACAAAGCAAATAATGTTTAGAACTTTGACCATAACCCAGTGACCTGGGTAAGGGAGTCATTCCCCCGGGTTGTTTTAGACTGAAGGCCTGGGAGAAGGGAGTCATTCTCCTGGCTCACCAAGGAAATACTCTGTGGAACTTTGACCATAACCCAAGAGAAGGGGGGCATTCTCCTGGCATCCAAATAGTGCTGCTTTATTTCTTAGTTTATGGTGTAAGAAGTAGGGTTGTCTCGACATAGAACAGTGGACATTTTTACTTTAACAGACATCCTGGCAGTCACCTTAGATTTTTAGTTGAGGAAGAGAAAACCCTCTTAGGAATAAGGAAAGATAGCTTTTATCTTTCTTTATTTATTAATAAAAAATATATCCCCAAACAGGACACCTTTGTTTAAGAGTCCTCTTCTGCACCCTTAAACAACATTAAGAAAACCTAGTGCTAGGTCAAATTGTAACTTTCCTCTCATGGATGGCCTTGATAGGATCCTGATTAACTGATAATGACACTCTCACGATATACAAGCTGCAGGTAAGACACATGCCGTTATGTGGGTTTGACCTAGGGGACCTGACTTCAGCCACTAAATTAATCACCAGAGAAAATATCTTTGTGAAGAAATGTTCAATGCATATGACCATGGACACACATCTCTACATTATGCAATAATACCTACAGAACCTAAAATGTCACATGTATGTGTAGGACAGTACAGGTTTTCACTGGAATCTATGGAATAACTAACATGGGATCCTTCACCCATTCCATAGCTTTATTAATGACTCTGTATTAGTAATATTAACACACACTGAACAAAGGAGCTGAACAAAAAGGTACATGCATCTCTTCCATCGATCAGGGTCTTGAGCAGGTCCAAGGTGTTAAAGTATACTCTGCTCTCAATTTATCTACTGGATATTGTACACGTGTCTTTACCAATGGGGGACAATGGTATGCATGAGCTTGTATGGCCTTTGGGTACATAAACAGTTGTAATTCATTTAGTATATTACTAATTAGTATCCAGCATGGAAAAAATGAAAAGGACTTACCAGTGATTGGCTACATTCCAAGCCTTACTACATACATGGTAGTCCCAAGCACGCAACAGCGTGCAGCTCGCTCCGGTCCTGACATCATTTTCATTCTGGAATGGCTACCAGGGAAAGGGAAAAGGGACTATGTGTAGTCCCTTGTCCCTTTCCATGGGGGCCATTTTCTGTGTTTACTATGGCCTCCACGGAAAGAGAAGAGACTACGTTTTCGGTGCGCAGCTGCCATTTTTTTTACTTTTCTTTTCCGGCTGAAAAATGCAACGCGTCTCGCAGCTGGGAAATAAAACCACATAAGTACCCGGTCTAATGGCCAAGGTATTAATGGCAATATGCCCCTAGACTGCAGGCCATTACCGCATAAGGTAATACACCAGGGCCTTTGTTAACTATGGTTCCCAGGGGCATTACTTTATGCGGTAATCTCCCGCAGTTTCTGCGAATATTGTCTAAATAAAGTCATGCCTGACCTTGGAGGAAGTGGAAAATTGGCCTATGAGGATGAAGTATTAGTAACAAACTAAACTGTAGAACAACTCTTGATGGAGATCTGCTATGCACTGACACAGTTAAGGGACACAGGTGTAAGATTATCACTCCAAAAAACACAATGATGATAAACCAAACTAAACTTTCTAGGCAACTAAATCAAAGTTCAGTGCCTTAAACTTCAGAAAAGAAGGTTGAAGCTTTACTCAAATTGCAGAAACCCATACATTTACTTGAAATACAAAGTATCTTACGAGTGATCACCTACATTCATAAAGTCATAGATAATTATACAGAAATCACTCAGCATTTCGTCCATGTATTGACGTTAGGGGTGAATTGGGAGTGGGTGGACTCCAAAAGTAAGGATGTGAACAATTGGAAACAAGTCATTCACAAGCACTGTGCTTGGTTTTCCCATTAAAACAAGAAGTATTTTCTGGAGAAAAGGGTTTTCCGATACCTGGTTAATTGCTGTTTTGTATCAGAGGCCTAACCAGGTTAAAAAGGTAATTTTACATGTAAATAAGACATCGCTTCATTACATCTTAGGCGGTCCAGATTTAACGGTGGCGGTAAAACCGTACAGGCACCGTTTTCCAGACCAGCTAACTACGAGTTTTGTGGCCGTGTGGTGTAACACCACTGGCCACAGACAGATATGGAAACACTGGCCCCATTACCGCATGATGCCGGTGTTTCCATGGCCCCCATTCCCATGGAGTCCTACCAGCAAGTCTGGAGCCGGTAAATACCGACACTGCTACCGCCAGACTCATATTGAGTCTCATTGTCATCTAATGAAGAAAATTATACAGATTGTAAGAAAGCACTGCTGGTAACAGTATGTGATTTAAAAAAAATACATCCATTGACCCATAGGTAACATAGTACATTTGAGACATCCCACCAACCTCTCAAATATTTGTAGATGAACCAGATAAGGACTAGTAATGTCTCAAATTCCAGTATTAAATCCTGAATTTGTTCTATGCAAGGTTTCCTTATAGAAATCAGATGTCAAAGACACAATGTTTGATGGCTCAATGATTAGCAGACCTACATGACTGTGTCAAAGAGAACTCCTTAGAAAATTAATATTTAACAACAACTGAAAATATGGGGGCATGTCTAGCTTCTTCAGACACGGTGTATGGAAAACAAACACCAGTCAGGAATGGCCCATACTTCCTGTCGGTGGATTCTATTAACGTATCACTGAAAATGATGAGAAGAAATTAGTAGCTGGCTGCTGAAATGCTTGGGTGAATAAAACACTTGAACTTTCAGTTGGTTATAAAACTAGATCCCAGAGTAGTCTAGTCAGGTGGTAGAGCTGACAGCCATATAGCCATATTTCAAGCTGTCCTCACTACCATACATTATTAATGCCAGGAACAGGTGATAATTACTGATTCTTTTAATGCCCAAAAATAGATTTGTACAAAATGTGATCAATTTGTAAGGTACAACAAACCCTTGATCATGGTATACTGGAAAAAGATAAAAGTCAGTGTAACATAGATGCTCTCAACAAAACAGGAACATATTTGGCTGATAATTTGCCAAAACTGGAACTCTGTAAGGGGAAAACATTGATTTGGAACATCTCTTGCGAGAAGTGACTCCGAGTAGCAATGCTTCACATGTTGATATAATTACTGGTTAGAGAGAAGACCCCATTTCTGGAACATGCTATCAACATCTGCAAGATCCGGAACACTTCCCACTATCTGAAAATGATTGCATGTGGAATGAGAATTTAAGAGCATTCTTAAAATTTCATCATGCATTGTTGGTTAGAAAATCCTAATTGGGCTATGACCAGAGGATCATGCCTACTTCATTTGGAATGGAAATTCTATGTGACGTTGTTTATTGCCAAAACTCTGTCCATAATATACATTTAAAAGGTTGTTAAGTGTGTGCACAGTTTTGGCTGAGTTCTCTCAAACAGGAGGCTCCCCCATGTCATGAAGGGTTGACATTGCCCTGTTCGATTTACAGATTTATTTAATTGAACTGTGATTTCTTCCGCATGTAGAAACAAGTACATGTTAAGAGTTACTTACCTAATTTCTAAGTGAATTGAATGTTTCCCATTCCAAAATTGTAAGGCAAAGACTGTCCATATTATTGATCAACAACATATTTTTAATTTTCAAAATTCCTTAACCCAAAGTATAAACAATGCATCGTTTTCCAACCTTGCAGGTGGACTGGCTGGCATCTGTGGCTTCTAATCAGCCTTCGTTCTCAATGCCCTGTTGGTAGTGTTTGTTGTAGTGCTGAGCCCCTCGTAGTCCCGTCCCCAGCTTTTCAAAGGTAACCTTATTAGTGATGTTCCTTCACTCCAACACAAGATCTGCAATCTCTGCCCGAGCCGCCTCGGCAGAGATTGCAGATCTTGTGTTGGAGTGAAGGCTGATTAGAAGCCACAGATGCCAGCCATTAACAGTGGTCATCTTTGAATTGAGAAACACACAGGATATGAACAAGAAACACAGCACATCATATTGCTACTTCACTAGATGACGTTTTCACCATTCCACAACAAGAAGGGATGCTTGAAGTTCTAAAGACATAGAGAAAAATGAAAGAAAAATGAAATGGACATACTTTGAATTTATTTGTTGACTGTGAATTAATAATAGGATAAGAAAACATTGTGTCCATACTGAAAAGTTATTGCTCCTGAAGAAGAGAGGCACACTCTCGAAACGCGTAGAGCCCTGAATTAGGAAGGCCTTCCCCTTTTTTCTTGAATTTTTTTGAATTACTGTATATTCTTTTTGAGTGAATTGAACTCGAACATTCTTTATTATCATGTATATGGTACTAAAATACTATCATGCCTTCATAAAGACTTTTTGAAACTTTTATGTATATTGAAACAAATCATTGCATGTTTTCATATGTAATATTTGTACAAAAGAGTGGCTTAATTGATACTTTGCAATACTAAAAATCAACAATAAGTGAACAAAAAAGGATATTTTGTTTGGATCTTGTTATCCAATACCCAGAGGTGTGCAGGGGACGGGAGTTCCCATTGTTAGTGTTTGCAGTACACAGTGGTGCAGGCAGTTATGGTTGCTTAGCTTACCATAATGGGGGAATGTGCAGTGTTTTTTGGTTTCACTGTGAAGTATAACATCCCTTTAACAAAGTATTTTACTGAATGTACATATATATATATGGCAGGCAATGAAAACAAATAGGCTAAACATGTGATGTCATCAGTGATGTCATCAGTGACATTTCAGAGGACAGCTTTCATGATCTGGGTGTTAGTGTTAGCAGTGCACAGTGGCGATGGCAAGTAAGGGGGCTCAGTCTGCCATAACTGGCGAATTTCAGGGGTTTTTCATTTTTAATTTGAACCCCAATGGGGAGGGCAAACATTTTTTCTTTAGTGAAGTGCACAGGTTTTTCGTAGGGCAACTTAACCATAACGTCCCCTCAACAAAGATTTTTGTGTAGTGAATTTTACAGGTTTTTGGGACTACTGTGGCCGTGTAATATGGATGGATGTTTGTGCAAATATTTTAAGCAAGTTTGAGGGGCTATGTTAAATGAAAATGTCAGTGGAACAAAAGCAGGCTACCCCTCACTTATACGGATATGTCAATGGGCTACAATTATGAACAGGGCTAAGGTTGAAAAAATCCAATGCACATCTGTCAAAGATATGTTAAAAAGCAATTTAATATACTATAATTCATAGTGGAAAACAGTTCATACATAAACAATACATAATGCATGTAACTATCCAAAAAAGGTGAGGGAGAAAATCACTTAACCTAAACGCTTTGACATCTCCACCACATGTTTAAAACATTCCTAATGAAACTCTGGGGTTAGTATGTGATTGTGGCAGTATTACCACAGCTGAAGACTTGCAGACCAACTAGGTTCTGGTGTACACACCACCTAGACACAAATCCACTCCAATACCTTTACTGTACTTCACAGGAATTTCTTGGAAATAATTCTTTCCTCTCTTTATTCTAAATCCTTTGAACTAAATCTATACAGTCCCATGTACTTCCCTCAAAGTTTGAAATTGATAAGAAATTATTATTATGCACAGAACAAATGTCATGTAATGGGAGCCGGACTACCTAATCAGTCAAAAAAACTGACATACACAGTTACTGAATCAGACTCAGGGCCAACACATTGTGTTTCTGGCCCCTACTACGGGACATGTCTATCCTAGACAACACAAACAACTTACCAAAAAGGGGCCTTCATCAGGACATAAGAACATTTCTATTGGATTTACATTTTATTGTAGATTCTCAAAATTTGTCTGCATGTGTAGAACTACTTTTTGCTTCACGTGTTTAGGGGAATATTCTTAATATATTTTTTTCAACACGTTTATTGTCCATATTTAACAGGTCCAAACTCCAGGTGCAATCTCCAACAGTCCCCTCATCCATGCCCAAATCACCCTCCTTACCTTCTCCCCATTGAACTGTCCTTCCCTCAAAGCAATGCCTTTTTCATATAGATTCTTGACACCAGCCCTAGGATATACAGTTGCCAGATACTGCCGCATTCTGTTTGATATGTAACAAAGCTGTAGCCAGCTAGGGCAACCAACTTCATCTGGAGTGCTTTGAATGCCCTATCTATACAAAGAGGAGACCACCGAAGCAGCAGTGTTTGAAAGCTAAAAACAAAAACTGACTATGCATGAAGACATGTTTCATGTATTTCAAGGTACGTTTACAAAATGTTGAATGCCCACTTACACTTATCTGTCTGTGTGTGACTGTGCATGAATTATACATGCATGTGTTTGATGGTGTGGGTTTCATGATCAAAGTTATTTATAGACACACCAATGGCATATTTTGGTTGTGCAACATCATCCAAAGGGCTGTATTGGGAATATTTATATAGGTCGTGTTCACAGCATCATAAGTGATTTACAGTTACCAAACTGGCATTGACTGTGGCTGCAATATCAAAGTGATTTATATTCAGAATGCTGCCATATGTTATGGGGACAGCTTCATGAAGAATTTTACAGTGGCAATGCTAGCGTATATTGTGAGTGCAGCTGCATGAAAGGGACATACAATGCCAAGTAGTAGTAAAGCATTCTACCCAACCCTCATCCGATCCGAGGAACCAGCAACTCAGGGAAAATGGGATGGAATCAAGAGATGTTTTTATTGAAAATACAAATTCTGAGAGATCATCAATTGTTTTATTATCCTTGTTACTATTTACAAGTGACCTACTTATGAAAAGCTAATATCTGCACATCTTCTCTATCCGGTCAGTGTGAGTGCAATGGCCCCCTTAACTTGAAGAACTTAGTGCCCCTTGGTGTCCACAGGAAGCGGTGCCCAGTGATAAGGGCATGTCAGTTGCAATGCCGAACATGTAAAATCAAGCACATAAAACACGCATGGGAACAATTCTACTGCATACGTGTGCTGTGTTGTTTGTTGCATGGCCTGCATATTCTGTGCTTAGTGGGATGCTGGTTCTTGCATGGGATGATGAACTACATCATATTACCGGGCGTTGGCAATGCATTGATTATAACATACCTCATGTGTTATCACATGAGGTATGTTCTCCAGAAAGGGTGAGGGCCAGGGAAATGTACTGCAGCTAAAACCTCACAACATTAGCAAGAATTGCATGTGAGTGGGCTTCTGATGATGTGAGAGTGCCCTCTCGCCCCAGGCTACATCCAGTATGGCATTTGGGAGGAAAGAAATAATAACTAACCAATACAATGTGATGGGGCATATGAAACACAGACACAAGTTAGAAGGCAATCCACTGCATCCTTCACAACTACTTACCAATGAGCAGGAACACAGAACCCCAACGAGGGGGTGGGAGCTGTCTTGCGAAGTTGTAGGCATGTTTCTAGTATAGGTTGTTCCTTCATAGTATTGTGAATATTCTGATAGATGGATTTTAGACAAAACAAGCTTCACATGTTTTGTAAATTAGTTAGGCTTCTGAAATGAGTGCCTCTTGTGGCATATTGCCTTCATTTACATAATCTTCCAATGACCACATCTTGGTAACATATTGGAGAGCCCCATGTTTTAATTTAGAAATGTTCCTTTTGTACAGGATTACCCTTTCAATAAACAGCGTTTTCACATCTACTAACAATATTTCTGGTCAAAATACCCATCGTTGCAGCATAATATGTGCACAAGGGGTTCATGTTATGGCCAGCACAGCTTTTTAATTTGTTCTTTGTAAACTGTGACTACATGACTATTGCTCAACAAGAATACAAGGATGAGTAATGGCTAAACTACATTCTCAGCCCTTATACTACTACCAAACAAAAGTGGTCCCAATTATAAAAAAAAAATGAAACAGGTACAGTCAAGAGATATACCTCCTTTGCCTTTTGTGATAATGTGGCCTGAGGGAACTCTTAAGAGGGGTTTGAATGTGAAGCAGTGGCAACACAAGCAGCAATAGTACAACAGTCCAAAATAATGGAATATATAATCAAGGTTCCATAAAAATATATACACTTAAATTAAAGGCCTGAATATGCAAAACAAAAGGTACTAGACAACACAAACAAGAATCCACCCCTAAAGGAAGACAGAGAAATGCAGAATGTAGTTATGCAAGCAATCTGGATACTTAGCACAGAGGAAAAGACTATAAATCACCACAATGTTGTCAAATAAATGGGTGACATAGCAGTCTCTAGGGTCCTAAATGTGGGTCAGGGTGGTGGGGCCTTACAACAGTACTTTAATCAGTCCTCTGTGGTTCAACTGCATTGAACTAGCCTTCTTAAGGTTGTGCAAGTGGGTCAAACCTAGGTTCGCATGTGGCAAGCAGTGATTATCCAGAACAGAAGCAAGTGTTGAGTCAGGTTTGAGGTGACCTTCAATGTGGCATTCAAAGATTATGGGTTGATGATGACAACAGGGTCAGTTTCCCATTCAATCTTGGATCAATGCTGAAGATGCTGGTGGTTGGAGGCATGATTTGAGACATGGCAGTTGGAAGAATTTCACTGTGGGAGCTCCTTGCTCAAGCTCAAGCAAGCTTTTGGGGACACGTTCGTAGTGGATTGGGAATTTCCATTTCCTGACAGTCCCCATCATTCCTCATGTAATCAGGAGTTTGCGGATTCTGATGGCTTCGGATTCAGCAAGGAGGACATGGTACCCCGAACTTCTAGACATGTCCATCTACCATCCATTCCGTCTTCCCTAGAGAGTAAACCTTCTCTCACAAACGGGAGGCCACCTTCTTTACCCAGAATTCAGAACTCTGAACCCTCATGCCTGGTTTCTGAGAGATTAAGATACAAAGATTGAGACCTCTCAGAAGACGTGATGGAGGTGTTGCTTTCATCCAGAAGACGAGCAACAAAAGCACTATACCGCTGCTGTTGGAGCATGTTTTGCAGCTGTTGTAGAGCTAAAGATAAAGATTCTTTTTTACTTTTGATACAACTCCAGTGCTTTCTTTTTTACTGCTAAAGTCTACCTGGTCGTGTTATCCATCTTTAAATGCATGCCAGAGCAAGGATCCTATTTTAAAATACCCATTGCTGTACAGTTCCTCAAGGGACAGGCAAATATTTTCCTAACGGTTCCTTTCATAGTCCCGGACTGTGATCTAAAATTGAAATTAACATTTTTAATGGGATCTCCATTCCTGTTCGCTCACATTATTGATATTCAAGACAAACTTCCTAGTTGCCATCACTTAGCCTTTCAGTGTGAATGAGCTACAGAATCTTTCAGGTAAACCACCGTTCACTACATTTTCTAAGGGGAAAGTAGCACTGAGGGTTTGTCCCTCCTTCGTTCTCAAGGTGGTGTCCAAATTACACACCACACAAAAGATTACCTTGCCAGCATTTTACCCACCTCCTCATCCTTCCAAGGAGAAATAGAGGTTACACAGACTTGACCCAAAAAAGTGTTCTGATTTTTTATATTGCCAGAATGGCAAATTTCAGGCAAGGCAATCACATTTTTTGTTGGTTACACTGCTCACAGACTGGGTGAAGCTCTGACTAAATAGACCTTGTCACGCCAGATCATTCTGTGTATTTCCGAATGTTATTCTTTACAGAGCCATGTACTTCCCTCAAGATTTTATAAAAATGTGCACATTGATTATAAATTAATATTTGCAGATCAACCAGACTAGTAATGTCTGTAATTCCAGGATTAAATCCTGAATTCATTCTATGCAAGGCTCCCTTAAAGAAAACACATGTGATAGACAAAATGTTTGATGGCTCAAGGATAAGCAGACCCTCATGACTGTGTCAAAGATAACTCCTTAGAAAATGAAGATTTAACAACAACTATGGAGGCATGACTAGCTTCTTCAGACAAGGTGTATGGAAAAAAACACCAGTCAGGGATTGCCCACAGTTTATGCAGGTGGATTCTACTAACATATCACTAAAAATGATGAGAAGAAATTAGTAGGTGGCAGCTGAAATGCTTGGATGAATAAAACACTGGAACTTTCAGTGGGCTATAAAATTGGATCCCAGAGTAGTCTAGTCAGGTGGTAAAGCTGATAGACACATAGACATATATCAGTCTGTCCTCACTACCATAAATCTGATTCCGTTAATGCCCAAAATGGATTTGCATAAAATCTGATCAATTTGGAAGGTACTAACAACAAACCCTTCATCATGGTATACTGGAAAAAGATAAAAGTCATTATAACGTAGATGCTCTCGATAAAACAGGAACATAGTTGGCAGATAATTTGCCAAATCTGGAGCTCTATAAGATGAAATCATGGATATGGAACATCTCTTCGGACAAATACAAGTAACAAAGTCACTCGGAGTAGCAATGCTGCACATGTTTATATAATTACTGTTTAGAGATAAGACCCCATTTCTGAAAAATGCTATCAACATTTGCAAGATCTGGAACACTTCCCTGTATCTGAAAATGATTACATGAGGAGAGAAGATTTAAGAGCATTACTGACATTTCAACGTGTATTGTTGGTTAGAAAATCCTAATCGAGCTATGGCCAGAGGATCATGCCTACCTCACTTAGAAGTATTATGTTAAACAATGCCCATGATGCAGCCACGATTGAACACAGGGGATTTAAAATAAAAACAATGGAAATTCTATGTGAGTTGTTTTTTGCCCAAAATCTGGTCAAGTCCTAAATATATATTTAAATGGTTGTTAGATATGCACACACTTTTGTCTGGGTTCTCACAAACATGTGGCTCCCCCACGTCATGAAGGGTTGACATTGCCTTGTTCCATTTACAGATTTATTTAATTGAAACCGTGATTTGTTCTGCATGTCGAAACAAGTACATGTTAACAGTTACTTGCCTAATTTCTAAGTGGATTGAATGTCTCCCAACCCAAAATTGTAAGGCAAAGACTGGCCATATTATTGATCAACAACATATTTTTTAATTTTCAGAATTCCTCAAAGGGGTGAATCTGACCAAAGTAGTCACTTTACCGGTAAAGTGATGGCTGAGATGTGGGAAATTCTAGTATTAAAAAGAAAACTATTGATCACCTACCACCTAGAATGTAGCAGGAATGGGACGTAGGAAGACAACTGAGGGAAGTCTAAAGAAGTTTGAGGTGGATTCAGGACCCAGTTGGGAATTAGGATTACCATTAGTTTGTATGGCTCTGAAATGTACCCCCATTTCAGCCACCCAAATTCCCTTTTGTAAACTCATGACTGGTATAAAAAAAATGGTATTACATCAACAGCTATTATATTGAACACAGGCAAATACATTGATTCATGTTTTTACTACTCATAAATATGTTGAAAACTTTAGAAAGCACTTGCAAAATGCATTTGCCTGTGCCAACACAACATGGAGAAATGTGTGGTCAATAGAAAGAAATACTATGATTCTAAGACCTTGAAAAGGGAGTATGATGAAGGTGGCTCAGTCACCTTGTTAACTTACAAAGAAACAAATCTAAGTGAGAAATGTTTTGCCATTGTGGAAAGGAACCTTTAAAATTATAGACAGAATGTGTCTAGTTACCTACAAAATACATTTACTGAAAGGGTATCAGACAGAAAAATGTTTGGGACAAATCATCCAGAGGAGGACATGTCATCCTCTTGGACAAATATAGGAGTCATCTGCGCCCCTGGTTGAGTTGGACCTGGCTACAACTTTGAGCGACCAGTAGGCGCAGAGACCCGGAATGTGCATTCGAAAGTTAAGGGAATGTAGGTGAAGTGATGAATGCTTAGATTGTATTATTAAATATGGACTCTTAAAAAACAATAAATACATTAGCAAATAGAGGATAGGAAACAAACATATTCTCTGTACCTGTGCCTTATAATAAACTAGCCTTTCTACCCATCTCCCAAAATGTAAACAATACATCTTTTTCCAGCCTTGCGGTTGGACACTGGATTCGCAGAGGGCATATGGATAATCATTCCCCAAGTAAAAATACCTGAAGTTTCCAGAGCGGGAAGGACCAATTTCAAGGAAGAAGCCGCGGTTCAAGGAAATGGCATGATGAATATTTTGGAGAATATCTCCATCCAGAGAAGATTTTTTCAACTTTCTTTCCAGGTATGCATGGTTGTTAATAATTCTATAACCCGGAATTGAACAGACATGAAAGTAATCTCAATCCCCATTATAATGAGGACTCTAGCAAAATCAAAAATTCTATGGAAATCCATTTGTCCCTATCATTTCCCAAGTGGGATTAAGCACAAAGACGTATGATGGAATAATTTAGAAATCATTTCATTGAAGACAACAGGTCTTGTATTCAAGAACCAAACTACAGATCAGCATTAAGTTGACAAATTACAATTTTCCTGTCAAATTTAAAGCATTATTAACCGTTGACATTGGAAGCACGAGGTACGTAGGAAGAATATGCACCTATTCAATCAGTCATCAGCTAATGTGAATGTGCTATTAAATAAATATTTTGTTCAGCAAATGGACCTTTTCACAGAACAGATGGTCGACCTCTGATAATGATCAGAACATATGAAACTTAATTTACCATTTCCAGAATGCACAGCAGAATCTGATTTAAAATATGCATCCATGGCTATCGATTCAAATGCATTTTCAACTGCAATCTTTAACATGTTAACCCCACTGAAAAACAGCAGATCTGAAGTCATCTTAAGCAGAAAAATAAAATGAACACCATGATATAATCTTAAAATGTAAACTTTGTGCATAATCTTCATATGTCAGTGACACTATTATCCACCAAATGTCAAAATTCATGTTATATCCAAAAATTCAGAGAATTCACACAAATATGGATATGCAATGTTCCCCATTATCAAATGTCTTGTTAAATAATTATTTAAATATTATTATTTTAGCTCAGCATCAGTTCTCACTCCTGATGGTGGGCCAGTTTGCAGCTGACAGATCCATCTTAAGGCAAATCAAATGTAATGGCCCAATAGAAGCAAGAATTAGGGGCCTTGTGGGTTTGTGATGAGAGAAGAAAATGAACCACAGGACCCACCCTACCCAGATTGTACTGTCAAATGATGCAATATTGTGGGTTCACCATAATATAAACAGTGGTGTGCCTATGGAAGAAACACAAAAGGAGAGACAATCATGTTCCCATTAACTGCAGACATATTTGCAATTTGGCTCAAGAAGAAAAGGAGGAGTGAATGAATTCCTGATGAAGCCAGAGGTTGGCCAGAGCTTTAGGGGCTCATTTCTGTCATTGCAATGTAAATCAACAAACCAAAATGTTAAGTGAATTCCTGCCCCACTATACTTAAATGTGATTCTCTTAGCAATATATCTCTGAAACTGGGAAGGAGGATATTTATCGCCCAAAAAAACAATGAATTCCCAGAGCGTGTTTCAGAAAGCGATGAACCTCCTGTGATCTATGTCTTCTTGATCCAATTTGACTGATTTGGAACTTAAAAGACCTCATGTGCAGATACATATTTTTTAAATAATTACACATCATGCAATAGAATAATCCCTAGGGATAAAAAATAGAGGGTGGGAGATTTGTATAGGAAATTTATTTTTTGAATCCTGGTATTTAAAATGCTTAATGCACTGCATGCTTCTCGTGCCTTTTGAAAGAAATCAAAACAACTTGAAACATTCTCTTTCATTTATTCATAACTTAAATATAGCCCTTTAACTCCATTTGTCCATATGTTCTGAATTGGATTTATTTCATTTGAATGTGTATTCAGCTCTGGCCCTAACTAGAAGGTCTTGGAGTGTCTTACAAGGTTAGAAAGTGAGAAAGGTGGGAGGTGAAACAGAAATTGGAAAATGCTTTATGATTTTCTTTCATTGCTCAAAGATAAAATGAAGCTATGCGAAACTCTTTTTACATTCTAAATACAGTACAGGTATATTCTGATAGAATGTTTGTATATACACTCAAATAGATCATGTGATTCATATTTGTAATTGCTTGTTTGAGATCATAATTACACTCTTCTTCTTTGATTTAAATTAATTTTTCCATTGGAAATCAATACTTAGTATGATGACTCCATTTTAAAATATTTGAACTATTTCTAGAATAGCTATTCATACATATGATTATATATGGATGGATATTTGTGCGAATATGTTAAGCAGTTTTGATGGGCTGTGTTAAATGAAAATGTCACTGGAACAAAAGCGGGCTTCCCTCCCTTATACTTTATGCCAATGGGCTAGAGTTATGAACAGGGCTAAGGTTGAAAAAATCCAATGCACATCTGTCAGAGATATGTTAAAAAGCAACTTAATATACTATATTTCATAGTGTAAAACAGTTCATACATAAAAAATACAAAATGCATGTACCTATACAAAAAAGGTGAAGGAGACCATAGCTTAACCTAAAAGCTTTGACATTCCCACCACATGTTTAAAAAATTCCTAATGAAACTATGGGATTAGTATATTATTGTGGCAGTATTACCACAGCTGAAGACTTGTAGACCAACTAGGTTCTGGTGGACACACCACCGAGACACCAATCCACTCAGATACCTTTACTGTACTCCACAGGAATTTCTTGGAAATAATTCTTTCCTCTGTTTATTCTAAATCCCGGTACAATATCTATACAGACCCATGTATTTCCCTCAAGATTTCATAAAAATGTGCACATTGATTACAAATTATTATTATTTACAGAAGAAATGTCACATAGTGGCAGGCGGACTACCTAATCAGTTAAAAAAATGGACATACACAATTACTGCATCACACTTAGCGCTGACACATTGTGTTTCTGGCCCCTACTACGGGACATTCCTATCTTAGACAATCCTGACTACTCGCCGAAAGAGGCCTTTATCATCACATAAGAACAATTCTATTGGGGTTAAATTGTATTGTAGATTCTCGAAATTCTTCTTCATGTGAAGAACTATTTTTCCCTTCACGTGTTTATTTTCTTTCAACAGGTTCAATCTCCAAGTTCAACAGGTTCACTCTTCAGGTTCAATCTCCAACAGGCCCCTCACCCATGGCCAAATCACCCTCCTTACTGTCTCCCCGTTGAAATGACCTACCCTCAAAGCAATGCCTTTTTCATATAGGTGCTCAACACCAGCCCTAGGATATACAGTTGCCAGATACGACCACCTACTGTTTGATATGTAACTAAGCTGTAGCCAGATTGGGCACCCAACTTCATCTGGAGTGCTGTCAATGCCCTATCCAGACAAAGAGGAGACCACCGAAGCAGCGGTGTGTGAACTTAAAGGTGAGCTAAAACTAAAACTGAGTATGCATGAACACGTGTTGCATGTATTTCAAGGTGCTTTTGCTAGATTTTGAATGCACACCTACGCTTATATGTCTGTGTTTGACTGTGCACAGATTATATGTGCATGTGTTTGATGGTGGGGGTTGCATGGTGAAAGTTATTTATAGACACACCAATGAGATATTTTGTTTGTGCAATCTCATTCAAATGGCTTAATCGGGAATATGTATTTAGGATGTGTCCACAGCATCGTAAGTGATTCACAGCGACCAAACTGGCATTGATTGTGGCTGCAATATCAAAGTGATTTATACTAGGAATGCTGCCGTATATTATGGGGGCAGATTCATGAAGTAGTTTATTGTGGCAATGCTAGCATATATTTTAGGCAGCAATGTTATGTACGGTTGCTCACACTAACTTGTGGTAGATACCCCTTCCCTATAAACATGAATCTGCCACCGGACACCCTGGCACCAAAGGTTGTGTCCACCACTGGCATGAGCACAATAATGTTACTGTCAATACAAAGTGGTGGCTAGTATGCTTGGGTGCCAGGGACCAGGCACCACCCCCTTGCTTCTGTGGCAGGTGAACAATGAAAGTGTTGTTTAAATAATGCACTTGCATCTTTTTAACTTAGTGCAGTACCTGGTGTGCCCCTGCGACAATATGATCATCATGTGCATTGCAAATACATTGTGGCACAGGGGTCTGTGGAATTGTATGTGCTTGTATTAGGGGTTTGGACAGCGCCCCCTCAGCAGGGTTTGCTGGGGGCGAGGGGGTGGGGCCTCATCCATGTTCTTTTTTGGTGCCAGAAAACATTTCTTTGTGACGTGCGGCGATTGACTAAAAAACTGTGTAGGGGTGAGTCCTGTTTTGAAGGCACAGGTCAGTTGCATGATAGCATTTGGTGCATTGATTAGAAAGCAGAATGTGGTTATGGCCAATGACTGAAATGGAGAACCGGGTGGGGGTGGGGGATTTTTGTTTCACTCATTAGGCAGTGTACAGCTACCAGAATTGTGGCAGGTAAGCAATCATTGCTGACAAGATGTTTGTGCAGCTCACAACTGTTAATGATGCACCTTGTTTCTGCTTTGGGCCTTGCGTTATTTTACAGAACTTACTGCATTGGAGGCAATACGCTGTTGTGGGAGCTAGGAAAGTAGGGGATACAGGTGTCTCGCCACTGTAGCAGTGTACCGGCCTTACGACTCTAGTGGAAAGCAGGGAAATTTGTGATGAAGCGCACCTGTCTTTCAACCTGTCAATCATGGTTTCTTTGTCAACCGTTTGCAATGGCATTGTATACTCACCAGACAATCGGACATTTTCCACTATTCAGGTGTTTTTGCTTTTTTTTAATTATCCTTGTTACTATTTACAAGTGACCTACTTATGAAAAGCTAATATCTGCACATCTTCTCTATGCGGTCAGTGTGAGGGCAATGGCTCCTTTACTTGAAGAACTTAGTGCCCCTTGGTAGCCACAGGAAGCGGTGCCCAGTGATAAGGGCATGTCAGTTGCAATGCCAAACATGTAAAATCAAGTGCATAAAACACGCATGGGAACAATTCTACTCCATACATTTGCTGTACTGCTTTTTGCATGGCCTGCATAGACTGTGCTTGGTGGGATGGTGATTCTAGCATGAGATAATGAACTGCAACATCTTACCAGGCATTGGCAATGCATTGATTATAAATTACCTCATGTGATAACACTTGTTCTCCAGAAAGGGTGAGGGCCAGGGAAATGTACTGCAGCTAAAACCTCACAACATTTGCAGGAATTGCATGAGTGTGGGCACTTGATGATGTGAGAGTGCCCTCTCGCCCCAGGCTACATCCAGTATGGCATTTGGAAGGAAAGAAATAATAACTAACCAATACAATGTGATGGGGCATATGAAACACAGACACTAGTTAGAAGGCAATCCACTGCATCCTTCACAACTTCTTACCAATGAGCAGGAACACAGAACCCCAAAGAGGGGGTTGGAGCTGTCTTGCGAAGTTGTAGGCATGTTTCTAGTATAGGTGGCTCCTTCATGGATTGGTGAATATTCTGATAGATGCATTTTAGACAAAACCAGCTTCCATGTTTAGTAAATTTGTTAGGCTTCTGAAATGAGTGCGTCTTGGAGCATATTGGCTTCATTTACATTATCTTCCAATGACCACATCTTGGTAATATATTGGAGAACCCCATTTTTTAATTTAGAAATGTTCCTTTTGTACAGGATTACCCTTTCAATAAACAGCGTTTTCACATCTACTAACAATATTTCTGGTCAAAATACCCATCGTTGCAGCATAATATGTGCACAAGGGGTTCATGTTATGGCAAGCACAGCTTTTTAATTTGTTCTTTGTAAACTGTGACTACATGACTATTGCTCAACAAGAATACAAGGATGAGTAATGGCTAAACTACATTCTCAGCCCTTATACTACTACCAAACAAAAGTGGTCCCAATTATAAAAAAAAATGAAACAGGTACAGTCAAGAGATATACCTCCTTTGCCTTTTGTGATAATGTGGCCTGAGGGAACTCTTAAGAGGGGTTTGAATGTGAAGCAGTGGCAACACAAGCAGCAATAGTACAACAGTCCAAAATAATGGAATATATAATCAAGGTTCCATAAAAATATATACACTTAAATTAAAGGCCTGAATATGCAAAACAAAAGGTACTAGACAACACAAACAAGAATCCACCCCTAAAGGAAGACAGAGAAATGCAGAATGTAGTTATGCAAGCAATCTGGATACTTAGCACAGAGGAAAAGACTATAAATCACCACAATGTTGTCAAATAAATGGGTGACATAGCAGTCTCTAGGGTCCTAAATGTGGGTCAGGGTGGTGGGGCCTTACAACAGTACTTTAATCAGTCCTCTGTGGTTCAACTGCATTGAACTAGCCTTCTTAAGGTTGTGCAAGTGGGTCAAACCTAGGTTCGCATGTGGCAAGCAGTGATTATCCAGAACAGAAGCAAGTGTTGAGTCAGGTTTGAGGTGACCTTCAATGTGGCATTCAAAGATTATGGGTTGATGATGACAACAGGGTCAGTTTCCCATTCAATCTTGGATCAATGCTGAAGATGCTGGTGGTTGGAGGCATGATTTGAGACATGGCAGTTGGAAGAATTTCACTGTGGGAGCTCCTTGCTCAAGCTCAAGCAAGCTTTTGGGGACACGTTCGTAGTGGATTGGGAATTTCCATTTCCTGCCAGTCCCCATCATTCCTCATGTAATCAGGAGTTTGCGGATTCTGATGGCTCCGGATTCAGCAAGGAGGACATGGTACCCCGAACTTCTAGACATGTCCATCTACCATCCATTCCGTCTTCCCTAGAGAGTAAACCTTCTCTCACAAACGGGAGGCCACCTTCTTTACCCAGAATTCAGAACTCTGAACCCTCATGCCTGGTTTCTGAGAGATTAAGATACAAAGATTGAGACCTCTCAGAAGACGTGATGGAGGTGTTGCTTTCATCCAGAAGACGAGCAACAAAAGCACTATACCGCTGCTGTTGGAGCATGTTTTGCAGCTGTTGTAGAGCTAAAGATAAAGATTCTTTTTTACTTTTGATACAACTCCAGTGCTTTCTTTTTTACTGCTAAAGTCTACCTGGTGGTGTGATCCATCTTTAAATGCATGCCAGAGCAAGGATCCTATTTTAAAATACCCATTGCTGTACAGTTCCTCAAGGGACAGGCAAATATTTTCCTAACGGTTCCTTTCATAGTCCCGGACTGTGATCTAAAATTGAAATTAACATTTTTAATGGGATCTCCATTCCTGTTCGCTCACATTATTGATATTCAAGACAAACTTCCTAGTTGCCATCACTTAGCCTTTCAGTGTGAATGAGCTACAGAATCTTTCAGGTAAACCACCGTTCACTACATTTTCTAAGGGGAAAGTAGCACTGAGGGTTTGTCCCTCCTTCGTTCTCAAGGTGGTGTCCAAATTACACACCACACAAAAGATTACCTTGCCAGCATTTTACCCACCTCCTCATCCTTCCAAGGAGAAATAGAGGTTACACAGACTTGACCCAAAAAAGTGTTCTGATTTTTTATATTGCCAGAATGGCAAATTTCAGGCAAGGCAATCACATTTTTTGTTGGTTACACTGCTCACAGACTGGGTGAAGCTCTGACTAAATAGACCTTGTCACGCCAGATCATTCTGTGTATTTCCGAATGTTATTCTTTACAGAGCCATGTACTTCCCTCAAGATTTTATAAAAATGTGCACATTGATTATAAATTAATATTTGCAGATCAACCAGACTAGTAATGTCTGTAATTCCAGGATTAAATCCTGAATTCATTCTATGCAAGGCTCCCTTAAAGAAAACACATGTGATAGACAAAATGTTTGATGGCTCAAGGATAAGCAGACCCTCATGACTGTGTCAAAGATAACTCCTTAGAAAATGAAGATTTAACAACAACTATGGAGGCATGACTAGCTTCTTCAGACAAGGTGTATGGAAAAAAACACCAGTCAGGGATTGCCCACAGTTTATGCAGGTGGATTCTACTAACATATCACTAAAAATGATGAGAAGAAATTAGTAGGTGGCAGCTGAAATGCTTGGATGAATAAAACACTGGAACTTTCAGTGGGCTATAAAATTGGATCCCAGAGTAATCTAGTCAGGTGGTAAAGCTGATAGACACATAGACATATATCAGTCTGTCCTCACTACCATAAATCTGATTCCGTTAATGCCCAAAATGGATTTGCATAAAATCTGATCAATTTGGAAGGTACTAACAACAAACCCTTCATCATGGTATACTGGAAAAAGATAAAAGTCATTATAACGTAGATGCTCTCGATAAAACAGGAACATAGTTGGCAGATAATTTGCCAAATCTGGAGCTCTATAAGATGAAATCATGGATATGGAACATCTCTTCGGACAAATACAAGTAACAAAGTCACTTCGAGTAGCAATGCTGCACATGTTTATATAATTACTGTTTAGAGATAAGACCCCATTTCTGAAAAATGCTATCAACATTTGCAAGATCTGGAACACTTCCCTGTATCTGAAAATGATTACATGAGGAGAGAAGATTTAAGAGCATTACTGACATTTCAACGTGTATTGTTGGTTAGAAAATCCTAATCGAGCTATGGCCAGAGGATCATGCCTACCTCACTTAGAAGTATTATGTTAAACAATGCCCATGATGCAGCCACGATTGAACACAGGGGATTTAAAATAAAAACAATGGAAATTCTATGTGAGTTGTTTTTTGCCCAAAATCTGGTCAAGTCCTAAATATATATTTAAATGGTTGTTAGATATGCACACACTTTTGTCTGGGTTCTCACAAACATGTGGCTCCCCCACGTCATGAAGGGTTGACATTGCCTTGTTCCATTTACAGATTTATTTAATTGAACCCGTGATTTGTTCTGCATGTCGAAACAAGTACATGTTAACAGTTACTTGCCTAATTTCTAAGTGGATTGAATGTCTCCCAACCCAAAATTGTAAGGCAAAGACTGGCCATATTATTGATCAACAACATATTTTTTAATTTTCAGAATTCCTCAAAGGGGTGAATCTGACCAAAGTAGTCACTTTACCGGTAAAGTGATGGCTGAGATGTGGGAAATTCTAATATTAAAAAGAAAACTATTGATCACCTACCACCTAGAATGTAGCAGGAATGGGACGTAGGAAGACAACTGAGGGAAGTCTAAAGAAGTTTGAGGTGGATTCAGGACCCAGTTGGGAATTAGGATTACCATTAGTTTGTATGGCTCTGAAATGTACCCCTATTTCAGCCACCCAAATTCCCTTTTGTAAACTCATGACTGGTATAAAAAAATGGTATTACATCAACAGCTATTATATTGAACACAGGCAAATACATTGATTCATGTTTTTACTACTCATAAATATGTTGAAAACTTTAGAAAGCACTTGCAAAATGCATTTGCCTGTGCCAACACAACATGGAGAAATGTGTGGTCAATAGAAAGAAATACTATGATTCTAAGACCTTGAAAAGGGAGTATGATGAAGGTGGCTCAGTCACCTTGTTAACTTACAAAGAAACAAATCTAAGTGAGAAATGTTTTGCCATTGTGGAAAGGAACCTTTAAAATTATAGACAGAATTTGTCTAGTTACCTACAAAATACATTTACTGAAAGGGTATCAGACAGAAAAATGTTTGGTACACATCATCCAGAGGAGGACATGTCATCCTCTTGGACAAATATAGGAGTCATCTGCGCCCCTGGTTGAGTTGGACCTGGCTACAACTTTGAGCGACCAGTAGGCGCAGAGACCCGGAATGTGCATTCGAAAGTTAAGGGAATGTAGGTGAAGTGATGAATGCTTAGATTGTATTATTAAATATGGACTCTTAAAAAACAATAAATACATTAGCAAATAGAGGATAGGAAACAAACATATTCTCTGTACCTGTGCCTTATAATAAACTAGCCTTTCTACCCATCTCCCAAAATGTAAACAATACATCTTTTTCCAGCCTTGCGGTTGGACACTGGATTCGCAGAGGGCATATGGATAATCATTACCCATGTAAAAATACCTGAAGTTTCCAGAGCGGGAAGGACCAATTTCAAGGAAGAAGCCACGGTTCAAGGAAATGGCATGATGAATATTTTGGAGAATATCTCCATCCAGAGAAGATTTTTTCAACTTTCTTTCCAGGTATGCATGGTTGTTAATAATTCTATAACCCTGAATTGAACAGACATGAAAGTAATCTCAATCCCCATTATAATGAGGACTCTAGCAAAAACAAAGATCCTAGGGAAATCCATTTGTCCCTATCATTTCCCAAGTGGGATTAAGCACAAAGACGTATGATGGAATAATTTAGAAATCATTTCATTGAAGACAACAGGTCTTGTATTCAAGAACCAAACTACAGATCAGCATTAAGTTGACAAATTACAATTTTCCTGTCAAATGTAAAGCATTATTAACCGTTGACAATGGAAGCACGAGGTACGTAGGAAGAATATGCACCTATTCAATCAGTCATCAACTAATGTGAATGTGCTATTAAATAAATATTTTGTTCAGCAAATGGACCTTTTCACAGAACAGATGGTCGACCACTGATAATGATCAGAACATATGAAACTTAATTTACCATTTCCAGAATGCACAGCAGAATTTGATTTAAAATATGCATCCATGGCTGTCGATTGAAATTCATTTTCAACTGCAATCTTTAACATGTTAACCCACTGAAAAACAGCAGATCTGAAGTCATTTTAAGCAGAAAAATAAAATGAACACCATGATATAATCTTAAAATGTAAACTTTGTGCATAATCTTCATATGTCAGTGACACTATTATCCACCAAATGTCAAAATTCATGTTATATCCAAAAATTCAGAGAATTCACACAAATATGGATATGCAATGTTCCCCATTATCAAATGTCTTGTTAAATAATTATTTACATATTATTATTTTAGCTCAGCATCAGTTCTCACTCCTGAGGGTGGGCCAGTTTGCAGCTGACAGATCCATCTTAAGGCAAATCAAATGTAATGGCCCAATAGAAGCAAGAATTAGGGGCCTTGTGGGTTTGTGATGAGAGATGAAAATGAACCACAGGACCCACCCTACCCAGATTGTACTGTCAAATGATGCAATATTGTGGGTTCACCATAATATAAACAGTGGTGTGCCTATGGAAGAAACACAAAAGGAGAGACAATCTTGTTCCCATTAACTGCAGACATATTTGCAATTTGGCTCAAGAAGAAAAGGAGGAGTGAATGAATTCCTGATGAAGCCACAGGTTGGCCAGAGCTTTAGGGGCTCATTTCTGTCATTAGAATGTAAATCAACAAACCAAAATGTTAAGTGAATTCCTGCCCCACTATACTTAAATGTAATTCTCTTAGCAATATATCTCAAACTGGGAAGGAGGATATTTATCGCCCAAAAAAACAATGAATTCCCAGAGCGTGTTTCAGAAAGCGATGAACCTCCTGTGATCTATGTCTTCTTGATCCAATTTGACTGATTTGGAACTTAAAAGACCTCATGTGCAGATACATATTTTTTAAATAATTACACATCATGCAATAGAATAATCCCTAGGGATAAAAAATAGAGGGTGGGAGATTTGTATAGGAAATTTATTTTTTGAATCCTGGTATTTAAAATGCTTAATGCCCTGCATGCTTCTCGTGCCTTTTGAAAGAAATCAAAACAACTTGAAACATTCTCTTTCATTTATTCATAACTTAAATATAGCCCTTTAACTCCATTTGTCCATATGTTCTGAATTGGATTTATTTCATTTGAATGTGTATTCAGCTCTGGCCCTAACTAGAAGGTCTTGGAGTGTCTTACAAGGTTAGAAAGTGAGAAAGGTGGGAGGTGAAACAGAAATTGGAAAATGTTTTATGATTTTCTTTCATTGCTCAAAGATAAAATGAAGCTATGCGAAACTCTTTTTACATTCTAAATACAGTACAGGTATATTCTGATAGAATGTTTGTATATACACTCAAATAGATCATGTGATTCATATTTATAATTGCTTGTTTGAGATCATAATTACACTCTTCTTCTTTGATTTAAATAAAATTTTCCATTGGAAATCAATACTTAGAATGATGACTCTATTTTAAAATATTTGAACTATTTCTAGAATAGCTATTCATACATATGATTATATACGGATGGATATTTGTGCGAATATGTTAAGCGGTTTTGATGGGCTGTGTTAAATGAAAATGTCACTGGAACAAAAGCGGGCTTCCCCTCCCTTATACTTTATGCCAATGGGCTACAGTTATGAACAGGGCTAAGGTTGAAAAAATCCAATGCACACCTGTCAGAGATATGTTAAAAAGCAACTTAATATACTATATTTCATAGTGTAGAACAGTTCATACATAAAAAATACAAAATGCATGTACCTATACAAAAAAGGTGAAGGAGACCATAGCTTAACCTAAAAGCTTTGACATTCCCACCACATGTTTAAAAAATTCCTAATGAAACTATGGGATTAGTATATTATTGTGGCAGTATTACCACAGCTGAAGACTTGTAGACCAACTAGGTTCTGGTGGACACACCACCGAGACACCAATCCACTCAGATACCTTTACTGTACTCCACAGGAATTTCTTGGAAATAATTCTTTCCTCGGTTTAATCTAAATCCCAGTACAATATCTATACAGACCCATGTACTTCCCTCAAGATTTCGTAAAAATGTGCACATTGATTACAAATTATTATTATTTACAGAAGAAATGTCACATAGTGGCAGGCGGACTACCTAATCAGTTAAAAAAATGGACATACACAATTACTGCATCACACTTAGCGCTGACACATTGTGTTTCTGGCCCCTACTACGGGACATTCCTATCTTAGACAATCCTGACTACTCGCCGAAAGAGGCCTTTATCATCACATAAGAACAATTCTATTGGGGTTAAATTGTATTGTAGATTCTCGAAATTCTTCTTCATGTGAAGAACTCTTTTTCCCTTCACGTGTTTATTTTCTTTCAACAGGTTCAATCTCCAAGTTCAACAGGTTCACTCTTCAGGTTCAATCTCCAACAGGCCCCTCACCCATGGCCAAATCACCCTCCTTACTGTCTCCTCGTTGAAATGACCTACCCTCAAAGCAATGCCTTTTTCATATAGGTGCTCAACACCAGCCCTAGGATATACAGTTGCCAGATACTGCCGCATTCTGTTTGATATGTAACTAAGCTGTAGCCAGCTAGGGCAACCAACTTCATCTGGAGTGCTGTCAATGCCCTATCCAGACAAAGAGGAGACCACCGAAGCAGCAGTGTGTGAACTTAAAGGTGAGCTAAAACTAAAACTGAGTATGCATGAACACGTGTTGCATGTATTTCAAGGTGCGTGTGTTAGATTTTGAATGCACACCTACGCTTATATGTCTGTGTTTGACTGTGCACAGATTATATGTGCATGTGTTTGATGGTGGGGGTTGCATGGTGAAAGTTATTTATAGGCACACCAATGAGAAATTTTGTTTGTGCAATCTCATTCAAATGGCTTAATCGGGAATATGTATTTAGGATGTGTCCACAGCATCGTAAGTGATTCACAGCGACCAAACTGGCATTGATTGTGGCTGCAATATCAAAGTGATTTATACTAGGAATGCTGCCGTATATTATGGGGGCAGATTCATGAAGTAGTTTATTGTGGCAAGGCTAGCATATATTTTAGGCAGCAATGTTATGTACGGTTGCTCACACTAACTTGTGGTAGATACCCCTTCCCTATAAACATGAATCTGCCACCGGACACCCTGGCACCAAAGGTTGTGTCCACCACTGGCATGAGCACAATAATGTTACTGTCAATACAAAGTGGTGGCTAGTATGCTTGGGTGCCAGGGACCAGGCACCACCCCTTGTTTCTATGGCAGGTGAACAATGAAAGTGTTGTTTAAATAATGCACTTGCATCTTTTTAACTTAGTGCAGTACCTGGTGTGCCCCTGCGACAATATGATCATCATGTGCATTGCAAATACATTGTGGCACAGGGGTCTGTGGAATTGTATGTGCTTGTATTAGGGGTTTGGACAGCGCCCCCTCAGCAGGGTTTGCTGGGGGCGAGGGGGTGGGGCCTCATATATGTTCTTTTTTGGTGCCAGAAAACATTTCTTTGTGACGTGCGGCGATTGACTAAAAAACTGTGTAGGGGTGAGTCCTGTTCTGAAGGCACAGGTCAGTTGCATGATAGCATTTGGTGCATTGATTAGAAAGCAGAATGTGGTTATGGCCAATGACTGAAATGGAGAACCGGGTGGGGGTGGGGGCTTTTTGTTTCACTCATTAGGCAGTGTACAGCTACCAGAATTGTGGCAGGTAACCAATCATTGCTGACAAGATGTTTATGCAGCTCACAACTGTTAATGATGCACCTTGTTTCTGCTTTGGGCCTTGCGTTATTTTACAGAACTTACTGCATTGGAGGCAATACGCTGTTGTGGGAGCTAGGAAAGTAGGGGATACAGGTGTCTCGCCACTGTAGCAGTGTACCAGCCTTACGACTCTAGTGAAAAGCAGGGACATTTGTGATGAAGCTCACCTGTCTTTCAACCTGTCAATCATGGTTTCTTTGTCAACCGTTTGCAATGGCATTGTATACTCACCAGACAATCGGACATATTTCCACTATTCAGGTGTTTTTGCTTTTTTTTTATTATCCTTGTTACTATTTACAAGTGACCTACTTATGAAAAGCTAATATCTGCACATCTTCTGTATGCGGTCAGTGTGAGGGCAATGGCTCCTTTACTTGAAGAACTTAGTGCCCCTTGGTAGCCACAGGAAGCGGTGCCCAGTGATAAGGGCATGTCAGTTGCAATGCCAAACATGTAAAATCAAGTGCATAAAACACGCATGGGAACAATTCTACTCCATACATTTGCTGTGCTGCTTTTTGCATGGCCTGCATAGACTGTGCTTGGTGGGATGGTGATTCTAGCATGAGATAATGAACTGCAACATCTTACCAGGCATTGGCAATGCATTGATTATAAATTACCTCATGTGATAACACTTGTTCTCCAGAAAGGGTGAGGGCCAGGGAAATGTACTGCAGCTAAAACCTCACAACATTTGCAGGAATTGCATGAGTGTGGGCACTTGATGATGTGAGAGTGCCCTCTCGCCCCAGGCTACATCCAGTATGGCATTTGGGAGGAAAGAAATAATAACTAACCAATACAATGTGATGGGGCATATGAAACACAGACACTAGTTAGAAGGCAATCCACTGCATCCTTCACAACTTCTTACCAATGAGCAGGAACACAGCACCCCAAAGAGGGGGTGGGAGCTGTCTTGCGAAGTTGTAGGCATTTTTCTAGTATAGGTGGCTCCTTCATGGATTGGTGAATATTCTGATAGATGCATTTTAGACAAAACCAGCTTCCATGTTTAGTAAATTTGTTAGGCTTCTGAAATGAGTGCGTCTTGGAGCATATTGGCTTCATTTACATTATCTTCCAATGACCATATCTTGGTAATATATTGGAAAACCCCATTTTTTAATTTAGAAATGTTCCTTTTGTACAGGATTACCCTTTCAATAAACAATGTTTTCACATCTGCTAACAATATTTCTGGTCAAAATACCCATTGTTGCAGCATAATATGTGCACAAGGGGTTCATGTTACAGCAAGCAAAGCTTTTTAATTTGTTCTTTGTAAACTGTGACCACATAACTATTGCCCAACAAGAATACAAGGATGAGTATTGGCTAAACTACATTCTCAGCCCTTATACTTATACCAAACAAAAGTGGTCCCAATTATAAAAAAATGAGACAGGTACAGTCAAGAGATAATGTGGGCTGAGGGAAGAACCTTAAGGAGGGTTTGAATGTGAAGCAGTGGCAACACAAGCAGCAATAGTTCAAAAGTCTAAAATCATGAAATATACAATCAAGGTTCTATAAAAATATATATATACTTTAATTAAAGAACCGAATATGCAAAAAAAGGTACTAAGAAACACTAACAAGAATCCACCCCTAAAGGAAGACAGAGAAATGCATAATGTAGTTATGCAAGCAGTCTGGATACTTAGCGCGGAGGAAAAATCTATAAATCACCACAATGTTGTCAAATAAATGGGTGACATAGCAGTCTCTGGGGTCCTAAATGTGGGTCGGGTGATGGGGCCTTCTAACAGTACCTTAATCAGTCCTCTGTGGTTCAACTGCATTGAACTAGGCTTCTTAAGGTTGCGCAAGTGGGTCAAACCAAGGTTCTTATACGGCAAGCCGTGATTATCCATACGAGAAGAAAGTGTCGAGTCAGGTTTGACGTGACCTTCAATGTGGCATTCAAAGATTATGAGTTGATGATCAGGGTCAGTTTCCATTCAATCTTGGATCAATGATGAAGATGCTGGTGGTTCGAGGTACGATTTGAGAAATGGCAGCTGGAAGACTTTCACAGTGGGACCTCCTTGCTCAAGCTCGAGGAAGCTTTTGGGGACACGTTCGTAGTGGACTGGCAATTTCCATTTCCTGCCAGTCCCCATCATTCCTCATGTAATCAGGAGTTTGCGGATCCTGATGGCTCTGGATTAGGCAAGGAGGACATGGTATCCCGAACTTCTAGAGATGTCCATCTGCCATCCATTCCGTCTTCCCTAGAGAGTAAACCTTCTCTCACAAATGGGAGGCCACCTTCTTTACTCAGAAATCAGAACTCTGAACCCTCATGCTAGGTTTCTGAGAGGATAAGATACAAAGATTGGGACCTCCCAGAAGATGTCATGGAGGTGTTGCTTTTGGCCAGAAGACGAGCAACAAAAGCACTGTACCGCTGCTGTTGGAGTATGTTTTGCAGCTGTTGTAGAGCTAAATATAAAGATCCTTTTTACTTGTGATACAACTCCAGTGCTTTCTTTTTTACTGCTACCTTGTGGTGTTATCCATCTTTAAATGCATGCAAGAGCAAGGTTCCTATTTTAAAATACCCATTGTTGTACAGTTCCTCAAGGGACAGGCAAATATTTTCGTAACGGTTCCTTTCATAGTCCCCGCCTGGGATCTAAATTTGAAATTAACATTTTTTATGGGATTTCCATTCCTGTTCGCTCAGATTATTGACTTTCAAGATAATCTTCCTAGTTGTCATCACTTCCGCTTGAAGTATTAATGAGCTACAGAATCTTTCAGGTAAACCATCTTTCACTACATTTTCTAAGGGGAAAGTAGCACTGAGGGTTTGTCCCTCCCTCCTTCTCAAGGTGGTGTCCAAATTACACATCACACAAAATATTTCCTTGCCAGCATTTTACTCACCTCCTCATCCTTCCAAGGAGGAATAGAGGTTACACAGACTTGACCCAAAAAGTGTTCTGAATTTTTCTATTGCCAGAATGGCAGATTCCAGGCAAGACAATCACATTTTTGTTGGTTACACTGCTCACAGACTGGTTGAAGCTCTGACTAAATAGACCTTGTCATGCTAGATCATGCTGTATATTTCGAATGTTATTATTTTGCTGGGAACGATGCCCCTGAATGTCCAAGAGCACATTTCACCAGAGAAGTGGCAACCACTTCTGCTATGCAAAGAGATGTACAGAGACATATGATTCATCCATTTTGGTTTACTTTGGACTTCACTGACTTTCCTGTCTCCTCCTATACTTCCTGCACAAGCAAATCACTTTGAGTATGTTGCCAGAAAGCAAACATCATGTGTTACCTTAGCATGGATTGGACCCCTTAAAGCAAGCTTGCTTTTGCCCAATTCTGGGCAGTCTTTTACCTTTACGCGGAAGGGGCCTCCCACTCCATCATTGATTCATTTTGAACCTGTAAGAAGAATTCATCTGCACTTCTTACTTAGAGTAGTCCTTTCCAGAGTCCTCCACCAGTGAGGTGAAGATATTGTTGCAAAACAGAGGCAAGCTCTTCTCCCTAACCATTCACAAGTCACACTTGGTGTTAACTGCTGTTGGACCAACAGGGAGGAAATGTGTCCTGCATATATTCTGGTCCCTGCCTAAGTAAGGCACTATGTATCAAACATAAAGCCTTTAGCTTAATCGTCTGTGCAACCGGCAGCCAGTGAAGAGACCAAAGCACAGAACTTATATGGCCTCCATAAGGGGAGGCAGTAGCCACCCCACACGCTAAATTTTGCAACAACTGCAATCAATGTATCAGCCCAAGGGCTTGTGCCAGGTAGAGTGCGTTACAATAATCGATCCAACTGGTGATCAAAGAGGACACCACCAGGGGCCGCAGATGTGCAGGCAGGAAAGGAATAACTCTGCACAGCACTCTAAGAAACAAATGACCAGTCTTACAGACCACTCTGACCTGAGATGCCATTTCTTGGGAACCAGATAATAAGTGGAGTACCAACCCTGGTATTGCTACGCTACCGCTACCTTTTCCACTGCACCTTTCTCCAGAAGAGAGAGAATATCCTGTAGAAGGAGCGAGTCTGTTTTCTGAAGAGATTGCTCACTTGCAGGGCTACTGTCTGCAGCACGCAAGCATCAAAAGCAATGTACTGCAATTCTTCGAAATGCTCAGTTAACCTGCCTCCCACCAGAGTCTTGTGAGTGAAGCACTCAGTGTGATTTTGGGGCTGTGGCCGGGGGTAGTGAGGAGGTGACTGCTTGAGTTGTTCTTCCTCCACGGCCTCTTGTGCTATGTGGAAATCTCATTTGCCCTCTTTGGGCAGACTAGATTCTACCTCTCTGTCTGAAGGAAGAGAAGAAGTGAAAAGAACACCCTCTTCAACCCTGGGAAGGCACATGTCCTGTTGAGGTTGACAGATGGCTGCACCCAAGGATTTTTCATCTGCCTTAGAAACTTGCCAGCCTTTGCCACAACAAGATTTGACCTCTCAAAGGGCATGTCTGAAGCCTTGACTGGATATCAGGAGCAAATCCAGAGTCACACAGCCATGTGAATCTCCTTATGACCAGACTTGGTCCCATAGGTCGACCAATGCAGTCTGATGCATCCTATCCCGATTGAAGAAATTGACATGCAGCTTCCTTAACATTAATGATGATGTTGACAAAGCCATCACTCATTTCCCCCTCAGGAATATGTTCTCCCGCTTTGGAGACTACTTTCCACAAAGCGAATGTGTAGTTGGCTAACGTGCAAGACTCTTTAATGACCTTTAGTGCCATAATTCCAACAGAGAACACCCTTTTCAATCTTTTCACTATCAGGTGGGATGGATGGATTGATGGATGGATGGATGGATGGATGGATGGATGGATGGATGGATGGATGGATGGATGGATAAGCAACTGCTTTAGATGTGAAACTAGCCACTTGTTTCATCAAGCTTTCAGGAGTAGGGTGCCTGCAGAGAAAATCAGGAACAATAGTTGATGGTGTGTACTTCCTTACCAACACCTTGTTGACAGTAGGAGTGGAATTCGGCTTCTGCCAATTTTCTAGGATAGTGTTTGTAAGTGAAGAATGGAAAGGCAGTACAGGTTATTTGGGGGTAACTTTGTCCAGGATACCTGTAAGGTCATCCTTTATAATATGCAAGATGTCCCCAACCCAAATACTCAGTGACCCTGTTTATCACTGTCCTGTATGCAGCACTTGGATGAGCAGTCTGGTGAAGCAAATTCTCCTGGAGAAGTGTCTGAACCGCTTGCTTCTTTAAGGCAAGTAGCCAAGTCCTCTAAACAACATTCCTCAGAAATGAGCTCCTGAAGGGCATTGTGCATGCCAAAATGTACGTCCCCCCAATCGATACAATGTGTGCATCATCTTCTTCTGCCTCAAACATGTATCAGAAAGACTTTTAAAATGTTTTCTTTCACAATGGTTTGAAACTCAAAGATGGATCAGAGGATGTTGTTGATGGCTTACACAGTGAAGATGTGGAAGCCTTTGGCTTTGATGCTTTGATGCTTCCTTTGTGGTCGACACTATTGACACCACTCAAGTAGGCATCTCAGAGAGCTTCTGACTAAGGCTTTTAGGCGTGTGAGTCAGAACCTTCGACGATTCCCTGCAAGCTTTAGAAGGTGCTGTGGGATCATTAGCCTTCTTTGGCTCTTTTGTGGGACCAGTATGGGCTACCTTTGAAAAAGACCCATCACCTTTTGATGGATCTCTTTCCAATCTGCTGCTGAGGCAGACTTGCATGGGAAACATACCTATCTCTTGTTCAGCGAGGAGTCAGATGATGAAGAACGATGACGTCTTTTCTTAGATTTTCTTCTAGGAGATGAAAATGAACAGTGACGCAAATTGCTCCATTACCTCAACTGCTTAAAGTGTTTGGAGCGTTTCTTAGGCCTTTGTGGTGACGTATTCCTTAAACTCCTATCTTCAGAGGTTTTCTGATTTGAGTTAGTAGAAGACAGGGATTTTGATACCGACCAACCTAGGGCGAGTTTACTCTTCCTCTCCTTCAAAGCCTTGTTAGTTATTGACTGACAGGAACCACAGTCATCAACTTTTTGCTCCTTACCGAGGAACCATAGTCATATCCTGTGTGGTTCTGTCTTCAACATCTACGAGTGACAGCCTGCACACATCTTGAACCCCGTTTTTGGACTATACATACTCTAGGAAAAAGTACTATGCAGTAGAAAAGATTTGCGGAGGTGAGACGAACCATCCTGAAGCTTGCTGTGCATTCGTAAAAATGGAACTGAGGCAAATGACACAATGTGTGCTGCTTATACCACTCTCGAGGTCATGTCCGAACGCAGGCGATGGAAGCCACCATGGGACATCGACCCAACACTACACAGCATCCTCTGCTGTCAAAACATTTCCAAACTACAACCAGGATATCAGTATATCAAAGATGAGGAATTTGTGGCCGGACACAATCCATCACAAGAATAGGATCTGCAGATCAGAACACTGATGCATCATGGCACATGTGTCACTAGGCTTTTGCCATGGAGTTTTTGGAGATAAAAGTTACCTGTATAATTATTTAATAAAAATCAATAAGGCCAGGGCTTTTACACTCCTGTAAGATTGCAGTTGCTCACATCGTAGAAAGAACAGAGGCGGCCACCACTACAATAAGTACATGAGTGTATCAATGAGTAGATCTATTTCATACAGACAGTACGTTGTGGTATCTGGAGCAAACAGGTAGAAAAGCCCTTAGCACAAGGGTTGAAAATATAGCAACAAAAGGTTCAGAGATTCTCCTGGACCAACCTTATGCTCACAACTGATATATAATAAAACATTCATCATGTTAAGTCTCTATTAGTACATTCCTTAAAATTTCCCCAGAAAATTCTTCATAATACACTCTATAAACTCAGTCCTTATTTATTTCATCATTAGAATGCAGTATGCAGTACAGAAGCCATTGCATTTCGGAGCAGTGTGCGTATTAAGGGATAGAAACTGATAGCCAAATTAGTTTAAAAAATCACATATCCAACCAATGTTATATGCTGTGATACAATGGCACGATCAATAGCACACAGAGTATGGAAAAAATGCAGACAAACACAGAAATGAAACAAAAAAGAGATTAGAAAATATGATTAGTGTCCATTAAATATACTATGCAAAATCATATGTATGTATCATGTGCTCTTGTTTTACCTGCATTCAATGCATGCTCGCACGTCGAACTAAAAAAACAATAAAAAATAAAAATTGAATTAAAAGTAAAAAAACAGAGAATAGACCAGCACATAAAATAATGCATTTACCCAAAGCACCAATCTGAAGTTACTATTCAGAAAAATTGTGAAACTAAATGGTTTACCTGAGTTTTCTCTTGCAACTCGCTAGTGGTTGTTAAAAGCACTAAATGTGTAAACAAACAGAAAAAAGGAAATCTGAAATTATGGGTAAATAATCTGTTGTGTTCTGTTTCATGTAAACAGAAGCCATGTAAATGCTTCGCCTTTGACCTGTAGCCTTAAGACCCTCGGACCTGGATTAGGAGTCTGTGTATCTCTGCAGGCTGTGCCGTTGCGACGGCTATGCCTTACCTGCCAATCAATTTTTCGGCATTGGTGGAGTGACGTCATGACATTGATGCCACGCCGTGTTGTCACTCCCGCAACACGCCATGGGTGTGTCAGGGCGCAACAAAAACCTTTTTTATGGCTCTATTGTTAAAATCAACTGTAGTGTGTAATGGTAGAGCGCCTAATGTGATGTGGCGGCAACATGATCTGCAATACATATGGAAGAAATTCCTCACATCGTCCCATCAATATTTTACTAATTTACATCCTGAACTTTTTTTCCTCTGTGCAATTGAGTGTTGTTGATCCATGTGAGAATAAGTCGCAATATTTGCAAAAGAAAGTGCACCTCTGCAAATAAGCATTGTTCTTTCTCCTCATTACACTGTAATAGTTGTACTCCTCATTTAAAAACTTCAGATTTTGTATTGTTTTTTGAGCTGTAGGCCAATAGTAATGTGAATCCTGCCAACATAAGTTGATCCCTGCTTCAGAGGGGATTTCTTCGCTATGTGAACGACCATGCATACCACGTGGGTGAACTTACACTGCCATCTCATGCAGTTTTTGAACTAACAGAATGGCAGCTGAGCTGACAGAATTTCATTTCAGTAGCAAAGAGGGGACCGCTGCCTCTCGAATCCCGGAGTAATTCAATTTCTTGTGCTGACTGCAAGGGACTTCTTTACCAACAAATGCACAACGTGCCATATGGAAGCTCGACGGGGTTTACAAAAAAATATAATCTTCTGACTGTGCAATAGCAGTGAGAATTAATAAAAGCTGGCAAATGCTTGGCTGCTGGAGCTTCTCGCGCTGCGCACATTAGAGAGTCCGGAAGAGTCTTGGCTTACTCAGCTCCACATTAGGCAAAGCGTATTAATTTCCAGTGCTGCGCCGAATGTAATCTAATTGCAAATATAGCTTTGCACAGCTAAGCCTCCATGTTTCGTGTGGTCCGGTAATTTCCCAATATCACACCTCTAATACGGAACAGGTCCACGTGCTAATCCCAGTGGGCTGCGAAATGTAATTACCACAGCCAAACAAGAGACAACAGAAGAAAACAGAACATTCTTGTCAAACTGCAGCCTGGCATCTTGCACTTCATATCAGCCGGGCTGTCAGTCTCGGCGCTGCTCTGGATTTATTCATTTGAAGATGTCCGTACTGCATACAGAGCGTATGCTAATGTGAGCACACAGCTCACGTTGCAGCCCATTACATCCCCGTATTTCTCCGTCTGTGCAGTTACTGGTAGTGCTGCTGCAAGCTTTTTAAGAGCCCGCCGGACAACTTTCTGGGTCCAAGATGCAAGCATTGCTAAGATTGCAGGATTTTATTTTGTGCCAGACTTTGTCCCTTGGGTTCCTAAGCAATTAAGTACAAGGGCTTTACTCTTTGTGCTCTCTTGGGAATGGGTTCTACAGGCCCAGGCTCACCACGAGGTGAGTAACTTCCAGGCATATTCCTTGGCACGGCACCTACCTCGAGCTATCAATCAATTTGCTACTGTGCCCCATACAATACAGTTTTGTGCATAGCAAGTTTGGTCCAGTTGTACACATCGCTCTTCCACGTTTAATTCCTGAGTATCTTATCTATCCCTCACCCTCTTCTCAGCTATCTACCAGTCCTTGCTCTTCCCTACATCCACTGCATGTTCATACCAGGAACAGCCTCAGATGAGAACAGTGAGGCAGACACACTGGCTGAACACTGCAGTTTTGAATTTCAGATGTTTTGGAAACTCACAGACACCTGTGTTTTATAAATGTGTAAGTGTTACCCCTTTTTTGAGGTTCACGTTCTGTGAAATAAAGAACAACTCTGGGTGTATATGTATAATAATTAGGGAATGATTGCATTTGAGCATCAGTTCCTTTTATTTGTCTTTGTTTAGTAAGTGCTTCCATGTTAGGTGAACAATTGTTGCAATATCTCCATGGCAGAAAAACATTTCTCTGTGCTTTTAAAATCTTAATTGGACAAGCTCAGAAAAAAGCAGGAACAATTTCGAAGGAGCTTCTTATTGGTTTGGTGTCTGCTTGAGGGCCATTCAAGGGATAAAAAGGCGGGCACTTCTGCCACAATTAGCATACCAGGAACAGCCTCAGATGAGATATTAGAAATGATGATATTTGCATTTTGACTGTTCCTATGTTCTACAGCAACCTTCATGGTTTTCAGCATTTTGTGCTTGGTTCCATAACTCTATGCCCCCCAAGCAGGCCCTTCCAACATGGCGGCTTGCCTTTTGTCCTCAGTGCCTATTGGCCATGCCCCTCGCCTGCGCATTGCGATTGGTCCAATCAAGATTCTTCTGGACCAATCAGGCGAGCCGGCAGGTGAATGCCGGCCCACCTACAATCCCTGTGGTGTAGGCTCCTGGTGCCTGCCTTCCTCCTTCACTTCTCACTTCTCTTGACTGCGGATGGGCTACACTCTGTGGCCTGGAGGCCTTGGACATCTGCACCATTGCCTCCATAAGAAAGATAAGCCCCAATGGCTAATTATTGGCCAGCACTCGATGAGCACATGGCGCTCCACATTATCTGCATTTCTGCCGTGATCCTGTCCCGAAATAATGATATTTGAATTTTCGACTGCTCCTACGTTCTACAGCAATGTTTGCATCACGTTGTGTGGTATTTTTTTTGTGCTTGGTTCCATAACTCTATGCCCCCCCAAGCAGGCCCTTCCATCATGGCTGCTTGCCTTTTGTCCTCAGTGCCTGTTTGCCTTGCCCTCGCCTGCGTATTGCGATTGGTCCAATCAAGAATCTTCTGGACCAATAAGGGGAGCCGGCAGGCGAATGCTGGCCCGCCTACAAGGCCTGTATGTAAGGCCCTTGTCTGTGCCCTGTACGCTGCTGTAATGCTGCCCACCTCTCTATGCCCCCACCTCCCTCTGGTCCCCTGTGATTTTTCTCTGTGTCCCCTCCCCACTCTGGATCCACATGATGTCTCTCTGTGCCCCCACCCCCCTCTGGTCCATGTGATGTCTCTCTGTGCCACCCCTCTCTGGTCCCCTGTGATGTCTCTTTGTGCCCCCCACCAACCTCTGGTCCTCTCGTGATGTCTCTCTGAGTCCCCCACCCCCTCTGGTCCCCTGTGATGTCTCTGTGTCTGCCACCCCCTCTGGTCCCTCATGATGTCTCTATGTGTCCCCCTCCAGTCCCCTGTGATGTCTCTATGTGCCCCCCACACCCTCTGGTCTCCCATGATGTCTCTCTGTGCCCCCACCCCCTCTGGTCTCCTGTGATGTCTCTCTGTGACCCCCTCTGGTCCCCCTTGATGTCTCTCTGTGCCCCCCCTCTGGTCCCTGTGATGTCTCTCTGTCCCCCCAAACTCCCTCTCCAGTTGCACGTGATGTCTCTCTGTGCCCCCATCTGGTCCCCCACCATGTCTCTCTGTGTCCCTCCTCCTTTGTCCCCAGATGATGTTGTTGTGCCCCCCCCCCCTCTGGCCTCCTCTGTCCCCCCATGCTTTCCAGCTCTCTTCTTTCCTGCTCAACCCCTCTTCCCATCTTCGATCCCCCCATCATCTATTCACTGCAGGAGTTGTCTTGCCTCACTATGGTTTTACCATCTCTGACCTTTTGTCCACGCTTGGATTTGACTTTATGGACACAATGACGTTGGTGCTTCACCTTCTTGATGCTCATGTTGGACCTCCCTGGATCTCATACTCAGGTTGGCCCTGATTCATGCTGTGCCCATCGTCTTCTTTAATCCCTGCCTACATTTTTTGTTTCTTGCAACATTTTGTTTTTTATTGATCTCTACAACTGTATTTCATTCTTCCCTCTGCTTCTCGACTATTTTTCACTATTTTATTCTCTGTTCTCTCCTCACCCTTCTCCCTTCTCCCTCTCTCCTCCCTCCCCTACTTTTTTCTTTGCACTTACTCTATCAAACTTGTCCTTGGACCTAGAAGGATAACAACAACTTTTTGTCTCCCCCCATACCTGTTCTCCTCACCCACCCATCCAGCACTATCTGAAATGTCATCAAGCCTAGTACGGGAGTCGCTTATTTTGTTCCTCTTCCTCCTTTCTCCTCACCTCCCCCTCACCTCTTGTTATATTCCGGGTCTACCAGAAATGTTGTCAGGCCTAGTATGGTAGTCGCCTGTCTGTTTCCAGTTTCCTTCCTATCTGTGTCTTAGCACTTTCACTATCTCAAATGTCGCTAGACCGAGTACGATAGTTAATTTCACATTCTTGTTGTTCATGGCCTGTAAGAATGTCAATTTATTTTCCCTTGTTCCCTCCCTTGCATTGAATCGCTTTGAAATACATTGTGCATAGGTGCTATATAAATAAACTATCATATATTATATCATACTAATCCTTTGGCTCACTGACAGGCAAAGCGCTTTGCGCCATAACGTGTGGCAGGAGGCGCTATGCAAATGCTAGATAACAACAGAACATGAAAAGGGGACAGATTGAGCATATCTTTTGTCCTAATAGAGAACAGTTTTAGGGTCCACATTATAAACTATTGGAGTCATATTGATGTGTTTCATTTTTGTGGCCAACTCTCTGGAGCTTTATCCATCTTGACAGTTTTCTTTACTTTTTTTTTTCGGTGGGGATGCATAGGGTAGACTGACATCAGTTCTGGGTCAATTTGACAGGGTTATTAGAGGTGGGATAAGATATGCTGAGGAAGAATTTTACAATTTGGATCCAGATAGACTGTTTCTTGAGCCTTTCTTCATACATATATAATGGGCTCCAAATGAGAAACCACCTGCACCTAATTGTGAGCACTTTGCTTGTAAAGAAGAATATTTGGGCTTTGTTTAGGGTGATATATCAGACTGTGTCTGGAGTTACTGTTAAAAATGAGGGGAGTGGACTAGACTACAGACCGGGGATGGGGTTGTCAGCATAGGTACTTTGTTTTGTAATCCATTTGCTCAGATCATGAATATATCTATGGATCTTTGTTTGTCATTCTCTCACTTTTTTTTAAAATAAATCATTGTTTTTTGTTACAAAATCATTGGTAGTATGTTTACATTAACTAGTCGCTAAAAATTCATGCACATGTATACCTTAAATAATATGATTTATTCACATCAAGCATCTTTTGATTTCAAATTAACTTTGATCTTTTTTTTCTAAATCATGTCTGATGGGAACATCCCCCGCTTGTGTGTACGTTGTCAGCATTGAAGCAGGATAAAGATGCATGTATTCAAAATATCAACCGGCATGTCCGGTAATAAATCATTTTTCTCCTTAAAAACATTGAAGATGAACTAGCAAAATCACATGAAAAATGGATGTAAATATTAGCCAACATGCTGTGTGATACATTTTGTCCAATTAAGTGTTTATTTTTTCTATTTACTTATATGACTTCTATCGTTTATATCGTCTATATTGTTTATATTCCTTACTCTGTGACATTCTCTGTCTTCACCTGCTTATTGGTCAATTATGATATCTTTTTAAACGAGTAATCAAATGTAATGTTACTTCTTTTAAAGGTTTTTTATAAACCAAAAAAAAAAAAAAAAATTTTTTAACAATTCCTGCCATTGTATGTTCCAATTCACAAAGAAATTACTAGGTGTACCTTAGCCTTGGTTTACATCTGAACATGGCTATACCGTTCACAAGATGTCATTCTGGGTTAACTCTGACTGGCACCTGACTTACTCCTGAGCTGACTTTCTATGAAGTAATCAGGAGTACGTCACAGTTATCCTAACCCCTCGAAAACTGAGGTTCTGTTTTACCCTGCCTCTCGTATTCCCTCTCATCTACTCCTTTTCTTTCACCATCACTATTCTGTCCATATTTCTCCAACAGCATGTGATTTGGTGTTATTTTTGATTCTTCACTAACTTCGTCTACTCATATCACCACTATGTCTCGCCTCTGTCGCTACCAATTCTTTAATATTCAAAAAGTGTTTTGGTTTCTTACGTTGTCATCTGCTAAACTTCTCATCTCATCCTTTTCTTGACTGTTCAATTTTTCTTCTCTTCTTTTTGGTCTTTCTGCATCCCACCTTGCTCCTCTTCGCTCTATTTATCTCTCTTCTATTCCAGTTCTCTGTACTCTTGCGCTTTTCAGTTCAATTTCCCCTGCTCTGCAATCTTTGCATTGGTTTTCTTTTGAAAATCGCTTACTTTTTCATTTTCTTTGTATTGTCTTTAAGTGTCTCTATGGTCTTGGTCCTTCTTATCTTTCTTTTTTAGTTTATTTTTATTCTCCAGCTCGTTCACTTCATTTCTGAATCTCTTTTTCTGTTGACTGTTCCTCGTGCTTCATGTGCCCCATCATGTTTCTGTTCATTTGCCCCTAAGACCTGGAATTCTCTTCCTCTTTCTCTGTGTTGTATCTTTTTTCCTCTTTTTTAAGTCTTGTTTCAAAACACATCGCCTAACATTTTGATGTGTTGGTCTTCTGATGATCTATTCATATAAATTGTACTGTTGGTTACTTTGTACAGCGCTTAGGCATTAAGTACTATAGAAATTCAATAAAGGTACTTTACTTAGTGGCCCGAATAGACCTCTCCAGGTGTATGTCAAGTTTAAGTCAGATGCACTTCTGGAAACCGGTTTGTGAATCATTCCCATAATATGTTTAATATCAACCCTGGGATCAAAGGAAATGCCTTCAAGGGGCACCTTGGAGTGATTGCATATTATAGAATGGTGAATGTATAGAATATTTCCATCCCTGAAAAATGGCATGTATATATTTGGTCATTCTTGTGGTAGGGGGACTGGCTGTCTCTCAACCCTCTTGTGTTCTTAATCAAATCCTTAGGCCTGAATTCAAATTTCATATTGTGCTCCTCAGATTGTCTGCAGGTATTTCAGACAAAAATGTAACTTACCTCTCAGCAATAGCCATGAAAGATATTGTATCCGATACATGGGTCGGGGATGAAATAAAATCAAAGACAGTGCAACAATAGTGAAAGCAGTGAAAGAAATAAAACCAACCACCAAAGATGGGAAAAGTGATTGGCCATTCGTAGCTGCACCACTGCTATCACTATTCACAGATATAGTCTGTCCAAACTCACCTTATCTGTGGATGCAATCAATCTACACATTGAGCATACTGTTGAAAACCTGGCCAAAAGTTATACTTTCACACGAGTGTGGAGTACAGGTTCTCCCTGAGTCTCACAAGCTTTATTTGAAAACATTGCCATTGTTACAAATTGGCCACCCAGTCAACCCAATAGAAAATAGGTGAATCCACTACACACCGATCCTTGCATGTGTTGCAATAATGCTAACAGAGAGGAGATCGTGAAAAATAAGCCTGGGCATAATGTGGCTGATCTGCCTTCAGAGTTGCTTTTTTTTGCTGGCATATGTATGACACCCTGTGGCATGCTTTAACAGAACTTGCAGCTAATTCTATCAGATAGGGACAAGAGGGCTAAATGCGAGCCAGTATTGATTTAAGGAAGTGCAAAACACTGACATTAGTTGGTACGCTTCTCAGACCTTCCAGGATTTTGCAGCATGAAATGGCAAATTTTGCGGCATGAAATGGCAAATTTTGCGGCACAAAACTTTATTTATTGCCGCATTTTTGTGGGACATTTTGTATTAACTGGAGGGTGTAAGATTGCCGCATTGCAGGAAATAGGCAGAGTGCAAGGCTACAAGACAGCCAGGGTATCATCATTATGTATCTTTTGTATTAATTTCATAGGAAGAGTCCCAGATGTCTCTGGCTTGGCAGAACGGTGTTTGATTTGGCTACATTTCTGGTTTAATGTTCATGCCTATTTAATAGTATTAACTAAATTGATCATTATCAATTGTAATGCTGAAAATATTCCCCTTCTATGTTCTCCAATCCACCAAACACCCACACACCTCTCTCACCAACACACATCTCACCAACTCTCCATCACAACTTACATTCCTTAACCTCTCACTCTGTCATACAAATGCTCACGTGCTATGTCACACTGTCAAGTCACAATTTGCACTGCCCAGCCCCAGCCACACTCCAAATCATACTCCCAACTCACACCTTTACACTCTACAATTCCTCCCGCAATATACAGTCCTTCATTCTTTTGTGCTGCTTCTGCATCTTGCATCCTTTCTCCTATTCTATCACACTCTTCCCTCATCCTTTTTCCCAATCTGCAGCTCACTGCCTCTTTCTGGCCAACCGCTTCCTCTCTGCTTTCTGGCTCACTGACCACACGCTCCCTCTACTTTCTGTACCTCTGCTCGCTCTGAAATTTCTGGCCCACCGCATCACTGCTTCCTCTGCTTTCTTGTGCAGCGCTTCCTCCTCCGACCCACTGCTCTCCCTCTGCTTTCTTACCTATCACTTCACATCTCACCCATCACTCTCCCTCTCTCTCATAGTGTAACCATTTTTTTTTTTAAATGTAGATTTTGACCCAGTTCCTCAAATAATGGGGCATTTAAAAAAAGAACGGAGGATATGGTATTTTTAGACAACCCATTTTTCCAAATGAGCAGGTCACCTTATTCTCAAAGGTGACCAGCGCATTTCCACAGGCTTGAGCTGCAGCGCAAGTTGTGCGCTGACCAGCTGCCTTGAATGGTGTTCTCGGTTGTTTGACCGAAGTGTAATTATTTGCGGCGGAATTGACCGTAGTCAATTTCGCTGTGAATTGATTTGCATTTCAGCCAAACAACCCACAATGTACCTTTCACCACCACCCCACCCCCTCCCTTACTTAACTGCTTGGTCACTGCCACTTCCCCTGCAACACTGCGGTGCCAGATCCGTCCCTCTAACGCGGGTCGGATCCGACTCCACAGGGTCCCTTTTTCGTTATTTTTTTTTTTCTGTCCCCGCCTCCAATTTTGAGGAAAAAGGGGAAAACACTTCTGCAACCACCCTAGACCAAAAATACTGAACATGGGGAGCGGGTGACACCTTCGCAACACATGTTCAGTATTTATAAAAATTGATCGAATAGTACTGGACGAAATAGGTCAAATTGTAACATTCGATAGATTTTTGTCATCAAAATGGGCAGTACTTTGAATAGAATCACTCTCCCGACAGTTTTCTGCAAGCTCCCAGCGCCTTTCACAGGGACAGGCCCTCCAGGTGCCTGCCGCTGTAAAATGCGACCCAAAAAATGCATTTTTATCCTGTTTGAGGAACAGAAATGCAAGCGACACAGCAGCGGTTCATACCTTAAAGGAAATGCATGACAGGGTCAGGAGAGACCCTGTCATGCAGTGGCAGCCGCACATCCAGTGCACGTAGTGTTGCCTACAATTTCTGCACATTTAAAAGTGCATCTTGCTTGGAAATGAGGGATGCGCTTTTAAATTGACAGAAACGCCACTTTATTTGATGAAGGAGGTGAAAAAGGCCATCTGGATGGGCGCGCTTGTAAAATGTGCCCATTCATGTGTCCCTTGTGGATTGGGTTGCACTTTTTTGGGGCGCAAGTGATGAGATGTCTTAGCGCATTTCATGTCTTGTGTAAAAAAAAAGTTGAGAACCTGGCACCCTGAGTATTATTTTTTTTAAAACAGTAATTTTTGCAGATTACTTGAAAGAAAAATGTAAAAAAAAACATGTTTTTTTTTAAAATGCTGTTTTTGCACAAAACTGCAGTTTTGCCGGCATTTTGCTTAACAAACGTCCGTTTTGGCAGCATATTGCGGGATCGCAAAATCGCTATAAGCTGGAGGGTCTGGCTTCTGGCCAGCCATCATAAGTCTAGGCCTAAACAAATAGTGTGAATCTACCTACAGGGGCTCGACGAAACACCCACAAACTGACAAGAGCCGTCACAACCAGTAAATTAACACAAGCCCAGACACATACCATTATATTGAATTTATCTCCAGCGCTGTATCCCATGGATTTAAAACTGGTGAATTTTCCAGCGGCAAACAAAGGGGAAAATGAAAGTGATTTGTTGCTTATATGTAAATCTGTACATTTGTTAAACAAACACATACAATGTGGTCCTGTTACTGCCCCTAACATAGTGATGGCGAGAAGGATACATTGGGCTACCCCGTTTACTACGTCTCATGATTGGAATGATATTGTTCTATCTTTTCACTCACCATTTTAGGATAAACAGATTATGAATATCTTGCTTAGTTTCCACTATTTGAGAAATCATTCGCTGTAGCTCTGTATTTTGACAATGTTTTGTCTGAACAAAAGGGGATCAATAGCCTGTACAAATATGGCTGCCCTATTGCCACCACCTGCACCTTAACTGCCTAAGAGACATCTGCCAATGTGAGTAATTTGACTTTTGCTGTCAAATGCTATAACGACCTGGAAAAGCCTGTGGCCAGGGAACAGTTGAGCATTAGCCTTTCTAATGAATACATGGGGCCTCATTACGAGTATGGAGGTAGCCACGGTGCTATTAGCGCCATGGCTGCCTCCAGACCGGGCTCCAACCTTGGAGGACCTGTAATTCCTCATGCACAGAACCATTCCCCAATCCCATTTGAGCCCCCATAGGGCTCAATGGGAATGGGGATGGAGCTAATAACAGGCCCTTTGATAACAGGCCCGTTATTAGTTCCTTGGTCCCCTCGCGGGACCCGGAAAGGACGTCTGGTTTTACCAGACATCTGTTCCAGGTCCCGCTAGGGGACCTTGTAATCAGGCAGCCCGTAATGAACAGTGCCGGTCCCATACCGGCACCGTTCATTACGGGACCGCCAGCCTCTTAATGAGGCCTATATTCGTGTCTTACACAGAAGATATTGATTGACTGGCAGAGAGCTTTAACAGTCTTGATATTTTCAACAGGGATGGTCAACAATTCCATTCTCACCCTGGCGGGGGTGTAAGCCAATCAGGTAGCTAGGAACGTGGGTTTGAACCGCTGGTGCAAGCCCACGTTCCATATCACCCGACAGCCGGCTCCCCCGTCGTCATCTTCCCCCACCCGCCTTTCCCTTATTTGTTTATTTGTTCCCCTTTTCCCACCCCCAGATACCTGTTTGTTGTGAGAGCACAGACTGCCACTGCAGTTGTTTCCCCGCTTCTCTGGCTGCCATGGAAAGGGAAGGGGGGTTCAAAAGATTCCCACCATCCTTTTCCATGTTGGCCATTTTAGAAGAGGATTTAATTCAGTGAAATGGACGTCACGTTCAATATTAAATCCCTCTTTGTAACACCCTGGGTTAACGCTTTGGTAACCCGGGGTGCTAATGGTGTTAAGCACTTGTTCCAGTGGCTGGAACGGGTGTTAATGGCCCGGGTCCCTCATTAAAAGCCCTCACTTCGCTTGGGCTTTTAACTTGGGCCGACGGCCATTAACACCCATTCCAGGCCCAGCAACAGGTGCTTAACGCCACATCAGTAGACACTGAAGTTCACTGGGACTCACGTTAAATCATCAAGTTTTCTTTTTCTTGAAACATCAGTGATTTTAGCAGAAAGCAAGAACAACCCAATCTGGTAACTTTCTTGTAGTAATACAAAATTATTCCACTGCAATCATTTCCCTAAACCTTAATGGGTATATATATAAAATTGTGATGATGAATAGCAGGGACGGAAATCGCAGAGGCTTGCATACATGGATCTCAATGAACTTTGATATCTAGACTGATAAAACATTGTTGGACTCTGCCAATGTTCAAGTCTAAAGACATAATTTTTTTCATGCAATTAATGTTTATTGGCCATCATTAAAACTGTCCTTGAAACCTGCTGAATCCTAATCTTCAGGTTTTAGAAAATGTTCTTTCAACCTATTTTGCAAATTAAGAGGGAAGTGTTCCTGTGACAGATTGTGTGTTAATGGGGCTGATCTGAGACTTAAATTAGAGTATTGGATATTCTGTTTGTAGATTAACAAGATCTGGCATGAGGCCCACCAGAAACAAATATATATATATATATATATCAGAAGACCATGATGCAGAAGGTCTGCATTTTCACATGTTTTTATCTTACTGTGTGAAGAGATATGTTAATGGCGGACCACTCTCTAATTGCCCAAGGAAAGGAACCCTCAAAAACAATATCTTCCTCAGCAATTGGTTATTTTTATCAATTACTAAAATTACATTTATTCTCACTGAGTCACTCAAATAAATAAAACAAAATAAAGCATAATATTCAAAATCATTTTCATAAAAACAAATCCACAATGAATGATTTGAGTACAAAACTATAAAATAACCCACATCGACTTCCGTATATTAATAAGTGATAAATGTGCCTAAATAACACACATTTCATTTTTAAAGGTATATTTTTTTTCTAAACATTTGTTAAATAATTAGCACATTAAAAATAGAATAGAAACATACCGAAAATACCTAATGAATGTGAGTAAAGTCAGATCATGCAAGCAGAAAGTTACACATGTTCTATCCACCAATTAGGTTAGCATATGTTGTCCTTCAAGCAGAATCAAAAACATACAACTTTTGACCCCAATTTACTACATGTGGTAGGTCGTTTACCGACAATACAACAGTGCATCTACAACCGTGATTCTCTGGAGCTCCCTAACAAGACATACATCAGGAGTTTCTAGCACAACTATATAGGGGCAAAAGAAGAAAAGATGACATATCCTCACTGAACCTGTACAGTGGGGACACATTACAAATAGACCTGTCTTCCAAATTGCCACCTGTCAATGGGTGAATGCAGAACCTATATTTTATGCAACGACCTTCATAATACTGAAATACTGTTCAAAAGACATGTCTGCTTTGTATATAAGATCGGACACTGATAGGCCACCATGCAGAACTTTCATGCACTACTGGCCTACAGCTGAATCCCTAAAAAGCATACACTTAGTAGCTGCTAAGGTACTGATGCTATCTGATGCTATCTGGTCCAGAAATGTCTACCATAACCTCAAAGCAAAGACTATTAGCATCCTCTTCACAAATGAATCGGCATGAGTGCAGTATTACCAAAATGATCAGGTAACGCTGAATAACTCCTCCTGTAGTCTCTGACTTTGACCCGGGTGCACACCATGCAGCAGTTTGTGGGGGTCTGACATATATCTCATTCAGTATTCCTGGTAGGCACATCTCGATCAGTAAAGTTACATTGCGGGAGAAAACTGGGAAGCAGCAGTAACAGATAAGGGGAACAACAACTGCTCTGTCGTGCGTACCTCTCTTCTGACTACTTCTCAATATTGTGTCAGCAACTCCTTTTTATTAGACCAATTCATTTTATGACTCAAAAGTATTTTACCATAACATTTGGACGTTGAGTGCAATGTGGATATTGGGTGATAAGTTACAAGATCCCCCATTGCCTGTTGTCATGTACAGGGACAATCTCCACCTCCTGCTAACTATTTGTGACAAGCATATTTTAGATTAAAGGGTTGAAGAGTTTCAGCAGGAAAAGGCTCCATATGGCAAACTTCAGTTTTAAACAACTCAGCGGGATACATCGGGATCCTGGCTCTTTTTTCAACCTCTGGGATTTAATGACATCTAATGTTCTACTGAGGGATAAGCATTAGAGGCTCAGAGCTTGCCCACCAATATTCTACATTTGCTTTTTTATTTAGTCATAAGGTTGAGAGTGTTGATTATCTGGGGTGGTGGTGCACAATAACCTAACATGATCTTCTGTTGGGCCTCACCAAGCACACAAAATCTGGCAGGCTTAGCTCCTAAAATTATTCCCAACTCACCATTTTCCAGATTGCCGATTTTCTGTTTCAATAGTATATTTCAATATCTCCAACTTTGTTTCTATGTCCTGTGCCATATTTTGTCACATGATTACTTTGTCTTGATTCCTGCTATATCCATGCTAGGTGAACACGCAGACCCTGTACATGTTCTTTTTTTAGCTTCATTGCACTCCTCATCAAATGAGATATATATTCTTATTGAGTCATCACACTTTGTAAGTACATATGAACGAACCTGGTTGCATAAAACCATGAACACTTAGTGGGTTGAATATATCCATGCACGAGGAGGGTCTTCAAAACAGGTAACATGTTGCTGATCGGGTATATCCCTCTCAGTATCAAACATGTACCATCTTAGCCATCCTAGTTTATTGGAAACAGAAATCTATACCCCACCAAGTCTTTCAATGAGGCAGCAGCACCCAACTCACACATAATCTAGGATATTAGCAATGTGTTTTCAAAACATGCACCCTATCATTCAAAAGTTTGTAACTATAAACCATGCATCGATGATTCAAACAACTTCTGAATATGGGTGTGATATGGGTGCACGAATACAATGGCTGCAACATTTGCCATTACAGGAATGTTCTGCTTCATTTTCAGAGGAAATGTATCTTCTCCTATATGGAGACTTCGCTTGCGTTGGAAGACTCACAGAATGTTAGTGTATTTTTGCATGAACAGTTCCAACGCAACAAAAGCCTTAGAGGGTTTTATATCCTGTCATGGCCGACTCAGCCCTTCATGCTTTCAGGATCAATAGATTGAGTAGCATTATTGCCACCTGTTAGTACAAGGCTTTTGGAGGTGACATAATCCTTCATGAAGTTCTATATAAAAAAATGTAAATGTCAGAATGATGCAGTCTTCAATTGCTACCGTTTTAAAATATTTTACTTTTTAATAGCATTAGTCTTCACCCCAGTATCATATTCAAATCGTCAGTATCTCGTAAAGAAATCGTTGAAACGGCATTTTGGCATGTGTGCAAGCAGTAAGCATCACTTCCTCTTAATGTTTTTATTTTTTATTTTTTCTGGCAGATTTGCATCCTTTACTGGCAAATGAGATGAAAGGAAGACAATGACATGCGTTGCAAGGGTTTCTTTAAGCTAGTTTTCTTTTTTTACACAATGTAGTCTGTCAGGTGAAGAACAGTGCTTTAAGTGGGATAAGAAATCGAGGTGGGGCCCTAACGAGTCACAAAAACCTATTATGGGGGCAGGCCTAAGATTCGTCGTGCATGGTCTCAGAAAAGAAAATACTTAAGGAACATTTAAAACAATGTGGCCTTATAAATTGTGGTGCAGTTTTTATTGTTTTTAACCTGGCATGAAAGTGATTTAAATCTGTTTTCAAAAGGTGTGTTAAATATAATATCAGCAGTCAAAACACATGTGTGAAATAACAATATTGAAATATGATGAGAATATAGGACCATGCAGATTGTAATCCCTTAGTTCCTTTGAAAGAAATCAATGAATATTTTGTATTAATGTTATTAAGTCATTCAAATGTGGTTCTCTATTTTGGGTGTGTTTGGTTTGGTGCAGTTTAGGACTCTTCCACTTGAATGCAGCCTCCTACTCTTTTTGAATTTAAATTTTCCTATGCAATTCACACTTGCACATAACTAAAATTTTCAATACGGAAAGCATTTTTTTAAGCATGATTTTCTTACTAATATATGAGCAGAGAGTTTAGGATTCACAGAGTAAGAAGCAACTTTTGTTTTGAATTTAATTAAATTGACAGAAGAAAATATTTTCCCTACAGAAAAACTAGAGGGAATAGTAAAATGTGTATAATATTTGATCAGAAAAAAAGTAAGCAGTAGCTTCATGTTTGATTCTAATTCAATACCACAGCTCTTTGTTTCCCTATCGGTCTTAGAGTTTCACCCAAACCAACATTATGTAAAGACAGTCCAAAGTTCATACAACGTTAGTATCAAATATTGAGTAGATGTTCACTGGAATTATTATCTTAACTATAGAACCCATTTTGCACTCTCTAAACCAACTAGACACAGATATTCATATTCTGAAGAACAACCTACAAGGACTAATCAGTAAACAAGAATGTCAAGCGACTTTAGATAACATAATACAAAGTAGAACTTTATACTAAAGAACTGGAAACCAAAACATATAACATTTATTAGAGATACTCTAGATTGTAAAACTGACATAGTTTATATATGGCAAGAGTTTATTCAAAATGTACAACCATCAGAAAGATCAAGGAATCACAAAAGTGTTTTCCAACAGCGACAAGCAGTCATACACCATCAGATATTTAAAGTATAGACTTACGTGAATAGGCACAATTGATGCCGATTATACAACAAAAACAGACTCAGTCTGCATCAATAGAAAAAAAAACTGCATTTGAACAGGGATGTCTACAAGAATATGAGTCAGAAACAAGGCAAGTGACTTTTGTAGAAGAAGATTAAAGAACACAATACGCTAGAAAAAAATACCCAATGTTGAAGATCTCAATACTTCTGAAAAATGTAATGGAATTTAGATAGGACCCGCCCAACACCCTAGTCATCCCGATAAGCAGAGAAAGGGTATCTACCTAAAGGTTTCTTTACCATAGCATAAGCGTGATAACAATTTCAAAATGGGAAAGGTAGTTGATTCAATATTTATGTCATAGGTTAAAAACCTTGACAATCCGAGGAAAAACAGGTTTGTCATGATTGGCGATGTGTTAGTATTCTGCGACCTTCAAGGAGGTTCTTCCAATTCCAACTATTCTTTTTTGATTAGTACGCAATGGGGTGTGCTGTAGAGGTAACAGAGTTCTATGTTTTATGGAAGGTTTTGATTGAATGCTTCCTGTATGTCTGTGACAATTCAACATCCGGGGCACCAGTGGTCCAGGGATGAATATCAGTTTCTAAGCCATCAATCAACCCCACACCTCTAGTACACCAGAAGGAATCTGAACAGATTTGAATACACGTGAATTATGACACCTTCTTGTCCAATTTTGGTAATGTGGATGGAACGGCAGGTTTATCTCTGCAAGATCGTGGATCATTGGTTAGTTGCAACACAGCAAAAATACAATTATTACCTGATGATAAAAGGGACTGTCCAGTCAAGGTTGTATAAAAAACATCTACTTCATTATTACTACAACAGACAATTCTAGCACACTACAAATACATCCGCCCTGTAAATGAACACAGAGGACAGACAATTTCACAAAGCAAATGGATGCATCTGGATACCGACAGGAGGGTAGATGGTAAAGTAATCAGTCTTACTGTTCAAGGTTATTCAGTTCCAGCACCAAGAGGGCAAAGGGTCATAACTGTCTCTAGGGGCCTTCAGAGAAGGAGCAGGGGGAAGACCCACAAAGTACCTAGTGCTGAAGAAGTTCTTGGTGCTTGATAGCATTGAGGCAGTTCCAGGGTGCTTCACAGCCATTGAGACAGAGTTAGTGGCGGGAGACAGCTGCAGGTACCAGGCAACAGGCAGTTCAGCAAGCTAGGCAGGACGGATGTCTGAGGCTGTCTGGCGCGGCAGCTCAGGGCCAGGAATCAGTGTCTCTGTGCTGGTTGGCAGATCTGGATTGTTGCCTGAGGCAGCTCGGATGGCACTTGTGACTGCGCCATGACAACAGAGGTGCAGCTGGATGCAGTTCCAGGTCTCGACTGTCTCGAAAATGTCCTTAAAAGATGGATGCTGGATGATACTGGTGTGGCATTCCTCCTAGCTTCTTCACAGGCTCGTATAGTCCTTTCAAGGCAGACGGGCCAAAGCTCAGGAGAGTGATTTCAAGCCTTGTCCTTAGTACAGAGACTCTCCAGCACTTCCCACCTAGGAAGCTTGCTGACAGAAGTTAGCAGGACACGCTATGTGCTGGCTGGGTACCGGTTGTGGAGCTTCTGGATGGGTCCTCTGAGTCCGGTATCTCCCTCTGTTTCCTGGGAGATGTTTAGAGGAGGGATCTTGCTTGCCTCTTGGAACTCCTGGCCTGCCTTCACTGGCAGAAGATATAAAGTAGAATGTACCTTCAGCTTGGGTCCAAATGAGTCCTTCTTACTTCCTACCAATCCTGTGTCCCCACCAACAATATCCTGTTATGCATGAGGTCAGGACCAGAGTGCTGTGCAAAAGGAAAAGGTGAGGGGTGACAACATATAGCTAAGTCCCACCCATCAACCTGTCTGTTGTAGATCAAAGTGTCTCTCTGGTTAACTGAGCGCTCTGTGACTCTTGATTAAAGTGATGGTCTCCCTTGAAGTATGTGGTGAGAGCAGACTTCTCCCCCCCCCAAATCACAAACCTATCCCCTCTGAAAGGGGTCTGCTCTGCAGGGACACCTACGGTAACTGCTGGACGCAGACACGACATTCACTGTCTTTCACACAGAGAGGTGGAACTAGCTTCAAGTTGACACATTACATACCAAAGGGGTGTTAGCCCCACCTTTCCTGTTGTCTGTCCAGCAATCAAGTACATTTAGGCTTGCTTCAATTATCGTGTTAGTATGCACTGCCACCCACCGGATTAGACAAAAGGAATGCAGTTCCATGGAGCCTTTCATATTTAAATAATTAGGGTGACCATGGCAGAGGAAGGTGTGCTTTTCCCCCTTCTTGAGATGCTTTGATTTACCCAGGGCTGTCACATTTCAGCTGAATATGACAAGGGAAGAGTGCACCTTTAGACTGTGTCTTCCCAGAGTACCCGGGACTATGTGTTTTGTGCTGGAATCAGATGAAATGTGAGCAGAATGGGCTTGCACATTTCTCAGAGACTGATCTCCCATCATTCATTTTCATTATTAAAACATCTAAAAAAAAGCCAGGGCAAGTGCACTCTCCCCGTGCGGATTGCTGAATTCCTCACAATGTCCCAGTCTCACCTGCAGGGCTTTCCTTCCTTAGTGTGGGTGGTAGGGGGAACCAGGATCTTCAAGTACCCTGGAATTAGTATATGATAGAATTTGTGAAGCCAAGGAATCATTGTAGCTCCTTAACTGTTCAAAGACTTTCATTTCCAGCAGTGCAGAGTTTTTGTGTGCATTCTTCTCTACACTCTTTGGTATCAATGTGCACCCCAAGTACGCAATCCACTCCTGATTAAAATAATTATTAGTATTTTTGCCATACACATTTTGTTTAAAGAGACATTACTTCATTTCCTGAAGGTTTCGTGCATGGATTAAATCAGAATAAATCCAAATGTACACAGGATATATGGCAAGGTTGATGTGCTAAATGTTACTAAACACATAAAATCGGGAAGAGCTGGGAGGCCACAGGAATGATAAACAGCATGAAGTACACTATGAGACATTTGTTTTGAACAAAGCCAATGACCATCCCGACTAGATTAAATACGTTAATGGGATCCAGATCTGTGTAGATTTGACCCTCACTAGCTTTGTCTGATAGCACCTTTGTTAGTGTAAATGCATACTGGTGTCTCACTGTGATGGTGTAGAGATGTCAACAGTCCACATGTGGAAAGATTTTGACCTTGTACCTTTTGGGAAGATAAAATATGGAGATGCCTGTGGATGATGTTGAATGGTGGATGAACCCCCTGAGGTACTATATTAGGATGATGTGTTCATGTTGTAATAAGGAATTGGTCCAACCATAAGGTTTCTGCGCTCCAGAGAAGAGCTCTATCTGGCAAACCTACAGCCTGTGAGACAGGAATTTCTCTGCCTCCATGAGTACAAACATGTCTTGGAAAACCCAATCTTCATGGGGATGAGTCACCTTACTGACCAGCATTTGTGCTGAGCTCCGGCTGGTAGCACAACAAGGCGAGGCTTCACTACATACTAAGGATTTCTCACTGGAGCCAAAACATGGGGGGCATTGACTTCCCAGATATGTCGCTTTAATAGCCCACCAGTAAATGTGGGATTGTGAAACCCAAACCAGAGAATCCACAAGGTAACTTGGAAATGTAAGGCTTAAAACTTATTGAATGTTAGTACTTCCAGCCTTAGGGGGAATTTGTTGAAAAGGCCAACAGTTTAGGGTAGCGCTACCAATAGACAGCATGGGTTCAAGTTGGGGTTCGGGGTACAGAATGCGGCCCTCACTTTGGGCAAATGCCAAGACGCTAACACTCAGCTTTGGCGCTACTGTCTCTGAGAGAAAGTACTTTGCTCTTTGCCTGAGAGGTGGTGTATAGGTCTACCTTTACACACATGACAGGGCACTGAGCAGACATCGGGAATGGATGGTTCCTCCACCCCAAGGGTTGTAGCTCCTTCACAGGACTACTACAGATCAAGAGCAAGACAGGGCTCCACCAGGACCTCAGCAGAAGTTGGTTGCCAGGCATCTTTCAGTCGGGTCTCAGCTCTCTTTGCGGGTCTCACAGCTCAATAGGATACTTGGTTCCTTCAGGCTTCTCCAGGATCTCTGAAGAATGGGTGCAGGGGTCCGCTTCTTATACTAAAACCATGTTAAGGGCTGAAACACCAACTAGCCAATAGTAGAACTGGCCCCCACACACACACCAGCAGTTATCCAATCAGGACCACTGGCAGGAATATTCTTGTATACCACTCAGACACACTGAAACCAGTTTTTGGATTGGAGTCAGACCGACCCAGCCCACATCCTGCCAGCAAACACACACATCCCTCCAGTAGCCCGCCAAAAGCTTCTGATTTCTCGGGCACTGGAAGTCTTTATTTGGATTTGCCTGGCCTCTGACACCAGGAAGAAGGCTAAAGAACAAGATGGCAAAAGAACAGGCGAAAAATCTTGTGGTACAGCCATGTTTGGCCAGTAGCCACATTTAGTAGCCAAATGCGGTAAATGCGGTAAAGCTAAAACAAAATTTCCCAAAACATGGGGAAATGCCACTGCTGCCACCAGCTTATCCTTTTAGCATACCTAGAGTAACCAAAAATCCTCTGAGTGTTAGTTTAGGGCAAAACAAACATGCACCCCATTGTTCTGCAGTGTGAGCTGCATTGCACAGTGATAAAAAGTTACCACAAGTGATACAAAAGTAACCACAAGTAGTAACATAGTAACTAACACGACTAAGGGAAACAATGTTTCCCAGTACAGACAGCCTTAAGGACATGCCAGTTTCCCCATAACACATGAGCAAAGGACAGTGCAGTGAAGCTTAAGGCTTCACTTTACTGCAAAAAGTATAGGTCAGAATTGAAAATAAAAGCAAAAAGTTTGGGGGTTCCATAAAGATGGAAGGCAAGGTGCAGTAAAGAGAAATCTTTCCTAACACTAACGTCTTTTATCACATGCATTTTAACAATATTTGTTCAAGTGCTCGCCATACAATGGTGCTGCTCGGGATTCTTAGCAACTTGCGATCAGACGCTTGTATTGGAAACAGCAGGGATTTAACCCGTTCAATATATGGAGTTCTTATTTTCACATTATGTGACAGGGGCCTTTAGATGAATTCAAGACCATTAGCTCTGATTTGAAAAAGGTCCTTGGAGACCGAAACACGTGTCATCTTTTTTAAGGGCATTTTTCAGTAATAAACGTTTTCTGTAAATATCTGGCGCAGTCTCTTTCCGGGTTATTCATACTTCACATAGAAGTTCATGGTAGTCTCACAGGGAGTATTGGACATGGGTCGGAGATAACAGTGCAATGTCAAAATTAAAGTGCAAGTGCATGTTTTACAGAACAATTTGCTCCTCTTGTACCATGCCCAATAATATACATTGAAACAAAAAATATCACATGGATGTTTTCTGTTGCAACGTTGCATAGCTTACCTGGTTGTTGCAACTCAAAGTAGTTTAAACAGCGGTTTAAGATATATCCTCCTAAGGTCACCAAGGCTCTCGCATATAAGCTACTAAATGTGGCTACTGGTCAAACATGGCCGTGCCACAAGATTTTTCACCTGTTCTTTTGCCATCTTGTTCTTTAGCCTTCTTCCTGGTGTCAGAGGCCAGGCAAATCCATATAAAGACTTCCAGTGCCCGAGAAATCAGAAGCTTTTGGCGGGCTACTGGAGGGTTGTGTGTGTTTGCTGGCAAAAATGAAGGGTGGTCTCTATTTCGGCACTGTAAATCAAAGACTATTGTTTTGTGTCTAATCCCAATTGGCAGTGAGTGACCTTAATAGAAGTGAGCTTAAGTAAGACCTAATGTACATTCTGGCCCACTAGACAAAGCCAAGCACATTGCACTAGTTCTGTTTCTCCTGTACCTTAGATATGCAATCTTGATGGTTAATTTATCGTTTGAGGGCCCATATAACATTCTACCATTACTGATGGACTAGAAGTATTTGGGGAGCAGTAGGACACTTGTGAAGAACATACTTTCTACTACTGTGAGTCAAGCACTATTTGTGAAGTCCTAGGCTTCAAGACGAAAGAGGGCTGATGCGTTTGCCTGTGCTTGGTAGACCACCAAGGCCTGTTTAATTGCTCCTCCTGCATGCTAAAGGTAGTACCTTTTCAAGACCCAAATAGTTTTTATTCCAAAGTTGCCTTGGCTTTTAGGGGCTGAGGCGTCCAACTGGCGCTAGATGAAAATCGTACCTCCCAAGTAGTCATAGTATTGCAACTGCTCCAGTATCACTCCTCCCACACAGATATTCAAGGGTTTACTTTTCAACTGCCTTGGGCTGAAGACCATCAACCAGGTCTTACTGGCATTCATCTCAAGCCCAAGCTGTAGACAGTTACACTTAAATCAGGACAGTGCCTGACGCTGCACCAAAGGGGTTGTTGACAACAATGCGTTGTCCGCAAAGAAAAGGTTGGGACCCAACTTTGGGGGATCTGAATTGGTTTGGAGTACCTAGTCAATGATTGAATGTATATGAATACAAAACAGCTGTGGTGCCAGGACACATCCGTGGTGAACTCCTCCTGCCACTTCCAATAGTTTTGTTCCATCACCCTCCAAGCTCCAGTGGACCACAGCAGTGTTGTTGGAAGAAGATGCATCAGGCTCAATAGGCTGTCAGGAATGATTTTTGCCCAGAGTGCCTCCAAAGTGAACCTCTAGGGATGCTGTTGAAGGTTGTCTTCAGGTCTATAAACACTGTGTATAGTTTGTTTTTGTTAATTATTATGTGCTTCTGGATGACTACATGCAGCCTAAAATTCTGGTCAACAGTGGACAATCCAGCTTGAAAGCCTGATTGTATAGGGCTCTACAGGGACTACTCTACAACCTAGGTTTGCATATGCATCAGTAGGATTTTATCAAAGGTCTTTCCTGCTGCATCCAAGGGGGAGATAGGGCGATAGTTTGAAGGATCAGCGCTTTCCCCCTTCTCGAAGATCAGAACTATCTCAGCACAAGTCCATGTCTCTGGGACTCTGTTGGTGGCCAGAAAGGTGTTGAAGACAGCTGATAACACTGGGACCCAGATTGCTGCTCACTTTTAGAAAGGTAAATGGGAATCTTTTCAGGGCCAGTGGCCTTCCCCCCTGACCGTGTCCTAAGCGCCTTCTCTACCTCCTTCAGTGAGAATACAAGATGGATATTTCCCCTGCTTCCATTACCAAGATGAGATATCAAATACTCCTGCCCTTTACTGCCCTGGGACTGATAGAGAGTCACCAATTGCATGTGCCACATGCCAGGCGTTATATTGCCTGTATGATCACATCTGACTTCAAATCTCTATCTGTGACTGCTACCCCAAATTTAGCAGAGTCTCCCCATTTGACATACTCTAGCATTATTTCCCATTCGTCAGACGTGTGTGCCTGTTTGCTGTCTCTTATTGGCTTTTTGCATCCACCTCTCAACTCCCAAAAATGGTCCCTATCCCGGTGTGTGTTTGGTTTTCTACATTCCCTATCAAAACACAGGTTCAGCTTTCTTGATAGCATAAAGGTGTCATGAGGACAGTGGCGGCTGTGGAGGACATGGAAGGTACTCTGACGGCTGCCGCGGGAACAACAGCAACGGTCTAGTCTTCCTTGTTGTTGCTGTGCGTCACCGCGCCGGTCCTACTTGAACTCCTCTCTGGGAGCGTACTGACATGTTGCAACCCTCGTTCTCTTCCGGTCCTAACGCTGACACCGCCGTTCCAGTTGTTTTGGTGCTCACAGTGTTTTTCCTGTTTCACCTCCTCCATTCTCCCCGTTCTCCCTCTCTCTCCTTTTTCCCCGTTCCAGCCTGTGTGCTTTCCCTGCTCCATGTTGGCTTCCCCCCGCCTTGTTGGCTTACCTTCTTGCTTCCTGGTGTTCACCTCAGTGCCTGCACTTCCTGGCAGCCCCCTTCTCCACGGAGCCATTACTTAAGTTACACACCTCATCAGTTTTTCGTGAATCTTCAGCTCCTGTTCATCGATCAGCTGGCTCAACCTGCAACTGATTATCTTTTGATGGTCCTTACATTTACAGAGCAGCTATCACCACCGCACTCAAGCTGCACCAGGGTTTTTCAGCTTGGCTTTTCCCTGGTAATTGGGTTTGTTCCCTGGGGGTCCCTCTGCCAAGCATTAGATCTATTGGCATGGTGGCCTCCAGACAAGCTCGCCCTAAGAGCTGCACAAAAAAGCCAGAAACCGCTTGGAGGGAACGAAGAGCCATATCTTCGGAGGACTCATCGGAGGACTTTCATAAGCTGAGGAGGAGGAGGGTTTTCTGTGCATTGAGTTAGGGGCCCCTTCTGGTAATCCGAGGGGATCATTCTTGAATCCTGAGAGTTTGCAACGCCAAAGGATGGCCAGCTTAGAACAGTATCAAGAGCTGGTCCAGGCCATTCAGGGCATAACGGCTGAATTACAGTCTATGAAAGCGGAGAACAATGCACTCAGAACTGATAATGCCAGTTTACGGCAACAGATTACCGAGAGAGAAGAAAACCTAGGCGACCTTCCGCCAATGCCTTTATCCTGTGGCAAATTCAAGGGGAACCCAAAAAGAATAGAAGAATTCTTGGATGCTCTTCAGATATATTTCACTTTCCGTCCCAAGACATTTGAAGTGGAAAGAGCCAAGGTGGGGTTTCTAATCTCTAATTTGGCAGGTAACGCCCTTGCCTGGGCAACCCCAATGGTAACCAACTCTGACCCTGCCTTGAGTAACTATGGTACCTTCATACAAAGATTCTGAGAGATATGAAAGACCAGAAGTCCTGTATTCGTGTTATGAGAGCCTGTTGGACACTACACAGGGGACCCTTGATGTCCAAACCTACACATCCCATTTTCAATGTATTGCGGAGGAAACAGGATGGCCCGACTCCGCCAAACAGACACTCTTTCAGAGAGGTCTTCATGAGGACATAAATGATGAATTATCCCGGGTATCTCGACCAGCATCCTTTCAAGAATTGGTGGCTCTGGCTCTCCAAATAGAGTACCGACTCTCAGAGCGTAGAGCTGAAAGGAGGAGACCTCGATTTTATGCCTCCACTCCTGCCTCCTTCCAACCTGTTATTTCTGAAAAGTCTTCACCTCAAGGGGAGGAACCCATGCAGATAGGAATGGCCCGGGGTCCTTTGACAGCAGCGGAAAAGAAAAGATGAAAGGATCTCTGTCTGTGCATGTATTGCGGCTCGGAGAAGCATCTCCTTAGAGATTGTCCGGAAGTACCTTCTCGTAAGGGGGGAAACGACAGACCCTGACCCTGAGCAGGGACAGGGAAGGGGTTTCTTTGGCAAGTCCCTGTGGAACTACTCCATCAGCCATCCCGTATCCATCCCTTCAACTAATGGTCTTTAAGGTGGTTCTTTAAGTCACAAAAGAACGCTGGGTAGAGTGCTTGGCTATGTTAGACTGTGGTGCAACGGGATGCTTTATGGATGATCGCTGGGCTGATGTACATGCGGTCCCTAGAAGAAACAAACCCCAACCCATTCCGGTGGAGGGCGTGGATGGCACCCCACTATCCTCTGGTTTGATTACACAAGAAACACAGGAGGTTCCGATAACAATACAGTCACATCAAGAAAGGATAGTCTTCGACTTGATCAAAGCCGCCCATTTTCCAGTGATACTGGGAATCCCCAGGTTGAGGAAACACAATCCTCACATAGATTGGAAGAATAACAGGGTGGTATTTAACTCTGACCTATGTCTTCAATCCTGTCTTAATCAGAACGAGAATCAATTCAATCAAGGAACTACCATGCCTGCAAGGAGCATAAATTCCATATCTTTGGTTTATCAGGAATTTGCAGACGTGTTTACCGACACTCAGCCCCGTCCTTTTCCTCCGCATCGAGCAGAAGACTGCAAGATAGACCTTGTACCGGGGGCAGAAGTTCCCTTTTGGAGAATGTTTCCATTGTCGCTCCCAGAAAAGGCTGCTCTACGGTAATATTTGTCGGTTAACCTGCAAAATCGTCTTATTCAAGAATCCTCCTCTTCAGCAGGGGCATCTCTCTTCTTCATCTCTAAAAAGACACCCACGAACTCAGACCCTGTATCGATTATTGGGGGTTTAATAGCCAAACCATCAGGGATAGGTATCCCATGCCCCTGATAAGAGACATTCTGGAGGCAGTCCAAGGGGCAAGGTGGTTTACCAAGTTGGACCTCAGCAGGGCATATCACCTACTACGAATTAAGAAAGGAGATGAGTGGAAAACGATGTTCCGTACACCCCTGGGTCATTTCGAATACAAGGTGATGCCCTTTGGGTTGGTAAATGCACCTGCCCAATTCTAGAGATTCATGGACAAGAACTTCAGCGACCTTCTTTTTTCATCAGTTGTCATCTACCTGGATGATATCCTGATTTTTTCTTCATCCCTAGAGCTTCATCGACGCCAGGTTAAGGAGGTACTCCGACGTCTCAGACACCATAACCTTCTGGCCAAGCCCGAAAAGTGTACTTTCTACGCTTCTTCGGTTTCCTATTTGGGCTTTATATTGTCAGAGGTTAAAGTGGAAATGGACCCTACAAAGACCAACACTATTACCAACTGGCCTACCCCTAAATCTGTGAAGGATATACAAAGGTTTCTAGGGCTGGCCAATTTTTACAGAAAGTTCATTTCCGAATTTTCCAACCTTGTGCTTCCCATAACTGCACTATTAAAGAAAGAGAGGAAGTTTGAATGGAATCAAGAAGCAAATCTTGCACTTAGACAATTGAAGGAGGCCTTTACCAACGCTTCTATTCCACAACAGCCAGACCAAGCTCTGCCATTCATAGTCGTCACCGACGCCTCTTACGGTGCCATTGGAGCAACACTTCTGCAAAGAAAAGAAGGCAAACTAGAGCATCCCATCACCTACTACTCTAGAACTCTTATTTCCAGTGAAAAGAACTACTCTGTTATCGAGAAGGAGCTCTTGGCCATCCGCCAGGCCTATGAGGAATGGCAACATATATTGCAGGGTGCCGCACACCCTTTTAAGGTTTGAACAGATCATCGGAACCTCAGCTTGTTACAGCAGATGGAGTGTAGAAACTCTCGTCATGCCAGATGGGCGTATTTCTTTTACCAGTTTGATTTTGAGTTAACTTACCTCCCTGGGAAGGAGAATGCTTTAGTGGATGCCCTGTCACAGAGCTTGGGAGAAGAAGCCGGGAAATACACATGTCAGGAGTTACTACTGAAAGGGAAACGCTTTGTCAACACGATCAATACTTTCCTCCATCAAGTACTGGAAGCACAGAAAGAGGCTACAGACATCTCAAGGGCATCGCTAGTCCAGAAGGGGAAATACTGGTTCCTGGGTAACGCACTATATTTACCAATTCGAGAGCTTCAGTCACAAGCCCTCCATTGGAGTCATGATATCCCCACGGCTGGACATAAGGGAAGGGCTGCCACGCTAGAGCTGGTGAGAAGACATTTTTGGTGGCCAACCATTGTACAGGATAAACATGAATATGTTTCTTCATGTCCGGTGTGCGCCCACAATAAATACTGCTATTCCAAGCCGCTAGGACTACTCCAACAAGAGGACGTTCCCGTAGGACCATGGCAACATATCTCGATGGATTTCATAGTAGAGCTCCCAGCTTCGGAAGGTTTTACAGCTATAATGGTGGTTGTCGACACTTTTAGAGAACTGGGTCATTTCTCCCCTCTAAAGGGAATTCCATCAGCCTCTTTGATGGCAGAAGTGTTCCTCAGGGATATCGTCCGACTCCATGGACTTCCACAGACCATAGTCTCTGACAGAGGAACAAAATTCACTTCCAAGTTCTGGTCCTCTTTGTGTAAGCAGTTGCAGATCCATAGGGCCTTGTCTTCCGGTGTTCATCCTGAGAGCAATGGCCAAACGGAAAGGTTAAACGTTACGCTTGAGCAATACATCAGATGCTTTTGCAACCAGGCACAAGATAACTGGCATTCATTCATCCCAGTAGCAGAATTCTCGTATAATAACACCAAGCACACAGCCATCGGAACAAGCACTTTTCAGTGTACATATGGATACGACCCTAGACACATACCTCTATCCACGAGACAGTCTACCAACATACCCACCATCAATTTCCTTTTGGAGACCGGGAAGCAAACTCATAAGCAAGCCCAGGAGACTCTTTCTGAAAGTCGACAAGCATATAAGAAATGGGCGGATAGAAAGAGAAGGAAATGTCCGAATTGGCAAGTAGGGGATAAGGTATGGTTGTCAACTAAATATCTACCGAAGCGGATCCACATGGGGAAGTTTGCTCCTAGATACATAGGTCCTTTTACCATTTGTCGACAGATAAATCCATTCGCATACCACCTGGATTTGCCAAAATCCCTCCGAAAGATACATCCAGTCTTTCACGTCTCTCTCTTTAAGGAATTTCAACCAGGCCCTCACAACAGGCGGAAGAAAAAGGAAACAAACCTAACGGACAGTTCTCAGGAGTATGAGGTCTCCCGGATATTAGACTCCGGCTACAAGCATGGAATACTTCAATACTTAATCCTCTGAAAAGGGTACCCTTGGACGGAAAGGTCCTGGGAGCCAATAAGAAATCTCAACTCACCCTAGTTGTTACAACAGTTTCACCAAAATCATCCGGGGAAACCCGGAGAGGTAGCTTTGAGAAAGGGTCATACAGTCATGACGCGAGGACAGTGGCGGCTGTGGAGGACATGGAAGGTACGCTGACAGCCGCCGTGGGAACAACAGCGACAGTCTAGTCTGCCTTGTTGTTGCTGTGCGTCACCATACCGGCCCTACTTGGACTCCTCCCTGGCAGCGTACCGACGCATTGCAACCCTCGTTCTCTTCAGGTCCTAACGCTGACGCCGCCGTTCCAGTTGTTTTGGTGCTCGCTGTGTTTTTCCTGTTTCACCTCCTCCATTCTCTCTGTTCTCCCTCTCTCTCCTTTTTCCCCGTTCCAGCCTGTGTGCTTTCCCTGCTTCATGTTGGCTTCCCCCCGCCTTGTTTGCTTACCTTCTTGCTTCCTGGTGTTCACCTCAGTGCCTGCACTTCCTGGCAGCCCCCTTCTCCACGGAGCCATTACTTAAGTTACACACCTCATCAGTTTTTCGTGAATCTTCAGCTCCTGTTCATCGATCAGCTGGCTCAACCTGCAACTGATTATCCTTTGACGGTCCTTACCATTACGGAGCAGCTATCACCACCGCACTCAAGCTGCACCAGGGTTTTTTAGCTTGGCTTTTCCCTGGTGATTGGGTTTGCTCCCTGGGGGTCCCTCTGCCAAGCAGTAGATCTATTGGCAAGGTGGCCTCCAGACGAGCTCGCCCTAAGAGCTGCACAAAAAAGCCAGAAACCGCTTGGAGGGAACAAAGAGCCATATCTTCGGAGGACTCATCGGAGGACTTTCATACAGGTGAGGAGGAGGAGGGTTTTCTGTGCATTGAGTTAGGGGCCCCTTCTGGTAATCCGGGGGATCATTCTTGAATCCTGAGAAAAGGATTCAAGGTTTTGAAGTTGTAACAAAGGGCTGGATACATTCGATCATTTCCCCAAATTCGTAAAAGACACCTGAATCTGTACAGTCTCTAGAGCTTAACCTTTCAATATTCCCCACTATAGAGATCAGAATACTACTTGTGTCATTTTTCTAAATCAATGTCACCCATTTCACTGAGCTGCAAGCATGTCCTGAGAGCCAAAGATCAGTAGTGGGTGACAAACTCATAAGTGTTGGTACTTATTGAAAAAAAAAAACACTAGTTTCTGGGGGTCACTTTCCAATCGTTCTATCGCTTGGAACCCTGCCACTAGGTGCCAATCTCTTGATTGCACCAGGGCACAATCTATTCACAAGCTTCAAAGTGGGTCATGATAAGTGTCCCTGGTCGGCTGGTCTGTGGGGAAGTTGCTGATACTTGCCCTCAACTCAAGATTGATTGTATTGGATCCGGGCAGTGTCGTAATGCAGTGGCATGTGTTCCAAACAGTGGTCTAGTGTCTATTTGGGGGATGTCCCATGCTTCCTCCTGGTTATACCACAGACCGTCAAGCTCTTTCAATGGCTCCAATTGTGTATTAGAGTCTCCCATGACAACTATTTCATACCAGTTCGTACAACCATATTAATGATCAGATATACATTCTTAAAACTTGGGGCTAGAATGTGTTTTACCATTGGGCTTATTGTAGATGTTGTACAGTAGCATGTGCTGGTTTCCCGGAATACCAATTACCAGCTGCTGTGGGTCAGGGGCACCTGTACTGGCCTGTCTAATCTTCAAGTTCGGAGCAGCCTTCACCCAAGTGGCAAGTCCCCCAAATGGACTCGGCCTCAGACTTTTTTTGGCTTTAATGACAAACGAGAATACCCTAGAATAGCTATTTCTTCCATTCCCCATGTTTCCTGGAGGGCGATGGCATTGACGTTATGCAATGATTTCACCCACTCACTGTCAAAAAACTGTTTAGCAGCCCCTGCAATGTTCCAGGATATCAACTTAATGTGGCTGCTCAGTGTGTGTGTTAGTGTTGTGTCAGTGATTAGGGGAGTGAACCTTGATGTACTGAACAGCAAGGTTGCCCTTCCTGTTCACCTGATGATCAACATACTCACTTTTCTGCATGCAAGTTTCAAGGGCGACCACACACAGGGTTGTAAGAATAAAATATGCAAACACTTTAAGAGACAAATGTATAATCTATGGCTCCACCACACCCTCGCACTTCCAACACATCTTTCAACCCTTTAGTCCCCATCAACATTTCCCAAATACATTGCACACTATTTGATGTCTGACACTAGTGATGTGGAGTGTGTGCTTAGTAAAGTGAACTGAGGTACAGTGGTTAAGGTAGAGTGTATGAGTGTAGTTAGATAGAGTAAGTGGGGGGGGCTCAGTGAGAGTTGAGGTGAGGTAAAGTGGGTGAGTGGGGTAATCGAGAGAGGGTTACGTTGAGTGGGGTGAGAACGAGTGGATGATTGGTGTGAGGTTGAGTGATTGATGTAGAATGAGGGAGTGAGGTGAGGTAGCTTGATTTGCGCTGAGGAAGAGTGTGTGAGTGGACTTAGGTAGGGTGGGATGAGGAAGAGAGAGTTAGTGGGTTAAAGTGTGTTGGGTGAGGTAGAGTGGGCTGAAGAAGAATGAATGATTGGTGTGGGTTAGAGCAGGTGAGTGTGGTGAGGTAGTGTGAGTGGGTGGGGAGTTGCATAGTGCTGGGGTACAGTGAGTGAAAAGGTTTAGGTGAAGTGGGTGGGAGGGCTGAGGTTCAGTGGGTGAACAAGGCAAGGTAGTTTGGATGGTTGATGTAAAGTAGAGTTAATTAGTGGGATGAAGTAGAGTGAATTAGAAGGATATGACAGAGTTGTTGAGATTGAGTGAGTGAGAGGGGTGAGGTAGGTTTTTGTGAGGAAATGCATCAGTGGGTTGATGTGGTTTTGTTGACTTTGTTGATGTACAGTGGGTGGGGTAAAGTAGGAAAGTTGTATAAGGAAGAGGAGTGATGTAGAGTGGATGAGTCGGATGAGGTTGAGTCTGTGTGTTACAATAGGGTGAGGTAGAGTGGTTAAGGTAGAGTGCATGGGTGGGGTGCTGATGAGTGGTGTGAAGTACAGTGGGTGAGTGGGGTAAGGGATAGCAGGTGAGGCAGAATGGGTGAGTGGGGTGAAGACGAGTGGGGTGCAGCAGAGGGAGGTGAGTTAATGTGGATGAGTGGGGAGAGGTTGAGTTAGTGAGGCTCAGAAAGTGATTGGCATGATATAGAGTGGGTGATGCAGAGTGGGGTGAGCTTGTGTTGGTGAGTGGAGTGAGCCAGCGTAGAAGAAGGTAGAGTGGGTGAGAGGGGTGAGGAAGCTTCAGTGGGTGTAGTATGGGTGGGATACAGCTGAGTGGAGTGATGAAGAGTGGGTGAATGGGGTGAGGAAGAGTGGATTAGTGTGGTGAGGTACAGTGAGTAAATGATGTGTGGTATAGTTGTTCAGCTAGTGTGAGTGAAGTGTTAGATTGAATGGTTTGGTAAAATTAATGAGGTAGTGAGTAGGATATGGTAGAGTGGAATGAGGAAGAGTGGGTGAGTGGGTGAGGTAGAGTGGGTGAGTTGGGAGAGGTAGAGGGATTACAGTACAGTGAGTGAGGAAGAGTGTGAGAGGTAGAGTAAGTGAGGGTGTGAGGTAGCCTGATTAGAGTCAGGTAGCATGGATAGGTGGGATACGGCAGAGAGGAGTGATACACAGTGGGTGAATGGGGTGAGGTAGAGTGGGGAAGTGTCATGAGGTAGAGTGAGAGGATATGGTGTAGAGCGGTTGAGCTTGACTAAGAGGGCTTGGTAGCTTGGATGGCTGTGTAGAATGGGTAAGGTAGAGTGAGTGTGTAGGAAAAGGTAGAGTGAGATGAGGAAAAGTGGGTGAGTGGGGAAAGGTAGAGGGGGTGAGTTCAGTGATTTAGAGAGAGTGAGGTTGCATGAGTGAGTAGAGCAGGTGATTTGGGTGAGGTATAGTAAGTGGGTGGGGTGAGGTACATTGTATGAGGCAAAGTGAGTGAGAGAGAAATAAAAGATTGGGTGAGGAGGAGTAGTGAGTGGGGTGAGGTAAGATAAGTGTGTGGGGTTCATTAGAGGGTGAGGTAGAGTGGAAGAATGAGGTGATATGGAGTAGTTTGAGGTAAAATGGATGGTTGGACTGAGGTAGACTGGCTCTGGTAGAATTGATGAGTGGGGTGATGTAGAGTGGGAGAGTGTGTTCAGGGAAAATGGGTGGGATACAGAAGGGGACTAGGGTGGTGTAGAATGAGTGAGGTGGAGGGACATGGTGGGGTGAAGTAATGTTTGTGGGAGGGATGAGGTCAAGTGGGTGGGGTGTGGTAGATTGAATCTGGTTGAGTGGGTTAGTGAGATGAAGAAGAGTGGGTGAGGTAGAGTTGAGTGACAAAGTGTGTGAGTGTGGGGTCAGGTAGATGGGCGAGGTGGAATGGGTGAATGGTGTGATATAGAGTGAGTGGATGGGGTGAGGCAAAATGGGAGAGGCACAGTGGTAGAGTGATGAGGCAGAGTGGTTGAGTGAGGAATGAGTTGGTGCAGTAAAGTGGATGTGCTGGATGAGTTAGTGTGGGCTGATTGAGAGTGAATGGGTGAAGTAGGGCAGAGTGGGTGAGTAACAGTGGGTGGCCGGGTGAGGTACAGTACAATGAGAATGTGTGAATGAATGGCATACAATAGATTGGATGAGATTGTGAGGAGAGGGTGAGTGGGGGTGGGATGGAGAGGGTGAGGTTGAGTGGGTCAGTGGGGTGAGATAAAGTAGGTGACGTAGATTAGACAAGTATTGGAGACAGAGTGACTGAGGCGTGGGAGAGTGAGTAAGTAGGTTGATGTAGAGTGGGTGAGTACAGTGGTCTGAGGAAGATTTGTTGAGTGGGGTGAGGTGCTTTGGGTGAGGAGGTGAAATAGAGTTGTGAGGTAGAGTCAAGTGAGCCAGAATAGAAGAGGTGGGTGAGGTACAGTGGTGAGTTACAATGTGTTAGTGGGGTGAGATGAAGGGAGTATGTGAACTGAGGTAGAGTGGGTTTGGTAGAGTAGGTGAGTGGGCTGGGTGAAAGTGGATGGGTTGGGTTAAGTGAAGAGGATGTAGTTGAGTGCTAACTGGGGTGATACAAAGTGGGTTAAAGTAGCGTACAGTGAGTAAGAGGTGGTGAACAGGGTGAGGTAGTGTAGGTGGGTTTGGAGAGGTAGAATGAGTGCGTGGGAGTAGGTTGAGCAGGGTCAGTTGAAATGGGTGGGCCATATGCAGGAGTGAGGCTGGAAAGAGTGAGTCGAGTGGGGAAGAGTGGATGATTGGGCTGTGGCATAACACATGAGTGTGAGGGATCGAGTGGTGTGAGATAAAATGGCAAGATGGATTGAGGTAGAGTGCATGAGGTAGATTAGGTTAGTGGATTGAGGAAAACTGGATGGGTTGGGTTAGGTGGAGTGGATGTTGTCAAGTGGATAAGTTGGGGACGATATAGAGTGAGGTGAGGTAGAGTATGTTGAGGAAGTGAGGAAGTGTGGATGAAATGGGTGGGGTACAGTAGGTGGCTGTGGTGAAGCTGAATGGGTGTTTGGAATGAGGTATAGTGGGGTATAGGGTATGTAGAAGTTTTGGATAGTGTGGGCAAGGTAGAAATGGAAAGAGTGGGTTAGTTGAGTGATGAAGCGTGGGTGAGTGTGGTGTAGGAGAGTTTGCAAGTTGAAGGGGGTGAGTTGGGTGAGATAGAGTGAGTAGGTGAACCTATTTGGACATGGTAAGGTAGAGTGGGTGAGGGGGATGAGAAAGACTAGATGGTTGACTGGATGAACCATTCTGAAAGACTGTATGTCAATGTAGTGGAAAGAAAGAAAATCACACGCGGCTTCTTGCCAACGCGTGTGATTTTCTTTCCATTGAATTAAGATTCAGTTCTGGGGATTTAACCCAGTTACCACTACATTGACATTCAGTCTTTCGGATTGGTTCATCGAAATTCGGCCCAGATTTGAAAAATTCTCAGAGCGAGCCGAAACATGTTATCACTTATGGGCTTTACCTTACCATTTAATGTGTGACAATATAACACAATTAAATGACCGTATAACTGGTGGCGCTGAGTCCTGTAATTTTTTCCTATTCTACATTTCCTACGTTAAGTACATGTATCAAGCCACGGTGCCCTAATCACGGACAGTTGACATTGACAATTGACCTTTTTCAGCCCATGCAACAACATTAGCACACACAGCAATGGAGCAAGCCAATCAGGAGACACGGATTGTGGGTGGATACTGCTAGTGTTAGCCCATATTCCAAGTCGCCTGATGGCCGGTTGCCACACCCACCATCTTCCCCCACCAACGCTGCTTTTTTTTACTTCTCTCTCCCCTAATCTGACTTACCTGATTGATGCGGCGGAGGGACCCACTGCCTCAGCTCCTGCAGCTCTAATCCCCACTCCATTTAGCCACCATGGAAATGGAAGAGGGTCCCCATATGAAGCCCTGCCTTCCTATTCAATGGCGGACATGTTGGTATAGATGGCGTCCCGTTCACGGAAAGAAAATACTTTCCATTAAAAAAAGAACATTACCACCCGTGAAGCGAACTACATGGGTGCTAATGGAGATACCTCAGTGGCGGGCTGACCCTGTAGATAACGACCCACAACCCAAGTTAAGGGACCCTCACTGCACTCGGTTCCTTAACTTGTGTGGCAGGCCAATACCTACAGAGTTGGCCCTCCACTGAGGGGCATATAGCCTCATTAACATCCTTGCATGGGGCAGTGACCAATCAGGAAGCTTGGAACACAGGCTGAAGTCTATGGTATAACCCCACTTTCTGAGCAGCAATAGTGCTGCTGGCCAGGGCCGCCTTCCCGTCCCTGCTCACCCTTCTCTTCACCGCTATCTCCTCATCCCTGAGCACCCGTGTAGTGGACCTCGTTATCTCATAGCACAACCCTCCATTTTCAAAGTGTGCTTCCTTTTTGATGATGTCACAGTCATCAACACAGAAAACAGACTCTGAAAACAGCACAGCACTGCACCTCAAAGTACGTTTTCCTTTTTTTAAGTTATACACACCCTTAGCACCCACATAGAAACTAGACAGGTCTAATGTCCATATTACCCTTGGGGTGAGCCAAACTACTGCCGGTAACAGCCCACTGCATGCATTAAGGGACTCTCACTTCGCGAAGGGCTTTTAACTTGGGTGGTGGGACTTTACTGGCTGTGTTGGGCCACGCCGAGGGTAATATGTAATGCAGAGAAGAGCCACGTACATTTCAACAATGACGTCTGTGGTTTTCTCATAATCATTTATATTGTAGTCTTCAACCAAAATAAAGCAAATACAAAGCCAATTCCAAAAAGACATTGCTAGAGGCGGTATTTGACATCTCCTATCAAGCGTGCTCAATAGGAGACTCAGATGGATTCTACTTTGGTAATCCAATGCCTGGCATGGGAGACGTGCAGAAGAATGTACATAGCAGAGCAAATTGTGACATGTAAGGATGTTTATTAGTCTTCTGCACTTCTGTTGATATTATCTTCATGGCCTTGGTTGTGAAGTGGTTAGAGCATCCACCTCCAACGGACCATCAGTGTACTGTTTTACCTATGACACAAATATAACAAGTGCAGTGCAAGTCTCTTCCCATGTCTACTATTTGTGGCATAAGGATTGATTTAATATATATATATATTTAAAAAAGGCAACGGATTCTAAACATGTAGAAAACATAAAGCAGGAACTGTCAGCCCTTCATTGTTTTTCCCCTCAGCCAATCAAGCCGTGAGATTATCTGAATACTGCATTGCCTATGACACCACTGTTTATTTTACATCACAGAGCCAGAGCTGTAGTGAGAGTGGAGAGGTGCAAGAACTTTCCCATAAGGCATGTTGGTGACGGGAAGAAAGACACAGATCAAGCAAAGTTCACTATATGAGACACAAGGTCCCACGATCCTATATTGTTCACTGGTAAGGATCCTGTTTTGAAAATTAAGAGTTTAGTGGATATGATGCTTTTTTCGCGCTCCACCCTGGCAAAAATGTCTATGTTTGATATAGACTCTGGAATAAGTCACTAGTGCATTAAATTATACATGTACATTTGCTTAGTCCAATTTATTTAAGAGGTTGTAGTCAGCGGCACGTGTTTCGACAACAAGTCGTTTTCAAGGCTATCTTGTTCCTACCGCACGCATAATAGTGAAGGTGTTACTCGATTAGTTAAATCTTGATGAGATTGAAAGTGGATTCAAAGTATAAACGGATCCATATCAATGTCAGCATATTATTGCTAAGGGTGTATTCTAAACAGGAGCCAGGTTGTGATCCTTATTGAAGGGCTCTATCCCTGGTCGGTGTTTCAATGGTGTTAAGGGCCAGTTAAGAGGGTCGCATTATCGGAATGTGACTTTTTTTTAAAAAAAAAAACTCTTTTATCAACACCAAGTAACATTCAATAGTTCATTAAACTGAATTTACATCGTTAACATGGAGGCGGACACGCCCAAAAAAGTCCCCGAAAACGACTTTCTGCCCTACTTCCTGTCACACCAATAGACACTAAAAACGGCACCAGTAGAATGCACCCAGCATCAGAACTGATCCTTCCATGTTGCACTGTTCAATACAAAATGTGTATATGAATATGCTAGGCTAGCATATTAACAAAGAGCTCTGAAAAGGACCCAGCAAGCGCAGCTCGCAGTTACGCACTCTGGCCATCGATGTCCTGGCTAAAATGATATTTATAAATTTTTCTTGTACTACCTTGTCTTTGGTTGAGGGGGCAGGCATAATGACCACTGATTAAGATCCGCTACAGGGAGGGACTTTTATAGTAACTTATTAAAACGCTGCAATGATTGCGTCTTGCATTGGTTGCGCAGACCAAATCTAAACAAAAGACCTCTTTTAAAGGAGGTGATAATGTGCACAGGAATGCTCCTCCCATCCCAAAGAAATAGGATCCAACTCTCTAACAGTGACCAACGGGCCTCATTAGGACCCAGGCGGTAAGGGGTTTACGGCGGCGTAAACAGCGCCGACCCTTACCGCCTGATTCCGAGGTCCCTTAGCGCCATGGAGGTTTTAACACCTAGGTGTTAAAATCCATGGCGCTAAGGGACCTTGTTGTTAATTACGCCACCGTAATTTACGGTGGCGTAATTAACGCCTTCCCCACTCCCATTATGCCCTATGGGGCAAAAATGGGAATGGGGAAGGGTAAATGGGTTAATGGGGACTTACCGCCCCACTCACCTCGGAATGGGGCGGTAAGTCCGCCAACCACCATGGCGTAAACGTAGTTTACGCCATGGTGGTAAAGGTACGACCCAGGCGGTAATTTACCGCCTGGGTCGTAATGAGAGTGGCCAGCGTTTCCCTTTAGCTCGGGTGGCAATTACACTTTGCTCTGTGACATTTGCTTCTTACTTAAATATGTGTGTTTTGAAGAGACAACAAATTATGATTTTGTGTACTCAAGCAGTCTCTTATTTTGCGATTCTCAAAGGATTTTTTTTCGGTTTTATAAGACGATAATTAAAGCATAATGTGTATTCCGATTGACCTTTTAGTCATGATTTGATCTTTAGAAACCCAACAATTTGCTACAGTTTTAATTGGAATGCTGGTCGCAGGTCTGGGTCCCCCAAACTGTATCTTAAGCTTTTCTTTCTTTCTTTCTTTCTTTCTTTCTTTCTTTCTTTCTTTCTTTCTTTCTTTCTTTCTTTCTTTCTTTCTTTCTTTCTTTCTTTCTTTCTTTCTTTCTTTCTTTCTTTCTTTCCTTCTTTCCTTCTTTCCTTCTTTCTCTCTGCTTCTTTCTTTCTTTCCTTTTTAGTTTATATGATTCGACCCTACATAGTCTTCATTTTTTTGTCTCACAAAGACGGCCTCACATATACATCATAGCTGTTGTACATGTGACTTATAGTTCCAATGCTGTCCGCTTCCTGATAGATATTGCACGTGTAAGCAATTGTGGACAGAAACATTTGTTTTTGAATAGTAAAGCACAATGATCCGTGTGTAGTATACACGTCGAGTACTGCAAAATGATTGTTACATTGGCCCTGCCTCCCGCTACGCGGTGACGCAGGGCACGTTCAATAAATGCCCCGCCCCCGGAATCGGGAGGCAGTTCCAGGCGAGATACGATACGAGCGTGGTGTGTTTTCTTTAGCGCTCTCGCTGGAGCTGCGCCACAGGCCGCGTGGCCCACAGCTCCAGCTCCAGCCCCAGCCCCTCGTGCAGGCCTGCACGGGGTTTGCCGACATAACAATGGCGACGAGGAGGTGTTCGAGCCGACATGCGCTCGGCGATGCCTAGCACGCGGATGCCCCGCGGACATCCCGAACGAATTTTTGGACACCCGGTGGGGGGGGGGCAACGACCACGTGACCCCCCACCCAAAAAAAAAAAAAATGTTTCTCTTCTTCTCTGATCATGGCATGTGGTTCACATCGGGCACACCCTGCCACCTGAAGTTTTTTTTCCCTGCACAAGCATCACGCAGCACCACCCAGACAACGTGAGGGCACCTGATGGCACATCTGCATCCGGGAACCATTGGCTACAGCGAAGCACGTGAGGGCTCATGAGCCAGCGCACAATCTGGGCAGAAGGTCTCACACTTGGTCATTGCCTAAGGTACGTGCAGTCATGGCGGCTGGGTCACCAAACCCTGGGCCTTCCACGCCGTCCAGGATTGCAGCAAACCTGTCGATAGCGTCACCGCCACCCCGCATGCAGGGAAATTCATCGACACTGGTCCAACCTTTTGACCCTTTCACCGATCCTTCGTCCAGTGGACCCAGATGGCAGTTGTGGCTACAAAAATTCGAAATGGCCATGGAATGCAAAGATATCACGTCACCCAGAAAGATGAGAGCTCATTTACTACTCAGCGTGGGCGACGAAGTACTGCGCATCTTCAATTCCCTGAACATTGACGATGGTAAAGATGCATACCTGAGCGCAAAGGACGCCTTAACGGCACACTTTCTCCCACAACTGAATCCAGACTATGAGACTTTTATCTTTTGCACGACTATCCAGGCTGCTGACGAAACTTTGGACGCCTACCACACCCGGTTGAGAAAGTTGGCCATGTCCTGCGAGTTTATGAACACTGAGAGAGAGATAAGGAGGCAGATTATTAATGGCATCCATTCAGAAAAGTTGAGGCGGCTGGTACTCAGCGAGAAAGGTATACCCCTACAACGCATCCTGGAGCTGGGTCGACAGAGGGAACTAGCCCACACTAGAGCTGCCAACATGGAAGCCACGCTACTCAAACTGCAGCCCTCTCTCAACACAGCCATAGTAGCGCAGATCTCTGACAGACAATTCACGGAAATCGAGGCCGGTGGCGGCCACGCCCAGACCAGGTGGCAACCTCGAACTCCAGGGCCCACCGAATGCGGCTGGTGTGGTGGTCCGAGACACGGCAGACTGAATTGTCCAGCACAAGGCACCACGTGCGGAGCTTGTGGCAGGAGGGACCACTATGCGAAGGTATGCAGATCAGCGAGCATGCCGCCACGGCCTCTGCAAGGCCCTCACGAAAAGGGAACGCCCAAGAAAAAGAAGCAAGCCAGCGCAAGGAGAATCGTGGTAGCCAACTCCTCGACAGAGGAAGAAGGTGATGATCTCTCGGCCATGCGACAAACTACAGGCATGGAAAACAAGGGTAAAGGCAGGAAGGTATACCTGGTATCCACGCTGAATCAAGGTCCAGGATCTCGGACCAAATCCATCAGAAGACGAAGGTGCATGTTCACCGTCCAAGGCCAAATCATCCTGATGACCATCGACACGGGTGCCTCGGTGAATGTCATGCCCCTCAGAGTGTTTCCGACTCTAAATCCACGACCAGATCTCAAGAACACAGACACGCGTCTGTTTGCATACGGCAGCCGGAACCCCCTACCAGTCGTTGGGAGATTCCGCACCACCCTGGGTCATGGCGAGAACAAGGTTTGGTCCAAGATCTATGTCGTAAGAGCAGGAATTGAAAGCCTGCTGAGCGGAGACGCAGCCGAAGATTTGGGCGTGATTAAATTCGTCTGCCATGTCGACAGTGTGAACGAGGTTGAACACATCCTCAATCATCACCCCAAGCTGCAAAAAGGAATAGGCTGCCTGAAGGGCAAGACCATCAAACTGCACATTGATCAATCTGTGCAACCACGAGCAGTGAGACACAGGAGAACGCCTTTCCATATGAGGGAACAGGTTGAAAAAGAACTGAAGGCGTTAGAAGCCGCTGGCATCATAGAGGAGGTCACGGGACCCACTCCATGGGTCTCCCCGATGGTGGTCACCAGGAAGCCTAAGCAACCCAGAAAAGCCGGGTCTGCATTAACATGCGCCTTCCCAATGCAGCAATTAAAAGGGAATGACACATCACACCAACAATTGATGAAATCATTACTGACCTCACAGGGTCGTGTGTATTCTCGAAAGTGGACCTGAAGGCGGGGTACCACCAGCTCAAACTACATAAAGACTCTCGCTACATCACGACATTCTCAACGCACCTGGGGTTGAGGAGATATAAACACCTGAGCTTTGGCATCTCATCGGCCGCTGAGGTCTTTCAACAAACTATCCAAGAAGTTATCAGGGGCATACCAGGTGTGCTGAACGTAAGCGATGACATCCTAATCCACGCATCTGACAACAAGGAACACATCCAGAGACTTAAAACCCTACTGGGCAGACTGGAAGATGCTGGACTCACCATTCATAGAGAGAAATGTAAGTTCCTGAAGTCAGAAATCACTTTTTTTGGATATAAATTCGACTGCACGGGCATCTCCCCTGATCCCCAAAAGGTTGCAGACATTCAGGCCGCCAGTCCACCGGTGACCCCCACAGAAGTTCGCAGTTTTCTGGGTATGGCCACATACTGTGGCAGGTTCATCCGAAACCTGGCCACCCTCTCTGAACCATTACGGGAACTGACCAAAGTCAACACCAAATGGAACTGGGGACAGAAATGCCAGGAAGCTTTTGAAAGCATCAAGGAGTCCCTGTCCGCTGAAACCAAGATGCCCTACTACAACACGGACCTCCCCACAGAACTATTTGTGGACGCAAGCCCTGTAGGGCTCGGAGCCATACTAATGCAGGTCACAAAGGAGGGTGAAAAAAAGATCCATTGCATACGCCTCAAGAGCACTCACGGCAACAGAACAAAGATACTCCCACACAGAAAAGGAGGCTATTGCCGTGCTATGGGGGTGTCGCCACTTCCATATATACCTTTATGGACGTCGATTCACCACGATCACAGATCATAAACCCCTACCACCCATCTTCATGGGCTCATCGTCACACCCACCAGCAAGAATCACCAAGTGGCTGCTCCATCTCCAGCAGTACGACTTTGAGCTTGTCTACCAGCCGGGCAGTGGCAACCCTGCGGATTTCCTATCGAGGCATCCTCGGGCGGCAACCCAGCAGGAAATCCTGGTCGCTGAGGAGACGGAGGAACACATATGCCAAGTGATACGCACCATGAGGCCCAAGGCCGTAAACATTGAGGACATCGAAACAGAAACCCACGAAGATCCCTGCTGTGACCTGGTGAAAGACGCCATTATGTCAGGAGATTGGAAGATGTTTATGAGGCACACCCACAACAGAACAGAGGAGGCCAAGGATTTCCTAGCCGGAATGTTCACAGTCAGACAAGATCTGTCGATCACCGAAGGAGGACTGCTACTAAGGGGAGATCGCATCATCATACCCCCAAAACTGCAAGACAGGATAGTAGCACTGGCACATGAGGGACACCAAGGACTCGCAAGAATGAAAGCTCGGATCAGACACAGGGTCTGGTTCCCTCACATCGATGATCGAGTCGAAGCCCTTGTAAGCACGTGTTTACCCTGCCAAATAACTGGGGCCCCACCGGAACCAGAACCGATCCTGTCAGCACAGAGTGGCCGTGCCCGGTGGGAAGCCATCAGCATTGACTTCAGTAAAATAAGAGAGGGCCTCTATCTGTTGGTGGCAATTGATGATCATTCCCGTTATCCAGAGGTCGAGACAGTAGAATCCACAGCGGCGGAAGTGGTCATCCCAGAGATAGAAAAAATTTTTGCAACCCATGGCCTGCCAACGACGATCAAAAGTGACAATGGACCCCCATTCACAGGGGAAGAATTCAGACAATATCTACAGGATCTCAGCATAAAATATCACCACATAATGCCGAGGTGGCCCCAGGCCAACGGGGATGTGGAGCGTTTTATGAGGACCATAAACAAAGTGTTAAGGGTCTCAAAGGCAAACAACAGCCCATGGAAAATTGACCTCTACCGATTCCTTCGGAACTATCGGGTCACCCCACACAGCACAACGGGCATACCGCCTGCGGACCTCATGTTTGGCACAGTCATCAAATCCTCAATTCCACATCATCCAAGCAGGACCCCAGATGAGGTCAGTGACGCACGCACGGAAAGAAGGAGAAGAAGTGCAAATGCTCACATGAGCCATAAAAGAGGGGCAAGGCAGTCCAACCACCAAGTGGGAGACCAAGTCATCATGCTACGAAACCCCACAAAGTCAAAGCTGGACACCAAGTACCAGGAACTGCCATGGACTGTCAGCAACCGGCGTGGGACCATGATAACTGTGACAAGGGGACCCCGGAAAGTGACAAGGAATGCCTCCTGGTTCAAGGCAGTGCCGTGCAATCTATGGACTGATGGCGAGTGCCCCCAAGAAGACAGCAACCTACAGCCGGACGTCGATGAGCCGGTGCCTGCCCCCGAGGAAGAAGAAACGGGCAACAGCAGCTGGCGACCAGCGATGACGCCGGACAGTGGAGACCTGGACAGTGAAGGTGAGCCGTCCTATGAGCCGATGGAGGCCAATCCCCAAGTAAGGCGGTATGGTCTGAGAACTGCCCTGAGACCGCCTGCGAGACTAAATGACTATGTGTGGTAGTTAAGCCATTTGGACAACCTATACCATAAAAGGGGGGGGGGTGTGGCGTGTTTTGACAATGGGTCAGTGTTTATCAGTTCTGTTGGCAGTGGTCATGCTAATGTTAAATTTGTTTGAAATAAAAGAGGAATGTTACATTGGCCCTGCGTCCCGCTACGCGGTAACGCAGGGCACGTTCAATAAATGCCCCGCCCCCGGCATCGGGAGGCATTTCCGGGCGAGATACGATACGAGCGTGATGTGTTTTCTTTAGCGCTCTCGCTGGAGCTGCGCCACAGGCCGCGCGGCCCACAGCTCCAGCTCCAGCCCCAGCCCCTCGTGCAGGCCTGCACGGGGTTTGCCGACATAACAATGATCAAAATAAAACATTAATAAGTTTGCATCATATCTCTATGGGAGTTAAAAAAAAAAAAATAGGACAACAAATAACACATTCACACATTTAGCAAGACCCAAAGTAAGTTCCCCAATTGTATCATAGAACTATCATGTTTGGTAGTGTAAGAATGTTGTAATTGTAATGCTAAACTGGGCGTTGAGGGTCCCCTGTTGATTTTGTATTGCAATTATACCAAAAAAATGAAGCACCTGATTCATACAAGATGTCCTCCACTTGTGTTCCCCAAGTGCATATATAAGGTTAGACAATCGACTTAGACCACAAACTGCATGCACAGCATCCTTTGCGCAGGCAACTTTGCCAAACCTGCAAAACAATGCAGTCCGTGAGAGCTGTGAGGAGGAGGCTCTCTCAAGAGAGTATCCCTTATTCTCAAAGGGATGAGCTTGGGTGGAGGAGAAAGTGCAGTTCCGACAGGGATATATTCAGACCCTTGCAATCCACACCCGAGTCTCTCCTTTTGTTTCCATTGCCAATACATAAATACGGATGGCAAGAAACAATAGAACAGCCACAGATTATCCCTTTAAGACCTGTCACTGCAAAGAACACCCGGCACCCACTTGAGTGAAGAGTGGAAACCTAAGTTTATGTAAGGGGTGAATGCATAAGTAATTGTTGACATAGCACGAAGGCGTGCAAATGCATTGACCACTGCCCAGCTAACCCCCTGCACACATTCCCACTATGAGAATCAAGGGTTTTCATGCAGCAGGAGATGCTGAACACAGAACACAGCAAGCAGTTTGACCATTACATGTTAGATCTAGCATTTTATATAAAGTAGCCTATGTTTAAGAATGATTGACAGCATACTTCTTTGAAATTTGGCGTTTTAATGCAACTCCCATGCAATTCAAATGACCACATCTGAAATCCTTCAGCTTTATGTATGTAAACAGATCAAACCATCAACACATGTATCTCCATATCAGACCTTGGGGCTCTTTATGATTTATAGGAGTGCTGCAGAACTAACCAGCACTACAATTGCCAAGCACACTTAAGATCTATACTTCATGTTCGATCATACTTTTTTTCATTTCTACTGGAACAAAAGGCAACTGGAAGGAAGAATTAGATCACACATGGGTGTCTATTTCTATGACAACATTAGACACTCTGTGCAACATCTATGTTTGAACTAACATATTTGGCTACATTGCACGTGACGTTTCTTGCATGCGACTAGAAGGTAGGGGTACATCATAGAACTGTTTGTTATACATGCATTGCCATTTACTAACTGTTCAACACAAGTTCATATTTGTGTTGGTGCTAATTCTAGGAAATAGGGAATCCCAATGGGCACCTTGCATGAGTTGTCTGCAAATGGCATATTTTATCAGTGATTAGTCATGAAGCGAACAGACCCAAATCAGCTGCTGGCAGGTAGGAAATTACATCAAACAGCTGTTACTGAGTGTGCCACCTTTTTTGATATGAGAGAGAATACAAGCAGGCAGAATATCAAAGAACATGTGGTGGCAGGAGTTTATATTCGTTGGCTGTAACCAAGTTTGCAAAACACATGCTATCTTCTTGTGGTTACTGGTATTAGGGAGGAAGGGATCCCAGTGTCCACATTGCATTAAATACAATGCAATGATATTTGTTGTTAGAGACTCGTAGCGAAGAATATGTCAGAGGCAGACGGGCAATTGCTCTAAACATTGTGTGACTGTTAGTGCATAATGTCAAAGAGAACAATCATAGAATTGTTTAGAGGCAGGACATTACATTCAATGGGCGCAATTGAGTTCGAAAAAGACGTTTCATCTTCATTTGGCTGCTAGTAAAATGGAAGAGAGAATTCCAGTCAATAACTGACATGATATGAATGCATGTGACATTTATTGTAAGTGACAAGCAGAGCAGAAAATCAACACATGTTTTGAAGGTAGGCAGGAGATTGCATTCAGTGAATGTAATTGAGTGGGCCATATTTCTGTGATGAGAGAGACGAGAACATCACATAATTGGTTATACATGTGATTGTTGAATGTGCCAATGTATTGTGCTTCTCCAAATAGAGGTAGGCATTTCCATTGACCTCTTTACATCACATACAAAAATGTGACATTGCTTGGCAGTATCTAGTAAAAGCATTTTGCGTGGCAACATGTCTGAATCGCCTAAACGTACCAGGGAGAGGTAAGCAGCTAGAGGACATTTACATAGGCCCTCCACTCAGTGAATGCCCCAGAGATGCCAGCATTGTGCATGGTGTAGTGAGGAAACCCGTCTTCCATTCAGTAGCACCTTCTGCCACACAGAAGAGATGGATCCAGAGTGGTAAATTCTGCACATCCCACAATTGCAAGGACAGCAATGCCAACTAACCAACCAACTAACAATTCCATCCCTCTGCATACACCTCTCACACTATAACCAAACACAACCACAAGCCTAAAACGCAGCAATCCGCACAAACTTCACAACAATGCAACAACAAAACAAACCACACATAGACTTGCACAACAGCACACGACGACTACGGACCATAAAACACCCCAAGCCCAGCCAACGGACCCACCGGGCTGAGGCTGCCAACAGCACATCGCTGCTCTCTTGCACTTTTCCAGCTTATTCCCACTAACCCACCCCCTCTCCTCCCCTTTTTCAGAGCCGCCAGAGCGCCAGAGGACCACTTCGGTGGTGATAGTGCGCGGTACAAATGTCCTTTAACATTAACAATAACATTAACATACAACCCAGAGTTGGAATCTCTGCAAGGTTTCCCAGGAACTACGACTCATATTGAAAAAATATGTACACATGCAATAGGTTTTTCCTGAAATATCCTTCTAAGCTTTCCGACCACCAGCCAATCTCAACGAAATAATGACAAGAAGCAAGTTATTTCCAAATCACATACAACATGCAGTCATGCCTTGCAAAAACAAAATACGTCTAACCTGTGCACATATTTACAGTTCCGATTAAATCAAAATACCCTGCATGGAGCAGATTTAAATAATTATCTATGAAATGCCCCAGGGGAGGCTACTACATAGGGGGAACTGGCCAAGAACTGCACAGCAAACGCATCTCTGCAGGCAAAGTGTTAGAAGATGGACAAATTACGCACTCATCAGTGAACAATTTTCGGAACCATATTTTACCGTTTAAATTTGCATTGCTGAAAGGTAACATTAGGACATAAAATGTAAAGAAAACATGTAAACACATGCATGCAGATTTTCTTTTTAAAGACGGTTTTGAACAGACATCATGGCTTCATGAGTCACTTTCCTAATTAATACATTCCCACTCTTTGCTCCTACAGAGATTCAGGAGTCACAGCAGATAGTTGTGTTATTTCTTATAATTAATTGTATGGCTCTTCACTGATATCTATATCAACATAAAGAGGTGTAGACCCACTTAGTTAGTTAGGCCCAGTCATCACGGGCCTACAAATTAACATTACAATCAAAAATGGACCCGGCCATCCACAGACAAACTATGATTCATTGGTGGGCAACAGGTTCAACTACCACAGCCTGTACACACAAATCACTCTGTATATTTCATTATATTCATGTTGTAAGAGCATTTATTTTGTTTAATCAGTATACAACCATCCAGATCACACTTAGAGCAATTTCTGCAAGATTTGTGAGGTTAATATACATGTGTGTAATACAATCTACATTCAAAAACGTAAACCAATACAAAATATGGCGGGGTATTCCCTTTTATCATTCTTCACTGATACCTGACTGACATATCCATAGCCTCTCCGAGGTAATGGTCTGTTGCCAGCCTCACACCAACCCAAGCCATTTCAGTGATTTAGAAACTCTGCCTGCAAGCCTCACAGAGGCTGTGAGTGCTCCTGCTCCATGTCAGATTCTGCCATTTTCTTAAAGGATGTAGAGAAGCATATGCTCACTATGGCATATGGCATTTGATTCCATCATTTTCTCACAAGCAGCCACAAGCCAAATGCCCAACACATAACTGTTCCAACTCAACTGACCCTCTGGATGCATACGCCCAACACATTGATGACTGTCCGATCACTGAACACACCATTCGATAGGTGTACACATGCATAACTGACACAACCCCATCAGTTCATGACTTTCTTGAAACATCCCAGCTGTGTTTTTTTCTCTTATATACCTTCATAATATTTCAGACTGAATTATAAGGGGAACATTTTTGAAGTTCGTAGATCTTTGTGAAGGAACCATGAATCCAGAACACAGTCAAAAACAGATAAGGAATTCCAGTGAGGCATGCCTAAACTGACCTGTATTTCCAAGAGCTTAATTTTTTTCTAAATTTTTTTGTTTAACTGATTAAGTGACCTGCATATTACAAAAGCTTTCAAATAAACGACTTTGTTAGCCTAACTAATGTATTAACCTGTTGTGACCTTTGACTTGTGAACTATGCAACACTTGTGATGCCCTCAGCTAAAACAGTGCAAAGAAGCTGAATTTGTTTTATTATTTGCCACTGAAAGTTGAGTGCTCGGCTTTCTTTTCCCTTGCATGCTTGCTCAACAGATTATCGTGAATGGTGAACGTTTGCAAGTCTGTTAATTGATATAGTTATTTTGGTGTAGCTCCACTGCACTCGGAGGAACTGGCAACGTAGGAGGCGAGGCGCTCTTGGAAGCTGTTCTGTGGTTGTGATATATATACATATATTCAGTGAAAAAACTTTGTTAAAGGGACGTTATGGTTAAGTTGCGCTGATCAAAATCCTATGAAATTCAGTGCAAAAACTTTGTCAAAGGGACGTTATGGTTCCAAGTAAAACCGAAAAACCCTTGAAATTCGCCAATTATGGTAAGCTAAGCAACCATAACTCGCGCCACCACCGTGCACTGCTAAGACTAACACCCAGGACATCAAAGATGACATCACAAATGGCATTGATGACATCACTGATGACATCACATGTGTATGTACTTTTCATGAAATATGTGTACAAGGGATTCTTATTATAATGTTGCGAAACAAGTGTCAAGGATCATTGCAATAAATATCATATCCTAATTAGTGCATTGAACGATGCATTGATATAAATAGCATTCTATTATGGGGTTCTATCTAGTATACTAAGCAACTCATACAGAAACATAACATTGTGTGCAGTGTACAAGATGAAGGTATAATATTCGTAATGTTAATATGTTGAATAATGATATGTTAATTGTTTTCTTAATAGATTTTTGTGTACTGTGAAATATGTAATAAGTAGCTAATAAAACACATGTATTACATAATTGCATTACTATAGACAAAACACAAAGACACAAGAACACATACCAATATGGGTATATACAGGGAAAGTGAAGTTATCAAAAAAGCACAAGTAGTAGCAGAAGCAATTCATATTTTAACTGATTATTTTCATGCAAATAAATGATTGCTCTGTTTCAAAGCTGCTATTTACCCTAGGTATATGTATCACTTGATGTGCTTGGACCCTAAGGAAAGTAGTGTGAGTACAATGTATACAAATATGACCATATACAGGGAAAGTACAGCCATAAAAAAACAACAGAACTATCAGAAAATGCTCATAAGTCTATTGATTATCTTTATGCAAAAAAAGGATTGCTGTCTTTCAAGCTTGTGTCTTCCCGTATGTATATGTTTCATATGATGTGACTGGACTCTAAGGGAATTACTGTAAGAACCTACTTGAAGGATACGTCCACAAATAAAATAAAATGTTTAGTTTCTGACTGGTACTGAAGAAAACCATTTGGCTAGATATGTCAGCAAAAGAAAAAAGAGTGAGCCAGACATGTGATGTCATCAGTGATGTCATCAATGACATTTGTGATGTCATCTTTGATGTCCTGGGTGTTAGTCTTAGCAGTGCACGGTGGCGGCGCGAGTTATGGTTGCTTAGCTTACCATAACTGGCTAATTTCAAGGGTTTTTTCGGTGTTACTTGGAACCATAACGTCCCTTGGACAACGTTTTTGCACTGAATTTCATAGGTTTTTATCAGCGCAACTTAACCATAACGTCCCTTTAACAAAGTTTTTTCACTGAATTTGAAAGGTTTTTAGCAGCGCAACTTAACCATAACGTCCATTTAACAAAGTTTTTTCACTGAATTTCATAGGTTTTTAGTAGTGCAATTTAACAATAATGACTTTGACTTTATATACATATCATATGGAACTGACTGAATCTCTTCTACTGTACTTGATGTCCACGAACTCACTTAATGTTCGCGGACATGTTCGAAGAACAGTACCACTACCTAAAAACTCTGGGGGGGTATGTTTGATTGTTATATCATAACATATGAACATTTAACAAATTCAAAAGGAAGCACACAAACACATTATATGTACTAATACATAAGAAATGTAACCCATATATACAACACAATAACCATTCATTTAACTGCACTATGTTCTAAAATGGAATATACCACAAAAAATAAATTGGCTTCCAACATAATTACCTCACAAACACGACAGAACTGAGAACAAAAGCAGACCCACTGAGTACATAGGACATATCTCACCTGAAATAGTAAGTGTACTTAATTGTATTCATATATTTATAAACTTTCTGTATTAGATAAAAAAAATATTATCTTTTTTTTTTCTCTCACAGAAATGTCTAGTACTCTGGAATGGCAAGAGGAGCATTTCCCACATGAAGAAATGTCACAAGATAGTGAAACTAATGGTAAACACTTTATAATATAAACCATTTAATTATTATTATTTTGTATACATTTAACATATATATATATATATTTTTTGTACAGAGCATACCAAAATAGAAAATACTTCAGAAAAACCTGTTATGGATAACACTTTTCACAGTATAGAAGAAAAAAATTGATTTATTGTTGACTAATTTTAATAATTTGAAAACTTTTGTGGAAGATCATTTTAAACAAAAAACCTCGTACCATTGCCCCACATGTACTTGTCCCTCCTCACCATATTCCAGTCAATTATCCCCAAACCCTCTCCATAACTCAAAACGTTTTGATGAGACTTCCATCCCTTCTTCACCTAATAACAATCATGTTGAAACCCCTAATTCTCCTGTTTTTGTTTCTGTTTCTGCCTCACCTTCTCTGTCATAAATTATTAATATATGTTAAATAAAGTTCAATTTTTATATTGTGTTGTAAATAGTTTCTTTTAAAAAAAAAAAACAATGTAGGTGTCCGCGGACAGTGCAGGTGTTCTGAAATGTTTGTAAATAAACGAAAATGGAGGTGTCCTGAAGAACACTATACCTGTTCGTACTGTTTGCTAGCAAGATGAAACTATTCTAAGAACACACGCAGTGTCCTGAAATGTTTGTAAAAAAAAAATGAAAGTCTCCTAAAGAACACTATATCTGTCCGTAGTGTTCGCTATCAAGTTTAAACTCTTCTAAGAACACAATTGGTGTCCTGAAATGTTCGTACGTAAACGAAAATGGAGGTGTCCTGAAGAACACTATACCTGTTCGTAGTTTTCGCTAGCAAGTTCAAACTGTTCTAAGAACACACGTGGTGTCCTGAATTGTTCGTAATTAAACGAAAATGGAGGTGTCTTAAAGAACACTATACCTGTCCGTACTGTTCGCTAGCAAGTTGAAAATGTTCTAAGAACACAATTGGTGTCCTGAAATGTTCGTACATAAACAAAATTGAATGTGTCCTGAAGAACACTATATCTGTCCTTACTGTTCGCTAGCAAGTTTAAACTGTTCTAAGAACACACGCAGTGTCATGAAATGTTAGTTTCACGTGTGACACAATTTTAATTAGTTCAGGACCCGAACAGTGTCCGTAGAACATCAACGCGCATGTGCTAGCCAATCTCCGTGCATTTGGTGTCCTGCGGACATGCGCTTCCTTCGCGGACTTGTTCACGAACGGATCATAAAACCGCGCCCAAGCTGATCGCGTGTTCTGACTGCGGACACTGTTCGGGTCCCCGAACAAATGAAAAGTATATTTTCAATTAATCCATAATATTTTTCAATAAAATCTCACCATGGCACAAGTCCCACATAGTAATCCTGAGTTTCTACATACCTTTTGAAACTTTTCAAACTTCTTTGTGTGTTAGATCTGTCCGCGGACAGCGCACATGTCTAGGGACCGTGCACAAGCACCCCTATAAAAGACCACGCCCTAGAGCTTATTCTCATTGTGTTTCTGGCTATTCTTCAAAACACAGCGATTTTTGGTGCCACCTGCAGATTACACCATCATCGAGATGGCATCCCTGGCTGCTGAATTGCCACCTGGTGCTGCACCTACTTCAGCACCACCCCCACTCCCTCCACCACCACCACCTCCCCAAGGGCCTGAAGAGGGAAACAGGAGTGAGGATGCAGAGGAGGAAGAGGATGATGAGAATGAGGTAGAGGAAAACCCTACTACCCGCACTAGGCGTGAGTCTTGGGTGTGGCGGTTATTTACCATTCATGGGAATGTTCCTAAGGCTCGTGCGAACCGTGTTACCTGCAATGAGTGGAAAATGATACTCAGTCACGGGAAGCACGGTAAGTACAGCTTTGGGACCACTACTATGAAGCGACACCTGAAGTGATTTCACTCGGGGGCTATTCGCAGGGTTGTACCTTGCGAAGAATGTAGCAGGTTGATTTCTTCTACTTCATCCTCTGTTTCTGATCCTGTCACCACAAGGACCACCTCTGTGGGACAGCGTCTTCCTCAAGCTGCCTCACAGGCCATACAGAATTCTCATGACCCTTACCTTTCAAGGGTCACAGTTGTATGTATGTACTGTGACACAGTACTCTGCAGGGGGGAGCGACTTTGTAGTGCTTTTGAGACTATCGTCTTAGAGCACGAGAAGATCTGCTCACTACCCAAATAAAACCCACTCTACATCTTCCTCTCTCAGCTCGCCCTTTCTTTTCCCTGTGGTTGGTGTCCCCCTCTTTACCTTCCTTTCCCCTCCTCTCCTAGTGTGTCGTGTATAAAAAACCAAAAAAAATACAAAATGTCAAAAATAAAAAAAAAAAGAAGTCTTTTTTCAGAGCCGCCTTTCACAGTTAAAAAATAGAAGTGAAAATAAATGAAGAAGGGCCCTTTGTATTTTTTAGAAGTCCGCGGACAGTTCGCGAACATTTGAAAAAATGGGTTGCTACCCTATCACAAACATTGCAATTTTCTCTGGGAGGAAGTGGTGGCCCTGAAAAGAGCCTTTGGGAGGTGTTTGTAAGTCAAAAATTATAAATGCTTAACACCTACTTCAAAATGGATGTTGTAATTCCAAAAAAGGTTGCAATGCATTTTGTACATTTCTCAGAAAAATTTGATTGCCACCATAAGTAAGATGGACTCCATCTTTGCGAAAAATGTTTGTACTACGAAACAGAATATTTTCATTGTGAAAAGAAGACATCCCAAAATCTTTTAGAAAGGCACAAACAGCTTTATTAACATTGCGCCTTGCTTTTTCCATTTGTGGACCAAATGAAGAAGAAGAAGCCACATTTGTCTCTGCGGGAAACATGTCCATAACCTTCCCAAGTCCTTCTTTCATAGCAAATTGCAAAAAAATTCCAGTCACATGTCCTAAACTGTTCCCTCCACAATGAATTACAATTATGTCTGGATGTTGCTCTGTTTCCAAAGTAGCACAGAGAGGTAGCAGGTCCAACCACTTCATTCCATGTACTCCATGCCAGTGTACTTCTACATGTGGGAATCCAAGATCTACAGCTACTCCACAGCTTTCTGCATGCACCTTCAACCAATATATCCATGAATCTCCCAACATCCATACAATCTTTTTCCTAAAATACACAGACATAGCTATCTGTTGTTCTCTCAGCAAAAACAGTATATGAGAAACTCTCTTCTGGCACAACACACCCACTAAACTTTCCTGACCAATCCCTTTTAGTACTCATTCTCATTTGCATGACTTCTAAACCCAAAAATCCCCGGGTGTAACTCCCGATGTCCGCGAACTACCGCCATGTCCGCGGACATATCGTAACATGAACAGCCCTTCTACCAGTTCCACTTCACTCTCTCTGCCATTCCCTCATTGGATGTAGCTAAGAAATCACATGACCATGCACCAATCACATTCAAGACCTCTACATCTAACTGCATCATCATAGATCAGCACTGCAAATGTACTGTGAATCTCTCTGAGTACAAGTGGCATATCATTGGCAAGCACCATCTACCAGAAATACTGTACAATTCTCCAAGATTTCTACTTGCAGCTCCATGCATATCCATATGCATGAACACAAACTTCAGGTATGCATATTTTCTGTACAGTAGATGAACACATTTTCAAACAGACTTTTAGCTTGTGTAATCTGTAAAATGAATTTACTGTATTTTTGTCAATTTCCTAAAATCAACTATCACTTATAAACCTTTAAACTATTTACTTTCTTTATACACACACACTCAAATCATGTTAAACTAACATTTTTAAATGAAATATATAGACTACATATATTCAAACAAAATTGCATGCAAACACAATCTATGTTTAAATCTTTAAAAAAATACTTATACAATTTCATATTTTTTTATTTTTATTTATTTATTTACTTAATTACTTTAATTTAGACATGACATTGAGGCGCTATTACCTAGAACAGCTTAGAGACAGAAATAGTGGTATTCACTGGTATATTATAAATTTCACAAGACATAGTAAAGATATTTTTTTTGCTACAGTTAGTCATTCAATACAATTTGTTCATTAAGAACATATCATATGTACTGAACTGATGCAATGTATCTTATGTAAATAAATTAGTTTAATGGTTTCAAAGAAGGCACTGAGGATTTCAATTAAAAAAATCAATATCTAAATTAAAAACAGCGCTATATACAAACAAAGTTACTAATTTGAAGCTTTTACAATTGCAGTGAAGACCAGTCTCCTGAAAAGAAGCAGCCGAATTCAAAGAACAAAGAAGAACTAAGAAGTTACCTGTTAATTTAAGAAAAAAAGTAAGTAGAATATCACCATAATATTTGTATTATTACTCAAACATACTATAACGTTAATACAAGCTATTTCTGTGCCTAAAAATAGAGATTGTGTACCATTTTGTCCAAAAATCTCCATGTCTTAAACAGCCATTTACAGCCAGAATGGCCCACAAATTCCTATTTTTGGACACACAAATTACCCAACTGAACCGCTACAATTTTCATATTATAGAACAAACAACTGTTTTAATTGTATACACTAGATTTACTATTTGTACTTTTCCACACCACTAGCTTACTTTTTTTTTGTCATCTGAACCCCAGTTTAGTAACACATACATTCAAGAATACCTATCCCTACTAGTTGTAGTTCCCAATGCACAATCACACACCATTACATACATCTTTATCATCTTACTCAAACACTCATGCACACAGCACACATACATTCCAGGACACCCCAACCCATATCTTCTTTATTTTTTTCAACAGACCCTAAAGAATGCCTACCAAAAGTCAAGTCCATAGAAAGCAACGCAAAAGTAGAGCAAATGAAAATAAAAGTGTCCAACATAAGCATCCATCTCTAGCAGAATTTGTAAAAAAAAGTTGAAACAAAACAGCTAATACAGTCATTTAGTGAAACACAAGAAGTTTCAAGTACAAAAACTTTGCCTCCTCTATCAAAATGTAAAACAAACCAAAAAACAATTAACAGAAAATCAGCTATCACTACAGATAAAACTACTTCTTCAAATTTTAATATAGTGCAAAGTAAGCATACCAAGAAAAGTATTTTAGCCAAAATGTACCGTGCAAAAACTCCTTCAAAATTTTATAAAAACAGGAGAGAAATCAGGTTCAATGCTTAAAACCTATCGTAGGAAATTAATCTTAGAAGCGTTGATGGACAGTGCAATTCTTCTCAAAACAAAGTTATTTATTTTACTGTTAAACAAAACTAATAACTAAATTACAAAAAAGACTTCTCAATAAGCGAAATGTCAACAGAAAGAACTTCTTAAGTATCTGCAGAGGTGAATGGAATCACACTACTAGCACAGAACCATATTTTAATGAAGAAGCGTACAAACAAAAGCAAACAAATACAATTGCCATACATAGCAGTGGTCGAGGTTATGAAAAAGTGAATAATACCATAATGGAACAATGTTTCAAATCTTTACGCAAATTCCTCAATAAATATGTAAAAAGCAAAGACAAAATCAAAATTAAATTACTGCAAAATATGGATACCTGTCCAGTGCGCAAGTACACAGGACTACAAGGACATTCATTGGCCTGCATTACAGGACCTACTTGTAAAACCACTTTCCATGATATCAAAAGGATATCAACACATCATTCAACTATAAGAAATATAGTCTATAAACTGTAATATGCTAAAAGACCTGCTTTAGCTCTAGCAAAGTTAAATAACATCCTTCTACATGGTACAGCAAAAGACCTACTTGAAGAAATTCACTATATCTAGAAAGAATATTTTGGAAGTGAAAGCCATTTACAGAATGAAATAGCTTTAAACCAATTAAGCAACAATTCTACACATGGCAACCTTTTGCTAAACACATACAAAAAAGAAATACTAAAATTTAAAAGTACATCAGCTGAAGTACCAAGCCATGTATGTGTATGTTGCCGTAGAACTTTTTATAAAAGTAACACAAAAACTGTAGACCTATCATACAAAATAGAAGACAATGAAGATTCTAAATGGTTTGAATTAGCTCTCTATCTTGTAGCAGAAAACAAATATGAAATAACTGAGCCCTTAATACTTTGCAGTTACTGTACTACAAAACTTGACAACAACCAAACTCCTTCACGTGCTATCACAAATAATTTGGAATTATACCCAGTACCAAAACCCCTACAACAACTTAATTTATATGAGAGCATCATAATTCAAACAGAACACCCATTTCAAGCAATAATACGCCATCAACCAAAAACAGCAAAATTACCTCCCTCTGAATTGGTAAAAGGCATTCGTGGAAAAGTAGTTTATTTACCATAGGATCTAAAAGAAAATGTGCATACTCTAGGAGTGCAACGTCCAATGCAGCAATCTTATAATTATCTTAGTAAATGGAGTACCTACAAAAGACAAAAAAATATGGCAACAGCTGGTAGATTTATATAAAGTAAGACCCGCCTTCCAATATCTTAAAGAGAATAATGAATATTACAAAGAAATTAATATTGAAGAAAACTTGAAGGACACAACTGAAATAATTCAAGAAACACAATAAGCTGGTCAATTTGAGCTACTAGATCCTGCTACAATATCAAATACTTTAAACCATTATACAATTCATCCTTTGCACTGTAATGACACCGTAGAAGATGTACTGGAAACTTACCAAATGTGTCAAACAAAAGGATCGCCAATCAGCATATGGGAAAAAAGTATAGAGGCATTTGCTTTTCCTCTACTCTTTTCTACTGGCAAAGGAGGAAGGTATGATGATAGACCTATTCAAATATCAGCTTCAGAATACCGCTCATTACGGATGTATTCTGAAGATCCCAGATTTAGACAAAATGTGGAATACATATTCCACCTACTCTTTGAAAGTGAACTAGCAACTTTATGTTACGGAGTTGCACACATATTAAAATCAGGATCACACTTTCAAAATATGACAGCTACACAATTATTAGAAAAAGTGCAACAAAAGGATGAGGTTTTACAATCAAATATTGCAAATCTATTAGCAAATATGCGTGGTACTAAAGAGTACTGGTTTCGACGTCATGGAGATGTACGTTGTATGATCAGAAACCTTGGCCCACCCACTTGGTTTGTTACATTAAGTTGTGCAGAATATGCATGTGAAGATTAACGTGATTTCCTGCGCATATCAAATAAAAACAAAACAAACATAGATATACTAACACCTGGAGAACTTTGTTCTTTGGATCCTGTTAATGTTTCAAGATATTTTCACCATCGCTTCATTGCTATGCTACATTTTATTTGTAATAAAACTGTTCCTCCCCTCGGAGAAGTGCAACACTTCTTTTGGAGAAAAGAATACCAAGCCAGAGGAGCACCACATATCCACATGCTTTTATGGATTAAAGATGCTCCTAAATTTGGTCAAGACAGTGATGCCACTGCTTTACAGTTTATTGAAAAATATGTCACTTGTGAAATTCCATCAGAAGCCACAAATAGTGATCTTCATGCACAAATTTTACAATTTCAAAGACACAAATGTGGAAAATATTGTTGTCGCAAATACAAAAACAAAGGGGAATACTACACCAAATGCCGATTTGGTTTCCCTAGACCAGTTACAAATACAGGTCAAGTGAACAACCTCATGTCTTCAGTTAGACATAGTGTTAAAGGTAAGTCACCTAAAAATACATATTACATTAAAAAAAAAGAAGAAGAAAAATATATCAATGATTATAATGCAATCATTGCCCACTTATGGAATGCAAACATAGATGTGCAGTACATTGCAGACAATTCTACTGCAGTTGCACGATATGTCACAGCATACTTAACTAAAGCAGAAAAGACAGAGCTCCAAGACCTCTGGAATGACCTGTCATCAGATAAAACAGTGTCTCAGAAATTATACAGCTTAGGCATAAAAATGCTCACCCATAGAGAATGTGGATCATATGAAGCAGCCGATCGTTTAACTGGTACTGCATTGTATGGTAAATCTGAAAATATAGTATGGCTAAGTCTTGGTCCAGCTAAATCTAGAAAAAGAGTTCTAAAATCATATGAAGATATAGAAACAATAGCCAAACATGATCCCAACAGCCAAGACATTTTAAAAAACAATTTATTGGACACATACTACCCAAACAGAAGTAATACTTTGGAAAACATGTGTCTATACCACATAGCCCAAAACTACACATACAAAAATAATATGAAACCTGATGAAAAAAAAGGTAAATATTGAGTGACAAACTGTGAAGGCAGCTTAGTTAAACTCACTAAACCAAATGTAATTAATCATATCAAATTGTCATTAAAGACTCCTCAACATAAAGAAGTATATTACATGTCCCTGCTACAACTCTTCAAGTCATGGAGAAAAGAAGAACAATTACTAGATGACTATGACTCATATGAGGCTGCTTTCAAAGCAAATGAAAGCACTATAACTGATGTAAACTTTACACAGCACAAAACAATGTTGCACAATGAACAGCAACACAAAGAAGAACTCCAAGCCCAACTAGATAAGGACACTCCTGACAGTAGTCAACCTTCTGTAACAGGAAACCAAGAACCACTGGGAGAACCACTAATAATGAATGAGGCAGAATTAGCTATGATAAAAGTAGAAAACACCATGTGTCAGTATGAAGATAAAGAAGACTTAACTATACTACAATCAAAACTAAACAATGAGCAAAGTAGCATTTTTCAAGAAGTAACAAAACAAATTGCACATGGTGTAAAACATGAAAATAAAGAATGTTCCTGCCATAATTATAAACCTATACTACTGTACGTCAGTGGTGAAGCTGGTTCTGGCAAAACATTGCTAATCAAAATCATTAGTAACTTCCTTCAACAATTGACAAACAACAAACGGTCAGCTGTTGTCACTGCCCCCACAGGTTTAGCTGCCTACAACATAGGTGGTGTTACATTACACTGATTACTACTATTACCAGTAGAACACCAGAACAAATTAGACTATTACAAACCTTCTGCAGAAGCTGTAATGGAATTACGCAGAGTATTGAAACAAATGAAAATGCTACTAATAGATGAAGTGAGCATGGTCTCAAACCTGATGTTAGCTTTGATTCACCTCAGATTACAAGAAGTACTCAAAACAGACTATGAAGAGCTCTTTGCAGGAAAACACATTATTGTTTTTGGAGATCTTCTTCAATTAACACCAGTAAAAGGTGAACCTATTTTTAAAACATTAGGACACAAACTCTGCCGTAAAACTGTTGGCAGCATTGGAAATGTCAACCTTTGGCAACATTTCCAATACAGAGAATTAACAGAAAACATTCGTCAATCTGCAGATCTCGCTTATGCCAACATTTTAAAAAGTATCAGAGTTGGTATACTTTCTAAAGAAGCAGAAGCAACATTGAAAACCCGGCACATTAATGCACTTTATGGCGATAATGCATGTGCTACAGATGTTATGGAACAATTAGCCCACAAAAATGTCAATTGTATGGCCTTAATGCCAACTCTTGCAAGCTGTTTCAAATTCAATGAAATCATGCTAAGTAAAGAAATGCAACCAATCATGGAAATTAGCGCCACAGACAAACTAGATGTACATGGTATGACACTACCCATGTGTGACCAAGCCACAACAAGACTAAATAGTTTAGAAAAATCAATCTCAAACACAACAGGCTTAGAAAAGATATTAAAATTATCCTTAAATTGCAGAGTAATGCTTAAACGTAACCTTGACGTGGACCAAGGACTAGCCAATGGAGCACTGGGTACAGTTGTTGGCTTTCAAACATACCCACGCGACAACAAAATTCAGTTTGTCAATATACTCTTTGACAAACTTTCAGAAGTAAAAAGGATAGGACGCTCAACGGCTAGATTCCTTCTCTTCAAAGATATGTATGTACGCAGAGAACAATTTTGTCTAACTCTTGCATACGCAGTCACGATTCATAAATCACAAGGTCTTACCCTAGACAAAGCAATGATAGATATTGGTAACACAGTCTTTAAAAAAGGCATGAGCTATGTAGCACTATCACGCTTACGTACACTTGGCAGTCTATTTCTAATCAACTTTGATGAAAGTAAAGTAAACGCTGATATTCCTTGCATTTTAGAATATAATAGACTTCGCTCACTATACACTCCCCATCTAAACACATATTCTGTTCCACAAAAACTAAAACGTTGTAAAAGAAAACTAAATCAAACAGAAATGCAACAGGACGTCACTGCAAATCCTCCAAAGAGAGTAAAAGAAACTAATACTTCATCAAGTACCACAAGCAAAAAAGAATCAATTAGGGAAAGTAAACCAGGTACTCCTTTAAAGAAGGAAGACAAACTCCAAAAAAAGCAGTTAGATACAGAACTACCTGGACCATTTAAATTCTCAAATATAGTTGGTGTAAGTTGCTATGCAAATGTAGCAATGAATATTCTATTTCAATTACCACCAATTGTTGACAACATTTACTTACACAGTACAGACCCATTGTGTTTGCAAATGTTAGTACTTCACAGAAATGCAGCAAACAATCCTGACAACACGTATAGTGTTTATGGAATAAGACAACAATTGGACTACTGTGCTGGAATGGTGAAATTCACTATAAACTCACAGGAAGATCCACAAGAATTTCTAATGTACTTACTACAAGTACTGGAAAACAAAAACATACCTATAAATTAAATCTTTCAGATTTCATACATGTGGAAACATACATGCACTCTCTGCAACAATGTGACACAAGAAGAAATCCCCAATGAACGCTTCATATATATATCAATACCAAATTGTGAATCCATTCCATTTCAGCGACTTGTACAAAATGCAAACCATGAAGAAATGTGGATGGTTTGAATCTAATGATAGTACTATTACTCTAAAGCAGAGATTACCAGGAAATCTTACAAACGCTTATTTGATGTTCTTAAAACCAAAATTTGATAACTAAACTGTATTTAAGCCCTAAGTAAACTTGTGTTAAAAGAATATAAACTGTTAGAATACTCCAAAAGCTATCTAACTGCTCAAAGATTCTACAACAACTAATCAGATAAATGAATACCACTAAATTAGACCAAAAAATACACAGTTAGAATACGCCAATTGGTATCTAACTGTCCCAAAATTTAACAATATCAAAATAGATAAATCAATACCACTAAAATATATATAAAAAAATAGACAGAATACGCCAATTGGTATCTAACTGCTCCAAAATTTTATAATATCAAAACAAATAAATAATATGTTACTGCTCCAAAGAAATGCAACAAGCCAAAGTATAAACCATTAGCCAGAAACAACAAGTGAACACTGAAAACAAACAAACAAATAAACTGTAGCATAACAGAAAAAGTTTTTTTTTTAATTCAACATGGATTTTATTTTCTCCCACAGACCCAATGATTTTAGCAACAAATACAGAAACTGAGCAAATTGCACAGTACTCTGATTTGTAATTTACTAAATATGAGGGTCCAAAAAAAAAAAAGTATGTTGATTATACAATGTAATAAGTCATTACAAAATACTAATACTAACATGCTATTTTCTTTTATCACAGAAATTAACAAGAAATACATGTACTCCGGTTACTAGACCAAACAGTAAGTATACAATAATAAGGAGAACCATAGCAGCATGTCACATCCATAGTATCTAATACCTTTGTTCCTTATACATTTGTTTTTCACCCAAAGTTATGAGCAAATATGAATGTGATATGCTGAGGTGGTTGTTGCCAGGGCATAGAGTCATGGGTGCATGGCCAAATGGCCATGCACCCAAGACTCTATGCCCTGGCAACAACCACCGCAGCATATCACATTCATATTTGCTCAAATGGCCATGCACCCAAGACTCTATGCCCTGGCAACAACCACCGCAGCATATCACATCCATAGAGTCAAACATTTCAACTATGGTCTATGGAAACTTTTAATGTCCGCGGACATTATGAGTGTTCTTAGAACACTTTTAACTTGCCAGCGAACAATACGGACAGTGTCCTCAGAACACCCCCATTTCGTTTATTTGCGAACATTTCAGGACACCCTGAGTGTTCTAAGAACACATTCAACTTGCCATCGAACAATACGAACAGCATCTTCAGGACACCCCCTACGAACATTTCAGAACAACGCGAGAGTTCTTAGAACACATTCAACTTGACAAAGAGCAATACGGAAAGCGTCCTCAGGACACCCCCATTTTGTTTATTTGCGAACATTTCAGGACACCGCGAGTGTTCTTAGAACACATTCAACTTGCCAGCGAACAATACAGACTACGCCTTCAGGGCACCCCCTACGAACATTCCAGGACACCGCGAGTGTTCTTAGAAACGTCTTCAGACACCCCCATTTTGTTTATTTGCGAACATTTCAGGACACTGCGAGTGTTTTTAGAACACATTCAACTTGACAGAGAACAATACGGACAGCGTCATCAGGACACCCCCATTTTGTTTATTTGCGAACATTTCAGGACACCGCGAGTGTTCTTAGAAGCGTCTTCAGAACACCACCATCTTGTTTATTTGCGAACATTTGAGGACACCGCGAGTGTTCTTAGAACACATTCAACTTGACAGAGAACAATACGGACAGCATCCTCAGGACACCCCCATTTTGTTTATTTGCGAACATTTCAGGACACTGCGAGAGTTCTTAGAACACTTTCAACTTGCCAGCCACAACCCCCATTCATATTTGCGAACATTTCAGGACACAGCATGTGTTCGACAACGTCTTCAGAACACCCCCATTTTGTGTATTTGCGAACATTTCAGGACACCGGGAGTGTTCTTAGAACACATTCAACTTGACAGAGAACAATACGGACAGCGTCCTCTGGACACCCCCTACGAACATTCCCCAGACACTGCGAGTGTTCTTAGAAACGTCTTCAGAACACCCCCATTTTGTTTATTTGCGAACATTTCAGGACACCGCGAGTGTTCTTAGAACACATTCAACTTGCCAGCCACAACCCCCATTCATATTTGCGAACATTTCAGGACACAGCGAGTGTTCGACAATGCCTTCAGAACACCCCCATTTTGTGTATTTGCGAACATTTCAGGACACGGCGAGTGTTCTTAGAACACATTCAACTTGACAGAGAACAATACGGACAGCGTCCTCCGGACACCCCCTACGAACATTCCCCAGACACTGCGAGTGTTCTTAGAAACGTCTTCAGAACACCCCCATTTTGTTTATTTGCGAACATTTCAGGACACCGCAAGTGTTCTTAGAACACATTCAACTTGCCAGCCACAACCCCCATTCATATTTGCGAACATTTCAGGACACAGCGAGTGTTCGACAACGTCTTCAGAACACCCCCATTTTGTGTATTTGCGAACATTTCAGGACACGGCGAGTGTTCTTAGAACACATTCAACTTGACAGAGAACAATATGGACAGCGTCCTCAGGACACCCCCTACGAACATTCCCCGGACACCGCAAGTGTTTTAGAAGCATCTTTAGAACACCACCATCTTGTTTATTTGGGAACATTTCAGGACACCGCGAGTGTTCTTAGAACACATTCAACTTGACAGAGAACAATACGGACAGCGTCCTCAGGACACCCCCATTTTGTTTATTTGCAAACATTTCAGGACACCGCAAGTGTTCTTAGAACACATTCAACTTGCCATTTCAGGACACAGCGAGTGTTCGACAATGTCTTCAGAACACCCCCATTTTGTGTATTTGCGAACATTTCAGGACACTGCGAGTGTTCTTAGAACAAGTTCAACTTGACAACGAACAATACGGACAGCGTCCTCAGGACACCCCCTACGAACATTCCCCGGACACCGCAAGTGTTCTTAGAAGCGTCTTCAGAACACCACCATCTTGTTTATTTGCGAAAATTTCAGGACACCGCAAGTGTTCTTAGAACACATTCAACTTGACAGAGAACAATATGGACAGCGTCCTCAGGACACCCCCATTTTGTGTATTTGTGAACATTTCAGGACACCGTGAGTGTTCTTAGAACACATTCAACTTGCCAGCCACAACCCCCCATTCATATTTGTGAACATTTCAGGACACAGCGAGTGTTCGACAACGTCTTCAGAACACCCCCATTTTGTGTATTTGCGAACATTTCAGGACACCGCAAGTGTTCTTAGAACATATTCAACTTGACAACGAACAATACGGACAGCGTCCTCAGGACACCCCCATTTTGTTTATTTACGAACATTTCAGGACACTGCGAGTGTTCTTAGAACAGTTTCAGTTTGCTTGCGAACAAAACTGACACATATTGAGTCCTCAGAACACCCCCCATTCAGTTCATTTAGAACATTTCAGAACACCTGTGATGTCCGCAGACAAATCGTACACAAAAAGAACGTCTAACACATAAAAAAACACAACTTTCATCCTATCTCATACACTCCCACCCTCCCCAAACACTCCTACACACCAACACACTCTACTAAATACAAATTTTGAACAAAGTTTCACCGCGCTGTCCGCCGACGACCGCGAATCCAAGATTGCGGGCGCTACTGAAAATCTGACGCCCTTCACGCTCCACGCCGTCCAATCAGCGAACATGTTGCATGTCCGTGAACATCACGCAAGCCGATTGGCCAATCAGGACACTGTCCGCGGAGCGAACAGAGAAGTGTGTCCGCGGACCGAACACAGATATCACTAATTTTTTTTAACCTACTTTTTGGTCATTTAAAAAAAAAACTACTGGATGGACTTTCACCAAATTTGCAAAAGCACGCTTTCGGTACCAAGGCGCTGCTCCTGGTCCAAATTTGGTGAAAATCCATCCAGCGGTTTGGGCTGTAGACGCGAGCAAAATTTTGTTCCCATTCAGTCTATGGGAGAAAAAAAAGTTTTGGGACCCCCCTATAACTTTGCCCCCCCTGGACGAATCCTCATAAAACTTTGCAATTCAGAGTGACCCAAATACTTTTTTTGCAAAGTTTGGTGAGGATTCGTCAAGGGAGAGCGAAGTCATAAGCCACCCAAAAAGTGCTCTTCCTATGGAAACAACAACTTAACCATAACTACATAGCCACTACCGTGGCCATGTATATATATACATGGTATATACACGGTAGTGGCCATGTAGGTATGGTTAAGTTGGTGTTTCCATAGGAAGAGCACTTTTTAGGTGGCTTATAACTTCGCTCTCCCTGGACGAATCCTCACCAAACTTTGCAAAAAAAGTATTTGGGTCACTCTGAATTGCAAAGTTTGATGAGGAGTCGTCCAGGGGGGGCAAAGTTACAGGGGGGTCCCAAATTTTTTTTTTTCCCATAGACTGAATGGGAACAAAATTTTGCTCGCGTCTACAGCCCAAACCGCTGGATGGATTTTCACTAAATTTGGACCAGGAGCAGCGGCTTGGTCCCGAAAGCGTGCTTTTGCAAATTTGGTGAAAATCCGTCCAGTAGGTTTTTTTTAAATGACCAAAAAGTAGGTAAAAAAAATTAGTGATATCTGTGTTCGGTCCGCGGACGGACTTACCTGTTCGCTCCGCGGACAGGACGGTGATTGGGCCAGCAGCTTGCGTGATGTCTGCGGACATCTGACGTGCTCTCTCATTGGATGCAGTGAAAGCGTGCAGTGCGTCTGGCTTCAGAGACGCTCACTGTTAAGACGGATTTCCGAACTCTGTCCTGGTGGAGCAGAAGTTCAGAAGGCCAACCTAATTACTTGGAACAGGGTAACCTCTGGACGAGCCAGACCAATCAAGGTAGCGTTCGCGGCGGTCAAGACTAGGTCTCAAGAGGGGTGAGGGTGACTGAAAGCCCGCAATGAGCACACAAAGCAAGGACACTTACAAACTACTCCAAACAGGTGTTATATTAAAAATATATACACATTTATTCCAAGGCCTTTAAAACAATGACCGTAGCGAGAAATCACAATACAACTCTAGTAAACCAACACATACCATACCAATACAATATATATACAAATACAACAAGTCTCAAGCGTTAGATGCACGAAATGTGTAGTCCACCTAAAAGGGAAGGAAAACAGGCAGTGCAAAATAATGCTTAGACCCAGTCCGCCTTCAGAGGCACCTAACTAAAAGGAAGTCTGAGCCCTGCGAAGAGTGGAGCCTTGTGCTCAAAAGTACATGCACACGCTGGTGCCAACGGGCAAAAGGGGAGTCTCTTCGAGGGAAATCAGGCAGTTCAGTTTAGTGCACAAATGAAGAAGAACAAGTTCCGCGACTGAAGCGCAGCCTCCACTGTGGGCAGAAGCAGAGCGCGAGTACGGAAAAGGGTGCTGTTTTGACACAGCGGGGAAAAGTTATGGGCTCCTGCAGGAGGGTGACCAGTTCCTAGCTATGCTACTCACCGGTCCCCGATGCAAGCAGACCCAGGCTTCTCCGCGTCAGTTTCAGTAGCTGGCAGGTTCAGAAGAGCAGGGAACGTCTCGTCGTCGTGTTGAGTCTGCAGCAGCAGAGTTGAGTAAAAGACGTCCCAATTGAAGAAACCCGCACAGTTTGTTACCACAGCAGGGCAACGGAGCGGCTGTGTGTATCTGAGCCAAATGTACACTACTCACTTCAGACCTGGGAACGCCAAGTGTACGAAGCATGTGAGAGTGACAAGGACTCGAAATACTACACAACCTGGCGGCGGTTACAGAGCAAGACTCTGGTGTAAGCTGGTCAGTCTGCTGGATGGCCCAGAGACGCTTCCGAAGGCTTACTAGCAGGAGATGGTGAAGATGCGAGAATAGCTGTTCCCGCTATTCCAAGGGTCGAAGTACCAGTACAGGCCTTCTGGTTCGATCAAAGGTGAAAAGGGTTTCACAAGGTGACAGCAGTGCAGAGGAGCAGTCCTTCAGCGGGTCACCAGCGATTCCTCGGTTCAGCCTCTTGGTTGCAGGATACTTGGCTCCTGTATTCCTTTGTTCGTGAGAACTCAGGAGATCGACATGGTAGTGGTGTTTCCAGCCCCCTCTTATCCACGGTTCCCTTCGCGCCACAACGGAGGGGACCCAATGGGAGATCCGCTCATCAACACTCACACCATTTGTGGAACAATCACGGACCACGGTGGTCCCAGGCATTCACACCACCCTAGACTCTCTGGCACCCAGGATGTGTATTGGGACCAGACATCCCAGCCCACATCCTGGAGGCACACACAAGACATGTAGAAGCCCGCGAAAGCATCCGTGTTTCACGGGAAAGTACATGCCCAAATAAGGAAGGCCCCGGGTCGGCTCGACCTGGGGAAGGTGAAGGGAGCAAGACGGTCAGCGGACAGGACAAAGGAGCCTCGTGGTCTGGCCATTTTGGGAGCCAGGCCACCATTTTGGGTTAAGCGCGTGAAACGCGCTTAGAACGCCAAAAGGAGCTCAAAACACAAGAAACGATCGCTGCCACCATTCCCGTCCCTGAATCACTTGCACCGATGAGTTACAATCCTAAACGAGTATCTAGGGCCTGTAGAAGGCTAGAGACCCAAGAGAGCAGTAATTTAGCTTACAGTGCCCTCTTGTGTCATGTTGCACGAAAGCCGCAACATGATAAAAGAAACTACGGAAAACAGCGTTTCCCGGTACTGACTGTCTTAAGGGCATGTCAGTTTCCCCGTAAGAATGGAGCGAAAGCCCAGAGGAGTGCGGCAGAAGGCTGCACTTCTCTGGCAAAGTCGAGAACAAGGTGTAAAACAACAGCAAAAAGTTTAGGGGTTGCCACATGGAAGGAAAATTACCTACAATTACGAAATCTTTCCTAACACTCGCCCTTCCCAGACTATGGACAGGGGGAACTAATCCACCCCTGGATGAGTCTCTTGTTCAGGTCGGTTAAACATTCTGGACAACCCATCAACATTGCTATGTTGGACACCTGGCCTATGCTCAATAGTGAAGTCGAAGCCTTGTAGACTTATGGACCACCTAAGCAACTTTGGATTCTCCCCCTTCATGTTCATTAGCCACTTTAAGGACTTATGGTCAGTTTGCACAGTGAAGTGGGTCCCATAGAGGTAGGGCCTCAGCTTCCTTAGGGCCCACACAACAGAGAAACATTCTTTCTCTACCGTGCACCATCTGAGCTCTCTGTCCTTAAGCTGGCGACTAATAAAACCAATAGGGTGTTCCTTACCCTTCTCATCTACTTGTGATAGTACAGCTCCTATCCCAGTGTCAGAGGCGTCCGTCTGCACGATAAAAGGTCTTTGATAATCAGGGGCCCTGAGGACAGGGGCCTGGCACAAGGAGTCTTTTAAGCATTTGAAGGCCTTCTCACACTCGTCGGTCCAAGTTACCTTCTTGGGTTTCTTCGGAGTTGTGAGGGCAGTCAGAGGGGCAGCTATGGTGCCATAGTCTGCCACAAAATTGCGGTAATACCCTGTGAGTCCTAAGAAGGCTCTCACTTGGGTTTGTGTAGTGGGGGTAGGTCATTCTTGTACTGCTTGTACTTTACTGGGTAGAGGCTGTATCCTCCCTCCACCTACTTCATGTCCAAGGTAAACCACTAAGCCTTGTCCAATCTGGCATTTACTAGCCTTTATGGTCAGGTGTGTTTTCTGAAGAGCCTGGAGCACAATCCCGAGGTGTTTCACATGGTCTTCCCAGGTGGCACTGAAAACTGCTATATCGTCCAGATATGCAAGACAGAATTCGTCCAACCCATTCAAAACATGATTCACAAGCCTCTGGAAAGTGGCAGGTGCATTCTTCAACCCGAACGGTATTACCCGGAATTGGTAAAGGCCGTCTGGGGTAGAAAACGCTGTCTTCTCCTTGGCATGTTCTGCTAACGCTATTTGCCAATAGCCAGCAGTGAGGTCAAACGTGCTGAGGTACTTGGAGGCACCCAAAGTATCCACCAGCTCATCTGTTCGAGGCAAGGGGTGTGTATCTGTCTTGGTGATAGCATTCAGAGCCCTGCAATCCACGCAGAACCTCAATTCAGAAGTGCCTGCCTTTGGAACCAAAACCACAGGGCTGGACCAAGGACTACTAGAGGGTTCAATCACCCCAAGGTCTAACATCTTGTTGACCTCGGTCTTAATATAAGACCGTACTTTGTCTGACATCCTGTATCCCCTACTTTTGGTAGGTACACTGTCTCCTGTGTCTATGTTATGTTTGCACCAAGGTGTCAAACCAGGTGACTGTGAAAACAGGGGGGAAAACTGCCTAAGCAAACTTTTCACCTCAGCCTGCTGATCAGAAGTCAGGTGAGGGGCCACTCGGACACCTTCAAAGGAGCTATCTGAAGGACCGCTTTGGAACAGGTCGGGGAGAGGTTCAGACTCCTCTTCCTCAACATCTGAAGCCAGTAGCAGTGCTTCGATTTCGACTCTTGGGACGAAAGCCTTCAGCCTATTCACGTGAAACACTTTTGGAGCCTGTCCAGGCCTTCCAAGGTCCACTAAATAGTTAACCTCACCCAGGGGCTCCACCACTGTGTAAGGGCCTGACCATTTGTCCTGTAAAGCTCGAGGCATTATGGGATTCATGATCAGGACTTGCTGACCAGGTGTAAAGTTGATGAGGGAAGCTTTCTGGTCGTACCAATGTTTCACCAGCGCTTGTCCTGCCTTCAATTTATCACTAGCCAAGCCCATCAGAAGTACCATCCGTTTTCTGAGCCCTAGCACATAATCAACTACGTTGGTAGTAACCGGGGGAGTGGGCATCTCCCATCCCTCTCTAACTATGGCTAAGGGTCCCCATACAGGATGACTGAACAGAAGTTCGAAGGGGCTGAAGCCAATACCCTCCTGTGGTACCTCTCGGTAGGCAAACAGTGAGCATGGTAAAAGAAGATCCCATTTTCTTCTCTGAGGTTCTTCCAGAGCCCCAATCATGCTCTTTAACGTTCTGTTGAAACGTTCCACCAGACCATTGGTCTGGGGGTGGTATGCAGAAGAGAACTTGTAGGTGACCCCACATTCTTTCCACATAGCCTGCATATATTTCGACATAAAGTTGCTGCCACGATCCGACACAACTTCTTTAGGGAAGCCAACCCTAGTAAATATGCCAAGTAAAGCTTTTGCAACTGACTTGGCAGTTACAGTTTTCAATGGGATGGCCTCAGGATATCTGGTTGCATGGTCGACCAGCACCAGGATAAACCTATTGCCTGAGGATGTTTGCGGGTCAAGGGGACCAACAATGTCGATCCCTAGCCTTTCGAATGGTACCCCCACAACTGGGAGCGGTACCAACGGAGCTTGGATTGTTGAGCCAACCTTACCAGATAACTGGCAGGAGGCACAACTCCTGCAGTGACTTTCTACTTGCACCCCCATCTTGGGCCAGTAGAAGTGCATGGATAACCTTTGCTTGGTCCTCTTAATATCAAGGTGACCAGCAAGGGGCACTTCATGCGCCAACTGCAGGAGGAAGGGCGTAACAGCAAGGGGAACCACCAACCTCCTATGGTCTCCTTCTGTAGACTCTGTGGGCTCACTATACAGGAGTCCACCTTCCCAATAAATCCTATGCATCCCAGGAGGTTCACCCTCAAGCTGGGAGCAGGCCTGTCTCCTTAGGCCTTCCAGAGATGGGCACTCACGTTGGCCTTTACTGAATTCGTCCCTATCAGGACCTCCTTCAACTAACAAGTCTTTTGGTTCAGGATGGTCGTTGGGGTCAAATACTTCAGGCATCGCCACCTCCTCGTCAGGCCCGGGCGATTGACCAACTTCCTCCACCGCAGTGGTAGGCGAGCTCGGGGGAATGTTCTCTTTCCCTCGTCTTGACTTGTTTACTCCTTTCGCCTTGGGTTTCCCCTTCGGCTGGGGCAGCGTATTGGTCTTGGCCAATGCTGCCCGTGCTTGAGACCGTGTGTAGGGTCTTTCGGCAGTGTCTCCTACGAGCCCTAAAGCTCTGAGATCATTACCTAACAAGACCTTTCCCGGGACGTTTCTCTGAATGCTCACTGGAATCCTGACTGCTGTACCATTTAAAGTAAGATTTACAGGTATTACTGGGAACATACGGAGTGGGCCGTCAGCCAACTTAGTGGGCATCAGAGTAGCTCTGGCAACTTCCTCTGAGTCTACCAAGGTAGAATCCACTACAGTTCGACTGCACCCACTATCCCTAAGAGCTGGAGTATCTACTCCATTGATCAGCACACTGTCTTTAAAGTAGTGCTTGGTATTCTCTGCAATCCTAGCATAAGCCTCTGCGACTTTAGGCTCCCAGGAACCCAGGGAAACTAAAACTACCTCAGCCTCTATCCCGCTGGGAAATGAGTCTGAGGAGAAGGATGCTCCTGTAATCTCTTCTTCCTCGTAGGAGGAGAAGGCCAGATTAGCGGAGTGGACCCCCAAAGGTCTAACATTACACCGGGGATCCCCCTTCACGTGGTCAGTTGCTCCACAAGCAAAACAAGATCCATTGGGTCTGTTTACATAGGGAGGCTTATTGTAACCAGAGTTCTGTTTCGGAGGCTGATCTCCACTACCCTGTGAGTTCTCTTGTGTCTTACCCTTATTTTTCTTTTTGTGGCCCTTATGAGAAGAAGATTTATCAGATTCTCCACCCTCCTTATCTTTGGACTTTTTCACTTCCTCCTGCTTACCAGGATGAGTTTTGTCCTTATGGAACACTCGATGTGACACCCATAAGTCTGCTGCAATGGCCAGCTTCTTAGGATCTATCTCCTTCGAATCGGCCAAATGCTGCTTAAGCTCCGGGGAAGAAGATGCAAAAATGTGATCCAGCATGACAAGATTTATCATGCCTTCGAAGGTAGAAACCTTATAACCTTCGACCCAGCCAGTTAAGTTTTTCAAGGATTCAGTGACATAAGATACCCAAGTACCACCTTCCTTTTTCTTATACTCTCTGAATCGTTTCAAATATTGGGCCGGAGTCATCCCAAACTTTAAAATGAGAGTTTGCTTTAACATTGCAAAATCAGCTCGCTCAGCCTTCGACATTTCCATAATGGCACTACAGCCAGAATGGGGCAGTCTGCTGAGTAACCAGGCAATCTTATCAGCATTGTCAACTTGTTGAACTTCGCATGCATACTCAAACGCATTCAGCCAGTCCATAATGTCATTCCTTTCTTCATACACACTGAGCAGATCTTTTGGAAACCGTGGATGAGAGGAGGCCCCAGACCCATGTCCAGGACCCTTGGACCCATTTGCAACCTGAAGCTTGGCCAGTTCCAACTGGTGATCCCTGTCTTTCTGTTTTTCTGCCTCTTCGATTTTTAGTTTGGCTATTCTGAATTCAAGCTCCTTCTGCCTAAACCGCAGCTCCTGCTTCTTGAATTCAAGCATAGCCTCCCCATCAGCACTGGCAGAGGAAATATTAGACATCTCATCCTCCCTGTCCTCGTGGTCGCGGTGGATCAGTGCAGCGGCAGAACCGTCGGTTCTACCAGTGAGAGCAGCCCCACCTCCTTCCGCACTGTCCTCAGAAGTTATAGCGTCAAGCTGCGCTTCTTGCCACGCAACGATTCTTTGGATCATATCCAATTTCGTGCCTTGAGAGGAAACACCTCTCTCCGCATACATCTTTTTCAATGTTTCTGATTTGGAAGCATTTAAAGTTAACAAGGTATTTGTTTCCATACTGTTAGATAGGACTATGGCCTTTTTAAAGTTATACTACAACAATTCACTACGTGTCCTGGTTGGAATAACCTGAAATGCCTTAGTTCGTGCGCAACACTGGATACCTTCAGTCGTATCCCACCGCTGTACACCAATTTGTTAAGACGGATTTCTGAACTCTGTCCTGTTGGCGCAGAAGTTCAGAAGGCCAACCTAATTACTTGGAACAGGGTAACCTCTGGACGAACCAGACCAATCAAGGTAGCGATCGCGGTGGTCAAGACTAGGTCTCAAGAGGCGTGAGGGTGACTGAAAGCCCGCAATGAGCACACAAAGCAAGGACACTTACAAACTACTCCAAACAGGTGTTATATTAAAAATATATACACATTTATTCCAAGGCCTTTAAAACAATGACCGTAGCGAGAAATCACAATACAACTCTAGTAAACCAACACATACCATACCAATACAATATATATACAAATACAACAAGTCTCAAGCGTTAGATGCACGAAATGTGTAGTCCACCTAAAAGGGAAGGAAAACAGGCAGTGCAAAATAATGCTTAGACCGAGCCTTGTGCTCAAAAGTACCTGCACACGCTGGTGCAAACGGGCAAAAGGGGAGTCTCTTCGAGGGAAATCAGGCAGTTCAGTTTAGTGCACAAATGAAAAAGAACAAGTTCCGCGACTCAAGCGCAGCCTCCACTGTGGGCAGAAGCAGAGCGCGAGTACGGAAAAGGGTGCTGTTTTGACACAGCGGGGAAAAGCTATGGGCTCCTGCAGGAGGGCGACCAGTTCCTAGCTATGCTACTCACCGGTCCCCGATGCAAGCAGACCCAGGCTTCTCCGCGTCAGTTTCAGTAGCTGGCAGGTTCAGAAGAGCAGGGAAGGTCTCGTCGTCGTGTTGAGTCTGCAGCATCAGAGTTGAGTAAAAGACGTCCCAATCGGAGAAACCCGCACAGTTTGTTACCACAGCAGGGCAACGGAGCGGCCGTGTGTATCTGAGCCAAATGTACACTACTCACTTCAGACCTGGGAACGCCAAGTGTACGAAGCATGTGAGAGTGACAAGGACTCGAAATACTACACAACCTGGCGGAGGTTACAGAGCAAGACTCCAGTGTAAGCTGGTCAGTCTGCTGGATGGCCCAGAGACGCTGCCGAAGGCTTACTAGCAGGAGATGGTGAAGATGCCGAGAATAGCTGTTCCCGCTATTCCAAGGGTCGAAGTACCAGTACAGGCCTTCTGGTTCGATCAAAGGTGAAAAGGGTTTCACAAGGCGACAGCAGTGCAGAGGAGCAGTCCTTCAGCGGGTCACCAGCGATTCCTCGGTTCAGCCTCTTGGTTGCAGGATACTTGGCTCCTGTATTCCTTCGTTCGTGAGAACTCAGGAGATCGACATGGTAGTGTTGTTCCCAGCCCCCTCTTATCCACGGTTCCCTTTGCGCCAAAACGGAGGGGACCCAATGGGAGATCCGCTCATCAACACTCACACCATTCATGGACCAATCACGGACCACGGTGGTCCCAGGCATTCACACCACCCAAGACTCTCTGGCACCCAGGATGTGTATTGGGACCAGACATCCCAGCCCACATCCTGGAGGCACACACAAGAAATGTAGAAGCCCGCGAAAGCATCCGTGTTTCGCAGGAAAGTACATGCCCAAATAAGGAAGGCCCCGGGTCGGCTCGACCTGGGGAAGGTGAAGGGAGCAAGACGGTCAGTGGACAGGACAAAGGAGCCTCGTGGTCTGGCCATTTTGGGAGCCAGGCCACCATTTTGGGTTAAGCGCGAGAAACGCGCTTAGAACGCCAAAAGGAGCTCAAAACACAAGAAACGATCGCTGCCACCATTCCAGTCCGTGAATCACTTGCACCGATCAGTTACAATCCTAAACGAGTATCTAGGGCCTGTAGAAGGCTAGAGACCCAAGAGAGCAGTAATTTAGCTTACAGTGCCCTCTTGTGTCATGTTGCACGAAAGCCGCAACATGATAAAAGAAACTACGGAAAACAGCGTTTCCCGGTACTGACTGTCTTAAGGGCATGTCAGTTTCCCCGTAAGAATGGAGCGAAAGCCCAGAGGAGTGCGGCAGAAGGCTGCACTTCTCTGGCAAAAACGAGAACAAGGTGTAAAACAACAGCAAAAAGTTTAGGGGTTGCCACATGGAAGGAAAATTACCTACAATTACGAAATCTTTCCTAACACTCGCCATCTTTCTTTCCCGCAAGAGAGGCTTTGTTAGGTCATTAGGAGCGTGTCTGTCTCTTGTTCCTCCCACCCCCGCTCATGTCCGTGTCTGCCCCACCCCCCGCTCATGCCCCGTGTGTCCTTTATGTCCCCCCGACCCCCAGCTCATGCTCCGTGTGTTCCCTGTTCCTCCAGCCCCCCACTCACGCCATCGCACACGGTGGCCAGCGGAGGGCCGAGGAGCGGGATCTGCAGCACGAACTCATGTCCGTGCGGCATGTCTGTGTTTTTGTTTGTCCCCCCCACCCCCGCGCATACCCCGTGTGTCTCTATCCCTCCCGCCCACCCCGCGCTCATGCCCCGTGTGTGTCTCTCCCTCCCCCCCACCCCCCGCTCATGCCCCTTGTGTCCTTTATGTCCCCCCGACCCCCGCTCATGCTCCGTGTGTCGCCTGTTCCTCCAGCCCCCCACTCACGCCATCGCACACGGTGGCCAGCGGAGGGCCGAGGCGCGGGATCTGCAGCACGAACTCATGTCCGTGCGGCATGTCCGTGTTTTTGTTTGTCCCCCCCACCCCCCGCTCATACCCCGTGTGTCTCTATAACTCCCCCCCACCCCGCTCATGCCCCGTGTGTCTCTCCCCTCACCCCCTACTCATGCCCCGTGTGTCTCTATCCCGAGCCGCCCAGCACCCGCTCATGCCCCGTTTGTGTCTCTCCCTCCCCGCCACCCCTGCTCATGTCCCGTGTGTCTCTATCTATCCCGCCCACCCCCCGCTCATGCCCCGTGTGTCTCTCCCTTCCCCCCCACCCCCCGCTCATGCCCCGTTTGTGTCTCTCCCTCCCCCCCACCCCCGCTCATGCCCCGTGTGTCTCTATCCCTCCCGCCCACCCCCCGCTCATGCCCCATGTGTCTCTCCCTCCCCCCACCCCCGCTCATGCCCCGTGTGTCTCTATCCCTCCCGCCCACCCCCCGCTCATGCCCCGTGTGTCTCTCTCCCTCCCCCCCACCCCCTGCTCATGCCCCGTGTGTCTCTCTACCTCCCCCACCACAGCTCATGCCCCGTGTGTCTCTCTCCCTCCCCCCACCCCCGCTCAAGCCCCGTGTGTGTCTCTCCCTCCCCCCACCCCGATCATGCCCCGTGTGTGTCTCAAAACTTCCCCCCACCTCCCGCTCATGCCCCCTGTGTCTCTAACCCAATCATGCCCCTTGTGCCTCTAGCCCTCCCACCCACCCCCCGCTCATGCCCCGTGTGTCTCTAGCCCTCCCACCCCCCGCTCATGCCCCGTGTGTCTCTAGACCTCCCACCCACCCCCGCTCATGCCCGGTGTGTGTCTCTCCCTCCCCCCCGCCCCCTGCTCATGTCCCGTGTGTGTCTCTCCCTCCCCCCACCCCCTGCTCAATCCCCGTGTGTCTCTCCGCTCATGACTAGTGTGTCTCTAGAACCCACCCACCCCCCACTCATGCCTTGTGTGTCTCTAGCCCTCCCACCCACCCCCCGCTCATGCCTCGTGTCTCTCTAGCCTTCCCACCCACCCCCCGCTCATGCCTCGTGTGTCACTCTCCCTCCCCCCTGCTCATGCCTCGTGTGTCTCTAGCCCTCCCACCCACCTCCCGCTCATGCCCCGTGTGTCTCTCTCCCTCCCCCCACCCCCTGCTCATGCCCCGTGTGTCTCTCTCCCTCCCCCCACCCCCTGCTCATGCCCCGTGTGTCTCTCTACCACCCCCCACCACAGCTCATGCCCCGTGTGTCTCTCTCCCTCCCCCCACCCCCTGCTCATGCCCCGTGTGTCTCTCTACCACCCCCCACCACAGCTCATGCCCCGTGTGTCTCTCTCCCTCCCCCCACCCCCGCTCAAGCCCCGTGTGTGTCTCTCCCTCCCCCCACCCCGATCATGCCCCGTGTGTGTCTCAAAACTCCCCCCATCCCCGCTCATGCCCCGTGTGTGTCTCTCCCTCCCCCCACCCCCGCTCATGCCCAGTGTGTCTCTAGCCCTCCCACCCACCCCCGCTCATGCCCCGTGTGTCTCTAGCCCTCCCACCCACCCCCGCTCATGCCCCGTGTGTCTCTAGCCCTCCCACCCACCCCCGGTCAAGCCCCATGTGTCTCTAGCCCTCCCACCCACCCCCCGCTCATGCCCCGTGTGTCTCTAGCCCTCCCACCCACCCCCCGCTCATGCCCCGTGTGTCTCTAGCCCTCCCACCCACTCCCCGCTCATGCCCCATGTATCTCTAGCCCTCCCACCCACCCCCGCTCATGCCCCGTGTGTCTCTAGCCCTCCCACCCACCCCCGCTCATGCCCCGTGTGTCTCTAGCCCTCCCACCCACCCCCCGCTCATGCCCCGTGTGTGTCTCTCCCTCCCTCCCACCCCCCGCTCATGCCCCGTGTGTGTCTCTCCCTCCCACCCACCCCCCGCTCATGCCCCGTGTGTCTCTAGCCCTCCCACACACCCCCCGCTCAAGCCCTGTGTGTCTCTAGCCCTCCCACCCACCCCCCGCTCATGCCCCGTGTGTCTCTAGCCCTCCCACCCACCCCCGCTCATGCCCCGTGTGTGTCTCTACCACCCACCCACCCCCGCTCATGCCCCGTGTGTCTCTAGTCCTCCCACCCACCCACGCTCATGCCCCTAGCCCTCCCACCCACCCCCCGCTCATGCCCCGTGTGTCTCTCCCCCCACTCCCCTGCTAATGCCCCGTGTGTCTCAAAACCTCCCACCCACCCTCCGCTCATGCCCCGTGTGTCTCTACCCTCCCAAGCACCCCCCGCTCATGCCCCGTGTGTCTCTCAACCGGCTCCCACCCACACCCCGCTCATGCCCCGTGTGTCTCTCCCCTCCCACCCACCCCCTGCTCACGCCCCGTGTGTCTCTCCCCTCCCACCCACCCCCTGCTCATGCCACGTATTTCTCTCCCCTCCCACCCACCCCCTGCTCATGCCCCGTGTGTCTTTCCCCTCCCACCCACCCCCCGCTCATGCCCCATTTGTCTCTCCCCTCCCACCCACCCCCCACTCATGCCCCGTTTGTCTCTCCCCTCCCACCCACCCCCCGCTCATGCCCTGTGTCTCTCCCCTCCCACCCACCCCCCGCTCATGCCCCGTGTGTCACTATCCCTCCCACCCACCCCCCGCTCATGCCCCGTGTGTCTCTATCCCTCCCACCCACCCCCTGCTCATGCCCCGTGTGTCTCTATCCCTCCAACCCACCCCCTGCTCATGCCCCGTGTGTCTCTATCCCTCCCACCCACCCCCCTCATGCCCCGTGTGTCTCTCCCCTCCCCCACACCCTCCACTCATGCCCCGTGTGTCTCTATCCCTCCCGCCCACCCCCCGCTCATGCCCCTATCCCTCCCACCCACCCCCCGCTCATGCCCCATGTGTCTCTATCCCTCCCACCCACCCCCGCTCATGCCCCGTGTGTCTCTATTCCTCCCACCCACCCCCCGCTCATGCCCTGTGTGTCTCTATCCCTCCCACCCACCCCCTGCTCATGCCCGTGTGTCTCTCCCCTTCCCCCCACCCCCTGCTCATGCCCCGTGTGTCTCTATCCCTCCCACCCATCCCCCGCTCATGCCCCATGTGTCTCTATCCCTCCCACCCACCCACCCACCCTCATACCCCGTGTGTCTCTATCCCTCCCACCCCCCCCCTCATGCCCCGTGTGTCTCTATCCCTCCCACCACCCCCCGCTCATGCCCCCTGTGTCTCTATCCCTCCCACCCACCCCCCGCTCATGCCTTGTGTGTCTCTATCCCTCCCACCCACCCCCCGCTCATGCCCCGTGTGTCTCTATCCCTCTCCCATACCCCCCGCTCATGCCCCGTGTGTCTCTCTCCCCTCCCGCCCACCCCCTGCTCATGCCCCGTATGTCTCTATCCCTCCCGCCCACCCCCGGTCATGCCCCGTGTGTCTCTATCCCTTCCGCCCCCCGATCATGCCCTGTGTGTCTCTATCCCTCCCGCCCCACCCCCCCTGCTCATGCCCCGTGTGTCTCTATCCCTCCCGCCCAACCCCCCGCTCATGCCCCGTGTGTCTATCCCCTCCCGCCCACCCCCCGCTCACGCCCCGTGTGTGTCTATCCCCTCCCGCCCACCCCCCGCTCATGCCCTGTTGTGTTCTCTTTATACACCCCGCCTTCCGTTTCCATGGTGGCCATCTTGGTAAAAGATTTTCCTTCCTGCACCGGGACGAAAAATCTTTTTTTTACCACCTGGGGTTCCTACTTTGAGGACCTAAGATGCTAGTGGTCTTCATCTATTGAAAAGGATGTTATGGTGACGTTGCACTAATAAAAACCTATGAAATGCAGTAAAAAGAAATTGTGTTACAGGGACGTTATGGTTAAGTTGCACTAATAAAAACCTATGAAATTCAATGAAAAAACTTTGTTAAAGGGACGTTATGGTTAAGTTGCGTTTCTAAAAACCTATGAAATGCAGTAAAAAGAAATTGTGTTACAGGGGCGTTATGGTTAAGTTGCGCTACTAAAAACCTTTGAAATTCAGTGAAAAAACTTTGTCAAAGGGACGTTATGGTTCCAAGTAAAACCGAAAAACCCTTGAAATTCGCCAGTTATGGTAAGCTAAGCTACCATAACTCGCGCCACCACCGTGCACTGCTAAGACTAACACCCAGGACATCAAAGATGACATCACAAATGTCATTTGAATGCAGCTTCAAATTAGTAGTAGTCACCTAATAATTATATTTCTTTTCTGCAAAGTTTAAAAAGTTGGAGTAGGGCCATGTCATGGAGATTTAAATGATAACTTATATAATATATAATTATTTAGACTGGGTTTGGTGCGTTTAACTAGGCTTCCTTCACAAGTTGCGATTGAATATTTGTCAGTTGTCTCATTTGGTGTGACATTGTTTTTTTTTTAGGTGTTGTTTTGGCCAATGTCATGCAAACACATGTTTTCCAAAGCAGTACTTAGGTTTGTGTAGTATGTGTCAATTAAATTGTTTTATAAAATGACCTGGCTGATGGGATAGTTTGTGGCTATGTTTTCTATCTCTTAAGGGATGAAGCTGGTCCAAGGTTTAGCCAGACAATGGGCCTCATTACACGGATGGCGGTGAACCATGGCGCTATTAGTGCCATGGTTCATGCCGGTAAAATACCGGCACCGCCTTGGTGGAAAGGGGAATTACCGCCCTATTCCAAGGTTGGCGGGGCGGTAATTCCCCCTTCCACCATTGCCCTTCCCCATTTTCGCCCCATAGGGCTCTATGGGAATGGGGAAGGCGCTAATTACGGTACCGCAAATTGCGGTACCGTAATTAGCTCCCTGGTCCCTTTGCGGGTTGGTTTTTAAAAGCAGGCGTTAAATTCCCCAACCCGCAAAGGGACCTCATAGTAAGGCGGTAAGGATTTACCGGTACCGGTAAAATACCGGTACCGGTAAACCCACCGCCATCCGTGTAATGAGGCCCAATGTGTTCAGATCTGCCATATTAGACTGTACCAGTGAAATGGCCTGCAGCTTCGTAGCACCCATATTCTCTATGGTAGAGCATTTTTATACTGATGCTGTTCATTTTTTGTGATAGTGTTTTGCTAGATGATATGTCCTCCCAGAGGTCTTTTAGCTCTGTTTTCTCAGCTTTGGTGTGACATATTGTGCAACTGCAGTGGAATTGTGTGCAATGTATCATATGTCTATGTTTGCATTCCACAAGATCGCAGTGATTGCATTGTAATTCAATGTTGTATCTATTTTTAGGGGATTCGCCTTTTACGTTGTGTCTTACAAAAGACATCAAGCAATTTACTTGTCCTTTTGTGCAAACTGGTCCAGGGAAGCCAAAGCAACATTTGGTATAGTATTTGCCTTTGTTTTTATATCTACATCAGCATTATTTGGTATGGTATGGTAATGTTTATTTGTATAGCGCCCATACACAAGACATGTGTTTCAAAGCATTTAAGGAGGGGGAGTTGCAGGGGAGGAAAACAAAAGTCATTCAGATGCCTTGAATTTCTGAACGATACAAGTCTGCCCAGGCAGAGTAAGTGCATAAATACAGTTAACAGTGTAGGTAACAGCAAATAGGTCTAACGCCGATTCTGCAGTTTTTCCAAGAGCAGAGAGGTGCAACTATGCAGGAGGGGAGACAGGGAAGAAATGATAGACAATCTTCAGGCATGGTACCTTCAGATCATGCAGGTGCACAGCAGGTACCGGGGGCAAGTGCAGGGGGTGACAAGTGCGCCCAGTTAATCAGAAACTGGTAAGTGCTGAAAGTTGCCATTCTCATGGGTCATTGAGCAGGCACAGTAGCAATGGGCAAGTGCAGGCCCCGAGGCAAGTGCTTGGGAACTGGCGAGGGTGCCAGGGACCTGTGAGACTCTGAGATATGCCCAGCGGCCAGTCGGCATGCTGTGTGGAAAGGGAGGGAGCGAGGGATAGAGTGGACAGAGAAGTTAGCAGGGCAGAGGGATAGAAAAGGAAGAGGAGAAGAGGAATGTCTTAAAGAGTTTCAGGAAATTTAGGAGATTAGGCTCGAGACAGGGGGCAGCAGGGAGGCTGCTCCAGAGGGAGGCCACTACTGAGGATAACAAGCTCCCTCCAAATCTCTGCTTAGACAACTGGCTCACTCGCAGAAGGTTGGAGGTAGATGAGCGGAGGGCTCGGGAGTGACAGTGTTTAGGAAGGCATTGATGCAGATAGGTGGGTCCCAGGCCATTGCGGTTCTGTTCTGGATGAGTTGCAGAGGGCACAAAGCAGAGGTGCGGAGGCCGAGAAAGTGGCTATTGCAGTAGTCTGGCCTTGAGAGGAACAGGGCTCTGGAGATAATGAGCCTCAGGGGCAATGTGCGAAAAGGAAGAGTACCTCTGAGTAGGTGCAGTTGGTAGTTGGACTTTTTAGAGATGTCCGCAGAGAGAGTGGAGTCAAAGATGACCGTGTGTTTTTTTGCCTTGCAGGTGGGTGCGGGCACAGGATCAAGGGAGGCCGGCCATAGTGAGAGTGGGAAAGCGGAAGCAGGAGTCCCAATGTGAAAAATCTCAATTTTACTGGCGTTGATGCAGAGGTCGTTTGCAGCACACCACGACTGAATTGCAGACAAACAGTCAGACATGAGCGAGGTAGAGGAGTTGGCTGAGGATAGCCTAAATGAGAGTTGTGTGTCATCCACATAACACTGGAAGTTAGAGGTGAAACTGGCAATCACACGTGCCAGGGCAGCCATGTAGACATTGAAGAACCAGGTGGATAAGTTAGAAATCTGGGAGACGTTGCAGGTTGAAAGAGTGATAATGGAGAGAAAGGACCCAAGTTCTACCTGGGATGGGATATCAGAATGGAAAGAGGTTAATCACGCCAGAGCATGACCTGTGATTCCCAGGCTGTCACAGAAACATGCAATCAGGATGCTGTGCTTTACTGTGTCAAAGGCAGAGGAGAGGTCTCGAAGAATGAGGACGGATGGAATTTTAGTGTCAAGATTTGATAGCAGGTCTTCACAAGTGTTCAGAAGAGCAGTTTCCGTGCCTCTGGATGCTGTAAAGCCAGACTGATGGTTGTGGAGGCAACCAGCAGATTCAGTAGAGGGTGAGTTGAGAGATAGCCAACTTCTCCAGGAGTTTGCCCAGGCAAGGGGTAATGGAGATGTGGCAGTATTTTGCTGGAATGGAGGGGTTGGCCGAGGGTTTCTTAAGCAGAGGGTTTGCTTGAGAGAAGTTGGGAAAGCTCCAGTGGCAAAAGAGAGATTGCAGAGATCAGCCAAGGCTGGAGGGAGAGAGACAATGTTGTCCTTAATTGTTTTGGAGGGTCAGGGGTCCGCCTGTTTGGATGAGGCCTTCAAAATGTATGTTATTGGAAGCATTAGATTTGTGTATGTAGGTCACTATCTGTGGTTTCTGAAGGGGTGTCACAGGTAATATATTTTTCAATAAACTGTAAAACATTGGCATTACTATCATGGCCAAATTTAGGAGCATATTTTATCCACAAAAGCATGTGGATCTGTGGTGTTCCTCTGGATAGGTATTATTTTCTCCAAAAGGAGTATTGCACTTCTCCAAGCTGAGGGGTGGTTTTATTGCAGATAAAGAGCAGCATGGCAATGAACTGGTGGTGAAAGTACCTTGATACATTGACAGGGTCATGAGAATAGAGTTCTCCTGGTGTTTGTATATCTATTGCATCTTTATTTTGGTTTGCAGTGCGTAAGAAGTTGTGCAAGTCATTGCATGCGTACACTGCACAACTTAAAGGAACAAACCATGTGGGTGGGTCTAGGATCCTTAGCATACAATTTACATCAGTGTGACGTTGCAACCAGTTTTCTGGTGTACCATGCATGTTTACCAAGAGATTGTGATATTTGACTGCAAAGCTTCATCTTTGTCTTTTATGTGTTGAAGCAGTTGGGCATCGGATATGTTTAAAAGTTAGAGTTTGTTTTTAATGTGTGTGCAACTCCATAACATAGAGTTGCTAGTTCACTTTCAAAGAGGAGGTGGAAAAAGTGTTCAACATTTTGTTTGAATTAGGGTTTCAGAATATTTTCTTAAAGAGCGATATTCTGATGCACTAATTTGCGTGGACCTTTCATCAAATCTTCCTCCTTTTCCTGTAGGAAAGAGTAAAGGAAAAGAATGTGCTTCTACACTTTTTTCCCATATTCTCAATCGGGATCCATTGGCTTGATGCATGTGATATATTTCTAATGCATCATCACGGGTGTCTTTGGAGTGTAGTGGGTAAAATGTTGGATCTAAAAATTCAAATTGGCCAGTTGCTGGTGAGTCTTGAATAATTTGTGTGGTTTCTTTTATGTTTTCCTCTATGTTTCTATCGTTGTAGTATTCATTGTTTTCTTTTAGATATTGAAGAGCTTGTCTACATTTTTTTAAGTTGACTAGTTGTTGCCACATTTTTTAGTATTTTGTTGGCACACCATTAACTAGTACAATGAAAGATAGATCTATTGGTCGTTGTACTCCTAGAGCTACTACATTTTCATTCATACCTAATGGCAAATATATGACTTTGCCATAGATGCCCTTTAGTAACTTGGATGGAGGTAATTTGGCTGAATTTGGTTTGAAGGCATATTATAGCTTGAAATGGGTGCACTGCGTGGATTATAATGCTGTCATACAAGTTAAGTTGTTGGAGAGCTTTTGGAAGAAGGAATATTTTAGTTATTAGTGATAACACATGATAGTATTTGGTTGTTGTCAAGCTTTGTGTTGCAGTTTGTGCAAACTGTGAAGGGTCATTTATTTTGTATTTAGTTTCTTCTGTTAGATATGAAGCTAATTGGAACCATTTGGATTCTTCATTGTCTTCTATTTTGTAGTATATATCTACAATTTTTGTACTCTTTATAAAACGTTATATGACAACAGACACATATTTGGTCTGGTATTTCAGAAGATGTGTTTTTGTATGCCTAGGACGTGTGTGTTAATGAGGTTTTCGGTAATGTTTTCTGAAGGTAAAGAATTTTCTAATTCAACTTCAGTTCCAAAGTATTTACATTGGATGTGCTCTATTTCTTGAAGCAGTTGTTTGGCTGTTCCATGTAGGAGAATGTTCTTTAAACATTGCCATTCTAGAGCAGGACATTTTGCATAGTATAGTCATTGCAATGGATTCTGTATAGTAGAATTGTGTGTTCTTAGCAATTTGATGTTGTGGAAGTTGCTTCTCCAAGCAGATCCTAAAATGCAGGCTAATGAATGTCCTCGCAGACAGTGTGGCTGTGCACTGGACAGGAGCCAATGGTTTATAGAGATTTCATTCTACTTGTGTCTCTTAGTTTCACATAGTGATTGTGGACTTGTGTAAAGATTTACAGGATTGTTGGCGTACATTGCACATTGAGCTGCATGATCATTTGTACACTGGACAGTTTGTTTGGGTGAAATGATATGATATGATATGATAATTCATTTGTATCGCGCTCGTACAAACATGTTTCAGAGCGCAACAAGGCAAGGGAGGGGAACAGGGGAGAACAAAAACTATCTTACTAGGCCCAGTGACATTGAGAACGAACAAGTGCATGGGAAAGGGAAAGGGGAAAAAGTGCATGGAAGGGGGAATGTTGGAAGGTTGGAGCAGAGGAGAACAGATAAATAATAATAACTAAAAATAAATACATAGAGGCAATAAACAGTGGTAGTGCAGCCAGCAAGTGTCAAGTGCTGTGTTTAAGGCAGCAGACTGGGTAGGTCTGATAGGTGCTGAAAAAGAAGAAAACAAGAGGGGGTGTGGGTCTGTATGGGTACAGATACAGTCTGAGGTGCAAGGGGTGGCCAGGAAGCAGTGCAGGAGGGTGGCAGGGTGAGCAGGTACCTGGGCGCAGGGGACAGAGGGTGGCCAGGCGCACTGTGCCAAGAGAGAGCAGATCAGCAAGGGAGAGAGGGAGCAAAGGCAGAAGCAAAGAGGAAGGTCTGGAGGTGCTTGCTGAACCAGAGCTGGTTCTCCTCAAGTTTTAGAGTGACAGGGAGGCTGTTCCAGAGGGAGGCCCCATCCAAAGACAGAGATCTACCCACAGCTAATTTCTTTGAAAAACGACTGACCCTGAGGGAGGTAGAGGAATGAAGAGCTCGAGAGGGGCGGTATTCGCGGAGCGATAGCTGAAGGTATTTAGACCCAGCGGCATTTGGTTTAAAGTTTGTTGGGGACTTTTTCTCTATAAGGGTTTCATTTGCCATAATGTTGTCTTCCAACATTTCAAACCCTCGGCCATTATTGTCTATGGCAATTGTTTATTGTTTTTCTTATTTACAAGCTTCTTCATTGAAATATGCTTCTGTGCTGCTTGTGTGAATCCATTCACCATCACAGAAGTTTGAAAATGTCTGTATATGGACACTGCACATGTTTAGAAGTACTTTTTGTAAATTATGGATTAATTTAAGTAGTGGTTTCATTCTTTTTTAAATAAATATAAACATGTTTCTTTTTAGTAGAAAAGTGCAGTCAATTAGAGCTTGCAGGATTAGTCTACTACAGTAGTTTTTATGGGTTGATCGTAACTTTTCAGCTGTTTTTATAAGATTGCGGTGATCTCTATTGTGGAACATATTCTGTAACAAACATTTTTAGGATTGCTTTAGCGTGACTACCTTAACACTGGTAGATACAGTGTTAGGTTCGTTAGTAGATCTGCTGTTCTTTATACATATGTTTTTACTTTTATTTTGCAAGTGGGGCCTTACCTTTTTTAGTTGTGGCTGGTTTAGTTTTGTTGAGTGAGGTTACTAGCTCTTTTGTTTTACTGGTTTCTATACATTGTTTTAGATATCAATGACTATATAGTGTCGTTTTATTCTTATTTTCTCTGTTTTTTCTTTCATTTCTACAGAGTTGCTTTTTATTAGGCATTTTGTGTGTATGTTGGAAAGTAGTGCAATGTATATGCATGTATGGTGCAGGGGTCTGTGGGTGTGATTGTAGAGAAGAATAGAGTGCTGTTTGATTGTGAGGTGGTATATTAGGTGTGGTTGGCAAAGTTGTGATAGTTAAAGTGTACAGAGGTGTGATGGTGTTGGGTTAGTGATTAAGGCATTTTTGGTGTGATGGAATCTGTAGGGACATTATGCTGTTTTGAGGAACATAGTGGGGGTTGCAATAGTGGTGTTTAGATCAGAAAAGTAAGAGTGGGAATGGTGGAATATAGTGGCTTAGAGTGAAATAAATGTTGGTTTGAAAATAGTAGTCTTGGGTGATATAGAGTGGAACTGTGCTGCTGTAATTACATACATATACATGGTACATTAATGTGCCTGCTTTGTTGGATGTGAAGGGTATTCTTTTTTTGGTTGTTGTCTTCGGTAATGTGCTTCTTACCTTTAATTGTAAAAGCAAGCTAGTGGGGATATGTGGTATAGGTGAAGTACTTTTAGTGAGCAAGGTTGTTATTTATGAAGGAAGGATGAGTGGTGAGGATAACAGTTAATACAATTGGTGGGTCGTTTAACATGTTAGCTTTTAGGAACATTTTCATGAAGTTAAGAAATGCATATGTGCATTTATAGAAGCTCTGTAACATTTTGTAAAAGAGAAGAAAAGTTGGTGGAAAAGATTTGTAGTACACTTTAAAATGGCAGCTGGTGTGTGGAAGTTTAATGTATTAGGAGTATATGCTTACTTGCCAACATAATGAATTCTAATCTGTCGGTGTTTATGTAGTCCTAGATTTTTTGTTTGTGTTCTGGGACTTGTAGTTCGACTTTTCCCATTATAAAAGTTGGAGTACAAGTCCCAGATTGTAGAGAAAAAAATAGGAATGGATACGCAGCTAAAGATTGGAATGAGTTAAATTAGGAACTATACTGTCAAACACACTGAGTACCAATTAAAAAAGGTGTACAAATCTATTTAATATGCTTTTACTTTCTTTTCCGAATACAGATATGCATTTTTGTAACTTTCTTCAAAATGCTTCCCCAAAACATATTTTGAAAAGCATAGCATTTTGTCACAGTTCTGCATATTTAAGTTCAGTCGTAGGTATTTCTTTGCATTCTAGGACTTGTAGTTTGAGTTTCATAATGGGAGTAGATTTGGAAGTGACAGAATTCAAAGGAAAAAATAAAGATTTAATAAACAGCTATACATTGGAATGGGTGATGTTGGGATGTATGCATGTGTTACCAGCATATTAAAATGGACTACAGATTTTTTTTATTTGCTTTTCCTTTCTATTATGAAAAAGTGACACAGTTCTGCTGTACATGCACATATGCTTTTTTTTTAACATTCATCAAAGTGCTTGTAAAAAGAAATATTTTCAAACACAGAGGCCCTCATTAGGAACCTGGCATTAAGGGGTTAACAGCACCGTAAAAGGCATCGTAAAAGGTCTAGACCAGCCGTTAAAGTAGGGGCCCACAAAGGGACTCTCAAGGTAAGTACGGTACCGCAATTTGCGGTACCGTACTTACCGCCTTCCCCATTCCCATTATGCCCTATGGGGCAAAAATTGGAATGGGGAAGGGCTATGGTGGCATGGGGAATTACCGCCCTGCCAACCTTGGAATAGGGTGGTAATTCCCCATTCTGCCATGGTGGACTCCGGCATCGACCATGGTGCTAATAGCACCATGGTTTTCCGCCGGAGTCCTAATGAGGGCCAGAGCATTCTAATTGTTTGCTCCTTCATGTGAGCACGTGGTGAATGCAGCAATGCATGGCATTCGCTAGAGTGGTTAGAAAAGAGAAAATGCTTATTGAGAAGCTTATTACAGGGTAAGTAGCAGAAGTATATATATATATATATTTGTGAAAGAGTCTGCATAAAACATTTTATTTTTAATATAAGCATACCTGTACTATGTTGTATTAGATGCAGATCTTTTTGAATCTGGAAATAGAAATCTTGGACAGTTGAACAATAGTTTGTGGTGCAAATTAACATTAACCATTAACAGGAGATATGTACTCTGAGAGTTCCAAGTGTACATCTGAAGTGTTGAACTGAGATGGCAGAGTTAGGTGTAGAGGTTTGGATGTGATTTGTGGATGGATGTGTGACTCTTTGAAAGCAGCCAATCAGGGAGTATTGAGAACATGAAAGTGAAAAGTGTAGAAGGGCTGCCCCTGTGTTACAATGGTCCGGGGACAGAAAGCCACATCAGGGTCTTTTGAGGATACCTGGCATGGAAACAGAACTGTGGGGATTAGCCAGCTTTGCTGGGTGTAGTGTACAGGAAGAGAACATAGCAGGAGTTTTGTTTGCAGGAGTTGCGAGAGCACTGGAAAATGCTATGGCTATGTGTTTGATAGGGCAGGCTGTGTGGATTTTGGGGTACTCTTCAATTCAGTCCTTGGAGGTGTATGCTGAAAATCATGGCATTTCTCGAAGTATTGGATTGGCAGAAGTGGATGTTTTGTGGCATGTAGTTTGTGGGATAAACTGGGCAGGCTTGTTTTCATTCTTTGCATTGTGGAGGCAACAGTTTGGGGTTTGTGATTCCAATGTTTTTGAAGGTTACCCTGACAGATTCCTTTAAAAACCTAATGGAACTGTTTCCCGCTGCCAAGATTATTGTTCATGAAATAAATCAGAGGCAAACATGGGGATGTCCAACAAACTTTTTCAGTCCACAAATGGAAGAATCAATGCAGCATGTCAATAAAGCTGTATCTGCTTTGTTTATATGCTGCAGGAATGTCATCTTTTCAGAATGACAATATAAGGTCTGATGCTGTGAATTGTTTTTGTCGAGATGGAGTTCATTTCACAGATGTCAGAAATGCAATTTTCCTTTACAATATTAAGAATACATTGAAAAAGTTCCTGTAAGAATATTGTAAGGGAAAATGTAGGGTGTACAGTACTACTGTGAATAAAAGAAAAATACAGGGAAACAAAGGTGTTTGTAAACACACCCCTCAACAAAAGGGTTCTTTTCAGAGCCACCACTAAACATTAAATAACTTAAATTGTGTTTAATTTCCTCCCCACCCCTTTGAGTGGCTGCAGGATTTGCAGACACTGTGGTAGTCTGTGGATGTTACGTTCCACATCCGGGTCTTTTAAGGTTTCCTGGCATGGAAAGCTGACTGTAGAGTTCACAGACTGTCATGGGTGTCCACGGACATCGGAGTTCAGCCAATCAGTGTGGTTTCTAAAAAGAGAGGGTAGCAGGAGTTTTGATAGTAGGAGTTGTGAGAGGGCTGAAAATGGTCATGGCAATGTATTTCAAAAGGCAGAGTGTGTGAATTTTGGGTGACTCTTGGGTCCATTGTTTGAAGGTGTATGCTGAGCACTGTGGAATAGCTGACAATCTTGGATTCCCTGAATTGGAAGTATTCTGGTATGGAGTGTGAGACATGAAGTCGGTAGACTTGCTCCCATTTTGTGCAAATATGATTGAATTGAAATATCCAGACATTATTATTGTTCATTGTGGAGGGAAAAGTTTGAGGTACATGACTGGAATTTCCTTACAGTCTGCAATGAAGGAGACATTGGGAAAGTTGAAGGAAATGTTCCCTAATTCGATAATTATTTTTTCACGCATTGTCCAGAGACAGATGTGATGCGCTCGAGTTTATTTGGTAGACAAATGGAAAGAGTGAGGAATAATGTCAATAAAGCTGTATGTGCATTTCTGCACGATGTTGGCATAACATTATTTCATAATGAGAACATTGCATTTGATATTGGCAAATTTTTTGGGAGAAATGGAGTCCATATAATTGATGTGCGTAATCAGATTTTTGTGGAAAAAATTCAAAATGCATTGAAGCAGTTTTTGTGACAGTGAGAAGAAATAATTAAATTCAGTAAAATGTTTTTTGATTCAGTTTACAAAACGAAAATTGTAAAAGAAAATATAAAAAGTCAAAAACACAAAAAAAGGTTATTTTCAGAGCCACCATTTTTTTAAAGCAAATCAATTAAAATAATTTCAACTGTTGCACCCCGAGCCCAGATTTATTTTGATGTCTGTGGACTACCGAGGACTACCGTGCTGTCTGTGGACTTTTTTCCTCACTTCTATTTTTTAACTGTGAAAGGTGGCTCCTAAAGGAACCTTTTTCTTGTGTGTTGTTTCGATTTTGTATTTTTTTTGCTTTTTTTAGGACAGGCAAGGTAGGAGATGCAAGGGAGGGAATGGGGACCAACCACAAGGATGAAGGGTCAGGTGGACAGAGGAAGATGTTGGATGGGCCTTACATTTGCAGTTGGGGGCAGTGTTTCTCATGTTCCATGACCACAGCCTTGAAAGCACTCTGAAACTGTTTCCCCACAGATTGGTAATCCACAGTACAAACATAGCACTGTGTCCATTGAAAGGTAAGGGACAACAGTGTTCTGTATGGTCTATGAAGCTGTTGCTGGGATCATCTGACCCAAAGGAGTACCCTTTGTGGTAACAGGAGCAGATGAAGATGATGGGGTGGAGGAAGTCAACCTACTCTTACCTTAGAAAGGTATCCCCTTTCTCGGAGCAATCAGGTGGTTAGATTTGGTGTGGCGCCTCATGGAAGTTGTCCTGTAGGAATACAAGCCAGGTTTCCCGCAACTTGCTTACACAAGCCTTTGGGACATTACCAACGGTAGTAAAAAAACTGCCACACCCAGGACTCACACTGGTGATAGGGACTTCTTGCACCTCATCCTCTTCTTCCTCTTGATCCTCATCTGTATCACTGTGCCTGTTCCCCTGTCCAGGCCCTCTAGGTTCTTGAGGTGATGGTGGTGGGGGTGGTTGGGGAGCAGAAGTGGCCATAACAGATACCATGATATCTCCACAGATATGCAAAGCAGTATTGCAACAAACAGAAGCTCTCTCCTGGATAGCCAGATTGAGAATGAGGAAAAGTAAGGCGTGAGTCCCTTTAGAGGAACCGTCCGTGGACAGTCAGGCTGTCCGCGGACTACCGAGTCACAAAAATGCCTTGACAAGTAGTAAAAAGTTGCCCGATCAACCACAAACGGGTCTGGGAGCTGTAGAAGGTTTGCCTTTCTACTTGAAACATTGCAGATTGGCTGGAAATGCTGTTTTAAACTGCCCACAATCACAGACACCATTCACAGACAACCCTCTCATGCTGCATGAGTACAGTCATATAATGATGTTCCGGGACATCCACAACCCTGATGGCCATCCATGGAGACCTATCGGGTGGTAATCGCAGGGCGCTTGCGCTAGGTGTTCGTTGAACAGAAACAGTCGGCCTCATTACAAGTTTGGCGGTAGCCGTACTGGTAAAACCTGCACATCTGCTGCCAAACTCGTGAAATTACTGGCACCCAGCAATGGGGATATACAGTGGCATTCCAAATCCGGTGGACCCTGTCCATCGCCATTGCTGGGTGCCGGTATTCATGACTCCCCATTTTCATTGCATAGGGCTCAATGGGAATGGGGAGGTTGGATGCACCGGCACCATTCATGAATGGTGCCGGTGCATCCTTTGAGTTGTGTTCGCGGGTGCCGCTCTGCCTACCAGATCAGACCTGGCAAGCAGAAAGGCACCCGAGAGCACAAATCGTATTTTGTAGGTCTATTAGCACAGTGCCGGTAGCTTACCTGCACTGTTACAACCGGACCGGCAAACTTATAATGAGGCCCAGTGTCTGTGAAATAATATAAAATGCATCATGCAAAACTTGTCCTAAGACATTGTGCTTGTCCGGGGGCACCTCTATTTTGAGTGCGGACAACCCAGACAGTCGGGGTGACCGCAAACTCATAATTAAAGTTTAAAAAAATTCAAATATCACACAACAGTATACAAAACATTTACAGTTTCAAAAATGTATTTATTCAAGAAAGTGATGGGTTATTGGAATGGGAAACATGAATGGGAGAATTAGGAACTTTCATACAATAATCATGAGGAGAGAAAGCGAGTGAGGTTTTATCAAAGCGTCTTTCTTTAAAATTGATTTGTTGTTCCACTTGTCGACTCTGCCTGTAGTCCCAAAAACCTTTCCCTGTATGCGCTATCCCATTCATTCACAGTACTAAGCTGTCAATCACACAGGGGGGATCGTCCTCTAGGATAGCTACCCACCCAGTTGGAACTGGTTTCAGCCAGGCATGCCTACAAAGGCCAGTGATGTTTTGGAGTCCTCCCTCACTTCCTGCCTTCCCAGACACACTGGAGTCTGGGCGGGTGTGAGGGCTAAAGCCCACCAAAGGCAAAACACACAATGGACTCAAATCTTCTAAACAACACAGTAAAAGCACAAAAGGAATGAACAAACAAGAAATGGCGAAAAGAAATACAGGGGCCATTTTGGTAAAATGGTCAACCTATACTGACGCTGAGAAATCAGCCTGCAGATACATTGCACAAAAGGTAGTAAAAAGAAAACACTGCCACCAGCCATTCAAGTTCTGGTGACTGCCTGGATACTGGTCTGTCACACCGGAACACCTGACAATAAATCCATCATTATACAAAACAAAACAAACATCCCACATCATGCAACCAAAATAATTTCACAAATACACACCTCCCCAAATATATTTCTTCATCTCAAAGCCCCTTATCATTTCCCATTATATTCACTGAAAAACAAGCGTGTTTACCTTGATTCCCCTGTTAGCTCTATGTTTACTGCATTTATTATTTTAATTTAACTAGTCTCAACTTGCTCCAACCTTCTCACCTCATGCTTCGCGTGGAACGGCTTGATTTGATTTACATGGACAAACTGTTCCACTTTCACTTCACCCTTCTTCTTAACTATTCTGTATACCACAGGGGACACCTTGTCTATGATTCTAAATGGACCTTGCCATGCTGCAAGAAAATTAGAGTTTTTATGCTTAATTTTCCCAAAATGGAACATATATACCTGATCTCCCACCTCGTATTCCCCTACAGATGTCTTCCTATCCTAATATGTTTTTCCACTATCAGCGGCCCTCTCTAGATTACGCTGCACGAATGCAAATGCATGTTGTAAGTGCTTCCTCATCTCTTCCACATATTCGTGAATTGTGGAGGCATTTACAAGTGTTTGCTCATGGGTCCTGCACAATAAATGTTGTTACAATACCATCTTTCTCCCTGTCAGTATTTTATGTGGAATGAGGTTTGTTGCTTTAGCTGGGGTCGATCTAATGGCCATCAATACTAATGGCAGCCGAACATCCCAACTAGAACCTGACTCAGCTACACATTTGTTTAGTATGTCTACTATAGCCCTATTGTTCCATTCCACCCCACCTGAAGAAGAAGGCCGATATGAGATGTGCAGTTTCCAATTCACACCCAATATTTGCAAAACTTTAGTCATCAAGGCACTAGTGAAATGACTTCCCCGGTCTGGCTCTATCCTTTGGGGTAACCCAAATCTTGAAAAGAAATGATTTACAAGTAACGTGGTTGCTGTTTGCATAATGCAATCCAGTGCGGGAATGCATTCAACCCACTTGGACATTAGACAAACCACAGTTAATAAATATTTATTCCCTCTGGCTGATCTTTTTACAGGTCTGACATAGTCAATTTGCAAATCAGACCATGGACGGGTCACACCTCTTTTCATTAATGGAGCTCTATGGATAGGTGAAGCAGGCTGAAATTGTGCACATGCTAGACACCATCAGGTGTATAGTTCAACATCTTGGGACATATGTGGCCAATACACATAATCTGTAAAAATGTTCAAAGTTTTTTGTGAACCCCTCTGTCCTGCAGTTATTGCATTGTGTGCATGATCTAACATCAGTCCCCGAAATGAGGTATATTTCCAATCACTGAATTATTGAAATCTGCAGTATAATGAGATTTTTGGTGTTTTAGTGTTATGGTAACTTGCCTGGTGAATGCAGAAATGGTAACATCCTTCCTCACCTGTAATTCAATTGCATATGGTACCATCTGTGCACAAAGATAAGCCTGCTTTTTGTCAAATTCAGGTGCAGGTACCCGCAATCTGGACCACACCTTTTGATTATGGCAGTCTGGCACCATACACATTCTGTGCATAATGTCATTTCCCAAATAAAATATATCTGTGCCCCACTCACTATCCACATGTTGTGACAGATAGTTTTGGGACCAATGGTGATTTTTAAAATGCATCTTCCTATAACTCTATTCCCTGAGCCCGGATCATCCAACCCAAAAATTTGTTGTTTTTTATTCTGAATTTTGGGATCTCCTCCCTGTCAGTTATTCACTGGAATATTTTCTCATTAATGAAACTTATTTCCTGCTCCAGTGCTAAAGACACTTCTATCATTTCAGAATGACCATTTACATGGATAGGAATCTATGGCTGCCCATCTCCCATTTATATTTCAGAAAGAGTCAAAATGTGTTCTCTGTGTTCATCTCTGGAATGACAGGTGGCTTGCATTTTTCTTCTTTTAAGAAAAATCGTAATGTGTTTTCATCTATTTCTGTGTGCCATTTTTTTTGGGGGTCCAAATAAATCTCTAAAGACTGCTTCTCTTCTTCCCCTCGCATTTCACCATGACACATTAGAATGACAGTGACACTAGCTACAGAGCCATTCTGAAGATAGACTTCCACTGCATCATCTGATTTAGCCAATGTGTGGCATTCTTTTATACTGTTGTTTTGTGACCTCACCTTCTTAGGCCTCAATGGCTTTTTGGCTAAGGACCATAAGACCCAATTTACCCCATCGATGAGGAGCAACAACATCTTCAGGCAATCTGTTCCCAAAAGAATTGTTATTTCACTGATGGATGTGATCAACACTTCCTGTCTCATCCTGTGTTTACCTATCTTTATGTCAACCTCAGTGACACCTTCAATAGGTATATCCTCACTATTAAAATTGTGCACCGGGCCTTCATTTTGTCTCACTTTAATATGATTTTGTGGGGATTTCCCTTCATTCATATGTTTCACTAGCTCTTTGGACATGATTGTGGCCTATGCACTGTGTCAATCATTGCAAATGCATTGCAGTTCTCTTAATAGTGATAGGAGCATAATGCCTGTCCTCAACTTCTTCCAGCACACACAAAAAGGGTGAATTATTACTGATTTCAGGACTCACCATTCTCCGTCCCTTTTCACTTTTTGCCAAACACATGGGCAAATGAAATGATATCTTTCCCTCCTTTTTGTCAATTTTATTTTGGGAATATTTGACTATCTTTCCATGTTCAGATGCCATTTGGAGTTTTGCTACCATCCGCCCCTCTGATCTGGGACCATCAGGTTTTACCTTGTAGTTTTTTGACTGAACATTTTCACAAAGGTCACATGGTAGTCTATCATCTTCTAGCTCAGAACACCTATTTACATTTGGCATGGTATCTGTCTTTTCGGTCACTTGAAATGTATATGGCTCAAAATACTCCTCATGTGTCTGGCCTGCACCCTCCTTTTGAGCACCTGCTTTTCCTGTCTGGACTTCATCAGTATTCTGATTATCAAAGGAGGACATTTTAACAACTAATCCTACCTCTTTATCGTATGTTTAATTGTCACATAAAATGTCCTTTTTAAATCTGTCTCTCTGTTCTTTAGGTTTTTGTTCATTTTCTGCTTTTTCTTTCATCTGCACACACCTCGATAGTTTGATTCAACTCTAAATGAAACCACACTCCCTTTGTATGTGTGTGAGTACCACTTGCTTCACTTTCATTGGTGGGTATTTTCATTTTTGAATCAGCAAGCAATTCAGGACCATTACCCAAAAATGGTTCATGGGATTCTTTACTTTTATCATTGACGGGGTTATTGCATAGTCACTTGTTGTCAGAGCACAAAATATCACTCCTATGACATTCTGCACCTCCATTTGGTTGCTGTTTTTGGACTGCATAGAGTTTTCCTATTTGTTCAGACAACATTTTAAGTTGCGCCTCAAGGCATTGAAATCTGTCAATTTCCCTGGATTCCTCTATATGTGGCCTATGCCGGTATTGGTGTAACGGTTTTACAACACGGCACACTCCAGCCAGGGACTCTTTCCACTGACATTGGGCCTCATTGCGAGCATGGCGGGCTGTCAGGAACCTGCGAGCAAAATTCGTAATGCGGCGGGACGCTATGAACGGTGCCGGTGACTTACCAGCACCATTCATACCGTCACCACCAGGGTCCTAATGAGGCCCAATGAATGTGGTGCACATTAAAAATGCTTTTTATCTTTATTTATCCTCGGATTCTACTTTGAGAAGGCACCCACCCCGTCTCACACCCACCTAAACAAATACCCGAGTTGCAATGCCCTGTGAACCAGGCTGGTGTGTAACAATGAAATATTTATTAATTTTTGGAAATCAAAGAAAATCAAGCAAATCAAAATTAGGACAGCAGCCACCACTACTGTGGCTATACAATGCAACAATCCTACAACACAATTAATTCAAATTCCTAACATCATCTACATAAACCTTTAATGAAAAGCAGTGGCAAGATTACTTTTCCTCAAAATGAGAGATGGCACACAGGTTATGTACTCCCCCTGCAGCACTTCCCCCAAACACCTACTAACAAAATTCTTTGTGGGTGGAAAGTAGTGGCAAGGAGTCAGCATGAAGAGGGACAATTGATTTTTAAATTCAACCAACCCCCCAAGATGGGAGACCAGAAACAAATTGAAAACCTTCAAAAGGGGCAAAGAGCAAAATGGCATACGCAGATTTTACTTGCTACCTGTGTAAATGACAATTGCGGTATGATAGCTACGATAGAAATTCATGTGGCTGCACTAAAGAGACAGGGTAGCTTACAGACTACTGATCAGGGCACCAGCAATGTGACACAGGTTAGAAAATTGATTTTGGGAGGAAAACAATGCAAAATAAAACACACACGGTAGAATTGAAATTTCTTATTTTACACAGGTTTTAAATGACAAGCAGCTAAGAAAAGGGGATTAGCTGTTAAAATCGGAAATTGGTTTTAGAATGAGAAACAAAGGCACGTAACAGACAACATTCTGAGACAAAGGGACTATTCTTAATGGGATTATGTTTGTGTTTTTTTAATGGGAAAAGTGCAAATAAGAATTAAAAGAAAAGCAAAATACACATGCAAATTCGGTTACACTGAACTATTTCTGTTGAGACTATATTTTAATGGCTATACTTAGTAAAAACACTCAACAAAAATGTTACTTTCGAAAGGCAACAATATTGAACGTGAATTTTCAATGGGGAAATTAATTGAGCTACTTCAAACAATACTAGGGACTTACAAAGATAACTGGAAGAATGATCATAAGGAATAAGCTAGCAGACATGAACTAACACAGATTCTTCAATGCAAAAGGTGAACTGATGATACTAGCAATTTGGGATTTGAGTGGGATTTCAATAGGATTTTAATAGGCTATGTAGTTTTCAAAAGAGAGGGGTATGCAATATGGGACTTTCAATGGGATTTTCTGTAAGATGCAACATTAAAAGAGTGGGATAAAAAGATTTTCTGAGACTGGTTGAGGAGATACTTACAAGGTGAGCTTGAGTTTGGGACTTTGGACAGCCAGCGAGGTCTCTGGACAGCGGAGCCAAGGTATCTGGTCATTGGGACAACGGGGCTCTCCTAGTGGGTATCAGCTGTGCAAGGTCTGGTCACTGTGGACAGCGGGATGGGTCAGCTGCCTTTCCTCTTTTCTCCCTGGATTATTGGGTATGGCTGGATCTGGATGGGTGGTTCTGCCTGGATGGAATCAGCTGCCTCTGGAACAGTTTTTTGAGTTTTTGAATCTTTGACTATCTCTTTGTGTCTCCCTTTCTCCCCCTTATATAGCCAGAGTGACATCGTAGAATTTTACAAATTAGGCAGAAGTTCTCTGGGCCAAACCTGTTCTGCTGGTTTCAAAGTATTTGTTTTCTTTCTTTCAACAAGTCTTTTTGGGAATAAATATAAGTTCATTTTAGGGTGCCATGTCACTGCAAAACCCCCACATATAAAATACTGTTTATAGACAAGCAACACTGTCATTTGTCATTTCACTTTTAAACAGCATGTTCCTGATTTTCAGAAGAGCAAATTAACATGTGTGTTTATTTCAGTTGATTTTCAGTTTACCAATGCAGTTTCTGCACCATACAGTGTCTTGTTAATTAACCTACCGGAGTGCTTTTACAGATAAGGTCTGTTTCTGGACACAAAGAGATATACCACTAAGCATTTCTTTGAAATTGACATGAGAAAAAAAACACTGTTTTATTTCTTCCATTTACTACAGTTTGTGCACGATGGTTTATAAAAAAAGAAAACACGAGCTGTGTTTAAATGGAAAACCAAATTCTTTAACTTTTCAAGTGATTTCCCAGTACATCAGCTGTTCTGGAAATGTATTGCCTCACTTCTCGCTACTCAGTAGAAGTAAAGCATGCTAGAGTGGGTTTCCATGAAGGGCACAGCTTTGTGATGTTTTAAAAATTAAATCAAGAGCAAATTTCAAAGCCGTCTTGGATGTCATGCGTGCAGCTTTAGTATTCAGAAAAAACAGAAAAGCAAATGTGCTGCTGTTCTGCATGTAGGTAATTCTTGGATGATTTAAATGGAGGTAAACCAATGCAGAGCACTTCTTTTGGTGGCATTCTTGTGTTTAGTGCTCTCCACACATATGCACCATGGAAAGAAAAGCGCAGCCATTTTTCTGCATTATTTCCATGTGGTTTTTGCTTGAAGTGTATTACTGCAAGGGCCCCAATGTATCCCCCACATTGGTTAGATTGACCATGATTGAACTGATTTTGGTATCTCTCAGGAGATTGATTTCTATTTGGGTTATTTCTAAATTCATGGGCCATAGAAGGTGCAGAACACAGTGTGACAATTCTTTGGCGGTGGTCGACTGGTGGTGCTCACTGATTATAATGGCGCGGGACATAATTCATGTTTTGTATTTCATTTGGTGGGAACTGTCCCCTATGCTGATTTCCATTTTGAATCAAATAATTTTGAATCAAACCCCCAACTGTGCTACAATCAGGCCTAGCCACAGGCATAGCCATTGGTACATTGTTCCTCCGTGCAGAGTTGGGGCTAGTCTCAATCCCATTAAATTTGGTGCCTGGTTATTTTTCCTGAGATTTAAAACTAGATATTTGCTGTTCCAAATATTTGCACCTTTTATGAAGTCGGACTGCCTCCTGATAAAGGTTAGAGTTCGCAACACTAATCTTATTAATCACGGCTTGCAATTCATTTATTTGCATTTGCCACTGATTAAACTCTCTATCCTTCTTGTCATTTACCTCTAGCATTTTGTCAATTTCTTGTACAATAGCATGAAATTCATTTTCTCTCTCTATGTTATTCTTTTGCAGCGTCTGCATATCTAAATGCCTAACTGCATCTACGACCCCTTTTAATTGTATCAGTTCCTGTTTACGCTCCTCAAATTGCCTCTTCTTCTGAGACAGTTGATTGTCCAACTCACTGCATTCAGACTGCATCCCTGTGTTAGACTGCTCTAATTCCGCCTTCAAACACTTTACCTGCTCACTAGCCTCATCCAAATTGATCTGTAATTTTTTAATTACTTCACAATCATTCTCCTGCAGAGTTAAAGCCTGATTTAAGAGAAACCAAAGGTTAGCACATAACCTAATTATGTTATCTCTCTCTGCATTTTTGTCTGAAGCCCTGAAAAGTCTTAATAGGCAACCAGGACGATGCTGCCTTCTTAAAAAATGTCATGTAATGACTCCTTCTGCACCTCCCCACATATGCAATCTCACCATAAGATGGCATTTTCTGATGATCACACCCCATGGGCAAATAGCTTGCCTCCAGGTAGTTCACCAGCACAGAAAAATGTGCTTCAATTTGGGACATAACGACACTGCGCTCAGCACCACACTTACACCTCACAGAATTATTTCCCTTTTTAAATGAAGCAAATGCCTGTGCTGCACACACTTGCCACGCCGAGTAACTGCTTTACAGTTTGTTCCTCACAGGCCAACGCGCCAAATATGATAAGGATTTTGTCAGAGGGCTATTTTATAATTTTGTGGTATTTTGGAACAGTGGTAAGAGAGTGGTAAAATGGTGGTGCAGCATGGATATGGTAATGCCCTATATGATGTGACAACAACACCCCTCTAATACCTGTATCTTACTTAGGGTCAATTCTAAGCGCAGGATAGCGGGCTTTGTACATGTAGGAATTTGACAGTGCTAACTGTCACTCCAGTCACTTATCTATGAGACCGGACTACTGTCTTGGACAGATTTTGTCAGAAAACACTTTTCATTATGAATTTAAACTTCCTTGCTAGAACCCCAAACTTTACCTCCTGTTTTGCCGCTTGTGGTACAATGCTACCTCTTCGACACACTGGGGCTATTGCCTATATTTCCACACCCTCTTTGTCATTGAATACACTTAGACACAGAAAACACAACCACACTGATTCCATTAAAAATGCTTCTTTTATAGGCACTATTGTTTGAAAACAGGTTATGTGAAATGCACATTACAATACAACATAGCACCTCTACATTAGATTACATGACCAGCCTGCGTTCAGAACAAAACATTTGCATGTTATATCTTACCCAGACCTTGCATACCGAAGGAAATTGGCAGAACATACAGTGTAAGAGAGGAACAAAAACAACAGCACACCAGTATGCCAACTTTCTTTTCCCCATCTACACCTCAGCAAATGCCAACAGAAACAAAACTGTTTATAAAGTGATCACTTAATCCTGACTGACTGACTGCAAAGATAAACACAGTTATTCATACACGCTCCTCAAGTTTACCAATACTCACTTCCAGCAAGTGAGATTTCTGCGCTTTTATCATGGGGAGCTCCTCTCTGAAATGAATTATCGGTACATGGGAGTGTTGCGAATTTCGCAGCTTGGCCACCCACGAAGGACAGTTCAAAGCCCCAGCTTCATGGAAAATCTTGCACTGCACGATTCTGCTTTCTCTGTCTGCTGTTCTCCCGTCCTTCTCTGAATTCCCTCTCCGCTCCTTCTGTCAGCTAGATTTATATCTTAACCCTGTCAATCTCACTAAACCTGCCCTTTCCCCTGACATATACACATCATCCGAGCTGTCCTCTCTCTGAAAGCATAGCTTCGCTAAAAAAAAATCGCAACATTTCATTTCCTCTGGTACAATGGCACTGTTCACCAAAGCACATTTTTCTTCACAATTTGATCAATGAATAACAGCCAGCAAACTGCGTGAACATTATAATTCTACTGTAAAACAGCACATTACTTTGCCATTTCATCTGAAGCATTTTGCACTGCTTTGTTAAGGGTAAATTATTAATTAATGGGAAGTGTTAGTTGATGGAAAAGTGTTAATTGGGTTAATATATGCATACATTACAAACTGGACACATGGCCTATTTACCATAAAGTGAATTATTTTAAAACATGCTTAATGTGCATTTCCATGTGCTGTCTTTATTTTGCATTCAGTTTACTGCCTCCTCTGAATATAATGTCATGTCCCACTCACTGCCTCCATATACAGTGTCAATATATCTACATTATCTCCTCCTACAATTTGCAACAAATTTACAAAAACACGCTTTTGGGACCAAGCCGGCGCTCCTGTCGCAAATTTGGTGAAAATCTGTCCAGTGGTTTGGGCTGTAGGCGTGAGCACATTTATTTTTCCATTGCATCTATCAGAAAAACCATACATTTTGGAACCCCCTTATAACTTTGCTCCCCTTAAAAAAAAACTCACCAAACTTTGCAGGATCAATCTGAAGAGGCCATATACTTTTCTGAGGATTTGTACAGGGGGGGCAAAGTTATAAGCCGGCCAAAAAGTGTTTTTCCTATGGGTTGAGCAAATTAACCATAACTACAGGGCTGCTACTGCAGGCACTGTCATATACATATATTTTACAGGGTTGACTATAGCGACACTGTTTTTATGGTTTATTGTACATGTTTACTGCATACAAAATTAATCTTTTGGAAAATATAAACTCTCCAACACCTCCCTCTTACTCGTCCCAGTACCACATTAGAAATCTGTTACAGTATCACCACCTCCATATTCCTCACCCCAGTATTCTGAGACTCAAAACTATCTCTTCCTCATCCCAGTATACCATTAGTAATCTATTACATGACCCTGAATTACCTCTTCCTCGTCCCAGTACTCCATTAGTAGTCTGACGCAATATCCCTGGCTCCATCTTCCCTGTTCTAGTACTCCAATAATAATGCATTGCATTACCTCCACATCCCTCATCCCACTACCCCAGTCATAATCTGTTATATTGACTCCACCTCCCTTATCCTCGTACCAGTACCTCCATAGTGATATGTTTCATTACCCCCACCCCCTCTTCCTCATCCCACTACCCTATTAGTAAACTGTAATAATACCTCCACATCCTTCTTCCTCATCCCAGTACTCCAAGACACAAAATTCTATCTTTATCATTCCAGTACCCCATTAGTAATTCATTACATACCCCAACATCCCTCTTCCTCATCACTTTACTCCATTACCTCCATTACCCCTGCCCTCCTTTTTTTCAAGTATTCTATTACCCACACATCCCTCTTCCTTGTCCCAGTACCCGAGTAGAATTCTTCAGCATTATACCCACCTCCATCCTCCTTGTTCCAGTACCTCAATAGTAATATGTTGCATTAACCCCACCTCCTCTTCCATAACACAGTACTCCATTAGGTATCTGTTACATTACCTCCATCTCACTCTTCCGACTCCCACTACTCCATTACACATGCTTCTAATTTCCTCTTACCAGAATCCCATTACCCTCACCCCCCCCACTTTATCATCTGACTATTCCATTACCCTCACCTCTCACCTCTCACTTCCTCATCCCAGTACCTGTTGCCTTCCCAGACCCTCCCACCACGACCTTGTTAGTAATATGTTACATTACATCACCTCTCTCTTCCTTGTCCCACTACCCAATAGTAATCACTTCCATTACCCTACCCCATCGTCCTTGTTCCAGTAACTCAATAATATGCTGTTATATTACGGCCACATCACTCTTGCTTGTACAACTACACTAATAGTAATCTGTTGCATCACTTCTCTTTTCCTTGTTCCGGTGCCCACCTTAACTTTATATGTTAAATAGCAGATGTCAGCAAAAGATAAAACCTCACAGATCATATGTTTCGTTTTGAAGCAATTGTTGTGCAGAAATTGCATGACTGTTTCCCAGTACAATGTTGACCATGATTGCTATAAAGTCAATACCATTACTTATTGACTCCACTACAAATATTTTGTTTAGCTAACTCATTTGCTAATATTCTGGCATTCCCAAGGAAATTCCATAACTTCTAATAAGCTCTAAAGCAAGCACTCTCAGATGACTAAAACCCCATTATTCATTGCCTTAAATCAACAAAAAAAAAACAATTCCAAACATCGATAAAAATGAACTTATAAAACCATCTCATCCCAGATTCTAATGAATAATAACAACATTAAAACACAGACACACTTTATGGGAAGTCAAATTAAACATTATTTTTCTCCAACATATAAAAACCATGACAACTGAAACTCAACTCCGTTGAAAACAAAGAAAACATCTGGCAGGCAAAAAACAAGGGAGAATCATACACTCACCATCCATTGAAACAATTCATATAAAATGTACGCACAAGAGTACAGTAACTCTTATCCTGCTAAGTGCAACCTCATCAACCACCAACATTTGTGTCAATCCTCTATCTCTATCAAAAAGAAATACAAACAATTACATCCCAAAATATTTCAATAGAGGGTGAGCCTCCAACAAACACAACCCTCATGGAAACCACGTCTTCCAAAGTCAAAGTAGTCCCATTAACACATTTAAAAAATATATATATTTAGCAATAGAGTTCTCATCAATCTCATAAAAAATCTGTTCAATTGTCAATTACTAAAGAAAACTATTCTTAGAAGCAATAATTGGCAGTGCATTCAAATTAAAAGGAAACAAAACTATAGTAGTTTTAAATAAAACAAAATCATTAACAAAATGTATTTAAAAACTACAAACAAAACTTCAATAAAGATAACTTCTGCCCTTACTGTGTCAGTGAATCCTGTCACACTACTTGCATAGAAACATATTTTAACGAAGAAGCTTACAATCAAGAACAAACACATCCAGTTGCCATAACTGCATATGGTTGAGTTAATTAAATAGTAGGAGAAACTATTATGAAAAGAGAAACTTGAAATAAAAATAAAAATATTGAACCAAGTACACATCATGTCCAGACACCTCATACAGTCTATAAATAGTTTTGAGCTCAATATACAATATGCTCCAAATTGTATTCAAACTTTCACTGCAATTTCCAAAGCAATAAGTAAAAAAAAAATAAGAATCAAAATGCCGCAAAATAAGGACTATCTCCAGTGCACATCCATAGAAACTATGAGGAAATTCTTTGAGCTGCATTTCCAGAGCATCCTATAAAAGCAGCTTTCAACACATAAAAATGTTAGCAACACTAATGAACATTCTACAAAGCACAATTTTGGACAGTGCTAAAAGTGCTAAAAGTTCAGCTCTAGAATTACAAAATCTCAGTGACTGTCTGCTAACTGAAACAGCACAAGAAATCCTGCAACTAATACACAACAAATAAAATACATAAACATTTGGGTACTTAAGTAGAACTAGAAAACAGATCCCGCTTACAAAGTAGTGAGCAACAGTTCCTAACATGTACTTGTTTTTGTAAAACATACAAAAAAGAAACTGAAAAATGTCAAACTACCTTCTGAAATTCTTGACAAGTTATGTGTATGTTGCTGTGTAACTTTCTACAAGCAAAGTACAAAAATTGTAGATATTTGCCACTAAATTGTGACAATGAGCAATCACAATGGTTTCAATTGGCATTGTATCTAACAGCTGAAAATAAATAGACCATAACATATTCCTTTTTATTATGCAATCTATTATTATTTTATCTCAATCTATCAGGATTTATGGAAAGTTTGTATATTTACCATTAGACCTCAGAGAAAATATTGAACCTCTAGTAGTAGGAATGACTATTACAGCAACCTTTAATTATAATGGTGAATGGTGTGCCAACAAACAGTAAAACAATTTGACAACAACTAGTAAACTGTTAGTAAGAAAAAGTATCTCAAAGAACACAATGAATACTTCAATGATACTAGAAGACAATTTAAACAAACAACCAACATATAAGATACAGCTAAAAATAAATGTTCAATTTGAACAAGTTGAACCTATCAGTTCAGAAAATATACTGGAGCACTACCCAATCCAATCACTACATGCAAGAGAAACCATGCCAGATTAATTACTAGCATACCAAATTCATCAAGCCAAAGGGTCTCAAATTAGTATATCGGAAATTAGTGTGGAAGCATGCTATTTTCCACCACTGTTCCCTATGGGAAAAGGAAGACCTGATGAATGATCTATACAAATCGGTGCATCAGAGTATTTCATCTTTCACTTGAAAGTGAACTAGCAACTCTATGCTGCGAAGTTGCACAAACACTAATAAGTGGAACTCATTTTACTTATCAATATGTCAGCTAGTTAACTAATTCAAAAGATAAAAGACAAAGATGAAATGTCAAATTCAAGCATTACAAAGATCTTAGCAAATATGCGTGGCAAAAAAAAAAACAAGTGTTCAAACATTATGGTGACACTCACTGCATGCCAAGGAATCTGGTTCCCGGTGCATGGTTTGTTTCACTAGGTTTACATGACTTCCATGCACTGCAAATCAAAATAAAGAAGAAATATAGTTAAAAAATATAGGAGAATTCAGGTCTCTAGATCCTCCAAATATTTCACAATACTGCAACCACCAATTCATTATGATTTTTCACCTAGACGAAACGTGTCTTCATCTTGAAGAAGTAGAACACAACTTTTGTAGAAAATCGCCAATCTAGTGAAGCACCACATATTCACTTGCTTTTGTGTGTACACATTTTTCTAAACGGTGGCCAAGACAGTGATAACATGTCTTAGAATTGATTGAAAATTACATCACTGGTAGCATCGCTACAGAAGCCATAAAAAGCAAGCTATTAGCTCAAATAGTTTGTTTCCAACAAAATAAGTGTGGCATATATTGCAGACATTGATATAGAAACAAAGGGTAATACTACACCTAATGTCATTTTGGATTCTACAGACCAGTTGGTACCAAAGGTCAAGTAAAGAATTTCCTGTTAGACACAGTGTTGGAATGTCTCCAAAAACCCATATAACATTAAAATATATGAAGCCTCCAACTACATAAATTATTACAGTCCTATAATTCCATCCATGTGGAATGCAAATATAGACATTCACTTCATTGCAGACACCTCAAGTGAGGGTGCAAGTTATGTAACAAGAAAGCTGAGAAAACTGAACTAAAGGACCCATGGGATGAAATAACATCTGAAAAAAATCCTTTCTCAAAAATTGCACAGCTCCGGTATCAAAATGCTCTCACATAGAAAATCATGCGAAACACAGGGCAAGCTTATTCTTGAAAAGGTGTACTAAATTTATACCAAGAAATTGAGTACTTAGCCATAGAAAATCCAAACAGCCAGGACATCTTGTTTAGAAAACATGTGTTTGTATGAAATAGCACAATGCTACACATACAAAAAATTGATCTATGTGAAAATACTGAATCCATTATTGCAAAGCCAAAAATGCTAATTTCTTTCTTTTTCTTTTGCACCATTTCTCTGCATATATATGAGCGGTAGACCCCCCCTATAGCCCTTGCATACCTCCCACATTTGTTATTAACTTAGCCCATCCCCACACACATATATATGCAGTGAAATGGGACTGTTCAAAATGGTATTTTTGGCTTTCCAGTGATGGTGTGAGATATTTTGTAGTAATCCCCAAAATATAATGACATACAAATGAAGTAGCTCATTGATGTACTGTATTAAATTGTGAAGGAAGTATAGAAAGACTTTCAAAATCCAGTCTAATTGTAAATGTAATTGAAATCTGCAGACCACACATATTGTAATGCATGGCTCTACGCCATTTATTTAAACCAAGGAGAAAAGAGGATGAATTATAATGTGTTCATGATACTTGCCGAACTGCATTCAAAGCAACGGAAAGCAGTATAACAGATGTCAATTGTAAATAATATAAAAAATAGTACATACTATGTTAGAAGACAAATGTCATCAAGGAGAAGAGATAAAAAGAGAAATTGGTAAAGGCACTCTCGAATTGAGTCAAACATCTCTTGCAGTTAGCCAAGAACAACTCAGAGAACCACGTTTTCATGATGATGCAGAAAGAGCAATGACGGAAGAAGAAAACACCATGGTTCAATGCAAGCAATCTGAACAAGAGTTATCAGTGCTCATATCATAACTAAATGATAAACAGCTCAGCATTTATCTGGGGGGTCACAAAGAAATTGAACTGCATTTGTATGTTAGTGGTGAAGCTGGTTCTCTCAAAATATTTCTAATTAAAACAATTCTTACATTTTACAAGAATAATAAATAACTTGATACATACAAATAATTATTTGGAGGAAATCATATTATTGTGTGTTGTGATCACCCACAGTAAAGACCAGCTCATATTCAAAACATTAGCTTACAAAGAATGCTTTACCACTCTTGGCAGTGTAGGAAATTGTAGTAAAGCAGACTCTGGAGGCAGACAAGAGTCATTTCATACATCAAGCTTTATTCATTATAGAAAGTAAGCCCTAGTCTGTGCCGATCTCTAGGTAAGTTTGAATTGTACTCTACAAAGAAAACAATAAAGTGTGCTCATCAGGATGTATGATCAGCACAAAAATATGTTTCTGTCAAAAGCCTAATCTAAGATGAATCCTGACTCTACCACTAACAACATGTGGGGCCTAACAACAAATTGAATCCCATAAGCTGTGATTTATCACCATGGCAAGTGACCAGATTGGCCATTTCACCAAACATGCTCCGTTATCTACTATAACTCATAAAAAATAGAATTCACTGGTGTCTGCAGTCATGAAACTGAGACCTTGAACAATGCACAAAACAGTACACAACACTATCATATTTCACAATAAAGCATTTATTCTGTGCATCCCTACACATTAATTAGCAACACAATTGTAAATGCAGACATACAGTATGGATCGCACAACCAACATGGTGCCCGTTTTTTTAATATTTTGATGCATCTCACATTTCTTAGTTGACCATTGTTGCCTTTGACCAGTGTCTGTGGATTTTACGTGTACTCTTTGATTGGTCAAGAGGCATCCACGGACCGGACCGAGATGTCACTAATTTGTATTACTTAGTCTTTTTAAATTTCTAAAAAATCAACTGGACAGATTTAACACCACATTTGTAAAAGTCATGGTTTCGGGACCAGGCCACCACTCCCTGCACTAGTTTGATGTAAATCCGTCCAGAGGTTCTGGCTGTAGCCATGAGCACATTTTTTTCCCATTCCAGTTGTAAAGACTGGTAGGGGGTGTCTGTACTTCCGCTCTCTACATGGTAGAGGAGAGGCACAGAGGACCCCAGCCAAGATTCTCTATTATTGGTACGTGGTCGAGCAATCAAGGCCTAGCTTCCCAGGAGGTGATGCAGGCTGGTTCTTAAGTACAGTGTAGTCCCCGAACCCCCACAAAGGAATGTCCACACACTGTATTACTGAAAACACAGTCTTTATATAATTAATATTCAAGGGTATGTACACGATCACAATAACGCACTTTGTACTCGGAAGTCAATAATGATAAATATATACAATTCTAGAGTGGTACCACCAATGTTATCAAATCTCATTAAAGTGCATCAACTATACGGTTAAAATGTCACACAGATTAATAATGAGGAAACCAGCAATAGAGATAAGCAGGAACGTAAGATGGTTGAAACAATAGGCAGAATGCTGACCCCTACCAATAGGCACAGTTCTGTGTGGAGATCCCCCCACCTGGGCAACCTGTAAATAAAAGATATATAGCACAATCCCAGTCCATGTAATGTTCAGTAGTTTTACTTCCTCCTATTAAGGTTTTACCCCCCCAATGTACCTGGTGGAGTAGAGTTCTCCGACGATGTGTCGACCGCTCCTTCTTGAGTGACTCCCTTTCAGGCAGGAGCCATGGATCGTCGAGAGGTGTCGAGGAACTCGGCGTTCGGTGTAGGGGAATCAACGGCCCTTTTTTGAGTGCCCTCCCTTTAAGGCAAGAGTCACGGGTCGTTGAACGTCCGACAGGGAACAGGGTGAACTACGGCCGGGAAGTGGCAGCTTCGTTACTAGCGGTGCTCATCGACGACAGAGCGTTAGTGTCCTGCAAGGAAGAGGCGTGCGGGGCACCTCTGTGACGATAGTTCTGGACCGCAAAGAGATGATGAAGAACTGTGGCCCAGCAAGGGCGTCGAGTCGTTGGCGTCTCTGTGGTCTTTAGGTGGCGGGAAATCCACCGGTGGATGCTCCTTGTCATGTCGACGGTCGGGCCTTCTCCAGCGGGAGACAAGCAGATGACGATCCAGACGAGAGCGTCCGATGATCAATTGAAGTTCTTAGGCAAACGGGAGCATGGCGAATTCCGGTGGGCGACGGAGGTCGTCGACAGTGGCGGACAACAGTCCGAGTGCTTCCCTTTGAGATTCCGCGACAGTCCCCGTCTCGGGTCGGCAGCCTGTCGAACGTCTGTCTACCAGGGAGCTTTGGCAAAGATCAGCTGTGCACGATGGTCCCTCGTAGCTCGGGAAGAGGGTGCCTTACCAGGTCCTCCCTGGGTCAGTCCTTGGAAACACAGCAGCCTTCAGATTGCGAGGGAGAGCCACAGCACTCCTTCTCGTCCAGCGGGGTTTCAAGGTCAAGCGTCAGTTACTCCAGTTACTCGTCGTAGTGGACTTCAGCTTCTGAACACGATTCCTAGCAGTGAGAGGTGCCCAGATATACTGTTGATCTCACATTCATTCTGCTGGGTCACACTCAAGCATCCAATCACGACTAAGGGCATTCATGCAGGCAGGCAGCCAATCAGGCACACAAGGTATTCAGGCCATTCACTTCTCTCCAGACACTCACAACAAGTTACGTGTATTGGGACAAGTACCGAGCCATTCAACACTCCAAGCTGCATTCATACCGGTTTCGGGCAGGGTTGTCTCAATCATTGTGTCAACCACCAGATACTAGACATCCACAACACAGAATGTATATTTGTCACACACTCGATTCACCCAGGTCCCACCCACAGGAGGTACCCACAACATACATCACCGGGAAGGCTCCAGCTAGTCTGGCCGGGCCTTCACAAAAACACCATATATGGCATGTCCACCCAACAGCCAGTCAGGGGGAAGGGACAGAGTCAGGGCTTCCCAGGACTTTAGGAAAACAAAGTAATGGGTAATAGAAAGCAAGAGGCCACAGGGGCCATCTTGTTTTCCATCAGGAATCAACTGATCCCAATGGCAGGGCCGGGGTATCCCAAAATGGAGGATACTCTGCGCACCTGTCAAGTTCAGCATTGAGCTGCCACCAGCCCATACCCTGCTCTGCGGGCCACACACACGTGCCCAAGAACATACACTAGGGGCACAGGGTTGTACCCCCACCCATGGGTGCCATAAGGGTATCCCACGGGTCTGTTCACCAAACCAAAAGAAAGAGAGCTGCACCGCCAGGAGTCCCACATGAACTCCTGCGCGGAAAACACGACAGAACACACGATAAAAAGCAGTAAAGGACAAGGATATGGAGGCCCTGTCCCTGCGATGCATTTCCAGCATCACAGTCGCCCCCCCCCCCCCCAGACTGAGGTAGAAGGTGCCTAATCTCCCACGGGATAGGCACCCTCATCCAGACGGTCAACATACCTTCTGGAAAGGCCATCTGCATTATCATGACTCTTCCCTGGTCTGTGCTCTATGGTGAAGTCTAGCCCTTGCAGGCTAATGGACCACATGAGCAGTTTCGGGTTTTCACCCTTCATCTGCATAAGCCACTTCAGGGACTTATGATCTGTTTGGACCTTGAAGGTAGACCCTGTAAGGTAGGGCCTAAAATGCCTAAGGCTCCAAACTATACTAAAACATTCCTTTTCAACAGTAGCCCACCTAAGTTCTCTACCCTTGAGTTGTCTACTGATGAATATGATAGGATGTTCTCTCCCTTTGTCATCTAACTGGGACAAGACAGCTCCAATTCCGGTGTCGCAGGCATCCGTCTGGACGATAAAGGGTCGGCTGTAGTCAGGCGCACACAACATGGGTGCTCGACACAGACTTTCTTTCAAGCCATCAAAGGCCCTCTGACAGTCTTCAGTCCAATTAACCTTCCTAGGCTGCTTGAGTGAAGTCAGAGCTGTCAGTGGTGCAGCTATGGTTCCATAGTTCGCCATGAAATTGCGATAATACCCAGTGAGGCCCAAAAAGGCTCTCACCTGGGTTTGAGTAGTGGGAGTCTCCCAGTCCTGTACATCCTGTACCTTACTGGGGAGCGGTTGGATTCGACCCCCTCCCACCCCATGACCAAGATACGTGACTTTCCCCTGAGCTATCTGGCACTTGGTGGCCTTGATAGTGAGGTTAGCCCTTTTTAAGGAACTGTAGACGGAAATGTTGTCTAAATAAGCCACACAAAAGGCTTCTAGCCCACTGAGAGCATGATTGACCAATCTCTGGAAGGTGGCAGGGGCATTCTTCAACCCAAAAGGCATGACCCTAAACTGGTAGAGTCCCTCAGGTGTTGAGAACGCCGTCTTTTCCTTGGCATGGTCCATCAGAGCTATTTGCCAATAGCCTGAGGTGAGGTCAAAGGTGCTCACAAATTGGGCAGCACCTACGGTGTCCACGAGCTCATCAGCCCTGGACAATGGGTGCGCGTCAGTTTTGGTGACGGCATTGACTCCTCGATAGTCCACACAGAACCTCCAGTCCTTGGTACCTGCCTGGGAACTTCCCTTGGGGACAAGGACCACGGAACTGGACCAAGGACTGGTTGAGGGTTCAATAACACCCAGATCCAACATCTTGGCAACCTCAGCCTGGATGTGGTTCTTAACTGTATCTGACATTCAGTAGCTCCTGCTCTTGACAGGCACACTATCACCAGTGTCAATCTCGTGCTTACACCACGGTGTAAGGCCTGGCGTCAGTTAAAACAGAGAGGCATACTGCTGGAGCAAAGTCCTGCAGGCCCTCTGCTGCTCGGTTGTCAAATCTGGAGAGAGCTGCACTCCCTCCACTGAGCCATACTGTGGGTTGCTATGCAGCAAACCAGGAAGGGACTCACTCTCATCCCCTTCTTGCTCTAAAACTACCAAGAGATATGAGACTTCTGCTCGCCTGTGGAAAGGCTTGAGACTATTGACATGGAATACCTGAGGGGCTACCCCTGGGACTCCCATGTCAAGCAGATAGTTGACCTCGCCCATCTTGGCGATTATCCGGAAGGGTCCAGTCCATTTATCTGCCAATGCCCGAGGCTTGGTAGGCTCCATCACGAGGACCTCTTGTCCCGGAGTCCAATCCACTTGCGATGCTTTAAGGTCATGCCAGTATTTGTTCAATTCCTGGCTGGCCTTGAGATTCGCTGTTGCTTGACCCATCATCTGTGTCATCCTCCGTCTGAGGCCTAACACATAGTCCCCCACTTGCTTGGCGGGGCCGGGAGGGGTGGCTTCCAAACCTTCTCTGATCAAGGCGAGGGGCCCCCTCACGGGATGTCCAAAGAGTAACTTAAAGGGGCTGAAACCAACGCCCTCTTGAGGTACCTCTCTGTAAGCAAACAGCAGGCATGGCAGGAAGAGATCCCATTTCCTCCTTAGGGGCTCTTCCAAAGCACCTAGCATGCCCTTGAGAGTTTTATTAAATCTCTCAACCAGACCATTGGTCTGGGGGTGGTAAGAAGTGGAGAACTTGTAGGTTAGCCCACACTCTGTCAACATGGTTTTCATGTAATTAGACATGAAGTTGGATCCTCTGTCAGAGACAACCTCCTTGGGGAATCCAACACAGGTAAAAATGCCCAGAAGAGCCCAGGCAACCACCTTGGCAATAACAGTCTGAAGGGGTATAGCCTCAGGGTACCTGGTGGCATGATCTACCAAAACCAGGATGAACCGATGTCCACCTGACGTGGGAGGGTCAAGGGGACCGACAATGTCGATGCCCACCCTCTCAAACAGTGTGCCAACCACTGACAATGGCTGCAGTGGGGCAATGACACTGCCTCGAGTCTTGCCAGACAACTGACAAGTTGGGCAGGTCCTGCAGTGGGACTCCACTTCTACTCCCATCCGAGGCCAGTAGAAATGGGCAGAGAGCCTCTGCTTAGTCTTCTTGGTACCAAGATGACCAGCCAAGGGCACCTCATGCGCCAACTGCAGTAGGAAGGGCCTGTAAACCTGGGGTACCACCAGCCTCTTGAGGGCACCAGGTTCAGGCTTAGTGGGCTCACTAACAAGGATCTCACCCTCCCAATAAATCCGGAAAGTCCTAGGCACTTCTCCTTGTGCCAGGGACATGGCCTGTTTCCTCAGACCCTCGAGAGAGGGACACTCTCTCTGTCCTTTACAGAAGTCTGCCCAGGAGGGTCCCCCTTCAGCTAACAAGCATTGAAGATCGGGATGATCCTCCGGGTTGAGAACCTCTCCCACAGGAGAGTTTTCTGGCTCTTCTCCCACAGGAGTTGAGACAGGGTTTACCACTGGACCCAGCCCATCCGGAGCATGGATCCCAATGGGTGCTGTAGGAATAGCAGGAAGAGAAGGAGCTCCCTCCACAGAGTTGGCCTTCTTGCTCTTCATTCGTCTTGCCTTAGGCCGCGCCTTCGGCTCGGGTACCTGACTCACAGCCAGACCCGGTGTCACCTGTGATCTAGTGACCGCAGCAGCAGTCATGGGAAGACCATCCGTGATCAACCCCAACTCTATTAGATCGTTACCTAACAGAATGTTAGCAGGGACATTGTCTGAACCAGGACAGGAAGCTTTGCTGTCTTGTCTCCAATTACGAGTGTGACTCGGGCTAAAGGCAATAATTTGGGGCGCCCACCAGCTAACCTGGTGGTTCTCAGAGGAGCATCTACATAGTCCTCTGGCTTGAGCAGGGTCCTATCCACCACTGTCATGCTTGTCCCCGTGTCTCTCAAACCAGTAGAAGGCTGGCCATTCAGGAGGACACTTCTCAAAAATCTGCGGGTGTTCTGTCGGATAGTCGCCAGTACTTCCGCGTACTGGTCCCAGGCCCCAAGGGACACTAAGGAAATCTCTACGAGAGCACCAAATGTGATCCCTGTAGAGGAGGGGAGGACAGTGGCCTCCACCTCAGACATGGGGTAAGGGTAGGTCAGGCTGACAGCCTGTACTCCGAGTGCCTTACCTTTACACTTGGAGTCACCCCTTTTGTGATCCAGAGCCCCACAGTCCCAACAAGTGCCGGGAGTGCGGGGTACGTTACTGGAACCACCGGGAGCCTGCTTTGCAGCAGGTGGACCACTACTCTTATTCCCACCCACAGATAACTTATCCCCACTAGCTTTTTGGGTCTTAGGAGAGGAGGGTTTAGGTTTGTTCGACTGTGACTGCTTTTGGGACTCCTCAGCCCCCTTTTCTTTGTCCTTGTCCTTCCCACTGGAGTCCTTAGGGGACACCAGGTGGGAGACCCACTTGCCAGCCAACCTAGCCAGCTTAAAGGGATCCAAAATGTTCTGGTCAGCAACATACTGACGCAGCTCTGGTGAACAGGCTTCAGAAAAATGCTCAAAAAACAACAGGTGGGACAATTCAACAAAAGTTTTCACCTTGTAACCATCAATCCACCCCATCATATCCATCTGCGCAGCACTCACCCAGTCAACCCAAGACACATTCTCTCTTTTCTTAAAATCCCTGAACCTTTTAAGGTATTGGGGAGGCGTCTTGCCAAACTTGGCAATCAAAGCAGATTTCATACACTCATACTGGACACTTTCTTCCACACTCAGCTTCAGAATACAGTCATATCCAGTTTGAGGCACTCTGCTTAGCAAACACTTAGCCCGATCTCTTTTGTCAACATCATGAATTGCACAAGCCATTTCAAACGCTTCAATCCATTGGAGGATATCAGAACCCTCCGAAAACACACCAACCAAATCCTTCATAAATTTAGTTGCTGGGGACCTGACACTCTCACTGGGTTTCGCTGAAATCTCCCTCAAGCTTTCTCTAGCTGGATTCTCTGACATTCATTGTCCTTGTCTTTGAGTTCAAGATCCCTATTCTTGAGTTCAAGATCCCTATTCTTGAGATCCACTTGTTGAGCCAACTCCTCCTTCTTAAGCTCAGCATCTATTTCCAACTTGCGATATTCAAAGGCCAATTTCATCCTTAATAACTCAAGTTCCAAGGAATTGCTGGGGTTCAGAACAGAGGCAGCAGGAATGGCGGTATTCCCAGAAACAGATTCAGTAGAAACCCCAGGGGCAGAGTCCTCATTGGTTGCATTCTCCCCTTCATCAAGAGTTTCACCATCGGTCTGGTAGTCCACCAGGGCAGCTATCAGCTCAGCCTTAGACTTATCCACAAAGTCTAACTCCCTGGCTTCACAAGCACTCTGGAGAGCCTCTATGCTCATCCGAGTCAATTTACCATTCGCAATAGACTCCATTGCTTGTAATGCAGTTATTTTGTACACAACCCAAACCTTAATCTAATAAAATGCAGATATTTTGTAAGTGGCACGGTTATACACTGATTCTTAAAACCATAAGCATCCCACCGCTGCCGCCAGTGTAAAGACTGGTAGGGGGTGTCTGTAATTCCGCTCTCTATATGGTAGAGGAGAGGCACAGAGGACCCCAGCCAAGATTCTCTATTATTGGTACGTGGTCGAGCAATCAAGGCCTAGCTTCTCAGGAGGTGATGCAGGCTGGTTCTTAAGTACAGTGTAGTCCCCGAACCCCCACAAAGGAATGTCCACACACTGTATTACTGAAAACACATTCTTTATATAATTAATATTCAAGGGTATGTACACGATCACAATAACGCACTTTGTACTCGGAAGTCAATAATGATAAATATATAAAATTCTAGAGTGGTACCACCAATGTTATCAAATCTCATTAAAGTGCATTAACTATACGGTTAAAATGCCACACAGATTAATAATGAGGAAACCAGCAATAGAGATAGGCAGGAACATAAGATGGTTGAAACAATAGGCAGAATGCTGACCCCTACCGATAAGCACAGTTATGTGTGGAGATTCCCCCCACATGGGCAAATAAAAGATATATAGCACAAGCCCAGTCCATGTAATGTTCAGTAGTCTTACTTCCTCCTATTAAGGTTTTACCCCCCCAATGTACCTGGTGGAGTAGAGTTCTCTGACGATGTGTCGACCGATCCTTCTTGAGTGACTCCCTTTCAGGCAGGAGCCACAGATCGTCAAGAGGTGTCGAGGAACTCGGCGTTCGGTGTCGGGGAATCGTCGGCCCTTCTTGAGTGCCCTCCCTTTAAGGCAGGAGTCACGGGTCGTCGAACCTCCGACGGGGAACAGGGTGAACTACGGCCGGGAAGTGGCAGCTTCGTTCCTAGCGGTGCTCGTCGACGGCAGAGCATTGGCGTCCTGCAAGGAAGAGGCGTGCGGGGCACCTCGGTGACGATAGTTCTGGACCACAAAGAGATGAAGAACTGTGGCCCAGCAAGGGCGTCGAGTCGTCTGCGTCTCTGTGGTCTTTAGGTGGCGGGAAACCCACCGGTGGATGCTCCTCGGCGCGTCGACGGTGGGGGCCTTCTCCAGCGGGAGACAAGCGGGTGACGATGCAGACGAGAGCATCCGATGATCAATTGAAGTTCTTAGGCAAACGGGAGCACGGCACTCTGGTCGGCGACGGCCGTCGTCGACAGTGGCGGACAACAGTCCGAGTGCTTCTCTTTGAGATTTCGCAGAAGTCCTCATCTCGGGTCAGCAGCCTGTCGAAGGTCTGTCTACCAGGGAGCTTTGGCAAAGATAAGCTGTGCACGATGGTCCCTCGTAGCTCAGGAAGAGGGTGCCTTACCAGGTCCTCTCTGGGTCAGTCCTTGTAAACACAGTAGCCTTCAGATTGCGAGGGAGAGCCACAGCACTCCTTCTCGTCCAGCGGGGTTTCAAGGTCAAGCGCCAGTTACTCCAGTTACTCGTCGTAGTGGACTTCAGATTCTGAACACGATTCCTAGCAGTGAGAGGTCCCCAGATATACTGTTGATCTCCCAATAATTCCGCTGGGTCACACTCAAGCATCCAATCACGACTAAGGGCATTCATGCAGGCAGGCAGCCAATCAGGCACACAAGGTATTCAGGCCATTCACTTCTCTCCAGACATTCACAACAAGTTATGTGTATTGGGACAAGTACCGAGCCATTCAACACTCCAAGCTGCATTCATACCGGTTTCGGGCAGGGTTGTCTCAGTCATTGTGTCAACCACCAGATACTAGACATCCACAACACAGAATGTATATTCGTCACACACTCTATTCACCCAGGTCCCACCCACAGGAGGTACCCACAACATACATCACCGGGAAGGCTCCAGCTAGTCTGGCCGGGCCTTCACAACAGCACCATATATGGCATTTCCACCCAACAGCCAGTCAGGGGGAAGGGACAGAGTCAGGGCTTCCCAGGACTTTGGGAAAACAAGGTAATGGGTAATAGAAAGCAAGAGGCCACAGGGGCCATTTTGTTTTCCATCAGGAATCAACTGATCCCAATGGCAGGGCCGGGGTATCCCAAAATGGAGGATACGCTGCGCACCTGTGAAGTTCAGCATGGAGCTGCCACCAGCCCATACCCTGCTCTGCGGGCCACCCACAGGTGCCCAAAAACATACACTAGGGGCACAGGGTTGTACCCCCACCCATGGGTGCATTAAGGGTATCCCACGGGTCTGTTCACCAAACCAAAAGAAAGAGAGCTGCACCGCCAGGAGTCCCACATGAACTCCTGCGCGGAAAACACGACAGAACACACGATAAAAAGCAGTAAAGGACAAGGATACGGAGGCCCTGTCCCTCCGATGCATTTCCAGCATCACACCAGTCTATCCAGATTTCACACATTTTAGGACCCCCCTGTAAACTTATTTCCCCTTGATGAACGTGCACCAAACTCATTTAAAAGTCATTTAGGGGGTAATTCATAGAATTCAGCGTACAAGTGGCGCACGCGGCTGGCGCACAGTGTGCGCGTGCGAATCCCTGCGCCAGCCGCGTGCGCCAAAACCCATTTCCGCGCACAGCGTATTCATGGATTCCAGCCACCAAAACCAGCCGTGGCGCACAGTGGCGCAGCGACCTTCCAGCAGCGCCAGTTACGCCCCCAAGAACGCCTTCCGCGCACGGAAAAGCCATCAAAATCCCCAATCCAGCGCAAAGGGCTGCGCTAACCCTGTACCAGCACGGCAAGCGGGCTACGTGTATTTCAGGGGTTCACGTGAAGTTCCTCACGCGATCGGGCCTGGGGGAGCGTGCTACGTGTATTTCAGGGGTTCGCGTGAACTTTTTCACGCGATCGGGCCTGGGGGAGCGGGCTACGTGTATTTCAGGGGTTCACGTGAAGTTCCTCACGCGATCGGGCCTGGGGGAGCGGGCTACGTGTATTTCAGGGGTTCGCGTGAACTTTTTCACGCGATCGGGCCTGGGGGAGCGGGCTACGTGTATTTCAGGGGTTCGCGGGAAGTTTTACACGCGAATAGCCTGGGCGCGTGTATTTCAGGGGTGCGCGGGAAGTTCTACACGCGAATAGCCTGGGCGCGTGTATTTCAGGGGTTCGCGGGAAGTTTTACACGCGAATAGCCTGGGCGCGTGTATTTCAGGGGTGCGCGGGAAGTTTTACACGCGAATAGCCTGGGCGCGTGTATTTCAGGGGTGCGCGGGAAGTTCTACACGCGAATAGCCTGGGCGCGTGTATTTCAGGGGTGCGCGGGAAGTTTTACACGCGAATAGCCTGGGCGCGTGTATTTCAGGGGTGCGCGGGAAGTTTTACACGCGAATAGCCTGGGCGCGTGTATTTCAGGGGTGCGCGGGAAGTTTTACACGCGAATAGCCTGGGCGCGTGTATTTCAGGGGTGCGCGGGAAGTTCTACACGCGATTTCAGCAGGGTACGTGTATTTCAGGGGTGCCGGGGAGTCCTACATGTGATTTGACAGTGTGGGTCCTCCCAGGTGTTCCCTGTACACCCTCCACGGCCCCTGCAGGCAGCCCACACCACAGGGGACTACCCTGCATCCCTGGTCATGTCCCGCAGGCAGCCCACCCAACATGGGCATGCCCCCCAGCAAAGGCACATGTCTCCTTGAACTAATGAACACCAACTCATGTCCCCCACCACCCCCACCCCCCAGCACTGTGGGGCACCTGCCAGCAGGCCCCCACCCATGTCCAACTCATGTCCCCCACCACCCCCACCCCCCAGCACTGTGGGGCACCTGCCAGCAGGCCCCCACCCATGTCCAACTCATGTCCCCCACCACCCCCACCCCCCAGCACTGTGGGGCACCTGCCAGCAGGCCCCCACCCATGTCCAACTCATGTCCCCCACCACCCCCACCCCCCAGCACTGTGGGGCACCTGCCAGCAGGCCCCCACCCATGTCCAACTCATGTCCCCCACCACCCCCACCCCCCAGCACTGTGGGGCACCTGCCAGCAGGCCCGCACCCATGTCCAACTCATGTCCCCCACCACCCCCACCCCCCAGCACTGTGGGGCACCTGCCACCAGGCCCCCACCCATGTCCAACTCATGTCCCCCACCACCCCCACCCCCCAGCACTGTGGGGCACCTGCCAGCAGGCCCCCACCCATGTCCAACTCATGTCCCCCACCACCCCCACCCCCTAGCACTGTGGGGCACCTGCCAGCAGGTCCCCACCCATGTCCAACTCATGTCCCCCACCACCCCCACCCCCCAGCATTGCGGGGCACCCTCCACCAGGCCCTCACCCATGTCCCATCCATACCCCCCTGCACCTGGGTCCCAACAATCCCCAATCATGTCCGTAATGGCCATCCTCCCCTGCCAAAAGGCCCAACCAACTATCACATCCACCCACATATCAAAGGCAATTACATGTTACACACCCAATGTAAATAATGCAAATGAACACATGTCTGTCACACACAATGGCTGCAAGTGAATGTCAAAACAACCAACATGACATGCATGAAAGTAATGAGATGATACGACACATTGAAGGATGAAAATAAAAATGTATTGAAAATCAACTAGAATGGAAATGAAATTAGAAAAACCACAAATCAAAACAACAAAAAGAAGATGAATGTCCAAGGAAAAAAATCCAAAAAATCAAAAAATCCATAGAAGAACTATTTACAAGACAATCCCGGGTCCATGAGCCCAACCAAATGAAACCTAACTATGTCAACTAACTAAAAACTGAACTATATACAAAAAAGTGGCGCATTGTCCAATCGCAACCAAATAAAAAAAAATAATTAAAAGGAAACCTACCACTAACTATATAACTATATACAATGGCAGCGGGCAAGTCCTGCGGCTCACTCTGTGATGTTGCCGGCCAGGGCATCATCGAACTCCATGTCGATGTCCTGGAGACGGGACTCTGTCCTGGCCCCGAGGTCTCTCAGGAATAACCCCATGTTCACCTCAAACTCCCTGCGAGCTTCCTCGAGGCACTCAGCCCGCCTCAACGCCCGACGCATGGAGAACTCCGCCCTGACCATGGTGAGCCGCTCCTCTTCCGCCCGCTGCCGCTCCGCACCTATCCGCTGGACCAACTGCTCCCACACGGAAGACACTACCATCCCAGGGTTCTCCTGCCCTCCGGCCGATGCCTGCCCCTCTGATCTTGATGGCCCCGAGCCATGATGCCTCCCACGTCGAGCCTGCTGCTGCCTCCGACGCCACTGCCTCTGGCAGCACGACGGCATCCAGGATGATGGAAACCACGACGCCGTCGTGCACGTGCCCTGCCCGATGATGCCGTCTCATCCTCCATCTGCTGGGGTCCAGTTGCTGTGTTGTCCACCCCTGCTGGACCTCTGACTCCCGACTGTGGCAGGGATGGGATCCCCACCGAGCTGGCTGCATTGGTCAGGGCAGGTCCACAGGGGGCCCTGGTGGCATCTGGGCCGGAAGACGGCAAGGAGAACGACTGGCGTATGGTCTCCACAGAGGAGGAGAGGGCCGCCAGATTGGCCGACACATGCAGGAAACCCCCGAACATGGCCGATCCCAATTGGGCCACGTCGGCACGGTGCTCTTCGTGATGACGTGCGTGCTCCTCCTGGAAAGCACGCACGGCATCACGAATCACAGCCGTGCGCATCGCGACCCCAATCAGGACCTTCTCCACACGGCCAGGGGTCCCCTCGTCCGCAGGTGGAGGGGAGTCAGATGACATGGACATCCCCTCTACCTGCGGACGGGCCTGGGACGGGGCATCCCTGCTGGTGCAAGGTGGTGCACCCAGAGGTTCAGGGACAGCGACATGCACAGGCCCCTCCACGGTGACCTTTGCTGCCTCCTGCCCCTGCCCCTGGACTGCACCACTTGCACCAGCAGGGATGCCCCCACCAGGCCCCATGTGCGCCTCAGTGGCGGCCTCCTCCTCCTCTGTGGAAACCACCAACCTGGATGGCTCCTCGCCGTCTACCGCCGTAGCAGGCCCCTGTGGGGGCTCACCCACCCCTTCCGCTGCAGCCGTGGGGGCATCCCCGCCGCCTTGCTCCACAGCGCCGTCTCCGCCCTCTCCTTCACTAGCTGCTGCGTAGAGGGAGACATAGAACACAAGCATCAGGGTACTGTACAATGGTCCCCTAGACAGGAAGCAATAGCAGATGAGTGCCACTGTCAAAGTACACTTCCATCATGTCCCCCCACAACACATGTGTCAGTCCAGGCAAAACACACACAGTGACAGTCATGGTGCGTGCCATGGACATTTCAATGCATGTCCAATGGACTCTCGAATCATACAATGTAATGGGACTCACATGCATCATGGGTCATGCCTATCACATGCACACACTTCACCTCAGTCACATCCATCTGGCCCCGTACACCCCAATCACAGTGCATACAAGGATGACTAGGCTGCATCAGTGAATCTGTACATTGTCACAGACATATGTCATGCATCCATGGCACTCACAAGTCACAGACACGCAGGTCAGGCACACACACATGGATACCACATATGTATCTGGCATCAGCACCCATCCCTCGCCCCCACCCATGTCCAGGAACAGAGACTGCCATGCTCTCATGTGTGCAATCTGCACAGGGCTCCCCATGTCGCATTCAAACACATGCAACAACCGTGCGGTTCACACATTACAGGTCGCACATGCATTCCCATGATGTCCCTGCACACATACATGCGTACATGGCCTATGTCACACATGCAGGCAAGTATCAGACAACCAGCACACTGCAACATGCCCTGTCTCACACAGCAATGCTTGGCCACTTACCGCTCAACTCCAGACGGGTCTCCCTCTCAAGGACCTGGGCGTGGAGCGCTGGGTGTGCGCGTTCCAGGACCCTCAACTGGATGGAACTCATGCGGCCCCGGCCCCCCTCCACGAGGCGCCGGGCCTTCATGAGGGTCCTGGACCTCAAGTCTTCCCAGCGCTTCTTGACCTTCTGGATGGTGCGGGTTGCCACCCCCTCCGCGTTGATGGCAACCACACAGTCGGCCCAGATCCTGTCCCATCCTTCCTTGTTGGTGCGGGACGATCCGAAGAGGGCATCATACTGCCCCAGGACTTGCTCCACCAGGACACCAACTTCGGTGGCAGTGAAGCTGGTGCCCCTCTGCCCCTCTGGCTGGGGGTTGCCACTGGTGCCAGATGTTGATGTGCCCGACATGGCAACCCCAGGGGCAGGAGTGGGTGGGCAACTGGGTCCTGGGGCTGGGCTGTGGAGCGATGTTATCCGAGTCGGGAGTCTTCTGTTCCAGCAGGGGTGGACACAGCAACTGGACCCCTGCAGATGGCTGATGTGCAGGCACCAAATGGCAGGGCATGGTGGCAGCAGGCAGGCAGGCAGGCAGCAGCAGATGGCACGTGGGAGGCTGCTCGGGGCACTGGGGGGCAGTGATTCGGCCTTCTGGGCAGGAGCGTGGTCTTCCGTGTGTTTTCGCGTGGCCAGCTTGATACGGAGTGATTTGGCACGTGAAAATCCTGTAGAACTTCCCGCGCACCCCTGAAATACACGTGCCCAGGCTATTCGCGTGTAAAACTTCCCGCGAACCCCTGAAATACACGTAGCCCGCTCCCCCAGGCCCGATCGCGTGAGAAAGTTCACGCGAACCCCTGAAATACACGTAGCCCGCTCCCCCAGGCCCGATCGCGTGAGAAAGTTCACGCGAACCCCTGAAATACACGTAGCACGCTCCCCCAGGCCCGATCGCGTGAGAAAGTTCACGCGAACCCCTGAAATACACGTAGCCCGCTCCCCCAGGCCCGATCGCGTGAGAAACTTCACGCGAACCCCTGAAATACACGTAGCCCGCTCCCCCAGGCCCGATCGCGTGAGAAAGTTCACGCGAACCCCTGAAATACACGTAGCACGCTCCCCCAGGCCCGATCGCATGAGAAAGTTCACGCGAACCCCTGAAATACACGTAGCCCGCTCCCCCAGGCCCGATCGCGTGAGAAAGTTCACGCGAACCCCTGAAATACACGTAGCCCGCTCCCCCAGGCCCGATCGCGTGAGAAAGTTCACGCGAACCCCTGAAATACACGTAGCCCGCTCCCCCAGGCCCGATCGCGTGAGAAAGTTCACGCGAACCCCTGAAATACACGTAGCCCGCTCCCCCAGGCCCGATCGCGTGAGAAAGTTCACGCGAACCCCTGAAATAAACCTAGCCCGCTCCCCCAGGCCCGATCGCGTGAGAAACTTCACGCGAACCCCTGAAATACACGTAGCCCGCTCCCCCAGGCCCGATCGCGTGAGAAAGTTCACGCGAACCCCTGAAATACACGTAGCACGCTCCCCCAGGCCCGATCGCGTGTGTGACTTCCCGCGAACCCCCGGAATACACGTATCCCGCTCAATCGCGTGTGTAACTTCCCGCGCAACCCCGAAATACACGTGCCCCGCTCGCACAATTGCTGTATGTTGCCACTTTTGTAATGCGCAGGGACGCTACCGCCTGCCTTCGTGTGGCGGACGTGTATCGGCTTGTGCGTGTCTTTCGCTGTGCGTGGCTTTGCCCTATTCGATTCCATGAATACGTGTGGTTCGGGTGCGTGTGGGCCTTCCTTCTGCTTCCCTGCAGTACATCCCCAGTTACGCCCTTGTTTTCGCGAGTTGTTCCTCATTCCGCGCGTTACGCCCCGTGTTCCGCCCACTTTCTGGTGTATGCGCCGAGGTTGTGCGCTTTCACTGTGCGCATCGCGCACGTCTTTTGGGATGTTGCAGTGACGTGTGCGCCATGCACGGGTTTGGCGCACATCCCGTGGTAAACACACGCAGGGACTTCCATGTATCGCACGCGTGCGCGTGCGCCTGTTTTTTTCCGCTTGCGCCTGCTTGCGCCTGCTTGCGCGAAGATTTTCGGCGCACGTTTGTTCCATGAATCGGCCCCATAGAGTCTAGTTTGTATTGTTCTTGCAAAGTTTTGTGCAGATTTGTGGAACAGTGCCAGAATTATAAGCAAACAAAAAACTATTTTTTCTATGGGAAAGGCAATTTAGCCATTATAACAGGTTAGCTCCCGCCAACCCTGTAATAAAATAATTTGTAATTAAATTGTTTGATAGATACATTCAACATTGCACTCCTTTTTTTACGTGTTGTATAGTGTCTTTGGTTTTGCTTTTTTGGCAACTTTTCAAAGGACAGATACAATATTATACATTTGCTGAGCCAAGATCATTGCTATTCCTTTTAAAAGAAATAATTAATATTGTTATTAGTATATGTATTGAGCACAAACCTAGCTTCAGAAAACAATGGAATGCCTCAGAATCATAGAGAGAAGAACACAGTGAAGGAAGCAGAGAATCAGGAAACAGGTAGTTAATAACTGTGGAGGGCTGGACAATTTGGCAGCAAGGTATCTATAAATAACCAGTGGGGAGTAGATCGCCCACTCTCACTTATTTATTTATTTATTTATGTATTTATTTATTTATTTATTTGTTTGTTTGTTTGTTTATGTATTATATGCCCAAATCCTAGTGTGTGACGGCATAGTTTAGAGACTGCTTAACTATCTGGTCATAATGAGAGGTAGTTACAGGTTAGATAATACATAGTTGTAAACAAAAAGATTCTCTGGTTACAGAGGAGAATCCAAATCGTGCTTAGGTAATTACAGCATTATTAACATTGTAGGTAAAGAGGAACACAGATATAATACTAGGAATAGTTGTGTGGAATAGAGACTATTCTGGATTTAGTATTTGTTTAAAAAGTTTTTAACATCTTCTTGAATTTCTGGCAGGAAAGTTCATTTCTGGTATTCGGCTGAAGGGAGTTCCATATTTTGGGAGCCAATACCGGAAACTGTTTCCCCCGCCCTTTGATGTAGGGTGGGGAGTTGCAGGTGTGTGATGTTAGGTGTTAGGGAGGAGCCATTCTTTGGAGAAGAGTGTCTTGGGCTTCTTTCAGAATTGTAAAAGAGAGGGAGTGAGTCTGATTTGAACATGGAGGAGGTTCCAGAGTCTTGGAGCATAGACAGAAACGGCCTGTCTTCTGAGTCTCTCCTTTCAACAACGGCAGAGTTCAAACCTGTGCAAGTTCTTACTTACAGGGATTGGACAAAGTACACCAACCTTTGATCTCATGGAAAATTATAGGAGAATGTTAATTCTTACTTAGGTTTACAGTGTCTTTGATAATAGGGCAATACGGCCAAACATCAGTCGAACCTGTGTCATTTATTTATGTTCCCTAGCCTTTGTCCCTGGTTTATGTCATTCTACCCTGCCACTTCAGCAACCAGTTCTCGCAATCACAAACACTAAGGAAGACATTTTATATTAAATGATAATTACATGCAGGAGACCACCAATTCTAGCACTTAGGTGCTGTTAGCTCCCTGTATGCAATTTTAAAGGTTTGCAAGGTGCAATGCATAGTTGAGGAAAAAAACCTGGAAATATATCTGTTACTTTTTACTTTTATGCTCCGGTATGTAAGAAAGTAAATGTTGCCTCAAAATTATGTATTGCATATGGCATTTACCAATGGACTCCTATGGAATCATGCTGTGTGTAGCATGTGCTACCTCGAGGCGGATTCCATAGGACACTCCTCCTTTTATGCCTGCAAGAAAATCTGGTGCAGGCATAAAATGAATTTACTTTCAAGATAGAGGAGGAGAGCATTTGAAAATGGGCTGGAGCGTTAAATTAAAGTGTACTTGCATTATGCCTGGTTGCATTCATTTACCACTTCACCCCATATACAATTACCCCCTGAAACATTTATAAAAGCATGACACCTACAATGTGCCTCTGTCACTGGATTACCTCCTGTGTACAGCCTTACTGTTGGAAATAAAATCTGAATATTAAAAATAGAAAATGACAACAAAAAATGTTAAGCTTTTTAAACATAAGAAAAAATAAACATTTGTAGTACGACAATACCCAATTCCTCGTACCCATCTCAGGCACCTATGACAATGACTCCAACATGCTGGGTATGGTCTACCAAGCTATTCAGGCATGGATGGCCTTACACTCACTATGCCTCAGCGGTGACCAGACAGAGCTGCTCTTGATCGGATCGCAGCTTCTACTAACAAACTGTATGGAGCTTGCAAGTCATGTATCAATGACGGTATCATCATCCCAGTCTGCAAAGAAGTTAAAACTTTGGGGGTGTATTTGGACTCCTCAAAATCACTAACTAGTCATGTAAACGCAATTGCCTCTTCTGCAGCCTACACCACCAAATGTATTAATGCCTGCAGACCATTCCTCTCTGCTGACAGCTGCATCACAATTGCAAGAGCCCTCATAGTTTCCAGATTAGGCTATTGCAACGCCCTCTTCACTGGAACCACCACTCATAACATTAAGAAATTACAGATCATACAGAACAATGCGCTAAGAGCAGCCTTTAACATCCGCAAAAAAAACAAATCTCCCCAGCCAGAAGAAACGCACACTGGCTGCCTCTTCGAGAGCGCATTCTATTCAAAACATTCACTATAACTCACAAATGCCTTTAACACACTGCACCAAAATACCTGTCACTAAATTTTGTCAAATTGCTATCCACCATACCCACCCGGCCTACTTCCTCACACCTCTTCTTCACCCATAGATTTTGATTACAAAAAGCAGGTGGCAGAGGCGTTGCTAGGGGGGAGCTTTGGTTGTAGCCCTGGAAAGAAGCTCAGGGGCTACAACCAAATGGATAGATAGCCCCAAGTCCTGACAGTTGTGACATTAACGTAGCCCCAGATCTTTTCCAGAACTAGCAACACCCCTGGCAGGGGGTCTCAGCTTCCCAGTTGTAGCTGCTAAGCACTGGAATGAACTTCCACAACCTTTAAGATTTGAACCCACATTTTGGGCCTTCCACAAATGTCTTAAAACCTGGCTCTTCTCACAATACCTATAATCCTACTTGACCCTCATTTGTGACCTGCACAGTAGTTGTTTGTATTCATTTTGACATATGACTGAAAAATGTAACAGTTTTTAAATTCATCACTGAGCACCATTTACTGTAACCAGCGCCTAGATGCGTTCAGGCTTGGTGTCCTATACAAATGCCAAAATAAATAAATTATCATGGCAGTAGTAACCCTGCCTTCGCGCATCTAACGTTACCTACAGACATGCTAGGAAAATGTGATATAGTCCCAAGAACATGGGAAATAGTGCTCAGAGGGTTAGGGCAGTAAAGAGAACATCAGCCTATTCAGATATCAAGAAGGGTAAAAAAAAAAAAAAAACTAACTAAATGAATATTGATTTTAAAATGGGAGGATTTCTGCTCTTTGATTATAATTCATGCAGTATTAGCAAGACATGGGACCACAACATCTAAAAATGCCATTATGAAATCTAAAGTGTTTTTTTTCTGGTGGGTCCAGTCGAATGTTTTGTTGTCATGAAGGGAACCTTTAAGTTTCTTACTTTTCTTCTAGGTTCCTTATTCATATGTTTGGGAGTTCAGCAATGTATTAACTTTGTAAAAGAAAATGTACAAACAAAAAATAAAATCAACATTTACATTGATGATATTCCCACATAATTTTCTTCGCCCTCCGAGTTTAGCATCATTGATTACATACATGAAGAAAAAGGAATGACATTCAATTCAATGTAATAGATGTTTATCCATAAAACAGGTAGGAAACACTGAAATAGCAATTTTCTAATAATATCAAAATGAGACATAATTCCTCAGTAAAAAGTGACAGTGAAAGAAGCTTATGGTAGTCAGCAGGCGAAGGTGGTTATTGTGAATGGGCCTGTTTTAACATTTGCCAACAAATCATAAAGAGGCCCACAGTGTCTGAGTTTTCTTTTGACACTGAGGACCTCATTATTGAAGTATGTGCATATCACATGGAGGGGGCCATAACAGTGTGTATTTCGGTGAATGCAGTGTCCTCCTGTGCTATTTTTGTTGTTTGCACAGATGCCCTGAGATCTGGACATATCCAGGTTTCGGTACATGTTAGCACTTCATAGTGCACTCACTTGTAAATGCCTTCAACCATTCACAAGGATGGCATGAGGCCTTAATGTAGATTTTAGGGGAATCAGATACCTTTCTAGAGGTACAAAAAGTCAGTGTATTGCAAAGGCATCCAATGAATTTCCATCAGTGTCCAAATCAACTACTAGCAGAAAGGTATTAACATCCACTTGCAAGAGCTGGCGTCCCTATTGCATTCCAAGAAATATGGATCCCTTTTCTGCTCATGAAGCTAAGTTGGCCAATTACTTATGAAAACGGCCTTGTCTCTGCCTTACAGATCTGTCAATATTTGCAGGTGGGACATTACATCCCAGAATATCTTCTTGGATTGCAGGGCAGTAGGAGCGCACCCTTTAATTAAACACCTGCTATGGGGCATCCAAGTCAAGAAGCGCATCAAGGTTATCTGCAATGTGGGGTGTTAACCTTGTGCTCTCTATATTTGTAGACGGCAAGACAATGAGGGTTTGTCTTCTCAGGCCCTTTTGGCAAAGTAGGTTATGATATTTTGCCCTAATTAATTCAGGAGGATGTCAATGATGGGGTAATTAAATTGAACGGACTGTCAGATTTTCCTCACGGGCTGCTTCTCCTGATTTTTCCGAGGGAAAAGACTCGTTCCAGGTTATTAGGGTAACCTGCATTTCCAGACTATGTATGTGTTGTTCCTGGCCTTAAATCAAGGGAGTGCAGCAAGCGAGTGCTGTTCACTGTTGTTCACTGTTCTGAGAGACGTGAAGATGAACTATGCCTTGAGATCGCTGTTACAAGCCCCTCCCCCGACCAAGAAAACATATTTGAACAGCTGGCGGCGCGCATCCGCATGCATGCCTCAAGGGAGTGCAGCAAGCAAGTGCTGTTCGCTGCTGTATGCTGTTCTAAGAGACGTGAAGATGGACTGTGCCTTGCATCACTGGTACAAGTCCCTCCCGCTGACCCCGAAAACGTGTTGGAACAGCCGGCAGCGCGAATCCGTGTGCGCACTTCAAGGGAGTGCAGCAAGCACTTGCTGTACACTATTTTTCGCTGTTCTGAGAGATGTGAAGACAGACTGTGCCTTGACATTGCTGGTACAAGCCCCTTTCCCTGACTCGGACAACGTATTTGAACAGCTGGCTGCACGCATCCATGCACACGCATCAAGGGAGTGCAGCAAGCGAGTCTTTGCTGTTCATTGGGTCGTAGGGTTGAGGGGATAGCTGCGGTTTTACATTGAAGGAGTCACGCAGGCCAATACAATACGGTAGAGTGAGAAAAGGGAACACTTGGTTAGTACAAGTGAAACAGATTGTGAAACAGAAAGTACATTTCAGAAGTGGAGAGACTGCTCTGACTCATTGATTGCGATACTATTACCGCCTATAATTACGACTGTAAGTAGTGAAAATGACCAAAATACTGAATACAAATAATGGGGTAGCGACTACAATGAATATTGGTAATGAGGTGACTGAAGTAGATGTGATGCTGCCGGGAAGCCATTGCTGTGAGATGACACCTGATACGGCCCTATCGTGTGTGGATAAGAATAATGCTGCATATGTCTAACCTTTTCGGCATAGCAGAATATGGCCCTCATTACGACCCTGGCGGAAAGTGACTGACCGGACCGCCACAGCGTAAATAGCGTTTCCGCCATTGCACGAAGGAGCAAAGTGCGGCCCATTCCGACCCATCGGGCACGAGCACCACGGCATGGCGGAAGTGCAAAGTCCGCGATGGCGGAAATGACCCCAAAACGGCCCACACCGCCGCCGTACGGCGCCCTAGGTGCAATACCGCCACCCATCACAGCGGACACCGAGTGTGCGCCTACCGGAAAGTACGGTGACCGGAAATATACGGAAACGGAAGTTAAAACATGGGCCCGGAACGGGAAACATCCCGCCGTACACCTATAAAACCACTAAAACCACACAACCACTAAAATCACTACCCTGAGACACACCCCAACCCGTCATCCACCCTAGCGAAACCAAGAAAAATGGGAAAAGTAGCGAAGAAAGCGTGCGACCGCAAGCGGCAGGTCCACTTCTCCCGTGAGGAACTCACCGTGCTAACAGAGACCCTCCAGGAGAATGCTGCCGTCGTCTTCTGCACGCAAATGACCAGGACGGCACTTGCAAACAAGAAGGCCATATGGGCTCTGGTGGCACAGCGGGTAAGTGCGGTGGGGACCGCACCCCGCACCCCACAGCAATGCCGTAAGCGATGGGACGACCTGCGGATACGCGTCCGCAGCATACTCTCTGCCAACCGCAACATTGCCACAGCCACCGGGGGAGGTCCTGAATCACCCATCAAGTTGACCCCCTGGGAAGAAATCTGTGCCTCCACCATCGGAATGGAGAGCATAGAGGGAGTCGGAGGGATGGAGAAAGGAGTGCAGACATCCGAAGATTCAGGTAGGTGGCCCAAATAAAACAATGCCAAATCCACAAAGTCCATCCATGTGAAGTACCATGCGTCCACATAGTGCAACAGAAACACATGTCCAGGAGAACGTCCACACACATTGGCCTGATAGCGCACGTTAAAACCCACAATAAATACATAAATAATTAAAAACCCCTAAAACACGCACTACACGTGCAGCAGGCACACCCTAACTGCAGGCTGCCAAACAACTGCACCCTCACTCCACACACAAATGAAAGCACCTCCAAGGCCCCGACCCAAATCACCCTCAGGTACCACCCCAATGCATGTGATACAATGCCATTCCAATTCCCACAGACCCATCAATAACCCTCGCCCTCCTTTACTCCACCACAGGGTCGATCCAAACGACGAGCTTCAGGACACCCCTACCAGCACACCTGCAAAGAGGGCCAAGACCAACGGCCAAAGACCCTCCACCTCAGCTGCACGGATCAAGACACGGCAGCAGCACAAATCAGGTGGCAGCACAGAGGAGGGAACATCAACAGGCACCCCAGCAGCCAGCATGCCCACAACACCACCACCACAGGTCCCCCCAACGGATGCCACAGAAGGCACTGCCTCCGGTGGCAGCAGCACCATAGGTGACACCCCATTGATGGCAGCATGCTCCGACACAGAAGACGGGGATGTCGAAGTCAGATCCATCCATGACCTGTCCCAATCCCCCTGTCTGTCCCATCCCGTACAACATGAGGATACCACGCAGGGGCACCCACAAGACGACGACTGGCCATCCCCCACAAGCCCTGTGGCAAGGCAACATGAGGTCAACAGCCCCTCTGTGACACCCCCGCAAATGGCCATGGCCCAGCAGAGGCAACAGTCCCTCGACCAGTTAATCGTGCAACAGCAGCAACTGGCCACGCTCCTCAAGGACCATGCCGATGAATGTGGGGGCACTAAGGCAGACATAGAAACATCAACTGAGACACTTAGGGCAGAAATGGAGAGAAGCACAGAGACACTAAGGGCACAAATGGAGAGAAGCACCGAGAGCCTGAGGGGGGAACTGCATGCGACGGCCAAGGACGTATGTGCCGAACTTGCCGCAGTGCGCCGTGTGCTCACTGAGCTCTCGCAAACCCTTAGGGACATGCATGGACGTGAGCAGGCAGAGACATCATCCGTTGCAAGTTCCGTCCAGGGCAGCCCCCAACGTAGATCTGGGAGGAACCTGCGCTCCACAGGCAGGGGTGCCCCTGATACCCGCAGAGGGGGCTTGCAATAGCGACTGCCCACTGACAATGAGCATCTTTGGACACTGGTGTTCGGGGGGGAGGTAGGAGGGTGGAGGGGGTGTGTTGGGCTCACTTGGGTGGCGGGTCGATAGGGTGTACAACATGATATCACATATGCCATAAAAAGTGCACGATCAACCAATGAGATGTGTGGACATTGATCTTTGTGTACTAGGCCATCATAGGCGTACAGTCCATATTGTGCATGTCCCAGACACACACAGTGCCACGAGTCCCGTGTCCATGTATCAGCCACCAGGCGTGAGTGCTAGAAGCATACATCAATGAGATGCTGACGAATGTCACGGCCCTCCGGTGCCTCGCAGACTCCTTGAGGTGCTGCCACATCCCCACCCTCATCATGACCATCATCAGGTGCTTGCAGTTCTGCGTCAGGGGGCATGGGCACATTTCTACGTACGCACATGTTGTGGAGCATGACACATGCCATCACCATCTTTGCAACCTTCTCATGGCGGTACAGGAGTGCCCCGCCAGACCTGCTGAGGCAGCGGAAACGACCCTTCAGTAGGCCGAATGCCTGTTCAATGACTACACGGGTACGTGAGTGGGCATGGTTGTAGTCCTCCTCATGCTGGTCCCGTGGGTTCCGGACTGGTGTGAGGAGCCATCTCTTCAGTGGATATCCAGCATCACCTGTATGTGGACGAGAAACGTATGATGTGGAATGCCATTGCTACGTACGCACACCCCCCCTCCCCCCTTCCTGCCAGGTCATTGCCGAATCACATACCCCACATTATCATGCATGTAATGAGACTCACCGAGTAGCCAGGATCTGTTCCCTGCGTGTCGCTCCATGTAGCGTGGTATTGTAGAGTTCCTCAAGACCATTGAATCATGGGTTGATCCAGGGAATCGGGCACAACAATGTGTAATGATCCTGTTGGAGTCACACACCATTTGTACATTCAGTGAATGAAATTGTTTTCGGTTGCGGTACTGGGCCTCCATGGCATGTGGGACGACCAATTCCACATGGGTGCAGTCGATGGCACCAATGCAACCAGGTATGCCGGCAAGTGCATGGAATCCCACTTTTGTGTTGGTAATTTCCTGCTCCGAGCGTGGTAGGGAGATGTAGTCGTCTGCGTGCTGCAGGAGGGCATCGAGCACTTGCAATAGTGTCCGTGAGAACAGTGGCTGAGAAATGCCATGCAACTGTCCGACTGTGTGCTGGTAGGTGCCTGTGGCCAGGAAGTGGAGTACAGACACCACCTTCAGTAGGGGTGGGATGGCGGTTGGGCTGTCTATCATGCTGACAAGGTCAGCCTGTGTCATGTCCACAATGGCGGCTATGGTGTCCCGGTCCAGACGGTAGAGGGTGTGGATCTGCTCATCAGTGAGGTTGAACGGATGTGCTCGGAGGCGTGGGATTGCGGGCTGCCTGCGTGGTGGTAGTGGCTGTGCTGGCGGCCCTTGCTGGCCCTGCCTTGGCCTCCTCCTCCTCCTGCGTCTCCTCCGTGCGGCCGGTTGTAGTTGGTGTTCGTCTTCTTCTTGGAGTTGGAGTACTTGCAGTGCTATCAGGTCCCCCAGGGCCAACATCGCGAGTCCTGCCGGTAGCATTTCGGTGTGGTTGTGGGAGGAGACTGGCTGTGCAATTTATGTGTTTTCAGGCTGAATGGCCTCCACCTGTGGTGATTCATTCCACCTGTGCAAACTGCTCTCCCCTTTGGCCGAGCACGTCCCGCGCACAACGCTGCAATTCGTGGAATGGCATCTTGCTATTGCAATCATGTATTTGTACCCGATGGCCGTGTAACATTGGTTGATATGTTCATTCTGCTGTGGTCCCATTGTTTCACATACTATCTGTGCAGTCGCGAACAGAGTTGTGAAGGGTCAGTGGAACGTAGTACTCGAGTAACGGTGGACCCTCATGCATCACTGTACCGAGGTTCACCGACGGGCGGGGCGTGCCATTTGTGAGTGAAGGCAGTTGCCATTTTCACACACAGCCGCACTAGATGGATTAATTTGTGATTTCAAGCGGCCACAGATGCCTTTTCGACGTGATGTTGCAAATGAGGAATTCGGAGGGCGGCGCTTTCGGTTTTCAGCTAGCGGCGAGGAAATGCCCACAGGTCTGACTGCAAATATAACGTACTATTGTACAATGTCCTTGAGACAGGGGCCATGGCGAGAATGCAATGATTGATATGAATGGTTTGGGATGCGCAATAGCGCCGTGGGCGATGAGGCCGGACGTTCCCAAATACATGTTACTTCACTACACTGGAATTACGGGCTGGGGCACTGTGGATTTTGCAGGCTGCATAACGCACAGACTCAATGGATATTTCTAATGTTATGTGAGTAAATATTCAGGCGTTTTTATACCGGGATGAGGGAATGATGAATGGATGCATGGGCAGATGATTTGATACAGAGTTTGCCATGTACAGGGCTTCTTGGAATCTGTCCGCCTCCCCTGCGCTATGTGATGCAGGGCTGCCATAGTGGGACCATCGTCTATCTGGCCTTGTTGAGCCCTCCCTGTCTCGACGCGCCTTCAGACACTTGTGTCCATGCACGTTAACAATCCCATCAGATGGATTCTGTATTCACAGACGCATGCACAGGTACACTCGTTTGTGATGGTGTTTACACCTCGATATAGATAGTTATGAGTCGCAAGTGGTTTTGGGGTGGTGATGATCCTTTGGAGTGGGCTAGCATGCATATGGCTGTGGATTTAGTGTGATCATTGCAGTGAGTTGTTGGAATGTAGTACTGATGGCCATTCTGTTCTTTTTCTTTTCTTTTGGTTGACAGGTATCTCCTCCCCTTTTGCCACTGCCATCTGTATGCCACTCCTGCAGATGGCTTTTACTCCCAACACCTGCTGCTTCGTGTTAATCAGTGGAGCAGCATTACGATCTTATGGGACGATCGCCAATGGGCCACATGCCCTTACGCAGTACTAGTGGCTCGGAGCAACATTTCGGCCTTTCAGCTGGACTAGTGCCTCCCCATTGGGACGGCCCTGCGGTTCTGTGCGCTTCCATGTTGCCTTTTCGTACGTGAATGTGGCTCTGTGTACCATGAGGGAACAGGGCGTCACACAAGTAGTGGCTGGTCATTTCTTGCGGATGCAGCCCACAATGGTGAAATGTGTTTTGGAGTTCATGGCCTGATGGCTGTATGGGCTTGGTGATTTTGATGTGCATTAAATTTCTATTCTGATTTGGCCCGTGTAGCGTTCTTCTTTGCAAGTGATGTGGCATATGCCTATTTGGGGGGCGATGTATTGTGAGGAGATCTGCACTGGGTTCCAGCTTCGGAGTTTAGTTGCGTGGTACTGTACTGGGCGCGTTTGCCTACGAAGCCCGTGAGGTCAGGGATGGGGGCTGCCAATATGACAGTTTGAATGTTGTCATGCTCACGGGCGGGGGATTGGGTTTTGTGTAACAGATGCCGGTCAGCCAGGTGGACTGGTGGAATGATGTGATTTTCGGAATATTGCTGGTCACAGGTGCCTGTGTTTGCGTGCGTTTCTTGGTGGGGGACTGTGGTCATGTCCATTGGGATGGCTTCTGTATTCGTGCCATCTGTGCCCTGCAGCTCCCATTGGCCCCTGTTGTGTTTCTTTTGTTCGTTGGCATGCATGGGTGACTTGTACATTTCAATGGTTGCATTGTGACTTCATTGCACCTACGGGGAGTTGTACTTTGTGGGCAGGGAGCGGTGTACGGGCACTCAGTGGGGCCGTTTACGGTTGATTCGCGATGCCGTACTTCTCACCATGGCGGAATGGTGCATTCCGCCATGCTTGATGGCGTTAGGTACATGTCCGCTAGGGTCGGAATTGGCGTACCCTTGCGCCATGGTGGTGTTTACGGTTTGGCATGGCGCGCGCGCGTGTGCTTGGTGCAGTTGGCGTTGGCGTTCACTACGGTGTCGCTAATGGCATCGTACTTTGCGGTGACGGGTCATAGTCGCACCGAGCGCTATTCGATGGCGGTATTGCATTTCCGCCATCGTTTTCCGGATTCCGCCAGGGTCGTAATGAGGGCCTATGTACTCCCAAAAGCAGTATAAATCCTGCTAGCCTGAAACATTCGACTAAAATGATTAAGGCCCTCATTACAACTCAGGCGGTAAGGGGTTTACGGCGCCGTAAACAGCGCCGACCCTTACCGCCTGAGTACGAGGTCCCTTAGCGCCATGGCGGATTTAACACCTGCTTTTAGCAGGTGTTAAAATCCATGGCGCTAAGGGACCATGTTGTTAATTACGCCACCGTAATTTACGGTGGCGTAATTAACGCCTTCCCCACTCCCATTATGCCCTATGGGGCAAAAATGGGAATGGGGAAGGGTAAATGGGGATTGGGGACTTACCGCCCCGCCGACCTCGGAATGGGGTGGTAAGTCCGCCTACCACCATGGCGTAAACATAGTTTATGCCATGGTGGTAAAGTCACGGCCCAGGCGGTAACTTACCGCCTGGGTCGTAATGAGGCCCTAAGTAATAGAAGAGGAACTTGCTATTCAATAAATTATAAATGCTTTAAACATGTCTTTGGGCTGTGTGGCACTAAAATGATAGAAAGAGTACTCAGTCCGGCAATCGATAATAATGTTGTAGTTATGTCAGAAAGTTTATCTGACCAAACGTGTATAACTGAAATACAAGATGAATTGCATGGTGAAATTAATCTTAAGAAACTTATGATGAACAAAAACAATGTACGGGTATCACAGGTTTAGGCACTGAATGTCCTAAGACAATAGACATCAACAGGGAATTGAACATATTAAATAGAGCTCAGAAAAATACATTTGCTGCTGAGTTGTTGATAACTGGTAGTTACGTGCAGGAAACAATGTGAATGTCGAAACAATTGAAATAACAGCTAATATTAACATGAGCGGCTATGTGACAAAAAAATTCTACGCCAACGTGTAAAGTGAATGTTACATCTAAAGAATTTACGTACGTAACTGATAAAGTAGAAAAGGAAATACTGATTGAGATATGTCAAGCTCCAATGGTGCCCTTCTTGGCAGTGCAAACTGACACAGAGCAAAAGGATACTGAAGAGTTCTGTATAGGTGAGACAGACTTGAATGACACACATGAGTCTCATATTAGTAATGCAAGTATTTCATCCACAGCTATGTTTGCAGTCTTTGAAAATATCCTTACCACACTAGTATAAAAGTGTGAGGGACTGGAAAATAAATTAGATGTTCAGTCTCTACTATTACATAAATCACAATAGCAAAACCTTGAGAGGACAGAGCACAAACACTCAAACTGAGACCACTAATTTTAATATTGAAGCCAATATGTTTAATGATCAAACCAATGACCTGGAGGCATTAAAATCTAAGGCTATAAACATACAGAAAGACACATCTAGTTTGTTAACTAAACTAAATACACCTACTCATGAGATTCCAAGTATAAATTATGAAAGAGCATACAATGTTACAGAAAATATAAATAGAATTATCCATGGCACAATACAAAAAACATAGAACAAAAAGAAAATTTTGCAAGCAATTATGTACCCAAATCAGAACAAGCGAAACTTTCAAAATGTGTCTATCATCAGCAAAAAGAATACTAATCTAAAAATTTTGAATTTGGATAGTATGAGTGAGGATGTAAGGCCATTACAAAAAGAATACAACACTGCATAAGAAGGCTGATGTGAGTAACAATACAACTGACATACATTCTAGAGAGAGACCACTTAAAGGGCCCCCCAAGAGGGTAGTCAAAAACATGCATGATATTCTGCAATCGAGATAATCAAGCCCAGTAATGCAGAGACTAGTAATGGTACAGCTACTAAGAAGAAAATGAATAATAAGAATAAACAGACTCTGAAGATTGTGTATTGGAAGATGTACATTTCTTGTTTGTAGATGAGAACCAACTGACTAGTATCTTGGGAACTATAACTAAGACTAATAATGGGGAGCATGAGAGGGGTAGAAGTCGGATGGTAAATACTGCCTCTCAAAATCATGTAAATTGTTCTCCAAAAATTCACGGGAATAAGAAAGTTGTGCAAAGTGCACAAGATAAATAATATGTAACTACTAGGAGTACCGAGTGTGTAGATGAGATAAGAGCATTACAAGTGAGACCCATAACGTCAATTTATCACCATCCCCCTCTCAATCATACAGCTGTGCTGTGCATTTTGAACAATGTAGTACCACTACGATTCATCCCCATGAATGATATTAGAATGGTGGATTAATTGGAGGATAGGGTGAGCTTGATTGCAAACTATTGACACAGATATAGCTGTTCACCTGTAAGGATGATGACTATTTAAAATAATATCTCACTATTGGCAGTAAGTTGGAGATGAATAAAGCTCATCCAAAATACTTGCAAGAACCCAATAATCCATTGAACAAGGTTGCCAAGAAAACAATCAGCAATAGAGAATGTGGCGATGAGTGTGATTGAGATGGGGTGACAACATAACTAATGATGTAGAGCATAATAACAATGATGGCTGTTGGCAGTGGCTCCCTGAGATCTTCAAAGACCACTTTTCTACAAAATATCAGTGACAAGAGAATCATTTGTTCATAGAATATGAGGGGGGGTTGTCCATTTGTCTGTGGAGGGACTGTTAATAATAATTGCTCTCCAAGAAACATAGATGACTGAGAAATGTGAAATAGATGATTGCAGAACTTTACAAAAATGTGCAGTAAAGGGACCCATTGGTCAACCTAAGGGTATCCTCTTGGTATCTGTCCTAATTAACATATATGATCCTCCCAATGAGTTGGCAAATAAACAGAACAAAAAAAATGTTCAAAAGATCCTTGAAACAATAACACTTGTATTCCAATTCGGGTGATGGATGATTGCAATGCTAAAATAGAACCACAGACAGAAGATCATACAATCGTGGCTGAATCTACTCCAATTAGCCCCTTAGCACCTAATTGACAGGGAAAGGCTTGGGCCGCACATCTTTACACCACTCATTTCAGAATGTTGAATGCTTAAAGTAATGGTGATGCTGATAGAGCTTATATAAGAGTAAGTGGAAAAAGTGCATAAAGTGCATTACTTATTTACTATGTGTTTGGGAATAATGCATCTCTAGCTATGGTGGAGGATATGGCCGTACTCGCACGTGAGGAGAGCAACCATATGAGACTGTGTGTTAGATTGAAAACATGTGTAACCAAACGAATGGCTGATTGTAATGGTGATATATGTCTCAATAACAGTGCCAATCGCATACAATGAAATGTAGTAAATTTAGAAAATGCAAAGACAGTAGCAGAAAGAGACATTTCCTGTCTGTGACTGCCGCTATTAAATAAGCTATACAAAAGAAGAGAAACTATAAGAGTGCACACAAGTGCTGGAATTGGTTTAAAAACTGCGCTCGACAATTTGATCATAAAATATATACAGACAAGAAGCACCTGCATAAAGATATTGCACAGGAGCTACATATGAATATAGGTAAATTGACATCAACAGATATAGCTAAGAATGTCAAAAGTCTGAAAGTGGGGTATTTTGAGGGCCCATCGCAGCCCGTGTGAAATTGAACTTTGGAAACAACTTGCTAACTGTGCACAATCTGCCAACAATGCAGATACATGGAAGGTGATTAGGAAAACCATCAGGAAAGACTTGCCTATAAATAGTGTGCCTGAAGATGTGTGGTGCACCCATGTAGGGACGACACTAGAGGCAGTCGAACCTGTAGATGTAGCGAACACTGTTGAATCTGAAACCTGGATATGTAAACCGTCAGTATCTGACAGTGTAAGGATAATTGTGAAGTTGCATAACTCTGGAGCGGCTGGTCCAGATGGTACATGCAATAGTATGATTAGACTATCTTTGACTAAATGGGCCCACACTCTACACTACCTATTTGTGTATGTTGGAAGCATGGCAAGGTTCCCTCATCATGGAGAGAGAGTCATTTTCTCCTACTGTATGAAAAAGGATGTTGGAAAAATCCATCAAACTACTGCATGCTTGCAATGTTAGATATTCCGGCTAAAATATTATCTAGAGTATTGCTAGACGAACTGAATCAATGTATATTGAACAATGATAAAGCTTACACATCAACCACTAAATCAGATTGGTTTCAGGAACAATTCTAGCACTACACACAATCTACTTATCTTGACATTCGCAATTGAACATGCATAGACAAGACGCCAACTTCCTGTCTATGGAGCATATATAGATTTCAGGGCAGCATTTGACACAGTCATGAGGAATCGGTAATGGAAAAAGCAAACTGTATGGCACATTCCTTATAGCCTGTTGAATCTGAGTATGCTGTGACATAAGGATACAATGGTAAGAATACGTCTAGTGGGACAAGGCACTCTATCTGATTTGTTTCCAACCACTAGAAGTATAAAACAAGGTTGTATATTGGCTGATGCCTTAAATGCTTGATCACCTACCCAGTTAAGATTGGAACCCTAACCATTAGTGGATTGGGCTATGCAGATGACTTACTACTATTGGACTACACACCAAAGGGCTTCAAACTATGCTAGATGCGCTTGGTGTTTATGCAAGAGAAAAAATGGGCTTCGCATAAATATTGTTAAAACAAAAATCATGGAATTGTTGGTCAAAAGGACTAGCCCAAAATTGAAATACATATGGAAGATAAACAATGGACATGTTGAAAGTGTAAGAGAGTCCATATATTTGGGTGTGATAAGTGAAGCCTGTTTAAAATGGGAGTGCCACTGGGAAGAAACTAACTGTAAGTGTATGAGACTTGTGTACACCCTGAGCACTTTTATTGGCAGGAACGGAGGATGCTCCATGAACACCATATTATTGCTATACCCTGCAAGAATTGTTCTCATCATGTTAAATGGTGTTGAAGTATGGGGACCTAAATAGCTAAAACAATTGGACAAACTGGAAGTAAACATATTGCGTGTTCTGTTCTATTAGTTGAATATCTACATTTAGAGTTTGGCCTTAAAAGCATAACATAAGAATTTATTTGCAAGATACCAATGGGGTATGAGAAACTGCTCTACCTTGCTAATAGTACAATCATGGTCAATAAGAAGGATGTAAACATTTGAAGATTTCGGTACTCTGGGTAAACTACTGGTGAACCATAAAACTTGGTTTGAAGATTTTGAAAAGAGTACATACATATTGCGTATGATAGCATGTAAGAGATGGCTAAAACAGAAATTGATTGATTATAGTGTCGAAGTTAACACAGTACGGTTGGCGTCCAATGTAAATAGTGTTTTTTACATCCAGTATAGAATTATACATAGCCATCTATCAAGATATATCAATCTGTTCCCAAACAGTAAAATAGTTAGGCAATATCTCTTGCTAAAATGTTATATTTCCACAGTATTGGAAATTGCGGATGCACAACTTGGTTTGTCTAGACCTGAGCGTCTGTGTCAGCGTTGTGGTGAAGCTGATATTGAAACTCTAAAACATATTATGACAATGTGCCAGTTTAAATGTGATTGGAAATAACTACATACAATCCAATAACAATAAGGTTGACGGTGCTGATGCTGATGCGTGTTTTTTATGGATGATGTTTTTAGAAGGTAATGATCTACATTTTATATATTTTATGGTAACGTTTTGTTTGAAATGTAATGAAATTATATATATTGTATCTGCCCCATCACGAATTCTGCTGTATTGAAAAGTATATGGTTGTATTGTACCTGAGAGTACAAAATGTTTGTATGTATATACAAAGACTTTTTTTGGCTGTAAGTATATCAATTAAATAAATACATTGTTATGAGGTTCGTACCAAGGACCAACAGAGTTCTTGCTCTTGGCCATTTCTTCGCCCACTCTGGCCTGATTGGTTTGGTAAATGATGTTTTAGCGTGGATTTTTGTTTCAGGTTTGAATATCAGTATCTAATTACCAATCTTTCTGGCACATTTTGTGTGTGTTTTTCCACATCTAGTTCACATAAGGAGTGTTTTCAAAGGATTAGTGACAATAAGTCTGCAAACATTATTTTAGATTTTTCTATTTTGCTTTATCTCTGCTCTGAATGTGGATATGGAAATAGAGAACTGATATATTACACTTTTTTGTCTCGATATGTTTTTGTTTGTTTTTTCATATGCTGTGTCAGTTAATACTTGATGTACTCTAAGGGTTCAGCCCTGAAGATGGATACAATGCGAAATGCATAGGCAATTTTGAACCCTTGTATTGAAACTGCCTCAATCCTGAATTAAAATTGAACTGTGCTATACGATTGTAGTGATGTTTTCTGGATGTCAAAGAATTACAACCAAACAAGGAGTGACTAATTGAGGATTTAAATTAAATGTAGCTCATGTTTCAGCATAGCGAGAGCACGTGGGTTTTTTTCAGGGGCGACTCTGGAATTACAAATGTATATGTTTCAGCCTTGTTCCAAGGGCTTTTTGAACCATTAATCTCCGAAGACCCAGATTTAACTTAGAATATTATAAACAGGACAATAAGAGTATTGCAACAATTAAGAATAATTACTAAATTAGTGGTGCCCACCTTCACTTATTTATTTTGGTCTAGCTCCAACTCTCTACAGATCAGATGTTTTTTCAAGCAAAGAGTTGGGGGTAGGTCTTCTCTTCGGCAAGTGCCTCCCTCTGGAATGTCCTCCCTGCCCCTCTCAGACTTGAGCCAGACCTCCTTGAATTCCAGAAGCCTATCAAGACCCTGCTCTTCTCTACTACCTTCTCTCTTGCCCTCCCTTGCTAATGACCCCATCCGCTGCTGCAACTGTTGGCCTGGTCCCTCAGGAGTCTTACAGGCACCAGGCCCTCCTTGATCAGCACTGCCCTTCCGGGCCTGCTTCCCTCACTAGATTGATGGGTTGGGCACCCCTCCCAAGATGTGTCCACCAACGCCCTCGCACTTAGCCAGTGGTCCGTCCCTGACACCCCCTGGCATGTGCCCCCTCTGGGGTCCCTTGAGCACCTGCTTATCCCCTGGGCCCTTTTTTCCTTCTTCCCCTCCCATTGCCTTTTATGCCTCCTCCTCTGACCGTCACTTACCACCCCTCCTGCACTTCCTGTGAGAACACTTGCACGATCCCAATGTCACAAGGCCTAGTCGGACCGTTATTGTTGTTCATATCCCCTGCCCCTTCCCCCCGTTTTGTCTAGTGGCGCCCGGAAACACCTTTCTGCTGTATAATGCGCCTTATAAAAATTCAATACATTTTCAATAAATAAAATTATGTCTCATATCTGGGTGGATACCATGGTCTGTACTCCTCATTCGACTAGAGGTGTCATAATGCCTTTTGGACATGATCCTTTGGTGGATATTCTCAGGTCCACAGATTGGTTCAAGGAAAGGTGCTTAGTACTTGCTGCTGTACACCTGTGGACAATGCCTCAGCTCTTTTTATTCCCTTGCCTTGTTGTGGGCTAGTGCTCATATTCATTGAGTTCAGTACTCATGCTGAGTTCAAGCGTTTGGCTGTGCTCGTGAGTCCATATAATGTGCAGCATTTGATTCATGTTTAAGTAGTTCTGCGCAAGCGAGTCTTGTTTTCTCTGATTTCTATGCTAGTTGCCTACTGTGTTGTTTAATTTTCGATTTGGTGATCTCTATGATCTGCTTGTGAAAAATATGTATACATTAATGATGCTCCATTTTGCAAGTTCCGGTAATGACGAGATTGGAAAGATAAAGAAGTCTCAGCTAATATAATATTCACCAAGACTTGGGAAATGCTATACGAACTCACTATTGCATATATCAATGCATACAGAAATAGATTAAAAAACAAAACAAGTATATGTAAAGTACAGATGTAAATTCGACATCAATCTTTTTAAAAGGAACACATGAAAAAAAGGCGTAATAGGCATTGATGCAATTCACACATCTATATCAAATAACTAGTTAAAAATAACATACATAACAGCTCAGCGTGTGACAGCTGTGTCAATTAATTTTCCGTGAACTTGGACATGCCGTAAGCCTGAAACGACATATTTCAAAAGTGAAATGTTTGGCTTCTTGCAGAAATAGTATCCTTGTATTAATGACGAGAGCACATGTATTACTTGTTTTACTCATGTTACACATCTTCAATGTTGCAGAGTAGGCGAGCGGGGCACGCGCTTCTACTGGAGTGATGGACGACAGAGGGTGCAATTAAACAACTAAAGAGAAACACGTGCTTCTGCTATCGGAATTAGACTAATCCCCAAGCAACTAAATATGGAAGCGTTTAGTGCTGTACATTTTTTTAAGTGTAGCCAATGGTAGTAAAGATCTAACATTCGTAGGCACTCAAATAAGGGATTTACATGGCACAAACCCAGCCAACAAGAATCGGAGTGCTGTACAAAAAGGCAGACAAACACTGAGAAAGGACAGGGAGAGCTGGGAGATGCAATGGACAGGAAGGGGAAGTCGGTCAATGAGCCTAGGTGTTCCTTGAAAACCAGTGTCTTCAGGGCTAGAGATAGGGTCACTCAGATGTGTGTCCAAATGATAGTCTGTTGTCTCGTGTTCAGCAGAAGGCTTGTTTTCTCTTTCTTTCTGTCCACCATCTTAAAATGAGAAGGCCCAAGCAAGCATTAGCACCGGCGCATTTGAGAGGCCGGTTTTCGCCTGGGAAACAGCTCTCAGCTGTTGCTTCTTTCTGGAGGTATCTTTTTACTCTTATTTGGTTCATTGGTATAGTATAGGGCGGCACCATGTCACAATGCTCCCAGGAAACCGCAAATGGGTTAAAAAAAAGGCAGCATTTTTAGAAAAGTACTTGACTATGGCTCTTCTACCATGTGCAGAGATCAAACTTGAATCTGCCAGTATGCCTTAGTTCCAGGTGACAGTATAGCTCGCCGGAGCTGCATGATGTAAACCCACCTAAACTTCCAGCAGATGCCTCTAATAACCTTAATGTTGTGGCTCTGCCAGGCTATACCATAGAACCTGACCCCGGAAGGGTTAATTGCGTCCTAGATACCCTGCAGCCCACAGTCATAGATACATCATTTAATGAGGAGATGGACTCGATTATCAATACTAACGACGCAACTAGCTCTCCGCCTATTCTACCTGACCTAACGATTTAGGAAGACTTAGATCTGCCCAGTTCAAGAGAATCCCCAGATCAACAGCCCTTGGCTTGTGGACGGGTAACAATCCTAAAATGCATGCTGCTTAAGGCAAGTTCATTATTCAGGCATGTTACAGAAGTGGCAGACTACATTCTGGATCACAAAATTGGCATCTGTTCTGTCACGGAGACATGGTTGTATACAGCTGCTGGACCCACACTCTCTTTAGCCCAGACCACAGGTTATAAGATTCTCTGAGCACATAGCACATCTAGAAAGGTAGTTTGTGTAGCGCTGATTTATGAAGCCTCACTCCAAATCCATTTGATAGAAGGGGCCAATATACTGAACTGTGAAGTTCTATTGACGAAACTATCAGTGGAACATAACACCACCATCACTATTATTTTGGTTTATCGTCCCCAGACAAAATGTCAGACTTTTTGCTCCACCTGAGCGATGTGATTTAACCTCTTTCACAACCACTATTTGAAGTAATCTTCCTGAGACACTTGTATACAGGCCTTGTAGACCCCGCCGACGTCGTGGCCATCACAGTCAAAGCCACCCTGACCAATCTCCGGTTTTACCAACATGTCAACATAGCTGCTCATCATAACAGCAGGATGTTCGATTGGGTTGCCACACCTAATGTTGCTTTACATGACATTGAGATCTCATTTTGTCACTGGTGTGGCCACATTTTATCCACTTCAACCTCCCGTGTCTGTCACAATTCACAAAGATTACAGGGAAGAAATGTTGACCCAAACATAGAAATCTGTGCACTATATCCTCCACATCTCTGGCGTCCTTTTCACAGCCACCCTGGATAACCTTGCGAATTTGAACACTGCTGATGACCTTGCAGAAGCTACCAAAAAATGATGGTCAGCTCGGTTAACAATCTTGCACCAGAAAAAATGTACTATACTGAAAAACGCAGGAGGACCCTATGCTCTGGACCAGGTATTTACTGAAAAATTATTCAGAGAAATCTATTCAATTATTCCGTATCAAAAATATTTATTTCACTTGATACATAATTTCAAAAATGAATTAGTCATGTATAAATCACCACTCAAATTCACATTTAAGTTGCAGGTACAACAACATTTAAAACATTGCAGATAACCAGACTCAGTTCCTCAATGAACAATTCAATCATTCATTAACATACATTCTCATACGCACAGCAACATACAAAAATAAATTTCACAAATATTTGTTAATATGTATAAAAAAAAACATTCAAATGGCGACATGAAGAGAATTTCATGATATTTTAACAATTTAAGAACATATTTTTGCAGTTTAGTTGCTCACATCTCCAATGAGCTTCGGTTTCCGACCAGTTTCGACGTGTTGGAATTATTTAATTCACGTCTTCATCAGGGAATCCAAATTATATACTAAAGCAAACTATACACAAATTGACAGTAATACACATAAAACAAAAACACTAAAGGTAAAAATAATTTGTTGATAAAGAAATGCTTTGCTAAAAGAACCCACAATAACAAAGTACAGCTAACGAGATTAATACCTGTGATAGAACAATTAATTTATTACAAATCTCACATCCCTAGGTGCACTCATGGATCTTAAAACAGTGCCCCACCTTTCTGGATACCTATGGGTGAGTGAGATCAAGGAGACTCGAGTCCTATCGTGTAGGAAAACGGACACCCTGGAGGCCCATCTGACACTACATTAGTGGGGTTGAAGAGCATCACATAGAGTACATTCCATGTGAAAGAGACATAACACTGGCCCAATTGTCCAGCTGTTGATTCCATGGACAAAGAAATTGTGACTGCAACAAAGTATCTGTGAGAGTAAGTCTAAAGTCTGAACAAAACAAAGCAAGATAGGGATCACAGTAATGAAGTGCCAAAAATGTAACTACTTCATAGATGGTATAACTCCGATCTCAGCTCACCTCACAAGTTGGAAGGGATCGCGCCTCACTGAAACTTTGTAGTGCCGTCAAAGGTGTTGTCATTAATTATTCAGCCTGAGATGGCTATGATAGCCTGAATTGATGCTCATGTAAAAAGTGAATATTCCAATTTCACTGCACTTTAGCAGAATCTGTGAAAATGGATAGTTAAAGAATGAAGCCAATGAAGTTTGTCTAGCTTTAAGCAGAACGTCCACCTGCCAAGTATTGGTGTGGCGTGTCTCAAAAAAGTCTAAAGTGGAACATTGGGAAGGTGTCACGTTCTTGTGACAAGAAATAGAATCAAAGTAATGAAATAGAAATTAAATAGAAAGCACGTGACCAAGCACGTGACCCAGCCCAATTTGTGTAAGGGGCCTGTACTAACAAGGAAAAAGTCCAGTCTAATGGTGATTGGTCAAATAAAATGTGCTATTTGTTGACAAATACACTTGTGGAATGGTAAATGGCACCTCTCCACAAATGCATTAACTCAATAGGGGTAATTAAATATCATGTGCACTTATTGGAGTGCGTTGAACAATGATCGAATTACATGATAACGACCTGCCATTGGAGCACTGCAGCACAAGCTGTGGTGCACATGTTCCTGAAACCAATGTCACGTGTCTTACTACGTGCACCATTGGAAAGATGAGCAAACATGTCATCCTGCCTTCTTTGATGGGCATTGCAGCAGAAAAATCTGTCCTTTGGCCAGAAAGACGCTGTACGTTTACCAAAACTGACTTTAAATTACATTTTACAAAAGATTGCAAACATGCTATATCCCGACGGTCTCAATGCCGTCTAGGGGCCAAGGGCTAAGTTAGTACAAGGCTAACTACATGGCGAATAGAAGGCATACAAGCCTAACTTCTCTCTAAGGCTTAGCAGCAGTTGATGTGTGCATGAGAATGTATGTTGATGAAGGATTGAATTGTTAATTGCAGAAATGAGTCTGGTTATCTGCAATGTTTTAAATTGTGTTGTACCTGCAACTTAAATGTGAATTTGATTGGTGATTTATACATGATTAATTCATTTGTGAAATGTTGTATCAAGTGAAATAAATATTTTTGATACGTAATAATTGAATAGCGTCCTCTGGATAATCTTTCAGTAAATTCCAGGAAAAATGTGCCTAGTTAAGGAGGTACCCTCTAAAGTATATTACTCACCTGAAATACAGAAACTGAAAGCAAACCACCACAAATAGGGCATTTCAACAATGGAAAAGAAACGAGTCAACTGAAAATAAAGGCAAATATGCCACCACTGTAAAGTTTCATAAACCTGCTATCTTCTTATGATAAAATAATTAATATTGTTACCGCCAATTCGAGAAAACTTTAAACATACTAAACAAGCTTGAACACCCCTGTCCCATCAGGTCTGTTGTCAATAAAGACACAAACAGGTGCCACTCCATACAGGATGCAATGATGAGAAAGATTGAGAAAATCAAAGACACCGTTGCAGCAAAACAGCACCCTAGACAGAACCACAGTCTGCAAGGAAAGCATAAGATAGCATGCTTTGACACCATTGTTTAAATTTAGGGCAGTCACAGAAAAATACATTTTGAAGGTCTTAATCAAACTCAAACTATTACAAGGGGGATATTTGTCCTGCTCCGATTATTAAATTGTGTACCCCTCAGCTGATACCGCTTATTACACATTTTGTGAACATCTCGTTCAGGAAAATGTCGTCCCCTCATCTATCAAGCAGGCTTGGATCTCCCCCGATTGAAGAAACTCTTCTTGGATCATGTTCTGCCAGAGAACTACCATCCCATTACCAACACACCCTTCTTGTGACAAATCCTGGGTAGGGTTGTTTAGATTCAGATTAAAGACTTCTATGACACTTATAACGTACTTGGTCACAAGTAATCAGGATTTCGTAGTGCTCACAGCACTGAGTCCACCTTACTAGAGCAAAAGGCAAACATTTTGCATTTCTTTGAAAAAGGGAGTACAGCGCTTCTGATGCTCCTGGATTTGTCTGACACATATGACTTGGTGGACCATTCAATACTCTTGTCCAGATTACAGAACTCAACCTCCCTCTCTCTCTTGAAACGGCTGATATGATCACATCCTTTCTCTCTGACTGCAGAGCAAAAGTCTTTTCTGAAGAGGCCCTGGCTGCTGAATACCTGGTTACGTGTGGAGTACCAGAGGGATAGTGTGTCTCGCTAACACTTTTTAACATCTTTACACTGCCCCTCTTTGAGATACTAGATGCAGAAGCAGTGGTTTATGCAAACAATGCTCACACCCAGTGTTTCATTCCACTCTCAGGGAATCACGGCAGAGATCCCTCACTGTCACTGCCATTTACAATCTTATTAATCCTGGATCATTGATAATGGTTTAGCACTTAACAACACTAAGACATAGCTTATGATAGCCAGCACAGAACCCCAGCTTTGTCAGTTTAGCAATGAGTATCAGCTGTTGCAGATTGCAGGCTTTCACATTGCTATACTGCCTAATATTAAAACACTGGATATAATACTGGACCAAGAAATGAACATGAAGGCTCAAGTCAACAGCCTTGTCTCCAGCACATCATATTATTGTGGCGAGACTGGACTAGTGCACAAGTCTCCTCCAGGGCATTGGCAAAGGCAAACTTTCTCACCTTCAAGTCATTCAGACTAATGTGGTACGCGTTGTCGAGGGATTAGGCAGATCGGATCATGTATCAGCAGCAAGACAGGTTCTGCACTGGTTACCTATGAATAGCAAAATCTCTTTACAAACTCTTTGCATCACGCTCAAGTGCCCCTATGACAAGAGGCCTAGCTACTTTTCAAGCAGACTCACTTGGCTTGCGGATCGTAGAGTACTCAGGTCAAATAATTCCCATCTACTACAAATGCCAAGATATAAACAGATAGTTACTCAGGGGTTCTTTCCCTACTCCACTCTCAGATGTGGGAATTCCTTGATGCCAGACCAAAGGGTTTGCCCCGCATTTGCTAACTTCAAACAGGGACTCAAAATTGCACTCTTGCACTGATTGATATTGCTTCTCCCTGAACCTCTGGTTTAGGCATTAACCCCTGCCGGCCCTGTCTGTTGTCTCTCAATTGTTGCTTGTCTTGTCTTACGCTATTATGCATACACACCCTGGTCTAAGAACTTTACAAATAAAATACAATTTTGAAAAGTATGTGAAACTAAGAGAAGTTTATTAGGAGCACCCAACAGTCATCGCAACTAGGCTAGCAGCTGACTCTGGTTACGTCACAGGGTTCCAGTCAGTCCACCTGGGTGGTTATGTCATAGAGACACTGATAGGAACATATCATTCATTCATTAATCGTGTCATTTGCTTAACATATTTCACCATATTTATGGTCCCAACGTGCTGTGGTTGAATGCCCTCAGAGGTACTGGACCCCAAAATTGGTAAATTGGGAGGGGTTATTATACGTGTGTGCATTTCAGCCTTTAAAGTTATGCAAGGCTGGCCAAGACTCTGCTAGTAACCCATGTCTGAATGGCATGTGGATGGGCGCAGCAGAGGTAAACTATGAGCTAAAATGGTGGGTTGTGTTTTAGGAGAATTATGTGAGAAGCTACAGTTTGAATGTTTGTTGTAAAAGGTAGCTTCATTCTCATGACAGAGGTGCTGTTCAGTAGTGTTTGTGTTCTATGTGAGTGCAGGTTGTGTGGAATGAGCCATTGCTTTCCGCTAAGTTATGAAGGTGTGGTGTGCGAGGGTAGAAAATGTCTACTTCCTGGGTTCCATCTATGTGCAAAGAGCAGCGCTACGTTTCACAAACAATCTAAGTGCTAGATGAATAGATGAATACATAAACCTCGCCCTCTGAGAGGATCATAGAGTGATACATTGCCATCCATAGATCCTTCTATTGGGAACAAGGTACCCCTTTCTTGATATCTATTGGCACGACAACCTACCCTCCTGTGTTTTGGATTCAATGTGCCTGAATGTCCTCCTCCCAGAAGATCCAAGGTTTTTGCCTGAGGTGGAGTTTAAGTGCAATGCGTTGCTCACATTTCAAGCCCATATGAGTGCAATACAATGTCCACTGTCAGGATTCCTATTATGTGCAAGTTACTGGATTACCTTCTTTAGTCATCCGAATGGGGTTGCAGTGCGCAAGGTGAGGTTTGAGGGGGCAAAGTACAGGAGAAAAGGAGAGATGAGGCAGGTAGCTGGAAGAGAGATATGCGGAAGGGAGCGTGCAGGAGTGCTGACTGCTGGAAGAAGCTAGTGGGAGAGAGGTAGGGAAATGGGCGGCGAAGGTGTGGTGGATCATGATGTGGGAGGGAACAGCCAGGGTTTGAAGGCTTTCCTTACATCCAGGTGATACTTTATGAAACCGAGTGCGAGCGGGTGTGTGTTCCAGAAGGTTTGGGCAAGGATGAAGAAACAAACACCTCCTGGTCTTGAGAACTTGAAATGGGGGACTACCAGGAGATAAGCAGCGCCTGATCTTAGGTTTTGGGTGGAGCTTGCTTTGGAGGAATTCAGGGCCTTTCTTGTGGATGGCTCGGTAGGTAACGCACATGGCTTTGAAAGAGGCCCATCAGCTTTTGGGCAGCCAGTGAAGTATCCTTTGTGCAGGGAAGATGTGTTCTCTGGGGGAGAGTGCAAGGAGGAGCCTGGCTGCAGAGTTTGGATCCATTGGAGCTTCTTGAGTTGGCATGCAGGCACACTTCGATAGAGGGAGTGGGAGTAGTTTAGGCACACAAGGATGATGGCCATGATTGCAGAGACACTATGGAGATATGAGAGATATGGAAAGTTCTGCTTGATAATGCAGAGGTGGAAGGTAAATGATCTGGAGACTGCATTTATGTGAGGGGAGAGGGTGAAGTCTGAGATGAAAGTGGATCCTATGTTTTTGACTGAGGTATATGCATTGGGTGCAGGTCCTAATGAAGGCAGCCAAGGTATAAGTTGGGGAAGGAGAGCTGTTTTGCTGCAGATTCGGATTTTGTTTTTTTCCGGGGTTGAGGAGCCAGTGGTTATTCATCATCCAGAGGTCAATGTCTGAGAGGCAGGATGCCTGGTCTGTGTGGGGGTGAGGAGTGGTATTTTGAGGAGGATCTGTGTGTCTTCTGCATAGTTTTAACAGGTGCGATTGTGGGAGTGCGTGAGCTTGGGGAGGAATGAGAGGTAGAGGTTGAAGAGGAGAGGGGAGACGGCACCGCTTCCCACGGCCAAAGACGACCATTGGTATACTGCCGAAAGTGGCCAAAAACAAGTGAATGCAATAAGTAAGCATTTCATTTTTATTGCCTATTGCTCAGTTTAAAAATAGCTAGCTGAGTAAATATGTAAACAGAACCACATAGGTTTACGGGTTTCGTGTTATTTGTTTCCCCTATGCAGGAGTCCAAATTACACTCTTGCTTGAATCTACAGCCCCATTTTGGTACTCCACAGGGCTCAAAGATCATTTAAAACAAGAGTGAGTACCAACCCACTAACGTTAATTACATTAGCCTGTTATACTCCATGTTTGACAACTCTGTGAGTATATGTGTTCTCTCATATTGCAGGACACTTCAATACGACGCAAAGCTTATCAATTGAGAACTTTCACGACAGGATTTACTCCGCTTTACTGGTCCGCCAGCCACTGAAAGATTCAGAGGAGGTGAGCCGGTGCTACACAGCCTTATTAGTTAGCTGGTTTACTCAGTAAAGGGGTATTCAGTAAACAGAGATGACATCAATTTTTATTATTTTTTCACTATTTTCTAGACCCAAGGCTTCCTTGCCTCACACCCCCACTTTCCTTTGAAGAGGCAACGCGGAATTGGCGATTGCTCTCCTGTCCTCAAGAAGGTTGAACATAAAATCATTACACGAGGGAACCAGCTGCCCTCGCTGAGAACTCAACCGAAACATGCTGACAAACAGTTTTCTAACCCCCTGAACATAGACAGAGGGGCACATTGTAAATTAATCAAGTGTATAATTAACAACTGCTTGAATTGCCATCGTGATACGAACAAGATATCATTTTTTCTATCTTTCGTGAATATGATGAGTGCATGAAGAAGTTGTGAATGAAGTTTGTATGGAGGGATGTGTTGTTTTGGTTTATGGAGCCATATTTTACATGAATAGAATTGTCACTGTACAATTTGGTATGTTGTTTGCAAAATAAACAGTTGATTATGATTTAAACAATAATCAGATGTTATCTCTGGTCTGGTTGGTCTAATCTCTTCTATTACATTATAAATTGCCTGAAGGGCCACAGACAAAAAATCAGGCGTCCCTTACATTTTTTCTACGAGGTCTGAAGCCAGACTGGGCAGGGTCAAGGAGACTGTGGGATTCAGTGAAGAGACTGAGCTGAGATTATGTTGTGCAATCTAGTAGTTTGCCTGTTAAGTGATTGTTAGAGATGGGGCGGTAGTTGAAGGAGAGGAGGGGGTCAAGTGAGAACTTTTTTAGTAGTGGTTTGACGTGGGAGGATTTGTAAACTGTAGGGAATATCCCAGCTGTTAGTGAGTGGTTGGTTATAGATCTGGCAAGGGTGCCTGCACAGCTGGAGGAGAGAATGTATTTGATGAGGGCCGGGGGTCAAGGGTCTCCCGGGGATCCTGAGGTGCTGTGAAAGCAAGGCCTTGAATGCTCACACTAAAGAGAATACAACTGGCTAGTGAAGACATGTCCAGGTTGATCTTGTAAGTATAACAAGTTTAATCTCGTGCGCAGATGAGAGCAACAGCAAGGAACTCTGCTGCTAAGAATGTTGTGTCAAAGAGAAGTACAAGCAGAAACATTTAAATGGGACAAATGAAACATGGAACAAAAGAGAGAATGGGGTAGGCTAAGTAAACATGCAGAACAAGACATTATTGAGTAGGTTAAGTAAACTTGGAGAACATGGGAAACACTTTGAATATAGGTTGAACTTTCAGTGGAGTTAACTGAACAACTTCTTTAGTAGCCAGAGCACCTGAAGTACTTGAATCCTATCAGTACCTGCACACGATAAAAACAATAAAGACCCAAACAGAATATGAATGCAAAGAATCCACTACAAGATACAATATCATGGCTGAGAATACACAGGCTAAAATAAGTTACATGAGGCATCTAAAACTAGAGCAGGGTGGCTCCTTTTTCTACACAAGTAAGAAAGTCTGAATACACACAGCCAAAATAGGTAAGACTCCCAAATAACTACTGTGTCCCTGACCATGGCCATTTGCAGTGGCCAGTGAATTTTCAACCCTGACATCACTATACCTATAAAAATGACTTTAAAAAAGAAATAAAACACAAACACCCCAACATCTATAGCCGCAGGCACAGAACTACTCATACCCGCAGCTATCTGTAGTCTTGTATAGCCCCAAATATAGCAGAGAACATCAGAAAAACAGGCACAAGAATGCTTCCCTGTGCCCCCCAGGCCTTCACCAAGTGACGCCTCATCTGTGCCAGTTCCACCCACTCCCCAGAGAGCCTCCTCACCTCCCCTGACCTCTCTCTTCCACCCCACAACACACACTGTTTCTGTGACGCAATTTGCTTTGAGATGTTGGCTAATCGAGGCTATAGTCGCGGCTACAGAAAGCTTTGTCTTGCAAACTCAGTCCATGGGCCTCCTATAACTCCCAAATTTCACTTGGTGTCCTCCAGCATACTCCTCACCTAAAGTAATTTGCAATTATTTGAACCTACAAATAGCTTTTTAACTACTTTTCATTTCCCATTTCTCACATCGAGAGAAAAACAAGATGGCAGTCATTTAGTTTCTAAAAAACCCGGTTTTGGGTAAATCCCTGAGATATAGCTATCTATTTTAGAGAAAGGGGAAACTCATTTTCCATCAAGTATTTAAATAACTACTGCACAGAATAACCCCAAACCATGCATGGATCGCAATTCAATGCTTCAAGCCTAAATTGTTTTGGATCTGGTGCAAATCCGTCTGGCGGTTTTGGCTGTGCGCTTTGTCAAAAATTTGGGAAAATGAATGGGAAGTATGCTGCACTTTTGGAAAAAAATGTTTGTCTTCTTAATTTCTTTTTTTATTTTATAACAAATCTTTAAGAAACTTTGCAGGCTGGGGGTAGGAGGTGTGGGGGGGGGGCACAAGTCCATAATCATTTCCGAAATTTCGGTCAAAAGAAAAAGTTACTTACCAACTGGCTGTTCCTCTAACGTATTCTACATCTTTGACATGTAATGTCCATAGCTGTGCTGCTTTGGACATTTTTCAGCAGAGGGCGCCCTGCGTCAATGGCATCAGGTTGATGTCCCTCAAAGGCCTCCGTCGAGGGATGACGTCATTGGTTGTTATAAGTAGGATGCACTGAACCCATAACCTCAGTTCATGTTTTTTCCCTCCACAACATGTGCCACAACCACACACCAAGCCTCCATGGCTGCACATAGCCTTGTTGGAACGTAAGCTTCAATAGCATGGGAAATTCTTCAGAGGGGCAGGCTGGGGGGGGCGATGTAGAATACGTTGGAGGAACATCCAGTCTAAAGAACGTTACCAGTTAGTAAGTAAATTATTCTTCGAATGGATTGTGCCCTCCTACGTATTCCACATCTTTGACATACTCCCAAAGCAATATCTGTGAACGGAGGAGGGAGAAGAATGTGGATACACCCAATCAGATGGCAGAATAGAGCACTGCTTTACCAAAGGCCATATCTTGACCATGGAAAGTATCCAGGGAGTAATGCTTGACAAAGGTGTGGATGGAAGACCAAGTTGCAGTATCACAAATATTATTATCATTATTTTTTTTAATTTTTATTTTATTAAGGTGTTCCAAAAACATAATGAACAGCATACAGACATTGTTTGGAGTTTACAATAACTTGTTAAATTCTGCTCTTCCCATCTCCCCCCAAGCATCTCACAACTCTTTATTGTAGTATATAACTCCCCTCATCCCATCCCCCTGCCCCCCATGGACAGCGTTTCAATTCTCGTGCCTTATTATAGCTTGTGTTCTCCATTGTGTTATTCGGGTCCATATCAAATTTCAGTCCCAGTCCTTAGTTCTAACCATCTTTTAAGGAACCATCTTTCACGTTTACTTGACCCTCTCAGGTGAACAGCTTCTCATTGTTTACTCTATTACATTTGGTATGTCCATGGGGTTTCTGCAGGGTCATTCCTCACTTCACTTAGGGTCCCGCTCCTCAGGGATTAGAAATATATTTGTTGACAAAGTCGCCCCATAACACTTCATACTGCATGGATCTTCCATGGAGAGCAGCTGTGATTTTCTCCATTGTACAAATGTTAGTTGCCACATTCAACCATTCCCTTCTACCCAGGACCCTGGTCCCCTTCCAACGCATCACAAGACATGTTCGAGCAGCGAGTAGTAGCGGGGCCACTATTCCATTCACCCTTCTGAGTTCATCTCCACAATCTTCCATGCCAAATAATATGAGGAGAGGTGTTTCTTCATGACTTATCCCATCTATGTCTTTAATTCATTCCAGGACCTCATCCCAGAATACCTTAAATCATGGAAAACCCGACCACATGTGCCAATAGTCGTCCCTCTCGCTGCATTGCCACCAACAAAGAGGACTTGCGGATTAGAACATCTTGGACAATCTATGGGGGTCGTATTGCCATCTATAGAGGAGCTTGATGGCATGTAGTTTGTTTTGGCATGCTATGGCTGTATGCGAGACCCCCTTTCATATCCTTGCCCACAAACCAGGGTCTACTGTCTGGTTCAGAACCCTCTCCCATTTATCCTTCAAGTTGTTAGTGGACTCGTTCCCAGCATCTATGAGCGCTTTGTACATAATTGAGATCAGGCCTTTGTTCTCCGTCATGGTATTGAGAAGTTTCTCAAAATGGGTTAGATCTCTCTACACCTTCTCCTTTCATTTATTTCTCGAGAGGATACTTTTTATTTGGGGAAATGGAAATACAGGCATGGGTCTTATTCCCAATGCCTCTTTGAGTTCCGTAATCGTGATAAACTCGCCCTCCTTCCATAATTGACCTACCATCTGCAGGCCCGCGTCAAACCTTGTTTGAAATTTCCCATGATCGGGAATGTCTTCCCTGACAACCGGCACCCATATCTGGCTAAAAGGAGAGGGCCACATGGTGATCCCTTTCATACCCCGTCCCACCCTACATATCTCACAGATGGTGGCCAATATAGGATGGTTTTGGAGTCTCCGGTGTAGTTTGTTTTTCCGTACCCATAGCCATTCTGAGATTGTGGCCGGGGTCAAATTATGATTGTCGAGATGTATCCACTGTGGTTCTATCTGTGCTCTCAAATGAGGGACCAAAACCCTTAACTGCACTGCTTCATAGTATTTTTTAAGGATAGGTAAGCCTACGCCGCCTTTTTCTTTGGGCAGAGTTGAAACCTCATACGCTATTCTAGCCTTCTTCCCCTGCCATAGGAATCTCAGTGTGGCCCTCTTTACCTCTCCAAAGAATAATTTCAGAAGCTTGATTGGGAGCATTTGGAATGGGTATAAGAATCTAGGAAGACCATCTTGACTGTGTTAAGTCTCCCTATCCAGGAAATCGTAAGCTTTTGACACGTTGCTAGGTCAGCATGAAAACAAGAGAGAAGCAGAGGGAAGTTAGCCTCATATAGGGCATTCAGGTTCCGTGTAAGATTTATCCACAGCTAGCGTAAGGTGTCTCCTCTGTGGGTGAGACCCAGTGTAGAAAATCTAGTGATGTCTTCCTGAATGGGTTTGATTAGAGGTAATAGGATGGACTTAGTCCTATTAATTTTGAAGCCAGAGAGTGCACCGTATTGTTCTATCAAGTGCATGGCTTGCGGGATGAATGCCATGGGGTCCTTCATGTGTAACAACAAATTGTTGGCATACAACGCCACCTTATATTCTGTTGAACCTACCTTCAGCCCCTTCACTTGGTGATCCACCCTAATTTGTTGGGCGAGGGGCTCGAGAGAAGGGCAAACAGTATTGCGGACAAAGGGCAACCCTGACTTGTTCCACTACCCAGGTCAAACCATCTTGAGTAGTCAGAATTGACCAATACAGATGCCCTGGGGGATGTGTAGACTGCTTACACACCTCTCCTGAATCTATCGCCTAATCGAATTTTGTTCTGCACTGCTTCCAGGATGCCCCATTCCACCCTGTCAAATGCTTTCTCTGCGTTGATGGATAGGAGAACAGGGTCTCCCGTCATTGTCTTTGATTCATGGATTAAGTGTAGTGTCTTACGCATTGTGTCTGCTCCCTGTCTCCCCAGAATAAAACCGGATGTATCAGTCGGGGCATATATATCTCCAACCTAGCTGCTAGTATTCTCGTATATATTTTGGTGTCGATATTTAGCAACAATATTGGGTGGTATGATTTGCATTTTCTGGGGTTTCTGCCTTCCTTAGGGATTACCATAATCAGAGCCTGTGAAAAAGATTCTGGGGCTATACCTGTCTCTGGGATCTCATTAAACAGGTCGACTATAAAGGGAAGGAGGGATGGGAGAAAGGTCTTATAGAACCCTGCCGTATATCTGTTGTTTCCTGGGGCTTTGTCTAACGGAAGCCTCTTTATCGCTCTCTCCACTTCTTCAGCTGTGATTGGGGCATCTGTTGCTTGTGCTTCCTCTCTGGAGAGCAGCGGCATCGCCACACTTCCTAGGTATTGATCTATTTCTGTTCTCTCTTCTGCCACTTTTGATGTATATAATTGCTCATAGAACTTCGCAAACACCTCAGGAATACCCCCTACCTACGTGTTCTGGACATGATTCCCTTCCTTGTCTATGGCAGAGAACATCCTTTCTGCTTGTTGCCCCCTCAATCTAGTGGCCAAGATGGTGTCAGCCTTATCCCCCTTCTCATAATACTTCTGTTTAAGAAGCTGGAGTTTGCGGACTACTTGCCGTTCTTCAAGAAGTCAAAGCTCCTTTTTCCCTGGCTTCGGTAATCTTCTCCTCCCTCCCTACAGTGGGCGTCCGTATACCCTTCTCTAAATGTGCAATTTCTCCCCTTAGTTTATTTTCAATGAGAGCCCTTTCCCTTTTTTTAGTAGCACCTTCTCTAATCAGGATCCCCCACCATGTCGCCTTCCCCGCTTCCCTCACCGTTCTCTTAGATACCTCACCTGTGTTGTTTATTCTGAAGTATTCCTTTATTTCCTTGTCCATTTTTGAGCGGAAGACCAGGTCCTTCTACAGTGTCTCATTACAACGCCACTTCAATCCCCTGTGTGGTAGGCTTGCCCAATTGAATTTAGCTATAACCATGTCGTGGTCTGACCAGGAGATTGGTGAGATCTCTGAGCCATTCACCACTTCGACTAACCCATCCGAGGCATATAAGTAGATGATTCTCATAAATGCACCATGAGGTGCCGAATAAAAGGTTTAGTCGTGTCATTTGGGTGGAAACCCCTCCATATGTCTTGCCACTCATAGATCTCCAACATCTCCCTCACCTTTTTTCAGCCACCATCTACTGGTTTACTCACTTCAGGGTTACCTGGTTATCTGTCCAGCTCAGTATTCGCCCACAGGTTGAAGTCCCCCCCTAACATGTCCTGCAGCTTCAAACATTATCTTCTGGATCGTAGGTTGCAAAAATTGGGTTTCGCCTGTGTTGGGGGAATACAGTGTTTCCAACGTGACTGTTACTTTATTCACAGTACCCACTAACAAGAGAGCTCTGCCTTCTAAATCCACCCAGACCTTACTGATGTCTATGTCCAACCCCTTTCTGATGAGTATCCCGACCCCTGCTTTCCGGAGAGGGCCGGAGCTCCAGTATTCTGCTCAAACCTTAGAGTGCAAAACCATGCGTTCCTCCCCTCTTTCATATTTGGTCTCTTGGGGGAAGAGCATACCAAGTTCTGATCTCTTAAACACTCAGCTCACCAGTGATCACTTTGTAGGCAAGTTCATCCCTTGATGTTGAGTGTGCTCACCCTGAGGAGACTACCTTTCTGACGTCCCATTTCTACCGCCATTTCTTCCTTTTTGCGCGGTGTGTTCCTAAGGTGTGTCTCACCAACCACGGCTCCCAGACCTGACCCCATTTACAACACAATTCATACTTGAAAAGAAACCTGTTCCTACCTATTCCCCCAGCCCCCTTCCCCCTGTTCCTCCTCCCACGCCGGCGTCCGCTCCAGCTCAGTTAACTTCACCAAGCCAGTTCCGGACCACCAGTAGAGACCTGACATTCTGTGGTCCCAGTGCAAGAACAATCTGATAGTCATTGAGCCCCCTTCCCCCTCCAAAATCAAATAACAATGCATGTCCCCCATCATCTCAAAATGAGTGCGACCCGGCAAGAGATACATCGCCTAACTCGCCAGCGCCTGCCGTTTAGGATATTTCCTCAATTAACACTGTTAACACCCTCCCCCTGTTCAAAAACAGTTAACAATGTACAACATTCCTCAACTCAGAATGCATGTGCCCACCCAGGATCACCCGGCACGCCTATGTCCGATGTGTAGGCTAGTCCATACGCCCCGTTGGGAGGGCACCCATGAGGGTGCATCTCAAGTTATTTTGGCGTCCATTAAGCTTTATCCAGCAAATACCAGCGTAGTGGGTGGTCTGTCACCTCATCTCGCTTTCGACGCTTTGTCAGCGCACCCTTAGGCCTTTTGCTTGATGAGTTGACATTGGTTACATTGATTTGGCGTGATGTTCATAATTCGGTGTGACGTTCATGAAATGAATCCCAAGAGCAACGGCGCAGCATGTTGTACTTTTCTGGGGTCCACACCCAGTGAGGCGTTCATTCTTCTATATTTTCTGGACCCCGGAATGTGCCTTCTTTTTGGGCCCTGTAGGCACCACTGTCTATCGTCCTCTCCTCATTGCCCTTGATTCATCTCATTGCCCTGGTTTCCCAATAGGTCAGCTATGCAGCTCTGTATATCCTTCTCATTTCTCAGTTTGATCACACTCCCCTCTAGTTCAAATGTAAGGGAAAATGGGTAACCCCATTGATATCGAACTCCTTTCTCTTTCTGCCATTTCATGAGTGGCATACACATCCTCCTCAGGGCAAGCGTCAGTGATTATAGGTCTTGAAAGATAGATATCCTCGTTGTGTCTGAAGGGATCTGAGCCCCGCCATAGCCTTCTCCAGGATTCTGGCTTTATCTGCATAATTGTGGAACTGAGCCAGGACCATTTTGGGGCCCCCCGCAGTCCCTCCTACTCTGTGTATTCGGTCAACGTTTGGTTTGTCAATAGAGTTGTCCTCAAATAGTATTTTGATTATTGCATGGAGGGTCCTTTTCAAGTCTTGTTCTGATTCCCCTTCTCTATCTGGAATCCCGAAGATCTGTAGGTTTTTTTGGTGTTCTCAGTTCTCCAAATCATCCATTTTCGATTGGAACTCCTCCTCTCAGGCTTCTATCTCTGCAATCCTCTGGTCCAACTGAGTTTCTAGTCTCTAGGGTATTGAGGGAGGTCTGGTTGAGGAGAGCTGCAACATCAGCCTTAGTTGCAGCAGATTCTGCCCCTGATACAGCCATAGCGGACTCCTGTGGGGGTCTCTGGTTGGTGTGGTGCGGATTGAATGGGTATGGCGCAAGCTTCTGCCTTATGTTCATACAATTCACTTGTGGCCCTCCGTGGGTGGTTTAGACACTTATGTGGTGTGCTTGTTGGTGTCTCATCCCAAACTCATTTACATCGCAGCCCACAGGGGACACCCATCGGTGTGTAGCCTCTCTCTGTTGACCGATGGCAGGTTCAGCTTCTGCCCTCTAGCACCTGTTAATCGGAGGAGGACACACACACCAGGAATGGGGGACCCACCCCTCACTATGATGGGTGGTGAATGCGGATAACAGCCGTGAGGGTCACTGATATGTTTAGGTAAGGCATTGTGGAAACGTTGTGTTCTGCTACTCTGAGAGGCTAAGGTGCAATATCTTACGTGACCCAGGGTAGGCACCTATAAACTGGGAAGTCCAATTACCTTTCTTGTACCGTTGTGAGAGATCTCTGTTCTGATCGGGATATTGCTCCAGGAGGAGGGCACACGCCCCAATGTCGGGGGCCCATCCCTCCAATGTTTCCTCGTGGTGTCTCGCAATGTGCCCCTGCCTTCTCATAGGAGGTTGAGTCCAAAGCCGCCGTCTGCGCTTGATGTGACTGCTAGGGCAGGCTGGGGGGTCAAACCCCCACGTCTGAGGTATGTTTTTTCAGTGTATGCACAGTCTTTGAGGCTATGCACTCAGTTCCTTTCCTCCCCATTCACTCCTGATCTGAGGGGAGGTCTGGATACATTTCCATTCCAGTGTGGGGATCAATCGTTCACTCGGAAGTCTCCAGGATAATTCCAGAAATGTGTCACTGTGTAAACAGCGCCCACGTTGAGAGTGGCTGGTTATCTTAGCTGGTGAGCGTTCATGGGACCCTAGATGAAGTCCGCGTGCATGATGTTGGGCTATTCCCGTGGGCCGACCAGTAATGTGTTCGGGCCTGGCAAGGGCCATGAGTCCTGTCAAAGAGGGATTGAGGCAGGTCCTATCTGCTCCCTTCAGTACAAGGAGTTCAGTGCCTCAGGGTGTTCAGGGTTGCACACTATAATGTCCAGGATCAAGAAGTTTTAATGTGAAAGCCCCTATTTTGTATGAGGGTACTTCCGAGGAAAATATTGTGCTCCCCCCCACTCGAGCGCGTCACTCATTGCTGCCCCCTCTCAGGAGTCTGTGCCCACAACATGCTGCGTGTATGTGATGTAGGATTCCGGGGAGCCAGCAACTACTTCAACCTTCCCAGGGAACAGGGACTGTCACAGTGTCGCAAGTGCGCTGCAATATGCGCGACTCAGTCCATCCGGGTCATCCGCACTAGCAGGTGTCACCTTCGAGCACGGGGGGGCCGTGACACCATGTAATTAAATGTTGTCTTACCGTTTTCTTAAATGGTATCATGCAATCCCAGCGATCGGTACTCCGTGACCGCTTTCGTCAGGGCACAGGTCTGCCTCAACCTCTGCGCCAAGCTGGTCTTCCTTGTCTGCTACAAAGGTTTGTGTGGAGCAAAGGCCAGCGTCAGTGGAGACACAAGTGGAGGGGGGAAACACAGTTGGTTCACTGCGGGTTAGCTCTGAGACTCCTGCTCCCGCAGCGCTCTACTCCAAAGCACTTCTCCGGGAGCAGTCGCTTATGTTTCTTCCATGCACACTGGCCGAAGCGTATAGTGAGGGAACCAGTCTCGGCTCCAACCCTGGGATCCCCTCAGTCCGCCTGTTTTTCACAGCCCACGTGGATCGCGGGTTGCTTTTGTTTTTGGCCTCGTCTGCTGAGTTGGAACTTCAATGTGGCGAACTGCTTCGCCCTGTTTCCGGACGAGTCTCGCACCGATTTTCGCTGCTCTTTCACCCAGAATGGGCGGGGAGTCTATCTGCACCTCTCCATCTAGATTTTCCTGGGGTGGGGGTTCATTTAGTGGGGGCTCAAGCCACTTTAGAGACCCTGGGTCTGGGAGCTCACACAGGGGCTGGACTCATCCTTGCACCCCCAGGTGACCAGTGGCAACAAATATTTTTAACAGGAACTCCCCATTGTAGGGCTGTGGATGTAGCCACCCCCCCGGTGGAGTGAGCTTGCAATCCCCCAGGAGGGTCCTTGCCAACCAATCTGTAACTTTCAGCAATGGTGAGGATAATCCACCTGGACAAGGTCTGTTTGGTAACAGCCTGGCCCAATCGGTGTCCAGTGTATCCCACAAAAAGTTGGTTGTCCATTTCGGCCCTGGACATCCTAGAAATATAAAAGTTCAAAGCTCTCCTAGGTTCCAACCTATGGAGTCTCTCCTCTTCCTTAACAGGATGAGGAAGAGGATAGAAAGCAGGAAATACCACCTTCTGGCTCAAATAAACAGTACCTTAGGCAGAAAGGAAGACGTACCCTCAGTACAACCCTATCTCTGTGGAACACATTAAAGGGTTGCTTAGACGAAAGTGCCTGCAACTCACTTACTCTGCGAGCAGATGTAACTGCAATCAAGAAAACTGTCTTGAAGTTCAACAGTCTCAAAGGACAAGAGTGCAAAGGTTTACACGGAACCACCATCACGAATTTCAAGACTAGATTCAGATCCCAAATCGGCACCTGAAAAGGGGACGGCGGGAAAACATTTGAGAGCCCTTTTAGAAACTGGGTAATCAAAGGAATCTTAAAATGAGAACATTCTTCAGAAGAGCGCTTGAAAATAGACATCACTGCCAGGTAACCTTTAATGGTACCCACTTGCAGACCCTTGTGGGCCAAAGAAAGCAAGAAAGAAAGTACCATTGGAATGGAACACTGAACAAGATCGACATTGTGTCCTCTGCACCAGTCGCAAAACTTACGCCAATGGCAACGGTACAGGGATATTGTTGCCGGACGCCCGGCCGAAAGCAACACCTCCATCATGTCATCGGGAGATCCCAATCCTTATATCTCAAGCTTTCAGAAACCAAACATGAAGGTTGAGAGTCTTGACCTCTGGATGGAGAATCCGACCCCCCTCACGTGAGAGAAGATCCCCTCTGTGGGGAAGATGGCGTGGAGGACAGATGGACATTTCTAGAAGGTCAGGGTACCACGCCCTCCTGGACCAATCCGGAGCAATTAGGATCATGTGAGACCGGAACCTCTGCATCCTCCTTAGAACTTGAGGAATGACGGGGACCGGAGGAAATGCGTACAGAAGTGGGACTGACCAATCCACTATGAACGCGTCCACCAAAGCTCCTCTCGGAAGAAATTCCCTTGAGCAATATGTTTCACACTTCCGGTTGGCACTGGTCACAAACATATCCTCTTGAGAGGTTCCCCAAAGGGCAGAGATCCCCTGAAGGACTTCATGAGCCAACTCCCTCTCGTGGGAGACCGCACTCTGCCTGCTCAGAGCGTCCACCACCGCATTCTCCTCTCTGGCCTTATGAACTGCTGAGAGTGAGATTCCCTGCTGTATTGCCCAGAACCAGAGCTGCATCACCTCCTTGCACAGTGTGAGTGAACCTAGCCCCCCCTTTTTGTTGAGGTAATGCATGGCCACTGTGTTGTCCGTCATGATCAGGACACTCTCCGCCCACACAAATGGCAGAAAAACCTTCAGGGCTAGCCTTGTGGCTCTCAGCTCCAAAAGGACCAATGACTGCTGGCAGTCAGTTCATTGGCGTGAGCCCCGAATCATGTGAGGGAAGCATCCATCACTACCGTCACCTCTGGCCAAGGCTGCCAAAATGGCTCTCCATTCATCAGATTCCCTTCGCTGGCACACCACAGAAGATCCCATGAAACCTTGAACAGAATTTCAATGAGATCCGACATCTTGCCTGAGAATTGGGCCACTGTGTCATGAGGGCCCCTTGAAGGGATCTCATCCACAGTCTGGCCTCCAGCACCAGAAAAATGCATGCTTCCATGAGGTAGAGAAACCTTAAGAATTTGAAATCCAGGAGACTCTGGGCATTTTGAAATTTGTCGACAATCTGGACAATGTGATGAGCCCTCACCTTGGGTGGCGAGCACTTCCCGAAGGATGTGTCCAACACAGCCCACTGTACTGGAGCTGTTGGGAAGGTGTCATATGCGACTTCTTCAAATGGAGGGAGAAGCTCAGCTTGTGAAGGAAGTGTCAGTTGATACTGAGATGATCCAAGGCTTATTCGGGAGAACGCGCTCTGATCAGCCAGTCATCCAGTTAAGGGTTGATGTGAACCCCTCCTCTCCTGAGATACGCTGCCACCACCACCATGAGCTTGGTGAAGACCCTCGGGCGGAGGTCAACCCGAATGGCAGGACCCGAAACTGAAAGTGTGATTAGCCAACAGCGAACCTCAGGTATTTTCTGTGCTTTGGATGGATCGGCACATGAAAATAAGCATCCTGTAGGTCCAATGACACCAACCAATCCTGAAGTCTAAGGGCCTGAAGGACCTGAGAAAGAGTGACCATCTTGAACTTGTCCTTCCTGAGGAACTTGTTCAAGCGACACAAGTCCAAGAAGGGTATCAGTCCTCCATCTTTCTTGGGAATCAAAAAATATGGGGAATACCAGCCCTTGTTCCTCTCAGCGACAGGCACCAATTCTATGGTGCCTTTCTCCAGCAGATTTCCTGCACAAGTAGCTGATACAGAATCTTCAAAGAGAGTTTCCCCGGTGGATTGTCGTTGGGCCGATTTAGGAAGGGTAGGCAGTAGCCGTGGGCTATTGTTTCCAGAACCCACGCATCTGAAGTAATGGCTCACCACTATTCGAGATGCTGAGACAGTCTGTCCCCAACCGGAGAACAATGGGACCTGGCCTCATTGCTGTTTGGAGCAGATGCAGCAGCACCTGAAGGCAAAGAGGCAGCTGCCTGAGTGGCTTGGGCACCTCTTCCCCGTCCACCACGGGTAGTTTTACGGTAGCCCTTTTGACTGGCCACTCCTCTCGCTCTACCAAAAGCGGAGTAGTAATGAAAGGAACCCCTCCACTGCTGTCCCCTGGGTTGAAAAGGCGGAGGTTGACGCACAGCTGTACCCAAAGATGATTTTGCAGCAGCTTTAGAGGTCTGCAAACTCTCAAGGCTCTCGTCAGCCTTGCTGACAAACCAATGAGAACCGTCAAAGGGACTGTTGAGAAGACGGGCCTGCACATCTGGCTCAAAGCCTGACTTCTGCAACCACACAAACCTGCTTATCGTGGTGCTCGCAGCCATCAACCGGCTGACACTATCCGCCGTGTCCAACGCAGACTGGAGGGATTCACACATGGCATCCTTGCCATCCTGCACAGTAGCAAGGAACCCATCCCTTTCTTCCCCTTTGAAATATGCTCAGCTGCCAGAGACACAATTCCACAGAGTATGCGAAAATTTGGCCACGGCACAGGTGGATTTGGCCAATTTAAGGGCCATACTCCCAGATGAAAATACCTTGCGTGCCCATCCATTGAAGCGCTTGTCATCCTTATCTGGAGGGATGGTAGGGTATGCCACCTGCCTCGAGGTGGCCGTGGCCGCCTCAACCACCAAATTCTCCGGAGTGGGGTGTGTGGATAGGGGCCTGGGGTCACAACTGAATGGGCAGTATTTCTTAGTCAGCAACTTGTTGACCGCCGGAAGAGACTCCGGGGTGTTCCAAGTAGCAGTCACCCTTTTCGGTAACGCCATATGAAAAGGGATGTACCCTGATCTAAAATGTCATCAGGTCATCCTGATCAAATTCAACTTGATGGCCAGACTACCCCAGGTACTCCGTAACCCTTGACATCAATCTCCTTTAGGAGGATTCAGCATGAACCCCAGGCTCAGGCCTGCCAAACTCCATCTCAGGAGATGTATCCAGGCCACTGGCATAATGTAAAGATTGCCTCTGATCCTTCAGCGGACTATCCTCCAAAAAGACCATGTCAACAGCGGCAGGAGTGTCACCAGGACCACCAAAAGGCCAAACTCCACATCATACCTCTCCTCATCCTCATAAATATCTTGTAGAGAGTGAAAGAACTCCCTCCTATGTACAGGAGTAGACCTGGAGTCCACAGGGGACCTCACAGTCTTAGCCAGAGCCTTTCTCAGATGATCCACAGCTCTAGGGGATGTCTCGCTGTGGACAATGACCTCGACCTGGATCTGGCACGTCTCTGGCGATCTACCGGAGCCTTGTCCGAACGGAACCTCGACAGTTCCCGAAGCTTATCCCACCAACCGCCCGGGCCCGAAAGCACGCAAACATCGGACCAAGACCGTTCCCCTCCGGCTTCAACTGAAGGCATGGATGGGGCAGTGCCCTGAGATTGAAAAATGTCCAACATTTTCTCCCTGAATGCCTCCCACTTCTGCGGATTAAAGGATTTAGTGGGGCAAGGCAATTTCCTCATGGAGCTATCATCCGATGAGGACGGGGAAGGCGAACGGTGACGCCGCTTCCTAGAGTGCCTCGACAAGGAGGACGAGTGGCGAGAAGCACTCCGGGACCGAGATCCCCTTGACTACTTCTGACGGGGAGAGTCACCCCTCGAGTCGCCGGTGATTTCTTGGATTTACGGGGTTTGGATACCCGACCTACCTGCAACTTACACTTACACTCCCACAAGGCCTTGGCAGTCAAGGTCTGGCACTTCAAGCAGTTGTCGGTGTCGTGGCCCTCACCCAGACACCACAAGCAGATACGGCGCAGGCCTGTGAAGGACATCTTGGACTTACAGTCCCTGCAAGTTTTAAAGCCCGACCGTGGAGTCGGAGGGGTCGAAGAAGAAGACATTATCAATGTCGATAACACGAGGGGCGCCTAGTTCTCAAAGCAAACATGTTTGCAGAAAAAACTGAACTTAGGCAACAATCGCTCTGCGTCCTACTTATAACATTCGATGATGTCACCCTCGACGGAGGCCTTCAAGGGACATCGACATGACGCCATGGACGCAGGAAGCCCTCTTCTGAAAAGTTTCTGAAGCAGCAAAGCTGTGGACATTACATGTCAAACATGTGGAATAGGTTGGAGGACACAATCCATTCTAAAAAAATGTTGGGTGTGCAGTGGCTTATAACTCCAAAGTTATTACAGACTATTGAGGGGTTCCTATGGGAGTACGACTCACCTTAACTGTAGGGTGGTGACTGCCACCCTATTATTTATATATATATGCATATTAAATGGCCACGGTAGTGGCCATGTAGTTATGGTTAAGTTGGTGTTTCCCTAGGAAGAGCACTTTTTGGGCGGCATATAACTTCGCTCCCCCTGGACGAATCCTCACCAAACTTTGCAAAAAAAGTATATGGCCCACTCTGAATTTTTTTGCAAAGTCTGGTGAGGATTTGTCCAGGGGGAAAAGTTATAGGGGAGGTCCCAAAACGTTTGTTTTTTCCCATAGACATAATTGGAAAAAACTTTGCTCACGCCTACAGACCAAACCGCTGGACGGATTTACACCAAAATTGCGGCAGGAGCGGCGGCTTGGTCCTGAAAGTTTGCTTTGCTTTATTTGGTGTAAATCCATCAAGTAGTTTTTAAAAAAATGACAAAAATGTAAGTGAAAAAAATTAGTGATATCTGTGTTCACTTCGCAGACACACGTCCCTGTTCGCTCCGCGGAGAGGACGGTGATTGGGCAAGCAGCTTACGTGAAGACCGCGGACATCTGACGTGCTCTCTCATTGGGTGCGGTGAAAGTGTGCAGTGCGTCTGGCTTCAGAGACGCCCGCCATCTTTGTTCCTTGCATGAGAGGCTTTGTCAGCAGGAGCGGGATCTGCCGCCTGCACAGTAAGTCCGCCCGTGTCTGTCTCCTGTTCCTCCCACCCCTGCTCATGCCCGGTGTGTCCTTCTTGTCCCCCCCACCCCCACTCATGCTCCGTGTCTCCCCTGTTCCTCCAGCCCCCTGCTCACGCCATCGGCACACGGTGGCTAGTGGAGGGCCGAGGAGCGGGATCTGCCGCCTGCACACGAATGCCGTGTGTCTCTCTGCCTCCCCCCCACCCCCGGTTCATGCCCCGTGTGTCTCTCTCCCTCCCCCCCACCGCCCGCTCATGCCCCGTGTGTCTCTCTCCCTCACCCCCTACCCCCGCTCATGCCACGTGTGTCTCTCCCCCTCCCGCCCACCCCCCACTCATGCCCCGTGTGTCTCTCCACCTCCCGCCCACCACCCGCTCATGCCCCGTGTGTCTCTCTCCCTCCCCCCCGCCCCCGCTCATGCCCCGTGTGTCTCTACCACCCCGCCCACCCCCCGCTCATGCCCCGTGTGTCTCTAACCCTCCCGCCCACCCCCTGCACATGCCCCATGTGTCTCTCCCCCTCCCGCCCACCCCCCACTCATGCCCCGTGTGTCTCTCCCCCTCCCACCCCCGCTCATGCCACGTGTGTCTCTCCCCCTCCCGTGTCATGATCACTGCTTCCAAGGAGTCAGGAACAGCCCAACGTCCTTGGAAGCAGGCCCCTAACCGTTATCTTAGGCACCAGCCGGTCCCCACTGGGACCTTTTGGACCTTGTCCTGGCGCCGGTGGCACCAGGCTCATCAAAGCCATCGGTCCCGGCACTGGAAGCGCCGGGCTCATAATATGTATGAAGATGCTTGGGTGGATTTACCTGCAGCAGACCATGCTGCTTACTTACCAGGCACATAGGAATCCTCTGTGAACAGGAACTACTTTCTTACCTGGGTAGGGCAAGCTCCACTCCCTGGCTACAACACCGGAACTCTTCTGGAACTGGAACTCTTTTCTTACCTAGGTGGGGCCGTGGAGGAAGACGCCTCATCACTCCAAGGCTATTTAAACCACACCCGATTGAACAAACGTGCTTCGCGTTATTCTGCATCTGCAGCATAACGCTCACCGAGTCTGTTCCAGCCTTTCTTCCTTCCGATCCTGAACCTGCAAGAACAATACTTACCACTCCTGTATCCAGTATTCAGCAGCACCTGCAAAGACAAGAAACAACAGGTTAGCACGGCAACCTTTACACGCAGCGCTTTCCTCACCTGATCCATCGGCAGCGAACATTTCTTCACGCTGCACCTCCGCCTGTGAAGACAAAAGCATTGTTATGACTTACCGGCACTCCGCGAATTCCGGATTTCTTCAACGCTGCAACCCAGCATCTGAAAGACAAACGAAGAGACATTAGACAGGTATTTACTAACGTCCATCGCGCTCGCCACAATAGAACGCCTGCAAATACTCCGGCGTTTTCCAGCATCTCTTCAGCACAAACTCACAGCTGCAAGGGAAAAGAGACAGTTAGAGCGCTTGCATTTACTTACGCATTTCCAAGCGCTTCATTCCAAGGCTCTGGCTCCAACTTCGGCTCTCTTCACACCATCTCCTATCTCAAGAGCCCTGCAAGACAAATAGGAAAAAGCATTATACAGAGTCCTGTTCTATATTAACGTGCCCACGCACCTAAATACTATAAGGACTAAAAGGAGTCCGGAAACTCACCGCTGGTGCAGTTAACGACGGTAGCGATCCTCTGATGTCAAGAGGCCTATGTTTCACCAGTGAAGGAACTGGCAACGGCACCCTGCACCAGACGCAGATGGAGAGTCCAGCATTCACCTATCTAAGGTGAGCACGTTGACCTGGGGGCTCTACGGAGAAGCTAGGAAGAGAGAGAGAGAGAGGGACATTCAACAACCCAGATCATTAACCCCCATATTCTTTCATCTGCAGAAATCTCACTCTTCGAGTTCGACACACAGTGCGTAGAGGTTCGGCCCCAGAAGCAAATCGAGTCCTGCACATCACTTTTCGGGTCACAGACACCTTCCTGCCAAGACCAGCGCCTCCGTGGGAATCAGGTGAGCGTTACAGAACGCGAAGCCCACCGCAAAACTCCTACCCAGGCGCAATGGAAACCTCAGACACTGATCAATTAGCCCAGTTGCTTGGGGAACTAAGAGCAGAAGTACATGCAGCTCGTCAGGAAACAAACTCTCTAAGAAGAGAGCTGATAATTTCCAAGGAGCGAACAGATGACCTCACTAGGCAATTGCTACAAACGCAGGCAGGACAGACACCTTTGCCCGCTCCAGGAGGAAGTTATCCTTCTGCATCATCCTTAAATCCAGTGCAAATCAATCTACCCGGCAATGTGCCCTTGGCTCCACCCGAACGCTTTTCTGGTGACCCAAAGAAATTTGCAGTGTTCATTAACCAGTGCCGCCTACACTTCTTATGTTGACCAGCTGCCTTCCCAACAGATCAGACCAAGGTGGCTTTCGTGCTTTCTTATCTCAGTGGCAGCGCCGCAGATTGGTCGATCCCTTTAGTTACTCAGGATGATCCGGTTCTGCATGATTTCCAGGCCTTCCAGTCCAGCATGGAGAAACTGTTCGCAAGACATGCACAAGGGCAGGCCTTGGACAATGAACTTCTTTCGTTACGACAGGGTAATCAAGACCTCTTGACTTATATAGCCTCATTCAACAGACTTATAGTGGAAACTCAATGGCCTGAGGATAAGAGAATAATGCTCTTCTACAGAGGCCTGCGTGGAGAGCTCAAGGATGTGTTAGCTCAAGTTGTGAATCCTCCACAATAATGCTCAGACTATATTGACTTAGTTGTCCAATTGGACCACAGATTACAGAACAGGAAGGCTGATCGTTCCTAATTTGATACCCGAATGTTTTCTAAACCACAGACCTCTACTAGGGGAGCTGACACTGTGGAACCCATGCAAATAGGGGGCATGAAAGGACCTTTAACCCAAAAGGAGCGGGAAAGAAGAAGACAGCTGCAATTATGCCTCTATTGCGGAAACTCGGGGCACTTTCTTCGAGACTGTCCAGTGAAACCAGCTAAGAAGGTTGTAGGAGCCGCAGATACCTGTACCACAAATTCTGAGCAGGGAAACGACCTAGCCCGACAAGTGTAGAGGTCCTCTTGCCGAGCGTTAAAATCTGTCCCGTGACCTCGCATTTCGTGCTGCCTATGGTCCTCATTAGTCCTGAACGTCCGGATCGTTTGCATGCAATTGAAGCTTACATCGACAGCGCAAAAATCGGTAATTATGTGGACCGTGAAATGGTATCAAGGATGAATCTACCTCTTGTCCCTAAGGCAGTAAAAGACGTCATTACTACAGTGGATGGCACGGAGATAGCCTCCGGACCAGTAACGCACGCCACCCAAGAAGTGACGTTAGTGAGCCAAGATGGACACCGGGAGAAAATAGTGTTCGATGTGATCAAGGCCCCTCAGTTCCAGATCATTCTGGGAATCCCTTGGTTAGAGAAGCACAATCCTCAGATCGATTGGCGAGCAAAGACGGTTCAGTTTCCAGAATGTTTTACCACTTGTTATCCTCGGCCTGATGTTTCACTGGCGGCAATCTCTTCTGAGGTTCCCAAATTACCTCCCGAATACCAGGAATTCCAAGACGTCTTTCGGAAGGACCAAGCTAACACCCTGCCTCCTCATAGGTCTTACGACTGTCAAATAGATCTGATACCCGGAACAACTCCTCCTTGCAGTAGGATTTATGCCCTCACCTAGCCAGAGAATCTTCACCTCAGACAATATCTGGACCAATACCTAGCTAACGGGTTTATCCGTCCTTCAAAATCTCCAGCTTCCTCGGCTTTGTTCTTCGTTCCAAAAAGGAAGGAGACCTTAGGACTTGTATAGATTACCGCGCCCTGAATCAAATCACCGTTAAAAACAGATACCCGTTACCTTTGATCCCTGAACTCCTGGACCAAGTCAAAGACGCATGTATATATACAAAGTTGGATCTCAGAGGAGCCTACCATTTGGTACGAATAAAAGAGGGCAATGAATGGAAGACGGCCTTCCGCACCAAGTATGGGCTGTTTGAATATCAAGTTATGCCCTTTGGACTTTGCAACGCTCCTGCCGCCTTCCAGTATTTTATGAATGATGTCCTTAGAGAACTCATTGATGTTGTGTTGTTGTCTACATTGATGACATCCTCGTCTATTCATCATCTGAAGAAGAACATCGGAAACACGTTAGAGAGGTCCTCGAGAGATTACGTCAACATAACCTTTTTGCTAAGCTCGAAAAATGCGTTTTCAACGTAACTGAAGTTGAGTTCCTGGGATTCATATTGTCACCTAACGGAGTCCATATGGATTCAAAGAAAGTCGATGCAATCATCAAGTGGCCTTCACCAACCTCTGTAAAAGGAGTTCAAAGCATGTTAGGCTTCGCTAACTTTTACCGCAGATTCATCCCTGAATTCTCTCGAATAGTCCAGCCCATCACCGCTCTGTTAAAGAAAAACAAACGTTTTGAGTGGTCTACCGAGGCAGAACAAGCTTTTCAGGACTTAAAGACTAAATTCATTTCTGCACCTGTTCTAAAACATCCTCGCCCAGAACTCCCCTACATTGTAGAAACAGATGTTTCTAGTCTTGCTATGGGGGCAGTTTTATCACAAAGGGATCCGGTCACACACCAATTACATCCTGTAGCCTTTGGTCCCGCAAATTCTCGGCTCCCGAGATCAACTATTCAATTACAGACAAGGAACTTTTAGCTATCAGATCGGCCTTTAAAGCCTGGCAGCATTATCTTTTGGGAGCCAGACACACAGTCACCGTAATGACTGATCACCGCAATTTACAGTATCTGAAGACAGCCAAAGCTCAGTCTTCCAGGCAGCTTCGCTGGGCTCTGTTTTTGGCTGAGTTTGACTTTATAATTACTTATCGACCAGGCAGTAAAAATGGAAAAGCAGATGCCCTCTCCCGGATGGGAATAGATGAACATTTGACCAATCCAGAACCAATACCTATAATCCCAGAACAAAGGATTTTGGGCTTGGTCAGCGCTCAATCCTTTGAAGACATTAAGACTACAGTCAAATCACTTTTAACTCCGGCCGACTTACAGGACTGGCAATTAAAGGGAAAAGAATTCTCAGTGGATCGAGACCTACCATATTTCCGAGGACGATTGTACTTGCCCAGTGAGAAAATACAAAAACAGGTAATCTCCTGTTATCACGATTCACTAATGGAGGGTCACCCTGGCATAACCAAAACCATGGAAAAGGTCAAAAGACATTTCTGGTGGCCATCATGGAAGAAGGATATTAGAGACTTTGTAATCTCCTGCGGTGTGTGTGCCCAGAATAAGAGTCAGAAGGAGAAACCAGCCGGTCTCTTACACCCACTAGACATTCCTCCCTGTCCATGGCATACCCTGTCCATGGATTTCATCACGGACTTACCTCCATGCTCAGGGTATAATACCATTTTTGTAGTCGTGGATCTATTCTCCAAGATGGCTCACTTCATTCCCCTGAAGGGCCTACCTTCAGCTTCAGTATTGGCCCGAGAATTCTTAGAAAACATCGTTCGGTTACACGGTTTCCCCTCGGTTTTGGTCTCCGATAGGGGAAGTCAATTCATCTCCCACTTTTGGCGAAGTTGCTGTCGTTTAGCCCAAATTAATGTGAGACTTTCTACCAGTCACCATCCCCAAACTGACGGACAAACCGAGAGGACAAATCAAACTCTAGAGCAATATCTACGTTGCATGCTCCAACAAACTGAAAACCCTTGGAAGGACATTCTTTGGATCGCTGAATACGCCTATAACAATTCGACTCATTCTGGAACCGGGAATACTCCCTTCTTCCTATTATACGGACACCATCCTAGAACCTCTAACCTGGATCCTCCCCAAGAATTCGAAACACCTGCTGTGGATCACTTGCACTCGGAGATCACTAGTGCTTTTAAGGAAGCCACTGCCCATCTGCAAAGAGCTAAAGCTCAATTTAAGAAAGGAGCAGATCAGCACCGTAAAGAGGCCCCTCACTACGCAGTGGGAGATCAGGTCTGGTTATCCACTAAGCACCTACCTCTAAAAGGACCCCACACTTTCATCCCGAGATACCTTGGACCATATCTTATCTCTGCCATAATTAATCCGGTGGCTGTTAAATTGGAGTTGCCTTCGCATATGAAAATACATCCAGTATTCCATGTCTCCTTACTAAAACCAGTGCAACCAGGAACCCGATTGACCGAACTCCCGGAACCTGTTTTAGTAGATGGAGAACTTGAGTTCGAAGTAAAGAACATCCTAGACTCCAAAATCTCCAAATCTAAATTATATTACCTGGTTGATTGGAAAGGATACGGCCCCCAGGAAAGGTCTTGGGAACCCTCAGAGCATGTCCACGCACCTCGTCTGGTCAAGAAATTCCATTCGAATCACCCTGACAAGCCAAAACCCCCGGAGAAGACACGCTTGGGAGGGGCCTTGAGGGGGGGTGCTGTCATGATCACTGCTTCCAAGGAGTCAGGAACAGCCCAACGTCCTTGGAAGCAGGCCCCTAACCGTTATCTTAGGCACCAGCTGGTCCCCACTGGGACCTATTGGACCTTGTCCTGGCGCCGGTGGCACCAGGCTCATAAAAGCCATCAGTCCCGGCACTGGAAGCGCCGGGCTCATAATATGTATGAAGATGCTTGGGTGGACTTACCTGCAGCAGACCATGCTGCTTACTTACCAGCCACATAGGAATCCTCTGTGAACAGGAACTACTTTCTTACCTGGGTGGGGCAAGCTCCACTCCCTGGATACAACACGGGAACTCTTCTGGAACTGGAACTCTTTTCTTACCTAGGCGGGGCCGTGGAGGAAGACGCCTCATCACTCCAAGGCTATTTAAACCACACCCGATTGAACAAACGTGCTTCGCGTTATTCTGCATCTGCAGCAGAATGCTCACCGAGTCTGTTCCAGCCTTTCTTCCTTCCGATCCTGAACCTGCAAGAACAATACTTACCACTCCTGTATCCAGTATTCAGCAGCACCTGCAAAGACAAGAAACAACAGGTTAGCACGGCAACCTTTACACGCAGCGCTTTCCTCACCTGATCCATCGGCAGCAAACATTTCTTCACGCTGCACCTCCGCCTGTGAAGACAAAAGCATTGTTATTACTTACCGGCACTCCGCGAATTCCGGATTTCTTCAACGCTGCAACCCAGCATCTGAAAGACAAACAAAGAGACATTAGACAGGTATTTACTAACGTCCATCGCGCTCGCCACAATAGAACGCCTGCAAATACTCCGGCGTTTTCCAGCATCTCTTCAGCACAAACTCACAGCTGCAAGGGAAAAGAGACAGTTAGAGCGCTTGCATTTACTTACGCATTTCCAAGCGCTTCATTCCAAGGCTCTGGCTCCAACTTCGGCTCTCTTCACACCATCTCCTATCTCAAGAGCCCTGCAAGACAAATAGGAAAAAGCATTATACAGAGTCCTGTTCTATATTAACCTGCCTACGCACCTAAAGACTATAAGGACTAAAAGGTGTCCGGAAACTCACCGCTCGTGCAGTTAACGACGGTAGCGATCCTCTGATGTCAAGAGGCCTATGTTTCACCAGTGAAGGAACTGGCAACGGCACCCTGCACCAGACGCAGATGGAGAGTCCAGCATTCACCTATCCAAGGTGAGCACGTTGACCTGGGGGCTCTACCGAGAAGCTAGGAAGAGAGAGAGAGAGAGAGGGACATTCAACAACCCAGATCATTAACCCCCATATTCTTTCACCTGCAGAAATCTCACTCTTCGAGTTCGACACACAGTGCGAAGAGGTTCGGCCCCAGAAGCAAATCGAGTCCTGCACATCACTTTTCGGGTCACAGACACCTTCCTGCCAAGACCAGCGCCTCCGTGGGAATCAGGTGAGCGTTACATCCCGCCCACCCCCTGATCATGCCTGGTGTGTCTCTCCCCCTCCCCCCCACCCCCGCTCATGCCCCGTGTGTCTTTTCCCCTCCCGCCCACCCCCCGCTCATGCCCCGTGTGTCTCTCCGCCTCCCGCCAACCCCCCGCTCATGCCCCGTGTGTCTCTCCGATGACTTCCCACCCCCCGCTCATGCCCGTGTATCTCCCTCCCACTCATGCCCCGTGTGTCTATCCCTCCCTCCCCCCTACCCCCTGCTCATTCCCCGTGTGTCTGTCCCTCCCGCTGCCCACCCCCCACTCATGCCCCATGTGTCTATCCCTCCCGCCGCCTGCCCCCTGCTCATGCCATGTCTCTCTATCCCTCCCCACGCTCATACCCCGTGTCTCTATCCCTCCCGCCGCCCACCCCCCACTCATGACCCATGTCTCTATCCCTCCCGCCGCCCACCCCCCGCTCATGCCCCGTGTCTCTATCCCTCCCACCGCCCACCCCCCGCTCATGCCCCATGTGTCTATCCCTCCCGCCACCCACCCCCCGCTCATACCCCGTGTCTCTATCCCTCCCACCGCCCACCTGCGCTCATGCCCCGTGTGTCTATCCCTCCCACCGCCCACCCGCGCTCATGCCCCATGTGTCTATCCCTCCCACCGCCAACCCTCATGCCCCGTGTGTCTGTCTATCTCTCCCGCCGCCCACCCCCCGCTCATGCCCCATGTCTCTATCCCTCCCGCCACCCACCCCCGCTCATGCCCCGTGTTTCTATCCCAACCGCCGCCCAACCCCCGCTCATGCCCGTGTGTCTCTCCCCTCCCCCCACACCGCTCATGCCCCGTGTGTCTCTCCCCTCCCCCCACCCCGCTCATGCCCTGTGTGTCTCTCCCCCCCACCCCTGCTCATGCCCCGCATGTCTCCCCCCTCTCCCCCACCGCCACTCATGCCCCGTGTGTCTCTCCCCTCCTCCCCACCCCCGCTCATGCCCCATGTGTCTCGCCCCAACCCCCAACCCCCCGCTCAAGCCCCGTGTGTCTATCCCTCACGCCGCCCACCCCCCGCTCATGCCCCGTGTCTCTATCCCCCCCGCCGCCCACCCCCCACTCATGCCCCGTGTCTCTATCCCTCCAGCCGCCCACCCCCCGCTCATGCCCCATGTCTCTATCCCTCCCACTGCCCACCCCCCATGTGTCTCTCCCCTCCCCCCCGCCCCCCGCTCATGCCCCATGTCTCTATACCTCCCGCCGCCCACCCCCCGTGTGTCTCTCCCCTCCCCCCATCCCCGCTCATGCCCCGTGTGTCTATCCCTCCCACCGCCCACCCCCCGCTCAATCCCCATGTGTCTATCCCTCCCGCCGCCCACCCCCCGCTCATGCCCCGTGTGTCTCTCCCCTCCCCCCCACCCTGCTCATGCCCCGTGTGTCTCTCCCCTCCACCCACCCTTGCTCATGCCCCGTGTGTCTCCCCCCTCACCCCCACCCCCGCTCATGCCCCGTGTTTCTCTCCCCTCGCCCCAACCCCGTTCATGCCCCATGTGTCTCTCCCCTGCCCCCAACCCCCTGCTCATGCCCCGTGTGTCTATCCCTCCCACCATCCACCCCCAGCTCATGCCCCGTGTGTCAATCTCTCCCGCCCACCCCCGTTCATGCCCCGTGCGTGTGTCTATGCCTCCCACCCACCACTCATCCCCCGTGTGACTATCCCTCCTGCCCACCCCTCGCCACCGCTCATGCCCCGTGGGTCTATCCCTCCAGCCGCCCACCCCCCGCTCATGCCCCGTGTGTCTATCTCTCCCGTCACCCACCCCCGCTCATGCCCCATGTGTCTAACCCCCCGCCGCCCACCCCCCGCTCATGCCCCGTGTGTCTATCCCTGCCACCGCCCACCCCCGCTCATGCCTCATGTGTCTATCCCTCCCGCCGCCCACCCCCCGCTCATGCCCTGTGTGTCTATCCCTTCCGCCGCCCACCCCCAGCTCATGCCCCGTGTGTCTATCCCTCCTGCTGCCCACCCACCGCCGCTCATGCCCCGTGTGTCTATCCCTCACGCCGCCCACCCCCCGCTCATGCCCCGTGTCTCTATCCCCCCCGCCGCCCACCCCCCACTCATGCCCCGTGTCTCTATCCCTCCAGCCGCCCACCCCCCGCTCATGCCCCATGTCTCTATCCCTCCCACTGCCAACCCCCGATGTGTCTCTCCCCTCCCCCCACCCCCCGCTCATGCCCCATGTCTCTATACCTCCCGCCGCCCACCCCCGTGTGTCTCTTCCCTCCCCCCCATCCCCGCTCATGCCCCGTGTGTCTATCCCTCCCACCGCCCACCCCCCGCTCATGCCCCATGTGTCTATCCCTCCCGCCGCCCACCCCCCGCTCATGCCCCATGTGTCTCTCCCCTCCCCCCCACCCTGCTCATGCCCCGTGTGTCTCTCCCCCCCACCCACCCTTGCTCATGCCCCGTGTGTCTCCCCCCTCACCCCCACCCCCGCTCATGCCCCGGGTTTCTCTCCCCTCGCCCCACCCCCGTTCATGCCCCATGTGTCTCTCCCCTGCCCCCAACCCCCAGCTCATGCCCCGTGTGTCTATCCCTCCCACCATCCACCCCCAGCTCATGCCCCGTGTGTCTATCTCTCCCGCCCACCCCCGTTCATGCCCCGTGCGTGTGTCTATGCCTCCCACCCACCCACCACTCATCCCCCGTGTGTCTATCCCTCCTGCCCACCCCTCGCCACCGCTCATGCCCCGTGGGTCTATCCCTCCAGCCGCCCACCCCCCGCTCATGCCCCGTGTGTCTATCTCTCCCGCCACCCACCCCCGCTCATGCCCCATGTGTCTAACCCCCCGCCGCCCACCCCCCGCTCATGCCCCGTGTGTCTATCCCTCCCACCGCCCACCCCCGCTCATGCCCCGTGTGTCTATCCCTCCCGCCGCCCACCCCCGCGCATGCCCTGTGTGTCTATCCCTTCCGCCGCCCTCCCCCAGCTCATGCCCCGTGTGTCTATCCCTCCCGCCGCCTACCCACCGCTCATGCCCCGTGTGTCTATCCCTCCCGCCGCCCACCCCCCGCTCATGCCCTGTGTCTCTATCCCTCTCGCCGCCCACCCCCACCCCCCGCTCATTCCCCGTGTCTCTATCCCTCCCGCCGCCCACCCCCCGCTCATGCCCTGTGTGTCTATCCCTCCCGACGCCCACCCCCCGCTCATGCCCCGTGTGTCTATCCCTCCCGCCGCCCACCCACCGCTCATGCCCTGTGTGTCTATCGCTCAAGCCCACCCCCCACTCATGCCCCGTGTGTCTATCCCTCCCGCCCCCCGCTCATGCCTTGTGTGTCTATCCATCCCACCCAACCCCCACCCATCCCCCGTGTGTCTATCCCTCCCACCGCCCACCCCCGCTCATGCCTAGTGTGTCTGTCTCTCCCGCCGACAACCTCCCACTCATGCCCCGTGTGTCTATCCCTCCCGCCGCCCACCCCCCGTTCATGCCCCCTGTGTCTATCACTCCCGTACCCCACCCCCAGCTAATGCCCCGTGTCTCTATCCCTCCCGCCTCCCACCCCCCGCTCATGCCCTGTGTGTCTATCCCTCCCGCCGCCCACCCCCCGCTCATGCCCTGTGTGTCTCTCCCCTCCCCCACCCTGCTCATGCCCCGTGTGTCACTCCCCTCCCCCCACCCTTGCTCATGCCCCGTGTGTCTCTCCCCTCCCCCACCCCCCGCTCATGCCCTGTGTTTCTCTCCCCTCCCCCCACCCCCGCTCATGCCCCGTGTGTCTCTCCCCTGCCCCCCACCCCCGACCCCCCGCTCATGCCCCGTGTGTCTATCCCTCCCACCATCCACCCCCAGCTCATGCCCCGTGTGACTATCCCTCCTGCCCACCCCCCGTTCATGCCCTGTGTGTCTATCCCTCCTGCCCACCCCCCGCCACCCGCTCATGCCCCGTGGGTCTATCCCTCCAGCCGCCCACCCCCCGCTCATGCCCCGTGGGTCTATCCCTCCCGCCACCCACCCCTGCTCATTCCCCATGTGTCTAACCCCCACCGCCCACCCCCCGCTCATGCCCCGTGTGTCTATCCCTCCCACCACCCACCCTCGATCATGCCCCGTGTGTCTCTCCCTCCCCCACCCTGCTCATGCCCAGTGTGTCTCTCCCCTCCCCCCACTCTTGCTCATGCCCCGTGTGTCTATCCCCTCCCCCCCACCCCCGCTCATGCCCCGTGTTTATCTCCCTCCCCCCACCCCCGCTCATGCCCCGTGTGTCTTCCCCTGCCCCCCACCACCCAACCCCCCGCTAATGCCCCGTGTGTCTATCCCTCCCACCATCCACCCCCAGCTCATGCCCCGTGTGTCTATCCCTCCCGCCCACCCCCGTTCATGCCCCATGCGTGTGTCTATCCCTCCCTTCCACCCCCACTCATCCCCCGTGTGTCTATCCCTCATGCCCACCCCCCGCCCCCGCTCATGCCCCGTGGGTCTATCCCTCCTGCCGCCCACCTCCCGCTCATGCCACGTGCCTCTATCGCTCCCCCCGCTCATGCCCCATGTCTTTATCCCTCCCGCCGCCCACCCCCCGCTCATGCCCTGTGTCTCTATCCCTCCCGCCGCCCACCCCCACTCATGCCCTGTGTGTCTCTCCCCTCCCCCACTCATGCCCCGTGTGTCTCTCCCCTCCTCCCCTCCCCCAATCCCCCGCTCATGCCCCATGTGTCTATCCCTCCCGCCGCCCACCCCCCACTCATGCCCCGTGTGTCTATCCCTCCTGCCCACCCCCGCTCATGCCCCGTGTGTCTATCCATCCCGCCCACCCTGCTCATGCCCCGTGTGTCTAGTCCCTCCCGCCCACCCCTGCTCATGCCCCGTGTGTCTATAACTCCGCCCACCCCGCTCATGCCGTGTGTGTCTATCCCTCCCGCCCACCCCCCCCGCTCATGCCTCGTGTGTCTGTCTCTCCCGCCGCCCACCCCCCGTTCATGCCCCGTGTGTCTATCACTCCCGCACCCCACCCCCAGCTAATGCCCCGTGTCTCTATCCCTCCCACCGCCCACCCCCCGCTCATGCCCCGTGTGTCTATCCCCTCCCGCCGCCCACCCCGCTCATGCCCCGTGTGTCTATCCCTCGCGCCGCCCACCCCCCACTCATGCACCGTGTGTCTATCCCTCCTGCCCACCCCCGCTCATGCCCCGTGTGTCTATCCATCCCGCCCACCCTGCTCATGCCCGTGTGTCTCGTCCCTCCCCCCACCCTGCTCATGCCCGTGTGTCTCTCCACTCCCCCACCCTTGCTCATGCCCCGTGTGTCTCCCCCCTCACCCCCACCCCCGCTCATGCCCCGTGTTTCTCTCCCCTCCCCCCACCCCCGCTCATGCCCCATGTGTCTCTCCCCTGCCCCCACCCCCGACCCCCCGCTCATGCCCCGTGTGTCTATCCCTCCCACCATCCACCCCCAGCTCATGCCCCGTGTGTCTATCCTTCCCGCCCACCCCCCGTTCATGCCCCGTGCATGTGTCTATCCATCCCACCCACTCATCCCCCGTGTGTCTATCCCTCCTGCCCACCCCCGCTCCTGCCCCATGGGTCTATCACTCCAGCCGCCCACCCCCTGCTCATGCCCCGTGTGTCTATCCCTCCCGCCGCCACCCCCGCTCATGCCCTGTGTGTCTCTCCCCTCCCCCCCACCCTGCTCATGCCCCGTGTGTCTCTCCCCTTCACCCACCCTTGCTCATGCCCCGTGTGTCTCCCCCCTCGCCCCACCCCCGCTCATGCCCGTGTTTCTCTCCCCTCGCCCCACCCCCGTTCATGCCCCATGTGTCTCTCCCCTGCCCCCAACCCCCCGCTCATGCCCCGTGTGTCTATCCTCCCACCATCCACCCCCAGCTCATGCCCCGTGTGTCTATCCCTCCCGCCCGCCCCCCGTTCATGCCCCGTGCGTGTGTCTATGCCTCCCACCCCACCCACCACTAATCCCCCGTGTGTCTATCCCTCCTGCCCACCCCGTTCCCCCGCTCATGCCCCGTGGGTCTATCCCTCCAGCCGCCCACCCCCCGCTCATGCCCCGTGTGTCTATCCCTCCCGCCACCCAACCCCGCTCATGCCCCATGTGTCTAACCCCCCGCCGCCCACCCCCCGCTCATGCCCCATGTGTCTATCCCTCCCACCGCCCACCCCCGCTCATGCCCCGTGTGTCTATCCCTCCCACCATCCACCCCCAGCTCCTGCCCCGTGTGTCAATCCTCTCCCGCCCACCCCCGTTCATGCCCTGTGCGTGTGTCTATGCCTCC